>NC_140587.1:760166095-761498595 GCF_964204655.1 Triturus cristatus
GTGGGGGTATGCACTGTCCATAGGGGGGCTGGGGGTACGCTCCGTACCTACGGGGTGGGGGTACGCTCCGTACCTACGGGGTGGGGGTACGCACCATCCATAGGGGGGCTGGGGGTATGGCGCGTACATACGGGAGGCTGGGGGTACGGCGCGTACATACGGGGGGCTGGGGGTACGGCGCGTACATATGGGGGGCTGGGTGTATGGCACATACATACGGGGGGCTGGGGGTACGGCACGTACATACGGGGGCGGGGGGTACGGCGCGTACATATAGGGGGCTGTGGATGCAGCGCGTACATACGGGGGGCTGGGGATACGGCACGTACAGGTGCTCCTTCTGCGCGTCGTCCTGATTTCCCGGCAGTTTTTGGCTGCCGTAAAATATTATCCGTGCGGAGTGACGTGGGCACGGATCGTACTTGCTGGTTCGTGAAACGCTGCCTGACTCCGTCCGGACGTCACGTCCGCGGTGTCCCGGATCGGAATTGTGGGTATGTGTTTTGTTGGTCGGTGGTTTTTGCGATTCCTACGGAAATGGTGTTTCCGTACGAATCGTACTTGCATGTTTGTAAGGTATTTTTCCCGGGTACGAGTCGGACGGAGAAAACACTCCGTCCGACGATTCGTACCCGGTGATCGGAATCGGCCCCAAAATCTCTACATTTTTTACATTTTTTTATTATGTTTACATTTTAAGCTTTTTTATATTATATTATGTATGTTTTATTTAATTGTTTTTAATATTTAATTAATTTTATATTATTTTTAATACATTAAAAAAATTCGATATTTTGGCTAACTATATTTAAACATTCTATATTTTGGAATCGATATTTTAGTACTTACCTGTTTGTAGATAGGGAGTCGATATTCTGTCCTTCTATATTTTGGCATCGATATTTTGTGCATTCTATATTGTGTCCCTCTATATTTAGTCACTGAACCTCGCCAGTGAACGACCTAAATATCGATTCCAAAATATAGAATGGACAGAATATCGACTCCAAAATATAGATAGGTCAGAATATCGAAATATCAAAATATAGATAGGTCAGAATATCGAAATTGGGGTACGAAATATTGATTTCCACAATATAGAATTTAAAAATATAGAATTCCATAATATCGAATTTAAAAATATAGAATTCCATAATATCGAATTTTTTTTAGTGTTATGTATGGTAGTATATGTGTTAAAATTATGTATTATTTTTGTAATGTATGTTTAATTTTTTTAAACTAATGAATGTTATGTAATTTAATTTTTGAGTAATTTAATTCCGTAGCGGGTGGTGGGTTTATAGGGGAATAGGGTGGGAAGTAATTTAATTATGTTAAATTAAATATTAATTATATTTATATCTTTTGATAATTAATTGATTGACAATTAATTATTAATTGGTAATTAATTTTTATTAATTGATAATTAATTTATATTAACTGATTAATTGATAATTATGTTAATTTTAATTTTTATTATTAGCAGTGGGTTGCGGGTTTATAGGGGAATTGGGTGGGAAGTAATTTAATTGTAATAAAGTAAATATTAATTGTTTTATTTATGTGTATTGATAATTAATTGATAATTAGTTATTAATTGGTAATTAATTTGTCTTAATGGGTAATTAATTTGTATGAATTGCTAATTAATTTTTATGAATTGCTAAATCATTTTTATTAATTGATTAATTGATTATAATGTTAATTGTGTTTTTTATTATTGGGAGTGTGTTGTGGGTTTATAGGGGAATTGGGTGGGAAGTAAATTAATTGTCATAAAGTAAATATATATTTTTTTAATTTATGTGTATTGATAATTAATTGATAATTTTATTAATTGTTATTAATTTTTAATAATTGTAATGCATTTTAATAAACTTTTTATTGGTATTGATAATTAATGTAATCTTATTTTAAAATTAAATCATTACTTTCCCTACTGTTGCACTCTCAGGAGAGGGAATAGTTTTTTTTACCCTCCCGCTATCCAACTCTTTCCCTACTGTTGCAGTTACTGGAGTGGGAATAGTAATTTTTACCTTCCCGCTATCCAACACTTTCCCTAATGTTGCACTCACTGGAGTGAGAATAGTAATTTTTACCTTCCCGCTATCCAATGCTTTCCCTACTGTTGCAGTCTCTGGAGTGGGAATAATAACTTATACCCTCCCGCTATCCAACGCTTTTCCTACTGTTGCACTCACTGGAGTGGGAATAATAATTTTTACCCTCCCGCTATCCAACGCTTTCCCTACTGTTGCACTCACTGGAGTGGGAATAGTAATTTTTACCCTCCCGCTATCCAACGCTTTCCCTACTGTTGCACTCACTGGAGTGGGAATAGTAATTTTTCCACCTATGCTATCCAACGCTTTCCCTACTGTTGCACTCCCTGGAGTGGGAATAGTAATTTTTACCCTCCCGCTATCCAACGCTTTTCCTACTATTGCACTCTTTGAAGTGGGAATAGTAATTTTTACCCCTACGCTATCCAATGTTTTCCCAACTGTTGCACTCTCAGGAGTGGGAATAGTATTTTTTACTCTCCCGCTATCCAACTCTTTCCCTACTGTTGCAGTCACTGGAGTGGGAATAGTAATTTTTACCCTTCCGCTATCCAACACTTTCCCTACTGTTGCACTCACTGGAGTGAGAATAGTAATTTTTGCCTTCCCGCTATCCAATGCTTTCCCTACTGTTGCACTCTCTGGAGTGGGAATAGTAACTTTTACCCTCCCGCTATCCAACTCTTTTCCTACTGTTGCGCTCACTGGAGTGGGAATAATAATGTTTACCCTCCCGCTATCCAACGCTTTCCCTACTGTTGCACTCACTGGAGTGTGAAATAGTCATTTTTACCCTCCCGCTATCCAACGCTTTCGCTACTGTTACACTCTTTGGAGTGGGAATAGTAATTTTTCCCCTACACTATCCAACGCTTTCCCTACTGTTGCACTCTCTGGAGTGGGAATAGTAGTTTTTACCCTCCCGCTATCCAACGCTTTCCCTACTGCTGCAGTCTTTGGAGTTGGAATAGTAATTTTTACCCCTACGCTATCCAATGTTTTCCCTGCTGTTGCACTCTCAGGAGTGGGAATAGTATTTTTTATCCTTCCGCTATCCAACTCTTTCCCTACTGTTGCAGTCACTGGAGTGGGAATAGTAATTTTTACCCTCCCGCTATCCAACACTTTCCCTACTGTTGCACTCACTGGAGTGAGAATAGTAATTTTTACCTTCCCGCTATCCAATGCTTTCCCTACTGTTGCACTCTCTGGAGTGGGAATAGTAACTTTTACCCTCCCGCTATCCAATGCTTTCCCTACTGTTGCACTCACTGGAGTGGGAATAGTCATTTTTACTCTCCCGCTATCCAATGCTTTCCCTACTGTTGCACTAACTGGAGTGGGAATAATAATTTTTACTCCACCGCTATCCAACGCTTTGCCTACTGTTGCACTCTTTGGAGTGGGAATAGTAATTTTTACCTCTACGCTATCTAATGTTTTCCCTACTGTTGCACTCACTGGAGTGGGAATACTAATTTTTACCTTCCTGCTATCCAACGCTTTCCCTACTGTTGCACTCTTTGGAGTGGAAATAGTAATTTTTACCCCTACGCTAGCCAACGTTTTCACTACAGTTGCAATTATTGGAGTGAGAATAGTAATTTTTATGCTCTCACTATGCAACAAAGGTGCCGAATCCGATCCGTTAAAAATATTCCCTGTACGAATCGTATCCGGAGTTTTTTTACGTACGAATCGTACAAGTCCCGTACAAACTGGCAAGTACAATTCGTATGTTAAAAAATCCATACGAATCGCATTGGGAAAATTCCCCGACACGTCCTCGGGTCGGTAAAAGTGTCCGACACGTCCCCGGACAGTTTTACGTACGAATCGGTAAACTGAAGTCCGAGCGCGCAAGTACAATCCGTCCCGTCCGTCCGAATGCACAACCGTATGGAAAAATCACCGTACGGAGCGAACTCCCATAGCAACCATGAAGACGGCCAAACATGTGCCCGCATACGCGCCAAACACCCCCCAGCCCACCCCCCCAAGTACGCGCCGTACCCCCAGCCCCCCTATGGACGGTGCGTACCCCCACCCCGTAGGTACGGAGTGTACCCCCACCCCGTAGGTACGGAGCGTACCCCCACCCCGTAGGTATGGAGCATACCCCCAGCCCCCCTATGGGCTGTGCGTACCCCCACCCCATAGGTACGGAGCGTACCCCCACCTCCGTAGGTACGGTGCGGACCCCCAGCGCTATGCGCTGGGGTCCGCCCCGTACCTACGGGGGTGGGGGTACACTCCGTACCTACGGGGTGGGGGTACGCTCCATACCTATGGGGTGGGGGTATGCTCCGTACCTACGGGGTGGGGGTATGCACTGTCCATAGGAGGGCTGGGGGTACGCTCCGTACCTACGGGGTGGGGGTACGCTCCGTACCTACGGGGTGGGGGTACGCACCATCCATAGGGGGGCTGGGGGTATGGCGCGTACATACGGGAGGCTGGGGGTACGGCGCGTACATACGGGGGGCTGGGGGTACGGCGCGTACATATGGGGGGATGGGTGTATGGCACATACATATGGGGGGCTGGGGGTACGGCACGTACATACGGGGGGCGGGGGGTACGGCGCGTACATATAGGGGGCTGTGGTAGCAGCGCGTACATACGGGGGGCTGGGGATACGGCACGTACAGGTGCTCCTTCTGCGCGTCGTCCTGATTTCCCGGCAGTTTTTGGCTGCCATAAAATATAATCCGTGCGGAGTGACGTGGGCACGGATCGTACTTGCTGGTTCGTGAAACGCTGCCTGACTCCGTCCGGACGTCACGTCCGCGGTGTCCCGGATCGGAATTGTGGGTATGTGTTTTGTTGGTCGGTGGTTTTTGCGATTCCTACGGAAATGGTGTTTCCGTACGAATCATACTTGCATGTTTGTAAGGTATTTTTCCCGGGTACGAGTCGGACGGAGAAAACACTCCGTCCGACGATTCGTACCCGGTGATCGGAATCGGCCCCAAAATCTCTACATTTTTTACATTTTTTTATTATGTTTACATTTTAAGCTTTTTTATATTATATTATGTATGTTTTATTTAATTGTTTTTAATATTTAATTAATTTTATATTATTTTTAATACATTAAAAAAATTCGATATTTTGGCTAACTATATTTAAACATTCTATATTTTGGAATCGATATTTTAGTACTTACCTGTTTGTAGATAGGGAGTCGATATTCTGTCCTTCTATATTTTGGCATCGATATTTTGTGCATTCTATATTGTGTCCCTCTATATTTAGTCACTGAACCACTTTTGCCGCACTCCTCCTGTCCAAACACTGCTGCACGCCGGCTGGCGTCAGCATTGGTCCGCGATGCGGCGGGGTCTCTTTACGGCAGGACTGGCCGTTCAACATCAAAAACAAGAGAGTTGTCCCCTCAAAGAGACCACACGCAGAAAGATTTCTTAGTGCTTAAATGGTGAAAGCAGCAGCAAGGATGGCAGAACACTTCGCTTCAAATCTTGAGCCTGACGCGTTTCGTGCTACTCTCGCACTTAATCATGGGCAGGATCATAGAGCAAATGCACCACACTTCAAGCACCTGAAATACTCACAAGACACGCCCCAGTGGGCGTAGACTGTACCATAGCTTGCTGGTCCTTGTAGTGCTTGCAATGTTACTTCAGTGAGTCGTGAGCGCACTGCTTGCCATAAGATAAAAAAAATCCCCAGTGGGTAAGTGGAATGTCTGAACTCACTCCTAGCTGCTCCATATGACTTTCGCCAGTGAACGACCTAAATATCGATTCCAAAATATAGAATGGACAGAATATCGACTCCAAAATATAGATAGGTCAGAATATCGAAATATCAAAATATAGATAGGTCAGAATATCGAAATTGGGGTACGAAATATTGATTTCCACAATATAGAATTTAAAAATATAGAATTCCATAATATCGAATTTAAAAATATAGAATTCCATAATATCGATTTTTTTTTAGTGTTATGTATGGTAGTATATGTGTTAAAATTATGTATTATTTTTGTAATGTATGTTTAATTTTTTTAAACTAATGAATGTTATGTAATTTAATTTTTGAGTAATTTAATTCCGTAGCGGGTGGTGGGTTTATAGGGGAATAGGGTGGGAAGTAATTTAATTATGTTAAATTAAATATTAATTATATTTATATCTTTTGATAATTAATTGATTGACAATTAATTATTAATTGGTAATTAATTTTTATTAATTGATAATTAATTTATATTAACTGATTAATTGATAATTATGTTAATTTTAATTTTTATTATTAGCAGTGGGTTGCGGGTTTATAGGGGAATTGGGTGGGAAGTAATTTAATTGTAATAAAGTAAATATTAATTGTTTTATTTATGTGTATTGATAATTAATTGATAATTAGTTATTAATTGGTAATTAATTTGTCTTAATGGGTAATTAATTTGTATGAATTGCTAATTAATTTTTATGAATTGCTAAATCATTTTTATTAATTGATTAATTGATTATAATGTTAATTGTGTTTTTTATTATTGGGAGTGTGTTGTGGGTTTATAGGGGAATTGGGTGGGAAGTAAATTAATTGTCATAAAGTAAATATATATTTTTTTAATTTATGTGTATTGATAATTAATTGATAATTTTATTAATTGTTATTAATTTTTAATAATTGTAATGCATTTTAATTAACTTTTTATTGGTATTGATAATTAATGTAATCTTATTTTAAAATTAAATCATTACTTTCCCTACTGTTGCACTCTCAGGAGAGGGAATAGTTTTTTTTACCCTCCCGCTATCCAACTCTTTCCCTACTGTTGCAGTTACTGGAGTGGGAATAGTAATTTTTACCTTCCCGCTATCCAACACTTTCCCTAATGTTGCACTCACTGGAGTGAGAATAGTAATTTTTACCTTCCCGCTATCCAATGCTTTCCCTACTGTTGCAGTCTCTGGAGTGGGAATAATAACTTATACCCTCCCGCTATCCAACGCTTTTCCTACTGTTGCACTCACTGGAGTGGGAATAATAATTTTTACCCTCCCGCTATCCAACGCTTTCCCTACTGTTGCACTCACTGGAGTGGGAATAGTAATTTTTACCCTCCCGCTATCCAACGCTTTCCCTACTGTTGCACTCACTGGAGTGGGAATAGTAATTTTTCCACCTATGCTATCCAACGCTTTCCCTACTGTTGCACTCCCTGGAGTGGGAATAGTAATTTTTACCCTCCCGCTATCCAACGCTTTTCCTACTATTGCACTCTTTGGAGTGGGAATAGTAATTTTTACCCCTACGCTATCCAATGTTTTCCCAACTGTTGCACTCTCAGGAGTGGGAATAGTATTTTTTACTCTCCCGCTATCCAACTCTTTCCCTACTGTTGCAGTCACTGGAGTGGGAATAGTAATTTTTACCCTTCCGCTATCCAACACTTTCCCTACTGTTGCACTCACTGGGGTGAGAATAGTAATTTTTGCCTTCCCGCTATCCAATGCTTTCCCTACTGTTGCACTCTCTGGAGTGGGAATAGTAACTTTTACCCTCCCGCTATCCAACTCTTTTCCTACTGTTGCGCTCACTGGAGTGGGAATAATAATGTTTACCCTCCCGCTATCCAACGCTTTCCCTACTGTTGCACTCACTGGAGTGTGAAATAGTCATTTTTACCCTCCCGCTATCCAACGCTTTCGCTACTGTTACACTCTTTGGAGTGGGAATAGTAATTTTTCCCCTACACTATCCAACGCTTTCCCTACTGTTGCACTCTCAGGAGTGGGAATAGTATTTTTTATCCTTCCGCTATCCAACTCTTTCCCTACTGCTGCAGTCTTTGGAGTTGGAATAGTAATTTTTACCCCTACGCTATCCAATGTTTTCCCTGCTGTTGCACTCTCAGGAGTGGGAATAGTATTTTTTATCCTTCCGCTATCCAACTCTTTCCCTACTGTTGCAGTCACTGGAGTGGGAATAGTAATTTTTACCCTCCCGCTATCCAACACTTTCCCTACTGTTGCACTCACTGGAGTGAGAATAGTAATTTTTACCTTCCCGCTATCCAATGCTTTCCCTACTGTTGCACTCTCTGGAGTGGGAATAGTAACTTTTACCCTCCCGCTATCCAATGCTTTCCCTACTGTTGCACTCACTGGAGTGGGAATAGTCATTTTTACTCTCCCGCTATCCAATGCTTTCCCTACTGTTGCACTAACTGGAGTGGGAATAATAATTTTTACTCCACCGCTATCCAACGCTTTGCCTACTGTTGCACTCTTTGGAGTGGGAATAGTAATTTTTACCTCTACGCTATCTAATGTTTTCCCTACTGTTGCACTCACTGGAGTGGGAATACTAATTTTTACCTTCCTGCTATCCAACGCTTTCCCTACTGTTGCACTCTTTGGAGTGGGAATAGTAATTTTTACCCCTACGCTAGCCAACGTTTTCACTACAGTTGCAATTATTGGAGTGAGAATAGTAATTTTTATGCTCTCACTATGCAACAAAGGTGCCGAATCCGATCCGTTAAAAATATTCCCTGTACGAATCGTATCCGGAGTTTTTTTACGTACGAATCGTACAAGTCCCGTACAAACTGGCAAGTACAATTCGTATGTTAAAAAATCCATACGAATCGCATTGGGAAAATTCCCCGACACGTCCTCGGGTCGGTAAAAGTGTCCGACACGTCCCCGGACAGTTTTACGTACGAATCGGTAAACTGAAGTCCGAGCGCGCAAGTACGATCCGTCCCGTCCGTCCGAATGCACAACCGTATGGAAAAATCACCGTACGGAGCGAACTCCCATAGCAACCATGAAGACGGCCAAACATGTGCCCGCATACGCGCCGAACACCCCCCAGCCCACCCCCCCAAGTACGCGCCGTACCCCCAGCCCCCCTATGGACGGTGCGTACCCCCACCCCGTAGGTACGGAGTGTACCCCCACCCCGTAGGTACGGAGCGTACCCCCACCCCGTAGGTATGGAGCATACCCCCAGCCCCCCTATGGGCTGTGCGTACCCCCACCCCATAGGTACGGAGCGTACCCCCACCTCCGTAGGTACGGTGCGGACCCCCAGCGATATGGTGAAAAGACCGTCCGCACCGAACTCCCATAACAACCATGGAGACGTCCAAACAGGTGCCCGGTACGTGCCGTACCCCCCCAGCCCCCGTAGGTACGCGCCGACCCCCCCCCCCCAGCCCCCGTAGGTTCGACTCGAGCGTACACGGGGGGGTTCGACTCGAGCGTACACGGGGGGTTCGACTCGAGCGTACACGGGGGGGTACGCACCGTACATACACGGGTGGGGGTACGACTCGAGCGTACACGGGGGGGTTCGACTCGAGCGTACACGGGGGGGTTCGACTCGAGCGTACACGGGGGGGTACGCACCGTACATACACGGGTGGGGGTACGACTCGAGCGTACACGGGGGGGGTTCGACTCGAGCGTACACGGGGGGGTACGCACCGTACATACACGGGGGGGGTTCGACTCGAGCGTACACGGGTGGGGGTACGACTCGAGCGTACACGGGGGGGGTTCGACTCGAGCGTACACGGGGGGGTACGCACCGTACATACACGGGTGGGGGTACGACTCGAGCGTACACGGGGGGGGTTCGACTCGAGCGTACACGGGGGGGTACGCACCGTACATACACGGGGGGGGTTCGACTCGAGCGTACACGGGGGGGTTCGACTCGAGCGTACACGGGGGGGTTCGACTCGAGCGTACACGGGGGGGTACGCACCGTACACGGGTGTACACACAGGGGGGGTCGGCGCGTACCTACGGGGGCTGGGGGGGGTCGGCGCGTACCTACGGGGGCTGGGGGGGGGGTCGGCGCGTACCTACGGGGGCTGGGGGGGGTCAGCGCGTACCTACGGGGGCTGGGGGGGGTCGGCGCGTACCTACGGGGGCTGGGGGGGGTCAGCGCGTACCTACGGGGGCTGGGGGGGGGTCGGCGCGTACCTACGGGGGCTGGGGGGGGTCGGCGCGTACCTACGGGGGCTGGGGGGGGGGGCGGCGCATACCTACGGGGGCTGGGGGGGGGTCGGCGCGTACCTACGGGGGCTGGGGGGGGGGTCGGCGCGTACCTACGGGGGCTGGGGGGGGTCGGCGCGTACCTACGGGGGCTGGGGGGGGTCGGCGCGTACCTACGGGGGCTGGGGGGGGTCGGTGCGTACCTACGGGGGCTGGGGGGGGTCGGCGCGTACCTACGGGGGCTGGGGGGGGGGCGGCGCGTACCTACGGGGGCTGGGGGGGTCGGCGCGTACCTACGGGGGCTGGGGGGGGGGTCGGCGCGTACCTACGGGGGCTGGGGGGCGGCGCGTACCGGGCCACCTACTCTGGTCGATTCGCGCCGTACTTCGCTTTTGCGGCACTTTTTGGGTGCCGTGAAAATATTGCCGTCCGGACTGCTGTCGGTTCGAATCGTAATTCCTGGTTCGTGAAACGCTGCCTGAAAGCGTCCCGAGGTCACGTCGCAGCATTCCCGGATCACATTCGTATGTATATTTTCGTCGGTCGGTGTTTTTTACGATTCGTACGGAAATGGTGTTTCCGTGCGAATCGTAATTCCATGTTTGTAAAGTTTTACAACCGGGTACGAGTCGGACGGGGAATTCGCTCCGACCGACGGTTCGTACGCGGTTTTTAACGGATCGTGATCGGCACCTTAGTGTGTTATAAAATCACTATTACAACATACAGTTATCCATACAGTCACTCATACAATCACTGAGTCTTATGTATACTTATTTATATACAACAACTGACACATACACTGGCTTTTATTTTTCTAGTTTGTTGGACATGTACCATTGAGACATATATTTGCTCATCGCCACACCCATAAAGATATTCACTCACCCAAACAACTGTTATAACATGTAGTTTTAACTTCATATACCTACTGAATCAACTATTCACACATCTTTGGGCAGTCACATCCCCCCACCGAACCACACACACATTCACTCTCCCCTACAAATACTCAGTTAACTAATCAATAACTAATATAGACTTTCACGTAGCTAGTAACCAACTAGTGGAGCAGTTTACACAACAACTGACAAAGTGATACAGATATTCACACAGTTTAGTCACTATCCAATATATTTAGTGAGACACTATAAATTAGTCAAGTAAACAGTCAACCACACTGCTACTAAATCCTCCATCCAGATATTTATATTTATATATCCACTCATTCTTCAATGCAAATTGCTATATATATATATAATACATATTTAAATAACGAACCAAACCTCATTCACTGGATGATGTCATCAGTGATGTTATCAGTGATGTCATTTGAGATGTCATCAGTGATGTCACTGACCATGTCATGAATGATGTAATATGTGACATCATCAGCAGTGGATTGCGGGCGCGTGAGATGTAGTTAGTACAACTAACTATATTGGAGGAATTTCAATGGTTTTGTTCGAGTGAAATGTCCAGCTAACTATAACACCCCTAAAACCTATTGTTTTTTCAGTGAATTTCTAAGGTTTTTTAAATGCTAATTCCTAACTATATCAGGCCTGAAACCTAGGATTTTTCAGTGAATATATATATATATATCAAACTCTAATTAACTTCCTATGTGTCTGCATCGAATTATCTAAAATTACTATTCTGTACACTGCTATACTGCCCAAATTGAAAATTTTTCGATCCCTAAAAATGCTTTGTTGTTTTGTGGTTTTTCTTCTCATTCTTTACCTTTGTCTCTAATGTATTTTTGTTTCCACTGTCTTTTTCTTAATATGTTTTATGTGACTTATCCTGAGGCTGCACGTGTGTATCACAAATAGTCGAGAAGTCTCCCCTCTTGGCCATAGTTCCAATGCCATCACTCCTGGAGGACGGTTGGCGAAAGGCAATATATAGAGTATACCTTTTTATCCCTACATTTGTTGGTTTGGGCCTCCTGATACATTTCATTTTTTTTTGTTTTGGTAAAACTTGCCTACTATGGGTGTGATGTATCATGGTTATGATACAGAGGCTTATTCCATCAATTTTCTACGTCATTGATTGGATCGTCATCTAAGAACCACTTGTATCTATGAGTGGTATTTTAGAACAAATTCATCCACCAATGCCATGAGTAGTGCACAACTTACTGACGAGTGCCAAGAGGTGTCAATTAAAGCCTTGACATTGCATTATACACGTTATAATGTATGGACTGTGATGAGAAACATGGGCAAATTGACGGGGCTGTTTTTGTTCACCGTTAAAACTAAAAAGAGTATTAAGTTCCAACACTTACTCCAACGAGGTCTGTGTTCGTTCCGTGTGCTGCTGCTTGGCTATTAAATCTGGATTTCAGAGTGAAAGTTCACATATTTACACCTCCTTCGTGGTAAGTTGAAGGGTTAAAATGCTTTTGTTATGGGAGCGTGGCTAGCTTCCGAAGAAGATGGCGGCTGCTCCATAGTTGTTCCGGGACGACGGAGACGGAGATGGCCCTGATGTGGTAATTAGCTCGGACGCAGTCACGGAAATGTGGGTATAATCATCGGAAGCTACAAGGCTTCGAGGGAGCTGCTTTTCTCAACGCTTGGTGAGCTGCAGGCAACTATTGTTCTTCAAATATGAGGATGAGACTTTTCTTTTGACTATGCCACCTGACAAATAACGATTTTTAAGTGCATGTTAAGTTCTTACCTACCTTTCTTCATTGGGTAAAATTAATCTTTTTATAGCCTGTAGCTTATAACCCCAGCACCTCACTGAACATTGTGCGTGATGGTTACTGCTTCTCCTCATTGACGTCCTTATTGTGCTCCTTGGCTTGTAAGCATTAATAATATTTGGCAATGGTGGTCATGATATGAATGTCTTCTTAGCTCCCTTGGCTGTTACTGGATAATCATATCTTTAGAGCATATGTATTTATTTATTTATACTGACCTAAGTAGTCAATTGCTGTGGCTTTGAGACTTCACATTCCATAAGTACTGCACTTTGAAATATTTTTGAGTGGATATATGGGACAAATAATTAGAGACCTTCCCCAGTCAAAGCCCTTAGCCCGCAAATTTTTGCTTCATACCAGTTCTCGTTTTAACTGTCTCTACATGGAGGACTCCACAATCATATCGGTCAAAGGAGCTTCCGCATCCGCTACCACTACATCTTCTGGCATTACTAAAGTGCCGGGTAAACGGTTGAAGAAAGATCCTCCTTCTCCCCCCAAGCAACCTACTTCAGTCACAATGGACATATTGTTATAAGAGATTCGGGCTTTACGCCCGTTTGTTGAGGAAACTAATTCTTAGATACAAATTCTTACTGACAGATGGTCAAATTTGGAAGAGCGCGTCATCACAATGGAACAGAATATGGACTCTCTAAACTCCTCTATATCTAAAGTAGACTCCTTATCCGCTCAGGTCTCAACACTACACAAGCAAATTGAACATTTAGAAAACAGGAACAGAAGAAATAATCTCCGCATTTATGGACTGCCTGAGGGGGTGGAAGGATCAGACCCAATCACCTTCTTCAAATGCTTTATTCCAAAAATCCTCAATTTGCCAGATGGTACTCCTCCTAATATCCAGAGGGCTCATCGATTAGGCCCGGCATCATCATTCTCTTCAGCGTCTTCTACTGCAACAAAAAAACAGAGGGGAGTGATTTTATACTTTCTGGAGTACACTGACTTGGTCAAGATATTATCTGCAGCCAGGGCATTAAACCGCATCACATGGTCAGGTAACTCCTTATTCTTCTCTCAAGATTATGCCAAGCCAACTGCTGACCGCCGCAAAGAGTTCCTGGCATTAAGGCCGCAACTTCGCTCAATAGGCGCAAGATATGGCCTCTTTCATCCCTGTCTGTTTAAAGTGACCATTAACAACAAAACTACCACCTACGAGGAACCAGCAAAATTGAAAAGCTTCCTCTATTCTTTTCACGCCGAATCTATGGATATCTCTTCATCACATGTCAAATAAGACATTGTTGACTTTGAAACGCATCTAGTTTTGTTTTCTGCTTTTGAAATGTTAATGTTCTACATGCGTGCTGTTACTTATTATTACTTCAAGTTTTCATTGTTATTCTTTGCTTATATCACTAACCCCCTTTTTCTCCTCACAGGTTATATCTCCGTGTCATATTTCCCTCGTGTTTCATCATCCATTGGTACTGTTCTGCTTCCCGTGTGGCGTTTGGACACGTCATTGTTCCATGTGGCCTCACACCCCCCACCTTTCGTATGTTTTGGAGTGTTTGTAAGTCCCTTGATTTACTCATTTTCTTTTTCTCTTGCACTGTGCTTTTTGTTCTCTTTCCTTATTTTTCTTTCATAGCTTTACTTCAATTTTCTGACATTTTTTAATTATTCTTTTTTTCATATCTCTCTTTCACATTTCATAAGCTGTTCACCCGCTTCAATTATTCTTCCTCTCTCCTTTTTCTCTTTTTTCATTTGATTCAAAGTACTTATGGTCGGTTTGCTATTTGGTATATGTCATGTCAGCCCGAGAGTTCTTATGATTGGTGTTCATTTTCTGCACCAATCATGTGTATTTTCATCGTTGTTCAATGTCTTTAAAACTTGTTTCATGGAATGTCAGAGGTTTGCATTCACCTATTAAAAGACAGAGGGTTTTGACTCATTTAGCTAAATTGGGGGCAGATATCGCATGCATACAAAGGTCTCACCTAACAGCTGAAGAATCTACAAAATTAAAGAGAGTCTGGGTGGGCGAGGTTTTTTTGTCTCCGGGTGATGGCAAACGTAACCGAGTTCTCACCCTTTGTCGTAAATCACTTCCTATCAAATTGTTATTGCAATGTGCAGATCAAGATGGTAGATGGTTATTTGTTAAATTGTTGGTGGGTAATGCTCTAATTTCGTTATTGAATATTTACGCACTCACAGCTGGAGATTCCTCTTTTTGGACCGCCTTGGCCCAACAAATTACACAATGTTTTGATGATAATTTTATCCTCACAGGAGATTGTAATCAAACCCTTGACCCTTTTTTGGACCGGAATTCGCCATTCCCCTTCGTACCTCACAAAACTCACAAACTATTTACACAAACAATTCAGCAGTATAAGCTTATAGGTGCCTGGAGGCTTTGCAATCCCACATTAAGAGAATATACTTACTATTCCCCGACACACCACACCCAGTCACGACTAGATTATATTTTTACATCCCATAATATTTCTCAATCGCTAATGTCGGCAGATATTGGATCTATTCTAATATCTGAAAACGCTCCCACTACTATTCAACTTGATATTTTGCAGAAACCTAACTTAACTTGAAAGTGGCGATTTAATAATGCTCTACTTTTAGATTTAGCTTTTATGTCATCCTTTACCTCTTTTTTTCATGATGACTTCCTCTTCAGTCAATCATACACCTTACCTTTTCATGTGGTTTGGGATGCTTTTAAAGCAGCAGCTAGAGACTTTGGTATTAGATATGTCTCCAAAAAACGTAGAGAGGCGAAAGAACTTACTAGTGCCCTTTTAGCCAAAATAAAGTCACTGGAGCATTCATATTACTCCTCCAAGTCGACGGATAGTCTGTCTGAACTCATAAATGCCAAATTTCAATTTAATAAAGATACAACTAATAATGCTTCTAACTATTTACTGAAATCTAGCGCAAAATTTTATGGTGGCCAAAATAAAGCTAGGAAATTATTAGCTAATTACTTGAAGGTCAAGCAAAACAAGCTCAACATAGAATCTATTTTGGATAAGCATAGCACACTGAAGTTTAAAGATGAGGATATTCTCAATGAATTTCTTCAGTTATATAAGACCTTGTACACATCCGAAACATCATCCTCAGATCATTCTATTTCTCATTTCTTATCTAATATTCAACTCCCTTTCACCACATGCACAGATCTTTCATCTTTAGAAGCTCTCCTTACGCAGAAGGAGCTTCTCGCCGCCCTGCAAATACTTAAGAAGGATAAAGCCCCTGGCCCTGACGGTTTCACTGTCGATTTTTTCACTCACTTCGAACATCTATTAATTCCCAAAGTCCATATTCTCATAAACACTTTCTTGGAATCGGGTGAATCCTCTGGTTGATTCTCAGACGCTCTCATCTGCCTCATACCTAAAGAGGGCAAGGACCCACAACACCTGCAAAAATTACCGTCCTATTTCTTTGGTCAACATTGACTACAACATTTTCTCAAAGACTTTAGCCCTGCGTTTGTAGTCCCAGTTGCCTGAACTTCTAGGAAAGGAACAATCTAGCTTTGTCAAGGGACGAATTATTACGGACAACACTCGCTTATTTTTTGACATCCTGTCCAAGGCATCACATATTCCGCACTCTCTAGCAGCAATAGCTCTAGATGCAGAGAAGGCATTAGATCGAGTTGAATGGCCCTATCTTTTTCATACACTTAAATGGTTTGGATTTGGTCCACAAATTATCGCTCTGATATCTATTTTATACTCCAACCCAAGAGAGGCGGTATGTGCAAATGGTGGTATTTCCTCATATTTTCATCTGGGTAGGGGTGTCAGACAGGGTTGTCCACTCACTCCGTTTCTTTTTAATCTTGCTTTGGAACCTTTCTTGTTAAGAATTCGTCAAAATGATAATACCCATGGTTTGAATTTCAAAGAGTCTAAAATTAAAATGGCAGCTTATGCTGATAACGTTCTTTTGTTCCTTTCGGAACCTCAATCCTCTCTTCCCGCTTTTTTGGATGAGGTTAACTCCTTTGCAACCATCTCTGGTTATAAATTAAATAAAGATAAATGTGAAATTTTACCTTTAACAAAATATACCTTTAAGGATGACTTCTCCGCTTCAGGTTTCACATGGAGTCCCCAGTTTATTCATATTTAAGTTTACATTTTACTCCCTCTATTTCCAGAACTATAGTATGCTGTATGGAAAATTGCACACAGAGATTATCCTCGTTAACGTCGAAATGGCATCCTCTATATTTATCTTGGTGGGGCCACCTTGACACTATAAAAATGATGTTATCCCCTATAATTACGTATATCATTTCTAATATTCCACTTTCTATCCTATCAAAATACTTTAAGAAATGTAATTCCATTCAGTCCTCCTTTTTCTGGAAAAAAAAATCACGTATGTCTATATTAAAATTGACTCATCCAAAATCGGAAGGTGGAGTTAATTTTCCTAATTTTTGCACCTACCATAAATCCTTTTTACTTCGCCAAGCATCAAAATGGCTCTCTGAGTCTCTTACGGATTGCCCTCTTTGGACTACACTCGAGCAGTCCTTCATCTCTCCATTCTCTTTTCAAGAATATTTGTCTTTCACACGTAAACCGCAATCCTTATCTACTCCTATACTCAAGCATACTTCCAAAATCATATCATTCGCTTCTTCTTCAACTTCGATGGACCGGACTTCGTTTCTTAACTCTACCATATGGCACAACATGAACATAGCAATACGTAATAAACCCTTATATTGGAAAACCTGGAGACAGCGAGGCCTAATTTGGGTGCAGCAATTATATGTCCAAGATGAGATTATGCCTTTTGCACACGCCAGCAATTCCTTTAAATTACCTATGAACTTCCGCACAAAGTACTCCCTTCTAACACAAGCTATCCAGGACGCTCGTATCCACTTTAAAGCTTCTACTCAATCCATTGACTCCAACGCTCTTTCTACAGATAAATTACACACTCTTCTAATCAATAATTCTAAAGCTTCTGTTATATATAAGTTTCTGCATAGTTCACTCGTTCCAAGAGAAAAAACCAAAACTGAGATATCCTGGGAGAAAGATTTGGGTACTTTTTGGCCTGTCGAGTTGTAGGACAAAATTTGGCTTAAGCTCAGAAAGTCCTCTAGAGCTGCGAATACTATACAAACACTCTTTTTTATTTACAACAGACTTTTACTTTCTCCACTCACTCTCTGTGCTAGGTACACTGACTCTTCAGATGTGTGTTTGACTTGTTCCTCACCGCATGCTGATCTACATCATATACTCTTTACATGCGCGCCTGTTCATGATTTCTGGGTACAGATTTGGTCTCAAATCAATTTGATATTCAGTTCTTGCTACCCCTTCTCGGTTTTGCATGTCTTTTTAGGAAGTTTAGCTCCTATTTGGACTAGCAGCGCTTCTAATGTAAGGATAATAGATGTATTACTAGCAGTTGCCTTTCAACAAATAACAAAAAATTGGAAAGATTACACTAAATTGTCGTACCAAGCATGGTGGTATGCTGTTTTCTACAATCACAGGCTGGATACTACTTTTGTATACCTGGTACATTTGGCATCAAAGCGTTTAAACCTATGGACACCTGTTACATTGTTTATTGATACTAGTGCCCAACGTTCTTTGCCTTTGGTCCCCCTTCAACTAGAAGTGCCTAAACCTCCATGGCTTTCCCTACATTGATTTTACATTGTTTAACTCTATTTCCTTTTACATTTCATATCTCAGCATAGCCTGTACTTTTTATTCGTTCACCGACTATTTGTACATTATTGTTATTTTCACATATATTTGATATGTATACTTGGTTAACATTTTTATTCTCTGTGTTTATTACCTCTTAAATGGCTTACTGTATGTAATACTTCATTGTTATTATATTTTTTGTATCATCATTTTCCTTCCCCTTAATAAACCTACTTTTTGAACTTAAAATACTTTGTTATGTTTAAGGACTGCAACGGTTGCCTGTTTGGTGGAAATTATTCACTTTTATGCTGTAAAGACTGTGAAAGGTAAGTTTAGGATTCAATATAGAAAAAGATTGTCCTTAAGTGAGCAGAACATGTGTTCTCTATTTGTAGGCCTGCCTGAAGTCAGTTTGCTTTCCACATGGATATCACTGTAAACGATTGAAGGAGTCACCAGCCCTCCTCAGCCAATCCCGTCGGCATCTACTTTGCTATCTCACGAGAGTGCGTAGCCCACGTGCAATGCGCTATTTTTACCGAGTACATGCGTGCAAGGTTTATGGAATATATAAACATTTGTGATAGTGCTAATAGGATTATAATATAGCTGGAACTAAGAGCGCATTACCATGAACTTGTCATGATAACTGTCTTTAAAATCAGATATTCACATTTCAAAATACATACTAAGCAGACGTATTTGTGATCCGATATGTAAACACGTCTCAATATCTCTCAAAGTCCAAGCCATAGTAACTTTAGGTCACTTTACCTCCCACTACAACAGTACTGAACATTCAAGACAATGTTACACTTTCGGGCTGTTAAGTAAGGCTGGTTGATTAAGAACCTGACAAGCTTGCTGTTTAAAACACAAAGCTCAGTGCGCAAAATAAACAGGAAACATCCATCTGTTTCACTGTCAGTAAGTAATGATGCGGCATTACAAGCCCAGATGCAATTTTACATTCTTGCAGCTGTTGTGGTGGGACTTCCAAAGCCCTGAGCATCTGCTCCTGGGAGCAGAGCACAGTGCGTGGTTTTTAGAGGCTCTTAGAAAAGGAACTTTGCTTGTATTGTTTGCAGTAATGCTTTAATGTTATCACCAGCTAGGACGGGAGCAGGTTAGTTGGTGGCCCTGTCTCTATCAGGTGCTTAATAAATGTGTGAGTAGTGTACTGTAGGCGCAGCAGTTCTGTGCGGATCACAGTGTATGCCTACCTCTAGCCACAGGCCCTAAGATCTGTGGCTGCAGAAGGTTGGATGTGTGTAATTAATGTAATTCTGTCCTTATCTGCTCGTCCCATTATGCTGCTCAGTAAAGTCGTGGCGCATAATATTTCACGCTTAATGAAGCATAGTCGAAATATGGAAAGTTGCCACAATTTGAAAAAAAGCTTGACTCTTTCAGATCTCACTCACAAGCAGACCCCACCCCCCACTCCCCGAATATTTACTCCTAAATATCGTGCTCTAAAAATATTGAACGGATTTAGCTACAAGAGCAACCCTCAAACCAATGTGAACCTGGGTATATAGTGATTTTATGCTGCTATGGTTCTCACAGGAAACAATAAAAAAATTCTTAAAGTAGTTTCATGTAATTAAGTACGAAATGGCGTCTCAGAAATGTTAAAAAGAGGAATTAACAGCACACAAACCAAACCTAAATAAGTACTCGCACATATATACAAATATGACCATACACAAGTATTACAACGGACACCAAGTGCAAAGTAACATTTAAAAAAAATAATTATTAGTTATGCATTAGTGCAATTATTAACAGCTAGTCAGGCAGATTGGACCATACCTAAAATTCCTAATTAAAGTAATTGTTTATTCCTCTTTTTAACATCTCTGATACGTCATTTCACCCATAATTGCATTATACTACTGTAAGAATATTTTTAATTGTTTCTAAAAATATTGTTGTCAAAATATCAAACTAAAAAAATATAGTAAAGGCAAGAATATTTAGGTATGTGTTGATCTATATATGTGCCTTAGCGATTTACATATACACACACATATAAAAGTGTATTTTACCTACTGATGGTCGGCAGTAGGTACTTATAATCAGGACATACTGGCACATGCATTAACAATGCCATTTGCGATTCCTTATTAGCGAAAAATAAGGATTCGCTAATAAGGAATAGCAAAAGGCTATGCATTTAGAAATCGCTTACAAAATAGCGATTTCTAAACATTCCTTAATTGCGACTCGCAAATTGCGAGTCGCAAATAAGGAATACCTCCCCATTTATTCCTATGGGCCTAGAGGCCCATAGGAATGAATGGGAAGACTTTCTCAATTTGCGATTCTCAATTAGAGATTCGCAAATTGCTCATGCAATTTCAAGGGTGCCAGGGTGTCAAAAGGACACCCTGTTGCACCCCTGAAATCTGCATATGAGTACATCTTGCACACACATGCCCCAAGGGCATGTGTGTGTGTAAAATGGAACTTTGAAAAATGCACTTTAGTACATTTTTCAAAGTTTTTGCAAATTACCATGAAGTTCAACTTCGTGGTAGTTTGCTCCCCCTATTAGCGAAATCGCTAATATTTTTACTTTAATGCATTGCATTTAAGGAATCTCAATTTGAGATTCCTTAAATGCAATCGCAATTTAAGTAATCGCAATTTAGAGATTACTTAAATTGCGATTTTTGCATTTGGGATGATGCATCCCAAATGCAAAAATACCGGTCGCAAGGGGCAGATTCTGAGAATCTGCCCGTTTGCGACCGGTTTTTGCTTTGATGCATGTGGGCCGTAGTTTCCATCGATAAAGCAGTTTTTGTTTTGCTGATAACTTTGGCGCCGTTTAACGAATCTTCATGAAATTTCCAAAAGTATTTTGCCATTCACGTCAGCTGCTGTCTGGAAAGTTTATGTGTGATTTGTCAAGCGGAGGCCAAGAAAAAGGAGGGGCCATGACTACAGTCCGAACTGCTGGATGCAATTACACCAAATTTGTCAGAAAGCTAGTTCTTGGTTCAGAAAGAGACCTTTTTGTAATATGGTGTAAATGTATTCAGTAATTTGGATTTATTAAAGGAAAAAGAAATATAGCTATCTAAGGAAGAGGATCCTCTGCGGATCCGACATATCTCATGGTAACAACTAATTGGCTACCAACACTTCAACCAGGAGCAGTTGGCAGCCATGTTGAGACACTGGACTGAATCTGAGTCCCAAAAAAAGGCCCCAAAATCAAAAGGGGGCAGAGTAGGCATATCTGGAACCCCTAGGCTTGGTGGTGGTGTCCCACAGGGACCTCGCTGGGGGTCAAAATTACTTTTACTTGTAATTTTACAGGGCAATCGCCATGAATCAACGAGTCTATGGTAACATTTTTTAAAAAATCAAGTGCGAGCTCCCGCTCTTCTTTTGTATATGCCCCCCAGGTGGGCCAGGTCCCGGGGTGGATTAATAATTATAATGGGGGGGTACATATGTGACCCTTCCTCTATCCAGGCTGATGTTGCGCCCAGGGACTTCCATCGCCCAAGGCCCGGCCAAACACAATTAGGTGGAGGGGGGCCACATGGGCCCGTACCCGGGCAGGCCCATACCCGGGCACCTTTTGACTCGCCAATCCTAATCCCCCAGGGCCCAGCTGTACCATCAAAAGGGAGGGGGCCCTGTAAAGCCATTAATGGCCCTGGGGACCCCATCCAGGGCTGGGGTCTTGCTATGTGGTAGGGGGCCCACCACAGGACATTGTGGTTTTCCCACCCACACTAGTGCAGGCAGGGAAAACTCTGTCTGCTCTTACTTTGCTGGAGCTTGATGCGCCCCTCTCCCATAATTTAAGCGATGGGCCCAAGGGGATGTGGTCCCTGGGCCCAAATTTGTCCATGGGAGGGGGCTATTTACCCCCTCCCCTAAAAAAAAAAGGTGGCAGACAACAGGGATGGGTTCCCTGGGATCAAAATTGTTTCATAGAGGGGGGCTGAGTGCACCCACCCAAGTTGACTGTCTTTGTTAATCCAACGCCCTGGCTTGCACGGGCAAAGGCCATGCATGGCTGAGGTTGGATTACATATGGTAATTAAATATTACTTTACATTAAAAAAAATAGAAAATCAATGAAACAACAAAGGTTACAGTGGTGTCATAGTTAGGAAATAAAATTAGAAAATCCTTAGAAATTCACTATCGGCCAGGCTGGAGGATTTCAGTGCCACCTACCTGGATGATATCGCAGTGTTCAGTGCCACTTGTGAGGAACACCTGCGTCACCTCTGGGAAGTGTTGACGGCTCTGCAAAGGGCAGGCCTCACGATCAAGGCTAGCAAGTGCCAAATCAGGCAGGGATCAGTGGTGTAATTGGGATACCAAGTAGGGAGCGGCCAGGTGGCGCCCCTACAACCAAAGATTGATACCATTCTGGCTTGGGAATCCCTCTTGACCCAGACAGAGGTGAGAACCTTTTTAGATCTCACCGGGTATTACAGGAGGTTTGTCATGGGAAATGGCACCATTGTTGCCCCCTTGACTGAGCTGACTTCCAGGAAGCAGCCCAGGAAGGTGAACTGGACTTACGCCTGTCAGAAAACCTTTGATGCCATGAAGACTGCCATGTTCGTGGTTCAGACAGATGCTTGAGAGCATGTGTGGGAGCTGTGCTCTCACAACAAATGAGGAGGGCCTAGACCAACCCGTAGCCTACTTTAGAAGGAGGTTACTTCCCCGGGAACAGAGGTGGAGTGTGATTGAGTGTGAGGCTTTTGCTGTGGTCTGGGCGCTGAAGAAGCTGAGACCCTACTTGTTTGGGACTCACTTCTGGGTTCAGACCGACCACAGGTCCCTCAGATGGTTGATGCAGATGAGGGGTGAGAACCCAAAGTTATTGCGGTGGTCCATTTGCCTACAGAGGATGGACTTTACAGTGGAGCACCGCCCTTGTACAGAGCACGCCAATGATGATGGTATGTCCAGATTTTCCCGCCTTATTTATTTATTTATAGAGCACCCAGCTACCTCCCAAGAAACCTAGGTAAGGTTGAAAAGCCAGGCTTTTAAAGCTTTCCTGAATGCTGATTCCAGTACCATCATTTGGAGAGGAAAAGGCATGGTGTTCCAGAGCTTCGCGGTTCTAACTGCCTGATGAAGAAAACTCCCAGGAGGGTGGGAAGTTCTCCCCAGCTGGAGGGGACACGTGTTAGACCTGTCATCCTTGGCGTGGGTTTACCCTGTATTTTTGCTCTTGCCTCCTGTCTTTTTACTGTGCGTTGGACTTTGTTTTTGCTTGTCTAGGTGCTTTGGGCACTTTGCCACTGCTGTTCAGTGCCAAAGTGCATGTGCTCCCTCTGTAAATTGTTGTCATGGATTAGTGGTTCCATAAGTGGTTTATGTGACTTACTACTCAGACCCTCGTACAGTGCATTGTATGGGACAAGGGCCTGTACATCAAATGCTGTTAGTGGGCTTGCAGCACTGATTGAGCCACCCACACAAGCAGCCTTGCAGAAGGTTCTCAGATCTGTCATTGCAGTGTCTGTGTGTAGTTCAGTACTGCTATGTCGACATGGCAAGTGCACCCACTTTCCAGGCCCTAACCTTCCATTTTCTTAGATGTGAGTCAGGCCCAAGGTAGGCCCAAGGTACCCCTTTGGGGAGGGTACAGTGTAGGTGAAAGGTAGGACATATCCTGATAGTGAAATACTGCCAACTTTATTTTTCTCTATTGAAAGGCTATATGTCCCATAGCATGGGAGGGGAGTTTATTTATAACATCTTATAACTGCCCATGGGAACACGATAGGAAAGTGGACTTTGGTATGCCTGAACTCAGAATATAAAGATGCAGCTTTTAGTAAGGATGATTTTTATACACTGGGTTTGAAAATAACACTTTTAGAAAGTGGGTGTTTTCTCGCTTAGCCATCCAGTGTGCCTCTGCAAGGTTTGTATAATGACTGTCTGGTTGTGGAGTGACAGGCTGGGAATGTCCATTCTGTTCAGACAGCCACTTGAGGGGGTGAGGTGTGTCTTGCCTTTCCAGGGTGAGCCAGGACTTGGCTGAATAGACCTAGGCTGAATTTAGAGTTGAGGGAGGAGATTTCCTTTCACCTGAATGGGCCTGGTCTGCCTTCCACAATGCTGTCTACACCTCCTGCCGGGCAGCTGCATCAGTGAGGACAGAACAGGTTTTAGATGAGCAAAGAGCTTCTCTGACACCAGAGAACAAAGAGAAATGGACTATAAAAAGTCTGTCCCAGACCCCAGACTTTTAGATTACTTCTTGAATTCAAGAGGAACCTCTGCCAAGGGGAAGAGCTGGGAAAAGCTGAAGAAGAACTACTGCCCATTTGCTGTGTGCTGTCTGGGGTTGGCCTGCAGTACCTGTTTATACAAAGTAGAGGAACTGTGTGTGTAATGTGTATTTTGCTTGAAAAGTATCTCGAAGGACTTGAGGTACAGCGTGCCCCCTGTTCAAGAAGTCTCAGGAACAGCACAGATTTCACCATCCCTCAGGACATCATCTCTGGAACCACGGATTTCAGTCGCCACAGAGAAGAAGAGCAGCCGACTCTGTCACTGAGTCCATCGCTGGTAGCATGTCCTGAAGGGACCAGAGAAGGCACGGTCACACTTCACATCGCAATCCTGGTCACACCGATGCCACTGGACGACCGTCTTTGAGCCGCTGCTTGCACTGCGTCCTGTGGGCAGCACATCCTGTACTGCCTCACTTCACTTTGCTGCCCGGACCTCATCGACACTGTCGCTGCCTGCCCGAACATCGTCCGGCTCCGTTGCCTTCACCATGGCCTGCTAGCACAGCATCAAGCACCACCTCTCTCTGCATCGCAGCCCTGGTCTCACCGACGCCATTGGATGATTGTCACTTAGCCACTGCCTGTACCGCGCTGTGATGGCACCACACGCTGCACCGCTTCACTTCACAGCGCGACTGCAACGGTGCCCAAACCGACTCGTACCAACGGGATTAGCCACAATGAAAAAGGTACTGTCTACGAGTCTGTTGAAGCTACAGCTGACCTGTACTGACTCGGTCAGCTGGAACTGTTAGACTCTGTTGTTTTCAGCATCGCTGTAGCCCAGGAATGGCCTACCGACTCGGAAGAACTGTGCTTTAGAGAAATTTCTGCAATTTAAAAGTTACCTTGCAAAGTACCTATTTTTCAGTGTTGTATGTTGGATTTTTGAAGTTTTTGGACTTTTTCGGTTTAGATAAAGATTTGCTATTTTTCTAAACTGGTGTGGTGTCCATTTGTAGTGTTTTCACTGTGTTACTGTATGTATGCACAAATGCTTCTCGCACTGCCTCTGTAATAATCCATTCTGCTATTGCCAAGTTACCAAGGGGGTGAGCAGGGCTTATTTTATAAGTGTATCTCCCTTACTCTGACTAGGAATAAAGGTTCTCTACTTGGCAAAGGTGCAAACCATTGCCAACTAGAGATGCCCATTTCTAACATTGGTGGTCAGCGGTGAGGATCCGGACTTGCATCTGTGCCTTACATACAGTAATTGGTGTACACTACTAGTATAGTGCAGACCATAACGCAACCACATACTATTGGTGAACTTTTCCTTTTTGAATTTTCTACAACTTGAGAACAGCCAATTTTCTCACCATGACCAAGCCAGCATTAGTTACATCCACTGATTTTGAATTTGAGGAGGATAGGGTGGAGACCAACACTGTATCTCAACTAAAAGCCATCTGCGAGAAATGTTAAATCTCTGTAAGAGGCCTCACCAGAAAGGAGAAATACCAAAAGGCGCTGAGGGCCTGGCTGGAATTCAGAAATGCCAGTTGGCCGGATGAGTATCCAGTGGTGGACGCAGAGAATTTGGATGGGAAGTAGGATGGGCTGTTGGGCCTGCCGGGGAGGAAGGGTACCTTCCAGGGAGTGTAGCAGTGTGCCTTCAAGAGGTCTGTCTCCAGGGGAGCTGGAGGACAGAGAGAGAAGTAGAGTGCATACGTTGGAGTTCACAAAGCTCAGGATGGGAAAGGAGGATAAGGAGTTAGAATGGCAGAAATTGGTTCTAGAACAAAAGAGGATGCTCTTAGAGCATGAAGGAGTGTTGAGTGAGCTGGACATAAAAGCCAAAACTGTAGAGTCCAGTTCCAATGGTGGCAGCACATATTCAGTGCAGAGAGAAGGGAGAGTGTACATCCCCAAGGAAGTCATCAAGGACTATGTGAAGAGTGAGGACATTGGTCAGTGGTTCAGGGTGAGGTAGCAATATGGTCCCACAGAATCCCTGAGAGAGACTGGGGAGTGGGGTTGTGGAACTGCTTCATGACAGAAGGAAGGGATACCTTGCTAGCCTTATCAGACAAGGAGAAAATGTGTTATGCTCCTATGAAGGAAGCCTTAATCAGGAGATATGGCTGAACCCCAGAACTGTACTGGCAGAAGTTTAGGGCCTGTAAGAAGCTTGAATCAAACATTTGGGTGTAGTATGTTTCCTATTTTTGCAGAGCACTGGGTGGTTGGGTGAAGGGTAGACAGGTAAATGACTTTCAGTTGTTCTATGATTTGAAGGCATGGAAGCACTTGTCTGCTAATTGTTTTCCAGAGCTATGCCAACATTTGATTGACAGTATGCTGACTGGCCCCAGGAAGCTTGCTGTAGAGAGGCACAGCTGGGTCAGTACCAGGATCCACAAAAGGTATGTGGTAGACTCCGCCAAAGGTGGGTAGGGTCCCTTGCAGAAGAATGGGAGGACAAGGGTAAATAGACAGAGTTCCAAAGAGGGCAACAAAGTAATTCCCAAGGGAACCAAGGGAAAGGTTCCCTGCCCCCCTGGTAGTAAGAAACTATGGGTCTCTGTGGGTAAGCCTGCAGAGAAGGGTCCCCGCAACTGTTATGGTTTTGATCAGGTAGGTCACTTTATAGGGGATCCTAAGTGTCCCAAAACCACCCCTGCACCGACTGGTGCACCGCCCCATGGGTTGACTAGTGTAGCCTTGGGGCAGAGTTGGGTTCCCAGGAAGGTTGGAAGCGAGCAGAATTGACCCTGGTCTCACAAGGAGACGGTGAGATGGTCCCAAGGACACACCTGCCTACTAACACTAAGAAACACGGGAAGTGGGTGACCATAAATGGCCATAGGGTGCAGGCTCTGAGAGACACTGGAGCAAGTGTGACAGCTATCGGTTGTCAGCTAGTGTCTCAAGAGCAGGTGGTCCCCAATGTGCTTTACCCAGTAGTTGCAACTAACAACTCAGAGTGCCTCTACAAAATGGCACATGTTCCCTTTGAGTGGGGGGGTCTCAGGTACATTGAAAGTAATTGTGAGGCCAGCCATACCTGTTGATTGTCTGCTTGGTAACCGTCTGGAGTGTTCCCCTTGGGAGAAGGTGGAACACAGGTCTCATTTGGAGATGTTGGGTCTGCGTAAGTGGGCGTGCGTGACCACTCGGTCTAATGCAACTGGTAAGAGCAATCAAGAGGACCTGGAGCCTGGAAGAGTGACCCAGGTGCCTGCCAAAAAGAGAGGAGGCAGGGGGCAGGGGAAACTGGCCCTGAAGTTCCCACATTCCAGGAGGAGGCAGACCTTGAGGGGGATGCAAGTGACCAAACTGGGGGACCTGCATTAGCTGACATATTGGCAGTAGGAAGGGGGCCCCTCCAGGGAGCAATTCTGCAAGGAGTAGCAGGAATGACCCTTTCTTGTTGGTTTGTGGCAGCAGGCTGCAAGCCAGGCAGCAGGTGATCAGTCTGGGTCACATTGGGTTTACTGGGAGAATAGTCTCCTGTATAGTGAGCCGAAGGTTGCTGAACCTGGGTCAGTCCATGTGCTGTTGGTACCCCAGCGCTTCAGAGCCTTCCAACTGGGTCTGGCTCATGATGTGCCTCTAGCTGGGTATTTGGGACAGGACAAGACCTTGGAAAGGCTTGCCACCCACTTTCACTGGCCCCGAATGTGCATGGATTCTGAAACTCACTGCAGGACTAGTCAGACTTGACAGGCAAGTGGTAAGAGTGAGAGGAAGTGCAAGGCTCCTCTCCAACATTTCCTTGTCATCAGCAACCCAAGACAGCCATGGGAAACAGGTTCATCCTGGTCTTGGTGGACCATGATATCCGGTACCCCGGACCATCCTTCTCCAGACTGTGACGGCCCCTGTGATGGGTTGCGCATTGATGCGGCTCTACGCCCGTGTGGGATTACCCAGAGAGGTGGTGTCTCACCAGGAGGCCAATGTCATATCCTGGTATATGAAGTACCTGTGGCAGAAGCGCGGTGTTACCTACAATTTGACCTCTCCTTAAGACCCCCAAGGTAACAGGCTGGTTGTGAGATTTAACAGGACCCTGAAGGGCATGATTATGTGTCTTGCTGAACCCATGAGGCATAAGTGGGACATCCTCTTACCATGCCTGTTGTTTGCTTACAGGGAGGCACCTCAGAAGTCCTTGGAGTTCAGTCCCTTTGAACTCTTGTATGGGCATCCTGTAAATGGACCTCTGAGTCTGGACAGGTAAGGCTGAGAAAAAGCTCCCAGTAAACCTCCCCAGGAAGTATATAGCTACATGATGGCCTTTAGGAACCAGACTAAGTGCTTCAGACAACTCAACGAGGCGGATCTGGAAGCCAGCCCGGAAGAGATGAAACAGTGGTATGATCAGAATGCCACTCTGATCGAGTTTTAGCCTGGTCAGAAAGTGTGGGTCATGGCCCCAGTTGAGCCTTGTATGTTCCAGGACAAGTGGACTGGGTCCTTTGAGGTGGTGGAGTGCCGGAGTAAAGTCACCTATCTGGTGGACTTGCAGTCTTCCAGGAACCCTTTGCAGATCCTACATGTGAACCACCTCAAGCCCCACTTGGAGAGGTCTGAAATGGGCATGCTCCTAGCGACAGATGATGGAATGGAAGAGGTGACTGAGCATTTCCCTGACCTCCTGTCTGCTAGAGAGCACGATGGGTTAGTGGACGGTGTTAAATTCTCCCCCACCCTGACTCCTGAACAGCAGAGTGACTGCCACCAACTGTTGGGACAGTTTGCTGCTCTTTTCTCCCTGACCCCTGGTGTCACTCAGTGGTGAGTCCATGATGTGAACACTGGGGATAGTCCTCCTGTAAAGCACAGAATTTACAGATTAACTGACAGGGTCAAAGCTAGCATCAAGGACGAAGTCTCAAAGATGTTGGCTCTAGGGGTGATTGAGCCCTTCAACAGCCCTTGGTCCAGCCCAGTGGTCTTGGTCCCAAAGGAAGCCACACCCAGTGCCATACCAGAACTCTGGTTCTATGTGGAAAACCAAGGGCTCAATTCAGTCACCAAGACTGACGCACAGCCCATCCCCATAGGTGATGAGCTCATAGTTCAGTTGGGAGCTGCCATGCACCGCAGTACGTTTGACTTAGCATCTGGGTACTGGCAGATTGCCTTACCTGATGGGGCAAAGGAGAGGTCTGCATTTGTAACACCAGAGGGGCAGTATCAGCTCCGGGTGATGCCCTTTGGACTGAAGAATGCCCCTGCCACCTTTCTGAGGTTGGTCAATCAGGTGTTGGAGGATTTCAGTGCCACTTACCTGGATGACATTGCAGTGTTCAGTGCCACTTGGGAGGAACACCTGTATCACCTCTGGGAAGTGTTGACAGCTTTGCAGAGGGTAGGCCTCACAATCAAGGCCAGCAAGTGAAGGGATCAGTGGTGTACTTGGGACACCAATTAGGGAGCAGCCAGGTGGCGCCCCTATAACTGAAGATTGATACCATTCTAGCTTGGGAACCCCCCTAAGACCCAGACAGAGGTGATAGCCTTTTTAGGCCTCACGAGGTATTATAGGAGGTTTGTCAAGGGATATAGTGCCATTGTTGTCCCCTTGACTGAGCTGACTTCCAGGAAGCAGCCTAGGAAGGTGAACTGGACTGTTGCCTGTCAGAAAGCCTTTGATACCCTGAAGACTGCCATGTGCACAGGAACCCATGCTCAAGGCGACCAACTTCTCACAGGAATTCATGGTGCAGACAGATGCTTCAGATAATGGTGTGGGAGCTGTGCTCTCACAACTAAATGAGGAGGGCCTAGACCAACCTGTAGCCTTCATTAGTAGGAGGTTACTTCCCTGGGAACAGAGATGGTGTGCGATTGAGCGTGAGGCTTTTGCTGTGGTCTGGGCGCTGAAGAAGCTGAGGCCCTACTTGTTTGGGACTCACTTCCGGGTTCAGACTGACCACAGGCCCCTCATATGGTTGATGCAGATGAGGGGTGAAAAAAAACCAAAGTTGTTGAGGTGGTCCATTTCCCTACAGTGGATGCACCTTATGGTGGCACACCGCCCTGGTACAGAACACGCAAATGCTGATGGTCTGTCCAGATTTTTCTGCCTTAGTGAAGAGAACTCCCAGGAGGGTGGGTAGTTCTCCCCACATTTCAGCTAGAGGGGACACGTTAGACCTGGAATCCTTGGCAAGGGTTTGCCCTGTATTTTAACTGTGTGTTGGACTTCGTTTTTGCTGGTCTAGGTGCTTTGGGGCACTTTGCCACTGCTGTTGAGTGCCAACGTACAAGTGCTCCCTCTGTAAATTGTTGTCATAGATTAGTGGTTACATAATTGGCTTATTTGATTTACTACTAAGACCCTAGTACAGTGCATTGTGTGTGCCCAGGGCCTGTAAATGAAATGCTGCTAGTGGGCTTGCAGCAGTGGTTAGCCACCCACATAAGCAGCCTTGCAAAAGGTTCTCAGATCTGGCATTGCAGTGTCTGTGTACAGTTCAGTACTGCCATGTTGACCTGGCAAGTGCACCCACTTGCCAGGCCCTAACATTCCCTTTCTTACATGTGAGTCACCCCTAAGGTAGGCCCAAGGGACCCCTGTGGGCAGGGTGCAGTGTATGTGAAAGGTAGGACATGCCCTGATTTGTGTCGCATATCCTGATAGTGAAATACTGCTATTTTGTTTTTCACTATTGAAAGGCTATCTGTCCCATAGGATAGAATGGGGAGTTTACTTATAACATCTTATAAGTATAACTGCCCATGCAAACAAGATGGGAAAGTGAAGTTCGTTATGCCTGAACTCAGAATGTAAAGATGCATCATTTATCACGGATGATTTTTATATGCTAGGTTTGAAAATACCACTTTTAGAAAGTGGGTATACTCTCACTTAGCCATCCAGTTTGCCTCTGCTAGGTTTGTGTATTGATTGTTCTACTGTGGAGTGACAGGGGCTGGGGATGTGCATTCTGTCCAGACAGCCACTTGGAGGGGTGAATTGTGCCCTGCCTTTCCAGGGTGAGTCAGGGCTGGGCTTAATAGAGCTGGGCTGCATTTAGAATAGGGGGAGGAGACTTCCTTTCACTGGAATGGGCCTGGTCTGCCTTCCACAATGCTGTCTCCACTTCCTGCCGGGCAGCTGCACCAGAGAGAGCAGAATTGGTTTTGGCTGAGAAAAGAGTTTCTTTGACACCAGAGAAACAAATGAAATGGACTATGAAAAGTAGGGGTCAAACTTTTAGATTTCTTCTGGTATTCAAGAGGAACCACTGCCAAGGAAAGAGCTGGGAAAAGTTGAAGGAGAAGTACTGCCTCTTTGCTGTGTGCTGTCTGGGGTTGTCCTGCCGTACCTGTTTCTGTCAAGGAGAGGAACTGTGTGTGTATCTTGCTTGAAAAGTATCTATAAGTGCCTAAGGTAGAGCTTGCCCCCTGTTCAGAAGTCTCAGGAACAGCAAAGACTTCACTATCCCTCAGGGCACCATCCCTGGAACCGTGGGTTTCAGTCGCCACAGAGAATAAGAGCAGCCCACTCCATCACTGAGTCCGTCACTGGTTCTGTGTCCTGAAGGCACTGTAGAAGGCACCACCGCACTTCGCATCACATCCCTGGTTTCACTGATGCCGCTGGACGACTGTCTACGAGCCGCTGCTTGCACCACGTCCTGTGGGCACTGCATCCCGCACTGCCTTACTTCACTCTAAGTAAGTAAAGTAAAACAAGTAAAGTAAAGTAATCTTTATTGCTTGATTAATACAAACCCTTAGCAAAACAGCTGCATATTGAAACACATATAACATAAAACAGCACTCGATCCGATAAAATCGCAATTGTTTAATAAAATACAGAAGTATAAATCTTGAGTATAGTGTGGAAGATATAATATTAAAGAGGAAATCGTGTTTAGGCACACAATGACTGCTGGGGAACTGTCCTCCTTGAGGTTCACCTCAGTTCAAGAGTCTGTGTAATTAAGTATAAAATCCTTGGCAGGTTAAAAGTAAGTCTAAAATTGGACCTTCCCAGTGAGCGGGTACCAGATGAGTTAGCGGCAACCTAGGGTGCTAACCAGTTTGTTGGGAGGTTACCAAGTTTAATTTTGTTTTTACTATTTTCATAAAACGTACAAAGTTACAGACTAAGCGGACGTCACCCCCCTCGAAGAAGGCCTTCACCGCCTGTCTGCATGATCGTATTTGATTTTTGTTCAGGCGCGACTTTAGAAGCTGTCTTCGTTCAAGATCTAAACTCTTACAGACGTACAATAGATGTAAGACAACCTCTTCGGGGTTGTCGCATAGTCTACAGTTGGTGGTGGGATGTGTGCATTTCCACGGCGGTAAGTGTGGTTTAACCGGTAGAATCCCCTGTCTCATTGCCAGAAGGCTTTCCTTCATACTTCTCGAAAAGCTTGTACCTAAAAATGTCTGAGAAGTGCATCTCTAGTAGCTCTGAATCATGAACCAGCTGTGTGCTCTCTTGTTTGTGTCTGTTTTGTCTTTTTCTAGTGAAATAACCTTCACTGATTTGTTCACCAAGGCTTTAAAACTGTTGTAAGGAAGACCGGATTTCCACAAATCCTGTAAAGCAAGCAGCCCTATTCCTGACTGAAGATAAACCATAGCAGGGCAGTCATTTTTCCTCGTCATCTCTTTCCACAAGTATGAGTTTAAAGAACCAGGCTTAGCACTCTTTATTTTGTACCAGCATTTGGCGTAAACACCCTTCCTTGCTATTTGCTGCTTGTGTAGGCCAAGCTCCAGCCTTACTTGTGCTGGAGAGGAGTATTGTGGGAGATTGAATATTATTCTAGCAGCTTTGGAGACCACCTTATCCAGAGTTATTTTGTCTTTCCCTCTCACTGATTCGCTGCCATACATGATTGTATACAACATCAATAGTTGTGTTTGAATTAATCTCTCACAAAACAACATAAAATCAATAATAAACACAGTAAGCCTACACACGACCTTTTGAAATTTACCAAGCCTCAGCCGAGGTCTTTTATTTAACACAAATTTTTCATTAAATCACATATAAAAACATATTGTATATACACAACTCCTCTCTTTCTTACATTCGCAGTGCAAACTGAACCCCAGTGAAGAAGACCATAACCTAACGAAAATAACCAAAAATAATAAAAGTGTAAAAGGTTATTGGAAAAATTAACAAGGACAGTTTATAAACAATATATAATAATCCAGTCAAAGCTGTCTCTAATTTCGTTTGTCGACGGCGTTTCGACCCACTTCTAAATACCGGGTCTCATCAGGACTGTAAATATGGGGACAGTGTTAAGCATACAGTTGTCCTTATCGGATCCAGTATGCAAAGGATGAGGAGGATAGAAATTTACGTCCAAACTTGGACTTTTTATAATTCATCCACGGGTAAGGGTCAAATGATAGACCGAATATATTGGGCGATACATGCTTCCTTCGGCTTTATATTATTATTCCTCCATGAATACGATTCAGAGGTGCCCCAACTACTCAGGGAGATACGACCTGTTCTTATCTCAGCCTTTATATTGAATTATCTGGAGAGAAAGAAACGATGTCCTTCAATCCGTGCTGGCTCTACTAAATACGAGAGAAAGGGCACTGACTCTGTGGCCATCAATCCAATACGTGGTTACTCCGTGTTATGGCCGTCGCGGAATGAATCCCGCGACGGATGGAAGGACATCGTTTCTTTCTCTCCAGATAATTCAATATAAAGGCTGAGATAAGAACAGGTCGTATCTCCCTGAGTAGTTGGGCCACCTCTGAATCGTATTCATGGAGGAATAATAATATAAAGCCGAAGGAAGCGTGTATCGCCCAATATATTCGGTCTATCATTTGACCCTTACCCGTGGATGAATTATAAAAAGTCCAAGTTTGGACGTAAATTTCTATCCTCCTCATCCTTTGCATACTGGATCCGATAAGGACAACTGTATGCTTAACACTGTCCCCATATTTACAGTCCTGATGAGACCCGGTATTTAGAAGTGGGTCGAAACGCCGTCGACAAACGAAATTAGAGACAGCTTTGACTGGATTATTATATATTGTTTATAAACTGTCCTTGTTAATTTTTCCAATAACCTTTTACACTTTTATTATTTTTGGTTATTTTCGTTAGGTTATGGTCTTCTTCACTGGGGTTCAGTTTGCACTGCGAATGTAAGAAAGAGAGGAGTTGTATATATACAATATGTTTTTATATGTGATTTAATGAAAAATTTGTGTTAAATAAAAGATCTCGGCTGAGGCTTGGTAAATTTCAAAAGGTCGTGTGTAGGCTTACTGTGTTTATTATTGATTTTATGTTGTTTTGTGAGAGATTAATTCAAACACAACTATTGATGTTGTATGCGATAGATGATTATCTTTAAATCAGTTCCTTGTGAACATTGTTTTGTAGTACAGTGTACTTACCCGGTTCGCAGGGACATACGGGTTGCTCTTGTAACTTTGAATATACATGATTGTAGGTAGAAGCTTTGCCCAGAGTACTTCCAGTAGAGGGATAAGGTTGGGGCCAGTTATTTTGTATTTGATGTCTTTTAGCGTAATAGCCAGAATGGTTCCTCTTCATTGAATAGCCACTTTTTGTTTGTGGTACATTCCCATGCTGTCAAAGATGATTCCCAAATATGTGTAACTTTTAACCATCTCCAGCTGCCTGCCCCCCAGCCGCCATTTGAATTGATTCTTGGTGCTTTGTTGATTAAAGACCATTACTTTGGACTTCTAATGGTTTGTGCTTAATCCGTTCTTTATGGCGAAGTCGCTCGTGACATTTATCAAACACTACAGGCCAACTGGGGTTCGGCTGATCAGTACCAGGTCATAGGTATATTGTAAGTTTGAAAGTGACAGGCAACCTAAATTCGGGGCGTGGTGATGACAATTATCCAGTTCCCTTGAGAGGTCTGACACAAAATGGTTAAACAAGGTTGGAGCAAGAACACAACCCTGTTTTAGCCCCTTGGTGATCAGAATCCTCCTCGACAGACTGTCGCCGGTCCCCAGCTTAATTTGGACCCATGTTTCGGAGTGGAGCATGATTAGCTGGTTCAGAAGGGTTGGAGCTATTTTCCACCCGGCTAGCTTAGCCCACAATTTCCCTCTGTTAACGCTGTCAAAAGCAACTTTGTAGTCGATAAAACAAACAAATAATGGTTTGTTAATTGGCATTGTGGCGTCAATTAAAAGTGAGAGAGCAAGAATGTTTGTAGTTGTTCCCAGGATTTTCTGAAAACCTGTTTGGTTTATTGGGATTAGATCGTTTTCCCCTGCCCACTCAATTAGAGTAGTAGGCCGGCATAATATTTGGCCTCAATGTCAATTAGCACTATGAGTCTATAGTTCTTTGGTTCGTTCTTGCTACCTTTCTTGTGGATAGGTGAGATGATCGACCCTTTCCAAGAATCTGGGATTCTTCTGGCTTCCAGAATTGTGTTAAAGACTGGCAGTAATGCTCTGGCCCAATAGGTTGAGCCCTGCTTGTATACTATTGGGGGGGGGCCTGTTAGGGCCAGGTGCTCCTTCGTTTCAGCTTTTTGAAATTCTATCCACAATCGTTTTAAGTGAAAAGAAGGGTGTAGACTCTGGACCGTAATGCTTTACAAATTGCCACTCACTCTGACATGCCTCTTTGCCTTGTGTGTTTTCACTGGCATCCGTGTTAAAATGACTCTGTGGGTATTTTACCCAGGCATCCTCCATTATGTGTGAGTTAATTCCTGGTGCCGTTGGATTCTCTATGCTCTTGATTGTCTGCTAAAACCTGGAGCTGTTCTTTGATTTTGGATCGGGTAGCAGTTTTGCCCATGTTGTTTCAGTGGTTTCTTTTTTCGCTAGCCAGATGATTTTATTTTTTCGGGCCCTGAGCATCCTTAATTCCAGCTGTGTTTTATCGACAGAGCAATTTTGACAGAGGTTATGCATTGCTCTGTTTATTTCGCTCCTTATTTGCCTTAACTCGACATGGTTGGTTCCCGATAAATGAATTCCTTGCTTGTTTTCTGGCCTGCTCAGCGGTTCCTGTTTGATTGTTTGCTCAGTTTTTGTCAGGTTCGATTTACGGTTAGTTGGGCCAAAGATTTCAGTAAAGCTTTCCCAGGCTGTTAAGATGTTGTCATGTAGTAGCTTTTTATCCTCCCACCGCTTTTTTTACTCTGCCAAGAGTTTTACTGGATCACGTGTGTTACATTTTATTCTCCTATGGCTGAATGTGGTGTTTGTACATAAATCAACAATTGGGTAAGTGAGCGCTGTTCCTTGCATGGCGAGTGTGAACTCTTGGGGTTGATAATGACTGTGGTCTTGTATTCCGATCCTAAAGTCTTTTATCAGAGGGTAAAGTGGTAAGGAAGAGAAAGTATAGTCAATTGCGGTGTCAGCAAACGCATTGTGGAAAGTTGCAGCTTGGGGACGATCCCCCGTGAATCGACCATTTAGTGCCACCAAGGACAAGCTTTCTAGATCCATCAACAGTTCTTTGGAGATTTTTATTGGCTTGCCCCACTTACACTTATCCTGAAGGGGGATCCCCCATGCTGTTTGAAGGTCTTCTGCGGGTTTGTCTAAGTCACCACTCCCTGTACGGAACATGCTAATATCACCGGAGACAATAAAGTTCGAAGTTGCCTTCTCAGTAATTAGTTTAGTTAGTTCTGTAATCAGATGTTTTGCGCCATTTCTTTTGTTCCAGGGGTGTAGACAGGTGTTAACAAGTATTAACTGCTGTTTATTTTTAGGACTGGCTATATTCAGCAGAATTGTTTTTATCTCATTTGTTGGAATACTTGTGCTTGTTAGTTCCTTGACCGTCATTATGGTTTTAATCGAGGCGTAGGTCGTAAGGCCTCCCTTAAAATGACCGAAATTTTTGTTTTTAGTTGCTGGGAGGTGATATGATTTGAAACCTAGCAGGTGAAGTGGATTTGCCATATTTCTTGAAGCAGAATTAAGTCAAATTGTTGAAAGTATATCAGCAGAGCGCTGTCCATAGTTTTAGTTTCAGGCCGTTAATGTTCCAGTAGCAAAATTTTAGGTTAGGAATGTCTGTTTCCTGTTCTAGTCCCTGTCAGGGGGACTCCCTTTTTGTGTTTATGGTTTTCGCTATCCAGGACCAATCCTGTAGTCTGTCAGGTTCTCTTTGATCCTGGATGTCCCGTTTGATAGAACTATTTCTCTCCAAGATGTCTGCTGAGGTACTGCGTGCCCCCTTGATCACAGAGATGAAGGGCCCAGATCTTCTCCGTCTCCTTGCTCCGCTATTATCGGGCTCTCGATGGGGATGGAGTAGTGGATCTGGATACCTGACTGCTTGATGGAGGTGCAGTCGAATCCCCCAGGTTTCTAGTTGCCGTTTTTCCTTGAGAATTTTCTCCACTATTTCTCCAGTTGCCCAGACTGTCTTGGTTGCTTCTTGCTCTGAGAAATGTTTGAAAGTTTCAAATTCTACTGATTCCAGGTCTTGTGAGCCAATCCCTGCCAGACTGCTAATAGCAGATAGTATTAGAAGAATGTTGCCTCGATTTAGGTTGTCTCCTCGTCCTTTGGATTTATACTCCAAGATAAACAGGACTGCCTTGGACGTCTCCCTTCGAAGCTTGTTTGGGAGTGATTCTCTGCAAACGGTTTTCTCGTTTTCCTCTGCGCTGTTGGCTGTCGCATTTCGTTGTTCTGCCCTTTCTATGGTGTCCGGGGTTCGCTCTAGTGCCGTGCTAACGCTTTGCTGTTTCTCTAGCCTCATTCTGTTTGCTGTTTCTGCTTCTAGCTTGGCATCCCTTTGTTCAGTATATGCTGTTGAGGGTGTCATGTTTTGATGTTTTGCCCTTTCTACGGAGTCCGGGGTTTGCTCTTTTTCCTTACGCCGTCCACTGACACTTTGCTGTTCCTCCGGCCTTGTTCTATTTGCTGTTTTGGTTTTTGGTTTGGCAATCCTTGTTTGTAGTTGATCAGTGTTGGCCTTGGCTGCTTCTGTTAACGCTGGGGTAGCTACCCTTGCCGTTGTGGATATCAGCTGATTTTCTGCCTGCTCACTTGAGTTGGTGAGTCCGAGCCAATTGTGCTTGCTTATATTCACCTCTCCTGTTTGTTCCTTCCCAGATGAGCCAGGGGTGTCAATACCGTTTGGCTCCAGCAGAGCGTTTGTTTATGTGCCGCTTGTTCACTCGGGGGTTTTGGTGCAACTTGAAAGAAGTGTTTTATTGATGGATTTTTGTTCCTTCCTTTCCTCCTCTGTTTCCGACTCTGTTTGGATGTTTGCCAGTTGTTGGACTGGATGTCCTCCTCGTCTGGATGACCTGTCTGCTTGCAGCCACTGCCGATGGTCTGTACCAGTGATTGGCGTTCAGAGGAGAATGAAGGTTCTGAAGTATCAGAGCTCATATTGTTTTGTTTTGACTCTGAGGATACACCTGCTACTGGCCCCATGTCATTCCTGGCCGGCGTGAAGGCGGAAGCAAGAGTGCTCCTCCACTTGCCAGGCTCAGACCGCTCTTTTTGTTCCTGGACAGGTGATGGCGTTTCCCTGTGGCAATAGTTTTCTTGTTTAATTTTACTGGTGTTGAGCTTGGCAGTGTTTGAGTATGTACTTTTTAGGTCGGTGAGAAGATGACCCATCACAGTAGGCAAGGATGCTAGTTTTTCAACAATTAAATGGCAGCTGCAACTTTGGGGGATTATTGCTGTTTCAGATTGAACTCTTTTTATAAAGATGTTAATTTCTGACAACTTGCTGTCAATGCTTGTGACGTGCAGGGTAGACAGTTGAGGAGGGTAAGTTGAATGTCCATCTTATCCGAGTGGTATTCCAGTACCTTGGTCGAGAGCTGCATGGTGTTTAAGAGGGAGGCCCATATTTCCTTTTCTCCTGTTGGTGTGTCCTCCAGGCTCCCTTTCATAGCCATTCCTGAGCCTTGAGGGTTTGCGTCTCCTTTGCCTTCGGTAGAGTATGTAGTGACCAGGTTTTCCCATTCTTCTGTCATGAGGAAAGACGTGTTACTGACCACGTAGTTCTGGGGGTCATGGTGGTTCCGGGGATCTTCTTGTTTGCTCCCTGTCAATACTACTCTGTCCCTTGATATTGGGGGGGGGGGCGGGTTCTGGCTGTGGTCCAAAAAGAGGTCGGTTTAATGCCTTGGCTTTTGTTTTGAAGCCAGTGTCAGCATTATTTGCTGTCTCTCTGATCTGTGGTTTTGCTGCTTTACTGTGATCATCACTTTTGTTTTCCCGTTCATGTCATTAATGTAATTAGGGTTTTCAAGGTTGGGGTCGGTGGCAGCTGGACTCAGTTGTGGGGGTTTTCCCCCTGATTTAGTTAGTCGTTCATCTGGAGTATAGGAGGCTGTGGTCCCCCCAGTTATAGACATTTCTGAATCTGAGAGTCCTGGAAGTGCTGGGACTCCATGGATCGTTGTGTTCTGGCATGTCTGTATTTTAATTTCTGGCTCCAATGGTAATCTTGAAGCCTCCTTAGTGGTAGGCAAGGGTAGATTTCCTGTGCATTTTGCTCTTTCTTCATCCTGTTTCCCGGTGTTTGTGTCGATGTCGGTGCATTTTGCGTTTTGCTGGGCTTCGTGCATTGCCTGTGAGTCTGCTACCTCTTTAACCGCCCCATCAATTGTCCAGCAGGGTTGAGCCGTGCTGCGTCCTCCTGATTTGACCAGTTTGACTGTTGAACCGTGGCCTGTTAATCCGTCCGAAATTAGTGGATGGGAGGGGAAGAAGGTCCAGTTGTTTGTTGATGCTAAGGTTTAGCACTGCACCATCGTCTTTCACAAATGAAAATTTGGAATATATTTTAAATTGAAAGTACTTTTTTCCTTTATTTGTTTGTGGCTGCGCTTGTCTGTCTACTGTTCCACTCCCATCCATGTCCACCAGCATGTTCGCTAAGGATCCGGAGTCCATGTGGGCAGATATATCTGTGTTTGCCACTGCTTAAGCCAGCGGAGTTGTTAGTGTGGAAGGGTGACTGTCGGTTGATTTGGTTGTTTCCCATAGGATTTTGTTTTTCTTTTTCTGATTGTTGATGATGTTTGTTACTGACCGCCTCTCCTTCCCATACCTCATGGTCCTTGTGCACGCTCTTGCTGCAGCCGCCCGCTGTAGGGCAGCTGCGCTTGTCTCTGGGAATCACTGGCAATCACCAGGAATCACTGATTTGTGATCACTGCTATGATCACTTCACCCTCTGTCACAAGTTGTCGCAAGTTGTCTCGAGCAGGCATCCAGCAGGGTCTTTCCCTCTCTCTATTGTACCCCTTAGCCCTCCTGCACCACCACTGAACGGGCCCCATTTTGTGTCGTGAAACTTGGAGCAATCCTCTTTCTACTGCCTAAAAGCACTTCGGCTCTCAGCCTCGCTATAGTCTCTGTCTGGCCGGCTTAGCTCCGTTTCCTCCATTTCCTATGGTGATCTATGGCGTTGCGCCCACACCGCCTCCTTGGTCAATCAGTAGCTCGATGCACACAGCTTCTCACCATTTGTCACCTGGTACCACCTGAGAACAATAACAAGAACCTCTCTCTGACTATACATTAATACTATAGAATTACATCCTACAATTAAAGAACATTAATGTTGTCCCAGAACACAGAAATGTATACATTTTTTCTTTTATTATGCCAGAACAGAAATAAATACTTAATAAAGAGAAATTATCAATATAATCTCATGGATATCAAATTCATCACAATACATAATTGAAAAGAACCCCACAACAAAAATAAGTATCAAAAGATAATTTATCCACAAACAATTAAAACATCACACACACCAACAGTCATCAGTCATACCATTCATAACCTAATGGAAACACCAATATTACAAAAACATAATAACAAAATACAAGGACAACATTGAGATAGAGCACAGCGCCGATGCACATTTTGGAGTGGGACTCATGTCCACCGCTCCTTCGTCAGGGCGCAGTAGATACTGTTCTCAAAGGGGTCATACTCTCTTTTGTCAATATTTCAACAATTTGTACAATGTTGTTGAACCGGGCTCTATATATAATGAGTACATTCAAATATGCAAAGATCATCATATTCCAATTAAAGAATTCAGGAATTGTGAGGGCAGCCTCCTCATAAAGTTCGCAATAAAGCGTGATAGATGCTGTATTGGCTGTCACTCAATAGCTAATTTGATCCTCAGTACTGCCACCTGTCAGTAGGGCATGTAACCACAAGACTAGATTGCTGATTCCGAAGTAAGGCGTGGATAGGTTCTGTGTACCGTAAAGCCTGGAGTAGAGGTGTCTAAGAAATTGAAGGAGGGTACAATGCAACTACCAGGCGTCTGCCACTCAGTTCTTTGTATTTTTGCGTGACTTCATGCCGGCTGTAGAGATGTTATCAGCTTACAGAAAATAAATATCTGCCTCCGTCGGGGTTGATACCTGGTACCGCCTCCACTGCTGGTCCGCTGCTGGTCACCGCAATCACAGCTCCTTCCCCCCCTTGAGGAGCGCTGTTCACTGGGCTCCTTCCCTGGCTCTCCGCTCGCAACCAGGGGGATTGCCTCAGGGGCCACGGAGGGCCACTGATAGGTTGCGGCGGTGGTGGTGGCGGTTTTCCCGCTATAATCGCGGCTGGGGGAGAGGGAGGAGGGCTGATGGGGGCCGGGAGCCAGGTAACGATGGAGGCTGCACAGGTCCCGCTCCAGATTAGGCTCCGCTCAAGCTCAAACTCCAATCCGGGAGGAAGCGAACGAGCGAGTCAAAAGTGGTGATGGAGGCTAAATTGGCACTGCACAGGGTTGAGCACAGGCTCAAGCACCGTTCGTGTCCAGGAGCGAGCGAGAAGGGCCAGAAGGGCGATGGCGGCCGAGTCATCCCCGCTCAAGCACCACCCCGGGAGCAGGCAAGCGAGTGAGTGATAGCGGCTGAATTAGCCCCCGCTCAAGCTCAGACTCTGCACCGGAAGCATGCGAGTGATGACTGCTGAATTGACCCCCGCTCAGGCTCAAGCTCCGCTCTGTCCCCTGTGCCTCTTGGCTCAGCTCCAGGACGGCTCCGGCTCTAGCTCCACGGACTCAACGGACTCCTTGCTTCACTCTGCCACCCGGACCTCACCAACACCGTCGCTACCCGGCCGAACATTGACCGGCTCCGCCGCCTGCACCGTGGCCTGCCAGCACCACAGCGAGCACCGCCTCTCTCCACATCACAACCCTGGTCTCACTAATGCCATTGGACGACAGTCACCGAGCTGCTGCCTGTACCACACCCTGAGGGCACCGCACGCCACTTCGCTTCACTTCACAGTGCAACAGCGACGGTTGCCCTGACTGAATCGTACCAATGGGATTGGCCTCATCAAAAAAGGTACTGTCTACGAGTCTGTCGACACTACAGCTGACCCGTACTGACACAGTCAGCTGGAACTGTTAGAGTCTGTCATTTTCAGCATTGCGGTAGCCCTGGATGGGCCTACCGACTTGGAAGAACTGTGTTTTAAGAGATATTTCTGCAATTTAAAGGTTATCTTGCAAAGTACTTATTTTTCAGTATTGTATGTTGGATTTTTTTTCGTTTTTGGTCTTGTTTAGTTTAGATAAAGATTTGCTATTTTTCTAAACTGGTGTGGTGTCCATTTGTAGTGTTTTCACTGTGTTACTGTATGCATGCCCAAATGCTTCACACATAGCCTCTGCGATAAGCCTGTCTGCTCGTGCCGAGCTACCAAGGGGGTGAGCAGGGGTTATTTTAGAAGTGTATCACCCTTACCCTGACTAGGAATAAGGGTCCCTACTTGGACAAAGTTGCAAACCATTGCCAACTAGAGATCTCCATTTCTAACATTCACTAAAAAACCAAAGGTTACAGGGCACGTTATAGTTATGTTCACATGTTACACTCACAAACCGTACAAATTCAGCAGTTATAGTTAAAGTTACCTCAAGTGACTACAACTCATGCCCTAAGATAACAATAACTCGCACCCTCACCATGCACTGCTAATTCCCCCATATTACATAATTCGTAACAGAATATGGCACGTTAGTCTGCATGTGTTTACAAAGCATGCCATTACAAAGCGGTTGTTACAATGACCGCGTTGCTACATCGCATACCTTTACAACGCAAGTCAGAACAACAACTTGCTGTAGGGGGCGCTGGATGTTGGAATAGTATCATTTACTATTTCCAACTACAGTCTATGCAACAGAAGGGAAGTAGTTGGATTTTAAATCCAACACCTTCTGCCCCCTACAATGCAAGTAGTTGTTCCGACATGCGTTATAATGGTATGCAATGTAACAATGCGGTCGTGGTAATGGCCGCGTTGTAATGGCATGTGTTGTCTCGCATGTGTGGTAAACACTGTTTACCATCATAACATCTTCTATGACTTCATTCATGATATCACTGCAGCATTTGCTGTAAAACTATTGATGAGAATGCTGTGCATGGCGCGGGCGGAAGTTAAAGTTACCTTAGGGCATAAGATATAGTTACTGTCAATGAAAAGTACTATTTTATTACCATACGAAAAGCCACACACCAATAGCATACGGCCGAAGGCCATAAACGGCGGGGGGTGTCTGCGGCTAGGCTCTGTGGCACACCCAACCGTAACCAGCACTGTTACTGACTTCTTACGTGGAAGTTGCAGAGCCACATACGTTCAGCTTGTAGGTGATTTGGTGCCTTTGCATACAATTAGTAGGGAGAATTGTGGATTCTGCCCACAGTCCAGCAGACAACAAGAAAGAACCCACTTGTATTGGACAGTCACTATGGAAGAGATTACGCTCCCAAAAATGAATGACGCATTCACCACCATCAAGGAAATCAACTTGCAATTGTAGAGGAAGCACACTGCCCGTCAGCCTGGAAAATGTCAGGAACACCGTTGTATACTACTAATGTGGAAGGTGCAAGGCCAAACAGGTGAACCTTGTAAGTAATTTGGTACCTTTGTATACTCAGCAGCGGTTAAAAGGTAGAATCGTGGGTCTGCCTTCGGACCAGGAGATGACAAGGTAGAACCGGCTCATCTTGGACAGTCACTGCAGAAGAGATTGTGCTCCAACAAATCAACAATGCATTCACCTTCATCAAGGATTTCAAATTGTTTTTCAATGTGCAATTGTGGAGAAAACACACTTTCCCTCAGCCTGGAAAATAGAGAGAACACCATTGCATACCGCTAATGTGGGAGGGGTGGAGCTAAACGGGCACAGCTTGTAGATGATTTGGTGACTTTGCATTCTCAGAAGCAATTAAAATGAAGATCTGTGGACTCAGCGCTCAGACCAAGAGAGAAAAAGAAAGAACCCATTTGTTTTGGACAGTCACTACAGAAGAGATTGCTCTCTGCTAAATTAATGATGCATTTACCTTCATAATGGATTTCACATTGTTTTTCAACATCCATTTGTAAAGAAAACGCCCTGGAAAATGTCAGGAACACTGTTGCTTACTACTAATGTGAAAGAGGCAGGACCAAAATAGCTGATCTTGAAGGTGATTTGGTGTCTTTGCATACTCAGCAGCAATTTCAATTGAGAACCATGCCTCTGCTCTCAGACCAGGGGATGACAAGAATGAACCCCCTCATCTTGGACAGTCACAACAGAAGATCATTTTTCATCATGCAGTTGTAGAGAAAACATTGTCCATCAGCCTGGAAAAAATGGCGGGAACACTGCTGCATGCTAATAACGTGAAAGGGGCAGAGTCAAATGGGTGGACTTGATCAGTGTTGTTTTCTTTTTAAAAGGGAGGGAGCCTCTCAGCCCCCTCTCTGAGCTTTAAAAAGCCCGTGGGCCCATCATCTTCACAAAAGTTTCCAAAAAAGTGCTCTTTTTTGTCTATTTCGAGCATGGAAAGTTTGTGGTGATCCATCAAGCAGGGATGAGAAAAAAGGGCTTCCCAAAAAACAAAATCGTTATGCATTTTCTATAGACTTTTTTTTAGGTAGGGCTACAGGAAAAACCGCAGAACGGAATTACACCAAATTTTTCAGGAAGCTCCACAGTCCACAGAGATTTGGTGTAAATCCATTTAGTAGTGTTTTGGAAATTAAGGTTTATAAATAATTGTATATCTGGATGGCTGGGTCCACGAGAGGCTGGTGAGGGTCCCGCGGGAACGCCAATTTAAAAATACAGCATTCTGATTAGCCTAGGGAGAATTTTGTGCCTTGGGCCATCTCGCTCCCACGGGAATCAGACTCCCGCGAGACAAAGCGCTCTGATTGGTTACTGGCAACAAATAAATATGGCTCTGAATATGGGTCCCCAGGACCTAATGAGGTTCGAGGAGGGGGGTTGTGTGGCCCCTCTCCCCTTTAAAAAAACACCACACAGTTCCTGGGATCAGGGCCCATGGGACCTAATAAGACTCAGGGAGAGGGTCTGTGATGGCCCTTCCCCCTTTTTTTACTGTATTTGTCCCCGTGGATGGGTCGCCAGGGGCCTAATGAGGCTTGCGGAGGGGGGCCACATGGCTCTCTTCCTTCCTAAATAAGGCACGGTCTTGGGGATGAGGTCCCGGGGCTTAAAAAAAGGCTTGAGTAGGGGACAGCACCCCCCCCCTTTTATTTACATTTGGACCCAAGGGGGATGAGGTCCCTGGGGCCTAATTAGGCTCAGAGAGGGGTGACGGGAGCCCCCATCACTTTATTAATCACTCGCCCCTCAGGGATGGGGTTCCCGGTTTGCAATATGGCTCTGGGAGGGGGTCCGCATGCCCCATCCCCTGTTTAGTAAATGTGTCCCAGGGGTTGGGGTCCCTGGGTCCAAAAAGGTTCAGGAAGGTAGCGGCTTTGCTTTAATTTATCACAGCAAGATAGATACTTACTGCGCGCCCATCCCCGCTACTGACTGTGAGACCTTTCTCTTTAAATTAAAATTACTTAGTCAGGAGACTTTCACCAGAATGCTCATCTATCGACCACCTGGGTCCAAAAATTAATTTCTGTCCAATCTTCAATGACTGTTGAAATTAGGCCTTCAATCTAATAACTTCACCCTACTTGGAGATGTCAATTTTCAATTAGAATCTTCTACTGACAAAAATACCCTAGACCATCTAGAAATAACATTAGAACTAGGTCTTAAACAACTGGTTAATGATCCCACTCACCTAGCCGGCCACACTCTTGATGGACTCCTTTCGAACAATCCTGCCATCACTAACGTTCAAACTCTTCCACTCGCCTGTTCTAACCACCGAGAAATCATCTTTGATTATAACTTACCCTAATCACGATAAGTAAGCAAAAATTGTCAGTAGCAGAGCATGGCATAAAATAGATATGGCAATTTTAACCCGTCATAGTGTACAGAATCAGCCTGATATCTACTTGGATGCTAATTCTTCAGCCTCGAACTACATCTCCTGGCTAGTGTCCACCTTTCCAAAACTAGCTCCCCCTATCTCATCTAATGAGCATGGAGAGAACCTTCGCCCCCTAGGTTTTCTGAAGCATTGAGACGTGAAAAACAAGCCTGCAGGAGGCAAGAAAGGTGCTGGCTAAAACATTAAGACAACTCTGGTAAACAGTTATATAAAGCAGCTCTTGCCAAATATAAAACTCTATTCACTGATAAAAAGAGTCTCCATTATACGCAAATGATTGAGAATGCTGCCGGCTCCAACAAATAATTATTCCAGGTAATCACAAAGCTTACCTCGGTTTCAAAAATTAAGTCAACTAATCCTAGTCAAAAATTCTGCTATATCCTTGCCTTAACTTTCAGAGATAAGGTTGACCAGATTTTTAACGTATTTAATGTATCCAAAGACCCGTTGAGATGAGTTGTCAGGAACTGATTGACTACCCCGCTCTCAGATTTTACACCGACCTCTCCTAACCAAGTAGCCTCTTGTCTTCCTACAATCGTAAAGCTCACGGTTCAGCCGATTGCCACCTATCTCTCCTCTCTGTTCAACCAGATGTTTCTACAAGAGACCTTTCCTGCACTGTGGAAACAAGCCTGCATTCTTTCTCTTATAAAAAACAACAACTCTAATGACCCTGCTAACTACTGTCCTATTTCGAGACTTCCTCTGCCAGCAATAATTGCTGAAAAAATAGTCAATGCAGAGTTAGCTAATTTTCATTCTCGAGAAACATCAACTAGATTGTAGTCAGTTTGGGTTTCGAGCAAGCCACAGTACTGAGATTGCATTGGTAAAAAACACTGAAGAAATAAGAATGACATTGGATAGTGGAGGGTCAGCAGCTCCTATTTTATTGGACTTATCCGGAGCGTTACACTGTTGACCATGGGCTATTGGTCCACCGTCTGAAAGGAGTTCACGACAAAGCCCTTGCACTGCTATCATCCTTCCTATCTGGGAGAACTCAAATTTTCAACCTGCCCATTTTAAATCGTCTCCTTTCACACTGCAGTGCGGGGTTCCCCAGGGCTCCTCATTGAGCCCAACAATATTTAGTATATATGTCTCGGAACTCGCCTCCTTGATTAAAAGTTTCAACCTACCTCCTATGCTGATGACACCCAGCTGGTTGTAAAAGTTGTGGACAAAGACGCCTCCGGCTTTTTAAGACTACATGACTGTATGATTGCCATAAGCAGTTGGATGATGAGCATTGTCTAAAGCTGAACTCAAGTAAAACTGAGGTTATACTTTTTGGCAATCTCTTTCCAGCATGGTCTCCTGCCTGGTGGCCCGACAGTTTGGGTTTGCCTCCCTTACCAGTGACTAAAGCTAAAAACCTGGTATTTATTGTGAACGATAAAGTAGATAAGAAAGCCTTGTATTTCCTCTTCATTGTACACTATTAGAATGTTGAGAATTTTTTTTCCGTTCATTCCTAGAATACCAGGAAAACTGTGGTCTCTGCACTCGTCCTGCCAAAGTTAGATTACTGAAATGGTCTGTACATGTACCCTTCAGGAAAAACTGCTTAGGAAACTCTAATTGGTTCAAAACGCAGCAGCTAGATTGGTCCTGGATATCCCTAACTTTCAATTGGTTTCTTCGGACATTCGCAAACTACATTCGCTGAAAGCTAATTAAATTCAAAGCGATCTGCGTGGCCTATAAAGCCTTGAACAGGGAAGGACCGGAAATTCTATGGAAGCTTTTTAACTGGTATACTCCAAACCAACACCTTCGGTCTGCCAGAATGGTTACCACCGCAAGATTCAGGAAGGTGAACTGGGGAGGAAGGAGCTGTGCCAACAGTATGGTCAGGCTCTGGAACTCTCTCCCACCACATCTCAGGGCCATCTCCACCCTCCTCACTTTCAGAAAGGAGTTAAAGACATGGTTGTTTAACAACTAGTGGTTCCTTCCTCGGTAAGTTTATGTTCAGCAAGCGCCAAGACACCCAAGGGTAGACGGGCGCTAAATAAGTCTGTTAACATAACATAACATGATGGGGGGCTACATGCTCCCTAACCTTTCTAATTAGCATTGGCCCCATGGGATTGGGTTAACGGAACCTAGTTCAGGTAGGGTGCTGTGCACCCTCCTCCCCATTTAAGCAGAAAATTGCCCTGGGTATGGGGTTCCTGGGGCATATGAAGCCTTGGGCAGAGGGGCCACATAGCCCCTTCCATTTTTTATTTGCATGGCCCCAGGGGATAGGCTCCTTGGGGACTAATAAGGCTTGGGGAGGGGGACTGTTCGGTCTTCCTCCTCTTCTTTATTATATGTGACCCCAGAGGATGTAATCCCCAGGGCCTAATGAGGCTCCGGAGGAGGACTGCATACACCACTTTGCTTAGATTTTGGCACTAGGAGGATGGGTCCCCAGGGCCCAGTAAAGGCTTTGGGTGGCAGCGTGGCCACCTCCTTTTTTATTGTATTTGTCCCCAGGAGATTTAGTCTTCCCCATAAAATATTTGTTGTGACTCAGAAGATGGGGTATTTAGGGACAGAAGGCCAACCCTGTACTGTGCATGTCAAAGGCTGAGCTCAGTAAGTGGTTGGCTGCCTGTGGGGAGTTGGAAGCAGGGTCTAGCTGCAACAGGCCCTGTGGCTAACCCCACGCCACACATGAGCAAAGGTCATGCACGGCATGGGGTTGGCTACCTCTAAGTGGCTGCCTGCTGACCGTTGGACACAGGGCATGGCTACAAGGCTGTGTGCAGTGTAGGGCTGGTTGCCTGTGGGGGGATTGCAGAAGGGTCTGGCCGCAGACCAGGCCCAGTATACAACCCCCACATTCAGCCTTCTTCCGTGTGGTTGGCTTTCCATACAGTAATAAAATATTACTTTGCATTAAAAAAATCCTACAAATTAACTGAAAAAAACAAATGTTAAAGTAACAATATAGTTAGGTTTAATAAAAATGTATGTTTTTGTTTAATTTGAAATTCACTGAATAAAACAAAGGTTAAAGTAACGTTATAGTTAAGTGAATATGTCATTGACAACATTACCATTTTGAACTAAAAATCACTGAAATTCACCAGTTATAGTTAGCAGCGCTAACTATAACTAGCACCCACTGGATTTGCTGCTTATGATCTAACATATTACATCACTCATGAAATGTTCTATGACATAAATTATGGCACCACTAATGACATCTCAAATTGCATCATTGATGGCATCACTAATGGCATCATAGATTACCTCGTCCAAGCTTCATTTCTACACATTACTCTATAAACTAGTATGGTGCTAAAGGACTGAATGTAAGTACAAAATAACTCAGAATAAAATGAAGCATCATTAATGCCATCATAGATACAACTCCCTTAGGTGTAGATTTAATATGTGAGGTCATAAGAAGTGCATGGTGGGAGGGCAAGTTATAGTTAGCTGTGATAAAATTAGAAATATGTTTCTGCGAGCCATTACAGGACTCAGCAACAGAGGGCCAGATGTAGGTGGCCAAAGTTTAAACCTTTCTAGCAAAAAAAGGAATCGCAAAATTGCAATTCCTTATTTTGCTCTTGCATTTAAGGAATTGAAAATTGCGATTCCTTAAATGCAATGTAAGTAGCACAAAAGAAACTGCACTTAAGCTTTAAGGAATCACTAATTACCACCAACTTCAAGTTGGTGTCAATTAGCGATTTCCTTTAAAAACACACTTTTGTGCTTTTTTTGAAGTGCCATGTGGCACACACTCAAGCCCTTAGGGCATGTATGTGTGCCACATGTGCACACGCATATTTCAGGGGTGCAACAGGGTGTCCTTTCGACACCCTGGCACCCTTGAAATAGCGCCCGCTATTTGCCATTCTTTTATAGAGAATCGCAAATAGTGAATATCTTCCCATTCATTCCTATGCGCCTCCTAGCCCATAGGAATGAATGGGTAGGTATTCCTTATTAGCTAATCTCAATTTGCGATTCGTTATTAAGGAATGTTAAGGAATCGCTAATATTTTAGCGATTCCTACCTACATTCAATTTTGCGAGTCCTTAATAGCGAATTGGTAAAATTCGCTATTAAGGATACGCAAATTAGATTTTACCTACATCTGGCCCTAAGTCCCCTGTCTAGAAGTAAAATAACAAAAATAACATACAGGGGCACTGTAGGAATACCATGACCCCCTAGGCCCCATGGTGGGTACCTAGTGGAACCCCCCCATATGGCCAAAAATAAAAAGAAATCTGCAGAAAATGAGGCAATCCTGCTGGACCCCACAAGATTGGGAAAAAAAAGAAACTGGTGGCCAGGCCCTATTCATTAACTATAAGTCCCAAGGAGCCCCCCCCCCCGGGGCCATTTTCAATATGGGGATGGGCGGGTCATGTGGCCTCCCTCCCTGAGCCATTAAAGGCCTAAGGGAGTCCAATAACCAGGGCTGAAATTTACATCGAAGGGGTCCACAAGGCTCCATCACCAAGCCTGCAGAGGCTCCAGGGAGGCCATCCCACAGGCCAATATCAATAATAAAAGGGAGGGGACAGTGTGCCCCCCTCGCGAACCTCTAATTGCACTGGGGGCCCGATCTCCAGGAGCCACTACAGTACTTAAAGAGGATGAGGGCCACACGGCCTCCCTCCCGGAGCCACATAACTCAGGTATTGCTCACTAGCTATGTTCCGGGGAGTCCATCCCCGGGACTTATGGGTTGACCTCCCCACATCAGCGTGGGAAGGGAAACCTGTGATTGCTCTTCTTGGTAGGAGAGATTTTTGATTCTCCCACCAAGTGGAAGCAAACATAAAGTCTGCTTCCAGCCAGTGGGACCTTAAGAAAGGTCCCAATGGCTGAGAGCAGACTTTTTATCTGTTTCTCTGAACGCACAGATGCTGGCAGGGAAACAGATCAAAATATTACTACTGCATGGAGGGAGCAGCACTAGTAGCTGCTTTCTCTGAGCGGGAGCAATACCAGCTCCCGCTGCATGGGGAGAGCTGGCTGGGGCTGCGCAGGCCTTGTGGCTCCTCGGTAGCCCCAACAAGTGTATAGTGAGTTCCCGGGTGGACACCAGGGCACCCACCATTCATTGTGAGGGACCCGGGAGATGGGCTCCTGGGGTTGATAACTACTTGGGGAGTGGGACCCCAGGCCCCCCTCCTATTTATGTTTACTAGTGGCCCTATGGGATGGGGTCCGCCAGGCCTAACAAGGCTCTGGAGGAGGGCCACGCAGCCTCCTCCCCTTTATTTGCACTAGTGGACCTTAGGTATTGGGTCCCCAGAGCCTACCAAGGCTCAGAAAATGTGGCCATAGGGCCCCCTCCCATTTACTTTTTCTAGTGGCCCTGGAGTATGGGGTTCCCAGGGCCTAAAAAGGCTTGGGAAAAGGGACCGCATGGCCACCTCTCCTTTAATAAAAAAAAGTGGCCCTTGGGGATAGGGTTTCCAGAGCCTAACAAGGCTAGAGGAGGGGTGCCATGCGGCACCCTTCCCTTTATTTTTACTAGGACCCTTGGTGATAGAGTCCCCAGAGCCCAACAAGGCTCACTCATCTTCAAGAAAAAAAAGGCCCTGTGGTCCCCTGGGGCCTACTGAGGCTCGGGTGGGAGGACCTTGTGGCTCTTCTCCTTTAATAAAAAAAAGGCCCTAGAGGATGGGTTCCCCATGGCCTAATAAGGCTTGTGGAGTGGGGGCATGCAGCCCCTCCCCCTTAATAAAAAAAAGGCCCTGTTAGATGGGGGTCACCGGAACCTAAAGAGATTCAGGTAGGGGGGCTGTGTGGCCCTTTCCCTTTAATGTATGTTTTGGCCCCAGGGATGGGGTCCCCAGGACCTAATAAGGCTAGGGGACGGGGCCCACTTGACCCCTCTCCATTTAAAAGAGATATGGTCCTTGGGAATGGGGTACACAGTGCCTTCAAAGGCTTGGGGAGGTGGGCTGCATGACCTCCCTTACCTTACAGCAACATGGCTCTGGGGTCCCCAAGGCCTTTTAAAAGGCTTGGGGAAAGGAGGCACTTGAACCCCCTTTCCTTTAAAAAGCACAAGACCCTGGGAGATGGGGTCCTCAGGGCCTAATGAGGCTTGGAGAGGGGGGCATGTGGCCCCGCTTCCCTTTTAAAAATAAGGTGCAGGTGGATGGGGACCCCAGGGCCCAAACAGACTTGGTGAGGGGGGTCACTTGGCCCCCATACCCTCTATAAAAATAAAAGGACACAAAGATGGGGTCCCCAGGGCCTAATAAGGCATAGAGGGGGGCCATTGGGCCTTCCTACCCTTTAAAAAACATAGGGCGCGGTGGGCTTTACGTTACGGTAATAAAAAATTACTTTACGTTTTTAAAAAACTAGAAATTTACTGAAAAATCCAAAGGCTAAAGTAACGATATAGTTAGGTGTGATAAAAAAAATCTTTTTTTTATAAACTTAGAAATTCAGTGAAAAAGCCTAAGGTTAAAGTGATGTTATAGTTAGTTGAATATGTCAGTGATAACATTAACATTTTGAACTAAAAAAAAACACAGATATCCACCAGTTATAGTTGGCAGAGCAGAGCAGAGCTAACTATAACTTGCACCTCCGTCATGCAATTCTTATGACCTCACATATTACATCACTCTTAACATGTTCTATGACATCATTTATGACATCACTGATGACATCTCAAATTAAATCTTTACTGGCACCATTGATCACATCAGTGATGATATAATCCGAGCTTCTTTGGTACACATTGCTGTATTAGCGGGTATAGCATTAGAGCTATGAAAGTAAGTGCAAAATAGCTCAGAATAATATGAAGCATTATCACCTATATCATACATACAAACCCCATTGGTAAAGCAAGCTTGTGTTATGTGCAAATTAACCCTATACTATATACATATACTTAATGGTTCATGTTGACTATAAACCAAAGATGAAAGGGTAACCTATCCTGCACATGGTGTTTTATCTGCATACATCTGTACCAGGAAAACCAAGTTCCTCCAGATACTGAAGCCCTGCTACATAACTAATGCCCTACTTCCGACAGTCTTTACCTATATCAAAGCCATGACAGTCACTGAACTTACATTGAGAAAAGAAGTGGATATAAGCAGAAAAGTCGGTACTGTTAACACTGTTTACTCTATTGAGAGAGTTTACTCTGTACCACACTGCAGACGGTGAAACTCTCATGAGAAATACACCACAGACTATTGAAAAGTATCTACCAAGAACAGTGTGCACCCTATGCAAACTTTGTCCAAAGATGGATTATTCACTTAAAATAACCAAGGTATGAAGGTGCTTATGATCATACTCTCTGCTGCTGTCAAATTGTGGTGAAAACTTTACAGCTAGCCCATCTTCTGAAGCTAAACAAGTATGTGTACATAGGTTAGTACCTGATTTACACAGTCTTTTATGTTACGTAGAAATTGTCATGCTGAGACGATTCTGTCTTCTTACAATATTTAGTTTGTAGTATGCAGAATCTTTGCCCTGCTGGAAACTTTCTTTACAGTACCAAAAAACTTGTGTGGAAGAAAACAAACACAAGTCGTTAATTATAACCTGCACAGAGTACCAAATTAGGTAGAAAGGTAACATGGTAGATACCTGCCACTATGTAAACCATAAAACAAACTAACACACTCATTGGATGATGTAATGAGTGATTCCATCAGTGATGTCATCAATGAAGTGATTTGAGGTGTCATCAATGAGGTCAAGACCTCATAGAACATGTCATGAGTGATGTATTACGTGAGGTCATAAGTAGTGCATGGCGGGGGCGCAAGCTATAGTCTGCTTACTGGTTCATTTCTGTGTTTTTTTTTACTTGAAAACGTTAATATTGTCACTGACATATTCACCTAACTATAACGCTGCTTTAACCTTTGCTTTTTTCAGTGAATTTCTCAGTTTTTTTTTTACAAAACAGATATGTATACACACACATATAAGATTTTCGCACGATATTTTTTTATCAATAATCTCATATGTAACCGCATCCATAGGTGAAGTTATATTATGATTGTAAGACATGCCTTTGACTGTGTATGCCTACTTAGTCCACAGGAAAAAAAAGCTTTTGGTGAGAAGTGTACTTCGTCGCAGCAAACAGCCGGAAATGACATGTTCTGTGTTCTGAGTTCTTCTCTCGCAGTTCATAAAATCAGCTGGCTTGACGCAGTTGCTCATTCGACGTTTCATTTCACTTGACCCTTCTTTGGAACACTTTCAATCCTTTATGGCCATGTTCAGACGCAGCGCCCAGACCGTGATGCAATGCTCTAGACGAGAGCACGGCATGCATTTAAATGGGGTAATTACAGTCTCGATTGCCGCGATTTTGGGACCTTTTATCAAATTTCGTACCAACCCATTGGCTTGTTTTCCTTTTTAGACTGGCACTCGACTCGGTGTGTGTGATGCTTCGAGTCATTGTTTAAAGATATCCAGTTTTTGTAAAAAATGTAACTGGCAGGAGTATTATTTCGCATATAAATATTTATGCATATTTTAAAAATATATGCATGTTGCAGGAGACAAGGGAAGGAAGTCCAAGTATTCCCTTAGAAACATTTGTGTCAGTTGAAGCAACAAAAAAAAAATACATAATGTAGAAGATTGGGACTGGGCGTGTAAAGCAGAAGCTTGTTTACATCTTTGAAAGACGCTGGGCTTGCTGTTCGAGGGAGCCATGCTGGATTTCCGATTTAAACTGTGGATCCACTAACTGATTATGAAGAGATTTCCAAAAACATTTTTTTAAAGCAACCAACCGAATCGTCGTAAATTTCCTGCTACATTTTGAGCAGATTTCCGACTTAGTACAATTTTCAGAAAAACTCAGGAAGTAATCATGGGAATACATGAAGTAACGAGTAGGTATTGCGTATATTTTAATTTGCACAGTCATCATATTTGTTTTCCTCTACATGCTTTTCTGTGGAGAAACATCTCCTTTTCTTTCCCACTGTGAAAGCACTCCTTAGAAGGTTTCAGTTTTTTTCTTGCCCTGTTACTTAGGATGTTAAAGACAATGGAAAACGTTTGTAAATTCTTGCATAGTTCCAACTTTGCTACTTAAATTGAACCGTCCTTCACCTCTTCTAACACATACTAACAAACAAGAATCAGTAAGCAAAGAAGGTGTCTGTAAAATGTGCACAACCTGTTAATGCTGAACTAGGAATTATATTTGCGAATATATAATCTAAATTTTTGTGATAGACACGCAAAAGCTTTAGGGTATGAACCCTTTGGCAGCGGCGCGAATTCTGCCGCGGTGCTGGGGGGGGTGCGGGGTGAGCGCGGTGCCGCCATGCTCGCGACGGAATCACTCCGTCATGAGTCACGGGCGAGCTGTGCTCATGACGGAGTGGTTCCGTCACGACTCCGCCCACTCGTTAATTCGCCCGCACAGGCGGGGAATCAGCGACGCGTGGGCGGAGCGGCCGCAGCATGACTGAACCACTCCGTCATGAGCACACGCCGCCCGTGGCTCATGACGGAGTGGTTCCGTCATGAACACGCAAGGTTAAGGTTCCACAAATTATAAATATTTGTGTTTTGTGAAATTATTATTTACTTCTATCTAGAAGCCTGTCAGAGAAATAAACACTTCGAGTTGATTTTCATAATACAAATTAAGGTGCAATTTCTAAAGCTTTTTAAGTAATCAACAATGAATTTCTCTTGGATACAGTAACGATTTATGCTTGTAAACGTTATGTGTGATACACAAATACAGAAATGCCTCTGTTATACATGAGGTGCAGCAGCAAAGGATGAATGGAATGCTAAATGAATCAAACATTCACCCCCAGTCAAGAGATCTGGGATTAATCCATCGTTCTTTTGCTCACAACGCCACCACAGTTTAGACCCAGCCATATGCAAATCAGTCTTGACCCTGTTCTTCATGAAAACTGTCCAGCCCAATTGCCAAGCTGGGTTCTCCCTGGACCGGAAACAATTATCCTGGGACCAGTTTCTGGGGAACATCCCTCATCAGCCAGGCTAGCTTGAAACCAGTGGCCCATGAGGAGCAGGGTCAATACTGATTTGCATATGAATGGGTCTAAACTGGGGTGGCAAAGTGAGCAAAAGAACGAAGATGGATTAAATACAGATCCAATAGTGACTGGGGGTGAGTGTCTGAAAAGTTTCAGTGCTCCATCTTATTGTGTTTGCTTGTTTGCCTTAAGTTGGCAGGGTGTGCCCAGACTGGGTTCCTTGCTCACTTTGCCCCTGGATTCAAGCTAGCCTGGCTGATTAGGGGTGTTACCCTGAAACCGGTCCCAGGATGCTTGTTTCTGGTCCAGGGAAGACCTGGATTGGTAGTTTGGGCTAGACTGTTACCATGAGGAACAGCGTGAAGACTGATTTGCATATGGTTGGGTTTGAAATGGGGTGGCTAAGTGAGCAAAAGAACTATGATGGATTCACCCCAGATCTAATAGTGACTCGGGCGAGTATCTGAAAAGTGCAGCGCTCCATCCCTCATCTTATTGTGTTTTCTTGTTTGTGCTAAGTCGGCAGGGTATGTCCAGATGTGGGTCCCTTGCTCAGTTTGCCAATGGATTTAAACTAGCCTGGCTGATGAGGGGTGTTACCTCTAAACCGGTCCCAAAATGTTTGTTTCTTGTCCAGGGAAGACCTGGCTTGGCAGTTCTGGCTGGAGTGTTCCCATGAGGAACAGGGTCAAGACTGATTTGCATATGGTTGGATCTGTACTGGGGTGACAAAGTGAGCAAAAGAACAATGATGGATTCAACCCAGCTCTAAAAGTGACTGGGGGGAGTGTCTTGAAAGTTTGGCATGCCATCCATCATCTTATTTTATTTACGCTATACATGAGGCAATGATAAACATGTTTGCTAAATAATTATAGGTATTGTATATATTACTCCAAAGTAGGACTTCAGAAAAACTGTTGCACTGTGTGAATTTAAGGTTTTGTACCAGAATATATTGAAGTATCTAGGACATGGTTGTCAAATTTTGTAAATACCAACATAATGAAGTTTGGTAAGAAAACTGAAACTGTGTTAGATACACAGTCGTCCCCATTACGAGTCACCTCTTAATTCTGAGGTGGGATAGAAACAAAAGTCACAGGCCCGATTGTAGCTATGAGATCCACTGGAACATCGCAGGTCTCTTAACTCTCAGAAAGTTTGGTAATGCAACGGAAACAGTATTGGAAACACTATCTAACAAGTAAATAGAACTGAGTAAGAGGGGTGAAAAGTGAGGTGATGTGAACTAATCAACTTCAAATTCAATAGGTTTACATGGCAAGAAATGACATGTATTGAAGAAAAAATGAATGAAATTGAATGAAATGTATTTTATTTGAATACTTTCAAGCGTGAACTTTGCCAACCTTTAATCTTTCTCAGTGCCCAAAGTTTGTGATACTATGTACGTTTTCCACTATTAGATTTTAATAATACCACTTGTGCAGTGCATTTGTTGGTGAAATACATATTCTTAAGGCTAAGTGTAAGAGTGCAATAGGTTTTCTATTGGAAGGTTTATGGGTGGGAGAGGGGCTTCACAGCCTGCTCAGTGATCATGCTCCTTCAGAGCTCCAGTACATCCCTACCCCATCTCCCAAGAAATCTGGTTATTAATTTAGGGGGTTGATAACCCTACTCAAACAACAAATGCAATCCATGTCAAGGTGAACCACAAAAGACACAAAAGGTAATGGGGGGGGACGCTTTCAGTTTGTCTTACCACTGACAATCCCTCAGGTAGCATCCCAACCCATCATTCTTTTGCTCACCATGGCATCTCCGTTTGGACCCAGCCATATGCAAATCAGTCTTGACCCTGTTCCTCATGGGAACAGTCCTGGCTGAACTGCCAGGCGAAGTCCTCTTTGAACTGGAACACAAGCAACCCAGGACCAGTTTTGCCCTAGTTATGGGCTCTGAAGCCAGGTACAGCTTGGCTCAAGTGACACAGTGAGCATGGGCATACCCATGTAACTTAGGGCAGTACATGAAACACCCAAAAGTTGATGGGAGGAATGCTTTCAATTTGTCTAACAACTGGCAATCGCTCGGGTAGTAGCATCCCAACCCATCTTTCTTTTGCTCACCATGCCACCTCAGTTTCAACCAAGACATATGCAAATCAGTCTTGAAATTGATCCGCATGGGAACAGTCCTGCCCAAACTGCCAGCCGGAACTGGAACACAAGGGAACCAGGACCTGTTTCACTATAGTATGGGCTCATCAGCTGGGTACACTTTTGTTCTAGTGACACAGTGAGCACGGAAACCACAAAAGTCGCTAATTAACTTGTGCCTAACCCTCTGGTAGCTTGCCACAAAACAGTCAGGATTAACTTAAAGGCAGTGTGTAAAGTATTTATGCCAAAAAATCAGAAATCGTGTGGCAGTCTAATTTAAACGAAAATATTTAATGGTAACAGTGAAGTTTGTCCCAAAATGTATTCAAGCTTGGGTGCATGTGGTTATCTCCCTCTGACCTGAGGGTGTGAGAAAATAACTGAAAAATGCGCTGTTTGAACCATTGACAGCGTCCCCACTTTGCACTCCTTAGGGCTAAAGGCCGTAACCTGTGTTTTAGATTTTAATCAAAGTTTCCAATAACATATATGGAAAGTCTTTTTAGAAAATCTTCTTTTTTGATATGTTCCACAATGTTGCATTACACTTATGGATTGGTGTAATTGCAGAATTTTCTTTATACACATCAATTTTTGTTGTGAAGCATTCATAAATCAGTTTCATTTAAAGTGCCCATATTCCCGATGCATTTCGGGTCGAAGCCCTACTTTAGGGGAATCCTTCAAAGAAACCACATAGTCGATAAAATGCTACTCAAACCACCATTGCTGGCCAAGTATTCATCTTCCATGCTCGGTTAAACAATTGTAGCTTGCGGGTGGCCGCGGCGTATTTCCCGGAGACACTTTTCTAAAAAGACTTTCCATATGTGTTATTGGAAACTTTGATTAAAATCTAAAGCACAGATCAAGGGCCTTCAGCCCTAAGGAGTGCAAAGTGGGGAAGCTGTCAATGGTTCAATCAGCGCATTTTTCAGTTAAAGTATTTATGCAGCACACAAACAGTAATAATGTGAAAACCCAACACCAGAAAAATTCAACACCAATTTAGAAAATTGAGAAAAATATAATAAATAAAACAATATCAGAATGTCAAAAATCAAATCAGAAGACTGGAGATATTCAATTTCAAAGATTTAAGTAGATATAGCACCTAAAAGTACCAAGGGCCACTCACGGTCACCTGGCCGTGCCAGACCGGGGGAAAGTCACAAGTTCGGGCTAACCGCGATGGAGAGCAGGCCGCATACAGCAGGACAAGCTTACTCCAGCTAAAAAAGTTGCCTTCTCAAAGTATGGCATGAAGAATTCTCTTTGTGGGGGAGGAGGCCACGAGGAGCAGGGAGTGCGTCATGGTAATTGTCGCTGTAGCTAGAAGAGTAAGCTGAGAGATGAGGGCTGTTGTTACTGTAGCGCGAAGAGCTGGTCAAGCATTGCAGACAGTCTATGTTGGAGCTTTGATTTGGTGGGTGCCGTGGGCTGCTGTTGCTGTAGTACAAGGTACAGATCTGACATTACCGGTTGTTGCTGGTGATGGCTGCAGCGTGAAGAGTCAGATTCATGGGAGCTTCGCATTAGCAGTCGTCGCGGGTGGTAGAATCTTGGAGGGAATAGTCCTATTCATGGTCACAAGCATCCCAAAACTTCAGGATTGCACCTTCTCTTGTAGAGGAGTACACTCTGATGTGAGCCAAGGGTCCAGTACCTTTTCAAGACTAGGGACCACTCTGGCAAGTCCAGCCAGGCCCAGTGCAGCAGTTTACAATTAGAGCTCTGGAGTTTGTTGGGTCTCCGTAGCTTAGACAGGAGGTCAGTCAGTTGACCCTTGGAGTCACTCAGGTAGCCTGGTATGAATGGATTAGGTCTAGTCTTTCTTTTCAGGTTTTAGGGTAGGCCTCAAGCATCTGGACAGTCCTCTGGGGGACAAGGCAATTGGTCCTCTTGCGATGTCCGCAAGTCCAGGAGTATACTGAAGAGTGGCTCTGAAGGTCAAATATTTAGACCTGGTGCCAGCATGGGTGTGCGTGGGGACACCCTGTCCTATCCCCACACCTGGATCTGGAAAGTTCTTCCCTTCCCCTGTGAAGACTCCATAAATTCTGGGGTGACAAAAGGCATGTGTGCGGTCCCTTTGTGTATGCTGGAGGTAAGTCATTTGAAGTGCCAGTGGGGCAGGACACATCTCCTCCCTCAGCCATCCTGGCAAAGTGCCCCATCCTGTCAACACCTAATCTCCTTTGTGTCAATTTTGGGAGGAATACACACATCTCAACAGCAGAGCTATTCACATTCACGTGACCCAGGAACTAGCAGAAAGCACAAATAGATAGGACTAGAAAATGCCATATTTCTAAAAGTTATCAATACGAAAGGGGGGTACCTGACACCTTCAATACTTATGATTTGTCTCTTTATATCATCTACCAAACAAATTCTTTCTTTTGTTTGATTTGGTTACTTATTAAACCATTCCATTTAGAAAAAAATAAATCATATATTTTTAGCAAAATTGACAAGTATGAAAAGAAGAAACTCATAATTTTCATATTACACCAACAGACAATACATTAAACAATTCACACATTACATTCATAAACAAAAACACATTGACAAAACGACATTACTTATATACAACAAAAATACCAATCAGCATTATATATTGCACCATTATATTGACCACACAGTAATCCTCCGCGGACGCGGACATCAATCAACACGCGTTCCGATTTCCTATCAGAATTGTATTTGTCAGTTACCCATTTAAACAGACCACGGGCGTCAGCGTGAGCCAACGCTGTTTGATTTTACAACACTTACGTTAAAAGCTCAACCGGAGCGATCCAATATTTCGACTGGCATCAACGCACATTGCTCAGCTGACGGGCGTTTCTTGGAAAAACATATAGCGCACATATCGTTGCACTTGGTGTCCTGGGGATTGTAGTTAAACAAGGCAACCAATGGCAATGCAACAAGGTGAGAAGGCATTCTATTTCCCTGACAGATGCATTCTGGAAATTGCAGTTAATGAAGCAATACTTTATGCTCTAGATAGTTCTGTCATTCCATTGATAACCACACAGTCTCAGAAGCAAAGACCCTATTAGAAAAAATTGAAAAGGAGATACTTACATTTAAAGACAATACCATTAGCTTCAAAACAGCAAAGTTTGAGAGAGACACCAAGTCTTTCAATTTTGATCAAGTATATCCATTCCTGAAAGACAAATTGTATACCTCGAGCCCTTTCTAATTACCAAGGACGTTCTAGGAACCAATTCTTTACTTTTTCTGAAACATCATCATCTGATTCTGCAGGGGACTCAGATCCTCGAGAAGGCACATCTAAAAGACAGGTAGCTTTTTTAGACAAAGGTGAATAGAAACCAAGAGGAAGGTTCAAACCCCAACCATGGGAGATGAGGACACAACGTCAGTTGGCTCACGCTGCCGCCCGTGGTCTGTTTAAACGGATAACTGACAAACACAATTCTTTTAGGAAATCGGAACGCATGTTGATTGATGTCCACGTCTGAGTTATGTGCGTTGATGCCGGTCGAGAGACATTGGATCACTCTGGTCGAGCTGATGAAAGTAAGTGTTGTGAAATTAAACAGCGTTTGGCCACGCTGCAGCTCGCAGTCTGCTAAATCGGGTAACTGCTAAATATAATTCTTTTAGGAAATCGGAACGCGTGGTGATTGATGTCTGCGTTGCTCTAGATATTTCTGCATGTCCCAATCTTTTGAGCTCAACCCGGTTTGTGTCATTACAGATAAACATGTTATATGTTTTGCAAATCAACAAGCCCCATTTTCAGAGTTACAAAGAAATATACAGACCTGCAATCTGTTGTCTTCACAAAATTGAACTGAAGAGTTCAATTAATTTACACCAGGTAATTTCTGCACACCATCAATCGTGATGGAGAATTGGAGAGGTGGTTTTAATGAATTCATGTAGTTTAGGTACACATTCACTTACACTGGTTTTTGCATCATTTATGTTTGAGATTTTCGTGAATACCCATGAATAAGAAGCCCTGATGATAAGCACAGTACCTTAAACCTGTGCTTTGAAATGCGTTGGCATCTAGACACACTGACGAACTGATAAATATTATTCTTTTGCTATTGAGGGACCTGGACTGTAAAATTGATTTCCTCCCCACAAGCAGAAAGCAGTTCCCTTTGTTATGTATTCCCTTGATTTGGGGTTCGAGTGCCAGCCCGAAGGATTACTGTGTGGTCAATATAATGGTGCAAAATATAATGCTGATTGGAATTTTTGTTGTATTTAAGTAATGTCGTTTTTTGAATGTGTTTTTGTTTATGAATGCAATTTGTGGATTGTTTAACCCGTTCGCCGCGGTGCGGGGCGTTCTATTGAGTGGGCAGGGCCGCGTCGACCAACGGACGTGTGCAGCACTACCGAGGTAGTGCTGGCGACAGCCGTTGGCCGACGGGCGCAACGAAGAGGTTAATGTATTGTCTGTTGATGTAATATTAAAATTATGAGTTTCTTATTTTCATAATTGTGAATTTTGCTAAAAATATATGAAATTTTTATTTCTAAATGAAATGGTTTAATAAATAACCAAATCAAACAAAAGAAAGAATTTGTTTGGTAGATGCTATAAAGAGACAAAGCATAAGTATTGAAGGTGTCAGGTACACCCCTTTCGTATTGATAAGTATTACGGCGCTACCTGACCCTTGTCCTATGGGCCTAACCCCTCTAGTGGTTTCAATATTTCTAAAACTGTCATTTTCAGAACTGTGACTTAAAATCTGATGTTACCATTAAGCAGGATCAAAAGTTATCACTTATTTAACAGCATAAGGCAACCCAGTATTAGTTAATGGGATAGATGGACCTTACAACAGTGAAAAAGGACTTTAGGTGTTTTCCACTACTAGAACATGTAAAATGCAAACCAACATGTCCTAACTTTTTTAATACAATGCACTCTGCCGTACGAGCATTTTATGGCCTACTTTAGGGGTGACTTGTATGTATTAAAAAGTTACGTTTGGGGCTGGCAAACGGTCTAGTTTGCCAGGGCAAAATGGCTGTTTTAAAACTGCACTATAGATGAAGTGGCAGGCCTGAGGCATGTTTTACTGGGCTACTTAAGAGGGTGGCACAATTAGTGATGCAGAACCTCCAGTAGCATTTAATTTGCAGGCCTTCAGAACATGTAGTACAATATACTAGGGACTTATAAGTAAATAAATGTGCCAATCAAGTGTAAGTCAACAGTACCATCTTTTAAGGAGAGAGCACAAGCACTTAAGCACTGGTTAGTAGTGGTAAATTGTATAGAGACCTAAAGCCAACAAAAGCCATATTCAGAAACCATGAGGGGTTAGGCAAAAAGGTTGGGGGAAGGTCACACCAAGGTTGATAACTCTAACAGTGAGTAATGATCAGGGACTTGAATGCAATTTGTGGAATAGCCTGTGCCATGACAAACGCTATGGCTTAACTAGGCTGTCTCCTTGTTGAATTTGGCAGACACTGGCTGTTGTGGTAGATGGAAGAGCAACCCTTACCCCACAGGATGAGAACCCATGGTGCTGCATTGGTCCCTGAGCCAATGGAAAGTGTGATTTGGCCTTGGACAGTGTGTTGGTGGTCAGAGACTGACCTGGGGTTGCAAACAGTGATGAAGAGTATGAGATCAAACTAAGAGGTAGCGTGTTTAGGGGAACAATATCCCCTGCACCAGCAGATTAAGAGATTAAAAAAAGGTGGGGGTCTCTTAAAGGGGGCATAGCCAAAGAAGGATACCTAGGAATTCTTTCTAAATGGGATGGCCTATGTAATTAAAGGTGTGACTTAAAAATGTGAACGGAACTTTTCTGCTTCAGACAGTGCGCCACTTGACCAGGAATTTATTGCCTCTCTGTGAAGTTCCTATTATTGAATCCACACATATCACACACCAACAAACACATGCCTAAAATAAGCCAAAGTTTTTGGCTTAGTCAATGCTTCTTAGCATATCAGATAAATGAGAAACAATAATTTTGTTGTGAATAAATTGAATTGAAAATGTTTTAATTCTGAATAAAATAAGACTGCAAATTTAACATTACCAAGGCCTTAGGAGGAGTACTGGTCTTTGGAGTGCCTCAATCACTTCCATCATCCCCTTCATAACACTTTCCTCTGCAGGCTCTCATTCTATTAGTGGGCACCGGGGCCCATCCGTAAGTACCTAGGTTCATTCTATTTCTAGAGGCTCACCTGACCTCCCTGGATTACACCCCTATTACCAGCTAACTGTTGGTTTGAGAGTAATACAGTTTAGGAATAGTTTCATAATATTCACTACCTGTGTAACATCGCTTTCATCCGGATTGGGGGACACCCTATTGGCCACCTTACTGTAAACTGCAGTTTGGGTGCCTTTACATCTCGAGGTGTCTATGAGCGTATCGCACTTTACTGTTCTGAGTCTCATTTATGCTAAGCCTGGGCGAAGCACTACGCTACGCTCGCGTAGTTTGCGAAGTTCGCGCTACTTCGCACTACGCGAACTGCTCGTAGCACAGTGCGAACACGCGTAGCTTAGTGTTGCGTAGTGATGCGGTCATTTTTTGCTTGCTCGAAGTCCTCAACGTCAAGTTGGCGACCGCGAGCAAGCAAAATGACTGCCCGGCAAGACTTTTTCCTTGTTCGCGATCAGCAACATCAAGTTGGCGATCGCGAGCATGGAAAATAAACCTCCCGGCGAGATTCCCAACGTGAGGAGGTCAGGTTTCTCATTGCGAGGGGTCGCGTATGCTCGCGACCGCTCGCGATGAGAAACTACCAGTTCGCATTGAGAAAGCTGCCGCTCGAGTAAAAATCTACTCGAGCAGCAGAAAACTACAGCTCGCACTGTGCAAGATGCCATTTTCAATGATTGCACAGTGCCGGTTGCTTGTACGCACTGTGCAATAATTGAAAACAACATCTTGCACAGTGCGAACATGTTACTACGCAGTTCGCGAAGTGCTACGCGTAGCTCGCGTAGTGCGAACTTCACTTTGCGTAGCTTCGCGAAGTGCTACTTCGCGAACTACGCCCACCCTTAATTTATGCCTTCTCCATTTTTTAGAACTACACATGCCATTAGGGACTGCCCTCTAGGCGTATATTATTATTTTCATCAGAAGAAGTGACTTTGGGAAGATCCCTCTGGCAGAGCCAGTTCTAATTCAGACCGAGAAAGTATGTGTACTTATATATCTTTGATTATTTCTTTTCATTATTCTTTACTTCTTTCATTTCTAAAATCTTGCTTCCTGCTTCACACTTCTTGTGGTGATAATAGATTGGGGTCACACTGTGTTTCATTTACTATGATCTTTCCCAGATGGGACTGCTCCCCACTTTTAAACACTCTATCAGTGATTAGTTCCAGATCGATATCATGGGTTACCGATACTCCCCAGTGCTCCGATATGTGCAATCTTTTTTATTGTAATATGATGTTTGTTGTCCCTACAGACCCTTTGGCGACATGTATTGACACACATCCCCCAGTACTACATATTAAGCAACAGTGCATGTTATATAGATGGCTTTCAGCCACTGATCTAGTTATATTTTCAGTGCCCTGATGAAGTAATTCTCTATGTATGTGCCACTTCCAAAAGGTGTGTCGGCGCTTTTCTTTTTGAAATATGTATGAATAATGATTTGATTAATTGGGCATATATTGAATTTTGCTCTAGTGTGTTTGTGTATTTTCCTTGTGTTTACATTGTTCATTGTTCATTTATCTTGACAATTTGTTATGTCTCCTGTCATGTTTCATTAATTTACTTATGTTTAATATGTTAATTGTTCATTATAATGTTAGTGGGGTTCCTTAACATATGATGTGCTAAATATTGATTCTTCAGAGTATGTTGGTGTATTTTTTATAATGAAATGTATATGTATTATATCAATGAAAAACATGATTTATAAATATAATATATATTTTTAATAATAAAAATTAAAAATCATTTGTCTGTTGGACAATTCTACTTTGTATGTAATACCTTATAATAAATAACTGATTTTGGGGAAGTGTTCTCTGTTATATACCTTGCTGTTTATCCTGCCTTCTTCTCCTTAAATATTTATATGCTCAGGGACCCTCTAGTTGTCTTTATATCTCACTCTATTAGTCACATGTGCCCTTTTCTCCGCATATCTGAAATCCTCCATCTGTATATCACACATCATCTGCTTCCACTTCCTTATTGGCTTTTCCCTCATTCCTATGTCCAAGTACTGTCTTGCATCATTTTCCATTCATCAAGTCCTGATTTCTCTCTCTCTCTCACACACACACACACACACGCACGCACGCATGCACGCACGCACGCACGCATGCACACACATACACACACACACACTCTAATACTCTCTGCCTCTCACTCAGGCACTCTCTCTGTCTCCTTACTTGCAAACACAACCTTTACTTATCATTTAATGTTTTCAACATTTTGACAGCTGTGTATTTTTTTCACAAACTTACACATACATTGGTATTACAATTACCATTGCTCTGTGCACTGTGCAGAGAGGCTAAAGATTGGAGTAGCAAGTAGTACGAACATGTTTAAGACCCAGTGACAGGCACTGAGAGAAACCTGCACTGCTTTCAGCCTCTACTTTAGAGTTCTAAACTGTGCTCTATGATGAACAGCACCCACAGCCTACACTCACATGGACACATCAGGGTGGATCAAATTCACAATGTGCACTATACTATGTACAATATACTGTTGCAGGGATTCTGCTTATACACAGAACTATGCGTAGAACCCCAGGACCTCAGTGAGTTGTGGTGTACCAGAAACTCACCTCAGAACCCAGAACCCAGTATCCGGCTAGCATAAGTGTCCCATTCGTTATCCGAGATTTAGCTCGGCGGTCCCAATGAAAAGACAACCCAGAACAAGCGACTCAGTACATACTCAGGAATGGTGGGAATTGGAAATACCTGTTCGTATATTATTCTCACATCAGTCCACAACAAGAATCAACAGAGACACGGTGAAAATAAAAAGAGTTTATTTTTATAGACCACGTGACCTAATATGCAGTACTTTGGCTAATACAAGCAGACAAATGATTAAAATCAAAACCATCAGCATAGTTACAATTCCATAGAATATAAAAGGGGTGATCATGTTATAATGACAGTGGATACTACCACCTTCCCTTTACTAAGAAGCTAATATTATTATTAGACTAACAGAAGGTCTCTTAGGCTTGAATAGGGGACCCCATACCTCAAAGATCAGCTTAGTGAAATCACATCACAGGAGCATCAGGAGTCTTCTCGCAGGAAGGCTCGTCTTCGGTCTGAATAATAAACATGATGTCCGTGATATTAAAAGCACCAACTTTCAGGTATGTGCAGCTGCTCGTGTGTTATGACTAAATAGTGGGTCGATCAACCTAGAGTGGAAAACATGCATTGTCTAACAACTCAGACTGTTTGTCACATCGTGTGCAGACCAAGGTCGCTTCGCAGAGCTCGGGATGGTAACAACAGATTGCTCTCGTGTGAGGCAAAACTCGAGTCAGCATTTTTGTTTAAGCAATAACGTGAACGCAGTGTCGTGTGCAAAAGCAGCAAGATGGCTTTCTAACTTCTAACGTGGTTATGCTAACTTAACAATGTATGTACGTATTAAGGGAGTCCTTACTACATGCCCCCTTGATCGAAGCACTACTTAGTATGCAAGAAGAGAGAGAACGCAGAGTTCAAGCGCGACAGAGCAGAACAAGGCGTATCTAATTTAAAAAACACTGGTCAGTTCAGGCAAAGTCCGAATAGGAAAAAACCAAAAGTGGAAGGAAAAATCAAAAAAACCTCAAACGTGCCGTGGGGGGTGAAAAAATGAAAAAACGCCTCACCGGGCAGAAGTGCAGACGTACAGGGACAGTTCAAGACACGTGAGGAAAACACAGTGGACGACAGTTCACTCAATCCATGAAAGTATATGCAGCATATGTGGCCACTGCTTCCAGCAGAAAATCATTGGCACGGCCACTGAAGGTTTCAGCCATCCAGTTAAGCAAAGAAAAGGAACATACGTGTTCTTCTATCAGCCGAGCCTCTAGCACCATCAGAGGGCAACCAGCGTGTACTTCCAAATAACTCATATCCAAGAAGTCATATGCCGCTCTCACGATGTCCCAATTACCCAGGATACCATGCGCCGCACCGCAGGCCATAATCCGAACACCAGAACAGGCAGACTTGTGAGACACTAAGGGCCTCATCAGTCGATCATAATCCGGGTCCGGAGACACCATGTTGGATAAGCACAAATCCATAGGCCATTCAAAGGGACAATCTAGGCAGTGGAAGACAGGTTGCACGCAGGTGAAGTAGGAATACCGGAAGGATAATCCATATGCCAGGCTCAAAGTCGCCAACGGCAGGACACCATAGTAATCAAGCATCCTGTCACGAAGAAGCTGCAGGCGGGACAGGCTGTCGTGTGGCACAGAAAGAGCAGCCATTCCGCAAGACGAAAAGTAAAAGCAGCACACCTGCCACTAGCGCCAGAAATAACGGGACACCTCCAAAGACGCTTGAGAAAATAGAATGAAAAAATGCCGGAATCACACCAAAAATAGTTTGGAAAGAGGTCACGAGGCACGAGCCCACAAGTTTAAAAAAATGAGCCAGGCCAGTCGTGGACGAGGCATTGAAAATTGTTTGGATCAAAGCTCCAAAATGCAGGGGGAGGTCAGTATTCAAAAGCGCCTGTACCTCAGTGCGCGTATTTGCTACGTGAAGGACAAATGTTTCCCGGGAGGAAGTCAATGGCACCTCCTTTTGGGACAATAGCGCTCTTATTCTGCTCATCTTGTTGAACTCCGCTTTCAAGGTTGGAATCGAAGGCCAGATGGAAGCATCCAGCCTCCCATGCGGGGGTGGAAACAGGACGTTATTGCAGCAGACAACCCTCTGTGATACAGTTACTATATACGGGATCCCTACTAGCATCCCACAGCAAGCTTCATTGTTTAAAATTAAATAACTACCGTTTGCAAGCAGCGTGAAAGATGGCGTAATCACTGGTACCGGGATACCTTTGAGGACGCAGGCCAAATTCGGAGCGTGTACATTACAAGCTCCGTGCAATTGAATGTGCCTACATACAACAGAATGATCAGGTGACGTTGTACATTCTTCACCCTTCAGGTAAACCTCAGTACCGTCCCTTGTACATCTATACGTAAAGGGGAGGGACCAGACTTCATGTATGAAAGCGGTACCCAACTGTTCATATCTACCCAGAGCATAGTGTTTCATACAAGAGGTAAACTTAAAAAGTGCGAACGGTAGAGTTATCAATCCGTGTAAGAGCCACACAGCGGAATCGACTTACGCTACAGAGAAAGGCAACGGCTCCAATTTTTCAATATGTAGCAAGGAATATGTAGCATCCTTCATGGACATGAACTGCTGTTTGTCAGTAAGGTTAAAGGGAAGAAATAACGATGTTGTATTCAGATAGTCCCAAGGGACCTTCCCTGCCTTCAATGTTTGTAATGTCCATGCAAACTGCATAACAGAACGCAACTGGTTTTGACCATGATACAACACAGACATATCATCCTGCACAATATCCACAATTGAAGAAACAATATTATCTAATGTATAAATGCGAGAAGAAAGAGTGTTAATGCTGTTATCAATAACTGCTAATACTTTTTCCATATTAGCCTGATCAATAGCTCTCAATCTTGAAGCTGCCTCAATTTGCGACAGTTTCCATACTTCGTTGTAAATAGCATACGCCCATCTCTTGGATCTGCCACCCACAGGACCTTTAACAAAATCATTCTAATCTATTTTGTCATGTAACTTTGATAAATGAACTTTGACAGATGCCAAGGTGGAATGTCGCAGCCAGGATTGGCATAATTTCCCTACAGAGTATGTAGTTACTGTATGTGACGACTCAAACCGGGGGTCCACGCGATCTTGAGTATACCCCGGTTTCAGTCCTAGAAAACGACGTTGACAGGTATCAGAACTGCTTTGCCAAATTAACCATCCCTCACTATTAAATTTCGAAATATTGAAAGATGAATTAGAAACTAATAACTGCAAAGCAGGAAGGGACAGATCTGTGTGATTATTCCAATTTGGGTAAGCACCCAGATCCGGCACAGAAGGCGAATTCAGTTTTTTAGAAGTGGCCAATCCGAAACAGGTGGTTTGGAAGATGGTTGCATTTAAAAACAACATATGATTTGGTATTAGACAGGCACGGTGTAAAGCTTCAGTTCCCTGAACCTGCCACGGTTTGGAACCCCAAACCGACTTAAGATCAATAGTAGCCTTCCATAGATCATAACCTTTGATTGACAACTCATCCATAAAGGACTTAGAATATAGCAATTTGGTGTGTGTCAGTCTAACCTTGGAGGCAGACTCAGGCTTAACTTTAAAATAAAAGGATGCCGGGGCTGAAACACTGAAATCAGTAAAATAAGTAAACTTATCAACTAATGTATGTGAACTGCCAAACGAGGGGGTGGGACAATGTTCCCACTGGGTAAAATTTACAAAATTTCTAAACGAATTCGATTTATGCAGGAAGTGATTGCCATAATGTTGAAAACAATACTGTTCCGCATAATTAGCCGCATTTTCATACAAATCCTCAGCATCAAAGGCGGCATAATATTTCAAATCTGAAAACAGTGCTTCAATGGCGTGTACATCCCAATCATCAGAACGTATGTTCTGTTTAACTACATCACCCATAGAAACACGAAATACATTAGGCACATTAATGACCTCTGTAGGCCCATGAATTTGAAATTTAACTGCATCCCATGCGATTCCATCCATGACGGGCCAGGCAGTAATATTCACAAAAGTCTGGTCCCTTTTCATGATGTGGGATGAGGAGTGGGGAGCCAAAGTTCCATTGATAAGTCTAATTGTCGATCTCTCTTTGAGATAATGGCCATCCACCAAACGGAAGAAAACTACAACAAATCCAATGGACATGAACAAAAAAATACTAAACAGCATCAACCAGATGTATGTCCAAGGGGCTATCAAAAAATGTTTCTTAAACCAACTTACAAAAACAGCAATGTTTGATGGGGGAGTTGAGGGCAAAGAGTTAGTGTCAAAGGAAAAACGGGACTGGTCAAGCGCTGTAGATTGTAAAACAGGCGAGGGTCCACGTGTAGGATAAGCATACTCAGTCTCTTCGGGCAAACCACCAGCCGGTGGTATCAGCAAGGGATCAGTAACTGAATGCATCTCGATGGCAACATCAGACAAGGTGGTAGAAGCAGGAACCAACATTGAATGTCTTTGCATCGTCTGGCATGAAACTGCCGGAGTCATACTAAGAAGTATCGCCCACTCGCTGAAGTTTGACATTGTCAATAGAGATGTACCTGTTTTCTTTGCGACCAGGAAGTGGAGGTAAAATGACTGTTCTTGTACCCTGCACTCCAAGCACTGGAACTGGTGCACGATAAGAGGGGCCGAACTCCTTCTTGTTCTCCACCTTCTCACGGACCAGATCTCCAACTCGGGGTAGCCAGCCGACTACCGGAATCTGAACCTCAGCTTCAGATGTGGAGGGCAAATGTTCTTTCGAAAGAGAGTCTCTGGCTTCTTGTAGAGTCTGCAAAACAGCACAGTGATCATCTACGTCAAAGGGTGCGGTCGACGCCGCAATGTCTAGACCATCAAGGTCTGGAACAAACATTCTGATCCCGAAGAGTATCATGTACGGGGTCCGCCCACCCAGAGACCTTCTAGGGAGATTATTAAGTGCACGTTGGACGTTATACAAATGGGCTAGCCAGTTCCGGCCTGTGCCTAAAACACATGCTGTCAATGATTGCTTTAAGTCACGGTTCATTCGCTCCACCACACTATTACCCTCAGGTCGGTAGGGAGACGAAAATTTGACAAGGACCCCCAAATTTTTCATAGCCTCCTTGTAAGCCTTAGAGGCGAACGCAGGGCCCTGATCAGAATGGAAGGTACCACACGCAAAAGTTCCCACAAAGACACGCAAATCCCTGATGACAGTCCGCGAGTCAGCACTCCTTTGTGGCCATACCCATAGAAAACGTGTGCACGAATCCACTGCAACCAAGATGTACTTGTACGCAGTATCAGAGGAAAAAGGACCACAGTGATCTAAATAAACACAACCAAATGGCTTATTAGAGATGTACAGCTGTGTCTGTGGTGGGCGCGCAACAGTAGAAGGTTTAATCTGTTGGCAAATGTCACAATCAAGAACATAAGCGCGCGCTTGTTTATATAAACCAAACCACCAGTAACGTTGTTGTAGCGGAGATATTGTAGCTGACACACCGGCGTGGGCTGACGCCAACCCCTCGTGCGCAGCTAGGATCAGTGCTGGTCTGCAGTCCGCGTTGGGAATAATTCTGTCACCAACGTCGTTAATCCTCACTAATGGGACGTTTTCAGGACTTAAATGATAAATATAACGAGAGGGAAAACCCTTCGGGTAATCACCTCCCTTCTCTGTAGCAGCAATAGCTGCCAAGATGTCATCATCAATCTTACTTTTGGATCTTGTAACTGCTGCCACTAAGTATGTAGCCACTGCTGTTTTCGCTGCCTCGTCAGCTAAGCTGTTGCCGACAGCATGGACACCAAGTCGTTGGTGACCCAGAGTGTGAATAACACTCACGAGAGGGAGACGTTCTTTAAAGTCTGCCACTCGAACCCAAAGCGTTTTATGCTTAATTGTGCTACCTTTAGTGTCTCGATAATCATTCTGAGACCAGAAGTGTAAATTGTCATTGTAGGACTGGACACAGTAGAAGGAGTCACTCACTATAAGAGTAGTGACTCGGGGATCAGCAAACTCCAGTGCAAGCACCAGAGCCCGGAGCTCCGCTAATTGCGCGGTACAATCACCCAATGACTGCGTATGCACTGCATCAGATTGGAATTCACCATTTACGAATGTACCTACGACAATTGCGCAAGCCGCTGAATAAGCGTGCTTCGATCCAATTGCGGGTTGCGCAGACCCGTCAGTGTATATGACACAATGGTATTCTTCGAGCGGGCGCAAAGACAGAGGTGCCGGATGAACGAATTCATACTGCAAGTACTCTTGAGTCTGTAATGAGGCATCAAAGATGTAAGTGACATCTGGCGACGTCAGTGTTGTGGCCCATTGTATCCACTGTGGATGCAAAGCTTTAGAATTTGGTACACTTGCTTTAGTCACTGCCTCTAAAGCAGGATATGGTGTTACAACCAGAATCTGTTTCCCATGCGACAGTGCGCGTTCCTTGAGGATCGCCATCTGCACAGCAGTCAGAACTTTTTCGACCGTGGAAAAACGTAATTCAGCAGAGGTGTACAAGTGGGATTTGTACGCAATGGGGACTGTGTCGCCCTCATTAAACGTCAAATACGTGAACCCCACGGCGCCTGGTACTATTCTTATTACCAGGTTAGTGCGGTTGTCACGTGTCAGCAAGTATTGTGAAGCAAGAAGGTCAGCCTGTAAAGACTGTAAAATTGCAGAGTGTTCTAGCTGCCAGCTAGACTTCGAAAACGAAGGTTGTACCAAGGCGTAAAGCGGCTTGATACGCTGGGCATAATCAGGAATGTATGTACGGCCAAAATTCAGAAAACCCAGCAGAGATTGTAATTTCTTCAGTGTCGTAGGATCACTTAAGCGTGCACACTTTTCCAGAAAGTGGGGGGCTAACCCCTTACCTTCATTGTTGAGCTCGTAGCCCAAAAACAACACCGTATATTCTGCGATGTGTGACTTCGCAAAATTGAATTTGTAGCCATAGTCAGCAAAACTCACGATAATATTGTCGACTCGAGACAGATGTGGCATCAGCTCATCATCCGTAAAATAGATATCGTCAACATAAGAGTATGCGTCGGGGTCTATTCTTTCTAAGAGAGAAACCACGCGAGCAGAAAAGACGCCAGGGCTATTTTTGTAACCCATGGCTAATCTTGTAAACTGTTTTTGTTTGCCGCCCGAAGTAAACGCTGTCCACTGGCTACTCAGTGTGGACAGGTTGTGGCTAAAAAAGCCATTGGAAATGTCAAGTGTTGTTTTAAATCTTTTACGCACGAGACTGTCGACCAAAGCCGAGCTATGTGTATTTTGTACCGCGCAGGTCCGGCAATGGGAGTTTAGGTGCCGGTAATCCAAAACTAAACGGTACGAGCCGTCAGGCTTCGTTACAGTGAATAAAGGGTTATTCATAGGGAACACACATGTTTCAATAACACCCTGATATTCCAATTGTTCAAGGATTGCCGCGACGTGGGGTCTCGCTTCACGACGCATAGGATATTGAGGTTGAGGCTGGGGCATAGACCGCAATGGAATCTCATGGCAGGGGGACAATCTGTCCCATCCCACCTGAGTACGATACACCGCCGGCGCAAGCGCAAGCGCCCACTCCCCAGCATACACTTCAGCTTGGTCCTTAGGCACCGTGTGCACAAAGGACGGGAGGATTACTTCCTCCCCTCTAGGAGCCTCTAAAATGAAAGCTGGGGGCCAATCTGCCTCCGCTAGGAGGATATCATAGGTGGTGGTCAGATTATCCCAAAAAATCCCTTTTATTGTACGTTGTATGTCACCCTCAATTAATAAGACTATTTCATAAAGTCTGTCAGGGGGAGCCACTCTGGTGTCAGCTGTTTCAACAGTAACCGAGATATCAGTTGCTGTCACCGCCAGAAATGGACGCAGAGCTTGACGGACTATGGTAATTTCCGCTGCGCTGTCCAGGAGCGTCAGCGCCCATGTCCGGTTCCGAAGCTGTGTCCGCACTATCTAAGGCATACCTTGCCGTCAGAGCCGCCACTTTCTTCTTCTGAAACGGGGGTCTTTGTCGTGCAAATTCGTCCTGCTTGCCTTTACCCTCAGTCTGTCGGGGTTGGTCACGCTGTTGTGGAGCACGAAGACCTTTGCCACCGCCTCCGCCACCGGACTGGGTAGCCGATGTTTCCTGTGAAGAACGAGGAGAGCGCTGTTCAGAAACCTGAAATCTATCAGGAGACTTTATAGCAGCACGATCGCGCAGATCATAAGTGCGTTCACTACTTGACTGTACGGGAGAGGCAGGCCGAGAGCCCTGTTTCTGTTGCTGCTGCTTTCCCTGTTGTTTAAACTGCCATTTTTGTTTTGGAAAAATGGGTCGTTCGTCCTTACCAGACGTTTCTGCCTTACCCTGCTGTTTTAGATCGGGATTCTTTATGACAGGCTTAACTGCTAAAGAGCTACGACCCAAATCCCGATATGCCTCTGCGATTATTTTCGCAAATTCCTGCGGTTTGTCCTCCTCAGCAACTCGCTTCAGTTCATTACGAACCTGGAAATGGAAAGCATCACCCTTTAGGTTTCCAATTATCATGGTAGCCACCAGGTCAAATTGACCGAGGAGCCGCATCCCTAACTCTATCGCAGACTCCGCACCATGGTTCTCTTGAACTCTTTTGATAACGGAGGGCAGCTGCAACATAGACGGAGTGCCAAAGCACTGCGCATACGTCGCTGCAAAGACCTTGCCCCAATTTACACAATCATCTATGTGGGGGACCAAGTCTTTAGGCAAACTAATGGTGAGGATCCTGTGTTTCTCCACAGGAGTAGTATTCGGGTAAACCGCTTCTATTTGGTCAAATTTTTCAGCAAGCCAAAAGGGGAAATCATCCCTATTTTGGGGGCGCTTGCCCATAACAGAATTAACCATAACAGGACTAATGACCACCGCGTGATGATCAGTAGGCTGCCCCGCAACAGCAGGTGCCCCCGCCTGCATATTGCGCGACACGTACTGCACTAACGCCCTATATACCGTAATTAGGGCAGTGTGTAGTACACGCAACTCAGTTACCGTCACCGTGAGGTAACGGGGATGAGGCGTAAATCCGGCTAGTACCGGCCAAGTGGCCCCTGCAATTGATAAAGGGCCCATTCTCGGCGGTATAACCACATGGGGAAGGGCGCCATTAAACCAAATAAGATGCTGCCAAGCAGATATTGGTATTTCCTGTGTCCTATACGGCGTATAGTTCGCTGGCACGGCAGCGGCAGTGTAAGAATGAAAGGTGTCATCATCCCCCACCGCTGGAATCGTCACCCAAGAGTAGAACAACTCATAGGGATGAGCCGCATCGGCTCCCACCACAAAGATGACGTTCATACCAGTGTCCGGCACCCCATACTGCGTCAAATGACGTTTCAGAGCTGCACGGCTATGCGCCGCAATATCCACCGACATTAGGACAACACACACTTGAAACTATCAGTAGCACAAGGGTTCAATAACCTTTTTAATTATCAAGCTTGAAAGAACCTATATCAATAGACCTAGGTAGGTTTTAAATCCGTCAGACTTGTTATCCGGAAACAAGAATGAGGGTGTTGTGGACAAACGCGAGCACTACTAAGGCGTTTCAACTCATAGACCAAACGTTAGGTGCGCCATGTTGCAGGGATTCTGCTTATACACAGAACTATGCGTAGAACCCCAGGACCTCAGTGAGTTGTGGTGTACCAGAAACTCACCTCAGAACCCAGAACCCAGTATCCGGCTAGCATAAGTGTCCCATTCGTTATCCGAGATTTAGCTCGGCGGTCCCAATGAAAAGACAACCCAGAACAAGCGACTCAGTACATACTCAGGAATGGTGGGAATCGGAAATACCTGTTCGTATATTATTCTCACATCAGTCCACAACAAGAATCAACAGAGACACGGTGAAAATAAAAAGAGTTTATTTTTATAGACCACGTGTCCTAATATGCAGTACTTTGGCTAATACAAGCAGACAAATGATTAAAATCAAAACCATCAGCATAGTTACAATTCCATAGAATATAAAAGGGGTGATCATGTTATAATGACAGTGGATACTACCACCTTCCCTTTACTAAGAAGCTAATATTATTATTAGACTAACAGAAGGTCTCTTAGGCTTGAATAGGGGACCCCATACCTCAAAGATCAGCTTAGTGAAATCACATCACAGGAGCATCAGGAGTCTTCTCGCAGGAAGGCTCGTCTTCGGTCTGAATAATAAACATGATGTCCGTGATATTAAAAGCACCAACTTTCAGGTATGTGCAGCTGCTCGTGTGTTATGACTAAATAGTGGGTCGATCAACCTAGAGTGGAAAACATGCATTGTCTAACAACTCAGACTGTTTGTCACATCGTGTGCAGACCAAGGTCGCTTCGCAGAGCTCGGGATGGTAACAACAGATTGCTCTCGTGTGAGGCAAAACTCGAGTCAGCAGTTTTGTTTAAGCAATAACATGTGAACGCAGTGTCGTGTGCAAAAGCAGCAAGATGGCTTTCTAACTTCTAACGTGGTTATGCTAACTTAACAATGTATGTACGTATTAAGGGAGTCCTTACTACAATACACTAGTCCCATGTTGCATGAAAGAAACTGTTGAAAAACAACATCTGGAAAAAGCAAACACTCGAAGAGAATGCAAGAGGAATCAAAAATTTGAAATATAAATATGTAATTAAAGTCACTGTAGAGGAATCTATCAGGATATGGAGCCCTGTAGGGACCCATATCAAGGTCAGTTTTTAATTACTTCCGGGTCAAGACCTGTCAAGACCTGTCTTTCACACTTCTGGCTTTTCTGTGGCATAAGAGAACATGATGGAGATAGTTTTGGGAGAGCACCCAGTGAGTCTGGCTGGGTAGATTGTTGAAATGGTTATTGGGGAATGTCATTTGGATCTTTGGTGGTATTTGAATATTCTCAGTGGAGATTGGACAGCTCAATAAGACATTTAGTGACCCCCAAAGAAAATGAGGAAACTAATGGAAGACCGGATTATTTATATCCTAAGGCTGCACCTCCCCTAGCTTGAAGTGGTGTATATGGCTATGAGGGTAGTAGTGTAAAACAGAGGTTTGAGCCCTACGAGTAGTGCATTCTTAATTTTGACTGCCTACTGCAAGTTTCAAAGTATGACAACAAACATAAAGAGTAAGGTGGCCGCATTTGATGCGACTTTCTCATTGATTGACACAAGACTGGAAAAACAGAGACTTTCGCATCTGAAATTGCAGGTCTCCCGATGTAAATCCTCCAGTCAAGAACAAGTGTCTGCAGGTAAATTGCCACACACATTTCAAAACTATGTGATCCCAGAACTGATTCACATGGAGGTTGTTACAAAGGTGAGTTAACACCCTGGCGGTAGTAGAAATCTTTATTGAGAATAGGTGTAACAGGCAGCCACCATCCTGAAGCCCATCACCCTCTTTCTTCTGTCCCTGATCTCCAACCATCCTGGAATGTGGCCAAAGCTCCACATTCCAGCCAGGATCGAGACGCAGAGACAAACGAGCCAGAGAAATAACTGGACACAACACATATCCTCGATTTACAACAAAACAATGGCAAATTATTTCATACTAAATTCATTCAAACCAAAATAGAAAAAGTAACAACAAAAAATAAAGAAAGCATAAATAGTTGCATAAGATATACACATCATTACCAAAATAAGAATGCACTGTCATGTCCAATAATACAGTAAATAAACTACAAATAGATTCAACAGTAATCCATAAAGAAAGCAGAATGTACAAACTTAATCTATTGATAACAACATGACAGTGTAAAATTACATAATGACAAAATCCTTAAACTTCCCAGGTATTTTAGTTGCACCTTTCTCACGAACACAACCACCTTTCCCACCTGCAATATAAGATTTGGCAGACTCAAGGCATTTATCGTCTCTGTCAGGGACATATGGAAGTGGAGCTTTCACAACTCTGCAAGGCACACCATACTTTATCCTGATCTTCACTACCTTGATACTTGGTAATCTAATGCGGATCCAATTTCCTTTCTGAAAATGAATGAATTTCGTTTTTTTGCGCTGAAAATACTTCATTTTACCAAGCAATTGACATTGCTCAATTTTACCACACATTTTTACCGTATGTTGCTTGACATTGAAACCTTCCCCCTTTTTGACCAATTACTTAAACAGGCCAGTTTTAAATAGTCTTGGGCAAACAGTCCCGTAAGTGTTTGAAAAGGCTTAATTACAGTTACACAATGGGGAGTATTGTGATAAGACCACAACATGGCTCTGACAGCATCCAACACATCCACCCATTCAATGATTGCTCCTCTGAGACATTCATTTACCAATCTGTTGGTCCTCTCTACTTGACCATTGCTTTGTGGGTAAAAAAGGCTACATCTTATGTGCTTGATACCATCATCTTTCAAAAATGTCACCATGTCTTCCAAAACAAATTGCACTCCATTGTCTAAAATCACCTCTGATGGAAAACCCTTGATGTACCATAAAAATAATCTAAAGGACTATACCTACCAATAGTCCCAATACCATTACCAAATAATCAGTCAGTTGGCAGTGAGGAAGGTTCAATCGTTTATTAAACAAAATACTCTATAGAGGAGCCTCTCTGAACCTCACCCATCAGGTGCGCCGAGAAGACTGTTGGCTCGTATTCAAACATGAGGTTAAATACTTTTCGGTTCAACACATACAATCACTGTAAAAGGAAAAATACCAGTTGGCCCTCGAGCTCCAGGGAAGGCCCATATATGGCACACATCAGATCAGTACAAAGGCTTGACTATCTATTACACAGGAGGTCAGGAGGGGTGACTCCCTTTCGTCTTGGCGCCTGGGAGTGTAGACACGGCACCTCCAGGAATGCGCTTATCACCCCCAAAGCCAGATGCGACCTTGAGTCTTAGAACAGTCGAGTAAAACAGCCTACCTTCAGCTGCTACCAGTAACTCAGATGAACTGGGGCCTGACAACTGCATGTGATCAACACGTGATCACGGCCCGTGCTCGAGCATATGATCAGAAGATGGCGTCTGTATGGTTCTCGGCCTACTCTTTTAGCAATAGATATACGGGGAGGAAATAAACGAATTTCCTCCATGCAAAAGCATATATATCAAACAGGGAGTATACATGTAGATGCATCATGCTAACATAATATAGGTCCGATACCCCTTATATACGGGAAATCTACTTTTTTATCCCTCAGAACGGCCCTTTTAGCATGATGTAGCTAACAAAAAATTTTCAATCTTCAAATATTCCCTCATCAATCTGCATTAAGTCTTTGAGCTCCTGTTGAACTAGCTGAGCTTTTACCGCTGTTGGGGATGGACCAGACACAGAAGTGAGTTTTGTCGCGCAATAGGAGCAGCATGCAGGTCCACATTGTACACAAACACAACACGTGAATATGATACCGGCTATACATGCCAGCACCATCAAAATTTTCCATCCCCAAGTAGACAGCAAACCCCAGAACCAACCAGAGAGAGACCACGTACCAGTTTCTACATGTATATCGGAAGCTAAACGATGTAGCTTCTGTATAGCCAAATGAATGGAGGGGGCGGAGTCAGGAATATAAACACAGCAAGAGCTGCCGATCACACGGCATGCTCCTCCTCGATCTACCAAGATAACGTCCAAAACCATACAGTTTTGAAGCGAAACGAGTCTGGTCGCCTGTAGCTCTACTGTTATATTGGTCAGTATTCCTGCAGTAGTGTTAATTACCCCTTCAACTACTCTAGACAAACGTCGTACTTCTCGGCTAGTAAGCATAGGCCCCCAAAAGGGTAACACTCCCTTCATAATGTCAGTAAAATGCTGCAGTGGAGTATCGGACTGATCTATATCAGTGGTATCTATCTCCCTTTTATTTCTCCTACTAAGCACACTACGTTTATCTAGTCGGTAATCCTTGTGATAATTAGAAGGGGCAATATAGACTGGAGGGTACAGGAAGGACAGGTAGCAACTTCCAGTCCAACCTCGCGGAAGCCAAGTATAGGCACTTTCTCCACAGACAAAATGTACATTAGGAGGGGTTAACAACGGAGGGCTGCTAAAGGTACACAACCGATAAGTGTAATTACATCGGCATTCTCCTACTGATATGTACCCTGCTCCTTGAACAAAAAATGTAGAGGTACTATTTAATACAGGCACTGGAATAGCCCTATCTTCAGTAACCTTACGGTCCTGAAAGTGTCGATAATATTGAGTGAAATTGAATTCAACAAAGTCCATAATTTCATTTTCAACCAAGTGGTATTTTCATACGTTATATACATATTCATACAAGCATTCGGATCTAGAGTTCCCTCTCCATTGTTCCCTTCAGGGTTAAATCCTTGATGAACCTCAATATACGCTAAAATCATTTCATAATCCTTCTCTGAAAACCTTTGAGCGTCCACAGTGTAATGCATGTACATCATAGAAAGCAATTTGAGCCAAGCCTCGCAACTTCCCAGATGAGACAAAGGTAGGGATATAACTAAGTCGTGCTTGTACATAACAGATGGTAAAAGACCACAAACCCAGCAATTTGTAGTATTGGTAGCACTGTGTGCTTGATGAAGCATTTCAATGAATGCGTTTTTCACATAGGTCTGACGATGCCTTTCCTTATGAGGGGCTAAAGTATGAAACACATGTTCCGGAGGTGGGGTAGTTGTTCCTAAAACAGTATGCATAGGGTGGCGAAATTCCAAATATATGAACACTCCCAGTAATATAATTAGCAATATTGCTATAGTAGCTACAAATGCAATTTTAACACGATTGGTCCAACTAGAAAAAACAGGAATATATGCAGGAAAATAGTGTGGTACAAAAGGACGTTCCTCTTCAGGGACAAAACGAGCAAAGGGATACATGCTAACTAAAAGTCCAACAATAAACTAGGGCAATGCAGTCCAACCTGCCAGAGGGTGCTTCTTTCCTGTGTCCGTTTAGAGCCTCACAGGCAGGCTCCTATTGTTCATCACAGATAATACCAAACAAACTTCTCACGTTGGGGTTATGTTCTCACACAACCCTTGAAGAAAACACAACCTGGGCCCCTTTGAACATGAAATTCAGTCTTTCTTGCTGAACAGAGCAAACAAATGTTCAAGGCTCTCAGTGTGTTCAGTCCACTGTCTCGCTCAGTACACCAGAAGCGTATCTAACAGACATTCATAGCACAGGTCTGTACCCTATCACTCAAGTCTCTCCCTATCTTCTACCATGTTCACCTGGTGTGCCGTGTTGTTTTCTGGGACGCAGGTTGTATCGAGTATGGCCAGGCACTTCTTGATCAGAGAACAAAACAGAGAATGACGAATCCAGTGAAAGAGGGGCACTGCAAACCTCTGGATTAGCTGTAGGAACAACAGAATCTGGGGCGATCAATTGTGCTGATGACAGAGCCCCTTCCGATCCCGGTGCACCTTCTCCTTGCCCTTCTCCAATTACCTGGGCGTCAGAAAAAGGGATGAATCGAGGAACTCGCTCACCTTCCTGAGTCAGAACCCCGTCCTGGATTCGCTGATCATAAGGAAGCGGGAGGGGTAGTTTTTTCAGATGTGACATATGAATCCAGTGTCGCTTGCCGTTCACTTTTACCACCGTCCGCGTGGCAAACAAGACTTGAAACGGTTCAGACCAACGAGGATCCAAGCTGGATTTTCACTGATAGTTACGGACCAGAACCCACTGTCCGGGTTCCAAACGATGTCCAGGACCCTCCGGCAGGGGCTGCAAAACTGCTGAGACCTGTGGATGAATGGAACGAAGATCTTTAGTCAAAGAATACAAATAGTCTGTCAGCATAGGATACTCTATATAACGAAACGTTCTGGGTCTCGGGACGCCCCAAACATTAGTAGGGCGCCCAAAAACGACCTCATACGGAGATAAACCAGAACGAGAATGTGGGGTAACTCGTATTGACATTAATGCCAGCGGCAGAGCATCTGGCCACTTTAATCCAGTACTTTCTTGAACCTTAGCTAATTTGAGCTTTAATATCCCATTATACTTCTCGACCAACCCAGCGGACTGGGGATGTTCAGCCGCATGGAATTTCTGTTTAATCTGTAGTCCATTAGATATATGTGTGATGAGTTATGCATTAAAATGCCTTCCGTTATCACTCCAGATCACACGAGGCAATCCGTAGCGAGGGAAATACTCCTTTACCAATGCTTTTGCCGTTGCCAAAGCAGTGTTTTCTTTTGTTGGGTAGGCTTCCACCCATTTTCTGAAAGTGCATACCACGACCAGGACATACTTCAAATTGTTAATGTGATCCAGCTGGATATAATCCATTTGAAGCACCTCAAAAGGCAAAGATGGGGTTGCAAAGTGTCCACTCAGAACAGGCTCCCTGCCCCCTGGATTATGTCGTAAGCAACCCATGCAATATTGTACCAAATGAGCAGCGGTTTTGGGATTGTACCATACAGGATCTAATAATGCACAAATACCTTTCACCCCAATATGAGCTGAACCATGTGCCATTGTCACCACCGCATTCACTAATGCATTAGGCAATAGCCATCGCTGCTTTTCTGTCAGATCAATCCAACAACCATCTGCATCTAATCTCCCAATTCGCTCTTTCCAGTGAGCCAGTTCAATAGGGGTAGCTTCTTTCTGTATTCCTCGGACACTCTCCATGGTATTATCAAACATCTCTGTTTCAGCCACCCACCTAGCAGAGCTAGTCAAAAACATTGAGGTCAATTTGGATTTCGCAGTTTCCTTAGCTACTTGATCGGCAAAGGCATTACCCTCCCCCACTGCATCAACCACTGCCTTGTGTGCACCGCATTTGACTACAGCCACTATTTCTGGTAACGTCAATGCTGTCAGTAATCGCAAAATCAAGGGGCCATGCTGTATTCGCTGACCATGAGAAGTAAGAAAACCTCTCTCTGCCCACAGTCGGACAAAACTATGAGCCACGCCAAAGGTGTACTGGCTGTCAGTGTAAATATTTACTCTCAGTCCTTCACTTAACTCACAGGCCTGAAACAATGCCACTAATTCAGCCGCCTGTGCTGACTGATAGGGTTCTCGAGAAGCCTCAGCGATAGTATGAAGAGTAGTTATCGCATATGCAGCAGTTGTCGTGCCATCTGGTAACTTGAAACAAGAGCCATCGACATACAACTCCCCTTGAGAGTCAGATGGAGGAGTGTTAATCAGGTCTACCCGTCCCTTCGTTTCTTCCTCAGTCTGAAATATATAATCATGAACATCATTGTTCTTTGCATTCGAAGGGAGGGGTAGTAACGTAGCAGGATTCTGAGTGGCACATCATTTAATAATAATATGTGGAGCAAACAAAGTCAATTTGTATCCAGTAAGATGCGCACTCGTGAGGTGCTGGGTCTTTGTTTTGTTCAATAATGTATCCACAGCGTGCGGTACCATCACTGTGAGGTCAGTGTTCAGAACAAGCCTTTCCGACTGTTGAATAGCCACGGCAACCGCAGCAGTAGCCCTTAAACAGCTAGGAAGTGCTCTGGCAACGTTATCCAACACCGCTGAGAAATAGGCACAAGGTCTCTGCTTACCACCAAATCCTTGTGTTAACGCAGAAAGCGAGCAACCATCCACCTCGTGTACATAAAGCACAAAAGGTTTTCGGTAGTCAGGAGTACCAAGAACAGGTGCAGAACAAAGCACAGATTTCAAAGAGTCAAAAGCATCTTGACAAGCATCAGTCCAGGGTAAAGGTTCATGCACATCTTTAGTGGTTAGATACAGAAGAGGTTTAGTAAGAAGGGAAAAATTAGGGATCCATTGGCGACAGTAAGAAGTTATGCTGAGGAATGCACGATCATAACGCTGAGTACGAGGTACAGACATATTAAAAATGGTAGTCACACGCTCAGGGGTTAGTCTCCTTCCCTCCTTCGACAGTAGATGATAGAGATAGGTCACCTCCTGTCAACAATATTGAAATTTAGAAAGGGAGCCTTTATTGCCATCATCAGCCAAATGAGACAATATTAGTACGGTGGCCTTCTTACAACCTTCCTCTGTATCAGAAGCCACTAACAAATCATCGACATATTGCAAAAGCACATTACCAGGGGGCAAGACCAAACCATCCAACAATGTTTTCAAAGCTTGACTATAAATACTAGGACTCTCTGTGTACCCCTGGGGAGCGCGGCAGAAGCGGAAGCTGCAACCAGATAATGAGAAGCCAAAAATATGGCGGCTATCAGGATGAATCGGAATGCTAAAGAAAGCATTCTTTAAATAAATCACAGAGAAATATTTAGCAGTAGGAGGAATCATAGTGAGAATAGTAGTGATGTCTGAAACCACAGGGTATTGGGGCACCACTATTTTATTAATTTCACGCAAATCAGTCACAAAATGATAGGTATCAGCTTAGTCAGGATCGCTTCCAACAGGGGCTCTCTTTAAGATAGGCAAAATGGGGCTGTTACACACATTAGCAGCTGTCTCTTCTACCACACCCCTTTTTACCAAATCTTGTATGATGGAGAGCAAAGCCTTCTCGCCTGCCGGAGAACTTTTGTACTGAGGTATACGAGGAAGCTGAGCATTTTGCTTCACAGTATAAGAAACGGGCGGAATCTTTAATAATCCTACATCTGTGTCACCAGTGGCCCACAATGTTGCTGGAATAACATCAAACTCAGGAGGGAGGGGTTAATTTTTAGTGAAACACTGCAAAGTATGCTTCCCAAGGGAATTAATAGTCAAGTAAACACCATCAGGTGAACAATGAATCTTAGCATGTAATTTCTTCAATAAATCCAAGCCCAACACATTTTTGCCACAATGGGAAGTCAAAAGAAACGGGGAGTCTATCGTAACAGGACCAATTGTAAAAGGAATAGGTTTGGAGATGGGGCTCACTACCAGAATCCCTGAGAATCCTACCGAAACATTATTGTGCCCGGACAGAGCAGCCCCTGGGACCAGGGAACGAGAAATAGAACTATTCATGGCACCCGTATCAACTAAAAACTTTTCAGATGTCCCCATCAAACGTACCTCTACATAAAGTCCTTGCTGATCAACCGGTACTGACACCTGGCCCTCACTCTGTCCATTGCTATCCTATGTCTAAGCATACCCTTCGGTCACGTCCATTTCACACTCCTCATTATAATACTGCCTACCTCTTGGATTATCAAAATAATTATTTTCTTGTCCAACTTGTGTCGCCTCTTCTCGTCGCATATCACTGCGATCCACACTTCCCCAACCTCTTCCTCTACTTCTCATAGCCCCGTTCTGGGCCAGTAACAACGGACACTGAAATCGCCAATGCCCTTCCTCTTTACAATAAGCACACTGTTTTATTCCCAAAACGACGGTCGGCCATCTGCCTCGTCCAGTTCCCGCCCCCCTCGGGACGAACCCTCTACCGCCTCTCTCTCTGCCTCGTACTTGAGCAACTTGTTGCAACAACACCTGTGTTTTAAGATCCTTCGCTTTCTTTTCCGTCTCATCCTTACTCTCATTTTCTCTATGTTCGTAATATTGGGCCACACTCAATATTACCGAGGGCGTGGAAGTGGTCCAGGTACTTTCAGCGGCTTGTAGCCGTGCAGAGACTTCTGGTAACAAATTGGTCACAAAACGATTAACAAATAATAGTATACTGCCTTCCAACGATAAATCCTGTCCACTAAAATCAAGGAATACGCCCTCAAATCTAGTGAAAAAATCAGAAACACTTTCATCTTTCTTCTGTTTACATGCGGTCAATTTGTCCCAATCCACCTTACGAGGCGGAATTAAGGAAAGCATGTAAGTGATAATGCGGCCAGGTAATGACAATACTTCAGGTCTTGGCTTATCCCCAGGCATACGATCCTTATCCCAATCTTTTATCTGCTCCCATGTTCCGCCAAATTCTTGAGCATGGTCCTGATCATGCACCTGACGCCATACGTCAACGGGAGCTAACAATGCAAAAAATAGCTGTATGTCAGCTAAGGTCATGACGGCCGAGGAGGCCGCCATGGTGAGTTCTTTATAATAAGCCGTGGGATTCTTATGGGGGTCGGGTAATTGTGATTTTAGCGAGAGGAATTCACTCCTCTTTCAGGGGGTATAAACCCATTGCTCCTGCACTCGGACCTCTACATGAGGTCTAGTCACCATGCCATGGTCATCCTTTAGTTCCGGTATTTCAGGACGAAAGATAGGGTGAACTTCTCGCATAGGATGCTGAGCGTCCCACGGGGGACACTTTTGATGCATCCGTTCGCGATAATTTAATTTGATAAAATAATAATAATTTAATAAAACCTCCACATTTCTATACACTTTCTCCGGGCTAAGTTCAGACTTATGAGCCCTGTCCCGGATGTCATACATCACTTGGGGGGCCATCCCTCCTGGAAAACACTGTTCCCAGAGAGTAATAATACGCGCAGCCATGTGTTTCAAGGCATGTTGCTGCATAACAGGCTCATAGTCTCGAAGCGTGTTCCATATGTCAGTTATAGTGTAAATAGGCTGTCGCATCCACTGGGATGACTGATTCTCAATCACCTGTTTCTCAGTCGGTCCTACAGCAGAACGGGTAAACAACTTCCGTGGGTCAAGATCCCCCGGAGCACGAAATGGAGTTGAAACAGCTGGAGATGGGGTCGTGCTCGCAGAAAGGGAGGCCCACACAGGGGTGGGGGGAGACAAAACAGCTGTGGCCGTAACGGAAGACGGCAGTGTAACAGGCCATAAAGTAGCCGTCTCAGACACTGTAGGAGACAAAACAGAGGACATTCCCGGAGAGGCAAGGGAAGAGGAATCAACAGGGGCGGAAGCTGAAGGGGCCTGTACTAAAGTCAGGGGAACAATAGGATATATACGCTGCGGAGCATAAGGCGGAGGTGGACGAGTATCCAATAAATCCTCAATCTCATCTTCCGCTTCAGTCCTAGCCACATAAGTCTTATCCACTTGCAATTTAAATTGTCTGTACGCACAATCAATCCCTTGTTCAGTTCGTGCTTTATCATAAGCTATAGCTTTCTGCATAATCGTCTGATTTCCTTTCATCCTACATACTTTCTCCTCCCGCATACGTCTACGCTTTGCTTCCTTCTGCTACAGGTTTAGGGAGTCAAACATTGACTTTAGACTAAGTTTAGAAAATAATCGATCCTGCAGAAAATGTATCTTCTTTTCATCACATTATCCTTAGTATATTTATGCCATAGTGTATTAAACAAGAGGGGTGTAATACCATGCTTTACATACATATCATAACTTGGGCTGCCCTCAGGCGGGGCAGGTTGACTTTCAGCCAAACGCGTATCATTAGGGCGGCAACAACATCCAAAACCACTCAATTTGCTAGAACACAGCATAGTTATTGTCATTACGCGTTCCTCATTCGATCATAAAAATAAACTTCCAAACATGGCCATGTTCCAATATTCGCAAAACATACAACCTTACGTTCATTCAAACATACACAAGACAATAATATATGTACACATACAAAAATATTCAAAATTACTTCTTTTTCAAACAAAGAACAGAGCCCGTCGACTCCTGTTCGTGGAGAATCGATTAAATTCAGATTCCAAGACCGACAGATACTAAAATCAAGCAGTCCAAAGACTACCAAGAGACCATCAGACAGGTATAACAACAGACCAACCTACAGACCATCCTGCAGCCTTCCTGGTTCACTCTTGGGACTATTCTGACTAAGCCCGCTTCATTAGCACCGCTTCAGATGTGTCCCCAAGGCTACCCAGGTACAGCCACAGGCTTTTCCAAGAGCAGTCCGGCCGGGCGCGCACCACACATGTCACACCGGGCGTCCGATCGGCGTCTCTTATTATTCACAAAAGGTCTGTGAAGCATCTATACGTGCAGCCACCACAATGCTGCCCCGTCAGACCCCCAAGATTCTCCATGGTACACTGACCACCAAATACTTACACAGGTAACTGCTTCAAAAGCACTGCACAACAGTGCATGCCAAGAACATCAAAACAATTCCACTCACCTGGTGCACACAGGTACAATCGCGTGTTCTCCACTGCCAACTCCTGAAGACCAACAAAGTCAGCTCCTGGGTTACGCCCGTAGGACTCCGGTGAACGGTCACTAGCAGCAGGGATACTCTGATCGTGAGAGTGGAGTAAGTTCATACCAAAGATGGCTAAATTTCAAAGGATCCTTTTTCCGTCCACCCGCTCGACCAGAATTACCCCTTGTCCTTACCACCCGTTTCCGGGGAAGACGACCCAGTCACGGAGTCCCGGCGGAGTCGCCAACTGATGTACCATAAAAATAATCTAAAGGACTATACCTACCAATAGTCCCAATACCATTACCAAATAATCAGTCAGTTGGCAGTGAAGAAGGTTCAATCGTTAATTAAACAAAATTACTCTATAGAGTAACCTCTCCGAACCTCACCCATCAGGTGCGCCGAGAAGACTGTTGGCTCGTATTCAAACATGAGGTTATATACTTCTCGGTTCAACACATACAATCAGTGTAAAAGGAAAAATACCAGTTGGTCCTTGAGCTCCAGGGAAGGCCCATATATGGCACACATCAGATCAGTACAAAGGCTTGACTATCTATTATACAGGAGGTCAGGAGGGGTGACTCCCTTTCGTCTTGGTGCCTGGGAGTGTAGACATGGCGCCTCCAGGAATGCACTTATCGACCCCAAAGCCAGATGTGACCTTGAGTCTTAGAACAGTCGAGTAAAACAGCGTACCTTCAGCTGCTACCAGTAACTCAGATGAACTGGGGCCTGACAACTGCACGTGATCAACACGTGATCACGGCCCGTGCTCGAGCATATGATCAGAAGATGGCGTCTGTATGGTTCTCGGCCTACTCTTTTAGCAATAGATATACGGGGAGGAAATAAACAAATTTCCTCCATGCAAAAGCATATATATCAAACAGGGAGTATACGTATAGATGCATCATGCTAACATAATATAGGTCCGATACCCCTTATATACGGGAAATCTACTTATTTATCCCTCACCCTCTCAGGAGAAAATATTGGTAAGAAAGGTGATTACAGTTTTAGAATTACCATCATCCACAAATTTGACTTCAATCCATTTGGATATATTGTCTAGTAAAACGGTGGCAAAACGCTGGCTATAAGGTACTGTACTAAATGGATGAAGGAAATCCAGATTTATCCTTCCCCGCATTTTCCCATCCTCGTCGCCAGTGTTACAAAGGTGAGTTAGCACCGTGGTGGTACTAGAATTCTTTATTGAGAATAAATGTAACAGGCTAACACCATCCTATGGCACGTCCTCCTCGCCCCTTCATCCCCGATCTCCACTGATCACCAAATCGACCGATGATTTATCCATTCCAGAATTTAACATTTAACATTTACTGCTTGAGCACTATCCAATGAATAGGTTTCCTCTCAGATTCAATGTTACATTTATACATGAGTTATTCATTACTATCACTCAAACCTATTGATATGTGGTTTCCCTCCCGTAGGTGTTTCCCCCTTTATTCTGTCCTGATGATGACCTTGTACAAACAACACTAGAGGGTCGAAATGTTGACACTATAATAGTGTACTGTGTAATTAAGGAACCTGCAACTCTTTCTTAGAGTCTAGATTATTCAATGGTACATCCTCAACAGTCACTATTGATGTATATATTGTATAGCAATATCACACTTCTCACATTCACTTACCTCACATCCACTGTTCCGTTACATCATTTGAAAACACCGCTTTAATTGTACATGATATCTGAGCTTGATGAGTTCGCCTTCTCATGATTATAAATAATTTGTATTCAAATAAAATTGTATGTGTTCTAATAAAATCAGTCATATGATGGTTACTCACTAGTTTTGTATGGAAGTTGAACTATACACTTCCCCTTCAGGAACATTATTTTCTTTATAATTTTTCTACCCAGGCCTCAGGGTTACTGGGTTGTCCCTTGTTTTACGAAAATACCTTCTAGATACAAGCCAGATGTTGCGCTACTGAGCATTGACACCCACCATATAACATTAGAAGAATATTGAGGACAGAATTATTATTATTATTATTATATTTATAAAGCGCGACAGCTACTTCCAACGGAAGTGTCCCGGCGCTAATGTCCAAAAGGCGCAAGAGATTGAGAGGAGAGCAGCTAAAGCCGATCTCTAAGGTAGTCTGAATAGCCAGGTTTTCAAGGCCTTTCTGAACGGGAGTTCCTTATCAATGAGTCTGAGATCATTAGGTAGATTGTTCCATAACATGGCCGTTTTCACGGAAAACGCACGTCCACCTGTCCTCGACTTTCTGAACCTAGGGATAATCAAAAGATTTTGTTTGCTGGATCTAAGCGTTCTTGGTGGAAGATATTTTTGCAGTCTTTGTTTCAGATACCGAGGGCCTACCCCTCTAAAGGCTTTATGAGCCAGCACGATAGCTTTAAACTGCACTCTTTTCGCTACTGGCAGCCAATGGAGGCTTTCCAAATGCGGCGAAATGTGATATCGTAAAGGCACATTCCTCAAAAGTCTGGCCGCAGCGTTTTGAATACGCTGCAGCCTTCTCATTAGGAAATCTGGGAGGCCAATGTGCAGACTGTTGGCATAATCAAGTTGGGAAGTGATGAGGGCGTGTACCACTGCCTTCCTACAGTCCATAGGAAGGAAGCGTAGAAGTCTTTGTAGTGTTTTCAGTCTCCAAAAACAAAGAGAGGAGATATGTGTGATTTGTGCCTTGCCAGACAGTTGTGAGTCAAATCTGACCCCTAAGTTCCTTGCCACCGGAACCGGTATCGGGGGAGGATTCAATTCTACTGGCCACCACAGTTCCGCCCGTGGAGGGGTAGATTGATTAAAAAATAAGACCTCCGTCTTATCAGTATTTAGTTTAAGACAATTTTCGGTCATCCAGGTCGAAATGTTTAGTAGGCATTGTTTGAAATTAGTGAAAGCTGTGTCATCATATTCCTTGAAAGAGAAGATTAGCTGTGTGTCGTCAGCATAGGAGACGACTCGCACACCCCAATTCTGAATGATTTCAGCAAGGGGCGCAAGGTAAACATTAAAGAGCGTCGGACTTAGTACCGAGCCCTGTGGCACCCCTTGCGCCAAAGATCTAGAGCTAGAAACATGTGGGTGTAAAGCCACCTGTTGAGACCTATTTTCCAGGAAAGATTGAAACCAACTCAACAAGGTCCCCGTCACTCCTATCCCAAATAGTCTATTTAGGAGGATCTTGTGGGAGACCGTGTCAAACGCAGCCGATAAGTCCAAAAGTACCAGCATAGCACAGCTACCCTGATCAAGGGTTTCACGTATGGATTCAGAAACTTCCAGTAGGGCGGTTTCCATGCTGTAGCCGGCCCTAAATCCTGATTGTGAGTCATGTAAATGGTTGTTAGATTCGAGGAAGTCAGAGAGTTGTCTCTGGACTTCCTTTTCCAGGACTTTAGCGGGGGCTGGCAATAGGGAAATAGGTCTAAAGTGTTTCAGCTCCGAGGGGTCGGCATCCTCTTTTTTCAGGATGGGGTGGACCAATGCCTTTTTCCAATCAGATGGAAAGATACCGGTTTCCAAGGAGGAGTTCCACAATGCATTAAAGGTGTCATTCAGAAGAGGTGCTAAAAGTTTAAAAATTCTGGCTGGACACGGGTCAAGGGGAGAGCCAGACTTAATTTTCAAAAGTTCCGTCAGAGAGGCTGCCTTCTCAAATCTGCGAAAAGTTGACCAGTTATCTGCTGTACTAATTCGAGGTATCACCTGATTTTCAATTGAGGGAAAGGTGGAATAAATGGTCAGAATTTTGTCCTGAAAAAAGACGGCCAATTCCTCACAGAGGTTCAAAGAGGGTGGGATGGAGCTCTTTAAAGCCTGAGGTTTCAGGAAGCCCTCTGCTATCCTGAAAATCTCTCTGGATGGATTGTCCGCATTCCGGATTTGTTTAGCCATATACTCTCTCATCACCTTCCGTTTCAGTGTATGGAATTCTTTTAGGGCTAGCTTATATGCTACTTTAGCAGTAGATTCATATTTCTTCCTCCAGACTCGCTCGAGTCTCTTACAACGGCTCTTTCCAGTCCGGAGCTCCATGTTAAACCAGGGTGCTGATGGTTTATTCCTGACCACTTTGCATGATTTAATTGGAGCCGACTTATCTAAGGCTGCCGTAATCCATGCACTAATAAGGGAGGTATCCAAGTTAGGATTCCCAGTCAATGTGGGGGAGGAGTTGAGTAGTTCATCCCTCATAGATTGAGGCGTAATTTTCTTCCAATTTCTTCTATACTCTGTCACAGGCCTACTAGGGTTGCACTCACACTTCAGACTCAACCTGAACTGGACCATCATATGGTCAGAACATGTAACGGGAAGCAATTCTTCCATCTTTAGAAGAGGATCATTGGTGAAGAGAAGGTCTAAGGTATGGCCTGCACAGTGAGTGGGGGACAGTACTTTTTGCGCTAAATTCAAACTCTTTAGGGAGTCCTCTAATTGATTGGCTAGAGGGCAGCTTGCATTGTCCATGTGTACATTAAAATCACCCAACACGGTGAAGTTAGAATAACGTAAGGAAAGGTTAGCAATGCAGTCAAACAGCGCTGTCCAGTAGGTGGCCAGTGTGTTCGGGGGTCTATAGATCAATAAACCTGCCATCGAAGATCTGTTGGAGAATTTGATATGAAAAACCATGGCTTCGGTGGGTCCCAGGCCTTCAATTTTCATATGAGTCATGTCCCTTTCTTCCCTTAGAATTATTGCAAGCCCTCCTCCTAACCTATTGTCTGCTCTATTTACATTGACCAATCTATAGCCCAACGGGACCGCTAAGTAAATATCCGGGTTTGAGCAATCTCTAAGCCACGTCTCTGTCAAGAATAGTATATCCCACTTGTGAATCTGCAGTAGAAGCCAAATATCCATAGCGTGTTTTGGGAGGGATCTACAGTTAATCAGACCGGCCTTGATCAGCTGGCCGTGCCTTAGATTTTGTGGGGGGCCATCCTGAGACCGTGATGCCTCCCTTTCATGGATAATGGCCTCCCTCCTGACACCACTATTTAGCTCATACATACAAGACTCACAGTGAAATCTGGTATATCCTTTGACTAAGGGTGATATAGTGTCAGGAGCAAAACACATAGGCGCTACACAATGAGGCTGAGAGAGTGCGAGCAGTTGATCTCTCGTCCAGGACCTGCTCAGCTGGGGGGGTGGTCGGGCAGCATTACTGGCACAGAGTATAAGGGGACAAAACGTTGAAAGGTCAGTGCATATAGGGATGTATAGATTTACTAGTCCTAAATCCACATCTACGTACCTTGAAGTTATATGTATTATGTAAGTACATATACGTGGAGTTAAGTATAGAAAATGAAGACTTACTTACCTGTTGATCTATATATTTTATTTTTACCACATGTGGAGGAATGCCACTATGAATGGAGTGAAAATTCAGATTGTTCCCAATATAATCAGCTAAAGGACATTAATTGTACCTAAATGCCAAGTTTGGACGCAAAAATGTGATTTTCTTGGAAGGGTATAAGAATAATAAGCTGTATAAACAAAACAGAATTCCAAGATGACCAGCCGATACTAATGGCTTTGTCAGTGCTTGTACTGCAATTGTACAAATTTATACATAGACAATGCCAGCGGTTTTGGTGTGTAGCTGGCAGGGGAAGTAGGTCATCTTTATTGTATCCAAGCCTGGACCTCGATTGGCTCAATCCTGTACTTGAATGATGGGAAAGAGTAGGAAAACACCAGTATCCAACAGTTTGACATACAAAGGGGTAGGTGGGTGAGAGCACGGAGGCATGGGAGAAAGATTGTGGGGGCAGGAGTCAAACCAGTGAGTAAGGTAGGCAAGCAGACATACCAAGAGAGAAGAGGGAGGGCCATGACCTTCTATTGAGTGCATAAAGTCAAATGCCAAACAATCATGACGAAGGAAAAATAGTTCCCTTACATCAACCGAATGGGGTACACTCCTATAAAAATAGGGAGAAATTAAATGATCCAGAGCTGGAACACGCACAGCAATAGGGTGGAAAGTCATCAAATCAGATGCAAGGATCTAGAATGGACATGAAAGCCAATCACTCAAGAGCAAGAGGCACAAAAAAAAGCTCACTTTAAAAGCCACTTTATTTAAAGTGTTGGTTACAGTGCTGACCACGACAGTGACCTAAAGCTGCATGTAAAGAAACTGCAAAAATGGGTCACTCTCCCTCAGATGAATGTCAGAAGAAAATGATGAGGGGGAAACAGAGGACACTTTACATCCTAAGAATCGGTGCTAGTGCTACTTACTGCTTCTGCAGCACTATGTATAGCTATGCCCAGTGCTTAATTTGTGCCGGTGCTTTCCGGTGCTTAGCACCGCAACTTAATTATCATGGCCGGGTCTACACGCATTGCTGCACGTCATTGACTTTGCTATTAATTTATGTCACTACTGGACTTCAGTGTGTCACAGAGTGTTACTGTTGTGTTAAGGTCGTCCGCAGTAACTGCTGTCTGCTGCTGAGCTCGTCCCCTGCCTCCCGTGTCCCGACAGTTGTTTCCTGACTCGAAGTCACGTGACGGTCACAGATGAGCCAGTCCCGACTCCCGGTCCCCTCTGTCCCACACAGACAGTACAGTACTCCAGGCAAACTTGCGGGCGTGGCGGCTGTACAGTGACTGAGCCTGCCTGTCCAGTGTGCTGCCCTGGCTGAGCCTGAGCCAAGAGGAGAATTCCTTTCCAATCTTATCTTCTTCTCATTGATTATTCCCCGTACAGTAGTACACTGAATAATCAATGCGTGTTCAACAATGATCATCAATCTGTAATGTTCCAAGTACTGAATGTTCTGCGTGGGCGCGGCACCCCCTTTGTCAGTTCAGTGTTGCTTTCCGGCGCCCGGTCCGATGCACAGCATGGGCGGGAGTCGGGACCAACTGATCTGGGCTAGATTTTGGGTTGGGGCTGTTCGCACTGCGCAGATTTCTTATTGCGCATTGCCACGCCCCAACATACCCGCACAGGCTGGCCACACCCCACCACCGAGTCAACTGTCGTGACTGGACTGGTGGTTCAACTTCAATCAACGCCGGCCGGCCAATTAACTCCCCAGCCAGCGTGACACAGTGCTGGCGCGACCCCACGACGATGTTGGTTGTGGACTGACACTACTGTAACTGCTGGCAGCGCGGCAGTACTAGTAGTAGTCAGTAGTGTGTGTGTAGTAGCCAGTACCGGCGGCAAGAACAGCAGCTGCAGCACCAGGTGAGGTGGCTGTCAGGCCTGGCCCAGTGCCCTAATGATCAATTCTCTCTCTCTGAACGATGAATTATGATATTTATGTTCAGTGCGGGAGCAGCCCTGGGCCTTAGTTCAGTGTTGTCGACCCTGCACGGTGTATGTGCGTGCATGACTGATTTAGTGATTTGGGCCAGATTTTGGGTTGGGGTTGTACAGCAGGTGGAAGCAGGCATGCGCAGATTTCATCTTGGCATTGCCACCCCTCAACATACCCGCACAGGCCGGCCGCACCCCACCACCGCGAGTCTCTCATCTCGCCACTGTCAGCCAGAACCAAGCCAGCGCGACCCAACGACGACATTGGCGCTCAGGCGCTGAGAACTCAGGACTGGCAGCAGAGCAGTAGTAGTAGTAGCCAGTGCCACTACTTGACTACTAGCCAGTAGTACGGTAACATACTACTGCCGCGGCAACAGCACCAGAGCAGAGGTCAGTACTGGCACCAGGTCAGGCAGGCAGGCAGGCTGGAAGACCTAGTGTGCCCTGCTGCCCCAGCCTAATCTGTTTATAAAGCAGCAGCCTAAAGCACCGCAGTGCACTGTCTGCAGTCAGTATTTGCCCCGGGCTGGCTGCCCGGCTCTGCGGCCTGGATGGTTTGATTGAAAATGATTTTTTAAATCAAACTTCAGATTCAAGGGTCAGGTCAGATCCCACCAGTCAGGCCATTCTCACACCAGGGTCCAGGACACTGTCACACCAGGCAGGGATATCCCCACATCCCCGCTTCAGCACTTCTGTTCACACTGCTCTCTCATCTCTTCTTCATTAAAAAACCCTGGCCTGCCTGATTCACAAAACGGAAGCGGTCGGACTCAGAGAAATAATGGTTGGGGCCAGCCAGGGAATATAAGATTAAGATCTCACTTTAAGGGGATGATGATGCTACTGTTTCAACGGGCTCCCCTGCACACACCACTTTCAGTGGTTTTTGGAACTTCTTTAATCTTTCGAGCCAGTCTCCAGACTCCAGGGTATAAAATCAACTTAGATACATTGGAGGCATTACATTAACATTGGGGGACGAAATAAAAAGTGGTTTTGTTCAGAACTTCACTTCCTTTCCGATGGGCAGGGCAAAGTCCTCTATTAAATACCTAGGTGTTAAAATACGCAAAATTCCAGGGGAGCTTTTCTCTGTCAACCAAGGCTGGCTCCCCCCTTCCCCCACTAGCAGACCTAATGAAGGACCTGGAGGTACGGGGAAATTTGATTCCCAACTGGACTGGTCTAATAAACACAGTAAAGATGTTCATCCTTCTGTGCCTCTGCCCTTCTATATATATCAAGCACTGCGGATATGGCTCACTTTATCTGGAGAGGTAGAGCATCATGGAATCTGCAGAAGGTCTGACTCACTCTTGATTTAACAAAGGGAAAGGGGGGCAGGGGGTGTCACAATGCCTAGCATTCCCCATTATTACGCAGACGCCCAGGCAGCTATGAACTGTTGTTGAATGGTCAGGGTCCATGTTAGAATCTGAAAAAAACAGGCATAGTTAAAATAGTTGAGGCACTTGGGGTTGGTGAGTTTAGGATTGTGGAAAGATCTGGTTAATACAGTTCAAACTGCCAACACCACTCAAGGAGCAGTGGTCTTCAAAATGCTCCACTGCAACATACCTAACCACACCCTCACCACCTCCACCGGAATGGACAAGGCTCATTTACTATGTTTGTCCTTAGTGTGATGTTTGGATTTTTCACAATCTTATGACTTCTTTAGTGATGTAATATTGAGGGTAGCATCAACACTCTGAAAATTGTTCCAGCGCCACTGGCTTGGGTGCCTTTCTTTGACATTTTCATGCTTTTTAGCCTTGGTGCCTTTGTGTGACCTTTCTATGCTTTCTGGCCTGGGTGCCTTTGTGTGACGTTTCCATGATTTCTGGCCTGGGTCCCTTTGTGTAACGTTTCCATGCTTTCTTGCCTGAGTACTTATGTGTGAGATTTCCATGCTTTCTGGCATGGGTGCCTTATGTGTGACATTTCCACGGTTTATGGCCTGGAATGGATGCTTATGTGTGACACACATTTCCATAGTTTATGGCATGGGTGCTTATGTGTGACATTTCCATGCTTTCTGGCCTGCCTTTGTGAGACGTTTCCATGCTTCCTTGTCCGAGGGCTTATGTGTGAGATTTCCATGCTTTGTGGCCTGGGTGCTTATGTCAGGTCATCATTTACGATTTGCTATGCTTTGAAAGTTGAAACAGCTAAATATGTAATGGAAAATGTGTTGTGCACCATTGGTTTTTCTTTTTACAAAATGTTCTTGAGGGGAGAATTCCCCACCATTCAAACACCTCTAGCAGTCGTTAAGCTCGCTGCGCTCACTTGCTACGCACCGTATGTGGGCTAGTTCAACAAAACTTGCTAGGGCTGCTTTGGGTTCCCAGTCCGGCCCTGCGTGTCGATTAATTAATAATTTTTGTCAATCACCATGTGTAACTAACTCTGCAAACTGCCACCTCACCCTGCTTTTGTTGTAATATCGGAAGCCAAAGCTTAAAAGTGAGGCAAACTTGGTTGGCTCCCTTTCTGAAATTAAGATCAGGTATTACATCTGACTTTTAGCAGTGCCAGTTGAAGATGTGGTGGAGCTAATACAGTAAGTGGCTGGAGCCATTGAGGAAGTGGGTGGAGCCAGAGAGAAGTAGGTGTGGCCTCCGACAAACCTTTCAGCACCTGCACTTCATATTTTACAAATTAAGCACCGGCTATGCCCTGACACAGAGTGAGAAAATGAGCATTGAAATTGATATACTATGGATAACAAATTACCAACTTTTCTCCCAAATCGAATCCTATCCATGAAGAATAAATAGATGACACAATAGTAACTGGGCAAGAGTCCTTCATAGTGACTTAACTGTTAATATTTGAGATAGTTTTATTTAGAAAATCTGCATTACTTAATTTGTGAATGTTATGGTCTACATGCCAATACCTCACCTGATACATACCCCCGAGATGCCTTCCTAATTTAAGAAATTGCATTTAAGTTGCCACATTTTGACCAAAAGACGTCCTTGAAAGATAATGAACTTAAGTCTAGTCAGTCAAGAGACTGGCATAGAGTCTTCATTCCGAAACAAGACACATGAAAAGCTCAAGTAGTGTGACTCACCTTCTATCTACTTTGAGTACCATTCTCTCGTGAACCTTGCTGCTTATGTATTGGGAAATAATTAATGTTTTCAGAAATTTTTTCCCAGAAGCTGTTCGAGATGTTGTTATTTTGCACTCTATCCCTCAGGTCCACTCACTGAGTCCTTGTAGATGGACAATAACAGCACCTGCAATGTACACAACTACGACACAGTGAAGCATGCTGTAGCAAGTGCTCTATAATACACACCAATGGTCAGATTTGCTAACACTTACTTTACTAATAAATAGTTCTTAGGATTTACTTTCCAGTGCAAATCCTGATTTGGATTGGACATTAGCCCTGAAGTAAATGAAAGTAGAGCTTTGTGCTACTTTGCTCCACTTTACATCAAGGGGGCATTTCATAGGTGGCACATGGGCGTTACCGTGCAGCCTCCCAAGGATTTTGTCACAAAGCCTTATGTTCTAAGCTACTATCTACTAAGGTAGAAGGTACTATGAGGCAAAAATTAACGTCTCCTTGAGGCAAGTGCAAAGTTTGAGAAAAGTATTATTTCCTCAAACATTTTACTACTTTGCATGTGTTCTGTACTGTACAACAGCTGGGGCTGCTCCGCTATCATGGAGGAGCATCACCCCCCCCCCGTCAAGCAGCTAACGGAAAGAAGAATAAAACGATAATACACCTTGGTTTATTATCGCTTTATTTTGTGCCCCAGGCATAGGGGCAGGCCAGGGGGATCAGGAGCGTAACACAGGCCCCCTCAATGTGGGGGGCCCTAAAGCTCCAAGGGGCCCCCTCAGGACAGCACTCTGGCTGCAGAGCTCCTGTTCGAGTGAGGGGTATAACAAGCACCCACAGGGAGTGGTAGGCACTGTTATCAGTGCACATGATAGTTTGGCCAGCCACTTCAGGCCGGCCAAACTGTCATGCGCACTTTGTATGTTTTCCACTCAGGCTGCATTATAGCCTGGGTGGAGAACATGCTCAGGCTCCCATTCCCTGTCTGAGCGCCGAACCACAGTGCTCAAATCAATCACAACGCTGCATTGCAGTATTGTGATTGGCTCTGGGGAGCCTGGGTGCTTCCTGCTGCCAGCCGGAGCAGAGCAAAGACAACAAAGGACGACGAGAAGAGACGTGAAGGCAAGGAGGTAACTTTATTAGTGTTTTTTTTCTACACCCCCACCCCTCTCCCAACCCCGATTTGCCGCTGATGTTCAACACACATACAAAGTTGGAAAAGTGTTAAACTATGTCTAAATATTATATTTTGTAGTAGACGGTTACCCTTCTAGTACAAAATCTATGCTAGACTTTATTCACTCACCTATGCACTGCGTTGCAAAGGTCTGTGCGTGACGCAAGGCAGCCAAAGGAGCGACAGCTCTGGGAGAGAGAAAAACAACGCCAAATTTTACTAGATACAACCGTATTCGGTTCTCTTTAACGCAACAAAGCACGGCAGCTTTGAGCGCCATTTTTTTTAAATCTTCTCCAGGGTGTTGTTATTGTTGTATCTCTATAACTGTCATCAAGCATCACAGCCTTCGCAACACTATTCGCGTTGTGTGTCACTCAGTGGAGCTCCAAGCATCCAGAGTCCACGGACATTACCTAAGTGAGCATAACGATACCGAGCCGCAGCTCCAGTCAAGCTTGGTTGGCGGCGCAGGTTGGCGTAGAGCAAGCAGGTGGCTTATTTATGAGTCGCGCGTGAAGCAGAATGCAGGTGGTGATGCAGAGAAGGTTAGGGTGCCAAGCCTCTTGAGACGCCGCTGTTTCCTATGATGCGATCGGGAAAGAATCTACAAACTTTGGTCTTTATTTCTTTTCCGCTTCAGAAAGAACATGTGGCGACCCCATCCTTCGCATTTCCAGGAAGCACACAGTAACTTGCTTCGATGCGACTACCGCAGAGATGCTTACAGAAGCAAACTCCAAGTGTGAAACCCAAAATAATCTGGAAACATCCATCTGTTTTACTGTCAGTAAGTAATGATGCAGCATTACAGGGCCAGACACCATTTTACATTTATGCAGCTGTCTGGTGGAGGGTTTCTATGCCCAGAGCATCTGCTTCGGGGATGCAAGCGCAGTGCCCGATCCTTCAGTGACTCTTAGAAAATGCATTCTGTGTGCAGCGTGTATGGATGCCTTTTAATGGTATTACAATTTAGAGCGGGAAACAGAGCCTTTATGTGCTCGTGATTGCACACCAGTGCCCCTTTATTGCTCATATTAACACAATAAGTAGAGGGGGGTTTCCGGCAGTTAGGTGCGCAGTGCCTCAGGACACAATATGCCAGTGTTTTAAATATGGCTGCCTACGTACAATGCTGGGAAAGCACGTATCCATGTCTGTCACGGTTGCGACTGTTAACGAAATAAATAATTAATTCGCTGTTCCTTCAAAGTATGGTTAACCCTAAAGCATATGTTTTACTAAAAGTCACGAAGGATTGCATAGCGTTCAATTAATTAGCGCGCTTTACATGCACATTCGAAGGCATTTGGGTAATTAGACGTTCTGTGTTGAATAGAAATCTTGATTGTTCTGGGCCTGCATAGCAAATACCGACTCCATATTTGCTTTGTATGTTTAGCATATGCAGTTCCTTCAGCAAGCTTCAGCCTAAAGCTGGTGTGTCCCCCATTGCGAAAAATTGTAATACAATTCCACATTAGACTACCCAGGGCACAAGTTTCTAAAAAAAAGAGGCCTAATTTATGAAAAGTGACGCATCGCTTAGTGAAAAAAGCAATGCGTCACTTTTCATTGCACCCTCCTTGCGACATGATGGATGCGTAATATTTACTGTATGATGTATCATGTCACAAGGAATGACAGATATGTCAGTTTTACTGACGTATCTGTCTGTGCAAAAATGACTCATTGCTGGAGTTGTGTCAGAAGCGTGATGCAACTCCAACAATGAAGGGAGGACGGCTATGGATACAGCACTGCATCACCCTTATGCCTGCCATGAGGCAGGCATAGGGTTGTGACGCATTTGTGTCTTAGAAGTGACGCAGTGAAATCTCGTAGATTTCACTGTGTCACTTCAATGAGTCTTACTTGCACGGAAACGGCCCCCCTGCATACATTATGCCTGACGCAGGTATAATGTAGCACCGGGGTATGCAAAGTGACACATCTCCTTAGATGCGTCACTTTGTAAATACGGAGCAACAGGGGGCATGTTTTACGCTGCTGCAGGGCGTCACAAAAAGTGACCCAGCAGCAGCACAAAACTGTCGCAAGGCCTCATAAATAAGGCGTTGAGTGCGGGGACTAGGAATGTTAAACGTATGCAAGTGACATCATGTCGCAATCACAGCGTGTGACATCATGGCACATGACATCGTTCTTAGCATCACAGGAAGTAACATCACAACCCATGACCCCACAGAAAAGTGACACCACAAGCAGTGACATCAGATCTTAAGACCTCACACAGGTTTAGCAGCCCTATCATGAGTACATTTGAGCGCATTACGAGATTTAATAAATGAGATTTTGCTACAAGATTGTGCCCAAACTTGACTCAACCCTGACGCAAAATCTGGGTGTCTATCCATACATTTATTTATCTAAAATTGTGCCACACAGAAATTGGCAACAATTAGAAACGTGGCAGTAAATGTGTTCTACCTAATTGGTTGCAAATGCTACATTTTAAAATAATTTATGGGGTTAAAGCACCTGCTTCAGAGAGCTTTGCATGCCCAGTAAATCTCAGGGAATATTAATAATGATAACACAACTCTGGTGGTTAACATATTTGCTGCAGTGATCTGTTTTTTGTATAGTCCCAGTTTTGAATCATAGAAGCATAGCAGGTATGTGTCTCCAGCAAAGCACATCATGTAACATGCAGTTGAAAGATTTTTATTTTATGTATATAGCTAAGTGGGGTACTTTTAACTCAGAAATCCTTTTGTTACTTGCAGTTCATAAATTGTAATCCTTCTAATATAGCACAGTAACCTATGAAAGGATTGTGACCAGTAACTCTCACTGTATTATGTAACAAATCCCAAACATTGATATACACACATATGATTTATTGTGAATGTACAATGTGTACGTGTGAGGCGTGATGTAAAGATCTCAGACACTCTGCATTGTGATGAGTAGCACCATAAAAGAAATATAACAAAATAGTGATATTTAAAATGTTATTTCTCTAAATACCTGGGACAGACAAGCACATCTGACATTCTCACAGTGCATGTGTATTTCTTATACAAAGGAACCGAACAAAGTCAAAAGCAGGCCTCTCTTAAGTACTTGTGAAGTAATAACATGCTGTGTGCCTTTGTTTCTCCTCTATTACATTTACATCTATGCTTGAGACCTCAGATGGCTCCCAACCAGGATACTGGAGAGGAGGCTTGATGGCCCCTTAACTTCGGCCTTTGTTTTGGGCCCAGCTGGAATTTAAAAATACAAAGCCCCCTCCCCACACCTGTACAGCTGCTGCTCTGAACAAAAACAGACAAGGTACAGGCGTTGCTGAATGTGTCCTGGTGTCTGAAAATTACACTGGTATGAGCTCAGCATTTTTCAACAGGCCCAAATCATTTGCAGTGTGGACGGGGTCCACTCTGTACATATATAGTGGGTGGACACCATCCACCCTTGGATACCAACGATTTATGCCCTGAGAACAACTACATTGAAAATTAATTGTGCAGTGGTCGGGTTTAGCCATTACCAATTCAAAATAAATTAGTAAGAATAGAATTTCATTTAATCCCAAATGTAATATAAATTAATATTTGAATATTAATTAGTTCCAGATGTTTCAACGTACTTCTAAAACTAAAGCAATGCAAGTGTAAGCAATTTTGTATTTTTCTTTATTATTCGGTTTCTTCCATGATTTCAATTAGTGGTTCCATGGTGAATGTAGCTCCCATTGAGTTGCTTGGTACATTTGACCGTTTCAACAGGAAAAGAGAGCCTATGCATGCTTTTTTATCATTTGCCTCCTATTGTCATGTTTGCCACTTCTTCTGATTACATAGATCGTTTAAGTAAAATCAAGTTAAGGAACATCTTGCACTATTTTCTCCAGGCACCATAAACCAGTGACCTATTTTCTATTCTCCACTTATCCTTTCCAGCTCTGTGCACCAAATCAGAGAGAGTATTATGAGACACTTTTGATTTTGGAATATAAACTATTTAGAGGCCTGTGGTAGAAATTCTAAACAAAATACAATAAAACTTCCTCATCCAAGCAAATATTGATGATACCTTTTTCACTACTAGAAACCCTTGTTAGATTAAGAAATGGAAGTGTGGCAGAATTTCAAACTAAACTAGGAGCGGATTTCCACCACGAAGTACATCGAAAATGACTTTTGCAGTTTCAGAAATAAGTTTTTCTGTGGATGAGGTCAGTGGCATAGCATGAGTGCCTTGGACTATAATGCAAGAAATAAGCATGGGAACTCATAGGAACCCAGCATTGTGGCAGGATAGTAAAAGCAGGCTGTAATTGTACACAGCTGGAGTCTGCACACAGTTGATCTCTGCAATCGCCGCACTTGTTGCCCTATTGAACCCCATCCCTGGATAAGGTGATATGGGAGGAGCCTAAGTGCTTTCAAGTCTGTTCTACGAGCACAGATAGATCGATGAGTATTCCTAAAATGTCACTTGTCAAAGGACGAATATGTCTGCGAGTGATGGAAAATGTTTGACAAAATTTAGTAATGCTGCATTGGGGTAGTTCCATTGGAAGCACTTATCAGTGTCATACGTGGATAGATGGTGCACAGTGTTCAGGGAAATGTAGCTGATAAGGTCCCAGACGTATGGCCAATTTTCTTTCGGGCCTAGATCTGAAGTCCAATAAACTATCAGAGATGAAAGCATTGGCTGAATCCACCGTATTTCTGTGCATGCCTCTAAAGGATTTAGAGGGACATGAGAAATGCTGTTAAAATGCCAGTGAAGGCTATTTTTTCACTCCACGACAGCTGGAATGCTGCTTCAAAATCCATGGACCCAATCTCTGTTGAAGCACCATTCAGCATCACAGATTTCAGAAGAACATTTACAAGTGGCATTACAGATATAGCAAATGATGATTGCAATTGTTCCATGAAGGGGTGACAGTGACTCCCACACTGGTGTGCTAGGCCTGTTGCACTCAACTGGATAACCAATTACTAATTTACAGCACTTGACTCTGCGAGAGTAGGTACGGAGAGCAATCCGAGGCTTGCTCAAGGAGGCAATGCGGGACAGACACTAAAACATAGGAAGACATTACAGTACTCCTTAAAAGCTGAATGTCCAGTTACCACGTTCCATGTACCTTTTAACGCTAAAAGTATTTTAGGACACATACCGCTAAATACTACTTATGAAACAATTATATCGAAATAAAATTTCATCTTTTAGCCTCTTCCTAGCGGAGATCTGTGTCCAAATAACATTATAACACATCCATGCTGTTAGAAATGGGGTTTCTGGTTGGCTAAGGTATGCACCCCAACCAAGCAGAACCCATCACTCTAGTCAGCGTAAGTCAGATACACACCAAAGATAACCAGTGCTCACCCTCTGGTAGCTTGGTGCAGAGCAGGCAGCCTTATATACAGAGGCAATGTGTAAAGCATTTGGGCAACCCACTCACACAGTAACACAATAAATATACCACAAAAAGAGATCCTACACATGGTTTATAAAAATATATTACTATATTGTATACACATCTAGGTGAAAACAATAGAAATTATATAATTAGTGAAAGTAATGAGGAATCAGAGAGAATCTCAGACACTGCAGGAAAATTGTAAACATTGCATTAGGAAAACATAGGGCACAGGAGCACATGTGTGCCTACTGGACTTTATACAGTAATGTATTTGGGGGGCATGCTGGAAGAGCACTCGAGATTATGGGCTTTGTTGCAGTCTTCCGACCGATGTGTTTCACAGGGGATCCCAGCTTCTCCCAATGAGGATTTGGCAACGGGCCCTCAGGATCAGTAAGAAAGTATATAGAAGATGGGTAATCAACAGCAGGCGGACCAGAGCTGCCGCACGGGGCCTTGTTGGTCCCGCTCCCTCACTGACCGTACCTGGCTGGTGTCTGGGGGCCATGTGGAGATGTCCTTGGTCCATCAGGACAGTCTCTGTGGCACACAGCACCGGGTGAAGTTTCTGCCAGCAGCTGGGCCCCATCCCCAGCTGACATCGGCTGAGGCCTTTGCGTTGCTGGGTATCCCTCAGGCATTCAACGATAAGGTGCTGATGACAAGCATGGGGCTTAGGAAACATGCACCACTCTCAGTGAAATGTGAAGTGCTCAACATCGACTGGTTTATGAAGTAATATGCAGCGCTCGACACTCGCTGGTCCTTGCAGGTTACAGAGCACTCAATACTCATTGGTTTTGACAGCCATATGGGCTCAATACACGCTGGTTGTAGAATACAAAGCACAGAGCGATCAATCACTGCTCCTAGTCAGAACACACTGCTGCTGGACTCACGACTGACAAAGTGCCATGACAGAAGAGCATAGGGAACATCTTTGATGGCCCTGACTTCTCAAAACAGGGGGCAAGCCAAGAAGCCCTTGGAGTTACTCGGAGTCTTGTGCAGGATGCAGAGTAGGTTCATTCCTTCTCACTGAAAGAGGCAGCATGCCAGCACAGCAGAGCAAGTTGCAAGTGGCAATCCCTCATAGCAGCACATCAATCAGCAGGCAGCAGATCAACACAGCAGAGCAGTTAGCTAAATGGCAGTCTCTACTGACAGCACATCACCTTTTCTTGGCAGAGTCTCCTCAGGACCCAAAAGTGAACTGATTAGATGGGGTCAGAGCCCCAGTACGTATACCCAAAAGTGTGTTTGATGTAGGGCGGGACCACAAAGGAACTGTCTGAAGTACACAAGGATCCTTTTCAAACCAGCCCTGGCTCAAGACAATCAGTTGGGGTAAATCAGCTGTTTGTGTGACAGCAGGGCACAATCTATTCAAATGTAAGTGTGAACCATCTTTCTGGGCCCAGGAAGACTATCAGTGCAAAGATGAATGCAGATGTAGCCTCTTTCACACCCAGACTTTCCTGTGCTGTAGTTGTCTGGAGAAAATGAACAAAGTGTAGCTGTCACCCAGCCCAGACATGTATTGGAGACAGGCTGCAAAGCACAAAGAGTTATAAGCACAGAGAAACACCCACTTTCTAAAAGTAGCCTTTCTAACATAGTAATGTGAAATCCAACTTCACCAGTAAGTAGGATTTATCAGTACCACTCTAAACATAACAAACATGGCAAAGATACTCCTTTCTGATCAGGAATTGCCACTTAAACTATATAAGGGAATTCCCAATGCTGGCCTATGAGAGCCTTTGACAGGACATGTCAAACATAATAGTATGTGTCCTACCTTTTACTTACACAGCACCCTGCCCATAGGCCAACCTAGGGCCTACCTTAGGGGTGACCTATGTATGAACTATGTGTAATAAAAGGAGAGTTTAAGGCTTGGTAAGTAGTTTTAAATGGCAAGTTGAAGTGGCAGAAAACTGCACACACAGGCTCTGCAGTGGCAGGACTGAGATAGGTTTGAAAGGCTACTTCTGTGAGTGGAAAAAGAACAATTGATGGACAGAATGCAGAACAATGTCATACATTCACCCCAGTACAGAGATCTGGGCCTAAATCCATCAGTTTTTTGCTCACCATGCCATTCCAGTTTGGACACAGCCATATGCAAATCAGTCTTGACCCTGTGCCCAATGGGAACAGTCAAGCCCGAACTCCCAGGCCAGGTGCTCCCTGGACTGGGAACAAGCATCCTAGGACTGGTTTCGGGCTTTCAGCCCTCATCAGCCAGGATAGCTTGACTCCTGTGGCATGGAGAGAAGGGGACCCACGTCTGGGCATACCTGTCCCACACAGGGTGACAAATGCAAAAAGAACAATTGATGGACAGAATGCAGAACAATGTCATACAGTCACCCCAGTACAGAGATCTGGGCCTAAATCCATTGTTTTTTTGCTCACCATGCCATTCCAGTTTGGACCCAGCAATATGCAAATCAGCCTTGACCCTGTGTCCAATGGGAACAGTCCAGCCCGAACTGCTAGGCCAGGTCCTCCCTGGACTGCAAACAAGCATCCTAGGACCGGTTTTGGGCTTTCAGCCCTCATCAACCAGGATAGCTTGACTCCAAAGGCATGGAGAGCATGGGACCCACGTCTGGGCATACCCATCTCACTCGGGGTGACAAATGCTTGTTTCCGGTCCAGGGAAGACGTGGCTTGGCAGTTCGGACTGGACTGTTCCCATGAGGCACAGGGTCAAGACTGATTTGCATATAGCTGTGTCTGAACTGGGCTGGCAAAGTGAGCTAAAGAATGATGATGGATTTGACCCAGATCTGTGACTGGGGGTGAGTGTTTGAACAGTTTCAGCACTCCGTCCATTATCTCTTTGTGTTTACGTCTGTGAGTGGCACAGTCAGTGCTGCAGATGCACTAGTAGCATTCAATTCACAGGCCCTGGGTATATGAAAAACCACTTTACAAGGGTCATACAAATCAATAAAGTATGTGAAATAGGTGTTAACCAATCATACCATGTTTTAGGGGAGAGAGCACATGCACCATAGCACTGATTAGCAGTGGTAAAGTGACCAGAGTCCTAAAGCCAACAAAAAGAAGGTCAGAAAAAAGGGAGGAGGAACGCAAAAAGTTTGGAGATAACCCTGCAGGAAGGGCCAGCTCCAACACATGCTAGGCAGTGTGTTTTCCTAAAATGTCATCCAAAGGAATTTGTTTGTAAAGGCTGTTTCTGGGGTCTTGCTCCTTCCTCTGTAGGATGTAATTCATTCAACCTTTCTTACAACACACATGACACTTCTTATTTCAAGACAATCCAGCAGGACCTCTGTCTATTAGGATCAGTGTCCTAGACCTGAGTGTGGTATGGCGTGGGCTAAATTTATCTCTAGACTATGTCCTTGCAAGGCAATTGTCATCAGCTGTACTGATAGACAGTTCCTGCATTTGTCATGAGGGATTCTGAAACAAAGTACTAATCAACCTCACCATTATTTACCCTTCAAGCCTATCAGTTATCTCTCTTGCTTCATTCAAAATAGGTTGCAAAAGGTCCGATTCGATGCTGCACAGACAGTGCATGATCAGGTCATGCAAGGGCCGTGAAACAATAAGTTATAACGTGAATCCAGACTATGTAGCAGGCTATTCTCATTCTCTTTCAAACCACAGAAGAGGGACAGAGCTGACAGTGCTCTGACAGAGTGGCAAAATCACATAGAAGAGTCCTTTAGGACAGGAACATTGTCTGAAATTACAAGAGGAAATGGGGAAAGGAGTACTCTTGGTGTAGGCACTAGGTCCCAGTGACATGCTACCTTTCTCAAAGCCCTCCATCATATGAGGCTGCCTACTGTCTCACTGTCAGTGTGGCCACAGCCATTACATGCAACCCAGAACACACACATAAAATGTGCCCCCATGTTGTTAAAAGTTACCATAAAATATATGAAGCTGTAATATATTCCTCTCTTTCACCTTACCTTATAACCCAAGGCCATCTGATTCAGAGTGATTTTGGAATATAATTCCTAAATCTTGCTTGCTTCTCAGGGATCATGTTTTGGGAGTCAACTCATTCTGCCAAGTTATACAGCAATGCTTTTTCAAATAACTTGGAGTACCAAACTTATCATTTCAGCAATGTCTCCCTTACTTTGGTTTCCATTTTATGTGCTGGCATTAGGACTCTGTATACCATGACACTGACCTTTGTTGTCACAACATGTGCGCTATTCCTTACGAATTTAAGATAACATTATTTACACCCGGTTAGCTCTTTACATTTCCAGTAAGGCAATTATAATTTTGTTAACGGAAATGCTCTAGTAGCGTGACGTTTACATGGCCCATCCGAGGTGTGCTGTGTATTTATGCTACCTGCTTGTATAACTAACATATATTGCTCAGAGGTTACCCATTGTGTCCTGGCTGGCTGCAGTTTAAAACCACTGCAGCAACACATGACAAATAACAAAGCACTATGGTAGCTAGCCATATTTTTATTACATGCACCACCATCAACGGGAAATGCTCAATATTAAAAAAAATATATATCCCCAAAGAGTACAGTTACAAAAAACTGTTAGTTACTCTACAGGGTAAGTTGCATTTACTTCTAGAGGGCCAAAAAATGACTTATGGTCTACGTTAACAAATTTTGCAAGGGGAAACAGTGGGAACTTGATCAAAAGTTGTTCTAAGTAATTTTGCAAACAATTAATTCAGTGTTGTAAGTAGTGTGTTATGTCTTGTAGAAAAGTAACTGTTAAAACTATACTTTGTGCTGCCTCAACACCAAGCAGTGATAAACCAGTTCTACTGGCATGCCTTTTCCACAGTGGCTTTAATTAGCATTCCATTTAGTTATGAAATATTATGCTGCCAGGAAACAATAGAACAAAATCTAGAACCAGTTATCCTGTTGTGGGGCAACTACTGCCCACTTGGTTGGATGGGCCACTTGGCTTCAGAAAGGCCATCATACCCTTCTACTGGGCCACATAAGAGTTTCATAAGGAGGTGCAAGTGACAGAAGCCTTTCATTCAGAGAGGGCCTGTTAGATATTGTCTCTGTCTGAAGCAGAATGGGAAGCTGTTCCCAGATCAAGAAGAGTAGGGTAGTTAGTCATAGTTCTGGTTCTGAGAGAATCTCAGTGCTCAGTGCTCCTTACTTCTACCATTTTGAATATTGGCCCCCTGGGAAAGTGTACGGTTAAATTACCTAGGAAGAGCTGAAAATATGGTTGCTTCTTTTTGGTAGTTCTGCAAGGATTTAGCCTATGTAAATCTCATCACTCGCTAGTGCAATGTATGGAAATGGCATCTCACTACTAATTATTTAGAATATTCTTGGATATGAAAGAAACATCTGAAGAGAGAAGAATTCTACTTGACTGGATGGAAATGTAAGTCTGGGAGACTCATGCTTGCTCTCCTCTAACATGCAGGCACTCGAAATTATCTTCAAGGGTCATTTGGCTAGCCTAATATTACCTGCCTCAGAGACAAAAAGGTTTAAGAAGCTCTCCATCCTGTACAGGTGAATCACCTGCCTACTTGGGAGTGAACTGTATTGAACCCTGTGGAGCCCGAGCAGAAGCAATGCTCAGACCTTAGACATTTTACCTCGGCATTTGGAATCCGTAGGTGAGACCAACAGTGGCTTTTCATGCATCAAGCAATATTAGGTGTTAGTAACATGTCTGGCTCCTGGAAGACAGAGCAAGGAACCAAAGGTCCTTGAGAAAGGCACAACCTAGTAGTTTACACATTGCGATTAATTTCTGCTCTGAGATTTTTCACTGGTGTTTAAGGCTCCTGTATGGCTAGCAAGAAGTAGTAGCCAACCCTGAAGGACCCTACCTCACTGGAGAACTTCAAGAACAGCAAAAGTGACTAAGTATGACAGGAAGAGATGACACATGCATGCCAGTATTGAGGTGATCTAAGAGGCTATGAAAACTGACTTTATCATGTTGAGGCTAGTCACCACAATTAAAGGTCAGAGAGGTTACTTATGTACTTATATCAGCTACTTTGGAGGACCCTCATCTGCTTTAGCATCCTATCTTGCTCATCTGTAAGAAACTGGGAACCAGAAAAGTAACAAAGTCTCAATGTAAAAGTTTTAACTAGGGACACACAAGATTTTTCCGAATTCCCCATGTAAGCATGCCTAGGCCCATGCCCAAACCTTGACATTTTTTGGCATGTTGCTTTTTCTTGGTGCTTTGTGCCTTAATTTTAAAAAATCAGTTTCTCAAGTTTCTGCATCCTGTTTGTGGCTAATTGTGTGTCTCCTTGTCTAATAGCATTTCTCGAGTTTTCTAAATGAGTTTTGGAATTTTATTTTGTTGGATTTTAAACTTTAATGCTGCTAGGTACTGCTTGAAGCTTTTACACATTTTACCGGAGAAACACCTGCTGTATGTGCCATTGCTCCCAGGGGTTAAGAAAAATGTTTAATGAACTGTGATCTGACGTAAGATTATTGGATTTATTAAATTGGTATGCCATCCACTTCCACATTAATGCTCATTTCCTGGAATTTGCTAATAATAGTAAGCTGGTAAATCATCAAGTTCAGTTTGGGAAAAAGGGGGTGGTGATGGACAGAGTTTCTGAATGATGCAGAATACTCATACCAAGTCAAGAGATCATGGTTTTAATCCATCACCGTTTTTTAGCTCACTGCACCATCCCAGCTCAGAACCTGGCTACATGCAAATTAGTCCGTACCTGTCCCAGTGCATGATGGGAACAGGGCAAACCAAACTACCAAGCCAATTCTTATACTGGGAAGGAAACAAGCTTCCGGGGACCGGTTTCTGGCATCACAGGGTATGCTCAGACGTGAGTCCCTTGCTCATTGCACCATGAGGATTCAGGCAAGCCGGGCCGACGAAGGCTGTGATGCCAGAAACCGGTCCCCGGAAGCTTGTTTCCTTCCCAGTATAAGAATTGGCTTGGTAGTTTGGTTTGCCCTGTTCCCATCATGCACTGGGACAGGTACAGACTAATTTTCATGTAGCCAGGTTCTGAGCTGGGATGGTGCAGTGAGCTAAAAAACGGTGATGGATTAAAACCATGATCTCTTGACTTGGTAAGAGTACTCTGCATCATTCAGAAACTCTGTCCATCACCACCCCCTTTTTCCCAAATCGATTTTATCCACACTCAGTGTGGGAGGGTATGCTCAGACGTGAGTCCCTTGCTCATTGCACCATCAGTATTCAGGCAAGCCGGGCCGACGAAGGCTGTGATGCCAGAAACCGGTCCCCGGAAGCTTGTTTCCTTCCCAGTATAAGAATTGGCTTTGTAGTTTGGTTTGCCCTGTTCCCATCATGCACTGGGACAGGTACAGACTAATTTTCATGTAGACAGGTTCTGAGCTGGGATGGTGCAGTGAGCTAAAAAACGGTGATGGATTAAAACCATGATCTCTTGACTTGGTAAGAGTATTCTGCATCATTCAGAAACTCTGTCCATCACCACCCCCTTTTTCCCAAATCGATTTTATCCACACTCAGTGTGGGAGGGTATGCTCAGACGTGAGTCCCTTGCTCATTGCACCATCAGGATTCAGGCAAGCCGGGCCGACGAAGGCTGTGATGCCAGAAACCGGTCCCCGGAAGCTTGTTTCCTTCCCAGTATAAGAATTGGCTTGGTAGTTTGGTTTGCCCTGTTCCCATCATGCACTGGGACAGGTACAGACTAATTTTCATGTAGCCAGGTTCTGAGCTGGGATGGTGCAGTGAGCTAAAAAACGGTGATGGATTAAAACCATGATCTCTTGACTTGGTAAGAGTATTCTGCATCATTCAGAAACTCTGTCCATCACCACCCCCTTTTTCCCAAATCGATTTTATCCACACTCAGTGTGGGAGGGTATGCTCAGACGTGAGTCCCTTGCTCATTGCACCATCAGGATTCAGGCAAGCCGGGCCGACGAAGGCTGTGATGCCAGAAACCGGTGCCCGGAAGCTTGTTTCCTTCCCAGTATAAGAATTGGCTTGGTAGTTTGGTTTGCCCTGTTCCCATCATGCACTGGGACAGGTACAGACTAATTTTCATGTAGCCAGGTTCTGAGCTGGGATGGTGCAGTGAGCTAAAAAACGGTGATGGATTAAAACTATGATCTCTTGACTTGGTAAGAGTATTCTGCATCATTCAGAAACTCTGTCCATCACCACCCCCTTTTTCCCAAATCGATTTTATCCACACTCAGTGTGGGAGGGTATGCTCAGACGTGAGTCCCTTGCTCATTGCACCATCAGGATTCAGGCAAGCCGGGCCGATGAAGGCTGTGATGCCAGAAACCGGTCCCCGGAAGCTTGTTTCCTTCCCAGTATAAGAATTGGCTTGGTAGTTTGGTTTGCCCTGTTCCCATCATGCACTGGGACAGGTACAGACTAATTTTCATGTAGCCAGGTTCTGAGCTGGGATGGTGCAGTGAGCTAAAAAACGGTGATGGATTAAAACCATGATCTCTTGACTTGGTAAGAGTATTCTGCATCATTCAGAAACTCTGTCCATCACCACCCCCTTTTTCCCAAATCGATTTTATCCACACTCAGTGTGGGAGGGTATGCTCAGACGTGAGTCCCTTGCTCATTGCACCATCAGGATTCAGGCAAGCCGGGCCGACGAAGGCTGTGATGCCAGAAACCGGTCCCCGGAAGCTTGTTTCCTTCCCAGTATAAGAATTGGCTTGGTAGTTTGGTGTGCCCTGTTCCCATCATGCACTGGGACAGGTACAGACTAATTTTCATGTAGCCAGGTTCTGAGCTGGGATGGTGCAGTGAGCTAAAAAACGGTGATGGATTAAAACCATGATCTCTTGACTTGGTAACAGTATTCTGCATCATTCAGAAACTCTGTCCATCACCACCCCCTTTTTCCCAAATCGATTTTATCCACACTCAGTGTGGGAGGGTATGCTCAGACGTGAGTCCCTTGCTCATTGCACCATCAGGATTCAGGCAAGCCGGGCCGACGAAGGCTGTGATGCCAGAAACCGGTCCCCGGAAGCTTGTTTCCGTCCCAGTATAAGAATTGGCTTGGTAGTTTGGTTTGCCCTGTTCCCATCATGCACTGGGACAGGTACAGACTAATTTTCATGTAGCCAGGTTCTGAGCTGGGATGGTGCAGTGAGCTAAAAAACGGTGATGGATTAAAATTATGATCTCTTGACTTGGTAAGAGTATTCTGCATCATTCAGAAACTCTGTCCATCACCACCCCCTTTTTCCCAAATTGATTTTATCCACACTCAGTGTGGGAGGGTATGCTCAGACGTGAGTCCCTTGCTCATTGCACCATCAGGATTCAGGCAAGCCGGGCCGACGAAGGCTGTGATGCCAGAAACCGGTCCCCGGAAGCTTGTTTCCTTCCCAGTATAAGAATTGGCTTGGTAGTTTGGTTTGCCCTGTTCCCATCATGCACTGGGACAGGTACAGACTAATTTTCATGTAGCCAGGTTCTGAGCTGGGATGGTGCAGTGAGCTAAAAAACGGTGATGGATTAAAACCATGATCTCTTGACTTGGTAAGAGTATTCTGCATCATTCAGAAACTCTGTCCATCACCACCCCCTTTTTCCCAAATCGATTTTATCCACACTCAGTGTGGGAGGGTATGCTCAGACGTGAGTCCCTTGCTCATTGCACCATCAGGATTCAGGCAAGCCGGGCCGACGAAGGCTGTGATGCCAGAAACCGGTCCCCGGAAGCTTGTTTCCTTCCCAGTATAAGAATTGGCTTGGTAGTTTGGTTTGCCCTGTTCCCATCATGCACTGGGACAGGTACAGACTAATTTTCATGTAGCCAGGTTCTGAGCTGGGATGGTGCAGTGAGCTAAAAAACGGTGATGGATTAAAACCATGATCTCTTGACTTGGTAAGAGTATTCTGCATCATTCAGAAACTCTGTCCATCACCACCCCCTTTTTCCCAAATCGATTTTATCCACGCTCAGTGTGGGAGGGTATGCTCAGACGTGAGTCCCTTGCTCATTGCACCATCAGGATTCAGGCAAGCCGGGCCGATGAAGGCTGTGATGCCAGAAACTGGTCCCCGGAAGCTTGTTTCCTTCCCAGTATAAGAATTGGCTTGGTAGTTTGGTTTGCCCTGTTCCCATCATGCACTGGGACAGGTACAGACTAATTTTCATGTAGCCAGGTTCTGAGCTGGGATGGTGCAGTGAGCTAAAAAACGGTGATGGATTAAAACCATGATCTCTTGACTTGGTAAGAGTATTCTGCATCATTCAGAAACTCTGTCCATCACCACCCCCTTTTTCCCAAATCGATTTTATCCACACTCAGTGTGGGAGGGTATGCTCAGACGTGAGTCCCTTGCTCATTGCACCATCAGGATTCAGGCAAGCCGGGCCGACGAAGGCTGTGATGCCAGAAACCGGTCCCCGGAAGCTTGTTTCCTTCCCAGTATAAGAATTGGCTTGGTAGTTTGGTGTGCCCTGTTCCCATCATGCACTGGGACAGGTACAGACTAATTTTCATGTAGCCAGGTTCTGAGCTGGGATGGTGCAGTGAGCTAAAAAACGGTGATGGATTAAAACCATGATCTCTTGACTTGGTAACAGTATTCTGCATCATTCAGAAACTCTGTCCATCACCACCCCCTTTTTCCCAAATCGATTTTATCCACACTCAGTGTGGGAGGGTATGCTCAGACGTGAGTCCCTTGCTCATTGCACCATCAGGATTCAGGCAAGCCGGGCCGACGAAGGCTGTGATGCCAGAAACCGGTCCCCGGAAGCTTGTTTCCTTCCCAGTATAAGAATTGGCTTGGTAGTTTGGTTTGCCCTGTTCCCATCATGCACTGGGACAGGTACAGACTAATTTTCATGTAGCCAGGTTCTGAGCTGGGATGGTGCAGTGAGCTAAAAAACGACGATGGATTAAAACCACGATCTCTTGACTTGGTTAGAGCATTCTGCATCATTCACAAACTCTGTCCATCACCACCCCCTTTTTCCCAAATCGATTTTATCCACACTCAGTGTGGGAGGGTATGCTCAGACGTGAGTCCCTTGCTCATTGCACCATCAGGATTCAGGCAAGCCGGGCCGACGAAGGCTGTGATGCCAGAAACCGGTCCCCGGAAGCTTGTTTCCTTCCCAGTATAAGAATTGGCTTGGTAGTTTGGTTTGCCCTGTTCCCATCATGCACTGGGACAGGTACAGACTAATTTTCATGTAGCCAGGTTCTGAGCTGGGATGGTGCAGTGAGCTAAAAAACGGTGATGGATTAAAACCATGATCTCTTGACTTGGTAAGAGTATTCTGCATCATTCAGAAACTCTGTCCATCACCACCCCCTTTTTCCCAAATCGATTTTATCCACACTCAGTGTGGGAGGGTATGCTCAGACGTGAGTCCCTTGCTCATTGCACCATCAGGATTCAGGCAAGCCGGGCCGACGAAGGCTGTGATGCCAGAAACCGGTCCCCGGAAGCTTGTTTCCTTCGCAGTATAAGAATTGGCTTGGTAGTTTGGTTTGCCCTGTTCCCATCATGCACTGGGACAGGTACAGACTAATTTTCATGTAGCCAGGTTCTGAGCTGGGATGGTGCAGTGAGCTAAAAAACGGTGATGGATTAAAACCATGATCTCTTGACTTGGTAAGAGTATTCTGCATCATTCAGAAACTCTGTCCATCACCACCCCCTTTTTCCCAAATCGATTTTATCCACACTCAGTGTGGGAGGGTATGCTCAGACGTGAGTCCCTTGCTCATTGCACCATCAGGATTCAGGCAAGCCGGGCCGACGAAGGCTGTGATGCCAGAAACCGGTCCCCGGAAGCTTGTTTCCTTCCCAGTATAAGAATTGGCTTGGTAGTTTGGTTTGCCCTGTTCCCATCATGCACTGGGACAGGTACAGACTAATTTTCATGTAGCCAGGTTCTGAGCTGGGATGGTGCAGTGAGCTAAAAAACGGTGATGGATTAAAACCATGATCTCTTGACTTGGTAAGAGTATTCTGCATCATTCAGAAACTCTGTCCATCACCACCCCCTTTTTCCCAAATCGATTTTATCCACACTCAGTGTGGGAGGGTATGCTCAGACGTGAGTCCCTTGCTCATTGCACCATCAGGATTCAGGCAAGCCGGGCCGACGAAGGCTGTGATGCCAGAAACCGGTCCCCGGAAGCTTGTTTCCTTCCCAGTATAAGAATTGGCTTGGTAGTTTGGTTTGCCCTGTTCCCATCATGCACTGGGACAGGTACAGACTAATTTTCATGTAGCCAGGTTCTGAGCTGGGATGGTGCAGTGAGCTAAAAAACGGTGATGGATTAAAACCATGATCTCTTGACTTGGTAAGAGTATTCTGCATCATTCAGAAACTCTGTCCATCACCACCCCCTTTTTCCCAAATCGATTTTATCCACACTCAGTGTGGGAGGGTATGCTCAGACGTGAGTCCCTTGCTCATTGCACCATCAGGATTCAGGCAAGCCGGGCCGACGAAGGCTGTGATGCCAGAAACCGGTCCCCGGAAGCTTGTTTCCTTCCCAGTATAAGAATTGGCTTGGTAGTTTGGTTTGCCCTGTTCCCATCATGCACTGGGACAGGTACAGACTAATTTTCATGTAGCCAGGTTCTGAGCTGGGATGGTGCAGTGAGCTAAAAAACGGTGATGGATTAAAACCACGATCTCTTGACTTGGTAAGAGTATTCTGCATCATTCAGAAACTCTGTCCATCACCACCCCCTTTTTCCCAAATCGATTTTATCCACACTCAGTGTGGGAGGGTATGCTCAGACGTGAGTCCCTTGCTCATTGCACCATCAGGATTCAGGCAAGCCGGGCCGACGAAGGCTGTGATGCCAGAAACCGGTCCCCGGAAGCTTGTTTCCGTCCCAGTATAAGAATTGGCTTGGTAGTTTGGTTTGCCCTGTTCCCATCATGCACTGGGACAGGTACAGACTAATTTTCATGTAGCCAGGTTCTGAGCTGGGATGGTGCAGTGAGCTAAAAAACGGTGATGGATTAAAATTATGATCTCTTGACTTGGTAAGAGTATTCTGCATCATTCAGAAACTCTGTCCATCACCACCCCCTTTTTCCCAAATTGATTTTATCCACACTCAGTGTGGGAGGGTATGCTCAGACGTGAGTCCCTTGCTCATTGCACCATCAGGATTCAGGCAAGCCGGGCCGACGAAGGCTGTGATGCCAGAAACCGGTCCCCGGAAGCTTGTTTCCTTCCCAGTATAAGAATTGGCTTGGTAGTTTGGTTTGCCCTGTTCCCATCATGCACTGGGACAGGTACAGACTAATTTTCATGTAGCCAGGTTCTGAGCTGGGATGGTGCAGTGAGCTAAAAAACGGTGATGGATTAAAACCATGATCTCTTGACTTGGTAAGAGTATTCTGCATCATTCAGAAACTCTGTCCATCACCACCCCCTTTTTCCCAAATCGATTTTATCCACACTCAGTGTGGGAGGGTATGCTCAGACGTGAGTCCCTTGCTCATTGCACCATCAGGATTCAGGCAAGCCGGGCCGACGAAGGCTGTGATGCCAGAAACCGGTCCCCGGAAGCTTGTTTCCTTCCCAGTATAAGAATTGGCTTGGTAGTTTGGTTTGCCCTGTTCCCATCATGCACTGGGACAGGTACAGACTAATTTTCATGTAGCCAGGTTCTGAGCTGGGATGGTGCAGTGAGCTAAAAAACGGTGATGGATTAAAACCATGATCTCTTGACTTGGTAAGAGTATTCTGCATCATTCAGAAACTCTGTCCATCACCACCCCCTTTTTCCCAAATCGATTTTATCCACGCTCAGTGTGGGAGGGTATGCTCAGACGTGAGTCCCTTGCTCATTGCACCATCAGGATTCAGGCAAGCCGGGCCGATGAAGGCTGTGATGCCAGAAACTGGTCCCCGGAAGCTTGTTTCCTTCCCAGTATAAGAATTGGCTTGGTAGTTTGGTTTGCCCTGTTCCCATCATGCACTGGGACAGGTACAGACTAATTTTCATGTAGCCAGGTTCTGAGCTGGGATGGTGCAGTGAGCTAAAAAACGGTGATGGATTAAAACCATGATCTCTTGACTTGGTAAGAGTATTCTGCATCATTCAGAAACTCTGTCCATCACCACCCCCTTTTTCCCAAATCGATTTTATCCACACTCAGTGTGGGAGGGTATGCTCAGACGTGAGTCCCTTGCTCATTGCACCATCAGGATTCAGGCAAGCCGGGCCGACGAAGGCTGTGATGCCAGAAACCGGTCCCCGGAAGCTTGTTTCCTTCCCAGTATAAGAATTGGCTTGGTAGTTTGGTGTGCCCTGTTCCCATCATGCACTGGGACAGGTACAGACTAATTTTCATGTAGCCAGGTTCTGAGCTGGGATGGTGCAGTGAGCTAAAAAACGGTGATGGATTAAAACCATGATCTCTTGACTTGGTAACAGTATTCTGCATCATTCAGAAACTCTGTCCATCACCACCCCCTTTTTCCCAAATCGATTTTATCCACACTCAGTGTGGGAGGGTATGCTCAGACGTGAGTCCCTTGCTCATTGCACCATCAGGATTCAGGCAAGCCGGGCCGACGAAGGCTGTGATGCCAGAAACCGGTCCCCGGAAGCTTGTTTCCTTCCCAGTATAAGAATTGGCTTGGTAGTTTGGTTTGCCCTGTTCCCATCATGCACTGGGACAGGTACAGACTAATTTTCATGTAGCCAGGTTCTGAGCTGGGATGGTGCAGTGAGCTAAAAAACGACGATGGATTAAAACCACGATCTCTTGACTTGGTTAGAGCATTCTGCATCATTCACAAACTCTGTCCATCACCACCCCCTTTTTCCCAAATCGATTTTATCCACACTCAGTGTGGGAGGGTATGCTCAGACGTGAGTCCCTTGCTCATTGCACCATCAGGATTCAGGCAAGCCGGGCCGACGAAGGCTGTGATGCCAGAAACCGGTCCCCGGAAGCTTGTTTCCTTCCCAGTATAAGAATTGGCTTGGTAGTTTGGTTTGCCCTGTTCCCATCATGCACTGGGACAGGTACAGACTAATTTTCATGTAGCCAGGTTCTGAGCTGGGATGGTGCAGTGAGCTAAAAAACGGTGATGGATTAAAACCATGATCTCTTGACTTGGTAAGAGTATTCTGCATCATTCAGAAACTCTGTCCATCACCACCCCCTTTTTCCCAAATCGATTTTATCCACACTCAGTGTGGGAGGGTATGCTCAGACGTGAGTCCCTTGCTCATTGCACCATCAGGATTCAGGCAAGCCGGGCCGACGAAGGCTGTGATGCCAGAAACCGGTCCCCGGAAGCTTGTTTCCTTCGCAGTATAAGAATTGGCTTGGTAGTTTGGTTTGCCCTGTTCCCATCATGCACTGGGACAGGTACAGACTAATTTTCATGTAGCCAGGTTCTGAGCTGGGATGGTGCAGTGAGCTAAAAAACGGTGATGGATTAAAACCATGATCTCTTGACTTGGTAAGAGTATTCTGCATCATTCAGAAACTCTGTCCATCACCACCCCCTTTTTCCCAAATCGATTTTATCCACACTCAGTGTGGGAGGGTATGCTCAGACGTGAGTCCCTTGCTCATTGCACCATCAGGATTCAGGCAAGCCGGGCCGACGAAGGCTGTGATGCCAGAAACCGGTCCCCGGAAGCTTGTTTCCTTCCCAGTATAAGAATTGGCTTGGTAGTTTGGTTTGCCCTGTTCCCATCATGCACTGGGACAGGTACAGACTAATTTTCATGTAGCCAGGTTCTGAGCTGGGATGGTGCAGTGAGCTAAAAAACGGTGATGGATTAAAACCATGATCTCTTGACTTGGTAAGAGTATTCTGCATCATTCAGAAACTCTGTCCATCACCACCCCCTTTTTCCCAAATCGATTTTATCCACACTCAGTGTGGGAGGGTATGCTCAGACGTGAGTCCCTTGCTCATTGCACCATCAGGATTCAGGCAAGCCGGGCCGACGAAGGCTGTGATGCCAGAAACCGGTCCCCGGAAGCTTGTTTCCTTCCCAGTATAAGAATTGGCTTGGTAGTTTGGTTTGCCCTGTTCCCATCATGCACTGGGACAGGTACAGACTAATTTTCATGTAGCCAGGTTCTGAGCTGGGATGGTGCAGTGAGCTAAAAAACGGTGATGGATTAAAACCATGATCTCTTGACTTGGTAAGAGTATTCTGCATCATTCAGAAACTCTGTCCATCACCACCCCCTTTTTCCCAAATCGATTTTATCCACACTCAGTGTGGGAGGGTATGCTCAGACGTGAGTCCCTTGCTCATTGCACCATCAGGATTCAGGCAAGCCGGGCCGACGAAGGCTGTGATGCCAGAAACCGGTCCCCGGAAGCTTGTTTCCTTCCCAGTATAAGAATTGGCTTGGTAGTTTGGTTTGCCCTGTTCCCATCATGCACTGGGACAGGTACAGACTAATTTTCATGTAGCCAGGTTCTGAGCTGGGATGGTGCAGTGAGCTAAAAAACGGTGATGGATTAAAACCACGATCTCTTGACTTGGTAAGAGTATTCTGCATCATTCAGAAACTCTGTCCATCACCACCCCCTTTTTCCCAAATCGAAATCATCAAGTTCATCCATTTAGAAATTAGGATTGAGTGCTTTTACTTTGTACGAATCAGAAAACTGTGGGGCATATTATCAAGAAACGTCGTTAAAATTATCGCCGCTTTAGCGGCAGAAAACTGCAACTAAAGCGGCGATAATGGGCTTGATAATATGCCCTTGAGAATTCCCATAGAAGCCCATGTTCTAGTGTCAACATGGGCTTCTATTGGAATTCTCTGCGGCATATTATCAAGCCCATTATCGCCGCTTTAGCGGCAGTTTTCTGCCGCTAAAGCGGCGATAATTTTAACGCCGTGCTTGATAATATGCCCCTGAAGCACTTAGCAAAACCTGGACAAATATGGAAATGAGAAAACTGGTCCAAAGTCAAAGCCCTATTTAGGTCTCGCCTAGACAGTGCTTGCACTGTCTCTCCGAGACATGCAGTATACACTTTAGTGTGGAAGCTTCGTGGAAGCTCCGCCCACTTGCCACCCATCTTTTTTATTGGCTTAGGTCAGTAAATGCTACTTTCCAATTTGTTTAAGGCTTGCTAGTCCCTCCTCATGACGATTATGTTGTCATTTGTAACCTTCCAAGGCGGATGTATGACGTTACAACGCATACTATTACAACGCATACCTTTACAACGCATTTTTTACAATGCACAATCCATTACAACGCATGACATTACAACGCAGTACACTACAACGCATTTTTAAAAACTACCTTTACAACGCATATCCATTACAACGCATACTACCTTTACAACGCATACCATTACAACGCATAATATTAAATTGCATTTAAGGTAAGTATTAGATAGTATAGGGGTAAAAATTACTATTCTAACTCCAGGGGGTGCAACAGTAGGGTAAGTGTTGGATAGTATAGGGGTAAAAATTACTATTCTAACTCCAGGGGGTGCAACAGTAGGGTAAGTGTTGGATAGTATAGGGGTAAAAATTACTATTCTAACTCCAGGGGGTGCAACAGTAGGGTAAGTGTTGGATAGTATAGGGGTAAAAATTACTATTCTAACTCCAGGGGGTGCAACAGTAGGGTAAGTGTTGGATAGTATAGGGGTAAAAATTACTATTCTAACTCCAGGGGGTGCAACAGTAGGGTAAGTGTTGGATAGTATAGGGGTAAAAATTACTATTCTAACTCCAGGGGGTGCAACAGTAGGGTAAGTGTTGGATAGTATAGGGGTAAAAATTACTATTCTAACTCCAGGGGGTGCAACAGTAGGGAAAGTGTTGGATAGTATAGGGGTAAAAATTACTATTCTAACTCCAGGGGGTGCAACAGTAGGGTAAGTGTTGGATAGTATAGGGGTAAAAATTACTATTCTAACTCCAGGGGGTGCAACAGTAGGGTAAGTGTTGGATAGTATAGGGGTAAAAATTACTATTCTAACTCCAGGGGGTGCAACAGTAGGGTAAGTGTTGGATAGTATAGGGGTAAAAATTACTATTCTAACTCCAGGGGGTGCAACAGTAGGGTAAGTGTTGGATAGTATAGGGGTAAAAATTACTATTCTAACTCCAGGGGGTGCAACAGTAGGGTAAGTGTTGGATAGTATATTACTATATTATGCGTTGTAATGGTATGCGTTGTAATGGTAGTATGCGTTGTAATGGAATGCGTTGTAAAGGTAGTATTTAGAAATGCGTTGTAGTGTCCTGCGTTGTAATGTCATGCGTTGTAATGGATTGTGCGTTGTAAAAAATGCGTTGTAAAGGTAGTGCGTTGTAAAAGTTGCGTTGTAAAGGTTGTTCCCCTTCCAAGGCTACTGACCCCTTTACTCGCAGCACTTTCTTCTGGGGCCCGGCCTAATCACAACGGTGCGCAGGCGATGACATGCTCTCTTCCTGGCCGGGGTTCTGTCGTTTCCAACTCCCCGTCTGTAAGTGCTCTCCCTGCATGTGCGTGCATGCCCATCAAACCGCATCGGCGTGTTTTCACTCCGGGAAACAGTTGACTTGTATGGATTTATATAGCATGAACTCACAAACTCGACCCGAAGGTATTGAAGTGCTTTACATGAGCACTGATTACATTACACAAGGACACATTATTCAGGCACGGGGAGATAAAGTGATTTGCCCAAAATCACAGAATGTGGACGTGACCCCGAGGCTCGAACCCTGGTCTCCAGCACCAAAGTCGGCAATCTAACCGTCAGACCACATCCGCTTACATTGTCCAACGGGAGTGAAAAATAATATAGCCAAAAACAACATAAAAGAAAGCACCTCTTTCTGCTTGGATTTAAATCGTTTCCAAGTTAAGTAAAAACTTTTTTTCTAATTATAACGATTTTGTATTGTTTTCATACACATGTTTGAATTGATAATTAAATTATCACCTACGCGTAAACCCTTGCGACTTACTTGTAGAACTAAAGTGTTTAATTTTAAAAGTGATCCCGTTAACGATGCCTCATAGAAAAATGTATTACTTTTTCTAATCAAACTACGTATCTATACATTCTATACAAATTTGTTTCCTAGGAGGCGTTCCCATATCAACATGTCCACCGTATTCCATTGACTACATCGATGACTCCCTTGTCCTTTTTCTATGCCATTGAACTGTTCCTTGTTTAACATGGTTACAGGCATATCTGTTGACAGTTTGAGGAATGCAGCCTTTTGTTCAGCTGCACTGAATAATACTGAGATGTGCTTAGGGGCACACGGCTCACTTGACTTAGCTGCCTTTTGATATCGTAGTTAACCAAGATGGAGGGAGGTGGGTGGAGAGTGCTGTCTGCACCAAGCTGTACGTGGTAGCCACTGCTGCTACATAAATCTCGATGAATAAGATATGTTGCTTTGTATTTGTGGTATGAAAATACCTATGTATATATAAAAATATGTTCCTTGCTGCTGGGTATGCTTTAAAATGATAATCGTTGCCCATGAATGTTGAGCTAGCTAAGTGATTGACTATCTTATTTTAGCACTAACGTGTTGTACTGCTGCTCAGCTTGCACTTTCCCTGCGCGCATCAGTTGGCTGTGCAGTGAATAGTGACCTTTGATGAGTTGACGTGAGTGCACTTATTGCTGTAACAGCAGATGTTGAAATGGAAGCTGGATAAGCTGAAGTTGAAAAAGCAGCCGCACTTCATTTATCCCGAGCGTGATGGCATCATATTGGCACGCGCTGTGGAATACTACAAGCGTCTCTCTGCTTGCTCACGACTGCAGGAAACTTTAGTGTTGGGGGAATCTGTGAGGCTCTTTGAGGGCTAGTAATCATCACCTAACTGATGGCTTCTGTTATTTCCGCCATTATTTATCTTCCCTGTAAAGATAATGTATTTTGTCACACGCCATTGATCGTGTCTCCATGCGTAGGTTTTGAATGTAATGGATAAGGTGGGAATGTATCATAAAAAAAAGGCTGAAGTCATTCTTTAATAGATGGGAAAATACACTGGGCAAAGTTGGAAGTTGTAAACAATAACAAGCATTTGCAATGCATTAGGTCTCTCATTTAGGCATGTTTAAGCTATTGATAATGCAAATAACAATGCTTTTTATTTTTGTTTTCGTGTTTTAAAACATAAATAAAAGGCATTGTCATTTACAATGCCAATAGCTTAAACTTCTTATGGGGTGCTCGCACTGGCATAATCACCTGTTCTGCCTCTCTCTACGAGAGTTTTTTTAAACTGTTGATATTGCCCACGTGCTCTCAACAACTGGCAGAGATTCATTATCTTAATGGCTGCGCTTGTTACACTTGAGCAGGGCCGTTATTTCACCTTCAGCTAGCCTTTGGCAGAGTGTATGCACGGTTATCACAGCTGTGGGTCACACTTTCTTGCTAATCATAGCTTGTGTCTGCTGGTGTGCCTTCGCTGATAGGCACAGCTTGAGTTAAACCTTTATGCTGGTCACTGCCTGGAGTCTCCTGTCGTCCTGTTTTCTTTCTTACAGTGAATGTATAGAGAGCAGTTGGTAGTTTCCTGCTTTTATGGTGCACTGTTTTCAACAAAATAAAACCACTACCCGCATCCCACTGTACCCGCTTCATTTGTTGGAATCATCTAATTCTTCAGTGTTCGTGTGCGGCGGCCGTGGTTGTGGTTGAAGTCCACTGAATATGGTGAGATATATGTGTGTGTGTATCTCATTGTAGAGGCTCCATGTTTTTATGCATTCCATACCTTGTCACGTAATTCCAATCTGCCCTAATTTTCCTCAACGCCACACACTTCCACTCCCTATAATTCAACTCTATACATTTCCATTCCACACCACATAATAAGACAACAAACCACATATTTCAACTCAACAACACAATTATGCAACTCACCACATACGTCCAAATAATACCACAAAATTCCACATCATGCCACAAAATTCAACAGCACACCACATAGTTAAACTTCACAACACAAAATGCAATTCCACATAATTACTCTGACACACAATCCCACTCCACATAATTCCAGTACAGTCAATACCACATAAATACTATCCACATTTTTCCACTATACACCATATCACATAGTTCCCCTACACAAATCCACTCCACACATTCCACCACACATACATCCACTCCAATCCAAAACACATAGGTAAAAGACATTGTCATTTACATCGCCAATACCTCTAACTCTCACAAATGCGAGACCAATTTGCATTGCACATGCTTGTTTTATGAGTGCTGCCAAAATTCTATTGGAGCCAGGCGCTTGGGAAGGATGAAGATGCCCAATTAACTTCTCTATCTCTTAGGTATCTTGTTGGTCAATGGGAAAACAATGTTGAAAGCCTTTTCTGTTGGGCCACATATATTACTTCTGAAAGTATACTCCATGTGTCTCAGTTATTATGAGACCCCCCAGTCTTCCTACTCAAACTGTCATGATTCCATCCCTGCGCTCTCATGCACACCACCAGGGAAGCCTACCTGTGGGACATTCCAATGTTCAAATAAGCTTCCAGACCTTCCACTGTATGTATGTAAGGATTTCTTGCCTCTTGGACACTATTCAGAAATTACTCTCCATTCCCGATCCATGTCGGGTTTTGTGAAAGCCAGTCAACTCCTGCTAAAAACTGCATTACTTAGAATTCCCTGCTCACTGCTTTATCTCCACCCCTGCAGGCCTGGGATGGGTTCAGCGAACCTGTAGCTAGCAGTTGCTAGCCTGTTCACACCTGAGGCATGTGATCACAGCGAGCTCTTTAAAACTGCAGTTCCATTCAGCTTTGCGTTAGTCCTTGTAGCTGTGTTCCTATTTGACTGAACCTTTGATTCTGGAGCTTTTGCTATTCTTGTTTCCAGAGTTCCTGAGCTATAGGTAATGCTTGTTCCCTGAGCCATCACAATTTCCTTGTTCTTTGAACTAGCACTGCTTGTAATGCTAAATTGATTCCTGAGCTGTAGCTTATCCTTGTTTCTTTGATTCCTGAGCTGTAGTCAATTGCTTGTTCCTTGAACTAGCACTGTCTGCAGTGCTACCTAGATTCCTTGAATTCTGAACCAGTACTATTTTAGTGAAACCTGCAACTCTCTCTCCTTCTATATTGACCTTTTCCCTTGTGTATGCTTTCTTTTCCTTTTCCTTTCCCTTCATTCCATTTTCAAATCCGGCTTCTTGATATACTTCAATAAAAAAATAGTTGTTCAGATATTAACATTTTTGATTTGTGATTTTGGATCAGAGAACCAATTTTAGCTTGGGCAGGCATTGCTGATCTGGGCCCAGTTTTTATGGACGCCATTTTAAAAAATGGCGGACGTGTTGCAGGGATGATGTAATATTTTAGGAACCATGACAGCTATATACCTCATTTTGGTTTCAAAACATAGGTTTTGGGTGTCAAGTAGACTTATAGAGAAGGAAAATAACTCCTCACAGCATCCCTTCCACCATTTTCCATAGTGGCTGCTATAATAGAAGAAGAAGAGCTATATACAGAAATGAAACAATTAATAATGTTTTTTAATCCTTTTATGTATACACCAAACAATGTTTATGATTTGAATATGAAAACAAATTATGTTGATCACTCCAGTTTTAGACACATTTTCATACTTCACTTTATTTGTTTCACCAACTGCTGGTGGTACATTTGCAGTATTTTGAATACTTGAGAAGAGCATTATGACAGGAGCATGTTTTTGCAGCACTGGTTTTGCAAGTACATTTACATGTAAGTTCTGTGGGTAGAGGCTATAGAAATGTTGTTGGTTTTAGCACTCCATTAATATCTTCCCAACCAAATTCACACGGATCTATTGCTACATATGCTTTCCAACGCTTTCCCTACTGTTGCACTCACTTGAGTGGGAATAGTAAATTTGACCCCTACGCTATCCAACGCTTTCCTTACTATTGCACACTCTGGAGTGGGAATAGTAGTTTTTACCCCTACGCTATCCAACGCTTTCCCAACTGTTGCACTTTCTCGAGTGGGAATAGTAATTTGTTGTTAGCGTAAGAACAAATTATCTTTTGAATGGACCACATTGTCCCCTCTGAAGATTATGCCTGGAGGAAGAATGCTAAAGGCAAGGATGTAACCTGCACTATGAGTTGCTGAGGTCACCCATTGTTCAAGTTCAAGGGTTTTAAAATGACATAGTGATATTGATGGATGTTTTAATCAATTATCTCAATTCCTCCATCATTTCTAATATCAATTCTTATGATGTCATAGCCATGTTGTATCAGCAGATCCATGACTAGTTGGTAGTGCTTATTAAGCCATGTGTCTGCCAATATCATAAAGTGTATGTATAAATCCATGATTAAGTCAGCAATCATAGTTTTATGTTTGACCGTGAACCTGCAGATGTAGAGTAAGCATTGTAAACAGCTAAGGAGGTGCGCTTATATGACAAGACAATAGGGGACTTTACACACAATTTCTCTGGTTTGCCTATGTGTATGGGTGTCTGCTTCTGAGGAGTCCTTTCCAAACTCTGAATCATAGGCTAAGAAAGGAAGTTCATCCTGTGGTCCTCATTGGATTGGGTTAAGGTTCAATCAGACATAAGATCATGAATTATGTCAGCAGTGTGAAGGACATCATGTTCCAGGGTGTTTGGCCTGTTTGAAGATCTCTATATCTCTTATGTAATTGGGTAATCTGTGAGCAGGACATCAAATTCTATGGGGAACTGAAACAGGATCACTTTGTGGGTGTGAAGTAGGTAGTGGTGTTTGGCCATGGTGGAAGGAATTAAAATTATATTTTTAGAGACTCATATTTCTATGATATTCAGGTTGTGTGGTGTCAGGTTATGGTGGTATGAATTTCAGCTTTCAATTCCGGAGAATCTTGTTGAAGTCCTTACAGTTTAGCAACATACCACTACCTCTCATGTGAAGTTCATCTTTTGTAGCTCAAAAATCTAATTAAATAGGATGGGCAGTAAACCTTCTCAGAGGCAGAGGGTTTTTTGGGAACGCGTGTCTGGCACTCTTTCCTGAATGCTCTTTAATGACCTCTGCTCTAAATGGATTTGGTCACATACCACCTCAAATGGCTTGATCTAGTATTAAATCCAAATATTTTCCTCAGATAACTCTTGGAGTCACAGGTACAGGAGGGATATAAGAAGTAGATCAGTAGCAGCAGTTTTCGATCTTTTAACTGCCCCTCCTTCCAACATAGGATGCTTGAGACCTGCTCTGCTTAAGGACGGCTGTATAAACAATGATCACAAACTATGTTCTGGTTGCATTTCCACACCTCCTAATAAATAACAAAGAGAGGCATTCATTTAGGTTACTGGATCTAAAATACAACGGGGAACCCAATAGGCATCATCCATGCCTGCAGCTGCAGCCAGAAACATATGCTACTATCTGTCAGGGTCATGCAGATGGGGTTGAACAGGTCTACCCCATCGTGGAAAGAACAATGGAGGTTCTTCTTGCTCTTCACAACAAGCTTCAGTTCTGCAATTTAGGGCCCTCTCAGAACGACAGGCCCCACAAACAGTTGCCAAAGACAAGAAATATAAGGGAACTCTTAATCACAAATGGAGAAGTGTGGGATGTTGCATTGCACAAATGATAAGGACCAGGGCCCATATCAGGGTGGGGTTTTCTGGTGCTGTGCACACCCGAACATCTGATTTATGTGCCTGTAGGTCAGAAAAACAATTAATTGAACCTAACATTTCTCTGAGTGAGTGTTTCTATCATTTTCAATTATTACAGCTTGAAAACAGTGAACAAGGTTTGCATCTCTCTGTTCCTGAGCAGTGCTGCCTGAAAGTAAAGCACTAACTCTGAAAAATATCAGGTTAAATGAATTCACTTTACGCTTTTACAGGTGCATAAAATAGGCATGCTGTTATCTGCATTAAAAATCCCAATAACAATATGGCGGAATTTGTTCTCATTCCAAAGATGAATTATCACAGCAGAAATAGGTACTGAATTTCCCAGTAGATTCATAAGTCAGTGAGTGGTTTGGTCAGGGAGGTGACAAATTCAAATAACAGTGACTGAGAGATGCTCTCAATAAATCATATATATTCCACCACCTGAAGACAAAAGGGTATTGTAATTGAAGAAGGTTAAAATCTGACAGGTTTTAATTGGTCAGATTTGTGATAGAACCAACACAGAGCTAAAACTATGTGACAAAAAAAAGATTCTAAAGCTGTTTAATGGTCATCGTCTAGCATTGCCATTGTGTCATGGTATGAACTGGTCATTCAGTAAAACACACTCAAGTGAGCAGAAGAGAATTGAGAGGGTGACAGAATATGCGGCTCGGCCACGCATCAAGTGGTGTACTGCAAACATATTAGGTTGATGAAACCATGGGGCGTATTTATGAGGAGGTTTGCATCGTGTTTGCAACACACAATGTCGTACATGCGTGACACAAACCTTAAGTAATATTTATGAAGCCTTGCAAAGCCACTTTGCATGGCCCTGAGTGGCTTCATAAATCTGGAGTAACGCAATGCAGTGCAAATTGTTGTGTTGCGTTACTATACCCCAGGAAAGCATTCCATGGGCGTTACATGGCTGTTCCCATGTAACTCCTCTGGTTTTTGATGCAATTTCAAATTTTTTCATAACTGGTAAACCTGGGCATTCTGCAGCACACAAAGATAGAGGAATATACCTTCCTTTTGTGCAAGAAGGTGCCTCAGCCAAAAGGGTGCCAGCGCAGGGGAAAGGACAGAAATGTGCTGTATTACCTTAAATACGGCACATTCCTGTCCTTTCCCTGTCATGCAGTGCAGAGCCGTAAAGTCAATTCCTGCACTGCATGACTTTCTCATAAATGAGCCCCCAGTTCTAGGAGTAATGGGGTATCAAAGCTTGTTTTGTTTTCTTGGCCATAATGGTTGTAGAGATGTAACTAAGGCAAGATTTTCTTCTCTCTGGCCGGGCAGCATTCCGCATTTCCTGCCCACTCTGTATTTGTGCAGATGCGTGCAGATTGGTGTAAACAGGTGTAGATGAGGTTGACATTGATGTGCCTTGTGCACACTAGTGCTGAGGACAGATTTACAGCCAGCACATATGCCTGTAAGAATTTGACTTCAGAAGATGGTGAAAGGTGGGTTAAGCAATGACACCGTATGGGTGTCCAGACAACCAGACTTGCAAAGCAGAGTTTCAAGGAAACGATCAGGTTCAATTAATTAAATGGACATAAAGGGATGAAGGGGTGGGATGCCAGTTAAGAATAGAACCTAACAAGAAGTAATAGAATGGAGAAGAAATTTCAAACCAAATGAAATAACATAATAGCTTCACAGAGGAGAAACCTAGGAAGTGCTGCACCTGCAAAGGCCATCTACAAGGACTTTGAGCAGATGTCCTTTCAGGTAGCTGGTTTGAAATTGACATAAAGAGATGGACACACCAATTAGATGCAGGTGAAACACTGATTCCATAAAGAAGACCAAGTAGCCTTCCCCACTGTCCACTGTCAATGAGCAGAGTTACAAGGAAATAAACAGGACATATTTAGGATCAATAAGATAAAAAGTCAATAAAAAGCATGCGAGCGGGGGTCATGCAACACCTGAATTTGCAAAGAACTAATAGGGTATAGAAGCACATTTGAAACAAATGAACAAAGCAGGCACTTTTCAATTTTAAAATCAATGTGCCCCCAGATGCTGTTAGCAGGGAAATGTACAAGCATTTTTAGGCATTTATCTTTGGCAAACTCGTTTGTAGCAATAAATATATGATCCATGTATGTTTTGCTCTGGAGTCTCTGCTCTACTCCGAAGGAATAGCATAAACCTGAACTATTATAACCAAGTCACAGAACCTGGCTAAGTAGTCATGGTGGAGCACAATGGGTCTCAGAGATTATTTTCATCAACAGGAGCCGCATTACACATGCAGCGCACTTTCTTTCATTGCGCCGGGCGTACTGAATACATGGGTTCGAAACATTGACAACACTCAAGGGTTGACTTTGGAAAACCTTCTGATGAAAGAAAAGATTTGGAGAAGGACTTTTATGTGGCACAATTAATATGGCACCCCTAAGTTTATAAGTGTATCCAAGCATACCATTTTTACGTTCGCCACTTTTACACACTGCCCCATGAGCACTTATGTGGAATAACTATCTTGTTTTGAAGTCACAATATTACAATAGAAAGGATTTTATTTTGAGTGACCTTGGTGTATGTCTGTTGCGTTTAGTTAAATAGTGGGATTAATTCTGACAGGTTGAATCTTCACAAATGCATCTGTTGCTCAAAAGCATCCTACAAACCATTGTACTCTGAGCAGAAGAAAAGCAAAAGCTGCTGTGCCCTTCCAATGCCATATAAATACAATGTTGTAGGTGACAATCTTGCTGAGTAAATGAGTCACTTCTTACTGATATATGAATTTGTCTGCCAAACTTTTTTGGGTTGCGAAAGAAAGTGACTCTAATACATTGAACATCAATAACATATGTTCCATCCAGTAATTCATTATAAACATCAAATCTAGTATACTTATTGTTGTGAATTTTTGTTGGTCCTCTTTTGATGGGAAGTTTGTTTAGTATTTAACTTCCCAGTTAGTGGGATACAAGTATCCCACAATAAATAAGCACAATCATAACATTTTCTTTTTGGTTTTTCACCAATATGTTTTTTTTTGTCAGAGGCTTCAGTTTACTTTTGGTTGACTATAACATGCAGCATCAATCTTCCCTCATAGTTTCAGTTTTGCCACACCGAGCTTGGAATATAAACTGTTTTATTTGTAGTACCTGCTAGCAATGCTTTGTGCTTTGAAAGCACTGTGTATAACAGATGTTGGTACTACCCAACTTCCTTGGACTCATTTTATCCTGCTCGGATTTAAGGTTGAAGTCATATAAATATTTCAGTGGAGGTGTAACCATTTCAGTTACCTTGGCAAACAGGGAAATCAAAATTCCAAGATAATCTGAAATTAGAAGAGATGTTTAATGCAGTATAAAACACAGTGTTTAAAAAAAACAAAGTAGGTATTCTTAATTAACTTAAAGAATGCTGTAAGAAGTTGGATTATTATTTTGGGCGAGTGACTGCTCACCTCATGATATGATTACAAGACTCTTCAGGGTGAACCCTTAAAGTCACTAAGTTAACCTGAGCTCACCCCCTGGTAGATATGGCACAGAGCATGCAGACTTTATTTGGATTAATGGGTAAAGAATGTATGTAGTACTAAAACAGAAATAAAGGCAAAACACGAAGCAATAAAATCACAGAGCAATAGAGTAAAATGTAATACACAACAGCATCAAAATGACAAATATCCAATAAGAGGAACCGGAGATATTCATTATTTAAGTGGAAATAGTGCAAAGCACCAATGATAGTTACCGGTCAGAGTGGACTCGGACGTAGGCACAATTTAAAGCCGACCGCAATAAGCTTTGGTTTGACACAACAAGCAGGCTGGTGTCGGTATGAGTCTGGATGTGAAAAGTCAGAAAAACTTTTTGTGTCCCAATACAGAAAGGGACTTCGTCAATTTTCTGAAGAATCACTTTGACATTTCTTCTAAGATCCCCAAAACTACAGGAGATCACCTCAAAGATCCCCCCCCCCGCCTCCCCAGGACCAAGAAAAGGTAGTTTAGAGACTCTTAGGGTATCAGATTCAAGCCAACAGCAGTCGAGTCCAAGTCCAGTTACCACTGTTCAGCTGGGCACTTTGAGTAAAAAGCCACTTTAAGCTTGTTCTGCCCTGGTGCTATCCAGGAATTCAGCCAATTGACCCTTGGAATCCACTTCCTTGCCCTGGGTACACGTGAGAGCAATTCCAGTCCTTTGAAGCTCATCCCAAGTCATAGACAGCAGTTTAGTTCTCTTCTTCTCTTCTGCAGGCCCAGAAAGTGTTCTGATGGATTGGCTTGGGGTGCCTGTCATTAGCTAGTGGAGGGGATGACTTCTAGGCGGTCCCTAATTAATGGGGTAAAAGTACCACACTTTTTCTGTAGTTTCTGTTTCCCCTTCTGCAAACAGGCCCAAAATGCCATGTACCAGGGAGTTTTCAATATGGCGAAAGTCTTCAGCCATACTAAATGTGTGCTCAGAGGGTTGTGGGTATGTGGTGGAGTGCTCTATGGTAATCAGTGGTGTCCTTCCACATGTAACATTTAAACCAAGTTTGAAGCAGGCTCTGTACCAACAACAAAGGAGACAGAGGTATATTTGAAGAAAGGCAGGCTCCTAAATGCCACAGACAGGGGAAACACATGAATCGTACTGGCACCCTGTTTTCTTCCTTTCATTTGCACCAAAGTATTACATGTGGTTAGAACAGGTATGTCAGATAGGATTTGACACTGTGGTGACCACAGTTTGTCCACAGCCCTCATCCTGAAGACTCTGCAGAGCTCAATGAAATCATCCTTGCCCATTTATGTAAACCCTTTTGAGTAGCCCCTGGGAGGAATTTCACACCTCGTTCACACCTCATTCAAGGCTAAGTACAGACTGCGAGTGTTCAGAGATTAAAGGTAATTACCCTTCTAAAGCTCAGACCGATAAAGGGAAAATTTAAAAACATTACTTTTTCTTAATATTTATTAGAACATTAGAATGTTGAGCACTCAATTTCAGACAATGGAGTGCTCTGGGCTTCTACGGGCTGCTAGAAGCCCGCAGAACAACATTCTAATGCTGTTTTTCATTCACAGTTGCTACTGTGAACAAAAGCCTCTCGGGGCCTGAGGGGATTTAAATCCCCTCGGGGTCCTAGAGGACTTTGTTTTTACCAATTAGAACATTGTGCCCTCTGGGGTGGAATGTTCTAAAAACCTTAGAGCCCTCCTAGTGGGCTCTACCAGACATTAAAGGAGTGCTCCCTTGTTAAAGGCCCTTGCCTACGGCTCAGGCCTTTAACACTGGAGCAGGGCTTTAATGGCCAGTAGAGCCCGCTAGGTCAGGCTCAAAGGCTATATTAAAAGTGTTACTTTGTCAGTAAATTGAAATCATAATACCTATTAAAACTAGTGGTTTCATTATTTTTCTTGCAGCCCCCTTTCCCTAGTTAGCAATATTAGGCCCTGAGTTGGGTACCTGTCACACAATGCAGCACAGCCCCCAAAGTTGCTGTGCTGCGTTGTGTGACAGGGTGAGAGGATGAAAGTGCCACAGCAAAAGAGATATGGCACTCTTTTAATCTCTCTCTAGTGCCGGCACAGAATGTTTACTGTTGAGTGCCATGCATACAACTTTGCACCCATAGTGGGTCTGCCATAAATTTTGTACTGGAAGGGTCCAATTCCAGTACAAAATACAAGACTTAGACTAATTTTAAAACATTTCCTACTTTTTATGTGTGCTGTGTAGTGCAGGACCCACGCACAGTCAGAAAAGAAAGGAGAAAGAAAATCATTTCTCCTTTAAGCTCCTGTTTCAAGTAGTGCTAATTTTTGGCACACAACTCTGACTTCCATTGTTAGTAGATAAGGTTTTGCTTCACAAACCATCGGTTGTAGCAGCAGAATTCCCATGCACCACCCATGGAACATCCTTTTGATGCGGAGTACAATACAATTTGCTGTGGTTTTAAATCCCCCCCAAAATAAGGCGTCGGGTCACCTTTAAAAAAGTAACGCAAATTCGACATAAAACCTTTTTAAATCTGGGTCTTAGTGTTTTCATATTCACTCTGGTTTTCTACATAGGACAGCTAGGTCAGCCTCTGTAAAAATAGCTAGTTTTCTGCTCCTTGTCACTATAGGGAAATAGTAATATTAATTTTCTGCTAATCCCACTTTTAAATACCATGCATGCTGCCTTGTAGTCTACAAGGCCACCATACGAATGACTTCTTAATATTTAAAAGGGAAATCTTTTCCTCTCAAAACAGGTTATTTTGAGACATCAAACTTCAGATTTTACGCTGCAGCAGTCAGACTGCAAAGGGTGGGCCTGTAGCTATCTATGCACTGCCACTTTAGTGGATGGCACAATATTTGCTGCAGTCCACAAGGGTCATTTAACTTCCAGGCCCTGGGTGCACTTTATGCAGCCTATACAAAGGACTTACAGGCGTGTCAATGGTACCAATCAGGAATAAGCTAATTTAACCATGTTTAATGGTTGAGTACAGGCACTTTAGCAAGGGTAAAGTGCGCAGAGTTGTAAAGCCAGCAAATATAGCATTAACAAAAAGAAAATAATCTGGGGTGATCATGCAAAAAAGGCTGATTTCCTACAAGTGCATTTATATATTGTTTCAATTATAAAGAGGTAAGACTAAGGGGCATGTTTACAAGCCCCTATCGCCACCGGACTATTACTTTTTTTGATACTCAAGTGAGGTAACCCCATTTCTCTTATATATACTGTGGCACTAAGCCACTTAATGTGGTGGCTTAACACCACATTGTAAATATGCCCCTTTCTTCTGCAGTCCTCCGCTGCAAAGGGGTGCTCAATGGGTCTGACTGTGGGCTTTCCACCGCAACAACCATTGCTTTTTGACACTGACCCATATTTACAAGGCTGAGGCAGAACCCAAAACAGCGCCAATCTAATGCCATGGAAAACCAGGTGTTAGAATGGTGATACGAGGAAAAATTATTTATTTCTCCTAGTTTTAGGCTCATTCCATGTATGCTGCATTCTGAAGCACACATAGAAAGAGCAAATTGCCCTTATTGATTGTTTATGTGCAAGAAGGTACACCTTCCTCCACATAAACAATGGCCCTTGCAGCACAGGTACCCTTGCAACATGGAAGCAGTGTGCCTGCGCTGATGCTAGGTATCTTTTTTGTGCCAGTGCTGGGAAAAACTTAGGGGTGCACCATCTATTTGTGAATGTGGTGCATCCCTGCATTTTAGAAATGTCAAAGCGTGGCGCTGCTGAATTTTGTGCAGTTCCACGCTGCAACATTTTCTTTGTAATATGCGCCTAAGTGGCATGCCCTGAACCTTCAGGGGCTTATTTACAAGCTCCCTGCGCCTCCAGTGCATCAGTTTTGGCATGGGAAAAAGTGACGTACCGGCGGCCCAGGGGGCTTGTAAATACGCCCCTTAAGTTTTTCTAAACTTTTGCAGGTGGAGCCTAGGCAGTGCATGCGCTGTCTGGAAGACCTGCAGTAATCACTGTTGGAGGGGAATCCCACCTGCTGCTTGCCATTGATTTACTCCTGCATCGCTCTTCTTTACTGGCTCATCCTCAGTTGGTGCTCCCGATACATCACTTCCGTTTCTCTCTCTGCAGCACCGACCAACGTCATGTCCTCATCCTGTAAGTGTTCATGTGTTCCTTTGGGGACTTTTTGTTTTGTTTGCCATGGCTCATGTTTATTGTGAACAGCTTTTTACATATGGGAATTCATTTTGATTGGTTATGTGTATGCTCTAAATAACTCTTCACATATGCAAATGAACGGCTACGTGTGTGCCTTTATCTAATGTGTAATTTAGAAGCTGGTTCCTAGCATACAATTGTTTATGCGTTTTATTGGTTTTTTACTCGGTTTTTAAGTTTACCTACTCCTTGGAGTATTATTTAGAGGCGCAATATTTTGCTGCTGACTAACATATTTTGTTTCTTCTGGGAAGGCGTGTTTGTTTTCACAGTGGAATGAATGAGACCTCTCGTGTGTGGCAGTGAAATGTTTCATAGGTGTTTCTCCAGTCATCCTGGTGACTGGACTCAGTCCATCCCTCATTCTGTCTTTAAAAAAGGATCTGAGATCAAAGGCTCTGATCAGGTTACTGATCCCCTCTGATTGCCTGGCCCTCATTTTCCTTTTTACTGGAAGTCCATTAGTGGCTTCCATTAATGCAGTTATCCGTCAGCAGTGGGGTGCATACATAACAAATTCTGCTATCGCCTTTACTTTTCCAAACATATTTTCAACATTTGATCCAGGTTTTTTTTTAAAAACAAACGAGTTCCCATCTGCATGTTTTTTATGTGTTAGCAATCCGCTGAAAGAGGTTTCAATGTGTTCAGGAGGCTGTAGTACCATATTTTTTCATTTCTTCAACGATGCAGAGAGAATTTTAAAGAAAAATAATTCACTAAGGCATTTCTATGCACCACAGCATGCATTATTTCGTTCCCGTCCAGTTCCCTCTTCTCGCTCTTTCTCCCTCCCTCACACCCCACCCACCCCTTATAAAATAAACCAAATCATGCCATCCGTAACATATTTCTAACTCTTTCATCTTCCTTTTATATGGTCAAATAAAAACATGACAACTTTTTGAAGTGTTGGTTGTGGAGAGGGGGCTGCAGCATGTCTGATAGTTCAGTAAGGTTAATTTTGTTTTATTGGGGCAAAGGCAGTTAAGTCTGTTTCCCCCTCCCTCCAGGCCCTTCCTCCCACCACCACCCTTGGATGCGGATGGCCTTCTTCCCCTTTCCTTTTTTTCATTAGTCCATTATTTTTGTCCTCTTCTGCAGTTCATTCCAGGGAGTGGCATGTCTTCTGATTGAGGTAAAAAGTGTCAGTGGGAAATTGGAACAGCTACAAAAAAACTGGTTTAATGCAACAGAACTTTAAAAAGTGAGAGATGCACAAGTAATGACAGTAAAACTGTCCCTCACAATGCAAGCTGGTTCCTTTGCTCACCCGTTGACTGTCAGAGGATTGCTTAAGGCTTATTTAAAGGTCATTTCTTCAGAAGCAATATTCAGCTTGTGTCCTTGGAACTTTGGTAAAATTAATAAAACAATGTAATGCTGGTGGATACTAAAATTAAACAATCAGATAATCAGATTCAACAAAAATTCAACAATCAGATAAAGTAAATAACTGATGTGGAGGTTGCACCTTGGTGGATTCCTAAATAAGGTTACACCGATTTTTTTTCAAATTAAATATTAAAACAAATATCACTCTGTAGGCAGGTCTAACAGACTTTGAACCAATGTTTTATTGTGGGCAGTCGTACCTGAGTTGATACGCTGCTGAGCTCCCATCTCGGTATGTACCTTATGTGCTGAGCCTATACCGCCAAAAGGCAAAATTGTACATGAATATGTACCAAGTTTAGGCCGTTTTATGCCCCAAATGTCTTTTTTTTGTTATATATAGACTACTATGTATATATGAAAAATATGTGTCCTATTGCAACGGAAATAGTCTGCAGCCTAATGCAAGCGCAAAGCTATCTCACCGTGCAAACCGCTGCTCTGGCAGTAGCACTGCACCCTGCCTCTTGGTGGCGGTGTAGGACATCGGAAAGGCATGCTGACTGGGAAGCCACCAAAAAATTCCACACTAGCCCACAAAATTCAACAGCACACCACATAATTACTACATACCACTCCACAACACAAAATATCAATTCACATAATTACACTCCATGACACACAATCCTACTCCACATAATTGCAGTACACTCAAAACCACAATATTACTATCCACATAATTCCTCAACACACCATGCCACATAATTCCACTACACATCACACAAGTCCACCCCACACAATTATACAAGTAACAAATTCCAATACAACTCACATAATTCCACTCCTCACCACATACACCCACTACACTCCAATCCAAAACTCATAGGTAAACGACATTCTCATTACAACGCCAGTAGTTCCTACTCTTGCAAACGCTATTGCAGTGCAAATGCTTGATCTTATTTAACTATTGGCCTTATGTAACAAATGTTTCTGATAGATCATCTATAAATAGACTTTCTTTCCTTTAATATATTGGTAAAACTGACACTACCATAACAATTGTCATTTGGTACTGTTGTGTGAGTGATCACGTGCTTATGTTTAGCTATTTTCTGCGTGTCTATGTTTACAATTACGTCTATTTGTACGTGCCATAAAAAAAGCAAGTTCGATCGGCTTTCTGAAGTTGAACTGGTTGAGTAAACTGTGTTTTCTGTTTTTTGATTGGTGTGCTTTTCAAAATGCACAGTAGATGGCAGTGTTGGTAAGGGTTTTAAATGCTTCAACACATTTATGCTTTTAAATGTTTGCTTTTTAAAACGATATCTCTAATGCTATGAGGTGGGTACATTATACCATAGATACGAAACAAGAGTTGCGACGATTTACAATTGTTACATTACAAGTTCATACGCTTTCAATATTAATTTTAAAATGTCATTTTTTTTATCTAAAATTTTCTAACAAGGTTGAGAATGAAAAACATAGTTTATGAAAAATAAAGCCCCAGAACGCTAAATCCTGTTTCTTGTGTGATCATATTTTGTTCTTATTTGCATCCTATTGATCGCAGTGTTACACTAACACCTAGTTATTGAATGATTTGCTGTAGTTTGTGCCTCGGTAACTGTGCTCGTGTATTCCTGCCCATTAATTTTCAGATTATGTTATGTGGCAACTGTTATAGGTACTAAGCTTTGCTACTCAAACGAAGGCCCCGATTTACAAACCTGTGATACAAGGCTGAGCAGCACCCAATGTTGCTACCCTGCATGGTGTAACCGGGAGAGAGCACGAGAGCGATTTATCTACACAGGTATGGCACTACCATGATCTCTTCCTCTCCAGCACAATCAGGCTGCCTAGCGCCATGCACACACCTTTGCACTATCATGCCAAGGTGTCTGCGTGAGTCTTGCAAAGCTTTTGTACTGGAAGGGCAGCATTCCAGTATACAATACTATGCTTAGACTAACTTTTCTCCCCTCTCCCTGGGGCCGGTGCTGATTTCAGCTGCTGTGCCCCAGGCACACACCTTTGCGCAATAGCTGTGGCAATCTTTAAAGCACCTGATCCTGTTTCAAAGGATCAGTGAATATCTTTCGAGATACTCACAGAATCTTACATAAAATGTGTTAATATTTACTCTGAAAGAAAAAGCAATTAATATTGCTGTTGGGATTTATTTTTAAATGTTGGTGGGGTTAGAGCAAAAGGAGGCCTTTGAAGTGATTCAGATGGAGATTGTACTTGCTCCATGTTTAAAATCATTTGTGGGCGCAAACAGTGCATGGGTGCTGTTGAAAAGCAATATAGATTGAGAGCAGTATTCATCCAATATGATGCTTACAACGAATGAGTTGTTGTGTACGTGTAGTATTCTCCTATTACTATCTATCTCTTATGATAACTTGTTCCTAGCTGCTCAGCCTGTGTGAGTGTTCTGATTAGAATGTTTGGTGTATGTGCTGTGAGTGGAATGCTTGGGTGACTGGATGAGGATGACAGTTGGTGAATGGGGCTGAGGAGCTAGCAGGATGCGCCCGGTGGGACTGTTGATGGATATCTAGGACAGCTGTTATATACCTGTTGATGAAGATTTATACTTGTTTATCTGCTACACGGAATAAACCTACTTTGGCTTCATCACACCAGCATTTTCCTGATTACTACACTTATTTTTGGCGACGAGTTGGAGACGTCCCCACGCTCAACAGTGGGTACAAGTGGCCTGAGAAACCTCATCATGCTTTCTATATTATGCCGGAGAAAAGATACTACAAGTAACGGACGACTGGTTAAAGCAACAGGAACAATATGCTACAGAAAAGACACTCAAGAGGCCTCACAGGTATCTCTCTTTAAAGACATTCAGCTTCAAATGTAACAAAGGAAACAAGCACAAAGCCAGCGCGCTGTGCAGTCCTACCGTTGTCCATCACATCGGACAGCCCCCACACAAGCGTGCTGTACCTCATCTCATGAAGCTACTACAACTAGCCACTTCAAAGATTCTGCACTAACTGAGCCTTCAGGTACAGTAAGCCTCTTCATCTTCTTCAGTGATGCTGTGCAGAATGTGGCTCACAAGGACATTATATTTCTAAAAAGTCTTACTAACCTTACATGTGGCTGCCTGATTTCTGGCTACAGTGGAGCTGACTGCACGGAGAGTCCTGCACCAACAAGGAAAGTCCACTCCTTGAAAATTACTTCCTATGTGAGTACACACTGCATGGACACAAACTTCAAGATTTACATGGACAGTTTGTCCTGCGCCAAATCTGTCTACTGCCAGGTGTTGGCGCTACTTTGGAGGTGCCTGAAGAATGACTTTGTATGATACAGGTTTCTACAAGCTGTGCAAGGTATTTATTTCCAGATGTGGGCACAACGTGGAAAGTGCCTGCATATTGTCTCTGTCTGCTTCTTCTCATCTACAGGGTGGTGCACGTCTACTTCAGGTGCAGAGATTCCTACACACGGCCCTGCACTTCAAGTGAAGCAAGTCTGGTGTGGTGACCGTTTGGTGTATTTTTGTCTTTCAAGCATTCTTGTCGCGGTTGCATTTGTGGACTTCTAGGGTAAGTTTACTTTTACTCATATTTTGGGCCCCAGCCATCCTCTCCACATTTGGCAGTTCAACGGCCCTGTTGTAGTTTAAAACAACAACGTGAGCCATGCTCAGCGCGCTCTCTTACCTTCTTGCGGATTCTATGACTTTCAGTGACACATTAGAATCCTTCTCCGTCTCGGCCTCACTAAGCAGCAATGTGGGCCCACACTGTTGCCTACAACCACCCTGCACTGTGTCACTTAACGTGCGGCCATCTTGCGGTTGGCACCATTGAAACAGCATTGCCTTACTTTACACGTTTTTGCCAATCACATTTTCACACGTGCGTCGTCTTCAACAGAGTTATTTGGAGCATGAAGACTGACGAGAACGTCGTGTTTAAGGTGAATGAGCATGAGGCTGGTTTTTTACACCGGCGGTGAGTGAAAGTTGTTTCTTTTTCTCAAAGTGACTAACATCCAGTTACAGGATTTATTTTCTTCTTCACGTTCCACACCAGGGTTTCAAGACACTGCAACATGAAGAAATGTCTTTATCGTAATGGGAAAAACATACTTGGAATGCTTATCGGAGCACTTCTTTTCACGAGTGCCGCGTAGGATTGTTCTAATTTGTGCAATCTTGTTTTCATGCATTTCAGTATTCACTGCTCTGTGCTATGCTGCCATCTAGTGACTATTTCTCACACCTTTTGGAGGTTTATTTATATGACAGTTTACAGTGTTTCAGTCAAGGCTTCACTGTTCAGTATGTATGTGGCAATCTTGAATGTCTTATTTCTATTACAGTTTTACAGCATTACAGTTTCCACATTTCACATATCAAGTTTTCCTTACATTGGGAACGTGTTAGTTTTCTTTACAGTGGTTTGCTGCTCTTCATTTTCCCTTACATGAGGGATGGTCATGGGTTTAAGTACATGTCCTTTTTAAAAAAAACAAAAAGTGTTAGGTACATGTCTTTTTCAAATAAAAAGTGTTTCATGTGGCCCTTACACAGGGATGAACCCTTACACGGGATAAGTTTTATGAGTTTATGTTGCAGGGGGGTCCCTGCATGCTTAAGACGCCTTGCGCCGCACGAGTTTTGTTGCTGAGTCTTCACATTGCTTGCCTCCTCACATTGGAGAGCTTTCACATTTTATTTCACAGGTTGTCCCTTAGTTACTAGTGGGGCAGGACATTGGGTGCAAGTCCCTATTTTCTCATGACGTTTTATATTCTTTACATAGTGTGATTTTTACAAATCAGGTTGTCCCTTTTGATTGGTGGGGGCAGGACATTGGGTATTAGTCCTTCTTGTCCACAGTCACATTCACGTTGTCCCCTGTTCAGGGTGGGGGCATGATGTTGGGTCACATCCCTTCTGTCCACATTTACATACACGTTGTCCCCTGTTTAGGGTGGGGGCAGGAATTTGGGTCCCAGTCCCTCTTTCCACACCTTTACATGAAGTGTTCCCTACATGGGATTGTACACGTTTTTGTTATCAATCGATTGCCTTTATTAAAAGGGGGAGATGGGTATTTCGTGTTCATATGTAACGTGCCTTTTTCTCTTTTCCTTTGATCTTGCTTAGTCTCTACCCCTCTTGTGGTGTGGTTTCTGTCATCCCTGGGTTACTGACTATTTTACTTATCTTTTGCTGTTTATATTACAGCCTTAAGATGATCGGTACATGTATTTGTCTTATACATTTATGCTTGTAGTTTTAAGACGTTTTGATTATTTATCTCAACTTATATTTTTATGTTTATAGTTTCAAGATGTTAAGTTTCTTCTTTCACTTATAAGGAAAGAGATATGTAGTATTCTTCTATTACTATCTATCTTTTATGATAACGTGTTCCTAGCTGCTCAGCCTGTGTGAGTGTTCCGAGTAGAATGTTTGGTGTATGTGCTGTGAGTGGAATGCTTGTGTGACTGGATGAGGATGACAGTTGGTGAATGGGGCTGAGCAGCTAGCAGGCTGCTCCCGGTGGCACTGTTGATTGATATCTAGGACTGCTGTTATATACCTGTTGATGAAGATTGATACTTGTTTATCTGCTACTGGAATAAACCTACTTTGGCTTCATCATACCAGTGTTGTCCTGATTACTACAATATGGTTAAAGGGCACCAAGGGAATCAGAGCAAAAGTATTCAGTATTAGAGAAAGCTTTGGATCGTGCATCATTTTCTATATGTTTTTATGGAGGGAAAATAATTGTCTCTGCATGTATTACAAAGAACTAATGAAAATGTTATCTCCTGGAGGAGTGAAAAGCACTAGATTGGCAAGACTGGCTGCACATAGGGTGTACATACTAAGGAAAGTTAACCATCAGGTGGATTGCATGTCACAGCTACCTTGGTCAGTTCCAGAGACTTTCAACAGTGATGATGAAGGTCAGGTAGATTTCTCTAGTAAGTGATATGGAATTTGGAGCTCCTTTGATGGTTTGTACAGAAGAGCAGTGGATGCAAGCAGTGGAGGAGTCTCCAACGTTTGAGGTTGGCCAGAAGAAGGGTAGATAGAAGGTGAGCTGAAGTTCATGGTCAAAGTGAACTTTTCTAGTAACCAAAGTTGGACAAGAAAGTTGAACATTGGAAAAGGGCCATGTAAATTGGGTGGTAGTAGCGATCAATGAACCAGGCCTTGTGTGGTGAAGTCAGTACCTGTTGATTTACCTCAACGGACTTTGCAAAATCTTGGTATGGACATTCCTAGTTCTTTGCATGCTTCCACCCCGAAGGGAATTACATGCCATTGTAGTTGTGAAGTATTAGACCTCGTGACCTGAAATTAAAGTGGTGCAAAATATCACACTTAATTTGTAGGTAGGGCTTCAATTAGGTTCAGGTGTCATTTTCGTTATGCTAGTGTCATTTGGAGTAATAATGGTAATTTCATGTAACGAAATGTACGCGTAATACCAGAAATAATGCCAGTATGCCACGTTGCCTAATGAGAATTTAATTCAGTGAAACATTCCAAGCCAAGAAGCATGGAACAACATGATTGGTAACTTGAGCATGAATGCGAGCCGCATTTTCGAAACACGAGTGCCAGTTCATTAGCACTGGCAGTCAATAAACATTAAAGGCTGTATATTTATCCGAGTGTACAGGATGGGTATTTTGTTACGTGAAAAACTGCAGTTACAAATGCAAGTGGCAGTTCTTTTAATGCGGGCGCTCGAAATGCAAACCCAACATACATTTTCAAGTTGAATTTGTAACCGAGCAGACCGCTTGCATAATTAATTTTCTTAATTTCTTCTTTTTAACATGAGGAAAGTGCCATATAAACTAGGAGGCTAACGTATGTGCAGCAACAACTTCCTCTTCTTCTCCTGAAGACTCCTCCCTCTGATTTGTTAATCTTTGGCCATTTGTTTATTTCATTTTGGAGGGAAAGTATCACTTTATTTTTGTTGAAATTTCTGATGAATCCACTCACTTGGAAACTTTACTTTTTGGAAAAAATCAAGGGGCAGATTTACAAGAAACTGATGCATCTGCAAATATGCGTCAGTTTCCCTGCGCCTGAGTGAAACACCCTTGCGCCACCATAGGTGCGCCGTATTTACAATACGGCGCACTATGGCACAAGGATTGACAGATGCGTCAGAAATTCTGAGACATCCGTTGGTGGAAAAGTCACGCTTTGCTGGAGTCGTGTCGCAAGCAGGACGCAACTCCAGCAATGCGCGTTGCAGCCTATTTCGAATACACTGCATCACTCCTTAAGCATGCTTCAAAAAGGCGTAAGGTTTTGATGCAGTGGCGTCCTAAAAGTCACGCAGTGAAATCTTGTAGATTTCACTGCGTCACTTTTATGAGGCTTTACTTCGTGGGAACGCCTACCCTGCATACATTATACCTGACGTAAACATAATGTCGGTGAACACCCTAAATATCGGCTGCCTAGAATATCGAATTTAAAATATAGAGTGGACAGAATATCGAATCACCAAAATATAGTAGGTCAGAATATCGAAATTAAGGTAAGAAATATCGATTGCTATAATATCGAATTTAAAATATCATTTTCCATTATATCGATTTTTTTTTTGTGTTATGTATGTTAGTATATGTGTTAAAAATATATATGCATTGTATGTATCACCTTATTTGGAAACTGCCAATAAACATCTTTTTGAAATGAAAAAAAGAAATATATATATATATATATTATTTTTGTAATGTATGTTTAATATTTTTAAAGTAATGAATGTTTTGCTATTTAATTTTTATGTAATTTAATTCGATAGCGGGTTGTGGGTTTATAGGGGAATAGGGTGGAAAGTAATTTAATTATAGTAAATTAAATATTGGTTTTTATGAATTAATTATTTATAATTTAATTTTGCGTTTTAGTTCTGTAGTGGGTTGTGGGTTTATAGGGGAATAGGGTGGGAAGTAGTTTAATTGTAATTAAGTAAATATTAATTTTAATTGGTATGTATTGATAATTAATTAATTGTTAATTAATTATTAATTGTTAATTAATTTTTATTAATTGGTAATTAATTTTAATTAATTGGTTAATTGATAATTATGTCAATTGTTTTAATTTATTATTTGGAGTAGGTTGTGTGTTATTGGGGAATAGGGTGGGAAGTAATTTAATTGTAATTAAATAAATATGTGTTTTTACTTATATGTATTGATAAATAGTTTAATTATTAATTAGTAATTAATTAATTCATTTTTATTTAAATATTAAATCATTACTTTCCCTACTGTTGCACTCTCTGGAGTGGGAATAGTAATTTTTATCCCTATGCTATCCAACGCTTTCCCTACTGTTGCACTCACTGGAGTGGGAATAGTGATTTTTACCTCTACGCTATCCAATGCTTTCCCTACTGTTGCACTCTCTGGAGTGGGAATAGTAATTTTTACCCCTACGCTATCCAACGCTTTCCCTACTGTTGCACTCTGTGGAGTGGTCATAGTAATTTTTACCCTCCCGCTATCCAACGCTTTCCCTACTGTTGCACTCTCTGGAGTGGGAATAGTAATTTTTACCCCTACGCTATCCAACGCTTTCCCTAATGTGGCACTCTCTGGAGTGGTAATAGTAATTTTTACCCTCCCTCTATCCAACGTTTTGTCTACTGTTGCACTCTCTGGAGTGGGAATAGTAATTCTTACCCCTACGCTATCCAATGCTTTCCCTACTGTTGCACTCACTGTAGTGGGAATAGTAAATTTTGCCCCTGCGCTATCCAACGCTTTCTTTACTGTTGCACTCTCTGGAGTGGGAATAGCAATTTTTACCCTTACGCTATCCAATGCTTTCCCTGCTGTTGCACTCACTGGAGTGGGAATAGTACATTTTACCCCTACGCTATCCAACGCTTTCCCTACTGTTGCACTCTCTGGAGTTGGAATAGTAAAGGTTACCCCTATGCTATCCAACACTTTCCCTACTGTTGCACTCACTGGAGTGGGAATAGTAAAGGTTACCCCTATGCTATCCAACGCTTTCCCTACTGTTTCAGTCTCTGGAGTGAGAATAGTAATTTTTACACCTACGCTATCCAACGCTTTCCATACTGTTGCACTGTCTGGAGTGGGAATAGTAATTTTTACCCTTATGCTATCCAACGCTTTTCCTACTGTTGCACTCACTGGAGTGGGAATAGTGATTTTTACCTCTACGCGATCCAATGCTTTCCCTACTGTTGCACTCTCTGGAGTGGGAATAGTAATTTTTACCCCTACGCCATCCAACGCTTTCCCTACTGTTGCACTCTCTGGAGTGGTAATAGTAATTTTTACCCTCCCGCTATCCAACGCTTTCCCTACTGTTGCACTCTCTGGAGTGGGAATAGTAATTTTTACCCCTATGCTATCCAACGCTTTCCCTACTGTTGCACTTTCTGGAGTGGGAATTGTAATTTTTACCCCTATGCTATCCAACGCTTTCCCTACTGTTGCACTCTCTGGAGTGGTAATAGTAATTTTTACCCTCCCGCTATCCAACGCTTTCCCTACTGTTGCACTCTCTGGAGTGGGAATAGCAATTTTTACCCCTTTGCTATCCAACGCTTTCCCTACTGTTGCACTCACTGGAGTGGGAATAGTGATTTTTACCTCTACGCTATCCAATGCTTTCCCTACTGTTGCACTCTCTGGAGTGGGAATAGTAATTTTTACCCCTACGCTATCCAACGCTTTCTCTACTGTTGTACTCTCTGGAGTGGTAATAGTAATTTTTACCCTCCTGCTATCCAACGCTTTCCCTACTGTTGCACTCTCTGGAGTCGTAATAGTAATTTTTACCCTCCCGCTATCCAACGCTTTCCCTACTGTTGCACTCTCTGGAGTGGGAATAGTAATTTTTACCCCTATGCTATCCAACGCTTTCCCTACTGTTGCACTTTCTGGAGTGGGAATAGTAATTTTTACCCCTATGCTATCCAACGCTTTCCCTACTGTTGCACTCTCTGTAGTGGTAATAGTAATTTTTACCCTCCCGCTATCCAACGCTTTCCCTACTGTTGCACTCTCTGGAGTGGGAATAGCAATTTTTACCCCTATGCTATCCAACGCTTTCCCTACTGTTGCACTCACTGGAGTGGGAATAGTGATTTTTACCTCTACGCTATCCAATGCTTTCCCTACTGTTGCACTCTCCGGAGTGGGAATAGTAATTTTTACCCCTACGCTATCCAACGCTTTCCCTACTGTTGTACTCTCTGGAGTGGTAATAGTAATTTTTACCCTCCTGCTATCCAACGCTTTCCCTACTGTTGCACTCTCTGGAGTGGGAATAGTAATTTTTACCCCTATGCTATCCAACGCTTTCCCTACTGTTGCACTCACTGGAGTGGGAATAGTGATTTTTACCTCTACGCTATCCAATGCTTTCCCTACTGTTGCACTCTCTGGAGTGGGAATAGTAATTTTTACCCCTACGCTATCCAATGCTTTCCCTACTGTTGCACTCTCTGGAGTGGTAATAGTAATTTTTACCCTCCCGCTATCCAACGCTTTCCCTACTGTTTCACTCTCTGGAGTGAGAATAGTAATTTTTACACCTACGCTATCCAAGGCTTTCCATACTGTTGCACTTTCTGGAGTGGGAATAGTAATTTTTACCCCTACGCTATCCAACGCTTTCCCTACTGTTGCACTCTCTGGAGTGGGAATAGTAATTTTTACCCCTATGCTATCCAACGCTTTCCCTACTGTTGCACTCACTGGAGTGGGAATAGTGATTTTTACCTCTACGCTATCCAATGCTTTCCCTACTGTTGCACTCTCTGGAGTGGGAATAGTAATTTTTACCCCTACGCTATCCAACGCTTTCCCTACTGTTGCACTCTCTGGAGTGGTAATAGTAATTTTTACCCTCCCACTATCCAACGCTTTCCCTACTGTTGCACTCTCTGGAGTGGGAATAGTAATTTTTACCCCTACGCTATCCAACGCTTTCCCTAATGTGGCACTCTCTGGAGTGGTAATAGTAATTTTTACCCTCCCTCTATCCAACGTTTTGTCTACTGTTGCACTCTCTGGAGTGGGAATAGTAATTCTTACCCCTACGCTATCCAATGCTTTCCCAACTGTTGCACTCACTGGAGTGGGAATAGTAAATTTTGCCCCTGCGCTATCCAACGCTTTCTTTACTGTTGCACTCTCTGGAGTGGGAATAGCAATTTTTACCCTTACGCTATCCAATGCTTTCCCTGCTGTTGCACTCACTGGAGTGGGAATAGTACATTTTACCCCTACGCTATCCAACGCTTTCCCTACTGTTGCACTCTCTGGAGTTGGAATAGTAATTTTTACCCCTACGCTATTCAACACTTTCCCTACTGTTGCACTCACTGGAGTGGGAATAGTAAAGGTTACCCCTATGCTATCCAACGCTTTCCCTACTGTTTCACTCTCTGGAGTGAGAATAGTAATTTTTACACCTACGCTATCCAACGCTTTCCATACTGTTGCACTTTCTGGAGTGGGAATAGTAATTTTTACCCCTATGCTATCCAACGCTTTCCCTACTGTTGCACTCACTGGAGTGGGAATAGTGATTTTTACCTCTACGCTATCCAATGCTTTCCCTACTGTTGCACTCTCTGGAGTGGGAATAGTAATTTTTACCCCTACGCTATCCAACGCTTTCCCTACTGTTGCACTCTCTGGAGTGGTAATAGTAATTTTTACCCTCCCGCTATCCAACGCTTTCCCTACTGTTGCACTCTCTGGAGTGGGAATAGTAATTTTTACCCCTATGCTATCCAACGCGTTCCCTACTGTTGCACTTTCTGGAGTGGGAATAGTAATTTTTACCCCTATGCTATCCAACGCTTTCCCTACTGTTGCACTCTCTGGAGTGGTAATAGTCATTTTTACCCTCCCGCTATCCAACGCTTTCCCTACTGTTGCACTCTCTGGAGTGGGAATAGTAATTTTTACCCCTATGCTATCCAACGCTTTCCCTACTGTTGCACTCACTGGAGTGGGAATAGTGATTTTTACCTCTACGCTATCCAATGCTTTCCCTACAGTTGCACTCTCTGGAGTGGGAATAGTAATTTTTACCCCTACGCTATCCAACGCTTTCCCTACTGTTGCACTCTCTGGAGTGGTAATAGTAATTTTTACCCTCCTGCTATCCAACACTTTCCCTACTGTTGCACTCTCTGGAGTGGGAATAGTAATTTTTACCCCTACGCTATCCAACGCTTTCCCTAATGTGGCACTCTCTGGAGTGGTAATAGTAATTTTTACCCTCCCTCTATCCAACGTTTTGTCTACTGTTGCACTCTCTGGAGTGGGAATAGTAATTTTTACCCCTACGCTATCCAATGCTTTCCCTACTGTTGCACTCAATGGAGTGGGAATAGAAAATTTTGCCCCTGCGCTATCCAACGCTTTCCCTACTGTTGCACTCTCTGGAGTGGGAATAGCATTTTTTACCCTTACGCTATCCAATGCTTTCCCTGCTGTTGCACTCACTGGAGTGGGAATAGTACATTTTACCCCTACGCTATCCAACGCTTTCCCTACTGTTGCACTCTCTGGAGTTGGAATAGTAATTTTTACCCCTACGGTATTCAACACTTTCCCTACCGTTGCACTCACTGGAGCTGGAATAGTAAAGGTTACCCCTATGCTATCCAACGCTTTCCCTACTGTTTCACTCTCTGGAGTGAGAATAGTAATTTTTAGAGCTACGCTATCCAACGCTTTCCATACTGTTGCACTTTCTGGAGTGGGAATAGTAATTTTTACCGCTACGCTATCCAACGTTTTCCCTACTGTTGCACTCATTAAGAATTAACAAAAAAATTATTACTTGAATTGTTTTAATTATTATTTATTTTTATATTTAGATAATATGTTTATTTATATATATATATCGATATATTTTTAATAATGTTCTGAATATTTTATAATTGAGATTAATAATTATTTTATAATATTATAAAGTAAATATATATTAAAAATTATTTTTTTTACATTACATTTATTATTTTTACATTTTAAGCTTTTTTACCTATTTTAACCATGTTTTATTTAATTATGTTTATTATTTAATTTCTTTTATAAATTTTTTTTACATTTCAAATATTCGATATTTTAGTTAACTATATTTTAAAATTCTGGGGCCGATTCCGATCCTGTATTTTCTTTTCCGTACAACTCGTATCCGTATTTTTTTACGTAAGAACCGTACAAACGGTGAAGTACGATTCGTACGGGAAAAATACATACGAATCACCTCGGGAAAAGTCTACGAGACGTCCCCGGACAGTTTTACGTACGAGTCGTAAAACTGAAGTCCGAGCGCACAAGTCCGATCCGTACCGGCGTCCTGAATGCACAAGCGTATGGAAAACGTCCCGTAAGGAGCGAACTGTGTACCACCCCTACCCCGGGTTCACTTGTGCTCGGGGTACGAGTCGTACGGCCCCCCACCCCACCCCTGTATGTACGGACCGTACCCCCCCACCCCCGTATGTACGCGCCGTACACCCACCCCACCCATGTATGTACGCGCTGTAACCTCAGCCCCGTATGTACGTGCCGTACCCCCACCCCACCCGCGTATGTACCCGCCGTACCCCCAGCCCCGTATGTACGCTCCGTACCCCCAGCCCACCCGCGTATGTATGTGCCGTACCCCCTGCCCCGTATGTACGTGCCGTACCCCCAGCCCCGTTTGTACGCGCCATACCCCCAGCCCCGTATGTATGCGGCGTACCCCCACTCCACCCGCGTAGGTACGCGCCGTACCCCCAGCCCCGTATGTATGCGCCGTACCCACACCCCAGCCCCGTATGTACGCACCGTACCCCCAGCCCCGTATGTATGCGCCGTACCCCCAGCACCGTATGTACGAGCCGTACCCCCACCCCACCCGCATATGTACGTACGGCGCGTACATACATTGATTGATGGTTTGTACAGAGGAGCAGTGGATGTAAGCATGGGAGGAGTCTCCAACGTTTGAGGTTGGCCAGAAGAAGGGAAGTTAGAAGGTAAGCTGAAGTTCATGGTCAAAGTGAGTATTTCTAGTAACCAAAGTTAGACAAGAATGTTGAACATTGGAAAAGGTCCATGTAAATTGGGTGGTAGTAGCGAGCAATGAACCAGGTCTTGTGAGGTGAAGTCAGTACTTGATGATTTTCCTGGATGGCCATGGCAAAATCTTGGTATGGACATTCCTGGTTCTTTGCATACCTACTCCACAAAGGAATTACAAGCCGGTGTAGTTATGAAGTTTTATACCTCGTGACCTGAAATTAAAGTGGTACAAAATAACACAATGAAGTTGTAGGAAGAGTTTCTATTAGGTTCAGGTTTAATTTTCCTTATGCTGGTGCAATTTGGAGCAATCATAGTAAATTAATGTAACAAAATGTATGCGTAATACCAGAAAAAACCAGTCGGTCAGTTTGCCGGATGAGAATTTAATTCAGCGAAACTTTCTAACCCAAGAAGCATGGACCAACATGATTGGTAGCTTGAGCACGAGTGTGAGTCGCATGTTCCAAACACGAGTGCCAGATCAGATCAGAAATAGCTTTATTCGATTTAAAAGTAAATCATAAAACCACAGAAATAAAATACAAATTTACATTAAAAAGCAATTTTAACATATACTGCTGATCTAAAATACAGCAATTCACCATGGTCCTACCTCAAAATTTCAGTTACACATAGATTTCCTATTTAATAACATTTTTTGAAAAAAAGGGCTACATACATTACAATCATTCCCATTCATTTTCCAATTTTTGTAGCATTAAAAATGCTACACAGCATTGTCTTAAACCTGAAGTTTTTAAAATAGGTAAAATAAACCTTTTTCTAGGGTTGGAGTCAAACTTGCAGAATAAAAGAATATGTAGCGTTTATTGTCTTGACACATCGTCGCAGGGGCAGGTGTTCAAATTTCTAGATCAGTCATTTATGATAGGAAAGTTACTGAGCCTATGAAAAATGCCCAAGCCGAACCGTGTGAATAACATACGATCAACATTTCCTATCACTTGGACCAAATATGGTTGGATGTCCAAACATGATAGCATCAACTGATTTTCCATAACAGTGGGTTTCGCACTCTCACTAAGCCATCTTTTTGATTGGAAAAATGCAAGACATTCGGCTTTCAATACCTTTCAATAAATGGATACCATAGTGTCAGGCCTCTCAAAATTTGTGCAGTCTTAAACAATCTTTGAGAATGTCACGATTAAAACTGGTCTCATCTGTCACCCAGACCTTATGCCATAACATAATAGGCTCAACCTTAACCAGATCTGTTTCAAACGGTAGGCCAAGCTCCGAGTGGCAAATGTAATTAGCAGTAGAACCTGGAACCGCTAGCAGATATCGTAAGAAAGCATTTTCAGTCATTTGCAATTGCTGCACATCCGTGAAGCCCCATATTCCTGCACCATACAACGCTGTCGTCAGACACTTTGATTTATATTTATAAATATGTAACAATTCGGGCACTGGTCTACGACCTAATTTTCTGGCAAAATGTATTACAGCATCCGCAGCTCTAGAGAACGACAAGTTCCTAGCAAGAACTGCAGGGGACCAGGACCCCTTGTTATCAAAGTTAATCCCTAATTATGAGAACGTTTTAGTGCTTTAAATTTTTATATTATCAATAAAAATGTTGCAGCCCTTAACATTCTTCTTCCCATACTTCATAGAATAGGTTTTTGTAGCATTCACTTTCAAACCTCTAGATTGCATAAAAGAGGTAAAACTATTAACTGCTCTTTGCAGACTTAATGGGGTTCTTGCCATTAAAACCGCATCAACTGCGTATAATAAAACCGGTACCGGGCCATTATTAATACTAGGAAGGTCCTGACACTGTTCTGTTAAGAACTGTCCAAGGCCATTAATATATAAAGTAAAAAGAAAAGGAGCAAGCACACAACCCTGTCTCACTCCTTTTCTAATTGGAAACTTGGCAGTGCACTCGCCTACTTTTCTGAACCGAACTCTCGCCCCTGCATCTTTATATAATTCTCTCATGAAATGTATGAGTGGAAGGTCAATTCCCATCTCTTCAAGAATGCCCCACAACCTATTGTGCTTCACACAGTCAAAAGATGAGCTAAGGTCAATAAATACCATATAAAGCCGTTCCTCCCTAACCTGTGTGTATTTACTTATTATAAGACTTAGGTTTAACCCCTGTTCAATGGTTCCAAGACCTGTTCGAAACCCATACTGAAATTTTGATAGGACAGCAGCATCATCTGCCCAGTTTTGTAACTTGTTTAAGACAACCCGTCCTACCACCTTGAGGAGAGAATCCAACAGGGATAGTGGACGATAACATGCTGGGTTATTTCGATCCCCCTTTTTATAAATTGGGATCAATATTGACTCGCACCATGAGGGGATCAGACCTTGCTGACAACAAGTGTCAAGAACGTTGGTTAATAAAGGGGCCCATTAGGAAAGATTAGATTTATACACGTCAACAGGGACTCCATCTGGTCCTGGAGCTTTTCCCGATGCAGTAGCATTAATGGCACATACTACCTCTTCTAGCGAGAAACTTATATCTAGCGGGAGCAATGGGACCTGTGCGTTTCTGGTAACATCAGATATATCTGAATCTAAATCACCTTCTGTTTGGATCTTATTATCGTCACTATATAGGGTAGTAAAATGTTGCACCCAACTATTCTCGCTTATTGCATTTACTACTGAGGGGGTATCGTTTGGACCCAGAAAGGGAGCATTAACTGTTTTACAGAAACCGATGTTATCTCTCCTTAGGCAAGCGTCATGCAATGCCTGCCAATCATCCTCCCTTAATTTCTCCTTTCATGCTTTAAGGGCACGCCTGTACGTACTTCTAGCCTGTTTAATTTCAGCGGGACTTCTGTCCTTCGTTTGTAATTCTTTCTTCAGATTTGAATAGGCCTTTGTACATGACTGATCGAACCATCCCTGGGTCTTACGCTCTTTCTGTGCTGATTCCACTCTTAATACATTTTTGATCCCACTCGTTATATGGGAAAAGGCATTTATAGCAGCGTCCTTCCTCTCCACCTCACTTAAACACACCGCAAAATCCTTTTTACATAAAACAAAAAGTTGTTCCATAAAAGCGGTTGAATTAACCTTATTCCAGCTCAAAGAGTATCCATTCATACTGGTAAGATTGATGTCAAAATCATATTGGGCTGTGGCCTCCCTCTTACCTTTGGTGGGTCTTACAAGATCAAAATCAAGACTTATTGGATAATGGTCACTCATGACATTAGAATGAGTTGTAAAGTTATGTACCTTTGTGGCATATCTATTTGAAACCAAAATAAAATCTTTTATGGAGTTACAGCCTCTACCGTTATATGTAGGTTTAAAGGGTATTTGAGGTATACACATGTCATTAGCGAAACCAATATCGAACTGGGAGGCAATTAGATTCAGCAGGTCCCCTGCCGCGGAATGTATAAAATGTACCTGTTCATCTTTCCCATCATACGATAAACGACATATACCCCGTCCCGTCTTTGGACACAAAACATGATTAAAGTCCCCACCCCATAGCAAACAAACATCATGCAGCATATCAACCTGAATTTTGCTAAGCTTTTTTTTGCAGGTTCTTTAAAGCAATAACTATCTGCTCTTTAGGGATGTTGTTATAAAAATTTATCAAAGCCACACCAAACTTTTTTATCATTTGAATTAGTAAAATCTGATAATAGGTTGCCGAAATGTTAAGACTTATCTTATTCGCGCCAATGCAGTTGGAAACAAATATACATAGGCCACTCTTGTTTCTTCAATGGTCCACTATGACTGCTGGCGTATGGAATGTTCGAAACCCATTTATGTTTGTTTCCTCCACCGTCCAGGTCTCTTGGAGGCACAATATATTAGCCGTCTCAACAAATCTTAACCATTGGGGGTCATCAATTTTCGACGATAACCCACATTTTCGAACCACGATTGCCAGTTCATTAGCACTGTCAGTCAACATATATTTCAGGCTGATTATTTACCCGAGTGGACAGTATTGGTAATTGTTTAAGTAAAAAACTGCAGTTTACAAATGCAAGTGGCAGTTCTTTTAATTCGGGCTCCAAAATATCAAATCCAACATACATCTTCAAGTTGAATTTGTAACCGAGCAGACCATTTGCGAAATTAATTTTCTTATTTTCTTCTTTTTATCAGGAGGTAAGTGCCTTATAAACTAGGAGGTTACAGCATGTGTAGCAACAACTTCCTCTTCTTCTCCTGAAGACTCCTCCCTCTGATTTGTTCATCCTTTGGTCATTTTATTATTTCATTTTGGAGGGAAAGTATCACTTTTTTTTGTCTGAAATGTCTGATTCATCCAGACCTTTGGGATGTTTATTTTTGGGAAAAAATCAAGTATGTTCAATGTAGTTATTGGCAAATACTTTGGGGCTCATTACGATGGTGGGCGGACATGAGTCTGCCCGCCATCATTGCGGTGGTTGGGACCACCCGCCAGTAATGCGGCAGTCCCACCACTTCAATTGCGATTAAGCCGCCAGTATGGTGGGCGGGTGCATCCCGACTATTCAACTTTGTGGACAGTGCTGCTGGCTGCAGCACCATACGCAAAGTTAAATAGCAATGCTGTGCATTTCCCTGCACCACATGGCGGGCACCAAGTGGTGCCTGCCACGCTGTGCAGGGAAATGCAGGGGGTACCATGGGTACCCTCCCAGTGCAGCAACACCTCCCTCAACACAGAGGGGGCCCGCAACGTGCCCCCGAATGCAGCTTTCGCCAGCCTTTCCATGGCAGTTCAACCGCCATAGAAAGTCTGGCTGACGCCAGTATTGTAATTTGGCGGGCGGTGCCTGCTAGGCACCGCCAACATTTCATGCCCCCTTTTCCATCCGTCAAGGAATCAGAATGGTTGCTTCTGGTGGACTGGTGGCGGACTTGCTTCTGGTGGACCGGTATCGGATGGTCTTTCTGTCCGCCGCGGACAGATTGGGATTCCCACTGTCATCCTAATTCGGCGGTGGGAAAATCGGGCTCCAATGGCGGAAGGACCGCCACCGAATGGTTGGCGGTGGAGGTCCTTCCGCCATCGTAATAAGCCCCTTTGCTGTTTAACGGAGGGCAGAAACCAGTATTTCTGCTCATTTTTGGGGTTTTTCTTGTTTGTTTGTTGCTGGGTGGCAAGGAGATTTGGAGAAGCGGCCCATGTGGGAGTAAGGGCTTTTAGGGATTATGTTTGCACATTTTTATGATGGTGGAGGCCTAGGGTTATAATATAAATTTTCTCAATTTCCTTGTGTTTTTGTGAATTTTGTACAGGCTTGTTAATAGTTTTATTGTGATGTTTAATAGTATGAGGCTTAGTCCATCCAGAATTTAGCCTTTGGTGTAGTGTTTAATGTATTTTCACATCCTCACTGCTGCTGTATTATATGTATATTTTTCATCATTATAAGGTCTTTTTTCATGACCATGTGTAGGAAGGTGGAATCTGACTATATGGTTGCCCCCACTTTTTTCCTGGTGTTTGAATGGTTTTTCACTAGTCTGGCTGGGGTCCTGCTATCCAGGACCCCAGCCTATCTGCTTACTCCCTTAAATGATTGGTGTGCATATTAGATGCACTAGTGATTGGATACTGTGGTACCTTATGAACCCCTAGTATATGGTACCTTAGGTACCTGGGGCATAGGCACTTCACAGGCCTACCAGGGGCTGCAGCATGTATTATGCCACCCCTGGGCAGCATTCTCAATCTGACAGCACAGGCCTGCTACTGCAGCCTGTGTGAGGTAGTGTTAGCACTCCTCACAGAGATATAGGTTCCTATATCTCACCATACACACACATATAAACCTATCAGCCACCCCTATGGCAGGCCCTATCAATCCTGAGGGCAGGGTGCTTGGTTTACTATGTGAGGGGGTGCTTCTGCATGAGCAGGACCCTTCTGCAGCTGGCAGAGACTATTCTCTGTTGCTGTTTGTGGATGCGGTTCAACCATATACTCTTAAGTGCATTATAACCTCGCGGTAAATGCTAACTTTGGAATGACTGCATCAAAACATGTTGTGTTTGGTGTTAAACAACTTGGAATCATACCCCCACACCAGTAACTGGTGTGGGAGTATGACCCCACCCTTCTAGAGGGGATGCCATGTACCCACTGTACTTAAACAACAGAAATCTGAAAGAGCCCTAGCATCACAAAATGGATGCCACCAGCACAGACACTGGGCTGCCCTCCTGCTGCTGACTGAAACTCGCGGTGGAGGAGGCCCAACAAACAGCATCCTGTCACAGGGAGGTGTCACCACCTTCCAGACAGGATTTAGTGTATTGGAGCTGGGTGGGTGCACTCTTAGTGTGCTTTGAAGTCCTGAACTGGGGGAGCAGTAGGCTCCTCTGTGCATATGCCAGCAAAAACCGGTTCAGGGTCTACCTGCCCCTGCTCTGGCGTGAAACTGGACAAAGGGAAGTGGGTGTAATCACCCACTACCCTGACCCTCCTAGAGGATTGGTCATAGAGCTAGTCCCTCCCCTATCTTCACTATAAGATAGCAAGCATTGCCATTGCAAAGCAGATAACCCTGGACGGCGCTCTACAAAAAAGAATCCTGGCCCTTCGACGTTCCACTACCTTTGGAAGACAGAAGAATCTCCCTTGGAGTCAAGGAGTGACTCCCCTGCTTGGTAGGCACCAAAAACCTTAATCAAGGGTTGCAAACTTTCCCACTCCCGGCGGAGTTCGGAGTCCCTGCTGCCCCGGAAGTAGATTTCTTGACTTTTTGATGGCCATTGTGAGTCCCCAGCAAAGCTGTGGTAAGTGGACCCCACGAGTGACGAGCAACAGCAATACCCGGGGACCGTGCACTATTGTCGGGTGCAAACCCTAAACAATGTTCTACGAATTTGTGCATTGGACCATTTATGGCCCAAGCCTCCAGCAGGTATTGCACCAAAAATCAGCTGCCTACCCCATCCAGAGTGACCGTGGGCTCCTGTGAAGCATTTCCTGAGGAGGCGTCTTTGCGATCACTTGCCCATTGGCTAGTGGGTCTCCCGAAGACTTTCTCATCAACTCAAATTGCTCCCCTGGTTGCCCCAGGCCTGCCCTCACTCACCCTCACTGGGTGAGTCCATCAGACCTGGCTGGTTTGCACTATCGACTTTCTTCAGTCTACACAAGACCTGCAGTTGCCAAGGCTTGTTGGCTCCAATCCAGTTGCTGACACCGTCATCAGCTGCAGACGTTGTGGGACACTCCGAATCCAGCTGCTGGTCATCGTCGATCCGTCCTGGACCTCGTGAGCGAAGAGTCAAAACACCATCGATGACCTGAAATCACGCGACATCTGGGGTCATCCATCTTCCTGGCCACTGTCCCTTAAATTTTCAGGTCTTCTGCATCTTGAATCCACCTTCGGATTCCACTGGACACTTCTTCAGTCGACGCAAGCAGCAAGTCTTCTTTGGTCTCCATAGAAAACAGCGACTCGACCCGACACCAAAAGACACCTATGCACCCGGCTTCCCTGGGTGAGGTAACTCATGCACTCTGGTGCCCTAGTGTGTGTTGGCCCTCGAAGCACTTACCTTGTAAGTGGCTTGCTTGTAGTCATCCTCGAAGTACCCTAGAACCTTAAAAATCAAACCGCGTCTTGCTCCATTGAAACCAATAGGGAAACCGCGGCTGTGTTCGCACACTGCACGCGTCGCCCGTGGGCTTGTTACTTACCTGCTAACACTGCAGTAGTGAAGCCCCAGCGATTCCCCAGGCCCTGTCATTTTGCAAGTAGACATTGTTATACCATTTTTTTAGTATATGGTCTGGTACACCCCTAGGGCTCCAGCCATATTTGTGCTTAATTTATTGTGAAACGTTGACATTTGAATGTGTACCTGGCTTCTAATCTCATAAAGAGATTAGTAGAGTGTGTCTAGTAATAAATACATATATATTTGATATATATACCTGTGTGGTGTCCTTTCATTTGGTAATTCAAGAGATTATAAGGTAAAACAAGCTGCTTTACATTCCTCAGAGACTTTGCCTGAAGGCTGCTCTCCACAGCTACCACTAGGATAGCTTTCTTTAAAAGGTTGTCTTAAACCTATCTACCATAAGAGTCGAATTGGACTCGTGCAAGGTGGCCACTATAACTAGTGACCAGCATATGCCAGGCTAACTTCTCACACCATGTTTGATATATTTACTAGGTTATTTTTGTATCTGCATGTTCCTTTCATTGGCAAGGATTGCAGTGCCTCTTAAACTCTAGACTTATGTAGCCAGACATTTTCCTTTGTTTTAGCTACCTTCTTCTTCATGTCCTTGCCCACAATTTCTATGTTAGTTTATATATGTTTGAGAAGGTTGATTATTATGTTTTTTTTCTACAAGTTTTAAATATCTTTGTGGATAACTGATGTATTTCTGTGTAGTGTAATCATCAGTGAGATTGTGCTGAATTACACAACAGCAGTCCGTGCAGGTAAGCACGGTGGGGCAGGGCAGGGGGATGTTGACAGATGACGGAATAGTGCATATTTATTGTGAGAAGTTGGCCTGGTATATGCAGTCCACTAGTTATAGTGGGCACCCTGTACCAGTCCAAACAACCCCTTATTGGTTATAGGTTAAAGACAACCTTTATTGAAAGCTATCCTAGTGGTAGCGATGGAGAGCAGCCTTCAGGCTAAGTCTTGAAGGAATGTAAAGCAGCTTGTTTTACCAGTCTATAATCTCTTGAGTTCCTAAATGAAAGATATCCACAGCAGGTATATATATAAAATATATGTGTTTATTACTAAACACACCCTCCTAGTCTCTTTATGAGACTAGAGGTCAAAACACATAAGTTACTCTTCAATAATCACAGTAAAATAGCACAAATACATGTCAGGCCCTAGGGGCGAGCCAAACCATATACTAAAATAGTGGTATAGGAACCACAACTTAACTAGATACAAGGCCTAGAGCCTGTAGAATCGCGGGGACCCCAAGAAACCACCCAGGGTAGTGACACAGGGGACCCACGGGGGCCATGTGCAGTGTGTGAACACAGCCGCGAGCTCCAGTTAGCTTCTATGGGGAAAGTCGCAGTTAGATTTTTAAAGATTAGGGACACTTAGAATTGAGTCAGGACCAAACCCTTTTGGACTCAGGAAGTTCTAGGGCTAGCACCCACGGTAGCACCGGAGTACTCGTGTTACCTCACCCAGGGAAGCCGGGTGCATAGGTGTCTTTTGGTGTCGGGTCGCATCGTCGATTTCAATGGGAGCTGGTGAAGAAGTGCTGCTGCCGGGAAGATGCGAAGTGTCCGAAGAGATCCAAGCCTGGATCGAAGATGAGAAGAACATGAAAGCAGAGGGGACAGAGTCTGGGTCACTAGCCAGTGACCAGGAAGGCAGTAGGCAGATGCGATGTAAGGTGATTTCAGGTGAAGAAGGTGAAGCTTGACTCATCAGCCACGAAAACCAGGCGGCGTCGAGGACAACCAGGAGCTGGATTTGAGCTGTCCCACGAAGGATGTCGAGTGCTGCAGCGTCGGTGCCTGGATTGGACACAACAAGCCTTGGCAACGGCAACCCACGCAGAAACAAGAAAGTTGCTTTGGTGCAGACCAGCAAGGTCTGAGGGACTCACCACGTGCTTGTAAGTTAGGGCACATCTGGAGCAACCAGGAAAGCCCAAGGAAATACAACGTTACCCCCTCAGGGACCCACCAGTCAACACACCAGGGATCGCGAAGGGAACTCGACACAAAACACAAAATGGCGGCCCACGGGTCAGTCGGAATAACCAGGCCGAGAATCTTCAGTGGATTCAGTGCTCGAGGTGGGGGCTACAAGTTAGCCCAAGCACGACTTCAAGAGATGTTGAGAAGTCAATGCACTTGCAGGAAGGCACGGTGATCAGGAGTTCCGGTTCTATGCTACTCACGAGGGCTGCAGGTCTCAGCTTTGCTGGGGACTCGGGTCGGCCTGTGAGATGTCTGGAAATCCTCTTCCTTCCTTATCAGGATTGATAAGGCCTGCCTTAGGAGTGACTTATAGGTTTATATGTGTGTACATATATAGTGATATAGGTAACCTATATCACAGTAAGGGGTGCATGCACCACCTTACCCAGGTTGCAGTAGCAGACCTGTGGTGTCATTTTGGGTGGCTTTCCAGGGGTGTCATAATACATGCTTCAGCCCCTGGTAGGCCTCTGGGGTACTCAGGATCCAATCTATGGTGTACCTAAAGTACATACAATCAAATTAGAGAGGAAGCAGCTAGGCTGGGGCCCTGAATAGCAGGGTCCCAGCCAGACTAAAGTCGAAAAACAGTGATAAACCAGCAACAAGTGGGGGTATACCTGTGAAGCAGATCCTACTCTCCTACACAACCCTCCCCCAAATGCAGGGACATTAAACTAACCTTGTCCAGTTAAGTCTTCATGTTCTAAGTGGAAATATCTAGAGAGTCCAACTGCATTGGCATGGTTACTCCCAGGTCTATGTTCCACTGTATAGTCCATCCCCTGTAGAGAAATGGACCACCTGAGCAATTTGGGATTTTCACCCTTCATCTGTTTTAGCCATAAGAGGGGCTTATGGTCTGTCTGAACAATGAAGTGAGTACCAAACATGTATGGCCTCAACTTCTTCAGAGCCCAAACCACAGCAAAGGCCTCCCTCTCAGTGACTGACCAACGTTTCTCTCTAGGGGTCAACCTTCTGCTTATGAAAGATACTGGTTGATACTGACCTTCATCATTCAACTGTGACAGTACAGCCCCTACCCCCAACTCAGATGCATCTGTTTGGACAATTAACTTTTTGGAGTAGTCAGGACTGCTGGTCAGAGAGGCTGCCTGCCAAGGCTACACCATCAACTGAGCCATCATCAGGGTTCTGAGAAAGCACGTCAGGGAGTGGGTCACTCTCTTCCTCCTGTCGTTTATCAGTAGCCATGAGCAAGCCCATGTCTGCCCTGTCAACATATGGTTTTAGCCTGTTGACATGAAGTACCCTGTGGGGACTCCTAGGGGTTTCAAGGTCTACCAAGTAGGTGACCTCCCCTTTCTGTTCAACAATGGTATGAGGGCCACTCCATTTGTCCCTGAGGGCGGCTAGGGCCACATGCTCCAACACCCACACTTTCTGTCCTGGCTGGTAAACAGTCAGTACAGCCTTTTGGTCATGCCAGGTTTTTTGTAATTCCTGTCTAGCCTCAAGGTTTGTAGTTGCCTTTTTCATGTACTCAGCCATCCTGGAGCGGAGACCAAGTACATAGTCCACCATGACCTGTTTAGGGGGTTTGAGAGGTAACTCCCATCCCTCCTTCACCAGACTCAAAGGACCCCTGACAGGATGGCCAAACAAAAGTTCAAAAGGGCTGTAACCAAACCCCATTTGTGGCACCTCCCTGTAGGCAAACAAAAGGCAGGGCGAAAGGATGTCCCATCTGCGCCTAAGCTTTTCTGGGAGACCTTTGATCATGCCCTTTAAGGTTTTGTTGAACCTTTCAACTACACCTTTGTATTGTGGGTGATAGGGTGTGGTAAACTTGTAGTTCACTCCACACTCCTTCCTCATAGCAGTTAAGAAACTTGACATAAAGTTTGCATCTCTGTCAAATACTACCTGATTAGGAAAGCCTACTGTGAGAATACACCCAAGAGAGCTCTTGCCACCACAGGTGCTGTAGTGGTCCTTAGGGGAATTGATTCCGGGTACCTGGTGGTATGGTCCACCACCACCAGTATAAACCTGTGCCCAGATGCTGTCTGAGGATCCATGGGACCAACAATGTCAATCCCAACCCTCTCAAAGGGAACCCCCACCACAGGTAGTGGTATCAGGGGGGCCTTTGTGGTTCCACCTGCTTTGCCACTAGCTTGGCAGGTCACACAGGAGCGACACAACTCCTTAGTGTCTTCAGGCATGTGTGGCCAGTGAAAGTGAGGGACAATTCTGGCCCAAGTCTTGTTCTGGCTCAGGTGTCCTGCTAGGGGAATATCATGGGCTAGTGTCAATAGGAAGCCCTTAAACCTCAGAGGTATAATCAACCTCCTGGATGCACCAGGCTTGGGGTCTCTACTCTCTGAGTAAAGGAGTCCATCATCCCAATAAATCTTATGGGTGCCACTAGCATTCCCAGCAGCCTCATCAGCAGCTTGCTTTCTGAGGGGTTCAAGAGAGGGGCAGGTTTTCTGTTCCTGGCTCAGATCAGACCTGGAAGGGCCCCCTGTTCCCAAGAACTCAACCTGGTCAGGTTCAAGCTCCTCTGGGACAGTTGCTTCTTCAGGCTCAAGATCATCTCCCTGAGGAGACTGATCTGCATTCTGAGTCAGGTGGGAAGGCACTGCCTTAACCCTACTGCTCCTCCTCTTGGGAGACCCCTGGTCCATTATTCCAGAATCCAGGGCCTGTCCAGTGTTTGACATTTTGGCTTGTGACCTAGTCACAGCAAAGACATGAGCAGGGATCCCTAACATTTCTGCATGTGTCCTGAGCTCCACTTCAGCCCATGCTGAAGTTTCTAGATCATTGCCAAGCAAGCACTGTACTGGTAGGTCTGCACTTACCACAACCTTCTTAAGGCCAGTTACCCCTCCCCAGGAGAAGTTAACAACTGCCAGAGAATGGTCTGTTCTGACATTGCTAGCATTGGCCACTTGGTACATTTCACCAAGTATAATCTGCCCAGGATCCACAAGATCTTTTGTCACAATTGTGACACTTGCTCCTGTGTCCCTGAATGCCAAAGCCTCTATTCCATTTATTAAAGGCTGTTGTCTGTATTTGCCCAGATTACTGGGACTCACAAAGGAGGACATATACATGCCTCCATCACAGACTAGAACAGCCTGCGTTGGAACTCTGGCTAGGCCAGAGCCCATCTCAGAACCCAGGGTCAACCCTACTGCACCCTTATTCTGGACATTACCACCACCAATTGTAGCTGTACTAGGGGAAACAGTTGCCTTAGGGGCAATGGTGGCTGGAGTAGATTCTTTGGACTTGGTGCAGTCACTGGTCCAGTGAGTTTTCTGCTTACAGATTTTGCACCATGGTTTCTTTTGGCCTGGTCCCTTGTTAGACTGTGAATCCTCACCTGAAGAAGATTTTTGGAGGCCTTGTGAAGACTTCTGGTCTTTACCCTTCTCACCAGCCTTGGCAGAGTTTTTAGGCTCTTGCTTCTTGGGTTCACCACCTTGATTCTGTACCTTCTGCCTCACCCTGGTTCTGACCCACTTGTCTGCCTTCTTTCCCAATTCTTGGGGAGAGGTCAGCTCTGAGTCTACCAGGTACTGGTGCAACAGCTGATTCTGACAATTATTAAGGATCTGCTCCCTCATAATTAAATTGTATAATCCTTTAAAGTCATGCACTTTGCTGCCAAGTAACCAACCTTCCAGAGCCTTAGTAGCACAATCTACAAAGTCTACCCAGTCTTGATTCTGTGTCTTTTGGGTATCCCTGAACTTTAACCTGTATTGCTCAGTGGTTAGGCCAAACCCATCAATTAAGGCACTCTTCAGACTGTTGCAATCATCTGCCTCCTCCTCTCTAACAGTGAGGAGCTTATCTCTACCTTTTTCTGCAAAGGAAAGACATAAGATTGCTGCCCACTGCTCCTGGGGGACCCTTTGTACTTTACAGGCCCTTTCCAGTGCAGTTATCCATTTGTGGATGTCATCCCCACTCTGGTAGGGAGGGACACTCTTATTCCGGTTTCTATGGTCACAAGACCTCTCCCTATATCTAGGGATGTTGCTGCCACCATGGGACTCTAGTCCCATCTTTTTTCTAGCTCTGTAGAGCTCTAGGGCCTCCCTATCTAGGGCTACCTGCTTTCTTCTGATTTCAAGCTGAGCTTCCTCATACTTGAGCAGTCTCTCCCTTCTCTCCTGAGAGGTTTCCCTCCTATGAGAGGAGATTGAGATCCCTATAGATGAGTGAGAATGGTTAGACGCCACTGAGGGAGATCTTGACCTTCTAGGCCGACCACAAACTATCCAAGGAGGGACAAAGGGGGGTCCATTGTGGTCCTCTCAATCTCTGTCTAGGGGAATTGGATTTTCCAGGTCCAGATCATTGTCATCTGCCTGGCCAGCCTCAGAGGTCAGGTCAAGGGGAGTTACACCCCTAGACCTTTCCTCAAGTGCTGTCCCACCCACTCTGCCTACCCCTTCAGATCCTAAAGATCTGCTACGGTCATCCAGACTGAGTACCTCTATGAGATGCTGGGTGGTTGGGCTTTTGCCTGTCTTCAGTTTCCTAGTTGTACATAATGCTCTCAATTCCATGAATGGGATGTTATCATACTGGGAATTTAGAATCCCATTGGCTTCTAGCAGGGACCTACTGGTTCCTGGCCTTGAAGACACTACTAGTGTGGTGTGGTGTATTGCACTACCTACTCTAGTGTGGCCTACTAAACTCTCTTGAGTTGTATAAAGGGTGTGCTAAGCCTTTTACACACAACTCTAAGTTCAGTAGAACTTACTGTTATTCTAAAGCTTGTATTATATGTAACTTTAGTGGTTTTCAGTTAGTCACTCAATTGAGATTATCTGGTAAAACAATAGCAAGCTGGAATCCCATACGCTGCACACCAATGTGAGAAGTTGTCTTGGTATATGCTGTCCATTAGTTATAGTGGGCACCCTGTACCAGTCCAAACAACCCCTTATTGGTTATAGGTTAAAGACAACCTTTATTGAAGGCTATCCAAGTGGTAGCTATGGAGAGCAGCCCTCAGGCTAAGTCTTGAAGGAATGTAAAGCAGCTTGTTTTACGAGTCTATAATCTCTTGAGTGCCTAAATGAAAGACAACCACACCAGGTATATATATATAATATATGTATTTATTACTAAACACACCCTCCTAGACTCTTTATGAGAGTAGAGGTCAAAACACATAAGTTACACTTCAAATATGACAGTAAAATAGCACAAATACACGTCAGGCCCTAGGGGCGAGCCAAACCATATACTAAAATAGTGGTATAAGAACCACGACTTAACTAGACACAAGGCCTAGAGCCTCTAGAATTGCTGGGACCCCAAGGAACCACCCAAGATAGTGACACCTGGGACCCACGGGGCCGTGTGCAGTGTGTGAACACAGCCGCGAGCTCCCGTTAGCTTCTATGGGGAAGTTGCGGTTACATTTTTAAAGATTAGGGACACTTAGAATTGAGTCAGGACCAGACCCTTTTGGACTTAGGAAGTTCTAGGGATAGCACCCACGGGAGCACCGGAGTACTCGTGTTACCTCACCCAGGGAAGCCGTGCACATAGGTGTCTTTTGGTGTTGGGTCGCGTCGTCGATTTCAATGGGACTGGCGAAGAAGTGCTACTGCCGGGAAGATGCAAAGTGTCCGAAGAGATCCAAGCCTGGATCGAAGATGAGAAGAACCTGAAAGCATAGGGGACAGAGTCTGGGTCACTAGCCAGTGACCAGGAAGGCGATAGGCAGATGCCCACCGATGTCGGGTGATTTCAGGTGAAGAAGGTAAAGCTTAACTCTTCAACCATGAGGACCAGGAGGTGTCGAGGACAACCAGGATTCGAGTTGTCCCACAAAGGATGTTGAGTGCTACAGTGTCAGTGCCCAGATTAGACACAACAAACCTTGGCAACAGCAACCCATGCAGAAATGAGAAAGATGCTTCGGTGCAGACCAGCAAGGTCTGAGGGACTCACCACTTAGTTGGGAGTAAGGGCACGTCTGGAGCAACCAGGGAAGCCCAAGGAAATACAAGGTTACCCCTTCAGGGACCCACCAGTCAATGGACCAGGGATTGCGAAGGGACCTCAAGACAAAACACAAAATGGCGGCCCACGGGTCACTCGGAATGACCAGGCTGACAATCTTCGGTGGATTCAGTGCACGAGGTGCGGGCTACAAGTTAGCCCAAGAACGACTTCAAGAGACGTCGAGAAGTCAATGCACTTGCAGAAATGCAAGGTAACCAGGAGTTCCGGTTCCACGCTACTCACGAGGGCTGCGGGTCTCAGCTTTGCTGGGAACTCGGGTCGGCCTGTGACATGTCTGGAAATCCTCTTCCTGGGCTGCAAATACTTTGGAGTCCGGCGGGAGCTTCAGAAATGCAGACCGGCAAATTGCTTTGTTGGTGACTGTCACTCCTTGACCCCAAGGGAGATTTCTTCAGTCTTCGAGTCTTGAGTAGAGCGTCAAAGTTCCAGGATTCAGCTTCAGAGTTTCGTCCAGGGATATCTAAAGTTCTGGATACAGAGGTTCCTTACTTATACCTAAGGAAGGGGTTGGACTAGCTCTGGGGACCCACCTATGGGAGGGTTTGGAAAGAGGGGTGGCTACACCCATTTCCTTTGTCCTGTTTCGCGCCAGATCAGAGGCTGGAAGCCCCTCGACCAGTTTGAGCTGGACTATGCACAGGGACACCAAATGTGCCCCCAGTGCAGGACTTCAAAGCACTCAGAGAGTGCTCCCACACAGCCCCAATACACATAAGCCTGTCTGGGAGGTGGTTGCACCTCCCTGTGACAGGAAACCTATTGACCAGGCCTCCCCTGCCTGAGTTTCGGTCAGCAGCAGGAGGCCAGACCCGTGTCTGTGGCTGCAGCATCCATTTTTGTGATGCCAGGGCTCTGTTAAGGTTCTACTGGTTAACCCAGTACTGTCATGTCTCTCCCTCTAGAAGGGTGGAATTCTACCCCCGCCGCCAGAACTGGTGGGGGGTAGGATTCCAAAGTGTTTGAGACCAATCACGACATGTTTCTGTGCAGCCATCCCAAAGTGAGCATTTACCACGAGGTTATAATGCACTTAGAAGTTTATGGTCAGGCTGCATTACAAACAGCATTAGAGAAGGGTCTCAAAACGCTGTAGAGAGTCTCTGTTCATGCAGGGGCACCCCCTCACATAATAACCAAGCACTCTGCCTTCAGGATTGATAAGGCCTGCCGTATGAGTGACTTATAGGTTTATATGTGTGTACATATATAGTGATATAGGAAACCTATATCACAGTAAGGGGTGCATGCACCACCTTACCCAGGCTGCAGTAGCAGACCTGTGGTGTCATTTTGGGTGGCTTTCCAGGGGTGGCATAATACATGCTTCAGCCCCTGGTAGGCCTCTGGGGTACCGATGCCCTGGGTACATAGTGTACCATATACTAGGGACTCACAAGGGTACCTCAGGATCCAATCTATGGTGTACCTAAAGTACATGCAATCAATTTAGAGAGGAAGCAGCTAGGCTGGGGCCCTGAATAGCAGGGTCCCATCCAGACCAAAGTCGAAAAACAGTGAAACACCAGCAAAAAGTGGGGGTATACATGTGAAGCAGATCCTACTCTCCTACATTTATTTTTTTAATTTTCCCTATTTTGTCATCTGCCAACTTCCACCCCTCCTGCCCTGCCTCACCCCAATGCCCCACCACGCTTACCTGCACAGACAGCCGCTATAATTGCATGAGAAAAGTAATTCTGCATTTAGCGCTATTTTCTTAGCCCCAAAATGCCACTTCATGTCCAAAATTCATGCAATGATTCAGTTTGCACTAAGAAATAGTGCTAAATGCAACAGATCATGAGAAGCACGGTGAGCAGATGTACAGGCTTACTAAACTGGCACTTGAGGTAGGATTTTCTCCCTATTGACTCCCGGCATTTACCACTAGATCCAAAATTGACCTGAGGGTGCATTTTGCCCTTAGAAAATAGCACTAAATGCAGCAAAACATAAACAGCAGTATGAACAGCTCCACATTGTGTTTCTTTGTTGTTGCATGACATTTTTATTCTGTTGTTTGGTGCTGTTAACTGCTTTACATATTGTTCCTTTGCTAAGCCTTGCTGCTCAGAGCCATAGCTACCCAGAGTTGAGCTTAAGATTTTCTAACAAGCTGGATTAGACCCAAGACGGTATCTGTGAATGTATTCCATATTAAGTCAGTACAGCCATAACATCTCAGCTGTATCCCACTACATCCTCATCAAGAGGCTCTATCACATCAGTATCCAGGTAGATGCCCTCAAATCAATCGCTTCCTTCCTCACTGGATGTACCCAGAGAATCCGCCTACCATCCTTCACCTCAGAACCCAAGAGCATCATTTGTGACATCCCTCATAGCTCATCCCTCAGCCCTACCCTCTTCAACACATACATGACACCACTAGCCGACATCATCATAACCCACAGCCTCAATATCATATCCTATGCTTATAACACCTAGATTATCCTGTTGCTTTTGGAAGACACCTCCACCACAAGAAACTACTTCCACAACTGCATGATGAACTTCGCGAGTGGATGAAGGCTAACTGCATGAAACCCAACACAGACAAGATGGAAGTGCTGATCTTCAGGAACAACACCTTTCTCTGAATGACATCTGGTGGCCCACCAAACTTGGACCCGCACCCACCCTGACAGACCACACCCGCAACCTCGGCTTCATACTGGACATCAAACTCACCATGAAATGCCAGATCAACACAGTCTCATCTGCCTGCTTCCAAACCCTGCTCATACTCTGAAAGATTTTCAGAAGGCTCCCCTTCAGCACCAAGGAAATCATCTCTCAAGTGCTAGTCAACAGCCAGCTGGACTATGGCAACACACTCTATGCTGGAATCACCACCCAGCTCCTGCAGAGACCCCAAATGATAAAGAACTTAGCTGTCAGACTCATCCTCAACTTCTCCAAATTGACCCACTTCACTTGCCACCTTAGGAACCTCCAATGTCTCCCCGTCAGGAAGAGATGCTAATTCAAGAGGCTGACCCAAACCTATAAAGCTCTCCACAACCAGGGACCAGCATGCATCAACTGCCGCATGAACTTCCATCACCCATCCAGGCACCTCTGATCCACCTCACTCACCCTCGCGCATACTCCACACCAGCATTGAAGGTACAGTGGAGGATGTTCCTTCTCCTACCTTGGCGTAAAGTCCTGGAATGAACACCGAGCAGCACTTTCTCTCACTGAATGTAGAAGGGGACTCAAGACCTGGCTCAACTAAGTCCAGGGATATCCTAGTGCCTGGATACCCTCACACGTGATCAACAACACTCTACAAATTCTTCTTGATTGGTAGTACTCCCAGATCCTCACATTCACCATGCCACCGACGTGCTGCAATTCCATTTGGTGAGTGACCATTTTGTTGAGCCAATGGGTGTTTCTGATTATTTATAATTTTGTCCCATTTATAATGGTATTGGCATCGTTTTTGTTAATGTTTTGTTTCCTAATATATATTCCTGACCTATTTATTTGTGCTTGTGGTTGGTTATAGAAGTCTGTAGTATTTTTATATTGTATTTGATTATTGCCTCACCCCACCTCCTACAGGGGTCCCAAAGGCCCTGAAGACACATCAGCTATTACTTAACTAAGGTACTCAACTTTGCCGGCCTCCCATAGGTTTCCCTTTTGACCCTAGAGGGACACCGTCTATTATTTTAATAATTTATTTGATTTTTGCCTACCTCCCATAGGGGTCTCATGTGCCCGGGAGGGACATCATCTATTATTGAATTCATTGATTACATTTTGACTGCTTCCCATAGAGGGACACCAATTTAGCTTTTCGGGTGTGATGTCTAGCAACAAATACATTTGGGTTATGCATGGGTACACTATTGTTAAACATTTGTTTTGATGGTAACTTGTATTACATTGACTAGATTGCCCACGTCTCAATACATTCCTGCTTAATTTCTATTGCCCGTAGGTATACAAGACTGCACACACAATTCTGGGACAGGGAGAAGTTTACAAATTAGTTATCAGTGACACCAGGGTCCTTTGATAACTGCTTTAGCTCGTGCTAAGTGCTCACCCATAGAAAAAGTAAATAAGATAGTGTCAAAGAAGAAGGTTTATTACAAGAAAGTGCCCAGTCAGGAGAAGAAGTCTGTTATCAGTGGCTCCAATGGCATCAAGAGTTCATCCTTTTTCCAGATATTCAACATCCCTGCTGCACCCTCAACAGAGCATAAAAAGCCTGATTAATAGCACTACCACAAAAACAAAAAACATATTCTCAGTGCTCCAGTGACTGCAGTCATAGAGTGCCAACAGTCTGAAATTGATTTGTCCCAGAAGAAAACCAAATATTTACAGGAATGTCAACAACAGGAACCACAGTCAGTGACACCCAATCTTCCAGATGTAGAAGCACGGCATTGAGCTTGCTGCAGAGCAGCATGTTGGTGTGACTGCTCTACCATTAGACACAACTGTTTCATTCATAATCTCTGATAGGAAAATAAAGAACACTCCCCCATCTCCTCCAAGCCCCCTTCTGATGCTCTTGACATGGATTGGAACCTGACCAAGGCCCACCACGAGTTACAAGGGAAATGCAAGTTTCCCAAAAGCTGTCAGGAGGATGATCAACCAGTGATTGTGTGGAGAGTGGTACTGAGGAAGTGCAGATCCCCTCTTCCGAACCTGCAGGAGTTACTAAGTTCCACCAACACCACTTGCTTTGCCCCAAAAACATGCAGGAACCACCCCCTCTGGAGCAGTCATAGCCTGCCCTAACAAAAGGCCAACAAAAGCACACAGCTACACTTCAAGTTCTTCAGTTTTTGACACAATAAAAATACCTTCCTCTTCAGTCTGGGACTTCTTTATACTCATGCCACATGAGGAACATATCGCAGAATGCTCAATGTGTGACAGAAAAACTTTGTTGTAGTGCGTGAGGTGGAAACTACAGTATGAGTGGCCAATTGGCCCATCAGAAAAATTAATATGCAATTTTGTGGAATGAGCACCTGAAAAGATAGCTACTGTTGAGAGAGAAGAATAATTGATGAAAGGAGTTAGTTGGGAAGAACAAAAGGATGTTGATGTCATGTAAAGCAGCCCAATTACTTTTGTTAATTCCCTGCCTCATCGCTCTCAGCAACTTCAGAATGGCACAAGGGACAGAGAAAAACAGCCATCTCAAAGCACCAAAACAGCCTACCTATGTCTGTAGGTCAGAAGTGGAGGCATCACAAACAGAACAGTCATAGCAAGCAACCAATGTTCAAGGCTATGTTCACCAGTCTCTGTACCAGTAAACCCATGATAAACTTCATTTATTCAGTGTGAAGCTGCCTAGAATGTAAGCATCTTCCCTCCCCCTTTTGCCTTTCAAATAGAGGGGTTTCTGAAATGTGTGGAGACCCTCTTTCCATAATGGAAGGTTCTGAGCCACACCTATTTTTCCACTGTTTCTCTGCCAGCGTTGCAACAGTCTATCAACCATAGGACAGACGTGGACATGTTATCAAGCAACAGATTACATGTACATCAGTGCTTTCTGGATCTCCTTCAAGGGAGTGAAACAAAGGTTAGACGCTGGTCTCTTAGCTGGTGATGCCTCTTGAGACAGTCAGCAGCATTCAGCAGTTGAGATTTTCGCCATGGAAAAATCACATTTAGCCACAAACATATTGGACAAATTTAATACCAAAGTCTACAAATGGTTTTACATGTCCTGGTAGTGAAAAAACACCTACATTCTTTTTTCAATACTGTGAGGCCTACCCCTCTCATAGGTGATCATTGAGAATGCCTTATTACACTTTTAAGCTGTAATTCTTGTGCCGGGTCTGGTGGCTCAGAGGACTAATACATCCACTGCAGGGGCCTGTGTTCAACATCATGGTCCCAGGTTCAAATCCTGCCAGGTCCACTTAGCCCTTCATCCATCTGAGGTACCATCAAGTTGGGGTAACAATAAACATCTGTTATTCAGCGCCAAGATGTCTATGGGTGAACATGCACTTTACAAATACACATGTTATGTTCTTGTTTGAGAAGGAGTACCTCTGTCATGTTTAATATCATTAGAATGGTAATGATAAATCGTTTTTGCTGGCAAAGTTGGATTTAACATGACTATTTAAGAAATGCCACTCTTCGAAAGTTGGCATTTCTCTGCTCTTAAAGTTCTATGTGCCTGCAGCCTGCATACAACACACGCCTGGGGAGTGTGGCAGCTGGTCTTTGTGCATTGTCTCTAGACAGCCACACACAAAGGACGCTTAAGTATGACTGAGTGGCCATATGCATCCTTATGGGTCATCCTGGGTGGGATGGGAGGAATGCGCTGACTCACCTGAATGGTCAGTGTCCTGTCCCCACACAAAGAACTGTATACCCCCTGTAGTGAGCCTGGAGTCATGGCTGGGAAAGGAGGGCCTTTGCACACTTCAAAGCTCCTCTTTGAAGTCACCTCCACTTCAAAGGCACAACTGGATATAAGTACTGGGTCTCTGACCTCAACAAATCAGACACTTCTGGACCTGTAAAGAAACTCTGCCAGGAACAAAGAGTTCTGTGCAGCTACAAGGATTGTCACACTGCTGGACTACTACTCTGGAAAACCTGTTTTTATGCTGTGCTGCCCTGCTGCCTGCTATCCTCTACTCTTGCTGCGGAAGAACTGGGCTCCTGATTCAACCTAGAGTGATCTCCAAGGGTATGCTGGCTTGCCTCCTGTTTTGAGATTTAGCTATATAAAAGTCTCACCTCCTGCTCCTGTGCCTAGTTCATTGGAAGTGAACCCAGGCGCTTGCTGCAGGGAAATCGATGCATTCTCTGTTGCGGAAAGCAGAATCAACGCATTGTCAATAATACAGAAACAGAACCGACACATCACAATCGGTAACCAGTGCATCGCCTCCAGAACCCATGCATCGGAACCATGCATCGCCGCTGCTGCAATGAGAGACAATCAATGCACCCCCGTTGGGTGGAGAAAACCAGCACATTGGAATCCGAACGAATACATCCCAGCTCTGGCAATTTGTCTTCTGAACTGGTGCATTGTCTCGTAGCATGGATAAAACTTGATGAATCACCTCGACTGTGAGATCAACACCAATGACATTGCTCGACCGTACCCTTAATCTCTCTGTTGCAATCAGGAACAAGGTACTTTGTTTAGTGGGCCTTGTGTGGCTCCTGTATCTGGCCCACGCTCCATCACCATTGGTCTGAACTCTTGACTTTGCCCCGTTCCAGTATGACCAGATAACCCCCCCATAGGAGCTTATTGCTTCTAAGCACTATTGATACTTTAATTCTTTAAAAAATCATTTTTCAACTTCTACTTAATGGATTTTTGTCTTTTTGGTCTTGTTTTTTTTAACATTTTATAATCTATTTTTCTAAACTGGTTTGGAGACTTTTCGTGGTGTATTCACCGTGTTACTGTGTTGCACAAATACTTTACATATTGCCTCTTATGTTGAGCCTGCCTGCTCTGCGTCAAGCTACAGAGGGTGAGCACAGGTTCATTTATGGTGTGTATCTGACTTACCTTGACTAGGAATACGGTTCCTGCTTGGACAGGGTGCACATCTCTGCCAATCACAAACCCAAAGAATAATTCTCTGGGCCCAAACATATTGTGTATGCAAGCAACTGTTCTATAGGGGATACAGATTTGAGCAATAGAGAGAGAGAGAGAGCATGGGATGACCAAGGAAGGAATGTTTTAATTTGGTCAGTGTCTCCAGGACTTTTCTGATTCTTCTCAAGCTGTGGTCAGTACATAATTCCTCTGCTTGATCTTTCTGATCAAAGAAAAAATTGTTTTAGATTAAACAAGTGTTATCATTTTTCTCCAAACTATAAAATATTTTTCAAGTTCTTACCTTGCTTGCTATAAACGTTTGCAGAGGCTAATTGGAGACAGATTATCTAGGAAGTTCTATTCCTTTCATATAGCAATTCTGTCAGTGGCTTCTCAATGTGGGTCATAGTGTTCTTTCAGGTCTGCCCTTATCCATTGGTGCATGAAATTCTATAGTCTCACAGTTTTTAAAAAGCTGAACATGCTGCATATGTTTCTTTCTTCTGCCCTCTTGCATGCCAACTAGTATTGCTCTTCACCAAAATATTTAAGACTTCAAGCCTTAAAGTTGCTCCCCAATTCTGTCCTTTTCTGTTGCTATTTACTTGCCCAGAATACATATACCAGGATTATTGTTCTAACCTCTGTTGATGAGTCTTGCCCTGCTTTTAATGCATGCCATTCTTTTTTGATTAACAGATTTAATGTCTGCACTACAGGAACTGGTGGCTGCAACACTTCACAAGTGTGTGACTCCCAGCTGATGACAGAAAATATACGTTTTCTGAGAACTAACATCATGTGTGACTCTCCTCTTGCGGATTCCTAAAGCCAAGTTGTTGTTTTCATGCTGGAGCATCATTTATACACCACACCTAGGATGGATGTCTGGTCACGTGTTGAGCTTGAAATCTTGCAGGTTTTCAAGTTTAACTTTCACTCTTTAGAAAAGCCATCACTGGGTAAGATGGAGGGCTTTACTTTGACACAATAGGTGTCTAAAAAGGGACAGGTTACCCAGTGTTGTGGGAAGCATAGGGTTATATAATGGTATTATGGCTCATGTGATCGAAATCAGGGGTAAATTAGGACAAGAGTGGACTTTGAATGTGACAGCAGATAGAGAGAACATGAAGGGCATAGCAGAGGAAGCAGTGTGCAGAGAAACTAGGGGGATACCAGAGGATGCAATACACAGAGCAATAAGGATTACATGATGTGCAGGTTATAACACCCAAAAACCGATGAAGATCATTCAGCATACTAATAGAGTCACTCTAACAGCCCTTCTACAGGAGGTGCCAGCAAATTCGAAGTTCACCTACTATATGCTGCAATGGCTAGAAAGCAGAACATGCCTATCTGTGACTATGTACTACAAAGAGACGGGATGCAATTGTCAAAGCCATGACAATGTTAGTGGATAAATGGGGACTTGCGGAGTGCCTGATCCAAATACTACTGCCTTTTCAGACAATAAAAGGGTAGTCAAAAAGGAGCCATGTGATCCTGTTGTTGCACTGCTGCAGCAACATTTGCAAAAGATGGAACAAACATTTGTTCATGTCAATGAAGCAGCAACTGCTTTGGTAAATAGATTAATCATTCAATTGAAAACAAATCAAATGCTGGATCCATATTACAAAAAAGCACTGGAAAATTTCATTTTCTTTTCAACACTGGAGGTCTCAATTTTCAAAAATTGAATTGTCAAGAAAGTGGATGATCTAAAAGACGAACAATATCAAATTCAGGGTCATGGCAGAAATGAAGTGCAGTCATCAGACTCCAGATAGAGTGGTGCTAATTGGCTCTGAGTCTTCCAGATGCCACATGTGCAGGTGAAGCACCCAACACCATCACCTCCAACTACTAAAATGGCATAAACATCGTATTCAATTCCAACATCTGTAATGGGTTTGTTTCATATAGAAGGACTTAAATCAAGTGCGCAGGCACATGTAGCTCAGACAGAGCAAGTGTCAACAACAACAATTGAGAAGATAGTACTTGACTATCTGGATGACCCAACAGAGTTGTACCTAGATCATGTCTCAACATCAGGCTAGCAATAAAGTATCTAACATGTTTGGTAGCCATTGCACATTGGTGGGTGTCCAGTTCAGATTGGGCAGTTGCCACGGTCAGAAGGATCAGCTTCTCCCCTTGAAACATCTAGAAACTGATGATGATTAAAATGAATAAATATTTGATCCCCAGACTCCTGAGACAAATGTGTGGAAGAGGGCAATTGTTTGGACAGCACAAGTGTGGTGAGTGATCATCCTCTTTGATGACCCCTTTGTGAAGTCTGAGGCTGCTCTGCTTTCCAGATTATAACACGGTATGAACAATACCACTGCATCAAATATTACTGCTATAAAAAAGTGATTGCCACTGGGTTGTTATAGTTAGAACCACCATTCCATAGGAAATTGATTTTTGGTTTGCTAATAACTTTGGTGCCCTTTCACAAACTTTCATAAAATATTCCAAACAAAATCTCATCCACCTCAGAATTTTCCTGCAAAGTTTTGGGGTGATCTGAAAAGCAGGGGCTGAGAAATGTGGGAGTCCCAAAACGTGTTTGCCTGTGTATTGTAATCACATGGAATTAACCAAGAAAGAAGACTACGCTTGAGTTATGCAAATAGAGTAATTATGCATTTAGTGCTATGTCCTAGGGCAAACATGCCCCCTCACATTCAAATTGAGAGCAAGAATGCATTGTGTGCTAGGAAATAGTGATAACTGCAACAGAACATGAAAGTGGGCATGAGCAACAGCTTTTGCTCCCTAAAGGTGCTCTTGGGGTAAGGATTTTCCACCACTTGCTACCAGAATTTAGTGCTATTTTCTTAGTGCAAAATGCACCCTTATGCCCAAAATGGAAATGAGGATGAACAGTGCTAAATGCAGCAGAACAGGAATAGCAAACATGAGTAACTGATTGCGCTTGCTAAATGCACTCTGTGGTAGTTTTTTTCCCCAAATTACCCTTAATTATGCGAGGAGAGGAGTTGCATACTTATCAGTAAATTCAAAACAAAGAGTAACACAGAATTGTCGAACTTACCCTGATTACTCCAACGTAATCATAATTCTGTCCAGGCTTAGTTGAAACATAATGTTTTAAACTAACATAACCACTGAAACTCACCAATTATATTTATCTCAAATAACTGTAACTTGTGCCCTAAAAAACTATACCTTGTGCCCATTCAATGCACTGCTTTCACCCTTGCAAATTAAGTCACTCATGCCATATTTTATCATACAGTGATAATATCCTTAATGACATCTTGATTAACACCATCAATAACAACACTGCACGGCGATGCCGCAAGTTATACTTATTTCAGGCCTTAGAACAAGGGACTTGCACCAATGAATACCAACTGATGAGTATTCAGGGAAAGGTGGGGAGTTCTTTCCAGATAAGCTAAACTTCATATCTAATGATTGAGTGATTAGTCTGGATCGTCAGTGCCTTCACGTGTCACTGGTATTATTACTTATCTTTTCCTTAAATTAAGTTCATCATATCTAGGTTCTTTTCAGACCACTCACTTCAACAAGACTAGAATAATACTCAATTTATTTTTTTATTTTTTGTTTAACAGGTCGATCTTTTTTTGTGTAAAATCTGCAAGTACCATTGACAATATATATGGGAAATAAAAGAACTGAACAAGGCTTATTCGTGGGACTGTAGAGAGATGTGTTGATAAGGATAATGCAGTCTGGTGGCTTTAGTGGCAAAGTCTAATTAAGTGGTTGTGGTTTGGACATGACACATGATGGGTACAGTTAAATTTTTTATTTATTGGGTATTCAGCTTGGTACATTCAGCTAGTTTCCTGGTTGTCGTCAATCGGTACAATATTGGCTCCTAATTAATGGTATGCCACTGCACCAGCCTATACCCCACCCTCAAACTCATCAAGCATTCTGCTTACTTTCACTCTCCAATATTGTCATGATCTTTTAGCATTTAACAAGTCTTCTCGAGCAAGGACCCTCATGGTGCTCTTGCCCTGCTGTTCAGCTTTGCAGCCAAGAAGGACAATGATAGAAGAATGCATATGCACCATCCATTTGTATATAGTATAATTTTCCTTTTATTATGAATATTTGTAAGCTGTGTAAGCGCACCTACTTTGTATTTTTCCAGCATAGAAAAGAGATTAGCTAACTTGTGCATCTGAGGGTTATTAAAGAGAAAGACTCTTCAATTTGGTAATTGAACTGTCATCTTTCTTTCAAAAGAGATGTGATGTCCTATGGACTTGATGAATGCTGTGTTTATCTCACACCTATCCATAACACCCTCTACCCATCCATTAAATAAATATGTAACCCTCTATCCAGAATTTTAACTTCACCATCAACAGATCTCGGGCCCGATTCATGAAAGTATTCTGAGATGAAAGTCTATCTTTACGACTTTTGGTATTCACAAAGGGCATTTACGAGTAGTAAAGTTAGACTTTTGGTCTAAGTTTAGACCAAAAGACTAACTTAGACCAAAAGTCTAACTTTACTACTACTAAAGTTACTCTTTTGGTCTAAGTTAGGCTTTTGGTCTAAACTTAGACCAAAAGTCTAACTTTCTCGTAGTAAAGTTAGACTTTTGGTCTAAGTTAAACTTTTGGTCTAAACTTAGACCAAAAGTCTAACTTTAGTTGTAGTATAAGGTAAAGTTAGCACAGAAATCTAACTGAGACTAAAAGTTTAACTTTACCACTTTTGAATATTCACGAAGGGACTTACAAATAGTATCTTTACACCTGCAGTGATTCCACACTCAGGGCAGGGGTTCTACATTCAGGGCAGAACGTCTGCACTTGGGTCAGACTGCAAAACAGTGAAATATTAGGGCTAACATTGGTGTATGCCGCAACATATATGTATAGATTCACATATGATATCAGAAATATAGTTGTACAACCAACATAGTACAAAATGCATCACTTAAAAATGAAAACAGGTATTTGTAGGCACTGACTGTTACATATGTGCATGTGGATGACATGTGCAAGTGACAGTAGAGATATGCTACTACATATTGGATAACAGGATGAGAGGCACATGTTTCTTGAAGATGAAAAAACAAAAGCTGTTGTACAAATGTGATGGGAGTAAGGCCAGTTAGCTAGACAGAGGGTGCATTGCAGGGTAACTGTGATGGCCAACACACACCTCTACAAAAGTGTAGATATATCAAGTAAGATAAAATACCATAACCATATTCATATGACCCTTCAAGTGGCAACAAGAACATCACAAGTTTAGTTGTTACAGCATCTCATCTTCAGTTCAGATTTCCAATTTCCCCTAAACACTACACACACACCTGCCTCTGTGCTTACCATCCCCTCACCCAGCTCTACCAGAATGTCGCTAGCCTAATAGCCAATCACAGTCTGGCTCCATGCATAAAATATGAGCAGCCACAAACAAGCCCTTTCAGACTTTGCAACATGTCACTGAGTTTGTTTATCGGTTTGCCCCTTGCAGTGAAAGAGAATGATTTGATGAGGAGGAGAAGAGCTGAGAGGATCTTAAGATAAAGGATGTATGTCTTTGAGATGTCCAGCCAAGATGTTACCTTCAGATTCTGTTTTCATCCTGATATCATCTTGGACATGGTTGGTGAGTGGGAGCAGAATCGTGACACTGGCACATGCTGTTCCCATGCCACCCCAACCTAGGTCATCATGATCCTAGCATCTCTCTATTTCTTTGCTGCTGGGTCATTTCATAGAGTGTCCAGTGACAGTGTGGGCATTTCTCAGACAAACCAGCCCCATTGTTTGTATCAGGTTCTGAGCTGCATAAATAGGAGAGTCTATCTCTATATAGCTATGCCACATACACTGTTAGGAAAAGAAAGGTTTGCTAGGTATTTCTACCCTCTTCCTGCTTGCCTTGTGTGGTAGATGCAACTGTTTGCACTCATGTAGCACTTCAGTCACCTCACCAAAATAGAGACGCCTTCGGCAACAGACACCACTGGCACCCCTTCAATGTGCAGGGTGTGCATGATGCCATTTTTTTTTGCAGAGTTTTATATAGAGCGAACTTGACCCGAATCGGTATCAGAGCGCTTTACATAGCACCAGTTATGTTATATGAGGACACACATTCATTTTTTATAGGCATGGGGAGATTAAATGATTTGCCCAGAATCACAGGATGTTCAGCGTCATTGCGGAGACTCGAACCCAGTTCCCCAGATTCGAGGTAGACCACCCTAGCCGTTAGGCCAACTCCTCTCCCATTGGCTGATTTACTGGTGTGTATGCAGTACACATAGTCAGTTCAGATGATAGCTTAATATTCGACAGGTCACTTCTTGCCCAGCTGCTGACAGTAGGATAATTTGGCAACATGTGGTTTCTGGGTTACCATTCAAGCACCATACAAGTCTGATATGTATAAATGTTGTTTGAATACAAACACCCATTACAAATGACATATTCACATGACGCATACATGCCCCCAACAGACACTGAATGTAGCATTCCACACATTCTGAACCTTACAGATGCAAAAGGGGCATGCAGAAATATCTCCTCTTTTTTCTCACATTTCACACCATACAGACTTGCAATCATTGTACCTCAGAGTAGGGACAATAGGGCACACATTGTTACACGAACCATCATAGAGCACACTTTGTGTCTCCCAAAGACATGATTCAGATGCCTTCACTGTACAGGTGGGGTGCTTCTGGATGCTCCTGAAGTTTTGTGCAAGTTATTAGTAGCCTGTTGTATCCTGCAAAACATTATAGTACGTCAAGGCTTACCCATACCTCTGAACCCACACCAAGGTCTGAATCCAGGGAACTAGGGTGTTGTCCCGAACAAAGGACAGTGTATGGAGGTGCATGACCAGTTTGTTACACTTTGTTCTCTTAAGCCACCAATTGTGTTATGGCCTTAATGTGGTTTCACAGTCTGTTATCAATGACGATTGGTGGACATTTAACACTCAGTCCAATAATTCCATCCTGAGAGTACACTGAAAGTCATACATAATGTATGTAAACAACAGCTGTTGTCAAGAATTAAAAGATAGGCCATTCAACGTGTTTCTTCATATGATAATAACTAATGTGGGCAAAGTCTCAAAGAACTCCATTTCCCTGGTGGAGTAAATGTCACTACATGTGTGAGATGTCCCCGGACAGCGGACATCTGAAAATTTGTCTGCACCAAGTGTCACAATGAGTCATGTTTATGCATAGGGTGAGTGAGGTTTGGCATTGTGAACAAGATGGAAACCTACAGGTGTATATGAAACAGATGATATTACAAATACAGATAAGAGGAGTGAACATTTGAATTTTGGGTTACACATACTACGAACAATCATACCTTTCCCATGGTTTATGTGTGCCATGCTGTGTAGCAATAATATAAAATAATCCACATTTGTAAAGCACGAACAATCACCCGTAAGGGTCTCTAGGCGCTGGGGGCCGTCGGAAAGATTAAGCAAGCTATTGCCCAGAGTCACATGGTGCTGGGCTAATCTGCCGCCGGCGCCAGGGATCAAACCATGATCCCCAGATTCCGGCGTCAGTCGCCCTGGCCGTGGCGCCACACCTCTTCCTCAAACTGTACCTTTTACAATGGCCCTTACTAACATATGATACACAGGGATGACAGACAGTGATGAGAACTTATTGGGCTACAAATTGTACATTTTAGGAACAACTAATAATCAAAATGTAACAATCTACATACTGTTGTTAGAAATGGGAGTCTCTAGTTGGCAAAGGTATATACCCTGTCCAAATAGGGACCCTTCCTTCTAGTCAGGATAAGGGAGTTACACACCCAAGATAACACCTGCTCACTCCCTGGTAGGTTGTCACAAGCAGTCAGGCCTATCTCAGAGGCAATATGTAAAGTATTTGTACATAACACACACAGTAACACAGTGCAACCACTACAAATGGACACCACACCAGTTATATAAAAAAAGAATATCTTTATCTAAACCAAACAAGATCAAAATGAAAAAAATCCAACATACAGAACTCAAGATATGACTTTTTAAAGGTTTCAAGCAATTCTGGTGATTTTGTACGAAGTATCTAAGATGCGTCAAAATCTGCAAAGAAAAACAGCCACAGAGGAGGAAAGCGTTGGAAACACCTCCCTGGGGAGGCGATTGCCAGTTCTGCTGCATGCAGAAGTGTTGTGTCAAATTCAGACTGTGTTTCTGTTCCAGGAAGGACCTTGCTTGGCTGTTTGGACTGTATTGTACCCATAAGGAGCAGGGTCAAGACTGATTTGCATATGGCTGGATTCCAAACTGGAGTGGCATGGTGTGAAGAAGAATGATGGATTAAACCCATATCTTTGTGACTGGGGTGAATGCTTGCATTGTTTAGCATTCTGTCTGTCGTTTGTCCCCTTTTCATTTGTTGCCCTAAGTGGGAAGGGTATGCCCAGACGTGGGTCCCGTGCTCACCGTGCCACTGGATTCAAGCTAGCCTGGCTGATATGGGGTGATGGCCCGACACCAGTCCCAGGATGCTTGTTTTCAGTCCAGATAGGATTTGGCGTGGCAGTTCAGGCTAGACTGTTCCCATAAGGAACAGGGTCAAGACTGATTTGCATATAGCTGGGTCCAAACTGGAGTGGCATGGTGTCAAGAAGAATAATGGATTAAACCCAGATCTTTGTGACTGGGGCTGAATGCTTGCAATGTTTAGCATTCCGTTCATCAATTGTTCCTTTTGCACTTTCTAAAAGTGGCATTTTAGCACAAGTAATTTAAAAAAACATCTTTACTAAAAGATGTGTTATTACATTCTGAGTTCAGAGAGCCTACATTTTATTTCTCTATCTTGTCCCAATGGGAAGTTATACTTGTAAGACATTACAAAGTATCTACCATGTTATCCTATGGAACAGATAGCCTTTCAATAGTGGAAAACGAAATACACTATATTTCGCTATCAGGACATGTCACGCACACCAGTACATGCCTTACCTTTCACATACACTACACACCACCCATGGGGGTACCTTGGGGCCTACCATAGGGGTGCCTTAATGTTAGAAAAGGGAAAGTTGTGGCTGGGCAAGTGGATGCACTTGCCAGGTCGACATGGCCCTTTTTGCAGGGTTATCCCCAAACCTTTTGCTTCTTCCTCCTATTTTTCCTGACCTGTTTTGTTGGCTTTAGGACTCTGGTAACCTTACCACTGCTAATCGTTGCTAAAGTTAATATGCTCTCTGTGTAAAATATGATGATAATTGGTTATCCATGATTGGCATATTTGAATTACTGGTAAGTCTCTTGTAAAGTGCATTGAGTGTGCCAGGGCCTGTAAATCAAATGTTACTAGTGAGCCTGCAGCACTGAGTGTTTCACACACATGAGCAGCCCTCTAAGTGTGTCTCACACCTACGACTGTAGTGTCTGCGCACGCAGTTTTGAGCTGCCATGTTGACCTGGCACGTGCACCCACTTACATGGCTCTAACCTTCCCTTTTTCTACATGGGTGACATGTCCTGATAGTGAAATACAGTGTATTTCATTTTCACAATTGAAAGGTTATCTGCCTCATAGGATAACATGGGATATATTTTGTAACATCTTACAACTATAGCTTTCTATTGGGACAGGAGAGAGAAATAAAGTTTAGGCTCTCTGAACTCAGAATTTAATAACACATGTGTTAGTAAAGATAGTTTTTAAATTGTGTGTTTGAAAATGCCACTTTTAGAAAGTAGGCATTTTCTGGTCTAACCATTCTGTGTGCCTCTACCTGTTTATGTATTGACTGTCTGGTTTTTGAGTGACAGGAACTGGGGATGTGCATTCACTGTAGACAGCCACTGGGGGGTTGAGGTGTGACTGGCCCTTCCTCGATGACTCAAAGCTGAGCTGAATACACCTTGGCTGCATTTATAGTAGTGGGAGGAGTTTTCCTTGCACCTTAGTAGGGCCTGTCTCCCTTGCACAATGCTGTCTCCACACCCTGTGGTCATACTACACCAGTGAGGACAGAAATGGTCTGGACTGGGCTCAGATTCCCTGGAACAAAAAAGAACAAAGACAAAATGTTGTAGAAGTAGTGGACCTTAAACCCCGAACTTTAGATCACTTCTGGACTCATGAGGAACATTTGCCAAGGAGAAGAGCTGGAGAGCGGTGAGGAGGAGTACTGACTCTGTACTGTGTACTGTGTGGGGTTGGCCTGCAGACGTTGTCTCTGCCAAGGAAAGGACTGAGACTAGAACTTTGCTGAGAAGCTGCTTGAAGAAGAATCTCCAAGGGCTTGTGTGTGCTGGCCTCCTATCTGAAGTCTCAGGGACACAAAGACTTCATCCCCCAGCTGCCCTGAACTCTACTGCTGAGAGTTCTGACTTGCCAGGAGGTGCCTTTTCCAGTTTTTCGCCTCTGGAGGGTGTTACTGCTGTTGGGAGCTGGAAGAACCTGAATAAACTAAGAAAGTTGATGCATCGCCCTTCTTGCAGCTGTTTTTCCGATGCAGCACCGCCGTGCGGGAGGAATCTCCAAGCACCACTGCTGCACCATTGCAGAGACAACGCAGCTCCTACAACTGCAAGAACTGATGCATCATGGGATTGTGGCTAAAGAAACGATGCAGCACCGCTTGCCGCTGTCGCATCTATCACCAGCGCATATAGGATTTCCACGCATCACACCTGTGTGGCATGTTTTCCTGATGCATCATCCGCAGACCAGAACCATCTTGGAGTTGATGCATCAGTTCCACCTACAGTCTGAATTCAACATGCTGCAGAACTTTTACATCGCCTCCCTAAGGACACAAGAACTGACGCATCCCCTTGTTTCTTGATGCTTCCCTTCTCTGCGGCTGTTGGTCCTTGTGAATTTTGATGCACCTAGAGGTACTTTGCATGAAATTACGCATCCATAGACTCCTAAGAACCCTTTTAAAAGGCTAAGGGGCATATTATCAAGCCAGGCGATAAAATTATCGCCGCTTTAGCTGCAGAAAACTGCCGCTAAAACGGCGATAATGGGCTTGATAATATGCTCTATGGAATTCCAATTGAAGCTCAGGTTAGATGTCCTTCACATCTAACTTGGGCTTCAATTGGAATTCCATAGAGCATATTATCAAGCCCATTATCGCCGTTTTAGCGGCAGTTTTCTGCCGCTAAAGCGGCGATAATTTTATCGCCTGGCTTGATAATATGCCCCATAGTCTTATTACATGTATGTTGGATTGTTTCTGGTTTTGGTCTTGAGTTAGTTTAGATAAAGATACCTTATTTATCTAAACTGGTGTGGTGTCCATTTGTGGTGTTACCACTGTATTACTGTGTGTTTTGAGTACAAATACTTTACACATTTCCTTTGGGATAAGCCTGTCTGCTCGTGCCAAGCTACCAAGGCCATCAGGGGTCATCTAGTGTCTATTCCCCTTACCCTGACTAGAAGCAAGAGTCCCCACTTGGACAAAGGTACCTACCTCTACCACCTAGAGACCCCCAGTCCTAACAGGTGGCATTAATTGTCTGCAAGTGCATGTAATTACACATTTCCCACCATCAGTATGGATGCCCTGCCCCGATGTTCCTTCCTGTGTGTGGAACTCTGCAGCTGTAAAGATACTACTCAGAAGTACTTTTGTTAATACTGAAAAGTAGTAAAGTTAGACTTTTGGTCCAACTTTACTGTTGTGGATCGGGCCCTGAGAGACCACAGGCAGCTCAGGCTGATCCCCACTTCCTACTCATTACTCTCATTGCTCCCCTCTCTGTTTATTTCATAGAGTACTAACACCAAAACATGCTTATACGACAAAGAGAGAGTTCTCCAATACGGTAGTCAAAATCCTAGGTTGCGAGCAGAGTTACAACAGTACTGTGCCTTTAACGAACACAGTAAAATTTGGGATTTAATGTTGCTTTAAGTGTTCTCTGATAAATATACATTTCCTTTCTATCACAATATGTAATGCAATTGACTATATTTTCAAGTATTTCACAACCGAAACTCAAAAATATAGTGTTTTTTCAACTGTTTTATGTAATAGATTGTTTAATTTTGTATACCCTTTGAGGATATATATTATTTGTTGTTCATATTTTTGATGTCTAACAACTTTTCTAGAGCATCCCTGAGATACTCCTCTGACTCTCTGTGTGGAGGTTTTGAAGTGTATTTCTTCCCACTATAGCTAAATGATCATAGTATTGCCAACACTGAGACACCAGTGTGGTTTTTATTCCTTCTTCTTTTTCTGTTTCTTTTGAAAATTAAATCATGGATGCAATCTCTAATCAATTAGCATTTTCTTGGCACAACCTGTTTTCCATTAAATTTGCTCTTCACATTGTTTGATTTCAACCCTGTTCAAAAGACGGTGTGCATTGATCCTAACATGAAGACTATTTCTATATTGTCTTTATTAGGTTAATGGTTTATATTGATGAGGCCTGAACTAAATGTGACCTCAAAGTCGAAGAAATACACTAGGTCTCCAGCCATCCTGTATACACCTAAGCCCCTAACGTGTCACTGTCTGTCAGGAATACACAAACCCCAACAGCAGAACCATTCATATTCATGTTATCCAAGATATTTGCAGAAGGCATAAATAGAACAAAAAATGCCACTGTTTAAAAGTTTTGTTTTTAGAATTCTAACTTCAAATACAACTTTGCCATTAAAGAGTATTGTAAATTGCAATTCATCTGAGTGTAAACAGCATACCCCTATCGGCTCCCAACCAAGGTTACCAACTGTTAAATGTATTAATGCAGCCCAGTACTAGTCAATGGGAGTTAGGTCCGCAACAGTAAAATAAAATCCCTTTAGGAATTTGTCACTGCAAGGACATGTAAAAAATAAACACAACTTACTAAATACAATTCATGCTGCACTCAGAATTTAGTGCCTACCTCAGGGGGATTTATATGTATTAAAAAGGAAGGTTTAGGCCTGGGAAAAGATTTATTTTGCCAGGTCGAAATGGCTGTTTTAAAACTGCACTTCAGGCCATAGTGGCAGTTCTGGGACATGTTTTAAAAGGCTACTTCAATGACTGCTGTAGATCCACTAGTAGCATTTAATTTACAAGCCCTTGGTACATGTAGTACCATATACTAAGGATTTATAAGCAAATGAAATGTGTCAATTAGGTGTGGGCCAATTTAGAGAACACAAGCCTTTTAGCACTGGTTAGCAGTGGTAAAGTGCTCAGAGTCCTAAAAGCCAACATACAAAGGTTCAGCAAAGGAAGGGAGTTGAGGTAAAAAGTTTGAGGTGACCCTGTGGAATGGACCAGGTCCAACACTCCCCCTGCCATGTGAATGACAGTGTGGTATTCTTGCTTTTTGGGATGTTCTCAACATAACAAATCATCTGTCCCCCTCCCCCAGAGAGCAGCCCTGTTGGCATGGGCCATGGACAGTTTGCACCCCATCTTTCCATAGTGGTCACCTTTGGACATTTAGTGAATTCCTATTCAGAAAGCTGCAAGTGTTTTCAGTTGCACCTTGGTACTGGTTATTGGTGCTTTATAGCTTTTATTAGTTACACTTGCCATGTTACCTAAGCAGTGGTATTTATTACTCTTATTGTTCTGCTGTCATATACTGACCAGTGACAAAATAGCCCAAGTACTGCAGTTGGATTCAATTCATACCTGTAGCCACTAGTCAACTGTACTTTCTACTGTTTGACTGAAGGCACTCCTTGGTGTTGAGCTACATAAAAATCCTAAATAAATATTCCATTATTTGTTACAATGGCTTGGTAGGTGATGATTAGTTTGTATCTATTTGGTCCTGCAGTTGCACAAATTGGTACGCCTTCTTGTTTGTAAAAATGAGTTTAGAAATTGTTTTTTTTTCTATCAGTATTGCCAACCATACCTCAGGAGTAGTTTGGTGAATCTTCATGTAACACATTTGAGCATGAACACTTCTAAAACATTCATATAGTGGCTTCACAAGAGGGAGACATCAGGGAAAAAAATCAAGAAAGGGGTATTGCAAGTATTTGAATACAGGAAAATGAAACTACATTTGCAGTAAACAATGGAATTAACTCTTCTCTTCTGTTCAGTTACCCCCGTTCCCTTATAACATCATGGGTGTGTTGTATTGATCCGCCTTCTTAACGGGGAATGAGTGCCTTCTCTTAAAAGGCAATGGTCTCTCCTGTCGTCTGCAAACACAAGGAGATGATGGACGGAGTGCTGAAACTTTTCAGACACTCACCCCAATAACAGATCTTGGTTGAATCCATCATCGTTCTTTAGCTCACTTCGCCTGCCCAGTTCAGAAACAGCTATATGCGAATCAGTCTTGACCCTGTGCCTCCTGGGAACAGTCCAGCCCAGCCCAAACTGCCAAGCCATATCTTCACTGGGACTGGTTTCGGGGTCACACCCTCATCAGTCAGGCTAGCTTGAATCCAGTGGCATAGTGAGCAAGGGACCCACGGCTGGGCATATCCTGCCAACTTAGGGCGAACAAAGCAAACACAAGGAGATGATGGACGAAGTGCTGAAACTTTTCAGACACTCACCCCCAGTCACAGATCTGGGTTGAATCCATCATCGTTCATTAGCTCACTTCGCCACCACAGTTCAGACACAGCTATATGCAAGGCAGTCTTAACCTTGTGCCTCATGGTAACAGTCCAGCCCGAACTGTAGAGCCATGTCTTCCCTGGACCGGAAACAAGCATCCTGGGACTGGTTTTGGGGTAACACCCCTCATCAGCCAGGTTAGCTTGAATCCAGTGGCAAAGTGAGCAAGGGATTCAAGTCTGGGCATACCCTGCCAACTTAGGGCGAACAAAGCACACACAAGGAGATGATGGACGGAGTGCTGAAACCTTTCAGACACTCACACCCAGTCACAGATCTGGGTTGAATCTATCATCGTTCTTCAGCTCACTTCCCCACCCCAGTTCAGACACAGCTATATGCAAATCAGTATTGACTTTGTGCCTCATAAGAACAATCCAGCCCGTACTGCCAAGCCATGTCTTACCTAGACCGGAAACAAGCATCCTGGGACCGTTTCAGGGTAACACCCCTCCTCAGCCAGGCTAGTTTTTTCAATCCAGTGGCAAAGGGAGCAAGGGACCCACGTTTGGCATACCCTGCCAACTTAAGGCGAAGAAAGCAAACACAAAGGGATGATGAACGGAGCGCTGAAACTTTTCAGACACTCACTCCCAGTCACAGATCTGGGTTGAATCCATCATCGTTCTTTAGCTCACTTCGCCACCCCAGTTCAGACAGCTATATGCAAACCAGTATTGACCCTGTGCCTCATGGGAACACTCCAACCTGAACTGCCAAGCCATGTCTTCCCTGGACCGGAAACAAGCATCCTGGGACCGGTTTTTGGGGTAACACCCCTCATCGGCCAGGCTAGCTTGAATCCAGTGGCAAAGTGGGCAAGAGACCCACATCTGGGCATACCCTGCCAACTTAGGGCAAACAGAGCAAACACAAGGAGATGATGGACGGAGTGATGAAACTTTTCAGACACTCAACCCCAGTCACAGATCTGGGTTGAATCCATCATTGTTCTGTAGCTTACTTTGCCACCCTAGTTCAGACACAGCTATATGCAAATCAGTCTTGACACTGTGCCTCATGGAAACAGTCCAGCCCGACCTGCCAGGCCATGTCTTCTCTGAACCGTAAACAAGCATCCTTGGACCGGTTTTGGGGTAACACCCCTCATCAGCCAGGCTTGCTTGAATCCAGTGGCAAAGTGAGCAAGGAACCCGTGTCTGTCCTCTACCATAGTGAGTGGGATTGCTCTGCTGCAGTAAGATCCATTCCTCCCACTAGAATTAAAACCTGTCCAACCACAGTGAGCTCTACCTGTCTTTCCTTCTCTTTGGGGTTTACTGAGTTTCTTTCAGGTGGAAACCTGTCTTCTCTCCCTGGTGAGGTGTGTTAGAATTTCTCATGGGACTCCTGCCATCTACTTTTTCTCTCGGAGTAGGAAGGGAAATCAGGCTTCTCATAGTAGCCGGGTGCTTTCTTGGAGGATTTCTATCCTTGTGGGGATGCTCTACCTACTCTTGGGATCCCCTCGTATCCTCTTCTCCCTTGTTGCAGGGGAGGGGCAACCACCTCATCGCTCTCCAGGATATAGACTCCCTTGGAGTACCTCCTCTACAGTTGCGGTCCTCTTTGATCAACCACAGGACAATCTCAATCTGAAGTAGGCTCCCCCTCACAAAATGTTGTCTTGTGGAGGAAAGAGGTCTGTCCCCAATTAATTGACCTTATGCTTCTCCTTGCTCTCGGTGGGGGGGGGAGCTACCTTTCTCAGAGAGGAGCTATCCTTTCACTATAGAGAGAGATTTATCTCCACCTCCTCCTCTTCAAAGGGGGAGGTGGCAGTCTGGCTCTCACTTGGAAAGACCTCCCAAGATTTTAAATGTGTCTCCTGGATGCAGTGGACTCCTCTGAGTATCAAATATATGTGGCTCCTTTCAAGGGACATTAGTTCTCATTGGTACTGGAACCTTGCCCAGTCATCTCCAAAGCCTATCCTCCACTCCTCAACTCTTTTATCTCTTGCAGATTTTGAACAGCCTGATTAGATCGACAGGCACAGTGCCACAGGGAACTGCTGCCTCTTCCTAGGTTTTCCTTGTATCCTTCCTGCAGCAACTAGCTCAGCTTTTCACAAAAACACAACTTTCATATACACGTATATCAAACCTTAATATGTATAAACTTTTTTCTGTAAAGTTTGAAAGATAGATCAGTGTATCATACCATCACCCAGAGAGAGATTCCATGCATACTTAGCTATATGCAATGGTTATGTGAGAACAATTTTACTGTAGTGTGCTAGATACTATGTATATATTGGCATATTCCTGCAGGACAATTTGAACATGTACTTTGATTTTAAGAAATGAAAGGTGACAGTCCTTGGGAAGGTGCAAATGCAAATATTTCGTGCCAGAGTCAATGGACTAAAATCAGCTGGCAACAGTGAGGGCAAGGGAAAAAACACACTAGGAAAGTCAGAGTAAAATCTATTTACAATATCCAATTGGAAACTGTTGACTGGTAAATGGCAGACCCAGAAACAGACTATATATTACGCGAAACGGGTTACTAAGGTCTATGCACAGCTTTAGCCACATTTATTGTATTTACCTGGTCATGGAAAGGTGATATAGAGTCTCCCAGAAATTGGAAAAGTACTGGGAATGGGAAACAGAAGGAGGAGACTGATTCCTGTGGTTTAAGAGGGAGTGGGACCCCATTCAAGCACAGGATAAAAGGTAACTTCAAGGAAGCCCAAGCACAGTGTACAAGAGTTATCGACTGTGACTTATATGCAACAATACAGAGACAAACTCAGCTGTGAAGAATAACCATGTGAGTAAATTCAGTAAAGAAGGTTGATGATGTGAAGCCAGTGTCCTCCTCCTTCTTCCCTTTCACTTGCCTGGAAAGAGGAAGGACAGATGATAATGAAGGTAGTTGCCAAAAAGCCAGACTTCCTCTCTAGTAATAGAGAACTTGCTTTATTAGACCAGGCCCCACCCCTTCCTTTTTCTGTCCCTCTCCTTCTATTCTCATTATTGAAGGAACTTTATAGCTTATTCCTGCCCCTCCTTCTTCCTGCACTATTAGTCCTCCCATGCCCCCCCCCACAAAGCTGCAGGTACTGCCCCCTTCTGCTCAGCAAATGTCAGTGGCTTTCTCAGCATTCTGATTTTTCCCTACTGTGGGGTTTATTCCCATTCCCTGACACCTGTCTGTTCTCCCTTTCTAGGTAAGCAAGCTTGCTTTCCTCATTCTGTAACAGGTATTTTGGCGAAAACTAAACACAGCAATATTGTATTGGCATACCACAACTTGGTGTTCTCTCTCTTGTTGATGGTGATCTCCTATCCTCCTACTCCGGGTCCCCCTCCCAACCACAGAGGTCCCTATCTTGGGCACTTCTCCCTCTAGAGCTTGGTTGTAGGGTATTCTATATTTACCTGCTCACAGGGATAAACAAACAATTTCCAAAATGTCCAACACCAATACTAAAAATCTTATTCTAAAAACCCCAATGAAAAGGTAAAAATAAAATAAAGTCTAAACACAATTATTAATAGTCCTTCTACTCCTCAGATTACATAGCCACAATCTACTCCTCATTGGATGCATAGAGTTGAACTCCCAGGAAGGGATAGGACTGGACATCATTTTAGTGACTTGGGACACTCAAACATTATTCTCTGTCTACATTCTACATGAAAAAACTTTAGCACAGTGGATGCCGTGAATTACTTGAATAGAGTCAGTTACATTCACTTACAATGGCAAACACGAACATAGAACTATATCAATGGACAACACATGATAACGCTTGGGGGCAGCATAAATAGATACTTTCTGGACATGTGATGATTCATGCTCCTAAATGTTCATTATAGCTACAATAATTTACATTGACCATTTGATGAGCATAAATATCCCAACACGGTTCAAATGTTGCTTTAATTGTGGGTGTTATGCTCACATCAATCTGTATATGGTTTAGTTAAATTTACCATCAGATTTTCGTTCAAGATTCTAGTGAACTGTTGTCACTTCTGCTGCGCTAGCCTGAAGCACCATGTATGTTTTGATTACATGATTGTATTTATTGAATTTGTGCAAATGTTAGGCAGATCCGGTAGGCATAATTCTATAAAAGTAATGTATATGACTTATTGTCTAAGGGCCAGTTTTACGACCCTTACATTTTGCAAGTCGCAAATTGCGTCGCTTTGCGACTTGCAATGTGCGACCCGCAAAATGTAATTTACAACTGTGTCTCAGACACTGTTAGCGATTCCTAATGGGGTTGCAAATTGCCTGCCTCATTAATATTCATGAGGAAGGTGTTGTTTGCGACCCCATTAGGAATGGCTAGCACTCCCAGAGATGGTGTCCTGCTGGGGTCAGCAGACCACCATGTCTGTGACTTCTTTTCAAATAAAGCATTTTTTTTTTTTTAATGCAGCCAGTTTTCCTTAAAGGAAAACGGGATGCATTTAAAGAAGAAAAATGAAACATTTCTGTTTAATTTTTTAGGTAGTGGTCCGTGGGACCACTGCAAGCTCTTAAAAAATATTTTCACACTCACTCACAAAGGGGAAGTGGTCCCCCGGGGAGCCCATCCCGTTTGCAAGTGGCTTACCACCTACTTGAAGTAGGTGGTAAACTGCAAGTGTTTTGCGACCGCAATTGTAGTCGCAAAACAATCTTGCATTGAAGTGCGAGTCGCTATTAGGAAGGGATGCCCTTGGCACTCCCCTTTCTAATAGCAAACCCTATTTTCGAGTCTGTAAAAGGTTACTGACTCGCAAAATATGATTTGTATATGGGGCACCCAATTTTGCGGTTGCAAACGGGCTGATATCTCGTTTGCAACCACAAAATATGGTCATACATCTGGCCCTAAGTTGCCTTCTGACTGATATTACCTAACTCAGTAAGTGTGTTGCTTGTGAAGTGTAAAAATGTGTATGTCAGCTTAAGGTTTAAACCCAGCCGACATGTGACAGTTGTCATTATTTAGCAAACCCCTATTAACATTTATGTGGTGTATGGGGTAGTTGGACACTAAACCATGTCTGGTGTCCATAATGTTTCAAATATATTTCTATGTCTCAGTAGAGTATCTATTTGACTACAAACTGTTTAAGACCTTGTGTCTAAAAGCTCCCAGTGTTCGGAATATATCATCAAACCCTACAATTCCAACCATGTGTGAAAATGTTTGCAAGAGGAATGCAGTGAATGCATTTATAAACATTTCATAGAGATATGCAGCGTGTGCATTTCCCCTCTCTTCCTGTTAGGAGCACATGCAGCAAAGAAATATGTGTGTGTGCCCTGAAATAACTCCTATCGCACTAGAGTTTACTTATGCCATGCTAGCAAACGTTCAGTAAACACGAGATTCATACTCAGAGGTCAAATGGTGAATAATATTTTATCAGTCAAGTGCTTAACAAACCCATGTTAAATGGTGCTTCCTATTTAACAAGTAGGAGGTAAGACAATTATTATTATGGATGGTCTGGACATTCATTTTTAAGCATAAAATTGATCTTTTGATTGTGTAATCAGAAACTATTAAAGTGTCCAGAAAATCTGAAAGCTGAAGTGCCAATGTTGTGTCTCTGGCTCAGCTCTACAAGTTTTGCTTTCACACACGTGCGTAACATGAGTGAACTTAGTTCAATGCCCCAGCACTGAATGTCAAAAACAGGTTATTGTAGCCCCACTGAACCCCACTGAATACATAGATGAGGAGGTGTCAATGCTTTTGAGCTAAACTGATCTGGGTTTAATCCATCATCATTCTTTAGCTCACTCCGCCACCCCAGTTCAGACATGGCCAAATGCAAATCAGTCTTGACCCTGTGCCTCATGGGAACAGTCCAGCCCCAACTGACAAGCCATGTCTTCCCTGGACCGGAAGCAAGCATCCTGGGGTGGCGTGGTGAGCAAAATAACGATGGATTAAACCCAGATCTGTGACTGGGGGTGAATGTTTTGCCAATGTGCAACATTCCGTCCATCATCTTGTGTGGTTGCTGTTTGCCCTATGTGGGAAAGGTATGCCCAGACATGGGTCCCGTGCTCACTACGCCACTGGAGTCAAGCCATACTGGCTGAAGAAGGGTGAAACCCCGAAACCGGTCCTAGGATGCTTGATTCCTGTCCAGGAAAGACATGGCTTGGCAGTTCGGGCTGGACTGTTCCCATGAGGCACAGGGTCAAGACTGATTTGCATATGGCCATGTCTGAACTGGGGTGGCGTGGTGAGCAAAATAACGATGGATTAAACCCAGATCTGTGACTGGGGGTGAATGTTTTGCCAATGTGCAACATTCCGTCCATCATCTTGTGTGTTTTGCTGTTTGCCCTATGTGGGAAGGGTATGCCCAGACGTCGGTCCCGTGCTCACTACGCCACTGGATTTAAGCTATCCTGGCTGAAGAGGGGTGAAACCCCGAAACCGGCCCTAGGATGCTTGATTCCAGTCCAGGGAAGACATGGCTTGGCAGTTCGGGCTGGACTGTTCCCATGAGGCACAGGGTCAAGACTGATTTGCATATGGCCATGTCTGAACTGGGGTGGCGTGGTGAGCAAAATAACGATGGATTAAACCCAGATCTGTGACTGGGGGTGAATGTTTTGCCAATGTGCAACATTCCGTCCATCATCTTGTGTGTAATGCTTTTGAGTTACCAGCAGGGAGCAGTGGTAATCCTTCAGATCATTCATTAATGATTTACTCACTTAAGATCACTAACAACGGAATATGTATTTCAACATATTTATGTATATGTTTAAACAGGTATTTAAAATACCAAGGTCTAGAACACATATTATTGGTAACATTATAGATGACAGCAAAAAGCAGCTAAGCTTTTCATAACAGTGAAAATGGGGAAAAATCATAACATCACAATTTATAGACCTTACACCCTCACTGCGCTATCTCTAATCGCCATGCTAGTTCTAGCAGATGAATAAATAATAAACCTGAGTTTCGGAGGTGGTGCACAGACTTGGACAACAGGGTTTGTTATCTGTCTGGAATAACTTGTCAGATATTTCGAGCACAAGGCCAAGAGCTAGGAGATTGCACCAGTTTGTGAAGGAAGGATGGAATGCTTTGTAAAACCTCAGAGGGTCTCGATGGAGGCCTCTTCGGTCGAGATGGAATCTGGTGCTGTGCTCATCTGAATCTACGATCTACATCTGTGACCTGGTGAAGTTTCTCTCCTGACTAAGTGGTCATATGGCCGTCCTTATACACTGTATCTTATCTGAGATGGACTTCACAATGTCATCCTTGGAATGTTTTGACACATACATATAAATAAGTGGATGTACTAAAAAGGTAAACGTACATCAATATAGACTACATGGATTGGTTGATATTTGACCTTGAAAAATGCACCTGTCTCAGACTGATGTTGCGCTGTGGTTTTTTGTCTGTCATTGATGGGAGGATATGACGCATTTAAGAGGTCAACAGAATGTGACATATTTGCAGTTCCTCAGGAAGATCAAGGACACCATGTTTCTGATCTAGGAAGCTAACGCCTGTCATTTGCTAGACAGGCCTCTGACAAAATGGGGTCTCGGTCCGCACAAAATAGAGTCTGCCTTTATGTATTCAAGAACCTAAAACTAAAATTGAGGTGCTTACCAGCAAGTGATTAAAATAGATAAAATAACAGAATTATGGAGGGAAACAGTCATAAGACTTATGATATTCCGGGAACAATTTCTAAATTAAATAGTCACTTAATTATCACTGAATATGTTTTTGATTGATCCTGAATGTCACACATATTCATTATATATTTACAGAAAAAAACTAAATACCGCAAATGGGCATTTGATGAAATAGCAACTCATCACTTGTTACATGCTCAATATCATCAAACTCAAATGAAAAAAGGGTCTCTGCACCAAAAGACATGATCCTTACACCAGGACATGTGCTTAAAAGTTTTTCAGAGCTGCTTTGCATATAATGTAAAAATGTTACATTATAAGGCTTATGTACACTTCATATTATTCAGTCACTTATCTTTCTAATATGTCAGTTGGTATTGATCAGGTTTGGCTGAAATATTCCTAAGTATTTGGGGGGTCGTTCTTGTTTCCAGCTACACATTTCTGTAAGCACATATTAATTTAACATTAGAAAATGTACGGTAGTATGACAAATAAATTATAATTCATTGAATTTAAACAAAGAGGACATGGGGTTCAAGAGAGAGACAGTAACACAGGAAAGTGATATGCACATACTAATACTTTTAAAAATGAAAGAATGTATTGAGCAAAGTAAGAGGAGCAAATTTAGCCAGTAATCAGATTTACAGCTAATACATTTGGAAGGGACTTTTTTTTACTATCTAGGTACTTACCTATATGGAAAATTATATTTTTTAACACTTCTCAGTGTCTGACATCTGTATGTTGTCCATGTGCTGTGGCTGGAACAAAAGGTGAGGTGGTGCAGATGGCAAATAGGGAGCAACCAGAGAACCTTCGAAATGCAATGTCATGATAGGAATAACCACATTAGAATTTGAGTACATTTACTGGAAACATATATAATATCTAATTTTAGTGTTGATGGATTAGAAAACAAGATACACAACAATTTAGTGTGAAAGTTTCACAGGCTGTCAAACCTCTTTGTGTAGTTGAGATGCATTTTACACATTTACCCTGGTTGTAACCCTCTCACAGGTAGGCTAAAGCTATGTGAGAGAAGAGTGAGATGTCTGCTTATCTGCTGGTATGGGTATACAATGTGACATGAAGGTGAGTGTGGAGGAGAATTATTGTAAGAAAGTAGGGGGGTTTGAGTTTCTAAACTGACTTTAGGTTAGAAATCTTCATAACAGGAAGGTCATATAGCTAGTCAGGGAGTAGTGTGAAGCGATACATTCATTGAGTGAGTTGAGGCAGAGAGGGGTTTTGGGTCCACCTCCTGAAAGAACCTTTGCTGCCTGAATGCTGAAGAACTTCTTCATCTGCCTTCTCTTGCCCTAGCAGTTTTTTAGGGTTCCTCATGCTTCATGCCTCCATCGCCAATGCATTGACAGAGCCTGACAATTTCTGCCATGTAACTGTGTTACCTGCTCTACTTGGGGTGTATGAAAGCTGACGATATAAATCCCTTTAGTGTTCTACAGCAAAAGTAGCTAAATGGCCTGTCTCCTCCTCAGTGAAGTTCCACTACCTCTTGAGTGGTCTACATTCCTTAGATTGATGCTATTGCAAGGCAATTTGAAAGTCATGCAGTCCATGTTGGTGAAGGGAGAGACCAGGGTTTGGGCTGGATTTGTGTGTCTGGTGAATTGTATGTGACTGAGGTCAGGTGAATGCTGTTTGCCTATACTTTCGATCTAGAGTTTTCTATGGTGGAGGTGGGTTGTGTTTGCCAGTGATATAATCATTATTGCAATAACTAATCTACATATATTCTGCAATAGGGCAGTGCAAATACATTTAAACACAAGACTCTGTAGTTACTTATTCAGGTGCTGTAGGTGGGGAGGTAAAAACACTTTATGGGTCTCTGCAGTGAGTCTAACTGTGATATAACATATATGTGAGCCTAGGAGCCTCTGTTGTTCACTACACTCTGCAAAATCAATATGCCTTAACCATGGCCTTGAGAGACCAGCAAGAATGACAACATTCTAGACATGTATTGATAGCCCTTTAAAGCAAGTAGTCTGCAATGCTAGCACACTTTAAATTTAATTGATGAGAAGGTGGATTGCTCTTTCCTGTCCTGTGCAGACCATCATCGCAAAATGTATTACTTTGCAGATTAGGATTCAAAGCACATTTCATATCCATTAATATAAAAAAGGTGGGTGGCTTTTGCATCAGAGACTGTATGCAGCACAATGCAAAGCATTGTTATGCACACTACCTCCTTAAACACATGACCTGTTGTCTGCTGCTATATTATTGATTTGAGCAGGTATAGGCCTGAATTCTAATCTCGCCTTGGCATTTGAGAAAAAATTCATAGAATGTTGAGACAATTACTGCATGAGCCAGTAGGAAAATTTCTAGATCATTACTTGCAACCTTTGGTACAAAATTGGGTGACATATGTACAAGACACAACGGATTGTCTTAACAAACTACAGAGAGTAGCAATACCTACTGATACTGAAATCTGGTTGGGTACTATTGATGTATCATCGTTATATACATCTATTCCACATGGAGAAGGAATTGAGGCATTTGAGTGGATTTTGTTGAAACATGACTATGAAGAATCTTTGAACATCCTTTTGTTAGAACTATTGCAATTTAGTCTCTATCATAGGTATTTTTCTTGGAAACAGAAATTTTATCTACAGAAAACGGGTACCTCCATGGGTATTACGGGGGCACCGACGTATGCCAATATTTTTATGGCAAAATTTGAAGATACACACATTTTACACAAGGATGCATGGACAGAACATCTAGTTCTGTATCTTCGATATATTGATGACATTCTGATATTTTGGAGAGGGTCCCGACAACAACTTGAAAATGAGTTATTCTTGTTGAATAAATGCCATCCTCAAATCAAATTCACACACTCTATCAATTTCACAACCATGAACTATTTGGACATTCTCATTGAAAAGAAAGGTAACTCTTTGGTTACCAAGGTTTATAAGAAACCCACTGATAGGAATAATGCCTTGCATTATCAGAGTTTCCATTCACTCAATCTGAAAAATCATTTGCCACTCTCACAATTCATCAGGGTAAAAAGAATTAGCTCAGATGATACCCAGGGCAAAAAGACATTGAGGCACCATCGCAACAATATGCCAAGAGAGGGTATCCATCTAAAGTTCTCGAAACGGCAAAACAAAAAATCTCTAATCTTGAAAGATCAGTTGTTGAAAAAAAGCTCTAAACCATCATCAACTAGAGAGATCAAACGATGCATACTGAAGCGTTGGGAAATTATAGAGCAGGAACACGACTTTAAGGATGTTTTCAAAGGTCGTCCAATTTTTGCATTTTCCAGATCAAAGAATATCAAAGAGCTCATGGGGAAAAAAGATCTAGGACGCCCTGACACACCAACACTAGGTATGCGGAAGTGCCACAACTGCGTTCACTGTGGCAATGTGATCGTGGGTGACACATTCACACACCCACATACTGGGAAACAAATTAAATTGAAACATACATCTGACTGTAACACTTGTATGGTAATTTATGCCATTAAATGCCCGTGTGGGCTAGTGTATGTCGGAAGAACGACCAGGAAGATCAAGATTAGAGTGACGGAACATAAAAGCATGATCCGCACGGCAAATGAGAAATCCTGCTTAGCAGTACACTGGGGGGAAAAAACATACGATACCCCAATTACGTTTCACCATACTGGAACAGGTATCGGTTCTTCCGCATGTTGATAGTGTCAAACATTTGGCACAAAGAGAAACATTTTGGATCCGTTTTTTAAAAACGCTGAGTCCTTGGGGATTGAATGATAAAATCGAATTTACATGCTTCTTGTGAATTTAAATGCATTACTGTTGGATTTAGTATATGTAATCATTTGAGTATACCACTTCCTTTCATTCATTTGCCCTTACAATCTCTATCAACACGCAGAAAGGTTTTTTCGCACTCTCTTTTCCACTTTTTAGCGGTTGTAGTACATAGAGTAGGCAGTGGGGCACTGTTCAGCACATGGAGTATATTTCTTTTATCTATTCTTCTTTCATTTCATTCATTTTTTGAGCATTATGTATTCACTTGGTGGTCTGGCCGCATTTTCAGAGTGATACGCTGTTGTCTTTTTACTATTTTTTGTCACATGATTGTGACATAGTCTCATCCTTTCATTAGTAACCATTCATCACTTATTTTGACTTTTTTGATTATTAGTTATTCATTTTCAGGTTGCACTTCGATATTTCTTTTAGAATATTTTTTACCCTTAGGATACTTTCTTGATTGTTTACTCGTTTATTTAGAGTCTTTCTTTCAGTGTACAATCGGCCAGTCTGTCTTTTATTTATCATGACGTTCACCGTCACGTGTACGCGGGAAGTTAAACACTGGGAGGCACAATTCGCTGAGACTCACTGATTACGGAGGGGAGAGCAGTTATTCTTCGACTGGCGTTTTCTTTTTAGAGGTAAGCACAGGGTTTATGGACACCGATAGGACTTAAGTTTTCTTCGTTAAGTTTTCTTTGGAATGTATGGGTGATATAGCCATTTTTCCGTTGCAGGAAAACGAAGATTCAAAGCATTTACACGAATTGTGAAGGAGAGGGAGATTGTGATTGTTACTTGAGAAGTTGGAAGTAGGTACCATGGGTAATATTACTTGCATAGTCTTTGTGACAACTCATACGTGGTTATACATATTGTTTTCATGATTCTTTTTGCAGCACATTACGGTTAACAGCCCGTGTAGGGCAGGATTCATATTCGTATGTTGTTTTGGCATTTGCGTAGGTGAGTTTCCCTGCGCATGGCTATAATACACTCAGTACACTTTTTGATAGGTGTTTGGGTGATGGATAATATTTCTCTATTTGAACTTTTAGTTTCAGTTTGTGACACAGGGTGTTTTTTTCACACAGTTTACTCTGCGTGTTGCTAGGGTGTTTTTGGGCTCCATGTTGAATCTCATTTTATCCAGATGATTACGTATGCACGCCATATTCTTATGTTTTATGGGGACCGGTGTAATGGTCTAACTTTGCTCTGATTTAACTTTATTGTAATGACATTATTTGTTTTTTAAATGAGAATGGTTCAAAACAAATGGATTGTATATATATTCTTTCTAGCATTCCCCTGAAGAAGGTGCCAGCACCAAAATGAATTGGGAATTGGTTTGATGCCATTTGGAACAATCAAGATGTGAAAAGATGAAAAAGAAAATAAAGCAGTATACAGTGTCATGAACTGTTATTGTGCACCATGCACTTTTTTTTTTAATAGTATTTCATATGTTTGACATCATTAATGTTGGATGAAATCTTCTAAAAAATCTTCTTCTCATGGTTATATGAAATTATGAAACTGTCATAACCGAAATGCAATAATTTTCTTTGATCTCTTCTAAAGCATTTCACAATTATTCACGTATTGTTTCTCTAAGAAAAAGCATTGAGCACCATTTTGGGCATGTGAACAGTGCGTCCCGACAGCCAAACAGGTTCTGTTTGTCTTTTGAATTCATTGAGCTCCTGGCGTGGGCTAGCCAGGTCAAGTCAGGGACAGCACCATTGTTAATATTGTTTAACTTTGGATTACTTATGAACTAGTAGATTACTTTTGTTTAAATTGTTGATCTAGGTGTGCAGGTTATCTCATTACCCATATAGAGACAATTACTTTGCCACCCCCAAATAGGGGTAGTAAGGGTTAGTAATTGTGTATTATTGAGTACATTTTTCTGATGCAGAAACACACTACCCTTAATTCCAAATTACATCTCTTGTGTCTCCACCACTACAGATATACAAATAGGCATGCTGTATCATTAACCTCACACTGGCATCCCGGATCTTGTAATCTTCAACCAGACACAACACAGAGGCAAAAGGTTTATAACGTTGTGCAGTTCTGTTTCTACAATGTTTGTGGAAATCTCCATAAACATAGTAGAGTTTTCATAATTTTCACCTCTTCTTTTCTGCCTGAGAATCAGCATTCTGTGGAATTTTTGCCCTTCAATTATCCTATTTATCACTGAAAAAGGATGTAATTGAAAATGCTTTTTGCATCATTTATCAGTCTTCTTGCCAACTGTGGTCCTTAGATAGAATTAGATGAGGGATACTCCTGCAAAAACAAGGCAAATGTCCCATTGCTGTATTACAAGTGCACCTCAGCCTATGGCACTTGCAATACAGTGGAAGGAATATCCATTTCGTTTTGATGGGCTATCCTATGTGCCAAAATCTAAATAAGGAACTATGCAAGAAATACTTGACATATAAACAGTGTGGCACAGTCTTAGTGTTGTTAAAGTTCCAGAAAATGCCCAGCATGTAGCAAAAAAGTATGGCAAGGCAGAGTTCATGATATCATCTATGTTTGAATTACTAAGGATAACCAACTTGTGTCTGGTGTCATCAAGGTGGGCATCAAAAAATATGTTTTCATTAGGGTTTACTTTCCATCTTACATTAACTGCCTTATTTGCCAAGTCTTATCCAAGAAGTGATTAGAAAATGCTCATTTCTTCTGTGTTCTGCAACAAAAGGAAGATCATTGCTTATTTAGTGTCCCTATGCCAGCGTTCTTTAGTAATGGACAAATTGTCCTAAGGAGAATAGAGGGATGTGTCCTACATAATAATACAAAGTGAATTAAGGATTCTCATCAGGGCCGTAAGATACACAGGTGGCTGGAGAAGTTTGCTATCATCTGGCCTGAAATTCGTTGAGCAGTAGGGTATTGCTTTGAGCAATGAAAATCTCTTTTTGTGACAATAGAGTGATATTTGGAGGAAGGTATCTGGAACTCCTAGATTCAAAGCAGTACAGTTTGAGCCAGATAATTTTTCTTGGACTTTAAGACATTGTTGGTTAAAATCACTCTTTGCTCATGTAGGCTCAGCTTCAGCAAACATCTAACATGGACTTTAGTGAAATTGGTTGTGACTGCATAATCCAATAAGTGCTCCGATTTTAAACCTAGGAGAGCTTCACATATTTTGAGCATGAGTGAGTTGCTAGAATTGTCTTCTTCCATGCCATATCTACCAGATGGCATTGTGTGCTAAATTGTCTCTAAATTGCACAGAGGAGAGAGGAATGTGCAGCTATTTCTTCATTTGGGACATATCCTAGATTTATTCAAGAATAACCTCCTGTTGTGACAGCCAATTGCTGTTATATTCGTTTCTTCACAATAGCACAGGATGTCGATGATTTTGGTTCGGACAACCATTTCTAAGGTTTTTGGATCTACATTGTTATGATTCCTTGTAAATTGTATTATGCCCTTAGACATTCCTCTTGCCTTAGTTAGGTAGTTCTCCCAATGACTTTTCAGAGGAAGCTGACTCGACATTGTCACGCTGGGATATTTGGATGAGTTTGTTTATTCGATTGGTTTACTATTACTATTTAAAGCCACTGCTTAGCACAGTGCCACTTTCAGGATTTTGCCTCCAAATCTTGTAACTCCCCATTTTGGAATGACACATTTGCACTTTGAAGTAGAGTTTAGAATGGTTGACATTTGATGGAACTTGAAGAGGTCATATAAGTATCCTGGAGTTTTGTGTTGATAGCTTCCTTCATAATACAGACAACCCTATGTCTTATTTGGTGTTCAGAGGTTAACCGAGATAGCTGTGCCCTGAAATCGTAAAATTTCGGCATCTTTATTCAATCTGAAAATAATCTTTACAGCTCAGTTTTGAATATATTGAAGTTTTGCAATGTCTTTATTTGTGAGATTTAGGTATACTGCAATCCAATAGCATAGATCTGATAGAAAGACTGCATGGACCAGTATGTTTCTGGGTTTGATGGATAGGAAGGGGCTGATTTTAGATATGGTATATAATTGGTGGTTCATTGATTTGATGGCTGCTTCTATTTGAGTGTTGAAATACAGTTGTGCGTTGAATAAGACTCCATGGTTTCCCACTATGTCCACTAGTGGAAGGGGCTGGTCGAGTGAAGGAAGGCCAAGGAACATTTGGAAGAGATGATTTGTCATTTTTAGTGTTGAAATTTCTGTCTTATAGCTGTTTAGACAAAGGTCATTGAGGTTTGTGCAGCGTTTGATGGACAGAAGTCATTTGGTGAGTGTTTCAGTGTTGGTGTTGATGCTTAGGTCTAAAAGAGGTTATTTGGCAACCGCATATAAGTAGTAAAAAAGCCAAAAAATGGATGGGAACCAAAATAAGATCAGGTTGAAAGGGAACAAATATATGATCGGGTGCTCAGCCTCAGAAAAATAAAGAGCCTCTTCCAGGCTGTACCTAATTAGAGAAAGGAAGGCCATTTGTGAGTTTGTAGGCATGGATGTATATAGTGCTGAATACCGATTATACATTACAGCAAATCATGGGACTCTATGTATAATCTCACTCAAGCATCTGATTGCTTTTTCAGCACACTAATGAGCGTGCCACCTTGCATGACTCGATGAGTCCAGAAATATACCCAATTTGGTTAAGTGACTATGCTTATCAACCCAGTGCATTGGACTTTAATTATCTATGTAATATCTTCCATGGGGTTTGTGTCATTTGCACTTGGGGCACTCTAAAGTTTGAGCCTGAATGAGCAATGCATGCATTTGGTGCCTGATTTCCTAAATATTACCATAATTAAATTGATGTTGTTATTGTTGTTTATATGAATATCACAGAGAGGAGTAGGGAATTGGGAAGTGTACAGCAATGTGTATACATAGAAGACAAGCAATGATATATTTTGGGATCACCAAAGAGAAAGTGCAGAGAGTGAAGTAAAAACTAGCTCAGATGTTTACCCACTGACACTTTTATTCCGGGGCCACCCTACCTCCGGTATCTGTGGAGAGTATTCCTAGTCATGCAGAGATACCTGAACCACAAATAAATTGTGTTCAAGTTTCATAGATACATTATCTAGAACTGGCGAGGTGTGGGGGTGACCCCCTGTAGTCACACTTACATCAAGGTGGGTACACCGCCCAGAAGGTTTGCAGCTCCTCCCTCCGACGAGGAGCTGGAAACCTTCAAAAATACTCTGCACACAAACCGGAGGTAGGATCAGAGGGTATCTCCCCTTTTTGGGTCCCGAAGGGTCCTGATGAATGCCGAGTGACCCCTTCTGTATGGGCATACCTTCCACAGCAGAAACATGTGGACACTTTGGCAGTAAAGGAGGGGTGAAGAAATCTTTAATTTTCTCCTTTCACCTCCATCCTTTGCGTTTTTTTAATCTAGTCGAATGACCCGGAATATAATTGGCAGTGGATACTCATCTGAGCTACTTTTAACTTCACTATCAGCACTTTTTCTTCGGTGATCCCAAAATATCTCATTGCTTGTGTTGTCTTCCCCACCCTGTTGCGGCACCCCAGTCGTTGATCTGCGCAGGGGTGTTTATAGCACACCCTGTGATGAAGCATGTCACAATTTTGTGAGCGAGGGCAGTTTTTTCCAAATCACACACCTGCCACTGTCTTCTATGTATACACATTGCTGTACATTTCCTCTTTTCCCTACTCCTCTGTCTGATATTCAGTGATGGAACGGGGAGCCTGGACTAGAGAGATATCCTTTACCCTCTTCCTATTTTTGACATATTGTTGTTAATATCACAGGTCCGGGCAAAAATCGAACTTTTACCTGATACTCAGAGAGGTGACTGGAAGTAGATAAACAAATCCATGTTTTGAAACTCCAGTCACTGTGTGGATTAGGTTATAATGGTCCTGAAGAACCACTAGATCATTTACATGACTGAATTAGGCTTCAAACATGTTGACCTACAGCTATCATAGATAATTATTTCTATTAGCTAGCACCACAGATTCTAATATAGGCAGTAGGACTCAACCATTAAAGTTGTTCTGAAGAGGACCCCCTGCCCTATTTTTATCCTTTGTACAAATTCACTTAAAACACCAATCTACACTTAGATCCACAAACCCACACTTTATGAAATGGCTTTTGATAAGATCTTCGGTAAAGAGTCCCCATTGAGGGTGCCCTACGGGCATTGTAGAGCCGGCCCAACGTGGAGCAAAAGCCCAATGATGAAGCATGACACCAATCCAGGTGTGTGAGGGCATTTCTTCCTGCAGAGTGATGCTTCTGGCATACCTTGTGGTACTCATTTTACCTGTGTAGACAGCTCCCTTGATTAGGAACTGGATACCCTTCTATGATCTGCACCAGGAAAGGGACCATGAAGATGGGTTTGTCATTGCATGGAGTGGAGGCATCTAGGTTCAGTTTATGAGTAGGGGTAAACAATGATGGCTCAAAGTTACAAAACTGTTACAGAACACAGTACAGCACCCAAAGTTGCTGCACAGTGTTTTGTGACAGGGAGAGAGCAGGTAAATGCCACATCTACAAAAATATGGCACTCTCCTGCTCTCTTCCTAGCGCCAGCACACAATAATGCAGCTGGGTGCCATGCACACACCTTTGTACTATGGTGCAAAGGTGTGTGCATCATGCTCAGCTGCATTATTGTGCACCAGCACTAGAGAGAGAGAAGGAGAGTGCCATATCAAAGTAGATATGGACAGGTGTGTGTGTGAGTCTAGCATATGTTTTGTAGTGAAAGGGTATCCTTCCAGGACTAAATACTATGCTTAAACTGACTTTAAAATGTTCACACTTCAAATGTGTGTGTAAAGTACAGCACACATGCAAAGTGGAAAATGTTAGGAGAAATAAAACATTTCTCCATTTAAAGCCTGCTTTCAAGTTGCAGTAATGTTTGGAGCATAACCCTGTCTACTATTGTTGGTTGACAGGGTTTAGTATCAACAATCATATGTGGTTGCACTGTAATGCCCATGTACCCCCCATGGAACTCCCCCTGGAGACAGAGTAGCAAAAGCGCTGGTTTGTGTTACTTTTTCTTACAAACCAACCCAAGAATCAGTTTGCATTGGTTTGTAAATCGGGATAAGGAATATGCATTTCGTCTTCGTCACCTAAGTAATGCAAACCTAAAGCAAAACTTTCATAAATTTGGGCTGATGTTCTTTAGAGTGCTGGGGAAGAGTAGGGAAGCCCTGGTGATGCAGGAGATATCTTTGGCTAGGTTGCAATTTTCATGTTTCTGAGTTTGAGCCTTACATCTTTTATTGAGCCAGATAGATTCATTTATGATATTCCCTTAAAGTTGCATTTGACTGAGATAAGTTAGAAAGAATTGACAGTGCAGTAGAATTGGTTTTGGGGAGAAGATTGTTCTCTAGGTAACTCGAGGGAACATTTCGAGATTATTTGCAAACATTTTGGATTTTCTGATTTTAGTATGAGGCCAGTTTAATACACATTGATTGAGAGTTCGAGTTGGAGACAGCTTACCATTTTAAATAAGGCCTGGCAGCCTTTGGCTGCAAAACAACTTAGCAAATTGGCCCACATGATTCTGTTAACCTAAATGTCAAGCTTCATTTACGATGCTTAAAGTCAATAGGAAATATTTTGTGAGAGTAATACCTCTAATGAGCAAAAAGAAAGATTTCCTCTTGGTAATTATTTCCTAAAGTAGAGGCAGGAACACAACAATCACCTCACCATTCAACAAGTAATACAAGTGGACATAATCCTAGTCTCCACACTTTAAAGTAAACAAAGTAAAAATGAAACGGTATTCCAAGAATTCATGCAAAAAACAGATTTAATTATATAAAATTAGCAATATATTTTATACAATAAAAACATATTTTTGATTTTTCATACACAAAGATTGTTAAAATTGGTGAAACACCAAAATCCAAAGCACTTTATACCCTCACAAAATCCTTACACGGTAAGGAAAACAGATGCTTTAAAAATGAAGAGAGAAACAGATAGACAGTACATTTTGTCATTCAGTTTAACACATTCGTTTTAAACACATTTATCCTGGAATCTGATATAATACAAATTCTTATAATATCTACAGATCCAGTGGCCTTCACGAATTGTGTAGATATTGCGGCAACACATTTCAATGGTGTTACTGTTAATATCCCATCTTTATCAAGACAAAGTAATAAGAAACTCACTTAAAGTTGCACTTATATAGTTGCACATTAAAATCCTGCAGCACTTAGATGTATGGCTTCCTTTCACAAAGATCAATGATTGACTGAGACTGTCAGTCCTCAGACAAAGTTATATCAATTCTTCTCATTGTTAAAGGAAATATTAATTATATATCAGCACGAGGGAAAGCAGGCTTTCAGGCTCCATGAACATGCCGGTGTGAGACAAACCACAAGAGTCCCCAAGGAACGAGCTTTTGGAAATAAATAGTCAGCTGCCGTTCCTGTTTGGATGTATGGTGTCCTTGAGGCGCTAGCTATATTACAAAATACATCGACAAAAAGTTAGAAAAAGCCACCACGAAAGAAGGTGCATACCAAAGGATTTGGCCCTTGAAGTTCCAGTATAAAATTATAACATTGTGAGAAACTTATACAGGATACTGATCGAGTCGATATATAATTATTATTTCCTTTAGCAATGAGAAGAATTGATATAAATTTGTCTGAGGACTGACAGTCTCAGTCAATCATTGATCTTTGTGAAAGGAAGCCATACATCTAAGTGCTCCAGGATTTTAATGTGCAAATATATAAGTGCAACTTTAAGAGAGTTTCTTATTACTTTGTCTTGATAAAGATGGGATATTAACAGTAACACCATCAAAACGCGTTTCGTGAAGGCCACTGGATCTCCAGATATTATAAGAATTTGTCTTCCATCAGATTCCAGGATAAATGTGTTTAAAACGAATGTGTTAAACTGAATGACAAAATGTACTGTCTGTCTGTTTCTCTCTTCATTTTGAAAGCATATGTTTTCCTTAGTGTTTAAGGATTTTGTGAATGTATGAAGTGCTTTGGATTCATTGTGTTTCACCAATTTTAACAATCTTTGTGTTTGAAAAATCAAAAATATGTTTTTTTATTGTATTAAATATATTGCTAATTTTATATAATTAAATCTGTTCTTTGCACTAATTCCTGGAACACCTTTTCATTTTTACTTTGTTTACTTTAAAGTGTGGAGACTAGGATTATGTTCACTTGTATTTCTTTTTGAATGGTGAGGTGATTGTTGTGTTCCTGCCTCTACTTTAGGCAATAATTACCAAGAGGAAATCTTTCTTTTTACTTGTTAGAGGTATTACTCTCACAAAGTACCCTATCCCCTTGGTTTGTTTGTAAAAGGGGCCCTCTTTTTTATTACATAGTAATACCTCTAAGCCAGTTTACAAAAATAGTCTGCAAAACATCCAAAGTTGTCAGAAAATGTTCACACCTATATATTACTTTCACTAAATTGAAAAGTAAATGTTGCACATCTGGTTTGAGAAGACTTGTGTTACCTCTATGATACAGTTATGAGAAAACAAACATCGAGTTTAGGTAGAAACACAAGTCCAGTTACATGGAAGCCATTCACACATCTGGTTTCAGCAGAAAACTATGTTATTGGATTTCAGGCACTAATCTGTTTGCAGGACAATTCACCAGGTAAAAAGGTTGTGGTGAAAAAGAAGATTGCTAAGGGGAAATCTGAGAAATTACAGGAAAGCTCAAGCAACTTTGTTAATGGTGTCAAGCTGGACCTCTGAAAATAGGTCGGGAAAAAATATATATCACCGAATGCTGATACAGCACCTTTTAATTTTTAGATGTTCTGGATACAATACAAATGTTTCTTTGTGCAGTACTCTTTTAACTTAGGTTGGCAGCAGGGTGGGACTGGGACAAAAAAAGGCCCAGGTACCATTATAAAAGTGGCCCACGGTGATTTATATAAGAAATTAACAGTACCAAGCATTTGCAATGCAATTGGTCTCGCAATTGCGAGATTTTGAGCTATTGGCATTGTAAATGACAATGCCTTTTATTTTGTGTGTTTAAAAAACCAGCAATAATAAAAGGCATTGTCATTTCCAATACCAATAGGTCAAAGTTTCTAAAATGCGAGACCTATTGCATTGCAAATGCTTGTTACAAATGTTGTTAATTACACTTGTTGGCTTTGACAGTTCTGAGAAACATAAAAAAGGATTAACGCGCACAGGTGATAAATGAATGACAGCAGGGTAAATGGGTGTTCTTTTAATATGTAAAATAGTCCATCATGCATTCCGAAGTAAGCTCTTCCTGGAAGCCATAATGACTTAAAAAACAGGGATCGGTGAGGCCTAGCTATGCAGTCACACAGGAAGAAAAGGGCCTATTTATTCAAAGATACCACAGGGCCTAGCAGAAATGAGACATCTACTGCCGAGAATAAGTCACTGTATCTGCCTCAGGGTGAATGTTTCGTTCAAAAGGAAGCTGAACATTAGCCTGACTGGGTGGGGGTCTGTTGGACCTGTCAGCCTTAGGGTGGTCTCCCCTTTCATTTTTGCCTTTTTGCCTCCCACTTGACTTTACATTTTTGTTGGACTTAGGACTCTGGGCACCTTGCCACTGCTAAACAGTGATAAGGTGCAGGTGCTTTCCCCCAAACACATAGTGATACTGGCATATCTACCACAGGCCCCTGCTAACGCAGTGAGGCCTACCCCCCCCATAGACTAACATTGGGAACCCCCCCCTCTGGGATAACTTTTGACTGGGAACTACTAGGTATGTCATGTTTAGTATAGTTAGAATCGTAGCGGGGAGCCCTTTCTAATGATATATGGGATTTGGGCATTACTACTTTAGAAAACCCACTTTTAGAAAGTGGATATTTTCCTGCCTGCACTTAATTTGTGCACTGTAGGGTCCCCCTTCCCATCTGCATGCTGATAGCATTCCTGGGCTGTGAGGAGGGAGTGGTGATTCACACCTTTACACATGAATAGGCTGGGCATGGCTGCCCAACAATAGGCTTCACGACCTTGCCTTTGTCACTGTAGACAGCTAGGAGCCAGGTCAGGGAGGCAGGGAACACCCCAGCACCCCCTGGACTCTTCCAGATGCTTCTGCCCCCTTCTAGAGACCAGACAACAGGGTATAAAAGGGAGGGTCCTGGCCACACATATTTGTTACACTACTGGACCACAAGAAAACTCTGCTGGAGTGAAGACTGCTGTGCCAGGAGGATTGCTACACTACTGAGGCTGACTGCTCCCAGGAACTGCTGCCCCAAGCTAGCTGAGTTGACCTGCCTGCCTGCTGATCTTGCCCTGCCAGAGGACATCTAAAGTCATCCCCAGAGTGTCTCCACAAGAGGAAGGACTGATCCCCTGGTCACTGGGACCACCAGAACAGCAAGGACACCAAGGACTGTCCCTGCAGCATTGTGGAACTTCCTTGCTGCAAAAAGGAACAAAAAGTACAACAACAACCTGTTTTTATAAACTTTCCCTGCAGCGCTGTAATCCTGAAAATCACTGCCATCGTCCGGGGCCCCTAAGGCACTGTAAAGCGCTGTAGAGGAGAAGCGCTGTTTATGCAAAATCATTGCTGCCGCCCGGGACCGTAGCGTGCTGTGAGAGCACTGTGGCTAGAAAGCGCTGTTATGCGAAGCGCTGTTTGGCCAAAGATCACCGCCGCCGGCCCAGGCCCCCAACTGCATCACAGAGCCAAGTTCTGGTTGTCCAAAAATCACCACCTCCGGCCCGGGAGCCACAGGAAGCACTGGAGGGAATCTCCAGCGACGGCAGGAGAACGCTGCCCTGGGATTGGTGCTGGCGGGAGGCGTCACCTAGTGACCAGGACTCCACAGAGACGCGTCTCTGCCAACGGGGGAGAGGAGCTGCGTGCGCCCCCCAAAAGGCTGGTCTGACCCCCATGCACCGTTGCAGGAAGCTCCAAGGATGAAAGGAATCTCGGGCCGGTACCGGCCTCGTCCTCCTCCACAGGTAAAAGTCCAGCGTTGCATGCTGAGCTGTCAGGCTGGGTGTTGCCTTGGGCGGGCTGCGGGGCAGAGGTTGCGTACCCGCCTACCCTCGGTGGGACTGCCGGAGACTGTGTAGGGCGGCATTCGGGGAGCGGGGGTGTGCCCAGAAGAGCTTGACTTTCTTTTCCGGCCACATTCATGCTTCGGGCACAATGGAGGCATGTTGCCATTAATATCAGCCGAATTTTTACTGTAAGCACAGCGGGGCTAATTGTAGGGCCAGTTTGACCCCTTTGCGACCGCATTCTTACTGCGAGCATGGCTGGGGAGCATTAACGCCGGGAGTTTAACCCCTGTGGCACCATGACCAATTTACTGACTTCGGCGGCTGGAACTCAGTTAAAGGAACACTAGTTCTGACTGGCCCTGCGCACATTTTTCTTTCCTCTCCTTAAACCGAGACTGGACTGGTAATCGCACAAAGTCTGCCTAAACGATACGAGAACTTACAAGGTTATCTTCCTTGCACCAAGAATCTTGTCAGCAGATATTGCGAGCAAGAGCTCCTGATATATATGTGGAATTTTTATTGATCTGACTTTGCCTAAAACCTAGATAAAGATTTTATATTTTCTACACAACTGGTGTGGTGTCTATTTGTAGTGTTTCACTGTGGTATGGTGTTACACAAATAGTTCACACATTGCCTCTTGAGCTAAGCCTACCTGCTCTGCGCCAAGCTACCAGGAGGGTGGTCTAGGGTATTTCTGAGACCCACCCTGATGGAACCGGTGGTCCCTACTTGGTCTAGGGTACATACCCCTGCCAGCTAGAGACCCAGTTTCTAACAGGGACCCAAGTGGGTCTGGTCGAGCTGATTATCAGGATGGCAGAGCCTAGCTAAACATGCATGCCTTTCTTTAGTAATGCGCGTACATCCCGTCATTAAGGTGCACCATATCACGTTACCATCCCAGAACATTTTAAACATACAGAAAAACATGCCAAGTAAGGGCTTTGGCGAGCGTGGTCAAGTGATTGCCAGTGTTTTTGTCATGCATTTTACACATTTTAATTTCCCAATATAAGTGTGCCATAGAGGCACGTCATTGTGTATTGAAAAGTGTTATAAACTGAAGCAAACCACTTTGCTGTACAGTCCGAGCACTTCAAAATTTACATAGGATCGTATGAGGCTAAGTGAAAGGGGACGAGTTGTATTTTACCTTCAACACCCCTTGGAGGAAATAAAGATAGTACTAGTACAAATAAAGAACCAAGTCATTTATGACTACTGTGATGTTTACACATTTCCCCTCCCAACAAAAACTATACTTTATTATACTGACGCCACTTAGGGCAACAAACCAGACAAACAACTGCTCGCACTCTATGGTAAAGTGTATGCAGTGTGTGACCCCGCTTGCAGGCTCTCGAACTGCCCCAGTGCTAGTTGAATGGTGACCAGGTATTTGGGGGTTTAACTTTCCTGGCACAACTAGTGCGAAGGATGGCGATTTGTAAGAAACCTAACACTAATTCTACGTCCAGCTGTGCACTGTGCTTATCCCTCAAGCTGTGCCTTCTCTGCCCCCACTGACAAGACCAAAGACTGCAAAATGAAACGCACGTTCACAATACTCCCAGCCTCACAACATGTTGGCACGCGCATTCAGTCCCTCCTCACAACCCTTCCGAAGGTATGCAATAACTGTGGCCTCCAGCTGCACACCAGAAGGGTACATCCACTCCTCCTCCAGCTGCGCGTTGGGAGGGAGCCCCTTCCCAAGTGGTACGTTCACTATCTACACAGCATCAACTGTACGGACTGTAACACTGCTTCTTATTGGCCTGTACCCACTTTTCCAACAGTTGCACGCATCACCACCAGCCCTTACGTGCCTGTGCATTTAACCTATCCCCCCAGCTACACACTCTGCTGGCAACACTTCATAAGCCCTATATTGACCGGTACTAAGCCCCCCCCGCAAACTTCGCCCTCCCAAGGGGGCCTGCATTCACACTATCAATGCGTTGGTACCCATTTCCATATGATGCATTCACAGCTGCACACACTGCTGGCACCCCTCAAGGGGTCCTGCATTCACTAGTACCTTCAAAGGTCCGCGCTGGTCAAGCGCCATTTCATAAGCTCTGTATTCACCCGCCCCACACTCCCCAAAACAGCTGCACTTCAGTGGCACCCCTTCATTGGGCCTGCATTCACTCTATTCCCACAGCTGCACTCTGCTGTCACCCCTCCACGTGCCCTGCATTCACTCGTACCCTTGCAATGCTCACACCCCTCCTCAGACCTGCATTAATACTTCGCACAGCTGCACATTGCTGGCACTGCCTCTATCCCCCACAGCTGCACCCCTTCTCCAGATGATGTATTCACATTTTCCTTGGGACGGCACACTCTGCTGACACTACTACATGGGCCTTACATCACACTATCACGGTAGTAGCACACTTTTCCTGGGCCCAAAAAGCAGCTGCTCAATGGACTTTTGGCCCTCACAGACTGCCCCACAGCCTTTGTCCTCATTTATAAGGGGCTGCAGACGGCCACAGGACACATAGGTGCGACCCCCACCGAGCCTCACACTCCCCAGCAGCTTGTCATCACTACTATCCAGATTTAAAAAAACACACCATTCAAGCGCAAAACTCGCGAACTTTGCACTGTCCCCTCGTTGTATCACACGTACACCATACATGGAGAGTAAGCCATCCTGAATCGACGCTTCACACCAACATAACACAAAGAAAACTGACCTGCTACTCACTTTGTTGCACACGAAGGTGTCCACTCACTGCACGTATTATTTGAAACCACCATTCGCTGTGCACGATGATAATCTTTAACACAATCATTTGCAATGTAATAGGTCTCGCATTTACGTGAGTTTAAGCTATTGGCATTCCAAATGACAATGCCAATAGCTTACACTTGCATAAATGCGAGACATATTGCATTGCAAATGATTGTGTTAAAGATTATCATCGTGCACAGCGAATGGTGGTTTCAAATAATACGTGCAGTGAGTGGACACCTTCGTGTGCAACAAAGTGGGTAGCAGGTCAGTTTTCTTTGTGTTATGTTGGTGTGAAGCATCGATTCAGGATGGCTTACTCTCCATGTATGGTGTACGTGTGATACAACGAGGGGACAGTGCAATGTTCCCGAGTTTTGCGCTTGAATGGTGTGTTTTTTTTTATCTGGATAGTAGTGATGACAAGCTGCTGGGGAGTGTGAGGCTCGGTGGGGGTCGCACCTATGTGTCTTGTGTCCGTCTGCAGCCCCTTATAAATGAGGACAAAGGCTGTGGGGCAGTCTGTGAGGGCCAAAAGTCCATTGAGCAGCTGCTTCTTGGGCCCAGGAAAAGTGTGCTACTACCATGATAGTGTGATGTAAGGCCCATGTAGTAGTGTCAGCAGAGTGTGCCGTCCCAAGGAAATGTGAATACATCATCTGGAGAAGGGGAATTGCAAATGCTTGCTTAACTTTAAAACTGAGCGCGGCACCTCTTTTTTTGTTTTTTTTAACTTTAACTCTGAGTGCCGTGTCCTTAAAGCAGGCCCCGTGCTCAGTGTTAAAGTTACAAAAATTAATAAAGAAACCGAGTGCGGTGTTCTTGAAGCGGTGCCGCCTCAGTTTTAAAGTTATAAAAAAACCACAAACATACGCGGTGTCCCTTTTGGCGAGTACCGCACTCACTATAAAAGTAACAAGTAACACGCATACGGTCAGACACATTTACCGAAAGATAAACTTGTATGAAACCCAGGATGCAATTAAAAACAAGCGCGGCTGCTAAAGTGAAAGTGACTGTGCTTCAAATAAAAAAAAGTGCTCACAGATTATTGAAGGAGACAGTATAACGCTGCAAGTAAAAGATCCAGTCCTGATGGGCGGTCCCAAAAGGAGACAGGGCGGTAACAAGGAGAGACTAAGAAGCCTCATTATCAATCAGAAGCCAGCGTTTACCATGGACGATGATGCCAACCAATGAAAAATATGGGCGGGGCTTCCACACCACACCACATCTAAAAAATACCCTAATACACCATGCCTCGCAAGCGTGCAGCGCATGCGCTGCAACGCTAGGCGAAACCTAAAATCCAGCCCACAAGGCCATAACACCGGCCTATTGCTGCTAAAGAAATGGCCCACACACTGATCTGTCAGACCAGCCCATGGGCACTGCCTGATTGCCCTATAGGCCACCCAACCCTAGTTAGCAGTATATGAAATGTTAAAAACAAATTTGCAATGATATGAATTTTGTAGCAAAATAAAATATATGCATTAGTTTTAAAGTGGCCAAATATTGACTACTTTAACACAGCTATCACTACAATTGGTCAGGATACATCATTATGCCTTTTTCAAGGATTGCATGTGTTCATTCATTTTTAGTTTACCCGAGTCATCTTTGACGATCTTCATAAGCTTATTAACGAACTATTTAGGAAGTTCATAAAATATAAAAATAATTCATATGCTAATTATTATCAATTTACAAACCAACTTTAAGCGAACAAAAGTAGATGGTGCCAAATCTATTTCAAATTGAATCTTTAGATGAAGAAAATGACAGTGCAGCTGACCTACTATTGTATGAGAAACGTTAGAAATGTTACAGTTGCAGTAATCCCTCAAAAATCATTCAATAACACAATATTTCACATCACACCTTTTACAAAATAAGAGCCTCTTAAACTATTACTATCAACGCGGCAGTTTTATAAAGAAAAGAACAAATTCACTGTAGACCGAGAGAGGGGTTTAATTCCTTTCTAGCATGCAACAGCTCTGAGACTGTTTTACCCCAGGAAAAACGTCCCTGGTATACAATACATTGAATCTGGACTGAAATAGTCTCAAGACTGTTTTTCTTTCAATAGTAACTCGGGCCTATGGTTACCTGGTGCCAAATATTTTAAGTGAACTTCAACGCTTTTTCACCAACAGTCTAGCAAATGCTTTTCTGAAACTACTATGACATAGAGGGTAAAGGAAAGGGTTAATGAAAGAATTGCTCCACAGCAACCAAAAGGCAATTTCATACCAGTAGGCCTCTATGCAACTACCATGGCAAGCAGCTCTTATCACCATCAGAATTGAGTAGGGGCCGGCACAAACCAAAAATATGCAGACAATGATGGAAAGAGATTTTGCAATTTGTATATCCTTTGACACTCTTGCACTTGATGTCTTGCATAATAAACCTTGTGCATTGTTGAATTTAGTTTGTTGTTTTAATACGCTTGTTGGTCTCTTTGTCTCATTCTTCTTGGTAGCAAATGCAGAAACTGATATCTTTCTGTTGTTGGGTTGGGCTGAGTGTCTTGTATTATGCGACGCTATTGATTCCACAATGCCTTGAGGGTCCTGCTGAAGTTCCACAAAGAATAAGGAGCTTGGTTGTTCTGTTGAGGTCTTTGGGGGAATTGTGTTATTGTTGTGAGGTTGAGAGCGCTGTCTTTTTTTACTGCTTTCTTTAACCGTCCAACAAATGATGATGTTAAAATAGCTGACAAAGCCGGCTGGTATTAGAAGAGAGGCCAGTGAAAACACAAGCAGAAAATCCCAGATGTTATTGAACTCATAGAAGCAGGCATCTAGAGGAACAGTGCTTTTGCCAATAATGTACTCCCAGAAAATGATTGGTGGGCAGTTCAGAGTGACAGAACAAATCCAAGCCCCTAGTATCTTTTTCAGAGCTTTGTGTGGCATGTTCTGTTGCATTCGATATTCCACCTGGGAAAGGTAGGGCATTGTTTTAAACAGAGATAAAAAGGAACAGATTTCCATTTTCATTACTGCTTGCAATATATACATGTGGATTTCAATGCCCCAGAGGCTAAAACACAAACCAAAAACTCTCAAAGCAGCACAATATGTTCTCTTTTAAAACACATCATGGTATTTATTTTATAATACATGTCCAAGGAGGGTAAGAACTGGCTTGTCAGCTAGACACCTAGATATCAATGTATTCTTCCAAGCCAGACAAATTCCCGTTACTGTAATCTTCTAAAAAGTAGGACCGCTGTTATATTAAGGTTAATCTAGGCAGAAACTGTATGAAGGCCACATTAAAGGGTGCAATACTGCTACAAAACAATTCAGACTGCTTTGGAGGAAGGACAGCGTGAAAAGGGCAATATGTAGTTTTGCCCCAGGCCCCCCAAAATCTTTCCACAAAACCAAATATATTGCACTTATCCACTTACGTCCGAACCTGAACCCAGCTGACAGAAGTAGATTTGTGGTAATTCTGCACGCCATGGGTTGTGTAAGAATACTCTTGAATACATTGAGAGATTTATCTGACATTCCATTCTAGATAACACATATTTAAGCAGTTGTGAAAGATGCCAGTGCTGCTCTTGCAACATTCACTTTTACTCCTTTAGGGGCACTGGGCATGATTTACTCAAGTTTACAGAAGTGTTTCTTCCAAAGCTGACACCAGTCTTAAGGTATTATTCACAGGCCACTTTTTGTGCTGTGACCTCTTTTAGTCCTGGGCCCTTGACATACCTCCCTAAAATAATTGTTGCCCAGTGATTTTCATTTTTTATTTGTGTTATGTGTCATTAGTAAGTAATGTTGCTTGGGTAGACATTGCTAGTCCGGGCTGAATTTTCCTGGACAGCATTTAAAAAAATGGTGGCTGTGTTGCAGTGATGATGTACTATTTCAGGAACCATGAGACCTATATACTTCATTTTGATGACATAAAATAGGTTTTGGGGGTCAAGGAGTCATATAGAGACAGCATATAACTTCTCAAGGCAACCCTTCTGCCATTCTTTAAAATGGTGACTCTATATTATGATCTAGCCATTTATTTTGGTAATTTATTTTATTGTTGTTTTTGTTTCAGGTTTTCTGTTGATTCGAATTCATGAACATGAGCTAAGCAGGTGGCAGCAAAGGATCTTTACCTCCTGTCAGAGTGTTGTTAACTAAAAAATCTGAGTAGTCCTTCAACAAAGAAAAATTTGGCATATGCCAAACTAATCAGAAAGAAAACTTAACATCAACTGCGGCTGGACAGAAGAGAACTTGAGATGCTGCAGAAATATGGTGTGACGAAGTTCACAGAAGATTGAAACTGAAGGGTGAAGAAATATTTTATCATTGTAACAGCAAGTGCTACAAGTCATAAACAATTGAAAAAAGCGAGGAAAGAATTAGTCAAAAAATAGCAGAAACCAGTTAATCACAACAAGAATCCAAGTCTTCTGATAAAGCGACGACAAACAAACCATCCACTTAGAACATCAATGGCTACCCCTCGTCCACCTCCAACAACTGATCAGAAAGTAGAGGATCTTCAATTTGTTATCTGTGGTTCAACCAGAGCAAGTGCAAAAAGGTATTGATGAAAGAACAAAGTACAGAGCATGTGATTCTCATAGGGCAAACATGTTTTTGTCTGCAACTAGTTTCTTCTAAGATGACGTTGGTACAGTGAGTTCACAAGATCAGTCCCAATAAGCCACATTCCACCGATGTCCTATTTTGTGCGCGCACACATTAAAAGAGCGTTCTAGCTAATCAGAAGATGTTTAAATGTATTGGATCTTACATATTTAGAGAAAGATCCGTAAGAATTTGTTTGGGGAGATATTGATGGGGTGTTAAAACCTAAGAAATTTCTAAAGCCTATACCAACAGAACTTGCACATACATGTACATAAAAAACCTGTGCTACAAAAAGATGCCCCTGTCAATATGCTCTTCTCAAATGATGAACATTCTGCAAATGCATCATGAGCAACTGCCGAAACAAATAAAGTGAACTATGAAAATGTGTCTAAAACAGGACGGGAAAACATTATTTTTCTTCATATTCAGATCATAAACATTGTTTGGAGCATACATAAAAGGATTACAAACCATTACTATTTGTTTCATTTCTATATATGTCTATTCTTACTCTATTATAGCCACCATTTTAGAAAATGGTTGAAGGGTTGCTCAGAGGAGTTATTTTCTGTCTCTATAGAAAACTTAATCCCCAAAACCTATGTTTTGATACCAAAATGAAGTACATAGTTCTCATGGTTCCTGAAATATTACACCATCACTGCAACACACCCGCTATTTTTAAAAATGTCATCCAGAAACATTCAGCCTGGAATAGCAATGTCTACTGAGGCTAATCTGGTTCTCTACTTTTTAAAAAACACAAATCAAAAATTTAAATCTCTAGACAACAATTTTTTTACCGAGGTATATCAAGGGACCAGGACTAAAAGAGATCACTGCACAAAAAGTGACTTGCGAATAATGCCTTAAGACTGGTGTCAGCTATGGAATAAACATTTCTATAAACCTAAGTAAATCATGCCCAGCGCCCCTAAAGGGTTCAAAGTGAATTATGTAAGAGCAGCACTGGTAACTTTTGCAACTGCTTAAATATGTTAAATATGTGTCAGATAAATTAATCAATGTATTCAAGAGTATACTTCATTTACCCAACCCATGGTGGACAGAAATACTACAAATGTACTTCTGTCAGCTGTGTTCAGTGCTCTGAGGAGGAATTCTCTGTCTCTATAGGACTACTTGATCCCCAAAACCTATGCTTTGACACCAAAATGAAGTATATCGGTCGCATGGTTCCTGAAATGGTACATCATCAATGCAACACATCTGCCATTTTCTAAAATGATGTCCAGAAAATTCTGCCTGGATCAGCAAAGTCTACTCAATGACCCAAAATTAAATTATGAAAATCTCTGGGCAACAATTTTTTTTATGGAGGTGTATCAGGGGACCAAGGTTATTTACACCACCTAACCAATTGAAGACGGACATGTGACCGTGAATTGTTGATGTCAGGTGTATTAGCGTCCATCTATTGTTTAGATGCTGCTTACTTGCTTCAATGATGGAGTCCCTCTAGACATCCTGGGTAGGCCACATTTCAAAGCTCTGCATTTCTCACTAGCTGAGATATGAATGTGCTACATGAGTGAAGCTATAAAATGTTTAATCAATGTGTCTTTCTATGAGACATAGGCATACTATTTGATTGAAGTTGGAGGTAAACAGACCTATGTCAGCAGTAGTTCAATTTATCACCAGTAAAATCTGCCGTTGGAAGCTGTGTAGAATATTATCCATTGATGTAAGAAAAAAACACATGATATGGTGAATCACCAAACACTGTGCACGGTTTATTGGTACCAAATTCCGCTTTTAACATAGGAATATTCAAACAGCCTGATTACAAGTTGAGGCGTCATTTATCGTCCCTTGCAAATAAGGATACCACTGGTATGTTGTTTACCTGGTGTGGTAAATAACACTTATTGTAAGTTTTTGGGAATAACATGCAGATTTTGGTGTTTAACGCACCAAAATGGCATTGCTGCGGTAAATACCGTATGTTTTCCCCTGTTAGACTTCAGCAGTTTTGACAAGCCATAATGTAATGAATGTTGGGTTATTTAATACATCCAATACTTATCAGATGCCTTAAATAAAGCCCAACTCATAATTCCAAACAGTGTGTTGACAGGGGTTTATGAATAGGACAGAATTAACCACTAAACTTAAACTTGTACTCAGGCTCTTCGTTTTCTTTGGTTAACTTTACCTCCTGCCTAGTGGAAAGGGCCTGGTACCAGGAAATAACAGTCCAACCTGCCCCCAGATGATTCAGACTTTGTTTTGTGTAGGAAAATGATGATCTAACCCTTGGATCTATGTCGGTCTAGTCTACTCTACTATCTTGCATGCCAAAGGGTCAGGGCCGTTACACCCACGTCAGCTGCCATATACCCCTTGTCCTTCACAAACAGTTTGCCTGCAAGCCACCCTCTCTGTCTTTCTTGAAATATCAAATGACTGTGCGGACTCTTCCAAAGCACTCATAGACACATTTCTGAAGGTTGAAACACTCCCATAGCTGAGCCCTTTCCTTTAATCAGAAGAGTATGATTTTTCCATCCTTTGTTTTTTGCAGAATTTGAACATGGTACATACCGGGAACTTCCCCATTGCCATGGCCCTTCCAGGATTCTGCTACAAACATTTTTCTGAGGCTGGGAGAAGGATTTGGCAAAGGCATTAAGAGGAACATGGTAGGCAGAGAACAGTTCAATCATTCTCAATCTTTGTAATTAATGCATGGGTGTGTGAATAAATTGCTTATTTTTTTCAAATCCTCACATTGTCCCATCTGCCCTGTGCCATTTTCTAAACAGGCTCTTTCTGAATAATAACTTTATTTAATTAATTATGTAAAATTACAGAATCATTAGCGTCATAAAGCCTGGATATATTTGAATTTTTCCCTTGTTTTTTTCGTATTTACTGATTGTACTAAGGTGTTTTACTGATTGGAGTCTTGTACAGTATTCTGTCATAGGGCACAGTTCTTTTTCTTAATTTTAATTTAATTTTTACTTCCACATTGCAGCTGAGTTGGGAGTTTTAGAGGCCTGTAGATAAGCCTAGATTTCATTTAAAATGTATTTCATTTTTTGTGTAACTCTTTTTCCCTGCAAAATACCTGTTGGTGGTTTGTGAGGAGAGCACATAGCCAGATTTATTTTTTTCTCAGACTTCTGTACTGTGAGAAAGTGGGATCTGACATGTAAATCCTCCTCCCAAACGTTTTTTGATTTGTTGGTGTAATAATGTATAAAAAGTCCATTGTAACCATAGAGTAGATTAAGATTTAGTTACAAGTCAAGATAGTCAATTTCAGGTAAGTAAATAAGACTATGCAAAATAGGAAGTTTAGCGGATTAGCCCCACCAGTAGCAGCTTCCCCGGTTCTCAACCTGCACACTCCAACTGACACTCAGCACATCCTCAGACACCATGCATTCTGTGACATCATCAAGCATTCAGCATTCCACTCATCACCAAGCACTCAAGCACTCACCCTGGCTGAGCAATAGGGAAGGTGAGCTAAGGAAAAGGTATGGCAACAATTAAATCACAATTGTTGGACCCCCTGGTTTTTGGATCCTGCTGTGGAATAGACCTTCTTATGGAATTTCATCCCCAGTAAGCTTCTGTAAAAATGTGCTTAAGATGTAACAGCCAGTGTTCTCCTTTTGAAATAGGGTCTCATGCTCTGCAGCTGGGTTAAATTCAAAAGGCACTGCTGTGTTGGATAAACTCATGTGCATGTACACAGGCTGAGTGAGGAAGATGTTTGCCTGACTTAGCCTGGTATGCAAGCCCAATTAGACTTGTAACGGACAGGGCCAGACTGAGAACACAAAGCAGGCCTGGAAATTCTATTGAATCAGCCCCCGGTGGAGGATGGGTTCAGGGGGTGGGCGAGGTTGCTTGTGTGAAGCACTGCTGCTTAGCAAAACCGACACCCAGGACTGCTGCTTTTGTTACAGGGGGACCAATAGTGCAGCACAGCTGAAAAAAACCGGCCACCAGTAACAAATAGCATGGGCAATGCAATTGGTCTTGCATTTGTTAAAGTTAGAGTTTTTGGGGTTCTAAATGATTTTTTGTTGTTATGTTTAGTTGTTTGTAGTGTAGTTGATGTATGTTGTTTGTAGTGGAATAATGTGGTGCTTGAATTGGAATTATTAATTGCTTGAATTGTGTAGCGTGTAGTGTATTTGATAATTATAAAGATGTGATATGATGAATAGTTAGGGGTGATAGATGTATAAAATAGATAGAAAGTAAGAACAAGAGGGATAGAGGGATAGGTAGTTTGTGTATGAAGTAGTGAATGAATAGTACATAAAGTAATATAAATAGTGTGTGCGAATAAGAGATAGGAGGGGAGATAGTTATGAAGCGGATTAATATTAGAAATGGCGGGTTAGTGTGAGATAGTGGTGTGAATGAGAGTATGAGGGAGAGAGGGAGTTGTGGGAGGGTTATTTTTGGGGGTGTGAGGTGGATTTGTACCTATTATGAGGATATAAAGGTAGGTAGTATGTGTTAGTAGGAAGTTTAGATATGTGATAGGGAGTGTGAGGTAGAGATGCAAGGGGGCAGTGTAATTGTGAATGAGAGGGGGAGTGGTTGTAAGATGGATAGATGATAGTGGCAGTGTGTGTGTTGGAGAGATGATAGCGTTTTTGATGTGTGCTCAGTGAAGCTTTTTTCTTCATTCTTAATAAAGCGTGTGAACTGGTGTAAGACTTCTTTGATTATTTGCATTAAATACAGATGTGCAACCTATGTAGAAAATAGTGCAAATGGCACTGTAAAAGTTTAATACTGCACAAATCTGCTGAATAGAATAATTTAAAAACTTAGAAATTTGATAGTTTTTTTTTAAAGTCTTCCTCGTATATGTTTATACATCCATAGTGTTATAATACAAAACAACAAGGATATAATATGAATGAGAATGGTGACCAGCCTAAAAAAGCAGATCTTTTAGACCTTTTTCTTTTTTTTCTTGGAAGGTGAAGAGTACAGTATCTACAGTTTACACAAACTTTCCAATATAGTGTCAATACACCGTGCGTACTAATTTAAAAAGTATCTGCTTTCGGACACAAAACTGAGACGCTAAGTACATTAAGTGGAAATATTGCTAGTGCCACATTTAAATAAAATGACATTTTGGGCATACTTCAGCAGGTCCTTCCATTGCAGCATTACAACTGCTTATCACAGTAATTAAAAATGCTATCATCCCAGCACAGTGTTAGAAGCTGTCTGTCTTTTGTGTGGGAAGACATCTTCTCTTTTAGTTTTTTAGTCCCTTAAATCTCAATAGTGAATGTGGTTTAAATAGTGTGAATTGCCCAACATCATAATATGGTAGGGTGCCGCAAGACTTAAATAACAATGTTATTGTACCCAAAACTCCGGAAATGTGCTTAATGTGATGTTTGTGATCCACTATGGTGGCTGCGTGCCATTCTAATTAAGGCACTTACAAAGCTAAGCAGACATTTTCAAAAGGAATGTTTCCGTATCACTGCATATGACTACATCCTTTGGGCGCCTGGCACCCAAAAATTGCGAGCACTTTGAAACAAGCACTTCCAGTGTGCACGGTGGTGAAGGAAGGGTTATTAGTTGTACAAACGCAAATACATTGTTTACTTGTTTAATAAGCCACTGTGCCTCAAATGAAGTGCATATTTGAAAACAAACTGCTTGTAACAAAGCCCCCACCGACACTTTTTTTGCATGTTTTAAACTAAAATTAAACTATTAACTGTATGCTTCCATTTGATATGAACATTGCACAACAAAAAACATTGGTGGTGTGGGGGAAGCTGGATTTCTCGGTGCTTAGGCCCCAGCCAGATTGAAGGCCATTATAATACTGTTTAGTGTCTAGTTTGTACATTTTTACTTATTATATTACCCACAAATACAGTAGTAGTGCCCAAATCAATTCAGATTAATAATACACAGTTGCTAAAAATATTGTACAGGGATGTGCCCTGCTTTACCGTGCGCTGGAAATACATCATAGGAGCAATGTTTTAGTGCATGTCTTCCTGTTATGTGAGGTCCCCCCCGTAACCCCTCACTCCTGCTAAATAAAGAAATAACTTGGCCACCACATGAGTAACTTGGCCACAACATAAAAAATGTAGCGCCCTGCTACAAATATGGAAATTAGGCCCGGGCGAAAATTTAGTTCCGCAAACAATCCTTAGCACACGTCCTCGTATCACAAAGTAAAAGTTATTTCGTGTTTTCACATTTACAGTTCAAATCAGTTAGCAGAAGCAATAATTTAGTCCTCTCTTCTAGATGGTTCTTTATTCATTAGTTGTCTTCTCTGTGGTACATAACAGCCAGCCAACACGTGTTTCGTCGCAACAAGGGAATGTAGTCCCGCGACTTTTTCAAGGCTATTCTTGGCTTAGTAGAAATTTTTTATTAGGTGGTGATAATTCCAAACCACCTATGGTTTCTGCAGTAATGGCATCACTTTTCTCATGAATCAATGTTCCTTGGTCAGGTTCAATTACTTCTCAGTACTTATATGACTAAGAGTGGAACCGAAGTGACGCCCGTCTCTGGTTTCCCGGTTGGAGTGTGTGCATGCGAGTGGTTTCTCTTGCGACTATATTTCCGGTTTGGAGACGTGAAGTGTACACTACATTCCCTTGTTGCGACGAAACACGTGTTGGCTGGCTGTTATGTACCACAGAGAAGACAACTAATGAATAAAGAACCATCTAGAAGAGAGGACTAAATTATTTCTTCTGCTAACTGATTTGAACTGTAAATGTGAAAACACGAAATAACTTTTACTTTGTGATACGAGGGCGTGTGCTAAGGATTGTTTGCATAACTGTATAGAGCAAAGGCTCTTAATTCTGGGAAGTCAGGCGGTACTTCCCACCTTATAGCACCGTCAAACTACTTAGCAAGAAACCTGATAACGTATGTGAAGTTTCCCTGTGGCGCCTTTACCTAAATCCAAAACCCTAGTGACAGCATTTCAGAAAATTTAGTTCCGTTCGCGGAAATTGCGATAATTTGACATTTTCGCGTTCCGCGGAGAGCGCGAAAATGTCAAAATTTCCGGTTTCCGCAGCTTGGCGATAATTTGTTTCTTGCTCGCGCTGTAAATTAATACATTCTCGCGCGCGCGCGATCGCCTTCCCTGAATCCCTGCGTTCGCCGACAAGTTTTCTTGATCCGGTCGCGTTCTCCATGAGATGTTGTATTGTTTTTAGCCATTTGCACTGTCTCGCGACAGTTCGCGCCCGCAGTGACGTCATGCGTCGCGCGATCACGTCTTTCTTCTCGCGATCATGCACCGCGAGACAACTCAAAACAAGATGGCCGCGCCCGCAAGCAACCACATGGGTAAGTTGGCGACCCGCAACCATGCAGAAAATCTCGCGAACATGCCGGAAAAAAACTTCTGCATCTTCACGATATTTCCGCTTGTTTGCGATAATTTTAAACATTTTCGCGATAATTTGCGAAAGTTAATTTCGCAAATTACGCCCACCCCTAATGGAAATACTGTTTACACATTTGTTACAAATAAGATAAACTGCTCGCTAAAACGTATTTATTATAAATAAAGCGTGTGTGTTGGTGAAAAACATATTATAGCGGCCAGCCCAAAAAAAAGCACAGACATATTTCCTACTTTTTTTTTTTAAAGGTAATAAGTGTGTATTTCTATAATTTACACACAACATCCAAAATAATATTATTACAGCGTGTGTAGTAATTTAAAAAGCATCTGGCAAAAAAAGAGAGAAGGAAAGTATATTAAGTGGAAATAATTATGCTGCAGTCACAATTAAAGAAAATATTTTATTAAGCCAAACTCTGCTGCTCCTTTACATGGCTAGCAACATCTGATTTTTACAACAAAGTAATAAAACATCACTGCATAGTGTTAAAAGCTGTCTGCATTTTTCCGTGGCAAGAGAGCTTGTCTTTTAGCTTTGCTCCGGCCTATTTTAGTATCTCGCAATTATCTACTGGAACCCACTCTGGTCAGATGGAACTTTTTACTTGCCTAATAGCATGGAGGGAAAATTACCGTTATCACAATTACAGTCTGCAAATTGCCATAATCAAAGACTCGAAACTTAATCTCTTGGCTCTCTGGTTTTTATTATCAACATAAAGATTTGGAGATACAAAGTCCTCAACACGAGGCACAACAAGTACATAGGCACTAAAACAAATGCTACTCTACGAAGGACCCGCATACGGCTAAAAATAACTAAAAGTACAATCTCTAAAAGCATGAGGTAGAACACTACCAAGCAAATGTCGATACTAGGGACACTGAACCATACCATCTCTGTCCCTACTCTGTACTAGGTGACATCCCTACATTGCAATCCCTTGAGACCCTCATCAGAATAAAAGGTGTCAGAGCGAAACTTCCTAAGAAGTCCTCACTTAGAGAGCTTGGTCTAAGTTGCCCCCTCTACCCTTCGCCTAGCCGTCCTCTGCTTTGGGCTGCCCCGCTCTGCTCTGCCTCCACCCTCGGGGCGCTGTCCCTAATACAGTACCCCAAGTCTCCGAACACGCCCTTTGCGCCTCCTCTCCTTCCGGGGTCGTCTTTCAGTACTTTTCCACAGATCGCTGTCCAGTTCCATCGTCCATCGCTTGGCCTTGAGTCCCAGACGCCATCCGCACTAGGAGTTACGATTGGCACATTCCAATACACTCCCATGTCTGGCTTTCTCTACATAATTCAAATTACGAACAAAGAGCTTCTCTACTAACGAGCAACTGTCCTTGCACCTGGGGTGAGATCATGCAAAGCAGACATTCTTCACATCTTTTAAGTTGCAATTTACTACAGCCTGAAAACCTCTACTGGAATAAATCCCTTTTGGCCTATTGCCCTTGGCTAACATAAGAAAATACCAGGCCTTTCGCCTCAACGATATATGCGAATTCTGGCCACTACTTCGGTTACACAAGCAGGTTTCAATCACAGTATTGACATTTACGTCTTTCTTTCATGTGTGGTCAAGCTAAACAAACTACAGACACGAAGTCTGGGGTACACATTTCTAACACCACATTGCATTTCCCGTAGCTAAACACTATACATTTCTCTAATACGTTTACCATGTGCTTGTACATAGCTAGCACTTCTACTTAAAATCGATATAGGTTATACAGTTGTAATACATTGCACACGAAATCCCTGAGTACACATTTGGTTATATGCGGGTGCCGACTAACAGTGAATATAACGCACCCCTACAATTCTCAAACTTTTAAACGCTACATCAGTTCCCCCCTTTGATGACATCCGTCATCACACCATTACATTTCCTTCTTCAGAACTGATTTAAACCGTGCTAGTCATAACATTTCCATGTCGGACTCCTTCCAGTTTCTTAAGACTCTCATATTGCTGCTCCTGGAGCTTTGCCAACCTCCTCTCGTTTGCTTTTAGAGCTCTTTCAACCTTGCCTCCTTGATACCACTTCCATGCCTTCACACATCCCCACAAACAGATCACACAAACCACGGCAATAATAATTGGTTTCAACACTGAACCCAGAAATCCCCTTCCCAGATTCGCAAACCAAGTTCCCACTCTTCCAAATCCTAATCCAATCTTCTCCCACACATTCACCTCCGTCAGATCCGTAATCTCCTTGTGAATAGTCGTTATGTTGTCTATGTACTTCCCTATCTCCTTCGAGTTGTCCGGAATATACGTGCAGCATTCCTGAACTTTCAATAATTTGCAGACTCCGCCTTCTTTTGCTAACAACACATCTAAAGCAAGGCGATTCTGCAAAACCATATTCCGGATCGACAGCATCTCTCCAGCCACCAATATCAAAGATCTCGCCGTGTTCATAGACAACTCATCAACTACAGTCGCCAACCTTCGGATCTTTACATCATTCAACACCACACCCATACTAGGTATCATTGCTCCGTATATGTCCCCAATCACTGCACCGGCATTTGTAGCCCTACGTTTCCTGGGCGGTCGCTTCGTCTCTAACAACTCCAAGTCCCTTGTGTGATAAATCTTCGGGAATATGATAGCCAAATAGCATACTCCATACCAATTGTCGGGTAGTCTGACATAAGCATTCGTCCCACAAACATAATACACTGTCGGGATTACTTCTACTGGACCTTGCATAAAATTCTTAGCATAAGCTTCCATTGTAAAAGTCTGAGAACAAATGCTATGTCCTACTGCGACCTTCTCCGTCTTGGATTGAGGCCGTGCAATACACAAATTCCCTCTCTGTGCCTCATCCAATGCTATTGGTCCATAACTTCCCTTAGATCTGTGAGCTCTCTCCTCGTCCGTCCAATCTACTGGGCTATCTCCGGTGTGTCGTGTCTCGGTCAACTTTCTATACCTGTCCTCTACTTGGTCTATGAATTTCTTCTCTATCTCTGATAACGCACATGTCAGGTTATTCCTGTGAGCATGTGCCGTATCCAGTTTCACAGTCGGTCTAAAATATTTCAGGAGTCTGTCCTCTTTCTTATCCAGATCATATCTATTCAAATGCTTGATTGCTGGCACCTCGGGAAGTACCGTGTCAAAATTTGAGAAGAAATACTCGAACTGTCTCCTGTCATAAAATAAACTGAGCCATATGCTACAAGAAATCCCATAAGTCAATGGGAGATGATGATACTTGATACCCTCATCCACTGAAGCAGGCAACTGCATGCACACATAGCAATCCTTCACATCCATCGCATCAACATACTCATACAGTAACCTTGCATACGCGTTAAGCTTAAAATCACCCTTTGACAAATCCATGTGAAGTCTGCGAACATCTCTCAACTCCGATAATTCCTGTTCGCTAATACTGACACCACTCTGCCCTGGGGTAATAGGTGTGGGTGCTCCCTGAACCTTCCCCTCTTGCCTGTGAGCCACCATGTAGGAACTGATCACTACCGCAAATATGGTGACTACTACAACTCCTATCAATGTGCCTATTATCAGTTTAGCCCTACGATGTGGGTTTACAGGATCTGCCATCTCCGGAATATGCTCAATGTCCAATGCAGTCTCTGAAAGGATAAGTCTCCTTCTCATTAATGTCTCTTTCGTGAACTTAGGCAACCCTCCCTAACTTTCTTCGTTCTACAACGGAAAAATCCCTAATTTTGTTCTTCTTCCGCTCGGCTCTAGGTAATCTTCTTTTTAGCTGGCAACCTTTCTCAAATCAATCTAACATAAGCGCCGGTCCCAACAGCTCCAGGACTCCCTGCAATATTTCGAGCTTAAGGATAATCAGTTCTTGTGGATCTGGCAAGGCTGTGAACGTCGGGAACTCTAAATTGTCCAAAATCATACCTCGAATGGTACTCAGGAATGGCGGACTTGGGATGTGAATCGTCAGAATCCCTTCGATCTCCAATCCCGGAACTTTCAGCAACACTTCCACCCTCTGGAGCGGGACACTGTTGACCAATGTCATCGACCTCAATCTTCCCGTGCTCGGTAACCCTGGCATCAGTCACTTGGTATACCCACTCCGGGGAAGCGTACTTCCGACTTGGCACTCGAGTTCTCTTGGACCTTCTCACACCACCTTGAGGATTTTCCTCGTCTCCCAATTCTTCTTCCAGTTCTTCCGAAACTGGTGCAAGATCGGTGTCTGGGGCCAACCTCCGGTTTACCCGGTTCTGCTTTGCGGGCCAAACCCTTTCCGCTTCGGTGGCACCCCCAGTCTTCTCTCCGATACCCTGTGCACTGACTTCCTCTTCTCCGGCAGAACTCGATTCTGTACTACCCACTGCACCTCTCGCTCCTTCGCCGGTTTCTGGGTCAGTACTTTCTTCACGTCCTCCCCCAACTCGATTCAGTGCACCATCAGCCGCTTCAGCAACCCTTACAGCTTGACTGGCCCTCTCTGGCGATTCTGTCGGCTCACTGGGATCTTGGTTCTCGAGAGGGGCTGTATCTTCCAAGGGTGCTGGAACTCTGCGGGTATGAGAAGCATGCACCCAGTTCGGTAACCCTCCGCACTTGACAGCAGTGTTCGTAACAAGGATTACTTGGAAAGGGCCACGCCACCTAGCATCCAAACAACTCTTCCTCACGTGCTTTCGGACTAGGACCCAATCGCCTGGGTCCAAGTCGTGGCACCGGTCACTCGCAGCTGGAACCGTTGCTGTCTGCACCTGCTGAGACACAGAACGGACCACGTCAGCAAGGCCTTTACAATAGTCCAGGATCATATCATCAGTGATATTTATCAGAGCAGTAGCAGGTATTGCAGGCAAACGCATCGCTCTTCCCATGAGGATTTCATGGGGTGACAACCCAGTTCTTCTATCAGGCACACTTCGAAGGCTCATAAGGACCAAAGGTAATGCGTCAGGCCATTTCAGAGACGTAGACGAACACACTTTCGCCATCCGAGCCTTTAGAGTTCCATTCACCTGCTCCACTATCCCTGAAGCTTCTGGTCTATAGCTACAGTGTAACTTCTGATCTATATTCAAAGCAGCACAAAGCAATTTCATAACTTCGCTGTGGAAATGAGTTCCTCTGTCCGATTCAAAGGACGTCGGGAACCCGTACCTAGGAATGAGTTCTCTCAATAATAGTTTCGCTACGGTGAGTGTGTCGCATCTGCGTGTAGGATATGCCTCCACCCACCTGGAAAAGACACATACTATCACTAATATGTACCTCAACCCATTACACTTCGGCATTTCGACAAAATCCAACTGCATCCTATTGAAAGGTCCCCCTGACCTCCCTATGTGGCTCAACGTCACAGCGGTTCTTTTCCCTACATTCATCTGTTGACAAGTGACACACCTCTGACACACAGTTTCAGCCACTGCACGAAACTTCGGGTTGTACCAAGTCTGACGAAACACTCTCATCATGGCATCCCTACCAAGATGTACAGCACCATGTATCAACCTCGCCATGGGATTCAACAAACTTTCCGGCAACACTGCTCGTCCATCATTCGAAACCCATATATCCACATCTCCCTTCTCACATCCAGCTCGTATCCAGCTGTCCCGTTCCTGATCTGAGACCCCTTCCTGTAGCTGCTTCAGTTCCTCCCATGTGTCAGCCATTGCTAACATCTGACCATACACCACCTCTTCCCCAGTTTCCTCAATGTGGATTTCAGTAAAGTTGCATCCCTGCTCTGCACAAAATCGAGCTACTTCGTCTGCATAGTTATTTCCCAACGAGACAAAGTCGCTTCCCTTCGTGTGGGCTGCACATTTAACAACAGCTATTTCGTCAGGACCTTGCAATGCTTTTAACAGTTTTCGCACATGTTCACCATTTCTTATGGGAGAACCTGAAGACGTCATAAACCCTCTCTGGGACCATAGCTGTCCGAAATCATGAACCACACCAAACCCGTACTGGCTGTCTGTGTAAATCGTTACACGGATCTTCTCAGCTGCCAAACAGGCACGAGTCAGAGCAATGAGCTCAGCCACCTGCGCGGAGTGTACTCCTTCTAAACAAGCGGCTTCAACCACACCCGTGATGGTGCATACAGCAAACGCTGCTCTCAATCGACCGACACTGTCTCTTAAACATGAACCGTCCACGAAGAAAATCTCATCTGACACTGGGAGCGGTTCGTCGACAATGTCGGGTCTCGGTTTGGTGCATAGTTCAGTCACATCGAGACAATCATGGTCCTCACAATCTTCATTATCATCTATTTTTAGAACAGGTATCAGTGTAGCAGGATTTAAAACAGCACACCTCTTCAATGTCACATTATCGGCTGCAAGAATAACTTGCTCATAACGAGTCAGCCTATTATTCGTGAGGTGCTGTGTTTTAGTCCTAGTCATCAACAATTCAACAGAATGTGGCACATGTACAGTAAGTGGATGACCCATCACAATGCTCTCACATCTCTCGATGCTGACACCTGTTGCCGCAACGGATCTGAGACATCCGGGCAACGCAGAAGCTACTGGATCTAGAGTAGCTGAGAAATAAGCAACTGGTCTACGGACACCTCCATGATTCTGGGTTAACACTGCTAATGCGCACCCTTCTCTTTCGCAGCAGAACAATGCAAATGCCTTGTTATAATCCGGCATTCCCAACGCAGGAGCGCTACATAAGGCTTCTCTCAGCCTCAGAAATGATTTCAAACAGTCGTCGTCCCATGGTACCGGATCACTTACATCCTTTCGCGTCAGCCGCTGCAAAGGCTTCGCTTCAAAGGAAAAGTTTGGGATCCACTGGCGGCAATAGCCCACCATTCCCAAAAACATTCTAACTTCCCTCTGTGTCGAGGGAACTGGCATTCTCAGAATCGCATCAATGCGATCTGGAGACACCTTCCTTTTACCCTTCTCAATTCTGTGCCCCAAATACTGTACCTCAGGTAAACAGTATTGCAGCTTGTTTGGAGACACCTTGTGACCGTTCTCTCCCAGGAAGTTCAACAATGCAATGGTATCGACCCTGCAAGCGTCTTCTGTCTCTGACGCGACAAGCAGGTCGTCAATGTATTGCACCAAAACAGAGTTTTTCGGCAACACAAGACCTTCAAGATTCTTCTTTAAGAGCTGATTAAAAATTGACGGGCTCTCCGTATACCCCTGTGGGATACGACACCACGTTAATATACGATTCTCTAGCCTAAAGGCAAAAAGAAATCTACTCTCTTCATGTAGGGGAATCGAAAAGAATGCCTGACACAAGTCAATCACTGTGAACCATCCCGCTTCGCATGGGATCTGGAACAGTATCACAGATGGATTCGGTACCACTGGACAACATGGAACAACTATGTCATTTATTTTCCGCAGGTCTTGCACTATCCTAAACTTCCCACTCGGTTTCTGCAGTCCCATAATGGGTGAATTACATGGACTACCCATGATCTCCACCAGTATTCCCTGCCTAATCATAGACTCAATCACAGGTTTGATCCCAGCAATCGTCTCAGGCGACAGTTTATACTGAGGTGTTCTCGGGAATTCCACGTTTGGCTTAACCTGTATCTTCACTGGTTCCACTCCCCTGACTAAGCCGATCTCCTCTCCGCTTAGATCCCACACATCGGTCGCAACTGACTCCCTCAAGTCCTGTGGAAGCTCCTCCACTGTCAGAGCCGGGTACACTTCCACGCACCCCTGCTGATTTGCAACCTTAAAGGTCGCGTCGTCATCTCTTGTCTGTACCTCTACTCCCCTCGGGGTACAGTAAATTGTGCAATTGAGCTTACACAATAAATCTCTTCCCAACAGACAAACAGGACTAGAATCGCACACCACGAACTGATGTCGATCCCTAAAGTTTCCTATCCTGACGGGAATCGGTTCCGTCAAGGGGCTAACTAGTCTCTTGTTCGCCACTCCAACCACTTGTATACTTTCCCCCGAGAGGGCTACCCCCGGAACTACTGCTGATCTTATGGTTGACCTGGTAGCCCCCGTATCTACCAAAAAGGTAGTAGGGCGTCCATCGAGTTCGGCTTCCACAAAGGGTCCCTTCTGATCTACTTCTAGTATGGCCCTGAGCAGGCAATCATCGTCCTGACCCAAACTTAACTGCGCCAGCAAATCTGCATCCCTCTCCTCTTCCACTTCGAACATGGGCATCTGCAAATAAGTCCGAGCTCCCTGCTGTATGTTCTGCATCCTGGGTGGCTGGGGAACCTGCACCTGCGAGACGCCTGTCCCCCCTTGCATCGTTCTCGGTACAGTCACCGTCTGTACCTGTTCCGCCCCAGGGACCTGACCCATTCCTCCCTCCATCTGCGGCTGATTATAGGGGTTCAAGGGACACTCGCGCCTCCAGTGTCCCACCTGGTGACACTGGTGACACGCAGTCGTCTTCTTCAAGATCGCTACATCTATTCCTGTCCTAGGGTCTACGGGTCTCGGCCTTCCCTGACCCTGCATATTCTGATTCCCTGTCTGATAATTTCCCTGTCTTCGCCCCACTGGACCCCCATTCGGCGGTCCCTGAGCCGCTTGCATCTGAATGAGCAATAAGTTATCCTTCATCTTCTTGTGCTTTGACTCAATCTCATCCGTGCAGTACCTGGCGTACCGCAAGATCTCGTCTACGGGCTTATTCTGCCAACAGATCAAATGCTGCTGTATCATAAGACTAACCTCGGGCTTCAAACCCAGCACGAACTTAGACACAAACTGTCCCATGTCCTTCGTTTCCAGCTCATCTAACCCACTGTACTGCTTAAAAGCCTTCAAAAGTCTCTCATAGAATTCATGTACTGTCTCCTTGGGCTCCTGCACTGTCCTGTCTATCTTCACCCAATCAATATCTTGGGGTGAAACCTTCGATTTCAACCAGGTAATTACCTTATCGTACAGCCTCATTACCACGGGCGACGGACCATTAGTAACTATGTTCTTATCGGGCTCATAGTCCGGCCAATCAACAGCAATTTTACATGCGTTCCACAGATCTCCCGGAACTACGATATCGAATAAGGTGTTCAGATCTATCCACAACACCTTCGAAATCTTAACGAAACGCTCAACTTGCTTGTACCACTCTGCAGGCTTCTCCCTGAGCCTGGGAAAATCATTCGTAAATGATGCCAAATCCCCCCTGCTCCATGGTACATGCACGTATCCTCCATTCGCCACCTCTCTCAAAGGAAGGATCTTTACCTCCTGCAAATCTCCTTCAGAGCTCCCTCCTTTCGCTCCCCTAGAATTTCTTTTCCTAGCCCATTTCTCTTGCCATTTGTCGAGCATCAGCCATATTCTCATAGCTACAATCAATTCCTTGGTATGTGACCTTAGACCAACAACCCTTTTCTCTTCCAATTCCCGCTCGGTACAATGCATCCTATGGCTCCCTTGTAATGCTCTAGTCTTGGATAGATCCACCCCATATTCTCTAGCCAAACCCGCCAGTTTCTCATGTGCCACTCGTGCTTTACGAGTCACATCCTTTGCCACAAAAAGCAATTCATCGGGAGTATAGGTCAATACTCTCTCCAGAGGTAGATTCCCATATATTATTTCATCCGCTTCTGCTTTAAGTCTCATTACATCTATCATTCCGGCCTTCAAGGCTCCTTTCAACACCTGACAACTTGCTCCACGTCCCTCATCATACTCGCATTCCGATTCCTGCTCTCTCCTTTCCTCCGGTAGTTCTATAGGAGCAGAATGGCTCTTAAAGGCAACTGGGGTTGTCCCCGCTCGGCCCATATTCCAGCTCATTTGCTTCTTGGGTGATACCCATGACCCTAAATCTGGTCTCGACTCCATCGGAGTCCTCGACCTCACCGGTCTCTCGTCCTCTTCGCCCCTAGATGTGTCTGACACCGCTGCTAATGGTGTACTCCATTGTACTGGGCTTGGAGGTCGGGCCGTTGCCCCTTCCAACTCACTTTCCCCACTTTCTCGCCTACTTCTCTCTGCCTCTCGTTCAGACCTCTCTCTCGCCTCTGATTCCGGGCTGTATATAGACACAATCGGTCCAATGGTGACCGGTACCCTCAATGCATCCGGTAACCTCATCTCTCCTTCAATCCTTCGGCTAGTCCCCGACCGACCCTGTGAACTCGCTGTATCAAACGAGACCAACCCTTCCACTCGGGTCTCGGGCTGGATCGTTACCCTCCTAGTTTCCTCTCTGTCGCTCCACCTATCATCTGACTCATCCGGATTATAAGGGGGTGGTCTCTCTTCTAGCAATCTTCGTAATATATCATCATCAGAATCACTATCCTCTTTCTGGGCTTTCCCATTCCTTATTCCTGTCTCCTTCATTATCGCGGGATACAGTTTCGCTTCCTCAATTGTCTGCACTCTCCATCTTTTCTCTGCTGCGTCCCACTTGGCATCCTGGAATGCCCTAATCGACTTCCTCATCCTCTCCTGACTTCTTCCCTTTTCCTTATCATGCGCTGCTCTAATCCACGCATGTAATGCTTCAAACTGTGCTGGTCTTGGCAAGGGTTTTAAGGACCCCATCACCGTCTTCAGTTGGTACAGCACCGCTAATCTAAATGAGCCGTACCTCGGGAAAGCTAATTCCCCCTCACCTTGTGTAACCTTGTGCCAATTCTCGATCCAAACGATAGTATGTAACCCCACATTCTGTGCCATGTAATGTGCCGGTGTATCCTCGGGAGGAGCTTCTTCTCCCCCGCGGACAACCACATGCCTATCACCTCTACACAACTCTCGCAAAGCCCTAAGACACTTCATGATGAGCAAATTCGATCTCGCGCTCTATTTACTTCTTATTCTCAAATCCTCCAATAACAGCGCGACTCACACCAACCGGCCTATCACAGCGCGACACCCTCTGACGTCACCTTCCTTCGTTCGCAGCAGTTCCCTTCTCCAAACTCGTTTCACGCTTACTCACGTCCCATTCATACACTGAAATAACCAATTAAGTTATTTCTCTGGCTGTCCGTCCACAGCCTCTGACTGTCCGTCCACAGTCTCTCGACCTTGTTGACCTCGATTGGCGCCCGTCTGCCCCCGTCCGGCCAGACAAAAACGCCTCTGATAGGTTACTAACACTCCGATCTGCTCACCACAACCCACGACCAGCGTTAAGTTGCCATACACACACGCATTCGCTCCCCCTATCTCGGTCCAGGTGATCGATGGTACCTCACGATCTCCTTTGGGTGGTCAACAAAATCTATCTCAGGTGTCTTCTACACCACAATTCCCGGGCTGCGCGCGCTCACAGCCTGATCTCACAATCACACGACATACACAACAACTCCGCAAGACATCACACAACAAATCAACACCGCAATCTACAACATCTCATTATGTTCATACTCACTCCTGGAACTGCTGCTTTCTGCCGCGCTGCTACTCGCCGTCGATGCTCATCTGCCGCCGTCTGCTGCTCGCCATCTGATGATTCAGCATCACTTATCGTCTCTCGGGCCTCAAGGGTCACTTATCCTTATCTAATCTTCCCTCGCTATCAGTAAGAAACCATCCTCGTTTGCTACCAACTGCTCCGGCCTATTTTAGTATCTCGCAATTATCTACTGGAACCCACTCTGGTCAGATGGAACTTTTTACTTGCCTAATAGCATGGAGGGAAAATTACCGTTATCACAATTACAGTCTGCAAATTGCCATAATCAAAGACTCGAAACTTAATCTCTTGGCTCTCTGGTTTTTATTATCAACATAAAGATTTGGAGATACAAAGTCCTCAACACGAGGCACAACAAGTACATAGGCACTAAAACAAATGCTACTCTACGAAGGACCCGCATACGGCTAAAAATAACTAAAAGTACAATCTCTAAAAGCATGAGGTAGAACACTACCAAGCAAATGTCGATACTAGGGACACTGAACCATACCATCTCTGTCCCTACTCTGTACTAGGTGACATCCCTACATTGCAATCCCTTGAGACCCTCATCAGAATAAAAGGTGTCAGAGCGAAACTTCCTAAGAAGTCCTCACTTAGAGAGCTTGGTCTAAGTTGCCCCCTCTACCCTTCGCCTAGCCGTCCTCTGCTTTGGGCTGCCCCGCTCTGCTCTGCCTCCACCCTCGGGGCGCTGTCCCTAATACAGTACCCCAAGTCTCCGAACACGCCCTTTGCGCCTCCTCTCCTTCCGGGGTCGTCTTTCAGTACTTTTCCACAGATCGCTGTCCAGTTCCATCGTCCATCGCTTGGCCTTGAGTCCCAGACGCCATCCGCACTAGGAGTTACGATTGGCACATTCCAATACACTCCCATGTCTGGCTTTCTCTACATAATTCAAATTACGAACAAAGAGCTTCTCTACTAACGAGCAACTGTCCTTGCACCTGGGGTGAGATCATGCAAAGCAGACATTCTTCACATCTTTTAAGTTGCAATTTACTACAGCCTGAAAACCTCTACTGGAATAAATCCCTTTTGGCCTATTGCCCTTGGCTAACATAAGAAAATACCAGGCCTTTCGCCTCAACGATATATGCGAATTCTGGCCACTACTTCGGTTACACAAGCAGGTTTCAATCACAGTATTGACATTTACGTCTTTCTTTCATGTGTGGTCAAGCTAAACAAACTACAGACACGAAGTCTGGGGTACACATTTCTAACACCACATTGCATTTCCCGTAGCTAAACACTATACATTTCTCTAATACGTTTACCATGTGCTTGTACATAGCTAGCACTTCTACTTAAAATCGATATAGGTTATACAGTTGTAATACATTGCACACGAAATCCCTGAGTACACATTTGGTTATATGCGGGTGCCGACTAACAGTGAATATAACGCACCCCTACAATTCTCAAACTTTTAAACGCTACATCAGCTTTACAGCCCCAGAAATATCGACAGGAATGTGGCGTAAACAGTGTAAATAGCCTAAGATCACCATAAGTTATGGCAACACCAAGACTAAAATGACAACTTCAGTAACAATGCTGCACATTTACCCCTTTATTCGGTAGATACGTATAGAGAAAACTGACTTGGTGAGAATAACATGTGTTAAAGAGAAGCCGTGATTCTAACCTAGTTTCCTGCGTACTGCATTACATTGTAATGCGTTTTCCTTTGAAGCACTAGGGTTAAAGAATTAATGCTCCAGAAGAGACTGAGCCCGAGCCCAGGAAGGACGCAGCAGAACATACCGAGTCTGGGGAGGAGGAGGAGGAAGAGGCTGGGAGGGCTGGTGTAGACAGACCCAGGCTCCGGTGAAAAATCAGTGTTTTGTTTACTACATACTGGATACTGTGCTGTTGCTTTATAAAGTCGGAATTACATTGCCAGAGATGCCAAGACATGTCAGGTGTGAGTAGTTTATGTCCCTTGCATTCTGGGAATAGCAGTTTTCCTTTCCCACTATAGATGAAGGACTGGCTTTGCAGAGAGATGAAAATGGGAAGAGATGGGTAGCTCGCACCACCTAATGCAACTTGCCTGAATGAGCCCAGAAGCAAGTTTCATTACAGTATTCAGGTTCAGTGTTTCTTATCCTAAAATCAGGACTACAAACATCATAATACAATTAAAATTGATGTGACCTGGTCGAGTCACTTCAATGGCCAACAAGGCAGCGCAGAACCTATTGAAATGAACGTTGGGTGACCTGCATGAGATGGGTGGATAGTAGTGGGAAACAGAAAGCAACCTCCATCCGGGGATGTTCCAGTTCACTGGCACCAAATAGGGGCTCCTGCGGGGAGAACGCAAAAACAGCAATGGAGTATACGAGGGCTTTCTCCTTAACAGTAGAGATCATAAAATGACATTTGTTAAAGGTAAGAACATATTTCAGCCAGAAAGGTGGCAAGAGAGGACCTTATAAAAGAGCGCATGCCGTGACTGTTTGAAAATAATTCCACTTTTAAAAACGCTCCACTTACCTGCTGTTAGTTGGCGTGACTCAGAAGTCCGAATGCAAACAAAGAAATCAGACTTCAGCCCAGCATGTTAACAAGGAGGCACCAAAATGCTCTGCTCCGGCAGAGAAATATTTAACACACAGGGTAGAATTTCGGACTCATTGGCCGACGTCCACACCTGTTCCTCTGCCACACCCAGTGAGTTACACTGGGAGTTGGCTCATTCTCAATATCGCAGATCGGGTAACCTCTGCAACAGATGCCCTTCTGACCCCGGGCTGAAAAAGGTCAAATATTAGTGTCAGTAAATGGAACAGTCTCCAGCTCACTTGCCACATGCATGGGCATGTAGGGGGTAGTAAATGGGAAAGGATACTAGGGAGAGCCAGTGTCATACACTCAGACCAAGCCTAGATGAACCATGTAAGCAGTGTTTAATTTGAGCCACAAGCGGCACTTAATTGTTTACACTGGCATGTATGGTGTTGTCACTCGAATTTAGAGATGAGTACAACAGCTGTTGATTAATTAAATACACCTTAAAGAGAGGGCAGTTGAGTTCCTGCAGCCTCAAGGACTGCGTTGTGAGAGCAGCAGTTCCTATAAGGAGTGCAGGACCCCTCCATGCTCGTTATTGCTGAGGTGTGTAGCAACAACGAGCGTGGGAACTGCATGACGCACTTCCAAGTGGATTCAAATAACAAGCATACCAAGCAGATAAATAAAACAAGATAACGTAATGTAAATAAATGGAACAATTAATAAATAAGTAAACGTGATGCTGTTTTTACTCACATAAGTTGAACAAAAAGAAACAGCATTGCTCGAAAGAAGTTGAACTGACCTGCAGTCAAGATTGGCCGGGTCCTTTTCAGTCTCTTGCTGTATGTATCACACATGGCCAGGTATTCTTGAAAATGACTACCTACGACATTCTGGGTGCGGGGGGGGGGGGTGTCTAGGGGAAGAGATGGAAAAAGTGGATCCTAACAAAACTGACTCAGAGATGGAAGGCTTGTTCCGCCGCCAGTTGTGAATAAGTGCAGCGAAGACTTGAGGGCGAGAGACAGAGGCTTGAAGTACACGGGGCAGCAGCATTTACATATGTGGCAGCGGGGCTGCCTGTAACCCTCCATTCATTCAGTGAGCAGAGAAGATTGCAGGCAGGAGCCCGTGGCACAGAAGGGAGCTGCAAAGAGAAACACCGCATGATTAAGCAAGATTGAGAAGAAAACACACAGAGGCTTCAAAATGACTAACGACTGAGACAGAGGTGAAAAAGGAGCTGCCTGAAAGTGTTGGTGCTCCTGCAGAGCCGGAGCCCAAGCCCAGGAAGGACAGAGCAGGAACGAGACCTGGGAGAAGGAAGGAGCTGGGAGGGCTGGTAGGGGGAAAAGACAGACCCCAGGTCGGGACAAAATTCAGCACAGTTTTGCTCCTGAGCCTCAGTAACGGCGCTGCTACTAATGTTACACAGAGCGGCTGATAACTTTGCCGTCCATAAAATAAAGATGTTACAAATGCGTTTGACTTGGTGAAATACATTTTTTTAAGTGGTGGGCGGAAGCAGGGTTGCCAGAAATCAAATAGGGAAGGGCTGTATGTGTTTGTGTGGGACGGTGAATCGACAGGCTAATTAAACAAGCAACGCTAGGTGGGAGGTCGAGGGAGTGAGAATACTGACAGGGAAGCAACAACAATAACAATCAATGAAAATGCAAAGTCTGTTCGGAACCTGTCGCCATTACTGCAGCTGGCCTCCTGTGCATGCTGTGTCCATTAACTAAGTAAATAGTTCTTGGAACTACTAATGAAAGCTCCTGAGTTAGGACACATGTAAAAAGGCCAATCCTGATGGGAGGTAACAACAGGAGACAGGGAGGTAACTAAAGTGGGACTAATAAGCCTATTGACAAATCAGAAGCCAACATTTACAAAGGACAGTCACAAAAGCCAATACAAAATAGGGGCATAGAGTGGATGCAGCTTAAAATAAATACCCCAATACAGCATGTCTCGAAGAGACAGCGCAAGCGCTGCCTATGCGAGACCTATAAACGACCCCTACTGCTCCAAAACCGGCCCCCACCTTTCCAGCCCACTAGGGAAATACCAGATGCCCACTACGGCCCAGTCCGGCCCTGGTCACAGACAGGATTGAGGACAAAGTGTTTACAACGGGAGTATGCCTGATAATTTAATTGTGTACTCAAAAAGAACATTTCCATTTCTTTGCAATTAAACTGGGAGTCTGTATTGCTTATCTGTAGCTACACTTGTAATGTTGACTTCCTAGATTGGGTAGGGACGCAACATTCTAGAACACTCCACTTTTGCTTTTAATCACCTTAACATGAGCAAAAACTTTGAGAAACAAGGGAACCATTGAAGATGAACTGGATGACCAATTAACCCCAGACAGGAGTGGAAGGACAAGCTTTCTCCAGGGCATGGAGCACGTGCTTCCTGACTCCCTCTGGGGAAAAGTAGAGAGTGGACTCACTGGAGAGAGGGTTCATGGCACTACCTTACACTGGCCTTGTGGTGGATATCCTTGAGGAGGTCCCCGTGAAGTCTGCTGGACAAAGAGGTATCCTGCGAGTGGCCACAGCCCTGTTGCATCTAGAAAGTTCTGGCAAATACTGTAGTCTGTCTTGACTGCCACAAGCTGCTATTTCAGAAGGAGCACTAGGCCAGGAGACTACCAGTAACTAGGTGACAGCTCTTTTAAAATCTGACATGAAAACCAACCAAAACGTTAGAGGTCATGAGACATTATTTAAACATTCCTAAAGGCTGGAGAATGGCACCAGGATCCAATCCCTGCAAGCCTTATACAAAAAAACACCAGAGTCCACCACTACCCATCTCTAAGGGATAAGGGAGCCACGGGGCCTGCCAGAGTGGTCTTGTGAGTAATTACCTTCCTCGACTGCCTCATTGCATTCCCCAAACCTAGATTCCTGTTCCATGAACCAAGGAGCATGGTAAGAGAGAAGCTGGTGGGAGAGGAGTGAAGAATGTAGCTCCCTTGCAACACCCAGCGGTGTGTCCATCAGCAAGAGAAATGGCCTGACTGAGTTTGCAGTGGATCTCCTCTGTGTACCATTGTGTTTTGGGCACAGGTACCGAAATGAGCAGAAGAACCTGAGCTAGAAACCTTAAAGACTAGGCAGACACTTCAAATTTGAACAAGAAAAATAGATTCACAAGTGAGTGCATGTTTAACGGAGAAAAGAAAGGAAAAAAGGAAATCCTTCAAAGAATATTTTGCTGGCTGAAGAAGCTGCCGATAAGGCTAAAGGTTTTTAGAGATGTAGGGTGAGGGAAGAATGACATATCATTTGAAATGAAGACTACGTCGCCTATGTATTTAGCAACCCCAGAATTTAGTAGTACTGGTGGTGGGATCTTAAGAAAAACAATGGATACCTGCACTTATTTCTTTAACACTTTGAACACTGACAACAGTTACTGAGAATGTGGCAGCAGTAAAAGCTTCCATTACACAAACACGCACACTTTAGTGCAAGCATGAAAAATAATAGTAGTAACTTGCCTCTCAACTAAAACAGGTGCGACACGGAAGCAAAAATATAATCTTCCTTCACACTCATGGAACAGGGACAGTAAAAGCAATGTTAGTGTATGGTTTTGTCACACAACTGGTATAGGAAGATAATTAGCATTACAAACAACTGTTAAACTTGGTTGTATAATAGCACATTGAGAACAGCAATTGTGAAACTACAGAATAGGGTAAAAAATATTGTCTTCAACAGTATTGAGTTCACGTACATTGTATGTAAGTTGTCATCATTTTGACTCAAAAATATTGTGGAAAACAATATTGTCAATGTATACATAGACATACCATGTGTGAAAAAACATAGATTTAGGAAACAATATTTATCTTGAATGGACCTAGACAACAAAAGTACATGAATCTAGAAAGCAGCAATAATGTTCAAAGTATTCAAAAATAGTTGTTTATATAACAAATCTTTAATTTTTGTATAAAGAAAAAAATCAAATTTAAATCATACGGTTCGGTTCAAAAATCTTTATTCGATTCATACAATGAATCATAAAAGCACAAAGTTAAAAAACATAATACACAAATAAGGTGATCCATCCGTAAAAAAAAATTACAATTCAAAAAATCCATCATACAGCATAAATACAAATCCAATGGCAAAGCACAGTTCTACAGCTAATTTATCCATAGCGTTTCCTAATCTGAAGTGAAACTCTTATAAAATTTAACATGGCACAGCAAGTATCAACAGAAGATAATGACAACAAATAATCATAGCCTTCTTTATAAGTGCATGGTTGCCGCCCCTTCAGGACAGGTTTAATAAATCTAATCCTTGGATCTTGATATAAGGAGCAAAACAGGACAACATGTATAGTACTTTGGCTAACTCTGTCATTACAGGGACAAGGGGGTAGCTGCTCACACCAACCCCCTTGTTTAGGAAAGGCAAAAAGAAAATGAAGGGTATTTAGCCTAAACCTCGTGAGATAAAACCGCCATTGGACATTAGTTGTAAAAGTTAAATAAAATTGATGCTGTAACTTAGGTACATAGCCAATAGGGCCTCCCAGACAAGGTGAGCCTAAAAATTTCCAGTAATTTGACTTAATTTGGGTTTTTATGTTTCCCTGGATATTTGCAGGATTTTCATAAACATGACCCAAACCTATCTTATTCAACATGTCCCTGACGTATGACAACCAGGGGATCTTGTTTGCATTATCCAGGCTCAAGCAGTCTGAGAGAATTTCTCTCGAGAGCTGCAAATCGTCAGATAACCATATTTTGCCCCATAATAATAGGGGTGACAGACGAATGATGTCAGTCACTTTGGTCATTCCCATTTCATTATGACAGAAGCTATTCGATGAACCCGATGGGATCAGTAATACCCGTTTTAGGAATTTATTTTCCATCACTTGTACCACTGAGGGGTTTTCGGTCCCCCATACTCCTGCCCCGTAGGTAGCCACAGATAAACATTTAGATGTGTAAAGAGTTTTAAGGTGCGCAACAGGTTTTTGACCCAACTTACCACAGAAGCGAAAAAGACCTTCTATGGAGCGGGTAGCACTCTGGACTCGAGCCTTCATTAAAGGGGCCCAACTTAATTTGCTATTGAAAAGATTTCCAAGGTAATTAAAATTTTCCACCCTTTCAATAGTAGAGTTATTCACCACAAATTTTCTTGGTTTTGTTCCTTTTGGACCACAGACCATTGCAAAAGATTTTCCAAAATTTACCTTCAGGTCAAGGTCCAGCATGAAGGTGTTAAAGGCATCTAGGCACAACTGCAAACTGTTTCCAGTGAGGGTCATTAAAACAGTATCGTCTGCATATGAGAGTATAGGAATACTCCTACCGTTTACCTTTGGAAAATCACCACAGTGGTCCAACAAGTACTTCTCTAGTCCATTTGTGTATACTAGGAACAAGAAAGGCGCCAAAATGCAACCTTGACGCACCCCCTCAGTTGAGGGAATAGGTTTAGTTGTTTCTCCCCCAGGTCCGAATCTTATAGCCACGGACGTTGCTGCGTGTAGTCTGCGGAGAAGTGTCACCAGGGGTTCTTCGAAGCCCATATCGTCCATCATCTGCCACAGCCTGCTTCTACAAACAGTGTCAAAGGCGCTTGACAAGTCCATGAAGGCAAGGTAAATTGCAGAACTCCTTGCCTTCATGTACTTGCCAATAATTAGCGCCAAATTCAGGCACTGCTCAACTGTCCCCTTCCCACTTCTGAATCCATACTGGGAGTTCACAATTAGACCAACAGAGTCAGCCCATGTTTCTAATCTGGCCAAAATAACCCTCCCCAATAATTTACATGATGCATCGATCAAGGATATAGGGCGATAGCATCGGGGGTCACACCTATCGCCCTTCTTGAAAATAGGCACCACCACTGCCACCTTCCACGATACAGGGATGCGACCAAGAACAACAGCCCTAAAAACATTCAGTAATAAAGGTGCCCAAGCTTCAATATTATGTTTAAAAAAGTCCAAAGGGACAGCATCAGGGCCCGGGGCTTTTAATGATATGCCCTTCCTCAAAGCTTCTTCAACCTCTTCCAGTGTAAGTGAAGAGCTAAGAAGCAAAGCTGAAGATGGTACCACCAAATCCCCTACATCATCCAACAAATCCGAAAGTAATAATGCTTTGGGATTAAAGATTTTACCAAAGTGAACTTCCCAAGATTCACCAGTAATCTGCGTCAGTATACTTTCTTTGGTGTCATTTTTAAACAAGGGACGATTTACTACTTCCCAGAAGAGCCTACTATCTTTTAGCTCAGAGGCCTTCTCTAGATCGTCCCAGGCTCGATTTTTCAATTCCTGCTTCCTCTTTGTGATGGCCTCTTTATAAGCCCTTCTGGTCGATCTTATCAGTTCCTTATTTCTTGGTTTTTGTATAAGGGCAGCTTTTAAGGATTTATGTGAGGCAGAGCATGCGGAGTCAAACCATTTAAAACACCTTAAATTCTTTTTCCCCACTGGTTTTCTAAGGTGCTCAGCCACGTGCCCACATAATTTTTCAAAACTCCCAATGACCTTGTCTGGATCAGACGTCAGAGACAGGCATGATTCGATCTCAGTTTTACAAACATTCAGAATCTCTACCTCAAGGCCTTCAGCATTTATTTTCCCCCACTTCATAGTGACTCCCTGATTTTTATTATATGTTATGGGTTGCTCCCAAACCAAATGTTTTCTACTAGCAGGGGCACTCAAGGATAGCATTAAAGGGTTATGATCGCTTACGGCACTTGCGATTACCTCAAGCCTATTAACATAATGAAGAAAGTTACTAGACACAAATACAAAATCAATAGTACTCATTGCACCTCTTGTTCCCTGAAAGGTTGGTATTGGCGATATATTTGGGGCAGCCCAGGGCTCTACCATACATAAATCATTTAGAATAATGATATTATTTAAAGCGTCCCCCTGGGGCGTGTGTTTAAAATGCATCAAGGGCTGTTCATTTAGATCATTGATACCACAGACATTGGAGCCACCAAATTTGCACAGTGTACAATTGAAATCACCAACCCAAATAACTACTAATAAAGCTCGATCACTACGAGCCTTACATATTGCTTCCTCCAAACTCTGAATTGTAGATACATCATTTCTATCAAAAACATTATGGTACCAATTAATTAACAACACGGGCTCTGGGAACAAATTTTCCAACAAGAGCAACTGGTACCAAGGAGTATCCACTATTTTTGAGGTTATCAGGTTCTTTAGTTTGATGGATAGAGCTGTCATTAACCCACCCCTTGCCCTCCCAGATAGTGATGGGACCGCCAAAACATTAAAAGATTGAAAACCATCAATTTCCCCACCCGCTCTGCTCCATGTCTCCTGAAAGCACAGGATATCCTGACCACCCACATGCTCCAGCCAAGCTTCATCCTCCATTCTACCCGCAAGACCTGCAATATTCCATGAGATTAGACACAGCCCAGGTTCCCCTAGGCTATTGTCCACCGACTTTATTGGAGTTGCCAGGTCAGGCCCAGTAATTGGTGGGTTTAGCTCACAGGCTAAGTTGCTAACAGTTTGACTATCCGAAAGCATATTAGGTTGAGCATTGTGGTCGAAAGCGTCCACCACCTGGTTATCCTCCTGCCTTGTCCCCCCGTTTTCCCCCATGACCAAATCTGTGGTAAATAGAATGCTTTCCTTTTTCTTGTCTAATGGTCAATCTAAACCCTCCATTCCCACCAGTGGGTCAAATCGGTTTCTTAATGGAATATTGTTATTTGGCATCCACCCTAGGTATTCCTCCCCCTGGAATCTCCTTCTTGATTGGTCATAGGGGGTTTGCCCAAAATTTTTGAAACTTGTTGGCCCCATGAGAGATCCATCACCCTGGTACCACAAACCAGGATGATTTTGAGGGGGTCGAGATATAGTATTAATCTGAGTCCATCCAGAGTAATTATTACCCTGCACTCTCGACCCAGGAAAGCGAGGGTTAGGGGGAAGATGATGCAAGTTGGGATAAAAATATTCAAGACCTATACATTGAATATCCCCCATTCTAGCAAACCTTGCTTTGTTACAGGTTAAGTCCTTGACCCACCTGTCCCTAAAATTAATTAGGATACAATCCCCCTCTAAATCCTTCTTGCTTGGGCCAACCCAAGGGACCCTTCGTACGTTTAATATTTTTGTACTAGAGGCTGGGGGGAGTGGTCTATTGTTGTTGAGCCAGAATGTGACTTTATTTGATAGGTCCTGATTTGATTCATGTTTATTTGGTGCGACCACCGGGACACCTGTCAGGATGGCCATAAAAGGTGCAGATTCGGGGGGTATATTCACACATATTGGTTTACTTGGAGGTGCCATTTCATCCAAAACGAATGGGCCGCTCAGTGGAGTTTGTTTAACTTGAGATGAGGCTACTGGCTTAGATGTAATTGAGCTCGGTGCTGCTGCTATAGCCATAATCGGTATTGACTGAGAGTCCCCATCAGCCACCAGTGCAGGTCTAGTTGGGACTGATCGTACAGGGGTTCGCTGGGAATCAACAGATGCAATAGGCTGGGGCGGATTACTTGGTTTTTGAATAGAGGTTTTGTGAGCCCCCTTCTTTATTTCAATACAATTCCCCTGGGCCTGTGGGAGTTTGCTGTTGTTAGCCAAAATTTCCAGCGAATGTGTGTTAACTGATATTAAGTGCTCTAATTGGTCCAATTTTAGGTTAACTATTTGTGTTCTCTCAATAAGGGGTAACAAGAGACTTTTTACCAGCTTCTCAATATGTGTTAACAAAGCTTTATTGTTGTTGTTTTGGCAGCAATGAGTCAGATCACCAGGGTCTCCCATACGTATTACCCTTCCCTTCAAGTGACCTCCCCTCTTTTACATTTACTAATTTTTGTGACTTCTGGAACAGAGGCCGAAACTTTGGGTTGTAGGGAAATGGGGCCCGACAGGGTCAAATTAGGGTGTTGGATCCCATCCCCAATATTGCTCAATACAGAACAATCTTCTATTGGACCGTTCACTACATCGCCCATAGATATTTCTTGATTATCTGAAGTAACGGCTAAGTCTGGGCTGGCTTCCAAGTCGTTTATTATGCTCTTTTCAGGAGTGACCACAGATGCAAACCGACCCAAAGATGAACGCTTCCCCGTAACTAAGTCCAGAGACAAACGCTTTTCAGTAAGAGCAATTTCCTTATCTAATATCCCCGTGGCACGGGTGATAAAATCATCTAAGGTTCCAGTGGCTTTAACACTACTTGACTTTACTGTAACCCGCCTACCCTTTCTTAGTGATGAGGACATCATAAGACTAAAAATAAGAAATAATGTGTACAATTTAAAATATAAATTAGATAAAAGTTTAAAACTTCAATTACACATTATAACTACATTCAACATCTTATCACATTGATAACTAAAACATACTTTGAGTCCTTGAATCCCGAAAGTAAGAGAAAGGGCCCGGCCCGTCCCTGTACGTCCTTGGACGGCCTTAGACGGCCCGCCCTTTGCCCGGGCTTAGCCCCGGGCGCTCCCGCGCGCTCCCGCGCAGCGGATGAGTGGCTGCTTAAGTTTGGAAATTACGTAGGTGAGGGGGGCGTGTCGTGCAGGGAGAGCAGCCCAGGTGTAGGCAATGGGGCTCGCAGGGACTCCTGGGCAATGGAGTCCCCTGCTGCTCGCAGCCCTGTACAGATGCGCTCACCCCGGTGAAGGCAACCCCGTCCAGGCGCTCTTACGGTGTTCACTGGACGCTGCGGGACCCGCGCAGCGGGTCCGGCGAGTTGTTGGGCCGGGAAAGGCAAGAAAGTCAACTGGTTAGTCCCACGTCGATCCTGAAAGCAAAGATGAATCCCAGGGATGGGAGCTTGGTATTCCGCTTTTAATCACAGCTATGCAGGGGGGCGTGTCGTGCAGGGAGAGCAGCCCAGGTGTAGGCAATGGGGCTCGCAGGGACTCCTGGGCAATGGAGTCCCCTGCTGCTCGCAGCCCTGTACAGATGCGCTCACCCCGGTGAAGGCAACCCCGTCCAGGCGCTCTTACGGTGTTCACTGGACGCTGCGGGACCCGCGCAGCGGGTCCGGCGAGTTGTTGGGCCGGGAAAGGCAAGAAAGTCAACTGGTTAGTCCCACGTCGATCCTGAAAGCAAAGATGAATCCCAGGGATGGGAGCTTGGTATTCCGCTTTTAATCACAGCTATGCAGGGGGGCGTGTCGTGCAGGGAGAGCAGCCCAGGTGTAGGCAATGGGGCTCGCAGGGACTCCTGGGCAATGGAGTCCCCTGCTGCTTGCAGCCCTGTACAGATGCGCTCACCCCGGTGAAGGCAACCCCGTCCAGGCGCTCTTACGGTGTTCACTGGACGCTGCGGGACCCGCGCAGCGGGTCCGGCGAGTTGTTGGGCCGGGAAAGGCAAGAAAGTCAACTGGTTAGTCCCACGTCGATCCTGAAAGCAAAGATGAATCCCAGGGATGGGAGCTTGGTATTCCGCTTTTAATCACAGCTATGCAGGGGGGCGTGTCGTGCAGGGAGAGCAGCCCAGGTGTAGGCAATGGGGCTCGCAGGGACTCCTGGGCAATGGAGTCCCCTGCTGCTCGCAGCCCTGTACAGATGCTCTCACCCCGGTGAAGGCAACCCCGTCCAGGCGCTCTTACGGTGTTCACTGGACGCTGCGGGACCCGCGCAGCGGGTCCGGCGAGTTGTTGGGCCGGGAAAGGCAAGAAAGTCAACTGGTTAGTCCCACGTCGATCCTGAAAGCAAAGATGAATCCCAGGGATGGGAGCTTGGTATTCCGCTTTTAATCACAGCTATGCAGGGGGGCGTGTCGTGCAGGGAGAGCAGCCCAGGTGTAGGCAATGGGGCTCGCAGGGACTCCTGGGCAATGGAGTCCCCTGCTGCTCGCAGCCCTGTACAGATGCGCTCACCCCGGTGAAGGCAACCCCGTCCAGGCGCTCTTACGGTGTTCACTGGACGCTGCGGGACCCGCGCAGCGGGTCCGGCGAGTTGTTGGGCCGGGAAAGGCAAGAAAGTCAACTGGTTAGTCCCACGTCGATCCTGAAAGCAAAGATGAATCATACATATAAGAATGTAAATAATTGACATTGTTTCATTGCTATGACTGAAGTGATGTTAAATCATGAATTGCATAAATAATCACAAAGCACAAAAAATATATAATAATGACACAATGATAATAAAGTTGGGAATATTTTTCAGAATCCACCAAGTATGACAGTGGCACGGCCTTAGAATTTTTCCAAAATCCTACGCGCGTTTCGGCTATGTGCCTTCATCAGGGGTCCATAAAAATGGTTCATCAAAGCCTATCCCTCGAACTCGTACTGATAATTTACCGCGTAGCGTTCTCCTCGAACCATTAACAAATCTGTTATTGGTTCGAGGAGAACGCTACGCGGTAAATTATCAGTACGAGTTGGAGTTTGAGGGAGTCAAGATACAGTAATCCTTGGCGGGCTAACCCTTTCAAACACCATTTGAAATAGCATTGCGAAGGGCCTCTTGAATCCCGGTTCAAAATACTGAGGCTCCGTTTCCTTCTAATACGGATACCTCTCTATCGTAAAATTACCGTCGCTGAACATCTATCGTCCCTATCTTTCGGACCTTGCTGACATCAATATAGTTTTGAGCTACGACCATTTTCATCATAAGTTGCAGACCATACAGAAAGCTGGAATACCGAGCATATTTCTGGCCCAAGTTTTCTCTGAAACACCGACTTGTAGCTCATCTCGCAATTTTCACAAAGACTTTAATGAACCATTTTTATGGCCCCCTGATGAAGGCACATAGCCGAAACGCGCGTAGGATTTTGGAAAAATTCTAAGGCCGTGCCACTGTCATACTTGGTGGATTCTGAAAAATATTCCCAACTTTATTATCATTGTGTCATTATCATATATTTTTTGTGCTTTGTGATTATTTATGCAATTCATAATTTAACCCCTTGTGTGCCACGCCCTTTCCCCGCCCTGTGCCGGCCGTTACATTAGCGGGCGGGGTTTATGACGAGCTGGACTCGTCATGGGCACAGCGCAACCTCGGCCCATGACGAGTCCAGCTCGTCATGGGCACACAAGGGGTTAAGATCACTTCAGTCATAGCAATGAAACAATGTCAATTATTTACATTCTTATATGTATGATTTAAATTAGATTTTTTTCTTTATACAAAAATTAAAGATTTATTATATAAACAACTATTTTTGAATACTTTGAACATTATTGCTGCTTTCTAGATTCATGTACTTTTGTTGTCTAGGTCCATTCAAGATAAATATTGTTTCCTAAATCTATTTTTTTTCACACATGTTTACTTGCCCTGATTTAGGAATACCAATTAGGAGTACCCCTTTCTTTCAAATACATAGACATACCATTACATGTAATTGATTTAACCTACTTAAATACAAAAAAAAAATTGGTTTTATCCTTAATGTAAATTACAAGTATCTATCTATCTATCTATCTATCTATCTATCTATCTATCTATCTATCTATCTATCTATCTATCTATCTATCTATCTATCTATCTATCTATCTATCTATCTATCTATCTATCTATCTATCTATCTATCTATCTATCTATCTATCTATCTATCTATCTATCTATCTATCTATCTATCTATCTATCTAACTATCATTTAGTCTAATTACAAAAACATATATGTATGCAACAAAAACCAATATGAAACTTAATTTAAAGTCATCAAAAAATTGTAACTATTTATATTTATCAAGTCACCTTGCTGTGCTGTCCATACACCAATGTGAAAGGGCAGGAATGCACCTGTCCTTTCTCCCTGCACTGGTGCCTTTTCAGCAGCCTAGCGCCAACGTAGGCATCCTTGCACCAGGATTGTTTTTGTCCAGGAAGGGGAACCATCCTTTACAGAAACAATGCTAAGAGTTGTTTTCCTCTTTCTATGTGTGCTGAAGACTGCAGCACACATAGAAAGAGGAAAATAGGAGGAGAAAGAAAGATATTTCTCCCTATTACACCTCACCTCAGGAGGCGTAAGAATTTGACGCTTTCCCAGGCTTCCATGATTTTGTAAATCTGGGGCAGCGTCAAAACTCATGGATGTTGCATGATAGATCTCACCGCAATGCCTCTCATGTGCAGAATAAGCTGACGTAGCAATTTGCGCTTCGCCGCCTTCCTCAAGAAGCAAGGTGGCTTTGTGTGGCTTTATAATCTGAGTCAGAGCCCTGCTTCATGCTTGTGACACTTTACGTGGAGCACAAGCAAACTAAGTCATAAATAACCCCCAGAGTTTGTTATTGGTGTGATTTGACAGAGTGAGTAGATGACTGGTGTATTTGAAGGAGCACTTGATAACTTGATTTTATTAAAATTCCTTGAGGTTTCCGGGAAACAGAGACACCAGATTTTCAAACGAAGGTTGCAAATTTAGATTCGTTGTGCTTCATTTCAATGATTGGGGATGAGTCCTTTATACATAAAACTATTTTTAGAAATTCACTTACAAATTTTTAGAAGCCCTGTTTGGAATGTGGAGCAGAGTTTATGCAGTTTCTGTACAAAGTTTTCTTAGATGTGCAGATTTCCCAATTATATTGATGTATTGAGATGTACATGCATTTTTAGTAAAATCCTTTGAAGGTTTTTAGTGATCTTCTTTCAGCTTTCTACATTCTTTTCTCAGATGGTTGAGGTGAGAGGTAAGCAAACCTGACAACAATATTTAGTTGCAATATAGAAATGTTAATAAAAAGGTTGGCGGCCAAATCATGTGTCAGTGCCATAGTTAGGACTGAAATCATGTGCTGTACTTTTACCCAGAATTGTTCGATCAACAAGTTAGATGCAAAGTCTGTTTATTTTTTAATGGGAAATGCCAACTTGATTTCCAAAACACTAGAATATTTATACATCCCTAGACACGTTAAATATTTTCTACTACGTCTTTAATAAAAAATAAAAAAGTTATATATTTTAGATATTGACTTTCATGTGTTAAGCTTATGGAAATGTTTACCAGTAAATAAAATGCCTTGAAACAAACAGCAGTCAAAGTATCATTTTATTAAACGAGGTGGGAAGAGTAATAGTGTAGCAGAAGTCATAGGAGTGAGTGAGAGCAGTGTAACTAGGTCGACTGGTGTGAACAGCCAAATATTAAAATGGTGAATGGAACAAGGCTTGCGCAGTTATATGGTAATGAAAAGTATAAGCTAGCATAGTAAACAGGAATCATAAACCAGAAGATATCTCTCAGAAAAGAAAGATAAATCTATTAAGATACACCAATGATGATATGTCCAATGCATTGGACATGTCCAACAGTAGGATCTAGTAAGGGAGGTCAGAAGATAGCGCCTCCTGAGGGGGCAACAAAATCTGCCTTCACAAGGGCAGTAGTAGGTGTCAACCAAGCAGCAAATGACCCTACAATCCATGTCCTACTGAAAGCAATACATTCAACTGGTGGGACAGTCGAAGAGTTACTGGATTACTCTGACACCATACAGCTCCAAGCACAAGTAAGTGGTTTCTGCCCTGAGACAGTCCATCCAAGGAGTCACATCACAGGAAAGGAGCATTGTGACCACACGAGAGCCAACAGTTTCCTGAGTTGTTAGGAACAGCGGTAGGCCTCAGGAGGTGTACTTATTAGTAGAAGGTTATAGAATCTAGAAGACAGGTTCTCAGTGATTAGTATCCTACATGGTAGTAGATCAGGAAGGTGACAGCCCAAAAGGCACTGTGGTGCAAGGGTGTGTGCATGGGCGCATGGCTGCCTAAATTGGGCCAGCACAGGTAAAGAGGAAAACAGTGCCAAATCTTAGTAGACATTGTACTCTTTTGCTCTCTCCCTTCAATTCACCGCAGCACAGCAAATGTGGTTGCTGCTCTATGTTATATTGTGTTAAATGTTAGTAAATCTGCCCTTCAAGTTCTATATTTATTCAGTTAACAGGTAAGATCAGGGAATACAGTAAGAATGGTGCATATATTAGATAATCAGTTGACTCAATATTATACATCATACAACGCAGCCTGTATGGTCCAATAAGTTCCAATTCATATTTGTACTTAGATCTCTCTGCAACATGAAGTTTGTATTCTGTCATATTTCTTAATTCAATAGAGACGTGTGACACTGATTGCTACTATGAGGTGATTTTAAAAAGAGCTTTGATTTGTGCTTTTACACTTGCTATAAGAAAGGCTGTGAGATAATCCAAAACATAACAGAAGAAAAAAACACAAACACAACAGCACTATGGTTGCAGGTCTATCATTCTATCATACCACATTAGCACATTCTGCTTACATGATTAGCTTCATGATCACCCAAGGCTAAAGGGCTGGATCATAGCAAGTGGTTCTGGAATGGTAGTTGCTTGCTGTTAGTACCATATTTCAATTTATCACTCTATTTAGTATTCACTTTTGCTGACAATATTTAATTAGATATTTTTCGTCCATTTCTGAGCTTCAAATTATGACTTAGCAATTCATTATGGAAACCTGGTGCAGTACCCTCCGGAGAAAGGAATACAGCCCCAGGTGGGGGAGAGCATGTGGTCCGTCAGCTTAAACTGCCGACTTTGATGCAGGAAACCAGAGTTCGATTCCTCGAGGTAGCGTCCAAAACCAGTGATTCTGGGCAAATCACTTAATCTCCCCGTGCCTGAATGTGTAATGTAAATACAGCGCTCCAATACCTTCGGGTCGAGTTCGCGCTATATAAATATGCATAGAAAAAATAAAAAAATCGTAGGTGCCCAGTACTCCTACACTCTGCACTACCTGGAGCGGGGACACTGGATTGTTTTTTTCTCGGTGATGCAATGAACTCAATAATACCACTAACTCCATTGAAGAGGCAGAGAGCTGAGGTAATATCTGGCCTCGCGCCAAGCATGCAAAGTTTTCCCAAGCAGCCTTGCAGTCTGCTCTGCCCCAGTCACCCTTCCCACTTCTTAACCCCTCACCAGTAACCTGCATTGGACCCTTGCAATCAGCTTTTCCACCTGCTGGGACCAAGACCAGTCAATTCCCCAGAAAGGGTAAAAGCCTGATTCATTTTGTGATGTCTGGACTCCAAGAGGAATATACTATATAGATTTTGCCCCTAATAACTTTACATCTAATCTCCAAGGACATGTTTTTTTTAAAAAGAATTGGTCAAAATTAGGCTTGGGCAAAATCTTAATTATGCTGGTGTAGTTAGTGCCATTTTGGGAATTCTGTTTTATTTTAGTTCCTGCAAAATTCCTGAAATAATGTCATTACTCTGCGGTGTGTAATTACACACCATTCGTGGGAAAATGTTGCTGTGAGCGCACCATCACAGTATAATTATACAACAAACGTATATGAATACCAGAACGCTTGCACCTGCGTCACTCGGCAGATTGCCATGGACTGAAGCTGCTGCTGTCATTGCAGTAACCAAAGAAGAGTTTAATCGCTGAGTGAGAAACCACCAATCGACCTGTAAGCCGCAACTGCCAGAGGAATTAATTGTGAGGAGACCAACCAGTAGGCCGCACCTACCAGCACAGGATTCACAGTAGCTAGTCAGGAGGACTGCGGCTGCTTAGACCAGGCATTGTTGCCCAAGACTGAAGTTTATCTGCTTCATGTTGCCCAAAGTGCAACAGAAGTCAGCACGTCCAAATGTGGATCAGCCGTCCCCAGGGACTAAATAATGAACAAGCACTGATCAGCCTGCTGCACTCACTGGGACTGATTAAGAATGGTAAACTTACACTTTTGTGTAAGTTTATTATTTTTTTGATATTCCCAAAGGTAAACAGACCAAAAGTCTAACTTTACTACTTTTTGGTATTCACAAAGGCAAACTTAGAACAAAATTCTAACTTCACTAGTAGTAACTTACCTTTGTGAATACCGAACAGTAGTAAAGTAAGACTTTTGGTCTAATTTAACCCTTGCGAATACCAAAAAATTAGTAATTCCTTTGTGAATTTGGCCCTAAGGCTTTTTAACAAGAACTGTTAGAGACATTGAGCTGATGTTTTTCAATTTATGTGTGAAGGGAATTAAGCGATCTGCGCCTGTATCTAATCCTTATCTTTAGCACCTCAAAATAGTATAAGTCTGATTAATGTAACAGTCAGTATACAGAAGAATTACTTCTTTTAAGGACAAAGCACTTTATGGACAATAGAATTGAATCTATTAATAATCAGAAATTATTCACTGTTGTATATTTTTGATATCAGGCTCACCACTGGATTTTTTTTTTATGATGTCTTCTTTTAAGATCAAAGCATCTCATGAGCACTAGAATCGAATACGTTTTTAACAAATGTCCAATAGCGATCCAATGTTATATATTTTTATAACAGGTTTATAAATTAATTCTACAGTTATTTTTGATGTAAGTATGTATGTTGTCTTGGTGTAATGGTTTTAAAAGAATGAACACCTAAATAGACTAAACTTGAAAATTGAAACTGTAGCTAATCCATTCCTAAAACCCATATGGGCCTTATGTAGGTGGGCTTGCATTTACCACTTCATAAATACCGAATCATACCGATTCGGTATTTATGAAGTGGTAAATGCAATGTAGGTAATGAGTCGGTAAATATTACCGATTCGGAAAAATTCGGTAATTACCGAAACGGTATTTACTGATTCGGTAATGAGGCATACCTTCCCATTGATGGGAAGGTATGCCTCATTACCGAATCGGTAAATACCGATTCGGTAATGGGGGAGCACATGCAAGGGTGGCAGGGTGTCACATTGACACCCTGTTGCACCCCTGATTCGGCGTGCACATGTGGCGCACATACATGCCCTAAGGGCATGTATGTCTGCCACATTGCACACTTAAACGTGCACAAAAATGCTTTTTGTCACCTATTCGTCATTTACCACCAACCTTTAGTTGGTGGTAAATAACGAATCCCCACACCCACCACACACTCCCCCTACATCTCATTTCATGATTCGGTATTTACCGAATCGGTATTTACCGATTCGGTAATGAGGCATACCTTCCCATTGATGGGAAGGTATGCCTCATTACCGAATCGGTAAATATCGATTCGGTAATGGGGGAGCACATGCAAGGGTGGCAGGGTGTCACATTGACACCCTGTTGCACCCCTGATTCGGCCATGTGTGCACATGTGGCGCACATACATGCCCTAAGGGCATGTATGTCTGCCACATTGCACACTTAAACGTGCACAAAAATGCTTTTTGTCACCTATTCGTCATTTACCACCAACCTTTAGTTGGTGGTAAATAGCGAATCCCCACACCCACCACACACTCCCCCTACATCTCATTTCATGATTCGGTATTGTAATTTTACCGATTCGGTAAATACCGAATCATGAAATTCTCCCCCTACATCTCAAAAGCCAAAATACCGGTCGGTAACGGTATAATTACCGAAAATCGGCCGTTACCGACCGGTATTTGGCTTCCTACATGAGGCCCTATAGTGTGTTATTGACGATCAATACTGGGTCTCCAACATAACTAGAGTAGAAGGGAGGATGCTGAGAAGAAACTACAGAAAATGAAGAATATTGCCTCTGTCTGTCATGACATGGTTTTAAACCCTGCATTTCTCTTTCATTCATTGAGTAACATTTGGTTCTGCTGTGTGATTTAAGCACTTTCTTTTTTCATAAATGATAGGCTTTGGACTGGACATGACGGTATTGTGTGTGCGGGTTCACTGCTCCACTACTGAGCTCTTGCCCCACTTTACCTCCCTGAGAGGCCCTTAGAGCCAAGTGCAGACAAGGGGTGGCATGTGGCCCAGTTAGAAGAGTCATAATGGGACTGCCCTAGGACACGTGAGGCAAAGGACCTCAGATACCATAGTTGAGGCACACTGTCTCCCCTGTGGCCCCCCAAACGTGGTTTGATAGACAACAAAGTGGCACCCAAAAGCTTGCATATGGGGTGTTTCACTGAACTGTTGCATTCAGTACAGAGATGACATCAGCATGGTCCAAGAGACTTGAACAAAGATAGTCAGTTTTAAAAAACTAAAAATATCTTATAAAGCTTCATTTTGTCCAAAGTAAATAAACAAGATCATATTACTTTTGTGAAGAGCAGAAAGGAATATTTCATAATCTCCACTCTGAATCATTTTAAACAGTCCTAGTCATTGCATTCTGCTATAATACTACTGTAGGTGAAACGCGTTATTACTGTGTAAGAGTAAGAAACATTTACATTTGTGAATCGAATGCGGTGTACTTACTGCTTTAGTAACTGACAGGAATCGATCATAGCTTATAAGCACAATGGTGCAGATGGACGTCACACACAGCACAGTGTCTACTGACAACCACAGCTTGCAAATGAACCTGCCCAGCGGCCACCTTCCAGTTAACACATATGGGATGTAGAGAGGAATCGAGAAACTCCCTTGAGAAATAAGCAGATATTAAGAAGTTCACATTAAAAACTTCACAACACGTTTTTAACAGTGATGAAAATAGTCTATTTATAGGGATTGAAACATAATCGCAAATAGTCAGTTAGAAAGTTGAGTAAAGTCAACGAGATTATATGATAAGAGCACAGTAATTGCTACACGAATCTTGGTGACTATATTATAACTGCAAACAAAAATATATTTGTAGATACAGAAGTACTATAAAAGAAACCGGGATAGAAAGATAGAAACAGGCCTTAAGGGAAATATTGGTAGAGAAAGATTGAAAAATCGATAGTAAAGAGTGATTTATAACCAGAGAGAGGGGTTAAAAAGAGAGGAAGAACGAGAGAACGTGAGAGTGGGAGTATACTAGAGAAAAAAGTAAAATATAGTGGAAGAGAAAGAGCAAGAGAGAAAACGTGCGTTTATGTGTGTGAGAGAGAAAAAAGAGTAGGGGGGAAAAGACAGGGTGACTACCAGAGACAGTTTACAGTTAGCTGCATTGCGCAAATAGGTTTTGGATCATTTTTGCGGTTTCCGTAATAAGCAAGTGTGTCCACTCCAACAATATTATGAAAATTACACCAGGGCTGAAAAAGGGAAAATTAATTTGCACTAATTTTCGTATCTTTATGTAGGTAGCAATCTAATAGTTATCTCTACCTCTTAAAGAATAAAAGCTACAGTAACTCTTCAAATACAAACGCAAAAAAAATACTAGACCTGCCCAAATCAGTCAAACTTTTTGAATAGTAATCTTTTTTCAAATTTTCACAATTACTGCATTATTAAAACGACGGATGAATGACTTTGCAACTGTAGCAATACTCTTAGAGATAATAATGCATTTAGAAACCACTCACGATTCAGAGATGCAGCAGAAGCGGCCAATGGAGTGCTAAGTCATCAATGCATGAATGACAAACTCAAACAAGTGGCAAATTACCATACTGACGTATAACAAGCATTGAAAACGCCAATCGTTCAACAGGAAAGCAATTCCTTGAATAATTGCGTTTATGCATATGGTATTGTGAATGGCTGATTGGGTGAGCCAATGAGTAGATGAAATAAATCACGACAGCAAGGATGAGGCGCACAGTATGCGCATGATGCGTAATTAGTGGATAAACTCACCATTCTGCAAAGAGGCACTTTCAGTTATAAGCCAGGTGTATTAGGTTTGGCAGGCCTTGCTTAAAAACATTGGTTTGTGGACCAAACAACTAGAGCATTGTTAAGGGTGCTGGAGTAGTAGCATATGTAAGGCCTCCATCTCTTCCTGCAGTCTAGTTTAATGGGCATGAACCTGTTAAGTCATTCACAATGGATTATTTCCTATTCTGTTTACAGAATATGAGGGTTAACTGTAAGAGCTGGTTTCCTAAGTGAATACATCAACTATCAACTATAAATACCACTAGCAACTCAAGAGTGGGAGTGTTAGAAATGGGGTTTCTGGTTGTCTAGGGTGTATGCTTAAGTCAGGCAGAACCCAACACTCTAGACAGGGTAAGGGAGTTACACACCAGAGATAATCCCTGCTCACCCCCTTGGTAGCTTGGAAGAGCAGTCAGGCTTATCCCAGAGGCCATGTGTAAAGCGTTTGCGCAACACCCACACACCAATGACACACTAGGCACACCACAAAAGAGACTGCACACAAGGGTATATAAAAATATCCTTTGTATTATATGCACATTAGACCATAAATTTTTGCGTAGCATGTGAAACATATGTAGACCTCATTACATAAACCAATGCGCCCCTAGGCGTTTGTCATGAAGGTGCCCATAAACCACCTAAGACTACAATTACATGGATTACTGTGCCACTACACACTGGTCATAATGTCACATAGATCACAGATTAATTTGTAGAAGGTAAAACTCACTGTATCTCCATTATGTGGGTTATTGTGCCACCAGGCACTGGTCACAAGAATGCAGATCATAAATCACTTGATAGGAGGTAACATACCTTAGATCACTGTGCCTACCAGGCAATGGGTACCATATATTTGGTGCAAAAGAATAACTTCTGGCACACACATGAAGGAGATTACAATAAGGCAAAATACAACAAAAGGAGGTGCAAACTGCCGCCTGGGAAGTATCCAAGGTATCTTCCATGAATGCGGGTCCCAAGCATCAGGAAATGGGGAGTGTAGGATTACCTGCACTCCTGTTATGGGCAATCTGGTAATTTCCACAAACAAACATGCCACGTTGGTGAGGAGACCCCACTTGATCCTTCAAGTCTACAAATTGCACAAAGTGAAGCTTTCCCAACAACCTCACTAATAAAGTAGTAGGTCATCCTAGCATGTAGGGGAATCTTAGAGGCAATTGTATCTTTAACCATTTGTTCACTATCTTGCACTGCACAAAAAACCCCGCCTGCTGTAATTCAGGCATTGAAGCACACCTGGGAGGCACTCAGCATCCCAGGTGGGAACCCAATGATGAAGCATGCCACCAACTAAGTTGCTGGGTAAGGGTTCTTTTAATAAATAAGATTATTTTCCTGTAACATTGCAGTTTACCTGATGCGGTAATTTGAAGCACGGAACTGAACCTTCTTTGTCGATTGTTGCAATTCGTGGGGGACCAGGACGAGTTCCTTACCTTGAGGCACTGCTTTGCAGCAAAGTGAGCATTCTGTGGTGTGTTTCTCGTGCAGCCTAAGTGTAAAGAAGTCCCAAACTGGGGAGTAGAGATTTCTTATTGTGTCAATGCCTGAAGAACTTGTTGAGATGAAGGTAGGTCAATGTGCTTGCCTTTCACTAGGGCTTTCCGTGACAGCGACATTGGTGGTGACAATTACAGAAGGTTTTTTGTGCTCTTAAAAAAATAGGATTCTGTGATATTGATGGTATAATATTATCAAAGTAGGTTGAATTGAGATGTTCTGCACTTCCTCTTGCAACTCTTCACACAAATGATCACAGGTTCCTCAACTTCCTCACTTCTAAGGCTTTCAGGAATCTTCCTTTTTATTGTTTCTAATGGTGGTCCTCAGTCGGGGTGCAATCCATGTCAAAATAATCAGAGGGTGGGCTTGAACAAGATGAGAATGTATTCTTTATTTTCCTTGCAGGAGATAGTGAAGACAATGTGACCAGTGGAAGAGCAGTCACAGCAACATCTCGCTACGCAGTAATCTCAACTTCCTACTCTGCTCCTACCAGCGGAAGATCAGGTGTAGCAGACTGAGATTGCTGTTGAGTTTCCTGTGAAGATGATTTGATTTGCTACTGGGGCAATTTGATTTCAGACTCACTGCTCTCAGCCATGACTGCAGTCACTGCAGTGTTGAGAGACATCAGCTGTGGTTTTGGTGGAGGTACAGTTATTGATCCAGGAGTGATCCACCTCCCACCCTCTTCTTGCCTGGAGCAGATTGCAGCAAGAACACACACTGCCGGAAAAAAAGGACGGGGACTTAAACTCACTCATGGTATCATTCTTCTTCTCTTTAATTGCTTCTCTCTAGGCAGCAACCTCCTTATTTAGTGCCATCTTCTTTACTTCTTGTACAGGTTATCCGTATGAGCAGAAGAACTTAGAAGAGAGGACTCTTGACTCTGGTGTCATACCTAGCTATTTTACAGACTTCTCTTCTTCTCAGTATCTTAATGTCTTGTGCAACTATGGACAATTGAAAATAAGTATGATGACAGTGAGACTTAGGCAACCTACTCAAAGTAATAAAAGTTGCCATGGTTATAAATGCTTAGCAATAGTGCACCCACACCTAAACTCATTTTTTGTTATCAGTACGCAGGAAAAGCTAAAAAGGCATTCATTCAGAGCCCATGGGACCCTGGTAAGAGAAATGGGGAGGCAGAAAAAGATTGAAAAAATTAATACATATTTGTTGTCCTTCCACGGCCCATGAGATGCATAAGGGAGGCAAGGAGCAGGCACAAATCTAATAATTTATTTAAAAAATAGCTTGTGTTCATTTAGGACCAACAGTACCTCTAAGGGAAGTAGGCAAAATTCAAATAAGTTAATTAAAAAAACAGCTATTTACTACTGACTACTATAACTAGCCACGTGCACAAATAAATAATATACCACAAAAATATATATTCGAAAAAAAAAAAAGTTTGCACAAATGACATGGGCTTCTAAAGGGCTATAGCAATCAACACTTCAGACAAAAGGTTTTCAAAAGTTGAATAGAATGATTAATAACCAGAAACACACACACAACGCAACAAAATGGTGATTGCCACACATGACCAGAAAAAAGGAGGCATGAAGATTAATTACAAAATAGCCACCTATGACACACAGATACACACAAGCTTCACAAAATGGTGGTTTATGGTTGGCAGGTGACCAGCAAAGAAGGAGGGATGGAGAACAAAGACAAAATTACTGCCTATACCTCACACACATACACAGACCCAACAAAGTTTTAGCATTGGTTGCTGAATGGCCTGCAAAGAAGGAGACATATTGACAAAGTCAACTTATAACACCCACCCACACACAGAGACACACACAAATACACACAAACTCTTCAAAAAATGTTTGTTGCCCATAAGGGCAGAAAAATAGGAGGCCTGGAGTACCAATACAACATGGTAGCCCTACCCTGGCTGAAGCCCTTTCCTCCTCTACACCACTGCAAAGAAATGACTGCACAGATATATACCCAAAATGTGCCAGGGCCCAATCATGGGTCTGTCCTTCACTCACCAACCGTAAAACATTAATGTCCAATAGAAAATAAGCTTTAAAAATGCCTGAAACACATACAGCCCAAAGCAACAATTAATCCAACAAAATTACTTTTAAAATTTGCAGAAAGAAACATAGGGGGCCTTGAGACCCTCACGGGTGAGTAGCGCGCTCAATAAATGTACTGATTGATTGATTGATTGATAATATGCTATCTCACACACACACACAAAGTGGTGAGCACGCACATGGGAAGGAAGACTGCTGAGAACAATGAAAAATGTCTGAGCCTGGGCTCTTGGAGCCACTCCATCTCTGGCCACCAACAGTCACATGTAGACAAAAATGAACCTACAATTGGCACACATATAAGGCCGTCCACAAGCCCCTAGAATAATTAAAAAACTGTAGCACAGCAGCAGTCTGAATGTGAAAAATCAGTGGTAAAATGACCAAACTGGACAGATTTACAAAATCAAAATAAAACGAAGGAAGTATTTATAACAGTCCTGCACCAACCACAAAATATTAATTATCCATTCATCCAGCAATAATAACAAACCAAAAAAAGAATAATGGTGCCTACACTTCTTCATCGAACTTCGCTAGTTTTTCCAAAAAAGTAAAGATTCCAGAGGAGTTGATGCAGCAGTGATTGCATACAAAAAGAAAAAGATGCTTTCCCTCCAAAATATAAATCCAAAATGATCAAAGAGTGAATAAAGAAGAGGGAGGAGTCGTTAGGACAGGATGAGGAACTTGATTCAGTGTGTACAGTAGCCTCCAAGATTCTATGGGAATTTCACCCGTAACATAAATGCGTTTCATGCCAAAGAATTACCCAAACAGTTTGTTTCTGCAGAATAGTTAAGTCAAAATGTATTTTCAAGTTGATTTTCGGCGGCATGTTTAGGAGAAGTGCCGCTCGCATGGCATTTATGTCAATTTTGTTGTTCCTCGCCTCTCTCAAACACACTTCTTGTGTAATGGCATAATCTTGGGCATCACACATAATGTTCATTATGCAAAATGCCCGAAATAATGTCAGATTAATCCGGTGTAATGAAAATTCATGGCCAGGCCTCCTCCTCATCGTTCCAGACCTTGCGTACAGTTGCTGGTAGGGGTTTCTTAAACAGTATGGCAAAGCCCCTTTCCTATAAGCTGTAGATTTGGATGTCATCTGATGTGATTGGCTTGAATTTTATGTGTAACGAACATTTCTTGTGTAGTCACTCCTATACTTTGAACCCTCTGCTGGGGGTACATTGGTTTCCTGTGAAATGATGATGTACAGAGATTTAAAAGAGAGAAATATAAAAAAAAATCCGTTTGACGGAGTGTGTGAGTCCATTCACATTCAAAGAGAGTATATTGTAATTCCAATGAGACCACAAAGATGTGCGTGTTGAATGATCCTTAGAGTACCAAGGGGGTAAAGTGCGTATACAAACTCTTTGTAGTGTGAGTTGCACCTCCAGTGTTTATCAAATCATACTGTGGAAGTCCGATTTGGTGGGACAAACACACTACCAAATAGGTGGCCTGTGCAGATGGATAACACACCGTTCGATGAGGTAGTTGAGGTAGATGGTGATATAAATTAATACTTGACCTAGTCTGGCATGCAGAGTTCTCAAACTGAACCCTATCAATCAATCAGGATTTTGTAGAGTGCACTGCTCACCCGTAAGGGTCTCAAGGCGCTGAAGGAGGGGCTTGTGAGCAGCTCCGTTGGGGTCATCCGAAGAGACAGGACTTGTAAGTGGTAAAATGGGGAGCGAGATGAAGGTAAAGTAAAGTGAGACTACAGGTAGAATATGTACCTCTGTATGTTGAGCTAGTGTGACAGGCGTTCCAAAGGTCTGTGGAACATGGTCTAGTATGGACAAACTGAAGGGGTTAATACCCCTGAAACAAACTTTAAGCAGGCTAGCAACACCCTTGACTAATCAGGCCCACCCCCATCCATCCAGACATTATATATAGCATAAGAAAGGTTGCCCAATTGGGAGGATGACGTGAACATGCAGAGGGTCTATGAAATAGAAGAAGACAACCATCCATTTAAATTATGACATGGGTAGATATCCAAGACAGTCATGTCCAGCAGTCTGCTCTGGGTCTGTATGTGTTCCTATGTTTGGTCCCATTCAAGTGAAGGTTACTGACATTAGTGGTCAGGACAGGTCTTCCAAATGTAAAAATTAATGCTGTGTTGGGCAACTAACTTCCCCCCTCCCGCTGTGTACCAGTTGTTTAATCTGAAGTCTCTGCAGAGGGGGATAACAACTGTGCCAGGATGTCACAGAGCAGTCCGCTGGCATACGTTCACGTAGAGTGTCACCCAGTGTCGCTCTTGTCATATTCATGGTTTGAGTGGAGTATCTTCTCTCTGTCTTCTGGTGTGGATCCTTCACTGTGGTGTTCTTTAGCTGCCAATTGTTTTATCCCAGAGGACATTCTTTGCATCTCCATCACATTCACCACTTCCTCCAGGTGTCTCTCAGATGCATGATGTGATGGGCCAGACTTTTCAAATGAGACCTTTTCTGTTATCTTTGTAGCGTACATAGGTCCGCTCCTGCATGTCTCCAAAACTTGCTACATTTCTTTCAATTCGTGAAGTTCACTGTTGCGGCCATCTTTCATGGGCAGCATTGCAGCAGGGAAAAGAGGCCTTACGTAATAATAAGCTTCCAGAGACTTGGGTGTAGAGTCAAAAGATTTTTCATCTTTTCAATTGTTTCATGCACAAAATATGCTGTGGTGAAGAGTGAATTGGTTACAAAGAGGAACGGCCATTGTTATGCTAAGCAATCATAATGATCTGCCAGGCTTCTTGATGTGTAATGTACAGGCAAGTTTGGGTGCGCGTCTGGACTTACTCTTGGGCATATGTATAAGGAAATGGCGCAGTGCTGCACTGCAGCAAATTTTGCAGTGCCACGCTGTGTCATTTCGAAAAAGCAGGGATGTGCTGTATTTACAAAAATACTGTGCACCCCTGTGTTTTCACTAGCACCAGCTCTAACAATAGCTGCCTAGTGCCAACACAGACACCCTTGGGCCATAGTGCAAGGGTGCCTGTGTTGCAGGGATGATTGTTTATGTGCCGGAAGGTGTCTCTTTCTGCACATAAATAATCAATAATTGTGTATGCTGCTTTTATCCTGCAGCACACATAGAAATAGTAAATTGCCATTATTCAATGATTATTTTTGTGCAGAAAGGGACACCTTCCGGCACAAAAACAATCATAAATGGCGATTTGTTTCTCTATGTGTGCTGCAGAATGCACCGCACATAGAAAAAGAAAAAACGAGGAGAAATAAAAGTATTTCTCCTCATTGCACCAACTTAATGCCTGCTCATGCATTGCGTTAGTTTTTGGTCCTGCCTCAGATTTACACAACCTTGTATATCTGGGGCAGCACCAAAAATCAATGGGTGTTGTGGTGGAATGCCCACAGCAACACCCATTGCACGTCCCATTCACGTAGATAACTCCGTGAAAGATTACCGTATTTAGAAGGCGTTAAGCCATGTCAAGTGGCTTAATGCCGCTTTGTAGATATGGTGCAGGGCATTGCACCACCGGAATGCCAAAAAAAGTGATGTTCCGATGACTCAAGCCCCTTGTACGTGTGCCCCTCTGTATATACATTGGAGCACCAAAGGGGATTAGAAAACCTTATTCAGCAGTGTGGAAATCGCTCAAGAAAGACACCATATATACCATTTCAGCTTTTCCTGGGACCCCTCAAACTCTGACATTGTCCCATATGTTGCTCACTTCATGGTCAGTAATCATCCATTGCATTGCCCACATGCCCTGTTCCCTGACCAGTTCCAATTGGTCTTCTGCGGTGCTCCAACGACTTTCTGTTGTTTCTCGTCCAGTCTGAAAGGTAACAATGTCCATTTGATTGGGTTTAATCACCACATTTGTGTCTGCTGTGCCATTTTGTACTACTATGATGCATACCTTTATTACCTTAATGGAAATTAGTTCTCACTGAGTCTAGCTTGTCATGATTTCTGAAATTTCAGGGCCCTCGGTGTTCCCCTGTTTACCTAAAACTACTTCCTTTTAAAGCAATTTGTCTCTAGTGCTATGAGACAGATAGGAGAAATCTCAAGTCATTCGAGTGATATTGTCTCATTGTCGGTGCTTCCCGCCCTCCCCTTGGCAGGGCCAGAAGGCACAGATACATAATCCACAGATCACACATCAAAGTCCTAGAGTGGGATCAATCTCTCAATCAGAGTGCGTTCGACCCTGATGCCTTTTCCTTTATAGTGTGGTGTAGTTGACATCTTCTGCGGGATTTCCCCCTTTAAATAAAGGAATCACGGCACTGGGTTTCCAGTACAAACCTCTTTTAAAGATTTTGGGGTCTAATTTTAAAGCTAGGGTGGCATAAACAGTGATATACTCTCCATGCGTTTATAGGGTTCAGCAATATCAGGTCCACAGAAGAGAGGGAGTATGTGCTTAGCATTTTACTTTCCGCATTAAGAAATGTGAATTCAAGTCCTCTGTCTGTCTTGCTTGGGTAGACATTCACATGCAGCCCAAAGCAACTTGACTGCTAATCTCTAGCAGGCAGTGGGCTCTGCTGTTTCTCTGCAGTAACAGCACTGATCCACACCAGTGTTTGGTTCTAGCAGCACGTGGTCTGTGTGGAGCTCTAGCAAGCGGTGAGCATCTTGAATGTGAATGTGCAGCAACATCCCTTATTTCTCATCGAGAGGAAAGTACTTTTGTCAAGAATCAGTTAAAATACTTTAACTACTTTACTATAAGTCTTCCTTGGGTTACCAAAATCACCATCTCAATATGTTAAAATACTGTGTAACAACATGGCCCCTACTGATTTCTTCCTGGTTTCCAGCACAGACGGATATTGAATTGTCAACTATTGAGCACCAGGGGCACATGACAATTAGCCCAGGCGCCCCATCGCCTCAAGGAAAAAATATACCGAGTATACATAAACTGCAACCTGCATTCGTAAGACAAGCAATAATAGTCATCCTTGAAATTGACCTCTCCAACAAAAAGGAATGTGACTGTGAGTGCTATAAAATCTAATCCCCAGGTAAATATTGCTACAATTCCCGGTAAGTGCTAATACATCATGCTGCAGGGTGGTTAACTGCTCAAAGGCCATTTGTTTGAACCTCTATCAATGTGCCTCTCTACGTCATGAGATGAGGAACCGACGTTCTCATGGACAACATCCATGTTTCCAAATGAGCTCATACACAATCTGTGCCTAGACATGTCTTCATAAATAAAATCCGTTTGGTATGATTGGTGGATGTGCAGCTTTGGTACTATAAGTCTGATAATGAGGACAGCTGTTATAGAGAGTGCCATTCAAAAACAGCATATTCCCCATCAGCACGCACAGGGTTAGCCACGTATTTTTCCATGTTTGACCCGTCGATCCCTTTTTCTAATATCGTTTTGCCATGGTGCAGAGATGATTCCACAAGACTGCACAGAACAACCACCAAATGTTTGGTGAGTGGTCCGCCACCAACTGACAAATGTAACTCCTTGAAAAGCTGCTGAACGTATAGAAAAAGAATTAAGGTGTCCCTAACATTCTGGAATGCACCCATACTATGTTATGGGAATTACTATGGGCCTGATAAGAAGTGAACCATTCTGTGCTTGCACAGGGATCACAATTGTAAGTGGTGAGATATCTGTTCTACCAGGTAATTACCACATATTAGAACATTGGAATGTTGGGAGCTCCATTGAAAACAATGGAGCGCTCCGGGCTTATAATGGCTGGTATAAGCCCGGAGCACCAACATTCCAATGTGTCTTTGTTCACAGCTCTGGCTGTGAACAAAGACTTTAGGGAGCCTGAGGGGATTTCAATCCCCTCGCGCTCCCTGAAGGCTCTGTTTTGTTAGAACATTCTGCCCTCTCTATACCGGCTGTTAAAGGCCCGCTGCAGCGTTAAAGGCCCGAGCCGAAGGCGAGGGACTTTAACAAAGCAGAGGGACTTTAAAAGCCGGTATAGCCCTGCTACGAAGGGCTATAAGGCTATTAGAACATTCTGCCACTAGAGGGCAGAATGTTCTAACAAAACAAAGCCGTCAGGGAGCGCGAGGGGATTGAAATCCCCTCAGGCTCCCTGAAGTCTTTGTTCACAGCCAGAGCTGTGAACAAAGACACATTGGAATGTTGGTGCTCCGGGCTTATACCAGCCATTATAAGCCCGGAGCGCTCCATTGTTTTCAATGGAGCTTCCAACATTCCAATGTTCTAATAGCCGGTATAGCCCGCTAGGGCTATACGGCTATATAAAAAAAGCTGGCATCTTTCCTTACGTTTCTGCAGGTCAAACCTGCTGCATTTTAATATGTGAGAAAGGCCTGGTATTCACTCTTTTTTTGTTCAAAGAGCATCGAAATCCGCATGTTATTCCCCAACCAGTCAGAATAGAAGATAATAATCACACTTGATAAATCCCGGAAGTTATTACGTGGATAATCATAATAATCAACAAGGTCCACTCGGGCTTCCCTCTTTTGGGGAGGTTCTCATGGCCTGCATAAGCACTTGGAATTACCACAATCTTTAATAGACATTTGCCATCTTTGCATTGCCCACCACGTTTCTCCTGCAAACTTACTCTTCCTATAACGGATACAGCCGTTGCCCTGGAAAACAGCACTGGTTTGGTAATTTTAAGTGCACTGCCAGGCAAAGATTGAAATTCTACGAATATGGACAATAGAAAAACCCAACTGTATATGCTTTCCGACAGGCAACACCAGAAACAGAAGATACGTAACTGCCAGGGAACTCAAGCACAAGGCCCTACTGGCATAAGTTTTAGGTTGATTGTAAGTTAGGGAACATGGGAACCGAGTGTTGGTTCCAAGTTTACATTTTTAATATTTTTAAGAGCTTATTGCACATGGTTGTTGAAAAGAATGGAAATAATTATTGTATGTTTATGTACTTTCAGCAAAGCGTGGTCCCCGACCCGACATTAAGGCGAATTATACTGACTGTAGAGCTGGGGAACCAGGTTGGTTTCTCTGCATCGACTCCACGTGTTGTTCTTGGCAAGTCACTTAACCACCACGTGCTTGATGCAAGAAAAAAAATGAACCTGACCTTGTGTATTGTAAGCTGGTATGCATCCAGAGTGGTCCAAGGGCCATAATATCAAGGAACGGCGATAACATTATCGCCGCTTTAGCGGCAGGAAATTGCCGCTAAAGCGGTGATAATGGGCTTGATAATATGCCCTTGTGAATTCCCATAGAAGCCCAGGTTCACACCAGAACCTGGGCTTCTATGGGAATTCACAAGGGCATATTATCAAGCCCATTATCGCCACTTTAGCGGCAGTTTGCTGCCGCTAAAGCGGCGATAATGTTATCGCCGCTCCTTGATAATATGTCCCCAATTTCGGGGCATACCATCAAGGCGCTGTGATAAAATTGTCGCCGCTTTAGCGTCCGTTTTCGGGTGAAAAGCTGCGATAATTTTATCGCAATATCAGTAAGGTCACACTATCGCTTGAATCCATGCCTCAGCGCCTGTTTCCTGAACGCCCAGCTTTGCATCGGGCATTCCTCCCCAAAATAATGTGAGAAATGTCGCTAACCGACATTTCTCCAATTATCTAGCTTCACGCTAACCTGCAGAGCGATAAGAAAAGTAGCGCTAACCGCACTTATCGCTACTTTTCTTACGCCTGCTTTTAATCTGACTTAATTTGCACAATTATTCCTTTGTACACAATTTTATTCCTGTTTTTTCTTTCATTCATCATATATTTTCCTCTTCCTCATTTTAGTTTCACACGTAAGGTAACATGCCAATTTTCAACTATTTCTCATGTTCGAGTTGGTCCATCCAGACCTTATAACAAGAACAAGTACAGACGCAAAAAGTTCATCCGAAGCAGTATTTTAATAACCCAATGCATTTCGGGCACATCAAGCCCTTCGTCAGGGGAAACTAAAAATAACAATGAAACAAGCATCATTATTTTATCCAACATTACATAATCTGAACAGCAAAAACAAATGCGTAACAGAATAATTGCACCTTAAAACCCTTCTAAACATCGCCTTTCACGTTTATTTTAATCGCCCATTTAAAATTAATTCCGTATATATTTGCTAAAACCATTGACACTGCCTGGTTCCAACTTACTTCTCTCTGTTATCTCTCCCTTAACACAAACGGAAATTGCCTCTGACATGCACCTGAACCTTAAACTAAACTTCACATCTTCACGATCTGTGCCTTTCTTACTTTCTCCTGCTACCATGTTCCCCTCTCTTTCACGGAATCACACAGTCAACCGCCCTCCTTACGCAACTGTTATTACACCCACTTCTCCCTTTACCACATCTCAACCACGTATCCGTCTCCACATACAATGCAACTTCATCACAGATCCTATCATTCTCATATTCTCACTGCTCTCTCTCGTACAAAGGAATAATTGTGCAAATTGCATCACGCTGTGCGGTTGGAATTGGGGCGGAGATTCGTCCCTAAAATACAGTAATGTAGTATTCAGGTGCCATTAGGGCAGGGCACCATACCAATGAGCACGCGACCATGAATGAATGGTGAGGATCAATATGGATGAATTTATATACCAGTGGGTGTTCATTCCCTATCTTCAAATGTAGTCTTTAATCTGATTTAGCCGTTATACCCATGGTAGGTGGATATTATGGCTAAGTCTGCCCTACCTTATCACCAAGCTATCGCCAATAGCTGTGCGATTATCGCTGGATTTCCAGCGATAATCGCACATCCATCTGCTATCGCTTGGATTTTCTATCGCTCTGGTGATAAGCGTCGCTGATAGCGCGCTATCTCAGTGATGAAATCCAGCGATAGCCGGCGATAATTATCCTAGCGCTAAGTGCGCTTAGCGATAATTATCGCCGGTTGTTGCTGATATGCCCCTTCTTTGGGCTGAGTTTGCCCTATATAAAACTGAAAAGATGCTTCATTAAATTTAGGTGGGTTTGTAATGTAATTGTTTTCTTGTATAGATTGCTTTATGAATATGCTGTTAAATCAAATATGGTAGAATTTCAATTTGTGGCTGTAAAGGTTGCACGGGTCGTTCTTAAAACGTCAACTACTGTATATTCGAATTGAAAAGTATGTGACCTCTGTGTGAAGCAAAACGCGTATCAAAACTGACCAATACCTAAACCGTAGGAATTTATTTTTGCTTACAATACTTCCCTTACAACATCCTTAAACCTATACTATACAAGGTAAATCAAAGAAATGTAATAATAAAAAAACATGAGCTTTGAGCATCAGTAAAAGAAAAGTCAACTTACCAACAAAAAAGTCACAAATCGCTAAATTGAAAAGGAGAAAGTTGCTATGAGTTTTCAAACTCTTGTCAGTCACAAAAGCCAATATGACCAGGGCATTCCCCAGGACAATTACTGAGACCATTATAGACATTAGAATCCCCAGTGATATTAGCGTTGCACCTGAGAACAGGTCCCCATCGCTGGGAGTGTAGGGCGACAGACTAGCTTCACCCGGAGGGGACGTGGGGTTTACAGAGAAGAATGTTGGGGTGATGGAGAAACTGACGAAAGAAAGATCACTAGATATGGTTTCCATCTCAATATCAGCTGCCAGAGGTGGTCGATCAAGGAACGTGTTTCGATTTTCGCTGCTCGATTCAAAATATTTAAGAAAGACAATAACTCCCTTATGTGCATTAGATACTGTCATTGATCAACACAATTGCTGTGTTTCACATATTAAGTATAAAAAAAAATAGATGAAATTTGTGTTTGTTGATAATATTTGATGGCAGGCGGTACTAACGCTCCTAAACGCAGTAGCAAAGAGTCGATGCCCCTCTGCATCCCGCAGGCTCCTGAAGGCTGGTAACTGCTTTAGTCGCAAGAACCCTTTATATTCTGCAGAAACGGCAAGCAGAGCACTCCTCTGCGGTATTTTTAATATAATTGCGCGCAATTTGCTCATTAGCGCATTATCCTCTTGTTAGTGCAACGCCTGAGCGATAGCTGTTTACTTCCGGTACATGCGGTTGAGTTTAGGGCCTATTTTCTGCCTGTTCACGCAAGTAGATGTGGCGTGGGCCCTTATGCATGTTAGGTCCCAGTAGACCAAAGCTCTCTGGGCGTTTATCCATGCAGAACAGAACTGCGTGACTTTATTACTGCTGCTGCTTGGTGAGAGTAAACAGATTTAGTACAAGATAGAACATACATTTCATGAGGTGTCAGCAGTAAAACGAGTTCAACTCATTTTGGGGCATATCAGCAACAACCGGCGATAATTTTCGCTAAGCGCACTTAGCGCTAGGATAATTATCGCCGGCTGACGTGGATTTTTATCGCTGAGATAGCGTGCTATTAGCAACGCTTATCTCAAAAGCGATAAAAATCCTAGCGCTAACTGCCAAACGTGAGATTATCGCTGGAAACCCAGAGATAATCTCACGAAGTTTGGTGATAGCTTGCTGATAGGGCCTCACATACTTAGCCATGATATCCACCTTACATAGGATATCATGGCTAAGTCAGTCCTGAAGCAGGCATAAGGAAAGTAGCGATAACAGGGGTTATCGCTACTTTTTCTTACCGCTATGCTTCATAGCGTGGGGCTTGATGATAGGAGAAATGTCGCTTAGCGACATTTCTCCAGTCATGTCAGGTCAGGTACGCCCACTTTGCATCTCATTAGAGATGCAAAGCTGGGCGTTAGGAATCCGGGCGCTAATGCAAGGTTTCATGCGATAGCGTGACTTGCTGATTAGGCGATAAAATTATCGCCGCTTGTCGCCCAAAAACGGACGCAAAAGCGGCGATAATTTTATATCGCCTCGTTGCTGATATGCCCTTTTGATTTTTAATTAATCTAATTCAAAAACATGTTAAGTAAATGAGAAGGGCGAGTGTCACTTAAACAACGTGTACATACAAGTTTCCTTTTAGAAGGAAGACATAAATGATGATAACTCTATTCGATGTGGACGTAAGAAACAGCTAACAGAATAGGGTGTGACGAAACGACCAGAGCTGCTGTCTCTGAAACTGGGGATCCAGGTTCGAGTGTCGACGTTCCGGCTCTACATTCTGTTTCTGGGCAAACCACTCAATCTCGCCATATTCGCAAAAAAAATAATGAAAGTGTGTTTGTATAATGTAACTTGTGCTAATGTAAGGCGCTCCAAAATATTCGGGTCAAGTTCGCGCTATATAGAAAAGAATTGTTTTGCACAATGCCAATTTAAGAAATTGTTTTTTTTGGTATCCAAAGTGTTGGTCCAAATAATCAGCAGAAAAACAAACTTTCCCAAGTTTTATCACGCAAGACCATTAACACAGTGGTGTACCGGCAGTCCAATGGAAACACTGGAAATTATTACATAATTGACAGCACCAAGAGCCAGGTTTAAAATACCCATACATCCTAATCCGTATAGGAACCATAGGAAGATGGTAAAAATATGATACTCAACTCTACTCAGGGAAACAAACATCCCCTATAGTTTCATAAGGAATATTCAAGCTCAAAGGGGGCAAGTGCCGAAGTGAGAGGCACACTGTATACATTTTGCATCTGGAGTAGCATCATTTTGGCTCCATGCTTTTAAGTTTGGTTAGACCACATATATAAATATATTTTATTTCAATCAAATGTATGATCATTTACATCGCAAAATCAAAACACATCATATGAGTAAAACAATTAAAATTACAGTACAATACAATATTTACATTTAGTCTAATGCACTAGTGTGATGCAATAATACTAATGAGATATGGTGCACCAAATGTATAGAAAGTGCATTTGTTGTGTGTTTTTGATATATATATGTGTGTGTGTGTGCATATTAATGTTTTTCCATTTTAGAAACATCTGGATTGCCAAAATTAATCTTCTGTAGGTTTAGATTGTAAGGTGGTGCGCTAAAATGCATTTAATACAGTGCATTCACTAGTGATTCATTTTTTCAATGCTTTCTTTATAAATTGTGACCGGTTGTCGTTTTTGTTTAATAATATATGGATTAGTTTATTGTGTCACATATAAGAGTACAGTATAATGTACTTTGATTCCTTCATTAAAGACTTCATTTATGGGATTATATGTAGGTTGTAGAACTAATATGCATTTAAAGAAACTGTTAAGTTAGCGTGGCTGTGGGCCTTAAGCTTACAGTTGAGAAATTTGATATCAATGTGAAAGTTAATTTCTGCATGATTTCTCCTCTGCTGGGGCATACCGAAGGCATTCATTAGTTAGGGAAAAGCACATTGTATTTCTGTGATGGTGAGGCGCGGAAGAACGGGCAAGATCAAATAATTTAATGAACAACAAAGGGAGGGTTACCACTTGGCACTATCAGACGAAGTGAGGAATCCAAGGATGCTTTAGAAGCGGAGACTGGAATATGAGAGTAGTGTTCAAGGCACCAATTTATTTCTGAGAACTGGAAAAGTACTGTGATGTGTATGAGGTCATATATTTGAATGTTCTTTGTGCATTTTAATTAGTGAAACCACCTTGGGGTTAGTCAGATTCCCTTTAGACTTAGAGAGGTACAGACCTCTCTTGACATCTCTGATTGTGTGCCTTTATGCTAAACATGACTCTATATCTATTGAACTTCTACAGAGGTTCTGATACTGACACCTTTCTGCTGCCTTGATTTAGTAGGGGTTTCCAGCTAACAATCACAATTAGCTTATATTTCGGTTGGAAATCATAAAAGCATACAAACAAGAAATCATGCAATACAGTACAATACAAATAAATATCATCTAAAATATTTCCAATTCATCATGTATTCATTAGAAACTTAACGAGAATAAAATCCGATAAGAAGATAAAATTAGCTGTATTGAATGTATCTATTAACATTTCAAGCCATTTTCCTTGCATACTAGGGGCCTCATTTACAAGAAACTGATGCATCAGCTTTGATGCGTCAGTTTCCTTGCGCCTGCGCGAAATGTCCTTGAGACACAATGGGTGCACTATATTTACAATACAGGGCTCCACGGCAGAAAGGATTTAACAGACACATCTGTTGGTGCGAAAGTGACGCATTGCTGGAGTTGGTCATAAAACTGGCGCAAATCCAGCAATGCATCAGAACACATAGGTGAGTCCCATTGTAAAAGCCCTGGGTCAATCCTTATGCCTGGTCTGAGCAAGCGTAAGGATTTTCAAGCAGTCAAGTCATAGAGTGATGCAGTGAAATGTTATAAATTTCACTGCGCCACTTGTACGTGGAATTTCTGCGTGGGACCCTCTACCCTCCATACATTATACCTGGCGTGGGTATAATGTGACACAGGGCTGTACAAACTGAAGCATTGGATCCAATGCGTCAGTTTGTAGATATGGAGCAGTGTGGCGCACTGATTGCGCCACCATTGCATAAAAAAAAGTGACACAGCGGCGGTTCAAGGGACTTTTGTAAATAAACCCCCCTCGGTTTACAGCAAAAAGGTATCTGCTAAGACAGAAAACTGTAGGCTGAGACATATCTTTTTTTAGGATTCTTGATGCTTCCAAGAATTTCCTAATACCCATGTTATGACAAATTGGCTTAACCCATTTGTTTTCCAGGGTGTTATAAGCTGGACAAAAGAATAACATATGTGGGAGACTTTCTTCAGTGTTTAAAGTGCATAATGTGCAGTAGGCCTCCCCTGTGTCAATCGGGCCACATCACCATTTGGTTGTGTTTGGATTGATCTATAGAATGTCAACACGGAACTTCATATACAGTGATTTTGCTAATTGCGGTCTTACTTCATCCAGATAGAGTTTAAGACTAGGGAGCGGTTTAACATATAAAAACTGTGGGCCTCATTTACAAGAAGCTGATTCATCGGCATCAACACTTGTTATTTTTTGCTATTGCATTGTTTTTAGTTGCAAGCGTATTGCTGAAAAGAGTGCGTTTGTAAAAATTGTATAGCAGGGTGAGCTGCTGTGAGGTGTGAGATTGTCATTTCAACGTGCCAAGCAGGGATAGGTCGGTTGGTGTCAAGCCACATTGTTATTGGTTGTTCATGTCATGAGGCGCCGAGCTGTCATTGATTGATGATTTGGAGCAAGCTTTTTAAGTACAATATTGACTTTTGTGTTGAAACAAATACATTTTAATTGAAAATGAAATGTTTTAAGGTTGTGTTAATTTTGAGAAAGTTGATGTCAATATAAACCTATACATTCATATCTAAAAATTAAATTGCATTTTTATTAATGAATTCACCCATTATGAACTCCACTTCAACCCCAACTCAGAAATGCATAGTTAGGCAGGATCTGAGCCCTGGGCCTGAGGTCGTTAATTGACAGGTCATAGGTTGGATGGCACGTAGCCAGCAGACGAATGCACAAACAGGAAATCCCAGGACAATCCTATAGATAGGCTCAGCGACACCACAATTGTCCAGGGAGATTGGCCCCAATAAAGCACACATGTCTGGAGGGTTACGTGCGCTCCCAACACACCATAAATTCAGATGCCACATACATTAGGAACATGTAGCCAATCAGGACACAATACACACAGTACACGCAGTGATCACGCACTCCCATGCCAGACATCATGACAAGTCAGCCACTGGCTGCATTGTGTCCACGCAAGGTTGAGGCCCCCCTGGATTCCCCATCGAATCAATTAGTTTACAACTCCAAAGACAGCGGTTCACATTCCTTGCTAAAAAAGGATCAGCTGAACTGTTTATGGCATTCAAGGATTTGTATATAAACCCATTTCAGATTGATTGTAAGTTGAGACAGTCCTCAGACCCTATGCCTTTAACTGTTCTCCTGGCCACCCTGTTTAATTAAACAAACTGTTCCTGGTTTGCTAAAATGCCTATTGCTTTTTCAAGGTATTTCATGTCAAGCAACATTTTAGTGAGCCATCATCAGGGCTGATTCGTACCTCGAACCTGACTGTAACCAAAGGAAGGAGACTGCCCGGATGGATTCACATTTGTTCATCATGGAAGGTGAGAAGATACTGTAATTGATTGGAAGTTCTGCTGAATCCGCAGGATGGAGGTCCATCCTGAAGCAGCTGTCACAGAGGGTAAGACTACATCAGCACCTTAGTAAAGCATTTGACGTATGGCAAACTAGGGAGAAGCATAAAAAGATAACCTGAGCACCCTGCCACTAACAGAAATTTGGCATATTACCTATATGTATATGTCCTCGCTGAGTAGTCGGACGGTGGCCTCAGAGACGATTCCGCGTGTGAGAAGCTGGCCTATGAGTGGACACCTTGCACCAGTCCAGGCAACCCTTATGGTGATTTAAGAGGTCTTAGACAACCTTAGTAAGCTCTCTAAGTGGTAGCTGTGGAGATCAGTCTTCAGGCTTAATCTTGAAGGAGTGTAAAGCAGTTTGTTTTACCAGAAGGCAATCTTATGAATAGATTAAGTGAAAAAAACCACACCAAGTATTTATAAAAATATGTTCTTTTTATGTATTACTCTCTAGTACGTTCAAGTATCTCCAACACGGAGATAAAACACAATGCACACAATACTTTAGCAAAGAAACACAGTAAATAGCACTGATGCACAGTGGGTCCTGGGGGGGAAAAAACTATAAACTAAGAAAGTGGTATAAGAACCATGACTCGAGTCCAGAAAAGGATGAAAGGACATAGAAAAGCTGGGGACCCACAGAAAGTCCCAAGGTGAGTAGATAGGGACCCCACAGGGAGCCCATGCAGTGTGGGAACATGACCGCAGGCTTCGCACAACTCTACGTGTAAGTCGAGGTTGGATTTTTTAAGATTAAGGACCCTTCCCAGTGGACCCTGAAGAAACCCTGAGGAAGACAGAAGGTTGGTGAGCCACCCCACCCGTGAATACCCTAGTATCCACATAACCTAGAACAGGGAAGCAGAGTGCATAGGGGTGAAGTGGTGCCGGAAACCGCAGTCAAACCCAATGGTGGACTTCAGAAAAGTGCCGCTGCTGGAAGAGGAGAAAGTGTCAGTGGGAATCTAAATGTGGATTCTTGAAGAGGAGTACCTGAAAGCAGAAGGGGTAGAGTCTTTGTCCCTCAGGAGTGACCAGGAGACTTGGAAGACGAATGCCCTCCGATGTCAGGTGCTTCAGGGAAGATGTCGATGACCTTGACTCTGCAGCTGTGAGGACCAGGTGACGCTGAGGAAGACCGTGACTCAGATATGAGCTGTCCCACAAAGGACGTCGAGTGCTGAGGGGTCGGTGTCTGGCAGGAGCACCAACAAGCCACACAGGAAGTCAGGACGGTGCAAAGTTGACACCAGCAAGGTCCAGGGGACTCACCACAAACAGGGGAGTCAGGGCAGTCCCCGAGCAATCAGGAGAGCCCAAAAGTAATAAGTGTGACCCTCAAATGGACCCACAGGCCAGAGGCATTGGAGTCGCAAGAAGACATCAAGCAGCTCACCAAAGGAACAGGCCACCGTGCCCACAAGGTGATGTGGGCAATATCTTGGTGGACAGAGTTGCCAGAGGTTGGAGCTACTTGGAGCCCAATGCACTTGTTGCAAAGTTGCCAACAAGCCTTTACACTTGCAAAAGAATGCATGCAACAGGGGTTTGGTTATTGCAGCCCCCACGAGGGATACTGATCTCAAACTAGGTGAGAGGACAGCACAGGCCTCGAGGAACGTACAGAACCACCATCTGTGTTGTTGGACCCTTCGGAGTCCGCAAGAGCTTGGGATCAGCAGACCGGTCAGCAATGTTAAGGTGCGTGCAAATGCAGGGAAGTGACTCCTTCACTTCATGGGAGATTCCTTCATGTGTCGTTGATGCGCCACAGGCCTTGGAGGGTTTCTGCATGAAGCACAGGCACAGATGATGCAGCAGACAAGGAGGGGGATGAAGTCGGGCCCTTACAAAGTCCACTGAAGTCCGGAGTGTCCAGACGGTCGAAGATGAAGTGGTATTGGAATTGAATCATGTTCCATGATGAATCTAGGGCCCTAGACCCAGGTAAGCCCTTAAGTACCCTAGGTAAAGGATTGGGATGATTCAGGGGAGGGTCTGGACAGGGGAGCATTTACTCCGAAGTCCTTTGTCCAGTTTCACGCCAGAGCAGAGCCAACAGCTGCCAGGACTGGTTTGAATTGGACTATGCAGAAGGACACCAAATATGCCCCTCATGCAGACTTTCTGGCGCTGGCAAGCACACCCACCCAGCCCAAATACACTAAATCCTGTCTGGGAGGTGGGCACACCTTCCTGTGACAGGATACCTATTGTTCCACCTTCCTCTTCTTGAGCTTGATTCAGCAGCAGGAGGACAGAAATGTGTCTCTGGTCAGCAGCAACCATTTTTTGCTGTCCGGGTCTAGAAGGCTGGTACCGGGAACACTGAGAGCCTAATGGAGGGCTCTTCCAGTGCTTGGAATCATGCCTCCCACACCGCTTACAATGTGGGGTACGATTCCAACATATTTGACACCAAACATGTTAAGATTCAGTGCACCCATTTTCGAGATGGTCATCGTGTAATTACGCAGTGGCCCTCTTTATAGTATATGGCTGCTTCACTGACAACCTGGGAGAATGGACTCTGTAGGCTTCACTGGTTTCCTGCTGATGCAGGGGCACCCTTTCACGTTGAACCAAGCACCCTGCCTTCACGATTGTAAAGGCCTGCTATAGGGGCGACATGTAGGTTTTAAGTGCTGTGACCCTTAGATATAGTAAACCTATATCTTTAGTAAGGGGTGCAGGCACCAACTTACACAGGCTGCAATGGCAGGCCTGTAGTTCCATTTTGAAGGGTCTCTCATGGGTGGCATAATACATGCTTCAGCCCATGGGAGACCTCTGGGGTACCTATGCCCTGGGTACATGGGTACCATATACTAGGGACTGACATGGGTACCCCAGTATCCAATCCGGGAGGTACCTAAGTACTGAACACAGCAGTTTAAGGAGAAAGCAGATAGACTGGGGTCCTTACTAGCAGGATCCCAGTCAGACTAGTCAAAAACCAGCATCACATCAAGCAAAAGTGGGGGTAACCATGCAGAAGGATCCTACTTTTCTACACCATGGAAGTCACCTTTTTCGATAGTCAGCACGCTAAGAAAGGTGACTTTTTATTGTATAACCCTTTATGGCTCCCAGGACACTATTTTTGTGATAAAGCTATCCTGATTGGGTGGCGTTGGCTCCTCAATCTTATTTTATAGTCTAAAAGGCTTTCTCAGTGCCACTGGTTTCTTAGCACTGTTGGCATCTGAAAGGAGTGAGTGGTGTTGGTCGCTTGGACCGCTAGGCATGATACAGATGGTACGCTTGGCCCCTGGGTGTGATACATGGTGCGAATAGGACATTTAGGGAAAAAGATATGTACCTGGGAAACTATGTGTAACTTGTGTGTGGCCAAGAGGGGATTGTTGTTATTGAGTTATTCCCTTTGTTTCCTCAAACTATTGCTATTCCCTTTGTCCTAGAGCCGATATAAGTCATAATTTTTTCTATGTCAGTTTTTGTTGAGATTGATATGATGTATATGTGATATTATATGTGATGTTATGATGCAAACTGTATTTTGCACAAACATTGATCAAAGATAATCCTAAGTGTTGTGTGTTTCCGTTGATGACTTAATTTTTCATATGTGGGTAGTGCTATTTGTCATAAATGGTATTTGACGCTAAAAGTCGATATTTTTCAGATACTGTTGTTGTTGACAATTGAACTTTTTACCTATGATGCAACCCTTCACATGTATTGGTATTTTTGTAGATTACACTTTCATATTGAATTGTTTATGCATCTGTAGATAGCGCTGAACTCGAAGTAACGTAATTACAAGAAGTACACCATGTAAATTTTTCCCCATGATTAGATCAAAATTAAATATTCCCCTGGTCCAGCAACGAAGACAATCATTCCTGACAGCCAAAGTTCGTCTTCGGGATCTCAAGCTTCCCTATGCCTTGCTGTATCCGGCCAGGCTGTGGGTGGTTTATCAGTCCTGCACCCATTTTTTTGATTCGCCGGAGGTCTTCCCGTGGACAGATGAGACGGTGTGGCTTCGTCCTCACACGCCCCCCCCAGAGGGAGTCAGATCTTCATCCAGCGAGGCGGCTCGGAAGCAGCCCAAACTGAAGTCAATGGGGAATAGACGCTCCAGGTCCAGACGTCGATCTCAGTCATGCGGTACATCTTCCCGGGCTGGGTCGGCCCCTCAGCAGCACACATCGGCAGCTGAACTGATGGAGGTGGCCGCAGTCCCATGAGTCTTTGACGCTTTCGCCTTGACCAGAGAAGCACATATGAGGGCCGGTATCTCTGTTGGACCTTATCTGACAGAGAGAGTGCCAGCTGACAATGGGCTGTAAGTTGGGGATCCATTGGCGGGTGCGGGCTGGGACCTCCTGTTGGGGTCTGCGGGCCACACCTGCCGTGACAGATAGTTCATCGTTCTTGAGGTATAGGGTTGGGATTTGTTTGGTTGTTGTGGTTTTTGTCCTCTGATCGCACTGTTCCACACTAATTTATAGCCACCATGCACATACCATATACTTTTCCATGCACCACTGATTTGCATCAGGGCCTCAAATGGCATCCCCGTCGGGTAACCAACGGGATCCCTCCGGGACCCTTTGGATAGTAAGCTGGAACGTCAGGGGGGCGCTCGACAAAATCAAACGTGGGGCTATACTCAAGCAGGCAAAAAGGGCCCATGTCGACATTCTCATGCTACAAGAAACGCACCTCATGGGGACAAAGGCACTATGCTTTCAACACTATGGCTACGTCCAGGAGTTCCTCTCGGGGTTCGTAAGGGGGTCTCGGGGGTTTGCGATCCTGATTCATCGCCGGGTTCCTTATACACATGTTAAGACGTGGGCGGATAATCAGGGCAGATATCTGTTCCTCCAGGGCACTGTGGGTGCAGAGACTATGGTACTAGGGTGTATCTATGCCCCCCACTGCTCTCCTGGGGTCTGGTAGAGAGACTGATGACCCTGTGGGGAGATATACCAGATAGCCTGCCCGTAGTTGGGGGGGATTGGAATGATGTGATGGATGTGGCCAGAGATCGCTCGAGGCCCGGGGATCTACGGATGTCCGCCAACCCACTAAACTGCACTCTCTGGTGAGGGGGCTTGATTGGGTGGACCCTTGGCGCTGACTACACGGGACAGTGCAGGGATAACATTTATCTCTCGGCGGTTCACGATTCCTATTCCCACCTTGATTATTTATTTGTCCCCCGGGCAATGGCAGGCAGGGTGGTGGAGGCAGATATCCTTCCACGGGGACTATCGGACCACTCGTCAGTGGCCCTCACCTTACAGGCGGGCCGGGCACGACAGCCTTTTCAGTGGCGCCTTTCGCCCTGAAACCTACAGATAGACGAATATAGGGAGCACATAGAGGGTGCCATTGACCAATACCTATACAAGAAAAACAGGAGCTAGCCCGTTAACCCAGTTGAGACCGGGTATATGTAATAACAACAAACAATGTCTCAACAGGAAAAATGAATGCAGGGACCAATCAAAACACGATTCAATCAAGGGAAGGGCAAAATTAAGAGAGATCCAAGGTAGAGAAGGAACAGATTTAATAATTGGATACACAAAGGTATATACAATTCAAAATAACCATAACTAACACATATGCACTGACAAAAAAATGAAAAAGTGAACGGCGCAGTGACAAAAGTGTGGAAGTGACAACACGGTACGGCGAGATTATTTCAATAAATTCAAGGTCAAGGAGAGTTATATACAGTAGGTAATTTACATATATACATGAAGGTCTCACAGGACCCTGAGATTAGCTGTAAATAATGTTGTCTGGTCGACGACGTTTCAACCTCCATAAGTTGAGGTCATCATCAGGACTATGGTTATTATTATTTTCCAAATACCTGTGTCCGTGGTCTGAAACCACTACAAAATTAATTGCAGGGAAGGTGGGTCAATTATGTGAAGTATAACACCGTTAGAAGGCGTTCATCGAATGTCTGTGGCTGACAACAGCGAAATGAAAGCCAATGGAAATGATGAGTAGGTCCAGAATTATTTAATAGGCAACCATCAAAGATGGCATTAGGTTAATTAATGAAAGGGCATCCGGCGGTGATTAATACCGCAATATTAGAAAAGATCGTAATCGTAAAAGGGGCCTCGGCGTCCAAACAAATGGAGACGTCTCCATTTGTTTGGACGCCGAGGCCCCTTTTTCGGACTAATCCCGATGCCCGGACCACTCTAAACCCTTTGGACTGATCCCGTTGCTCGGCAACCAACCCCGCCTACACGGAGATTCCTTCCCGTCATCTGGCAGATTACGATCTTTTCTAATATTGCGGTATTAATCACCGCCGGATGCCCTTTCATTAATTAACCTAATGCCATCTTTGATGGTTGCCTATTAAATAATTCTGGACCTACTCATCATTTCCATTGGCTTTCATTTCGCTGTTGTCAGCCACAGACATTCGATGAACGCCTTCTAACGGTGTTATACTTCACATAATTGACCCACCTTCCCTGCAATTAATTTTGTAGTGGTTTCAGACCACGGACACAGGTATTTGGAAAATAATAATAACCATAGTCCTGATGATGACCTCAACTTATGGAGGTTGAAACGTCGTCGACCAGACAACATTATTTACAGCTAATCTCAGGGTCCTGTGAGACCTTCATGTATATATGTAAATTACCTACTGTATATAACTCTCCTTGACCTTGAATTTATTGAAATAATCTCGCCGTACCGTGTTGTCACTTCCACACTTTTGTCACTGCGCCGTTCACTTTTTCATTTTTTTGTCAGTGCATATGTGTTAGTTATGGTTATTTTGAATTGTATATACCTTTGTGTATCCAATTATTAAATCTGTTCCTTCTCTACCTTGGATCTCTCTTAATTTTGCCCTTCCCTTGATTGAATCGTGTTTTGATTGGTCCCTGCATTCATTTTTCCTGTTGAGACATTGTTTGTTGTTATTGACCAATACCTGACACTCAACATAGGATCGCTGTATGGGGCTAAACCTCTGTGGGAAGCAATGAAGCCCACAATGCAGAGTGTGGACAATTCCTTCTGTGCGGCAGCCCGCAGAGCACGTAGGGAGTACCTTTTACGATCTGAAGCTAATATTATTGATCTGGAAAGCCGAGTAGGGATGGTGGGGACAGTCAGGTCCGTCGACAATCGTTGCTGGCACAACAGGGCTATGCAGACCTCCTGCTGGACGAGGCCCGCCAGGCTTGTTTGGCGACCCGTAGCAGGATCTACCAGTGGGGGGATAAGTCAGTAAGGTGCTCCACAGGCTGTGCCAGGGGATACTGTACCCCCAGGCCCTCCCTGGTGTTGTACACCCAGATGGGGTATCCCTTATAGGTTCCTCTGCAATCGCTGAAAGTTTGACTCCAGAGAGTGTTTGCATGAGGATGTGATATGCCGTTTTCTGGATGACCTCCCGCCTAAGGCTTTATCCGGCGAGGCGCATTCGGTGCTGGATCTTCCACTCAGGAGGAACTGGGTGCCGCGTTAGGGGACCTGCATGCTGGAAAGGCCCCATGGCCAAATGGCTTTCCATGTGAATTTTTTAAACGATATTTTTTGCAGCTAGGGTCCCACTACCTTAAGGTTGTGGAGGAGGCCAGGGAGCGAGGCTGTCTGCCTCGGGACTGGAGACACACGGAAGTGGTGGTGTTCCAAAAACCTGGTAGACCTCCTGACCAGCATGCATCATATCGCCCTATTTCTCTACTGAACATGGAGGCCAAAATTCTGGCTAAGGCTTTGACCAACTGCCTTCGGTCTCATATCACTTCTCTAGTACATCCAGACCAGGCCAGTTTTATGCCCCAGCCGGCGACTAGTCACAATACTCGTCGAGTGCATGTTGCTCTTGCGGCCGTTCAGGGGTCAGGAGAACAAGCAGTGTTGTTCTTGGCAGATATGGATGGGGCGTTTGATTCCCTCAGTTGGGTATATTTATACGCTCTTTTACGTAGGCTGAATATTGGTCCTCGCTTTCTGTCCTACCTGACATGGCTCTACACCGACCTCACCGCTTCAGTGCACGTAGCTGGCTCTACCTCCTCCACTTTTTCCATTGGACGGGGCATCAGGCAGGGTTGCACCTTGTCTCCATACTTGTTCGCATTAGCTATGGAACCCCTGGCCACCCTGGTGCGGATCAATGCACAAGTGATGGGCTTTAAATAGGCGCACGGACTGTCAGACCGTATTGCTCTGTATGCTGACAATGTGCTGTTCTTTCTCACCAATTTAGAAAGAACGGGTCGAGGCTGCTTCGCATCATGCAGATATTCGGGGAGTCCTCTGGCTTATATATGAACCCCCGGAAGTACACACTCTGGGTTCTTGGGGATGCAGTGGGTCTCGGCTCCTGGGCATCCTCTGTTCAAGTAGTCTCTGAGGGGATGAAATATTTGGGAGTGTTTATGTCAGACTCGCCTACCACATATTTGGGACAAAAATCTGGCTCCAATATGGGACCATGAACGGGAGGATCTTAAGGCTTGGTCCCATATGCCATTGTATATATATATGGCAGATTGGTCATATTCAAGATGGTCTGGTTCCCCCACTTGCTTTACCATCTGCAAAATCATCCCTATCTGATCCCTCCTAGATGGTTTTGACAGGTCAACGTGGCCCTGGGACAGTTCTTGTGGGCCGGAGGGGTGACGAGAGTTGCCTTATGGACTTGTTTTCAATCTACGTACTGTGGGGGGCTGGAGACCTCTGATAATTTATCGTACTATATGGCCTCGCACCTGCTTGTCCTAAATGAATGGTGGTATGGAGATAGGGCGGACCCTGCTTATGCTGTCGAACGGAGGTGCATGGGGGATCTCTCTTTACACACTACACTATACTCTGCACCACTGTGCAACTCCTTGCCGTCTGTTACGAAGGTTGTGTTCCAAATCTGGCCGCAGGCTCCACGGTGGATGGACTATTGGAATAGACTGACGTGGGAGACTCCCCTCTGGCACGATGGGTGACTGCCTCAATTGGTTGCTCTACCAGGGTTTCGAGGCTGGGATAGTATTGGTATATCTACTCTGGGTGATGTAATGTTGGGGCCGGTCCTGAAGTCCTTTCAAGGCCTACAGAAAGATTTCCATATGCCGAAAACCCAATTCTATAGATATCTTCAATTCCGGCACGCTTTTTCCCCTAGTTTGGAGGGTTTAGAGTCGCTAGCCGAGTTTAGCCCGATTGAGGCAAAGGTGTTCATGGGAGATCTCCAAGATCACAAGGTCTCAAAAATCTACTAATTCCTGGTTACTCATAGCTCCCCCATGCGTCAGAAGCTCAGAGAGGCCTGGGAGGGTGATGTGGGCCCACTGGAGGAGGAGGACTGGATGGAGGCCCTGGCCTCCCCGTGGAGGGCTGCCATAGCCGTAAGTCTACGTCTTATCCAGTTCAAATACCTTCATCGGGTATACTTCACCAGGGTTAGGTTGTGGAGAGCAGGTTTGGTGGCCTCCCCTGTGTGTCTCAGATGCGACCGGGAGGAGGGTACCCTGATGCATACAGTCTGGCACTGCTCTGCCTTGGTACGATTCTGGAGGGAATTATGGCCTGCCTCTCAGAGGTGTTGGGTTGGGACCTTCCCTGCTCACCGAAGTTGGTACTCCTACACGTTATGGACGGGGTTGGGGGCAACATATACAAACGCCATCTTATGCTGCGGGGGTTTCCTCTAGCTAAAAGAGATATTGCCAGGGCATGGAAGGCGCCGGAAGCAGTGTCCGCATGGAAGAACGGCCTGGACTTCTGCATGGGCCTGGAGATTCCCATCTTCACGGCAAGAGGGTGCCTGCTTAAACGTTTTAAAATCTGGAAGCGATGGGCGGACTACTGAGGCTTGGAGTTGGAGCCTGTCTCTACGGAAGGGCCCCGCGATCCTGCTTAAATCTCTATTTTGTTGATGCAGGACATAGTTACATGTGCAATATCAGACCATACTTTTGCAGAAGGTGCTTTTTCTGTTAAATGCACTGCTTTGGGGTGGACGTTAGTGCGATGGGGGGGGGGGGTTGTGTTATGGTTATTTTGTTGGTTTTCATTTGAATTGCTCTCCATTTTTCCTTAATTTGCTCATGTAAACAGTCAAAATCATGATATATATGTTTCTTATGCATAAGTTTCTGGAGTACAGAGCTCTGCTCTATATGTGCTATTTGACGAACAAAATCTGATTTAAAAAAAAAAAAAAACTACCAGACTTATCATGGAGTCACCATTAAAGCACATGCAAACCAAGTTCTGCAAAAGGGCTAAAAAACGTAAAAAGATTTGCCAACAAAGACACGCACACACAAAAGCCAAAGGAGGGAAATGTTTGAACTAATGTGATTGAACAAATGAGAACACACATGCAAACCAAATTCAAAGGTCAAAAGAAAGACAGGAGAGAGGCATTATTAGAATTATTAGCCATCTTCGAGGAGGCCCAGATCAATAATACTACATCACAAATAGCAAACAAAGGGTCAGCACCTCCCCCACCATATGCCCGGATGGAGGTGCTCTAGCCAGTTGCCCGGCATTAGGATATTCCTGTACACCAATAGTAGGAGCCGGCAGGACGATTAGGCCCAAGCATGAAAAAGTAACGGGCCCGCATGCCCAGACAATTCCAGTGCACCCCAAGTCCAGTGAATAATCCCCCAGATGCTTGACCCCCCATCCGTCAACTCTGACACTTAGAACCCCAGCAGCACGGAAAACACACTCTCCCACCAATTCAGGTGACCATAATCGAGTGACAGGGATATTTGTGGCAGTCCTAGACAGTGATACAGCCAATGGGGGTGAGGAAGGGAGCCTGGGAAGAGATGATGAGGGTGAGACTACAGGACTTGCCCAGTCCACCAAGGGAGAAAAGGGGGAACCAATGCTCGAAATAGAAGCGACACACAACCACACACACCTCGTATTGTCAACGACAGGCTAACCAGAGGGGCACATGTGAACAATACACCATACAACTTTGTAATTAGGCCTGGATGGGGCTTGCGGAGTTTCACTCAGTTGAATTCCATTGAGTTTTGTGAGCGGGTGGAGTATTGCTCGGCCACCCCAAATGAAGTCGCCTTGGCTGCTGAGGGTTGTTGGGGGCCAAGAACCTCTTTTGCTGCGACAAGTAAGTCCCACTCAGTGGGACTGCTGAGACTTCATTTGAGGCCCCTCCCCCTTTTTCAACCACTCTGCAAAGGGGCCTCTTGGCACACTACTGGTTGGGGAATGAAGTCCCCTCGGCTGTTAGGGTTGATAGGGTCAAGATCACTATTGTTGCCACAATTAAGTCCCCCACTGCGGGATTGCTGAGATGTCATCAGAGAGCCTGTCCCCTTTCTCAAACACTCTGCAAAGGGACCTCGTGGCACACTATTGGTTGGGAGATGAAGTCCCCACGGCTGCTGAGGGTTGTTGGTGGCCAAGAACCCCTATTGCTGCCACAAGTAAGTCCCCTACAGCAGAGACACTTCAGATTGCAGCCATGGGGGCTCGCAGATAGCAAGTAAATCTCATGGGCGCTTGCGAGCACCCATCATGTCTCGTCGCACTCCCCGCACACGCAGAATGACATGACGAGCGTGCCAAAGGAAAAAATAATTCTGCTCTGTTGCAGAGTTTATCGGTAACTCCACATTCTCTGCGGAATGCGGAGTTGCCGAATTCGGCAAACTCCGCAAGTGGAGCAGAATTTTACACCCTGGTCTATTAATAATAGACACGGGATGACAAGGTCATGCCTAATGGAATGGATGGTCCCCATAACGAAAGACACTTTAGTTATACAATGGTTTGCAGGTACAGTGTCAAGGATCCCCTTCACAATACCTCTTGAGCTAAAGATAGGAGGGAATCATGTGAGAGGACAGTTATTATATTCTCTTTCATCCCGACTAATCTATTGGGATGAGATTTGCTGACCAAACAAAAAAGTGACCATCCAGTTTTCTGACGACAAAACCATGGCTTGCTCCTTCCATGGGGCTCCCTACCTAGCACTCGTGTCATTGAAACATCCTCACATCCAAGGTAAACAAGCAAAGACTCCACAAACCAACCAGACCACCTTTACTGAGTCAGTCTTTAAGAACATGGAAAAATTTGAGGAAATAGGAAAACTTGTTAGGCAGTGAGCAGGTTGTGCACACCTCCTCCTACTTGATACAACTAAAAAGACAAAATCCTTCAAAGCCAATACTGTAATGGAGGAGGTAGAGAGTTGTGATTGCACTACACATATGCCCCGTGGGTCCCCTGGAACAATGCAGGAAATGGGGGTAAGGACAATGGCCATAACGGCTAGAACCCACATGCCTTTTAAAACACAAAGCTCAGTCTATGCCATCACCACAGTACCTCGGTGCACCTGGGGGTGGCAGAGACAAGGCTGCCTGGTGCTATGTGGTGCACTTGCCATGTCAAAGGACCCCTTTTTGCTGTCAAATACATTGCCAGAACGTGTAGCTATCATAAAGAAAGCTGCACTTAAAGGAGGCTAAAACCCATCTCAGGACAATGTCCCACCGATCGCATAGAGAGGAAAGCAGAGTATGGGATGAAGGGCAGTCATATTTACACCCTACTCAGCAACTCATGAGTATGATTCCCAAACAAGAGCAAGCCCAGAGAGACACTGCTAAATTGGTCCTACACAAATTGAATAAGACTGCCCTCGAGAGGGCTGCGTTGGCCTTGAGTGTGCAAAAGGCACAAGTCTTAAAGGGAGCTCATCCACCATACCCCAGAGGGTTTCAACCTAGCAATAACGGCAAAGGCCAAGGAGGTTAGCAGCAACCAGACACTATGGAATGCTACTATTGCCACAGGATTGGCCACCTGGCAGACAGATGCTGTGTAAAAGCATACCTCGAGAAGAGGTCGATTGGACAGGGCCAGCTACCACAAATCCCTATGAATGTTCATCCACAAAGCCAAGCACAGGGCGGTCTGTCAACCACCACACCCTGCAGCAGGGATCGGGTAGCTGGATAAAAATGTGGCAGCAGCAACCACAGACAGAGAACTCAGCTCAACAAGGATCGAGGCCACAGCGTCGGCAGGTAGGGGTAACTATCTGGGGAGGTAATGCCTTCACAAAAACACAGTGCCCAAATGTGCAGTGAGCTAAACCCTAAAAATAATTAACACCCATTCACCCCTTTCCACAAAAATTGCAACAAACCAAAAGAAGGACCAAGGAGACAATGTTGGGAATTCAAGTTTTTACTTGCTTTCAGGGCTTCAGGACTGTTGTATGTGTTCTTTTGACTGGGTATCCTCATAAAGTTCACCATCAAGGGTGCCTGCAGGAGCTAAGGCCCCACTCTGCTGCTGTCCCCGTGGGCTGGGTTTGCGGACCACACTCCAGAGGAAGGGCAGTTTGATGAGGTGGCTCCTAGATGGAGTACTTAAAAACCAGGCATCCTGGTCCCTGTGTCCAAAGTCAATGTGAATGGGTTCCAATGACCAAGTCAAAATATTCCCTTCATGGTGTGTAGCCCCTATAGTGCTTCCAAAAACTAGAGGCCCCCATTTCAGTTTTAAAAAGGAATTGTCCTTAGTGGTGGGCGCCAGGATTCCCTTACGCCTGAGATAGTAAAAACACCACATTCCTCATCATTACTCAGCAGACTTCGGCGAAAGTTTATTGGCCTTAGCCCCGGGCTCTTCAAGTTATTATGTTCCCAGCAACGTTGTTTCCAGTTTTCCCAAATCTCCAAAGCCTGACCATCGTGCCACACCCCTCCAAAACGGCGACAGAAGAATGCCCGCTCATTAGAAATCCCTAACCACAAGTCAAGAAATGCACTGAAAGGAAGCAGGGACATGGTCCAAGGGAGGGGGGTTCCTGGGAGACGGAAATTCCCAGTGTCAGCTCCAGGCTAGAGTAGAATGTTGAATGCACTCATTCCCGTATCAAGCCTAGCAACTAACCAACACACCTGCACCATCCGGAAAAAGTAGTAGGCCCAAACCTCGGACACCACAAGATGGCATAATAAGGAATATATGGGAGCCACAGAACAACTTTCCGTCCCCATTCACCTCATGATAAATAAGGTAGCAGATCGGGCGAGACGTAGGGAAAAACCCAAAACCAACAAAAGAAGCCCAAAGTCAGCCCCAAAAAAGTGTCTAGAGTAAGGCAGAGTCGAGATATCTGATGCCACTACAGAGGAACATGTTGCACACCACATGCCGAGAACTGACAGATCTTGGGCATGTTGCAACCACCAACAACACTTGACAGCAACATGCCCCTTCCTCCAACAGTACCATGCATGTGTAGGTTAAAAGACACAAATCCACACCAGTGTCACCCCTGTGCAGCCAGGAGGACAGCTGGTGGCACCCATAGATCCCTAGCTAAAAACTGATGTGATCGGGGCGTGGCCAACCGCCAAGAAAGATGGCCGCACACTAGCGTGGCTCCGGCACAACACACCCGGCAAGATCAATACCAGTAATCAATCTGGCATGTAACGAGCCGTCACCAAGGCTATTAGTGCCAGCAACTACTGGGAACGTCCCAGCAACAAACGCGGTGTTAATCGGGCTCTGCAAACCGAAGATACGCCCTGGCCTGTTAAACCGGCGTGCTGCCGGGGTGGAGAAAAACAACCTCGACAATGAGAAAAGGTGATCAAGGTGGGCGCGGAGCAACACTTTCCCTAACGGCGTGTGAGATTCGGAACAGCTTTGGAAGAGTGCCAGACCCGGGGTCAGCTGGGTCCAAGAAAGTTTGTGTGTGCCAGTGGTGACGACCGGCGAAGGAGGGCCATGAAGCAGACTGTGATTGGGCCTGGTGACGGAGTGCTGAATCGCCCCGACAGTGGCATTGGCCGCCCAGATGAAGAAATGCATACATCGGTAATGGATGAGGAGCGATGAGTGGGGCCTCTCCTTGCCGCTGACCCCTGGACCTGGCCTGATCCCGACGACCTGCGTACAGACTGATGAATGGGGTGAGGGGGCCAGCGATCGACCGGGGGAAATATCGTGCATGGCTGTGAGGGGTGTGAAGTAGCCCGGCACCCTGGGCTGAAGGCATGGCAGTGTTCTGTGAACTATCCAAGTAAGAATGGATGCCCGGTGGGAGACATTTACTGCACCATTGCAAATAGTTGACTCGGCTGCGTGGAACCGGGGCATGTTGCCGGTGACCGCAAAGCACTCCCATAGCGCCTGAAAGCTGCAAGGTCAGGTGGCGCCCAGATGAGCATTGATGATGTGGGGACACAATTTCTGAATGCTGCCTGGGTTGCAGTGAGGACTCTGGGATAGTCCTGTGGAGGCTCCCACAGATTGAAAGACGGCCATGGACCCCCCGGACTGGAGAAAGGTGCACAGGCTTGGGTATAGCGCAGGGTGTGACGGGCAAAACCCGACAGGCTGGACAGGGCATCTGCCCTGAAGTAGGTGGCGGTGAGTAGCCTATTAGACCCAGGTGCCCGGGCCTTCACTGGTGGCGTAATGGCGAGCGGCAAAGGTGGCCGCACGGCTATGCAGACAAAGCTCGACAAATACACATTGCAGAAAGGAATGGATGCAAAGGATAAGGGACCTGAGGGCATGCAAGATACAGTACAGCAGGTCGAGGGCCAACCTGACCTGACCTTAAATGACATCATGCTGGCTATCACTACGGTATGGACGTCCTTAGAGACCAGGATGGACATTGTCTCGTCCGAGGTATCCCTGATTAGGGCGGACTTCCACAATATGAACATGAGAATTAAGGAAGTGGAGGCCACATCGCTTGAATTGATCAATGATTTCGCCGTACTTAAAAAAACAAGTTAAAGAACTCCAGGCCAGTGCTAGTAGGATGGAAGCGCAGCTGGACAATTATGAGGGGAGGGCCAGGGGTGACAATGTGAGAATTCTTGAGGGTACCTGAACGTGCAGAGGGACAGGCGATGGACTTGTTTATCGAAGACCTCATAACACAGTACTTACAGCCCAAAGGCCTGTCCTAATTCCTCTCTTTAGAGCATGCACATAGGGTCCCGGGTGGTAGGTTGAAGTCTGGAGTGCCCCTAGACCCATTGTAGCATGAATATTCAGTTTCCAGGACATATCTTTTATCTTACAAAATGGCACGTTGCGTTCCCCGGTCCACCTGGAAAACAATGTAATAACATTTTTCCCGGACTTTACATTGAAAGTGCAAACAAAATGTTGTAGTTTCCTTGAAGTTAAACTTGCACTGCGTGAAAAATAACTCAAGTATGCAATGATGTTCACTGCCAAGCTAAGGGTCGAATCGGGTGGTAAGGCATGGTTTTTCAGCAGCCAGGAAGAAACATGTAACTGGTTGGATGGTTGCCGTGTAGTTGGGAACCGCCCCCCACCGGGAGTTACGTGATCAAATAAGCAAACCCAAGCCAGGAAATGGAATTGTGAGTAAACCAGGTAGTGGCATGGACCGGAACGTTGAAGGAGGATTGGTAAGGGATCGGTGGAGGTTCATTCCGCTTGTCATTGGTAACTTAACCAGGGGTGCGTAAGACACTAATGAACAAGTTGGAGAAGCCGAAGACTCCTGCGCAAGTATCCATTCCTGATGGGACTTGTATGTATGCAACTTTACCAGGCTCAAGCACGACGGGTGGCTGGGTGTGAGGGCGCTCCATGTTAGTTTAACCCCTTCGCTGCTAGGCCTTTCCCCCCCCCCCCTGTGCTAAACCTTTTTTTGGCTATATGGGGTAGTGCGCGCTTAGGCCCCTGTAACGTTTTGACCACATAAGGTATCAATGCCAAATTTGCGTCCTTTTCTTCCAACATCATGGGGATTCTAAAGGCACCCAAGGTTTGTGGATTCCTTCGGAGGGGTCCCAGAAATTAGCTGAAATACAGCAACATTTTTTTTTTTTTGGGAAAAATGGGAAAAAAGGGCTGCAAATGAAAGCGTCTGGGTTTTTCCCTGCAAATGGTATCATAAAAGGGTTTATGGGGCTGAAATCACCATTTTCCCAGCTTTTAGGGAATGACAGACATTTGTCAGAGAACCAAACTTTTTTTTACACAGTTTTGGCATTTTTCTGGGACATAGCCTATTTCTGCTATAGGTTTCCGTAGATGGCCGCCGAGCATGGGGCCAAAAACCCAGGTAACCACCCTTGCAAAACCAGGTTGTTTGGTGATAGGCAATTTGGATGTCGCCTCAATAAGTTTTGGGCCCCTGCTTGTTGCGGGTACTTGGGCCTCCCACATGAGTGATGCACCATTTTTATCGGTAGACCAGGGGGAATGCTGGGTGGTAGGACATTTGTGTCAGCCCGGTGATGCCACAACTTTCCCACACAAAAACTCAGTCTATCTGTCCCCGGGGGGGCAGAATATATTTTTTTTTAAATTGGCCCCTGGAAGCCACCCTTGCCCAAGGGGTCGCTTCCATTTAAAAAATAAATAAATTCCCTTTTGTTTAATGGGGTTTTAAAGGCCAAATAAAACAACCAATCTGCCTCCAGAGGGGGCAGAATATAATTCAAAAATATTTAGGGCCCAAGGGGTCGCTTATGATTTAAAAAAAAAAGCAATTCCCTGGCTCTAGTGGGCTTTCCTGCCCCGCCCCCTGCCCCCCCCCCCCGGAATCAGCCAAAAACCGGCCGATCTGTCCCCAGGGGTTTGGGCAGAAAAGTCTCAATTTAAATTTGCCCCATAGGAAGCGACCCTTGCCCAAGGGGTCGCTTCCTTTGCACATAGAAGACATCCCTGGAGTCTAGTGGGGGCATTCCTGGTGCACGATCGCGACGCTGTGTGCGATCGTGCACCAGGAATGCCCTGCATTGAGACATCAGGGGAGAGGAAACGCTGTTTCCTCTCCCCCGATTCCTCAAGGCATCCAGATTTGGCCCCCCACCCCACTGGAGACCAAAACCTACCTCCTTCTCCGTGGACGTGCTGGAAACAAATGGTTTCCAGAGCGTCCAGCGCTTCCTGATGTGTCGGCGTGCGCTGTGTGTGCTGACATCATGGGGAAGCGTGGGGGGGTTGGGGGTGGCAGTGGAGAACTCTTCCGCTGCCATCCACCTCTGTGGTGCCATCATCGATGCCCCAGGGGGGGAGCACCAGCGCTTCCTCCAGGGGCTGTGCTCACGACGGAGCGGTTCCGTCATAAGCACAGCCCAACCGATGCTCATGACGGACCCGCTCTCTCATGAGCATCGAAGGGGTTAACTTATTGTCTTGGAATGTGTGAGAGTTAAATAATCCCAACAAAATTCACAAGGTGTTTGTCTACTTGGACCGACATGATATTCAGGTGACTTTCCTTCAGGAAACGCACCTCACTAGGAGGATGGATCGCCACTGCCGGCCCGGCAGTGGTGGTCCCTCTGCCATCTGGCTCCCATTTCCCCCGCCACATTAGGATGGCTGGGGAATCGTGCCACAAGCATGGCGGGTGCAAAGTGCGCCCACCACTCTTCCACCACAAGCAATCATAACGATTTCCTAGTGGAGTGGAGAAGGCCGGGGATATGGTGGAACCGCCATGGAAAGGCTGGAGGAGGCTGGCTTCGGTGGGGCAGTTGTGCACTGGGGCACCCATGGTACCCCCTTACATTTCCATGCACAAGGTGGCAGGTCGCATTATAATTAGGGGTGCGGGACCACTGCATTGCAGGCAGGCGGTCCCGATCCTGCTACGATGGCAGGCGGACTTGTCATAATTGGCCCCCAAGTACACAGAACAAAAGGTGGGCACCCGCTGGTCAGCGATCAGAGTTGCCTCTTTGTATTCTGCATACTCAAGGGGAGTGTTAATATTGGTTATAAGGGGGACTCCTTTTAAGTTAATTTGCTCTGAAACTGATGATCGAGTAAGGGTTCTCCTTCTACATTTTTGTATTGGAGGTACAAGACTTGTATTTGTGAATGTGTTTGGGCCTAATGGTTATGACCCCTCCTTTTACAATGATGTCTGGCGGCGAGTGGCGAAGGGGCCTTCCGCTGTGGTAATCTGGTGCGGTGATCTGAACGTTTTCTTAGACCCACAGTTAGATAGGTCTACAGGCATTGCACGGCAGGGCAAACTCGCTGCAAAGATGATTACTGAGATTATGGAGGCTGAGGGTCTAGTGGATGCATGGAGTAGCCGTAATCCTATTAGTAAGGAGGGAACGTTCGTGTCCAGACTGGATTATTGGTTAATATCTAAGGAAGTCAGTGCATGTGTCACAACACTTAGACACCTCACTAGAACGCTCTCGGATCACTGCCCCATGCTGCTGGGTCTACGAGTATCACCCTATTCGCACCCAGCCTTCCAGTGGCATCTGCAGCCATCCGAGTTACTGGATCAAGTGTCCCGTGTCAGGGTGGGGGGGGGGCATCACTCATTTTTTATCAGAAAATGAGGGTACTGTTAAGAGCCCTGGGATATTGTGGGAGGCCTTCAAAGTCACAATACGAGGGGAATGTATTGAGGTCAAGGCCTGAGTTCTAAACTCAATTAGTTCCAGGTTGAGCACTCTAGAAAATAAAATCAAAGTGCTGGAATGTGAGCTAGACTCTACATTGCTGACCCAAACTAGAGATTTAATTTCGGAATATGATGAGACTGCGGCCCAGGAGTCGCAGCATAGATCTAGACGATGGGTAGCGAGGAGATATGGTGAGGCTTGTAGACCTGGCCGCTATCTAGCTGGGAAGATTTGTCCATTGTCAGACTCAAACCACATTGGAGAGAATCTTGATAATTCATCCGAAATGCAATATACCACTCAGGGTATCAGTCAAGTGTTCATGAAATTTTATTCAGACCTTTACGGCCCCGTAGCACCAGTGGAGGAACCTGACATTAAGCGGTATCTTGATGATGTTGCATTGGCATGGCTGTGTATCGGGCAGCATGAGTACCTCACACACACTATAGATGTCGAGGACGTTTAAGCAGCAATAATAACGTTGCCCAATGGCAAATTGGCAGGACTGGACGGCTTGCCAAGTGAATTTTATAAAATATATGAGGATCTCCTGGCTCCCAGGCTGCTAGATGTATATGCAGAGGCTTATGAATCTGGTGCTTTGACACCCTCACTCCGGGAAGCCCTAATAGTCACATTGTGAAAACCTGATAAGGAAGCCAATAGATGCAAATCTTATCGGCCCCTCTCTATGATGAACATCGACACTAAAATACTTGCCAAAATTATCGCTAATAGACTACAACCTCTTCTCCAAAATTTGATTCTACCTGATTAGTCAGGGTTTGTACCCAAAAGATCTACAACTCATATTCTACGCACAATTATTTCTGTATTGAACCATCTGGAATCTGAGCTTCCTGCAGCTGCTGTACTTAGATGCAGCAAAAGCCTTCGATTCTCTGCGCTGGGACTTTATGTTTACAGTGCTGCGGCATTTGGGGATGCCAGCATTCTTTTTAAAATGGGTGCATGTACTGTACAGTGGCCCGGTCGCCAGAATACGTGTTAACGGAGTGGTCTCTGAACCAATAAATATTTTCAGAGGCACCAGACAGGGATGCCCTTTGTTCCAGATGTTGTTTTCTCTGGAACTGGAACCCTTGGCATGTAAGATACGGCATAAACATGCTTAGGTGGCGCTGATATTCCGGCAGTGCCCATTAGGGATTTCATTGTACGCAGAGGACATGCTGCTGTACGTCAGGGATGATATCTAGCACCTTTACTAAGGGAATATGTGTCCTATGAGAAGCTCTCCGGACTGGGCATAAATTGGAGTAAATCCACTGTCCCCCCCCCTCACGGATAGCACTAAGCAAATGGTACTGGAGTTCCCACTCAGTTGGTTACATGATCCTGTATGCTATTTGGGTGTGTGGATACACAGAGATCCCGACACTGTGTTCAGTATGTATTATGGGCGGGTAATTGCCAAACTGAAGGCTCAGGTCGCCAAATGGTCACTGTTTCCCCTATCTTTAGCGGATAGAATAGCTATCACTAAGATGACTATTCTTCCCAAATTGTTATATCTGTTCGTGAACATCCCCTTGACACTTAACAAGGCTACTTTCCAGGCTATCCAGGCATGTTTGATTGAGCTAGTATGGGCAGGTAAAAAACCTAGATGCAGCTGGGAAACGCTAGTGCTCCCTTTTTGAGCGGGGGGTTCAAAGCTCTGGACATACGCCTGTATTACTGGTGTGAACAGGCTCAATTTGTACACTATTTGTACTTCCCCCAGCGCTTTCTCCCCCATCTTGCAGTAGAAGCTGACAATGCATATCCCACCCCACTTACGGCCATGGTATTGCACTACAAATATATATTATGAGAGGGTAACTGTTCCTAAGGCAAAAATGAGATAGATTGTGTGTGCTCTCACGATGTGGTTGGTAGGATGGAGTGTGGGGAATTTCTCCTTTTGTATATAGTGCCCTCACACACCCTTTCGAGTGTCTTGCTTCATCATGGGGCGTTGCTCCTCGTGGGGGTGGCGCTGCAGTCCCCCACGGGCCCCGCAAGAGGGCTCTTTGTCGGAGATCTTTTGGTTGGAGACGCCGCAGTTGTGCATGGGGGTGTGTGGGCCTATCGGAAGGAAGGTGGGTGGTGCGTTTAAAAATTACTGGATAGAGTCCAAGACCTTTATTCACGGCTCTACCTAGCAAAAGGTTAAAATTTATAATCCTGGAGCTACTCTTGGAGAAAAGAATAAAAGAGGGCAGATTGTGAAAAATAACTGCTGCTCTCAGGATAGTGAGTGGGAATCCTACTGGTGGGGGGTCAACATGTTTCGCGCTTACGAGTGGGTCCTTAAGGGATCCCAAATGCGCTTCGTCAGGACCTAGAAATTAACAAGTGAGTGAAAGAGTTGTGAATATTCAAAAAAACAGGTTTCTGTAAAGTGTAGTTCTGTAAACCTGTGGTACCTTAATAGTAAGGTGGAACAGCGTCCTCGCGCTGATAGGTTTTTCCTTCTTATTTGGAAACCTTTACCCAACCCTCAAGGTGTAGGGATTAGGGCTCCATCAGCAGCGCGGAGTTGGCATAAAGAGAGAAAGTGCTCCTTTGCCCGGGACGTAGTAACCTACCCTCGGTTACTACGTCCCGGGCAAAGGAGCACTTTCTCTCTTTATGCCAACTCCGCGCTGCTGATGGAGCCCTAATCCCTACACCTTGAGGGTTGGGTAAAGGTTTCCAAATAAGAAGGAAAAACCTATCAGCGCGAGGACGCTGTTCCACCTTACTATTAAGGTACCACAGGTTTACAGAACTACACTTTACAGAAACCTGTTTTTTTGAATATTCACAACTCTTTCACTCACTTGTTAATTTCTAGGTCCTGACGAAGCGCATTTGGGATCCCTTAAGGACCCACTCGTAAGCGCGAAACATGTTGACCCCCCACCAGTAGGATTCCCACTCACTATCCTGAGAGCAGCAGTTATTTTTCACAATCTGCCCTCTTTTATTCTTTTCTCCAAGAGTAGCTCCAGGATTATAAATTTTAACCTTTTGCTAGGTAGAGCCGTGAATAAAGGTCTTGGACTCTATCCAGTAATTTTTAAACGCACCACCCACCTTCCTTCCGATAGGCCCACACACCCCCATGCACAACTGCGGCGTCTCCAACCAAAAGATCTCCGACAAAGAGCCCTCTTGCGGGGCCCGTGGGGGACTGCAGCGCCACCCCCACGAGGAGCAACGCCCCATGATGAAGCAAGACACTCGAAAGGGTGTGTGAGGGCACTATATACAAAAGGAGAAATTCCCCACACTCCATCCTACCAACCACATCGTGAGAGCACACACAATCTATCTCATTTTTGCCTTAGGAACAGTTACCCTCTCATAATATATAATTGATTCTGAGGGAGCACGGGTACTGGACCTATTTTCAAATTACGCTCCCGGTCCCCCCCTCTTTATGTGATAAGATTGCACTACAAATCACTGAAAAGCAAAAATGGGTTTGATACAGTGGCAAGTACCGTCACTGTGTGGAAAGCTTTGGGAGATTGTGCTGGAGTTGAGAACCTGAACGCACCAGCCGTGCCAGTTGTTGCACATCCGGACATCTCAGTAACTCATGAGAAAGGGGCTCTGGGTGTACTGTCTAGCACAGGCATTACAAAAAATGGGAGATATGTTTGCCGATGGTAAATTCTTATCCTTAACCTGAATAGGTTGTGTTTTCACGAACTTTAATTGGAACATTAGTTTAAAAGCTACAACAATAACGAAATAACTGTGGGGGGCTGTCTCTTTTTAAATGTTTTATTTTGTGACATTGCTAATTTTGCACTTTGGAGTGTGTTAAACTCCCTTTTTACTGGCTAATCTCGTCCTGGCATTTTGCGGGGAAACGCGGGCTTGAGTCGACATTTTCTTAGTGCCACGCATTCTCCCCGGTCAGCGCTCTAGTCGCTGCTCGCAGGACGTCAATCCTCACTTCTTAATGGCCACTGCTCGGAGGCGCAGCGGTCGCGCGCAGGGGGCGCACCTAAGGCAAGCCCGTCTGCCCCCGTCAGCGCACCGACAGCGGCCAGGGCCAGTTATGCTGCCCAATTGAAAGAAAAAAAGGGAGGTTCTGGAAAACCAGAGCCTATGTGAATCACAGCTAGGACCTAAGGTCTCAATATTCGTAAAGCTAAGTTTTTATCAAATATAAATTAACAAGAAACGCGAACTAAACATGATTTAGTATTCAAAAATCAGAAACATCATGATTGTTTGGAAACAAAAGTATATTGTTCGTGTTTTATAAATCAAGATATTTGGTATGCATTCGAAGTTTCACATCACTTGTATCAATGCATTACTATTCAAACTAAAGAAAACATACAATGTTAAAAATCCCAATGCATTTCGGGTAATGCCTACCCTTCGTCAGGGGATAAATGCGTACAACACTAGCAATAAACAATTTAAAGACTTTCTTGTGTTGTGTTCTTCTTGACCTCCATACGGAACTACAACAAAAAGCACATGTGTGCTGTTAAACATGTTTGTAAAGGCAATGAAATGTTATAGAATTTGCACTCGAAATAAAGACAATTAGGGGAAAACAGGAAAACCCGTAAAACGATTCCCATGCGGTGATGTAGTTCAAAGAAAAGATGAGGTATCACCCAAAGTGAGGACGTGAAAATATATTGCAAGCTTACCGAAAAAAACGGCGTTACCAAGTGTTGGAAAAAGGTCTCTGGGCAATAATGGACTAACCGTCTGCAAAAGGTTATATATAGTTAAAAAGGCAGGTGGCGTTAGCCGTGATGTGTTACAAAAGATCAGAGTCCGAGTGTTATGTATGTTACTGACTCACCCTCTTCAATTGTTTGATGTCGAAAGCGGCGGACGCTGCTCCGAAAATGATCAAAATGCCGTGTCTGTAAAAAAAGGCGACCAGAGAGATTACTCTCGGTAGCTGTGACAATAGAGGTGCAGCGGTTTCAATAGTGCTGCTCCGCGAATTAGCGGAACAAATCTTACCTGCTGTATTTGTTCGTGTATGTTGAAAAAAGCCTCCAAAACTACTCCCGTTCAGCTTTGGCGCGTGCGTGTCTACTAAAACATAGGGGTTTAAAAAGTGAAGAGGGTCTAGGGCAATGGTAATGAAAAGAGGACTGCGGAATGAGTAAAAACAGACGTGGTCAATGGAGTGTGTTGAAAAAAGAAGACACTGGTGATACCACCATGTGTAAATTCACAATGTAATAAATAATACTCAAAGGAGAAACTTCAAGTTTTCCAATGCGTATAGAAAGTAAGAGTTTATATGAACAAAATATACAAAAAGAAGGTGGATGAGAACCTTCGCGATATTCAAAAGACATGGATAAAACTTAATTGCGAGTGCAAATCCTTTACAGATGTACAATATGTTAGAGCCTAGACAAAGCATAATAATTCATAATGATCATTCAGACCATCCGGACACACTGTTCCTAAGAATTTTATCCAATGTGTTTCTCTACGGGCAAGAACATTATTCATGTCTGAGTCAGTGTGTACATGAAGACGTTCTAAGATTGTGAAACGTAGTTGTGGAATAGTGTGAGAAGTGTTCACCCAATGTGTTACCAGGGAGGATGTCAAATTACTGTTACGGATCCTACTCTTATGTTCTATAATCCTCGTTTTGATTTTTCTGCTTGTTTTCCCTACATATACAAGGCCGCACGGGCACTTGATGGCATAGATGACCCATTCTGAATTGCAATCTGAAGTGTGCTGAAGTTTAATGCCTTTGCCTGTGTGAGGATGTGTAAACACATTTCCTGTGATTACATTACCGCATTGTCCGCAATTATAGCATTTTCTCATACCAAGATTCTTGGATATTGTGGGACAAGTGTGACTTTTGAGAAGATCCCTCAAGTTCTTTGGTCTGGTATGTGCAAAAAGAGGCGGATCCTTAAACAAATCTCGAAAATCAGGTTCCTGATCAATTATATCCCAACGTTTACGGATAATTGACTTGATCTGTGTGGCTTGAGTGGAATGTTTTAGTACAAAAACATCTCGTTTAGAAGAATTTTTAGGAGTAGTCTGAAGCAGATCTCCTCGATTTTTTTGGTCAACCTGATTCTTTGCTTCCTTAAGAATGTCCTCTGGATATCCTCTCATTTTATATCTCTCAAGTTGTTGTGTGATGTCAATATCACACTGCTGTGGGTCCGAAGTGATTCTTTTGATTCTGGTGAGCTGAGATACAGGTAAGTGCTTCTTCAGAGAGTACGGATGTGCACTCGAAAAGTGAAGTGCGTTGTTTACATCTGTAGGTTTTCTGTACACCATTGTTGATAGGCCATGTGTAGATTTTCGTATCTCTATGTCGAGAAAATGAATTTTCTCCAATTGGATATCATGGGTAAACTTGATCCTCGGGTTGCATTGGTTTAATTCATCAATACATTGTTCCAGAACTGTCTTGGATCCTTTCCATATGATGAGGATATCATCAATATATCTTAAAAAAAGAGATAGGTTGGATTGCCATTCTGGGTTTTGCAGAATGTGTTGATGTTCAAAGTGAGCCATAAAGGTATTGGCGTACGCCGGCGCTCCTGGAAAACCCATGGATGTTCCAGTAATTTGTAGATAATATTTGTCCATCCACGAAAAGTAACTGTGGTACAGTGAAAAGTGTAATAACTCCAGTAAAAAAATGCTTTTGTCTTTAGACTGTGATGAGTGAAGGAGTCTCCATTCTACTGCCTCGAGTCCTTCATTGTGTGCAATTGAAGTGTAAAGAGCCACTACGTCAATTGTGCAAAGTAAGAAATCTGTGTTAAGATGAGGTATGATGGCTTCCAATTTCAAAAGACAATCAGTAGTATCCCTGACGTATGTTTGCCAAGATTGAACCAGCGGTTGCAAATGAAAATCCAGATAGCGTCCAATGGGCTCATGTAGTGATCCACAGCCTGCTACAATTGGTCTAAAGGGTGGGTTCTGTCTGTTTTTGTGTATTTTTGGAAGCATATATATATGAGGGACTTTTGGACTGGACTGACATAGGAATTTCTTGGTGTTGTCATCAATGTTGCCCTCATCCAGGCCTTTTTGTAAAATGGTGTTGAGTATTTTTAGAAATTCTTTGGTAGGGTCTTGGTCCATAGGAATATACGTGAGTGCATCACTGACATGTTCGTTAACACTTTTGATGTAAAAATCTGTGTCTAGGATTACCAAGGCTCCCCCTTTATCCGCTGGTTGAAATGTGATGGAGATGTCTTGACGTAGGGCATTTAAAATGCGTGATTCACTGATTGAAAGGTTGGAGTGTTTGGGTTTCCTATATGAAATGGATTCAAGGTCTTTTCTGACCAACATTTCAAAGGTGTCGAGGGTTTTATGCGACACAGGAGACATGTATCTGCTTTTAGGTCGAAATCGATGTTCTATTTGAGGTTCCTCTTCTGTCCTGGGATTAATGGAAAAGAACCACTTCAATCTTAATTTCCGCATGAACTTAAAGAGAGAAATTTCCGTTTCCAAACTGTGAGATGTATAGGTGGGTACAAAAGATATCCCTCTGTTAAGGACCTTCATTTGTTGAAAACCAAGTTGTTTGTGAGAAATATTCACTACTAAGGAATTGTCTTCTTGGTAGTCCTCTGAGGTCTGCCTGTCTCGGCGGTTTTTTTTGATGTTTTTTCCCCTCCGGGTATGTTTTCGCTTGGTGTGGTGGATTTGTCTGGGGGTGATTTTGAAGAGTGGCCCTCGGCTAAAAAAGAAGATGTGCCAGTTGAAGTGGTAGGAGTTTCTTCAGACAGAACCCACCCTTTAGACCAATTGTAGCAGGCTGTGGATCACTACATGAGCCCATTGGACGCTATCTGGATTTTCATTTGCAACCGCTGGTTCAATCTTGGCAAACATACGTCAGGGATACTACTGATTGTCTTTTGAAATTGGAAGCCATCATACCTCATCTTAACACAGATTTCTTACTTTGCACAATTGACGTAGTGGCTCTTTACACTTCAATTGCACACAATGAAGGACTCGAGGCAGTAGAATGGAGACTCCTTCACTCATCACAGTCTAAAGACAAAAGCATTTTTTTACTGGAGTTATTACACTTTTCACTGTACCACAGTTACTTTTCGTGGATGGACAAATATTATCTACAAATTACTGGAACATCCATGGGTTTTCCAGGAGCGCCGGCGTACGCCAATACCTTTATGGCTCACTTTGAACATCAACACATTCTGCAAAACCCAGTATGGCAATCCAACCTATCTCTTTTTTTAAGATATATTGATGATATCCTCATCATATGGAAAGGATCCAAGACAGTTCTGGAACAATGTATTGATGAATTAAACCAATGCAACCCGAGGATCAAGTTTACCCATGATATCCAATTGGAGAAAATTCATTTTCTCGACATAGAGATACGAAAATCTACACATGGCCTATCAACAATGGTGTACAGAAAACCTACAGATGTAAACAACGCACTTCACTTTTCGAGTGCACATCCGTACTCTCTGAAGAAGCACTTACCTGTATCTCAGCTCACCAGAATCAAAAGAATCACTTCGGACCCACAGCAGTGTGATATTGACATCACACAACAACTTGAGAGATATAAAATGAGAGGATATCCAGAGGACATTCTTAAGGAAGCAAAGAATCAGGTTGACCAAAAAAATCGAGGAGATCTGCTTCAGACTACTCCTAAAAATTCTTCTAAACGAGATGTTTTTGTACTAAAACATTCCACTCAAGCCACACAGATCAAGTCAATTATCCGTAAACGTTGGGATATAATTGATCAGGAACCTGATTTTCGAGATTTGTTTAAGGATCCGCCTCTTTTTGCACATACCAGACCAAAGAACTTGAGGGATCTTCTCAAAAGTCACACTTGTCCCACAATATCCAAGAATCTTGGTATGAGAAAATGCTATAATTGCGGACAATGCGGTAATGTAATCACAGGAAATGTGTTTACACATCCTCACACAGGCAAAGGCATTAAACTTCAGCACACTTCAGATTGCAATTCAGAATGGGTCATCTATGCCATCAAGTGCCCGTGCGGCCTTGTATATGTAGGGAAAACAAGCAGAAAAATCAAAACGAGGATTATAGAACATAAGAGTAGGATCCGTAACAGTAATTTGACATCCTCCCTGGTAACACATTGGGTGAACACTTCTCACACTATTCCACAACTACGTTTCACAATCTTAGAACGTCTTCATGTACACACTGACTCAGACATGAATAATGTTCTTGCCCGTAGAGAAACACATTGGATAAAATTCTTAGGAACAGTGTGTCCGGATGGTCTGAATGATCATTATGAATTATTATGCTTTGTCTAGGCTCTAACATATTGTACATCTGTAAAGGATTTGCACTCGCAATTAAGTTTTATCCATGTCTTTTGAATATCGCGAAGGTTCTCATCCACCTTCTTTTTGTATATTTTGTTCATATAAACTCTTACTTTCTATACGCATTGGAAAACTTGAAGTTTCTCCTTTGAGTATTATTTATTACATTGTGAATTTACACATGGTGGTTTCACCAGTGTCTTCTTTTTTCAACACACTCCATTGACCACGTCTGTTTTTACTCATTCCGCAGTCCTCTTATCATTACCATTGCCCTAGACCCTCTTCACTTTTTAAACCCCTATGTTTTAGTAGACACGCACGCGCCAAAGCTGAACGGGAGTAGTCTTGGAGGCTTTTTTCAACATACACGAACAAATACAGCAGGTAAGATTTGTTCCGCTAATTCGCGGAGCAGCACTATTGAAACCGCTGCACCTCTATTGTCACAGCTACCGAGAGTAATCTCTCTGGTCGCCTTTTTTTACAGACACGGCATTTTGATCATTTTCGGAGCAGCGTCCGCCGCTTTCGACATCAAACAATTGAAGAGGGTGAGTCAGTAACATACATAACACTCGGACTCTGATCTTTTGTAACACATCACGGCTAACGCCACCTGCCTTTTTAACTATATATAACCTTTTGCAGACGGTTAGTCCATTATTGCCCAGAGACCTTTTTCCAACACTTGGTAACGCCGTTTTTTTCGGTAAGCTTGCAATATATTTTCACGTCCTCACTTTGGGTGATACCTCATCTTTTCTTTGAACTACATCACCGCATGGGAATCGTTTTACGGGTTTTCCTGTTTTCCCCTAATTGTCTTTATTTCGAGTGCAAATTCTATAACATTTCATTGCCTTTACAAACATGTTTAACAGCACACATGTGCTTTTTGTTGTAGTTCCGTATGGAGGTCAAGAAGAACACAACACAAGAAAGTCTTTAAATTGTTTATTGCTAGTGTTGTACGCATTTATCCCCTGACGAAGGGTAGGCATTACCCGAAATGCATTGGGATTTTTAACATTGTATGTTTTCTTTAGTCTGAATAGTAATGCATTGATACAAGTGATGTGAAACTTCGAATGCATACCAAATATCTTGATTTATAAAACACGAACAATATACTTTTGTTTCCAAACAATCATGATGTTTCTGATTTTTGAATACTAAATCATGTTTAGTTCGCGTTTCTTGTTAATTTATATTTGATAAAAACTTAGCTTTACGAATATTGAGACCTTAGGTCCTAGCTGTGATTCACATAGGCTCTGGTTTTCCAGAACCTCCCTTTTTTTCATGTTATACCCTGGGATGTAGACTCACACCCCTGCAATGTGAAAGCACGCTAAAAACACTATAAAACAGTTACACAATACTCACATGCTCGAATAGATTATAGGTGTGCAGACTCACTCTACCACTGCCCAATTGAAAGAGGCACAGGGTGAAAGGTTCGTATGGTCTGCAGCGTTCCTTAAAGCTCTTCGACCAACTATGTGTTCTCCCCAAGGCAGGAGTATCTCACCGTGCCGCAGGGACTATGTGTTCGATGCCTGTGGTTTTATGCCGATTTTAGACCCTCCAGATAGGATTCCCCCTAGTATGGCATCTAGGTCCCAGTGTATTCAAGCTGCTCTTATTAATGTGAGAACTCTGAGGAAGCACCATGTGGATGTATTCGACCTGATATTGGATAACGGCTTAGATTTGCTGTTCATCACGGAGACCTGGTTAGATGACACTTCGAATCCTATTGCTACTCTTGCCACCCCAGTTGGCTTTAAGATCGCCCGTTTAGACTGGAAGGTTGGAAGGGGGGGTGTTGCCATTATGTATAGGGAAAAGTGCTCTCTCCACATGGAGGACATCAATGTGTGGAGTGACATTGAAGTGCTGGACTTTAGCTTCCATCTTTCCACGCACTTTACATTGGGTGGCTCTCTTATTTATCGCCCCCCAGGCCCGGCTAGCTCTTTTCTCAATGCCTTTAGTGATGCCGTGGCGGAACGGGCGCTTCGTTTTTCACATTACCTGGTCTTAGGAGATGTTAATCTCCATCTCAATCAGCCTGAGACCAGAGATTCCAGTGACTTCCTGGATTCGCTCAATTTGGCTGAACTCTCACAATTGGTCCGCCTTCCCACGCACCAGGGTGGCCACTTATTAGATCCCATCTGCTCTAATTTCCCTATTCAGGCTGACCAGCCTCGGCCGGTCTCTTGGTCAGACCACTTTCTTGTCTGCTTTTCATAGGAGGTTCTGCAGCAGATGGTGCTATTGGAGTCCAATCTGCCCCCAATGTTTCGTAAAATTGATCCTCAGCAGTTTAACAGTGCCTTAGCTTCTTCGTGGCCTATTTGTAAGCAGGACTTGGAAGGGTGTCTGCTGGGGTTCACCAAATGGATCTCTAATTCGGTGACCGCGCTTTCTTTACCGCGTACCTCTAGGCTCGCTAGAGACTCCCCCTCCAAACCCTAGTTTTCGCCAGAGCTCCGTTTACTGAAACATGACTGTAAGGTATTGGAGAGATTATGGCGTGCCAATAACTACTGTCCACTGGCGAAACATGCGCTTAGAACCAAAAAAAAGGACTATTATAGGGAGATTATTGAAGAAAAAAATCTGTATTTTTCCTTGCGCATTCATCAGGCGAATAATAACCCAAAATAAATCTTTTCAATTGTACAAAGCATTGGGCGCCTCGTGCCCAGGCCTGTTCAGCACCAATCTCGGAGGCTTGGTGCAATGTTCTTGCCAAGTTCTTCCTAGATAAGATTCAGACTATCCACGCGGCTTTTTCCACCTGTTTCCAGGGACCTTTTGTTCCCTCTATTCCCTCTGGATTCTTAGCTTGCCCTACTCACACATTACTTGCTTTTTCATCAGCAGAGCTGCCTTGTACCCTTAGAATTCTTAAGGGTTTGAAATCGGGCTCACCCGCTGATCCGTGTGCAGCTAGGCTGTTAGCCTCAGCTGCTGATATCATTAATCATGAGGTCAACAATTTTTTTAATATGTCCCTGTCAGAGGGGCGGGTGCCTGTTATGTGGAAGCAGGCTATGATTCTTCCTCTCTTAAAAAGCCTTCACTTAACCCTTTGTCCCTGGGAAATTACCGGCCAATCTCTCTTCTGCCAAGCTTGGCAAAAGTTTGTGAGGCCATCCAAGAGTATCTGGATGCTGGCGGGAGGACAACTTTGATTATGCTGGACCTCTCGGCAGCATTCGACACGGTGCCTCACTCCCTTCTTCTTGCTCGCCTTTCGGAAATTGTTATTGCCGGTTCTGCCTTAGGCTGGCTCACCTCTTTCTTGGCCGACAGGTCGCATTAGGTCTGGCTCCCACCTTGTGTTTAAGCATCTCAGCCAGTACCTCCACGAGTTCCGCAGGGATCCTCCCTTAGCCCCTTACTCTTTAAAATCTATGTTACCCAGCTGATATATTTAGCGGAGGAGCTTGGGGTTAAGGTGATTGCCTATGCGGATGACACTCAGTTGCTGTTTACCTGGAAGGGTGACGATGCAGAGGTCTGCTCTGCTCAGCACTGCTTGCTTTCAATATTTCGCTGGTTGGCTCAGGCCCAACTGAAGTGTAATGAGGAGAAATCCGAAATACTTCTTTATGGTAAATTTCCACCTAACTTTAGAGAGTTATTATGGGCGGTAGGGTTTCCCCTGTACTGTATGTCAGACACTGCTGTAAAAAATCTGGGCATTTGGTTTGAGGAGAACCTTACCTTTGCTATCCAGATCAAGAAATTGGCGGGGTCCTGTTTTGGCATTCTAAATACGTGGAGGAAGTTTCTACCTCTTCTCCCAAAGGATGCGAGGGAAACTGTGGTCCGGGCATTGAAGAAGAGGTTCTCTTTTTATTTACCGTCAAGACAACTGCGTTCCGCCTCCAAATTGTTGGTTCAGATTCCCCGTTTTATCCATCAAAGGTTGGGCGGCTGCTCCCTTGTTCGGAAGGCGGCTCTTGGTTGGAATGCATTGCCTTTGGCTATACGTAGTACTCAAGATGCTCGGATCTCTCCTGTTTTAATCTCTAGAATTACGATCTATTTCATGTTTCGCGCCGGGACACTCTCTGGAGTAGCTGCGCGCGCTATAAATACATATAACAATAACAATAACAATTAGCCGCTTTCACCACTGGAAATTGTTACACAGCTATGCAAGGCTTTGTCTATACCAGGTATATTGCTGTAAAGGCGCTCGACTCTGGATTCCTAGCAGAGCCAAAAATGTTGAAGGCCTTACAAATAGCAGTGTCAGTGGGTGATTCAACTGGTCTTATCACTAAGTTATACAATGCTTCTCAACAAGAGAATGAGATACAGTGCTTCACCTCCCTCACTAGTTGGAATGAGCGATAGGAGAGGCCGTTGACTCAGGATGAGTGAATGGAATGCTGAGCACTGAGTGGATGCCTTATGGCAAATTCCAATGTTCGTATAATTCACTTTATTTTTTTGCACCAAAATGTATTACACGCCAATGAGGCTGAAGAGATATGGGGTGTGTGAGGATGCTAGTTGTGCGAAATGTGGCTTGGATGAAGTGGATTTTGTCCACCTTGCTTGGAGATGTGGTCTCATTCGCAGCTTCTTACATGTGCACTTACAGAGATTATAGGCGATCCTGTGATTTGCTCACCTGAGATTTGCCTTTTAGGCTTAGTAAAACAACTAAAGCCCTGTCATCGGCAAATTGTTGCTGTCTCCGTGTTATTGGCAAAACGTTTGGTTGCAAAGCCTTGTGGGGGGAGGGAGCTGCACCAAAAAAGACACAGTGGTTGAAAGAACTTGTTTATTGTAAAGAGCAGTTAGCCACATATGCTGAAGAAATACCTCAGGCCTCCATGCCAAAAGATTTTTGGGCCCTGCTCATGTGTTACTTACTGGCTAATCCCAATGTGCTATAGATCTTCGAATTTTAATATGAACAACACTGTAGGTGCTGTCTGATTATCCAAATGTTAATGTACATCTCTGATACCTGTATAAGTTTCCAAAATGTGCTGATGCAACGCATTGACTCTGCACTGCCTTGTTCCTTTGTTTTTCTTTTTTCGCTTTGTTTGCTCTTCATTATTTCCGCAACTCTGCATTGTGGGAATTATCGGTTCCTGTTGTTCTTATGCACAATTGTTTTAACATACTGTTGTCATAAGTTGCGATGTACGCTTGTATTACATCAATTTCCTCTGCGCAATTGGTATGCTTAACAACATATCTGCTGTACATTGATTGCAACATGTTTCTTGTTGAAGCGCAATAAATAAAAGTTTAAATAGATAAATAAATAAAAATGCATTTTAAAAGAAATTGCCCATCGCCCCCATTTATCTTCCAGAACTTGCTTGGCAGGAGCCAAATTATTTGACACATGGATTACGACCCCCTCTAATCATGGTGATCTGAGTAGAGCAGGCCACCAGTGTATATCCTGGAATTAAAATTGATCTATTCCTAACCCACGGGATGTGGGTTCTCAGTTGACATATTATGTCTAATCTCAAGGATCTTAATGACCTCGCCAACCCTATCATGTTTAACCTTGTCATTAAGACCACCGATGTTTATTGAGCAAATAGACATCCAAATAGACATCCTTCCCATAACTGTAACAGGTAGAAACTGATACAGAATCTGAAGGTAGCTACACAAAAAACATAACATCCCCGCAGGCTCTCTGGGTTTTTTCTACCACTGCTACACCACCAACCCACCACCACCCTCCACCGCTCCCCCATATCCCCACCCCAACCTCCCTTTCCAACCCTCCACTCCACCCTATCCCACCCACCCTTGGGCAGCCCTATGCTGAGGAAAAACAGACCTGTGTCGGTCTGTGGTGGATGGGGAACAGCTCCCCCAACCACTGGCGGTAATTACTTATCAATCATAACCTATTAACCCACACCCCTGTAACCGTCTAGTGGTCCAATTAGCTTAACCTTGCCATTTAAACTACTCATGATGGCCTAAAGACAAAGCAAGCAGATTACACAGCCATACGACCTACAATTATACCCCACCCTCCGCAAGAAAGTCCTTGGCTTTAATTTCTGAGGTACAAAATCTGGATCGATCCCCCAGATCACTTTCAAGAGAGCTGGGTTTATTAAAAAGGCCTGTGCACCCTTCTCCTGAAATGGCTTAATCATTTGGCATAGGCGTCAATGCCGTTCAACAGTTATATGACAAAAATATGTTCTGGTGAAGAATGAAAAGTCCTGAGAAGACCGTTGTGCTTCCGACCTAGCTTTCTCAAAGATGTTCTGTCGCAGCAAGAAAGTTCCAAAGTACACCAGCCCGGCATAAGGTTTTGCATCAGGTTTTACTGGCTGTCAAAGGGAGAAGGGGTCTCGGTGTGCTCTTTGGACCTCGTAAAGCCAATTCAATCCTTTTAAGTCCGGGAAGGCCTTACGCAGCAGTTCTACCATGTACAACCACACATCAGACCCTTCCCTACCTTCTGGGATCCCTAAGAACTGAAGGTTATTACGCCTTTGGCAGTTCTCTTGGTCTTCCTGCTTCCACTGGGTGTCAGTAAGTTGAGATTCATGAGCATCCGATTGTCCACAGGCACCAGCAATGTCTGTCTCAAGGGCAGCCGTTCTAAGCTCTAGGTCCGTCAGCTGCTCACTGATGGCATTACATGTCTTTGCTATCTTCCTGACAGACCCCTGCAGCTTACATGCTGCCGCCTGTAGGAGGTACTGCTTTCTCAAGGCTTAAATCAAATTGTGTTTCTTTGCTGGCTGGTGCTGTAGCTGGTGAGACAGATTTCAATATGGTTTCTTTGTTGGCAGCCAGCACTAATACCGTTCGTGGGGTCACCAGGTGACCCCGCAAACGGGATTAGTGCTGGCTGCCAATGAAGAAGCCCTATTGAAACCTGTCTCACCGACTTCAGCACCAGCCAGCAAGGAAAGAGAATTTGATTTAAGCCTTGAGAAATCCCAGGTCTGACTGACCGCTGTGGGCGAAACAGGTGTCAGGTGCTGCAGTCCTATCAATGTGCTATTAAGAAATCTTTGAAAAACAAGGATGTTATTCTTGTACTGAATTTCACAAAGCACTTACAAACCAAGCACAAAAAAGAAATGAGATCTCATTGTGTTCTTTAAATACAAATAAGCGGGAGAGGGTCATACTCAAAATCATTATCCCCTTCCCCTCAACTGAGTTTTCCATCCGGGTTGTTTTTTGCTGCCGATGCCCAGGTTTCCAAGTAGCAACAGAAACTGTGGTCATATCTATTGTCGGGGCAGACGCTTGCACTTCGGACTGTGGGGGAGCAGTCTCCTCCCCCCTACCATCAGCTGGTTTAGGCCCCATGGTGGGCACGGTGCCCAGTGTCGGCCGTTTGAATCTCTGGTCCAAGCAGGCTACCGCTTCCAGCAGCCTACGAGAGGCAAGCACAAGCTCTGCTTGTCGTAAGATGATCTCTAAACAAGGTAGGCTCCAGCTGATTTCATTCTTAATATTTGCCGCTATGCCAAGCATGCTTCAGTACTCAAATCTATCGGGTATGGGTGAAATCTTGCCACCTGGTCAGGGAGCTGCAAAAACAGCCATCTCAAGCAGACACCATCTTTTTTCCTCCAAGAAGGATGGGTGTAACTTGAACTCCCCAGGAATGGCACTTACATATATAAATATAGCAGGTGCCGCCCTTGAAGCTCCTCTTCGGTAAAGGACAAATTATCGTAACTCCTGAGATTGCGAAGGTAAAGCAAGTTTGTTTTCTTGGCGATACCATATTGAAAAATGATCTGAAATCCTTTGTGCAGGTGACTGCATCATTAATCTATTGTGCAATCTGTATGTAACTGTGATGAGTGAGTTCTTTATTGTGCTGTCCTGGTGAGAGCAGAGTCCATGGTTCACCCTTTAAATTACTACAAGTATGCAAATATACAAATTACTTGGAAGCTTTGCCCATTTGGCCTAGTCCATCTTAGTAGTATGTAAAGGTCTTCCTGCCTTTTGCTTGGGTCATGGACAGCTTATCAAGTGACTCCCCAGTGTGTTTCCTGCCAATTTTGGTGAGGAGTTCTGGATGGCGAGGAAAATGAGGATATCTCCATCAAACAAAGAAGCACTTACTTCATATAGTTAAGAGTAAAGACCCTTATTTGGTGGATATGTACCTATTTTAGTCCCGTTGTCTTCTCTATAGGAGGATTCATGTTATCACATTTTCTGGATAAAGGCGCACCAGGATCAATCACATTGCCAAAATGCACACAAGGTCACTGGTGACATTTTATCATGCTCCATTACGCAGCTGTTGTGTAGAATACACACTGGGCATTTACCCAAGGATGTAGCACTATGGTACCTCCTTGGGTAAATAGCTGTATGGTGAATAAGTGGCTGTGTGAGAAGCTGTATGGGTGAATGAGTGGCTGTGTGAGTGGCTGAGTGGGTAGATGAGTAGGTGTGTGAGTGACTATATAGGTGAGTGGGTGGGTGCCTGAATGACTGTATGGGTGAGTGACTGGGTGTGTACGTGTTTATATGGGTGTGTGAGCGTCTGTGTTGAGAGGCTGTATGGGTGAGTGTGTGGTGGTATAGGTGAATAAATGGGTGTGTGAGTAGTTGTACGGTTGAGTATGTGGCTGTGTGAGTTGCTGTATAGACGAGTAATTGGTTGTATGAGTAGCTCTAAGGGTGAGTGAGTGGCTGTGTTAGTAGCTGAGTGAGTGAGGGGATGTGTGAGTGGCTATATAGTTGAGTGAGTGGATGTGTGAGTGGCTCTATGATTGAGTGAGTGGTTTTATCTGTACTTCTACGGGTCTGTGAATGGATGTATGAGTGGCTGTGTAGGTTTTGAGTGGTTGTATAGGGGTGTGAATTGATGTGTGGATGATATCATCAGTGATGTCATTTGAGTTGTCAACAGTGATGTCACTGACCATGTCATGAGTGATGTAATATGTGAGGTCATAAGCAGTGCTTTGTGGGACCATAAGTTATAGTTAGGTCAGGTAGCTAAAACTGCTGAATTGCTTCTTTGGTTTTCCATGAGTGAAATATGTGCCTAACTATATCATCCCTGTAACATTTGTTTTTTTCAGTGAATTTAACTATAATATCCCTGTAACCTTTGTTTTTTCAGTGAATTTCTGTTTTTTAAATTCTATGTAAACATTTAAAAAAAATCTATTTCCTAACTGTAACCTGTAACCTTTGACTAGGTGTGTGAGTGGCTGTACAGGTAGATTAATGGGTGTGTGAGTCTCTGAGTGGGTGAATGAGTGGCTCCCTAAGTGTATGAGTGGTTCTGAGAGTGGGTGCATGAGTCTCTGAGTGCATTTGTTAGTGGGTGCATGAGTCTCTGAGTGGGTCTGTGTATGGTAAGTAGGGGTGGGCTGTAAACTCCACTCCACCAGCGGAGTTTCAGAGTCTTACCACTCCTTGTTCAGCAAAAACTCCTCCAATCTGCCGTCAGAGCAGAGTTTACTGGCATGCTCACCCATAGTCTCAGATTTCCACTGTGGGGGATGTACTTGTGGCAACAATAGGGGTTCTTTGCCCCTAACAACCCTCAGCAGCCTCCCCAAACCAGTAGTGCATCCAGAGGCCCCTAGCAGAGTGGTTAAGAAAGGGGGCAGAGCATCTGATGAAGTCTCAGCAATTCTCAGCAAGCTCGTTTTTTACCTTTATTTTGCCTCTTTCTGCTCATGTCTGACCTTTATTCTGGCTCTTTTTGACCATCTCTGACCTTTATTTTGCATCTTTCTGCTTGTTTCTGACATTTATTCTGCCTTTTCTGCTCATGTCTGACCTTTATTCTGCCCTTTTTTGACCGTTTCTGACCTTTATTTTGCATTCTTCTGCTTGTTTCTGTCCTTTATTTGAGCCTCTTTGTGCTCGTTTCTGACCTTTGTTCACCCTCTTTCTGCTCGTTTCTCACCTTTTTTCTTCTTTCTGCTCATTGTTGACCTTTATCTTGCTTCTTTCTGTTCATTTCTCACCTTTATCATCCTCTTTCTGCTAATTTCTGACTTCTATTCTGCCTCTTTCTGCTTGTTTCACACCAATATCTTGCCTCTCTCTGCTCATTGCTGACCTTAATTTTGCCTCTTTCTGCTCATTTATGATCTTTATTCTGCCACTTTCTTCTTGTTTCTCACCTTCATTATGCCTTTTTCTGCTCATTTCTCACTGTTATTCTGCTTCTTTCTGCTAATTTATGACCTTTATTCTACCTCTTGCTGCCCGTTTCTGACCTCTATTAGCCTCTTTCTGCTCATTTCTGACCTTTATTCAGCTTCTTTCTGCTTGTTTCTTATCTTAATTTTTTCTTTTTTCTTGCTGTTTATGACCTCTATTCTTCCTCTTTCTGCTTCATGCTGACCTTTATTCTGTCTCTTTTTGCTCATTTCTCACCTTTATTTTGCCTCTTTCTGCTCGTTGCTGACTTCTATTTAGCCTGTTCCTGCTTGTTGCTCACCTTTATATTACCTCTTGCTGCTGGCTTCTGACCTCTATTTTGCCTCTTTCTGCTAGTTTCTAAAGTTTATTCTTGATTTTTCTGCTCGCTTCAGACCTTTATTCTGCCTACTTCTGCTTGACCTTTATTCTGCCTCTTTCTGCTCATTTCTAACCTTTATTCTGCCTCTTGTTGCTCGTTTCTGACCTCTAATCTGCCTCTTTCTGCTGACCTTTATTCTTTATTTTTCTGCTCCCTTCTGAACTTTATTCTGCCTCTTTCTGCTCATTTCTGACCTTTATTCTGCCTCTTTCTGTTCATTTCTGACCTATATTTTGCCTCTTTCTGCCTTTTTTTACTATTATTCCACCTCTTTCTGCTCATTTCTCACCCTTATCTTGTCTCTTTCTGACCTTTATTCTGCCTCTTTCTGCTCATTTCCGACCTTTATTTTGACTTTCAAAGCTCCTGCCAAGCATAAGCAAACAGCTATGTCCCGGGGATGGTAACCCACGACATAGCAGGAGCTGAGCCTGGAGGGTGGTGGTCCCCAGAACCATGTATGGCTCCTTTCCTTTCTTGTTCCTGGGCAATGGGGAGATTGTGGTCCCCAGGGCTGAGAATGGCCCAGGAAAGGTGGCCGCATGGCCTCTTTCCCATTCTTGGCAAAATGTATTTGGCCCCGGGGAGGTGGTGGTTCCCAGGGCTCAGGGAATCCATGGGCCCCCCCCCCCAATAGTGTGTGATTGCACCAGAGAGGTGGTGGTCCCCAGTGATTATCGAGCCCCGTGCCCCCCTACTTTTTTTTAAAGGAAATGCCCCTGATTCCTTTCCCACCTGGGTACCCTTTTGAAATACATTTTTTAATACAAATGTTTGCCGCTAATGTGCGAACATTTAAAACAGATTATTTTAAGCCATGGCGGGGTTCCAGGGGAACCCCATGGCTTGGGGGCCAGGTTATTCCTACCCTGCCCCATTTTCATTGTTTGAAATTTTTTTGTGGGTCTCGGCTAAAGCTAACTTTCAAGATGGCTGCCAACACTTCCTGGTTGAACTGTTGGCAGCCAATCAGAGCTCTGCATTTCCTTGCACACGCTCATTATTATTTGGAAAGCCACAGATATCACTATCTTGATTTTCTTCAATTTCTCTACAAATACTGAACAGATTTACTCCAATTAACTGAAAGCATGATCTGCGTAACCAAATCTTCTTTTCTGCCAAATTTGCTGTAATTCCGCCCAATACTTTAGCCTGCAGAATCAACTAAAGATCCTATGGCAATTAACATGGAAATACACTCTTATTTTGACCACCCCTTTTTCATGGCCCCCACTTCACAGAGCGGCCCAAAACTTTCTATGCACAACAAGATTCAGTGGGGCACTTTTTGGGGGAAATGTCATGAAGATTTGTCAAACAGTGATAAAGATATAGGCAAGTCCAAAAATGCCTTTCCTATTGAAACTAGGTCCCAACTACAACCTCTACTGGTGACAACCAGTAGGTAAAATAAATATGGCAATGGTATTGCATGGTAACCGTTGTGTTGTAAAGGCTTTTTTTTCCTGGACAGTGATGAGGACTAGGTACGGAGGAGCCATGACATACCAGCCATAGTGTTTGCCTTTGGCTTTGAGAAACCAGGTTCCAGTCCGTCCTTTTCACAACATTTTATTTCTGACAAATCACGTAATCACCCAGTGTAAAAAAAAAAGACTTTAATGTAATTTAAGCTCATGCCCTTGGGCCAAGTTTGCATGGTGTAAAGAAACAACAAATGATACCCAGTCAAGACTGTGTATGCCTCGCTAGCAATACATAGATTTGCAAATTAGTATCACTTGTTTGAAAAAATATATAAGATTCTAATTATCACTAATGAAATATGACTATTAAATGTCAAGGTTTTATGGCATTAACAGTACCACCTGACTGGGTATTCTAATTTACTCTATAACTGAACTGTGTTTAGTACCATGAGGAAGATTTCCAACCAATAGCCTAGAGAATGTTTTTGGAGTTGCCAGTTTGATTTAAAAAAAGTATTTCTTGCTTCATATTACAGGTGTAAAGGGGCCCCACCCTGGGTGTACAGATTCAGGAAATAGTTGCAAAGTTACTGGATGGGCCAGATTCAGGAAACAGTGGCAAAGTTATTGGATGGGCCTTGGGTGTCAGAAGCTGCAGTTAGGTCACACGGGGAGAATGTAAATTGAAGGCAAGGGTACATGAAGCTGCCTGTATTGTCAGGCATGTCTGGGTGATCGGCATACTCAATTGTTGCTTAAAAAATGCCTCACTCATCAAATGCCATGCATTGCAATCAACAGCTTGAAAACATGTTGCAGTTCATGAAGAGGGGTGGGGAAAACAAAGACCACAAGCAGTCATCAGTTGCTTGAAGACTTGATGCGGTGTACCAGTGTAAGGGTTCATCGGTCACATACAGTTGTTACACACTATAAAAAATGATGTGATACACAACAGTTCAGCACCTGAACCCAGAGGCCTAGCTATCAATGATGCCGCAAGTGCAGTGGCTAGAGCTAAGAAGCCCCAGAGGCCCAACCAACACTAAATAAAGCTGCATTTTATTCCCCAAATAACAGTCTGGGTTCCTAGCTCCTTGCTTGCACTAAGTCCTGTGGGGCCCATGCTTTGCCACTGAATAGGCATCAGTCATATGCATATACAAAGATGCAGGGGTTAACTACAGTGAGCTATCACAATCATCAGCACACAACAGAAGGCAGTAGTACAGTATTTACCCATGCAGGCTTCTCCAATCCTCAACAAGTACACTGGTTATACAGAGCAGTTCCTGTTCTCAACATCTCAGACCTCTTCTTGGCGAAGTGCCTGTGCTGAACTCAGAATATGACTGACTAAGCAGGTTCCCTTCATGTTGGGCAGTCTATCTCAAAAGCCCATCACAACAGTTGCAGCAGTGTTTCTTCTGAGCAGGTGGGGCATAATCTTTACTGCCTCAAGTTCTCACCTGCCTTTACATTGGTGTGTAGAATTCCTAGAGTAAAAAGGTGAAAAGAGGATATTCTCCAGTGAAAGTTTATATCCAATCACGAGTCATTCAACTCAATACTGATATGTCAACGTATTCCTACATAATTGATTGCCATGTGGTCTATCATGTGCTTGAGGTGTACTTACCAACCAGTAGACCTCTCCCATAGGTCCCACTCATTGATGGTTGAATGCCGGTGATGAATGAATAATGAGCACTGCCAGGGTACTTTGCAAGTACGTTGATGAAGAGACCCAGATGGTCCACGATTGCCTTCACGTTCATGGAATAGGTGTGCTTCCTGTTGCAGTAGATGTGTTTGCTGCCGCTGAAGGCACGAGTTGCACATGGGTGCAGTGCATTGTCCCTGACACATGTTGAGAATCTTGCTTAGGCAAAGAAAACTTGCTTTTTCTCCTGTTGTTGCTGTGCTGTGTTGAGAAAGTAAAGGTATTGGGGTGTGAGGCTTATGATGGCATTCAGGACAGTGGGGAGGAACCCGGAAAAAGATTCCTTGGATACCTTGGATACACCCACTTCTCTGGCTGTGGTGGGTCAAAAAGTTCCAGATGCCAGCATGTACAGGACAGCCAGTAGCTTGGCCTGTGGAAGGATGTTGGTGCAGCATTGCGATGTTGGCTGCTGCCTTGGTGCAATCTGGTGCAGGAGGCGGAATTAGACTCCCTAATGAGCCTGTAATGGGCAATGACCTCTTCCTGCCTGAGTTCCATGAGAGTTATCCTCTGGTAGTAGGTCCCCTCCCTTCTCCTGCGCTGACTCTGTGGTGGTACTGGTGGTGTTGGTGATCTCCTTGGTGCTCTGAGCTGCAATAGCAGTAGATCTATGGTGAGGTTTGCTTGCCAAACTGATTTGGGTTTGTTCTGCTTTTATACCAGTGTGCTAACGTAATTTTAAGACCAGCTTTTCCTTAGCTCTAATGGGACTTTGCGCCTGTTTTCAAAAGTAGAGGTGTTTCTGAAAATCCTTGTACATATGGCAGCATCAGTTTTGTGATTTTTTTCCAAGGTAATGCCTAGCTAGCATATCATTACTGGAAAATGGCGTTAGCCTGATCTGCATAAAAAATATAGGGGCTAGCAGTGGAGAAGTGACACTAAGGGGATCTCGCATCACTTTGTAAATATGGCACTAAAATGCTGCGGCTACAAAAAAAGTGATGCTGCGGCGACATTACCTCCTTGTAAACATGCCCCCATTTTTCAAGGGGAAATGCATTCATCGATGGAAAAGCAAAGAGGATTACACTAACAGGTTCCGAGGGTGCGATGGTTCAGATCACATCCTACACGCAAGTGACAGGAATGAAGGATGATTCCATGTATTTTGTCCCTAAGTATATTCTAAAACAGGCTGGGGAAGGGTAGCAAGAGGAGTGGAAAATGAGAGGATGTGTGCAGACAGAGGAGGGATTGCGGACAGGTCAAAATGGTAAAATATGTTTGCCTATGACAATGTGTTCTTCCATGGCCTGCCTCTTTCATGGTCCTTCACATGTGGGATGTGATGAAATGATCTGCTTGTTTTCCCAATGTTGGTACAGCACTGTCACGTGGCCATTGGGGACATTGTCAACATCACTAAGTTAGCATGAGCCCTGCAGCCTTTATGCAGCTTTGAGCACCTTACTATATGGCTTTATTTTTGCAAACAACTTTGTTTGTGCCTTTCACATGAAAACTGTCGGCTGTGTTCGTGCTCTGCCTGTTCCTGGAGTTTAGTCTGAACATTGTGAGCAAGGTCGATAAACGATGCCCCTTGTTATTCTGTTCTGGTCGGGCCCTAGCACCTAGACAAAACATACCAATGCAGCTGTTGGAAACTCGTACTTTGATATTATGGGGATACATGCATAGGGAGCACACACTTGGAGAGGGATCTTTCCAGGGAAAAGAGCGAGTCAGCACCTATGATGTAGACTTACCATCCACAGTCTAAGGTATGGGGTCTGCAGACAAAACCCAGAGATCTTCTAATATATAATAATACTTCTTCTTAGCAAGGGGAGGGAAGTTAACCTCTAAAGTCTTTTCTCTATTGTCTTTCTATTATGACATCTCCCTTCATGATATATGTCCTAGCTGCTATGTTGACTGTATTTGTACTATGCATTTTCCTGCTTGTTGTGGCACGTATAATGCATGTTAGGGCACGATAGTTAAAATACATATTGTAAACTGTTTTGTGTCTCTGTCAGATCTTATTGTGGACAGGTACAAGAGTGAGTTTGAAAGGGTGTGTCGTGTTACCGCAATTCCTGAGAGATCTTGGAGTGTTTTGTTCTGGGGTGTCTTATCACTTGTTTCTCTGTGTGTGAGTAGGAGAGCAAGTGAGACCCTATAGCTAGTCGGTCCTGGACTTATGGGTACTCAGGTGGTAGGATGACTCAGTCCCTACTTACTAAGGTCCCATAATCCTACGCATAGTTCTGTTCTTGGCCAGAATCCCTGAAACATGGCACCGCCAACGTTTGGTCTGTTACTTATTCACAGGACCCCTGAGTAGTGCTTTTGCTTGTCCACAATCTCTATCGCCGGTTTGCGGAGACGTACGTGGTGGGCGGGGGCAAGGCCTCCTATATTTTTTGTTTGTAGGTTTTTCAAGCTTGAGATTTAACAGGTATTTGTTTTGACCCAGTGTTGCAGTACTGATTTCCTTGCTTTCTTTTCCCTGTGTATCATGGAAGTGGCCATTCCAGCAACTAACCACGCTGCGGTTATAGCATTTTTAAATGGCCATGGAGTCCCCGTTGTGGGGTCTACTATTGTTTTTGTTGACACAGCGGACACTGCGTTTCACTTCCAAGTCTTCTACTCTTGGGTTACATTTCCTGCGGTGGATGGGACTGATAATTTCTTTCATGATTTTATGGGAGCTGCTGTTGCGAGTGCATATTTTCCTTATGCATTGCTTGAAGTTCTGTTGTCAGCTTGGGAGCATACCGTTTGGTTTAATGGCGCCCTTCCTCACACTGTTTCAGCTGTTCGACTAGGCCCCTTGTCTATCGAAGGTTTTGGCTGGTTTTACACCACATCCTAATTATAAGAATGTTACTCTTGCAGAGCTTCGTCAGCTGCATACGACATTGATTACAATACATAGAAGTGCCATACAATTTATGTCACATGCCATTCAAGTGGCTCTGGTTGGAGCTGCATCTCTGCCACCAGGACACAGTGGAATTGCTATAAGTCCCATCCTGATTAACTCAGTGAGGGGCAAACGTCCTCAAAATAGAGATGATTTACTATTTTGGCTTGTATAAAAATTTGAGCAGCTGGAGGCTGTTTTTCCACATACAGCTCCTTTTGAAAAACACACAATCCTTAAAATGAGTTTGCCAAGTGGTCTAATTCCTACTATAGCTGACTGCACCACCTGGGGGACTGTGTTTGCTACGGTGTATACACTGTGCTTTGGCACCCCCTCCATGAGCGTTCTACCGACCGTTCTAAGGAAGGTTCAAGATGGACACGGGGCTGGTCCAGCCCTGGATTTGGGGATGAAATTAGTGGGCATGTTCCCTATTGTCTCCGAAATGATTCTGGCCATCATTAAAAGTGAGGCAGTTTTCTTGCAAGTGCGCCAGCGCCTAGCCGCACTGGCGGACGTTGATCGGCAGTTCCCGTCTAATATTGCGAATGTGTATACATCTTTAGGACGCAATAGCTTGATGAATTCGACCCTTTGCTCAGGTGCAGAAAAAGCCCACTCCTGAAAAGGAGTGTCGTTCAGTCTTTCCTACAAAAGCTTGGAGCAAGCAGCAGCAACAACATAAGCCTAGTTCTAGTGCAGGTTCGGCTCCACCTAATGCTTCTGAACGTAGTTAGGATTTGGGCGACCGCTCTAAAATTAAGACACAAGAGAGGTTCCAGGTCCCTGATCCTTGTTCTCCTCATTCCTTTCAGGAATCGTCGGATAAACAGTTTGGCAGAGGGGTATGTCAAGATCGCAGACAAGGTGAATCTATGCAAACCAAACGTGACACGCAGTACCAGTTTGATGTGAAAGTCAAACAGGAGGGAACACCACCATATCATGCCCCATTTCAAAAGAAAATGGTTGCGGCTTTGACAGCAAAATATGCCCTAGACCGTGAGAACCCTGCTCCTCGACAGGAGTTGGGTGGGGAACCTCCTTGACAGCATGGCTGAGGTTACCATAGTGCGGCAGACACTCCACAAGCATCTGGAGGTGATAGCAACTGATACTTTCATTTCAGTGGAAACAGCTGACACTCGTGTTGCCCCCCTGATAGGCTCTATGACAAAGGCCTCCAAATAGAAGGTGATATTAAACGCATTAATAAAACAGTCTTTTGGGATAATCTCACATCTTCTTATGATATTCTGTTGGCGGAGGTGGATTGGCCTACCCCTTTTGTTCTAACTTCCTCTAAAGAGGAGGATGTTATTTTCCTGAGTTTTTTGCAATATGTCCCAGAAGAAGTTAAACTTGCTTATGCTTCGGAGTGGGCATTAGCCCTTGCTCTCGCACTAGATCACAATCAGGCGGGTTGGGACGGAGATTCACCCACGCATGTAGTTCCTTTACATTCTACACCACAGCCCCAACCCCAATTCCCAATAAAATGTGATGCAAAAGCGTCCGTTGGTGAACTTCTTACCCAGTTGGAATATCAAGGTGTGATTGAACCCTGTGTCTCTTCAAAGAATAATCCTCTTTTTCTGATATTGAAACCAAACGGTTCATATCATATCGTATAATTTTGAATTACAGACATTTAAACAGTCATGTGCGCACCATTGTGGTACACAACACCCACAGCTCTGCATTAGTCAACAACATTGCTAGAAAAAAGTATAAAACTACTTTAGATATTTCCAATGGATTTTTCAGTCAAGCTTTGGTTCTTGATAGCCGTGACTTGACAGCATTCAGCATGTTAGGCAATCAGAAAAGATAAGCGAGTTTGCCTACGGGATATAAGAATAGCCCAGGTGTGTTTGCGGCACGCATTGTGACAATTTTGCATGAGATTGATCCAGATGCTTTCTCATTCATTGATGACAGTTACTTGACAGATGATGAATTAAATCTGCATCTCTTCCGCGTGCACCGCATTATCACGCGTTTTGCTGACTTAGGCTACAAATAACATTTTGTGAAATCACACATAGCCTTCTTGGCAGTTCTTTGTCTTGGTTATGAACTCAATAATGAAGGTAGGGGGCTGGTCCCCCACTTTCTGGAGAAATGTGCTCAATTGCAACCTCCATCTACTATTAATTAATTGCAATCATTGCTGAGTTTTTAAAATTTCAGAAGGACATACATTCCTGATTATGTCCAGCATATCAAACCACTCTACACATTAATACAACCCTCTTTTTCGTCTTCCAGGTGACTTCCAGAACACACCACAATTCTTCGGTCTTTGCAGTCTAATCTGCTTGCAATCAACTTCTTGTTAACACAACATCATTCTACAAATTTGGTCATAAGGATTGTTCCAGGAATGTTAGGTTTCACTTACTTGACATTCAATGAAGGGGACATGGTCCCCATTGATTACAAATCACATTTGTATACATCAGCGGAGATGTGTTTTCCTCTATTGAAAAAATGTTGACAGCTGTTCAGATTGTGATTCTGAAGGAATGCTCTCTGGCACAAGGGAAACGCATTCTCATGGTGTCGCCCGTTGCTGCTTTAGAAGCTGTCACAAAAGCGAGTGCTGTGAATTCTATGGCTTTACATCCCCGTTTGACTTAATGGGCAAGTTCATTGACATCGGCTGATGTCAATTTTATCTTTGACCCTTCTTCGCAGTCAGAGGAGATTTCACAATTAGAACACATTCATCCTCCTCCATTGTCTTTATTTCCTCTTGATCAGTACAAATGTATTATCTACACCGACGGTTCCGCTCAACCCGCTGTTGGTTCTTAGCATGCTTATTCAGCTGCCTGCGCAATTGTGGCAGGCACAATTTGTGAAGGAGATTTTAAATCTTCCTTGGTGCACACACAATCCCTTGGTGACTCTACGGCTCATTTAGCTGAGCTATGTGCTTTGGTTTTGGCTCTAGAATTTGCTGATCCAAACGTCCCCACACTTATAGTGTGCGATTCCTTTTACTGTGTACAATCCTTTAATGGCAACTTGTTTTTTTGGTTACAGAATGATTATCGTGATTCTAAAGGAAGCGCAATTAAGCATAACACGCTTGGGTCGGAGTGGCCGCTCTTAAGGAACATCTACCGCTCACACATGTTATTCATACGTTAAGACATCAGCGTGTGGGAGTCCATGCTGTTGGTAATTCTTTGGCTGATGAGGCAGCCAAATCTGCAGTAGCCACATGTTCAGTAGCACTAGTAACTTGGTGCAAGAGTAAAATTTATGATGATTTTCTTGCGGCTATAGCTGCAACGAAGAAGGAAACAGAGTTCCCCCAAGTTTTTAATTCATGTTACACATATCACTTGTCTTCTGATAAAGTCCCATTTGCAAGTATTCCATTCATTGGGGATCGACTGATTCCCAACGAGGACCGCAGACTTTCTTTAATTATTGGTGCACATGAGGACGTGGCATCTACCCATACCGGAGTGAATGCAGCAATTACCCATGTTACAGCAACGATTCTGGTGGCGTGGTTTATATCAGCAAGCGCGTAAATATGTTCTTGCTTGCGATATATGTCAAAAAATTAAACCTTTTACAGTGGCACGCCCACCACATACTCAACTTTACATTTCCAATCAGCCCTTTGGCCACATTTACCTTGATCACTACGGTCCTTTGACTTCAGACACTGCATTCAAACATATTTTGGTTGCAGTGGATTCGTGCACAAGGTTCCTTTGGGTTTGGCTGCAACGTAGTGCTGACGCTCGAACTGTTATTAAGGATTTGTGTGTCTTTGTTGGGACATTTGCCTGAGGCACTGTCCATTCTGACCAAGGTCTGGGGTTTGCCTCTAAGGCTCATGGGGATGTGATGTAGTCTTTAGGATTGCAGGTGCAATTCTCATCTCCATATCGGCCTGAGTGCAATTCAGTTGTGGAACCGTGACTTAAAGCAATCTTTAACAGCAAGGGTATGAGGTACTGGCAGGGGCTGGCTGACTCATCTTTATAGAGTTCAGTGTGCACTTGAGAGGGGCGTGGCTAGCCAGCCAACATGGCGGACACAGCCCCATCTTGCTCTGTCCTAGTGGCCTTGATTATCTGCAACTTATTGTCAAAGACGCCGCAGTACATCGTTAAAACCGAGCACCAAGGCAGCACAAACCTTCAGTAAGGAGCAGAGAGCAGAAAGCTGTACAGCAAAGCACCGAAGGGCGAGGTCACGTTGCGAGACACGCCTCTGCGCCATCCCATGCGGAGGAACTTAGGAAGCTCCAGAGAAACTCAGGTGGAGTCACACCATCATCAGGGGAGAAGGCCCCGGAGCTGAAGCGCACCCAGGCAACTTTGTAGTGCTGTCGCTCCCTGCACTATGAGGCATGGACTGCACGGATAAGGGAGGCGACCCAGGCTGAAAAGCAGACGAGACCACGAGTGAGCAGCCAGGATCATCTCTGTTCGACATGAAGGCCAAGAGATCCTCTGGACCATGCCGCCAGCGCGCCTGCCGGCAGAGTCAGATGGTACAGCCCTCGTGGGAACAAGAGCCCTCTGTGCCTTAGGTGGTAAGACGCGCGCACCCATGGGATTAAAGAGGAGATCAAGGCTGGCCTCGGCGGGCACAGAGCGGTGACAGAGGATGTTGGGGAGCTATTGAGAGGCAGCGTTTCAGGGGAGGTGAGCGGTGCCCTCCTTGGCACTAGCGGCCCAAAGATAAATTATAGCCAAGAGCAACGAGGAGACAGGCCCTGCCCCGGGGAGTCAGTAGAGGCACCGCAAACCATGCACAGGCCTAGCAGCGGGAAGACCTCATTAACATGGATAAATAACACCCATTGAGCAAGCGATAAGGGCCTTCTGAGCTCCAGTTGGTAAAGCATGCATTCTCCAGGAACAAATACAGAAGAAAGAACCCACTACACTGGCCCCAGGGGCGAGGTGCCCGGTAGTACTCCCCCTCCTCCCCCACTACATGTGCCTACCAGCCAAATAGAGGAGCAGAATTCCAGTGGTGAGCGCACCTGGAATCCCAGCAGAGGGGCCACACACATCGACTAGCGCAGGGGGAGGACTGGACTAGAGACTTCGGGCAGTGCAGGGCACAGTAGCCAACAGTATATGCCCCTAGAACTGGCAACCCAAGCAAAGATATGCGCGGTGGTCATCTTAGAAGACTAAAGGCCTACAAAATGCCAAGGGCAACTCCGCCGTAGCAACAGCAGGCTAGAGCCACTTGGCAGAAGCAAGCAAAGGCACACGCATACACCTGAGCTAGAACTCGGCAACCTAACACGCAGCACTGCAGCGCAACACACTGCAGATGCTCGAATTAACAGATACAGCAAGGAGCAACACCACAAGCAGAAGAATATCACCCGCAGGTGTGATCTACATGCCCACGGTGCAGAAGTTAGTCGTGGGATGCCTAAAAAACACCACACAACACTCAGCTGCACAAACAGAGGCACATGGAGGGCAAACCACATGCTCAGAAGCAATAGGCGAGGCCATGAATCCACTGCTATCATCCAAGCTCGACACAGTGCTGGTAGCGATTGAAAAAATAGGTACCACCTTAGACCAAACCCTCGCAACACTAGCACAAAAAATGGATAAGGTGGCATTGGCCTTCACCCTACTCAGAGCGGATCACTACAAACTGTCAAACAGGGTGCAAATGCACAAGCAAGTACTATCAGAACTGAAGCCAACCACCTGCAGCCATGCAGCAGCATTGCAGAACATCATAAATCAATTCAGCATACTAGAAGATCGTCTGGAAGATGCGGAAGGGTGGTCCCGCCGCAACAACATACGCACAGTGGACCTTCAGAGGGGGAGGAAGGGCATGACCCAATGACATACATCGAAAATTGGCTGCGGGAGCTCTTACATGAGGGCTCCTTGTCGCCGCAGTTTGCAGTGGAGAGAGCACACAGAGTACCAACACGCCGACCACCACCAGGATCCAGACCACGGCCACTACAATTCAAATTAATACATTATAGAGACAGAGATACAGTGCTCAGAGAGACCCGCAAGCTCGTGGAAATTAGGATACAAAATCAGCAGATCATGCTATTTCCAGACTATACACTACAAGTGCAAAGGCGCAGAGGATTGTTTGCAGAGGTCAAGAAGCAGCTCCGGATGCTAGACATTACTCTTTAATGTTCCTAGCTCGGCTGCACATAATTATGAAAGGTCAAGCAAAATTCTTTGACACACCATTCGAGGTGAGGGACTGGCTGAAAGAGACAGGTCAATCAATGGGGTCCAGGCCGCCCATGGACTCACACCCTCCACTCCAGATTAACAGGAGGCACCGTTGTAGCAGAACAGGGACCAACAAGGAACAAAGGAAGTCAGAATGCCAAGAGGCCCTCTAGGTGGCTGCAAATATCCGAACTGCCTCGCAGCCCACTGAGCTGGACGCACATTCGACCTGCTCCCCAAGATCCACTAACTCATCTCCAGCCTGCTTGATGAAAGAGATTCTGTCCAGCTATCCGACATCACTACGCAAACTTCGGAGAACATAATATAGACAATGGACAATTGTACAAAACAATGTATCCTTTTGAAGCTAGTATAAACATTATGCATAGGTGTGCACAGCACATTCCTGCCGCAACACGCTCCCTCCCCATGATAGACACACTCTTAGTGCACACAAATGAAAGGCAGGAACCCGATAATTACCTAGAACGAGGCAAATCCTAGCACACACAAGCAAAGCACACATCACCACGAATCAAGACATCCTCATCATGGGCCACTGTTGGGCCTCACAGTTTGGACCAGCATCGACTCCGATCTTGCCTGATACAAGTTATACACTACCCATTTAAACCCCGAACCCCTTATGCGTCCACACTGTCAGTGAAGGACATGCAGGATGCCCTGGGTTATGGTAGCCTTCGTGTCCCATCCCAGGCAAGGAAGCACAAAATACATGTATGGCGCAAACTAATATCCTGACTCGGAATATGAGGGGCATCCACACGCCCAGCCGCAGATACTCCATATATGCTTAACTCCTACGCAGGCACACTGACATCATGTTGTTGCAAGAAGCACACCTCATCCAGGAAAAAGCAATCCACCTGCACAAATGTTGGAGAGTACTAGTATATAGTGCAAACTACTCCTCGCAAGCCAGGGGGGCGATCACAGGGGTCAAGTCAGGCTTTTCCACACAAAGCCGATGAGATAATCATAGACCCAGAGGGGAGGTATGTGTTCGTTAATGGCACGCTGAACAGCCAAGATATACCTTTGGGCTCAATATTTGCCCAAATGTAGAACAAAGCACATTCCTCAGGAAACACACAGGGTACTGGCGGGTTGGAGCAAGCTCCCTTGGTTGATAGGTGGAGACTTTAATTCAGTACTGGACATAGACTTAGATAGATCATACCCCCCTCTGATGCATACAGTAACAGCATCCAATGCACAGGCTCTCAAGGAGTGGCTAACAAACGTATCCCTAATAGACCTATGGAGGGCACTCAATACCATGACGTGAGTATACTCTTTTTACTGCACAGTACACGATCTACATGTTCATCTTGACCGAATAGTAATATTATCCCCTCTACTCCCTCTCATTAAACACACAGAATATCTAGGACACACACACTATGATCACAGCTCACAATTCCTGCAACTTACATGGGACCCGAGGCCCCCAGTGCTCATCTTGTCCCTACAGCCTGTAGCACTGGAAGACCGAGCGTTTCGCGCGTCCCAAGGGAAATCCATAGTAGAATATTTTGAGATAAAAGAACACACAGCAGAAGATCCCCTTCTGGAATTGGACACCTTCAAAGTGACTCTTAGGGGCATTGCTTGGGGCCCACCTGGAATATCTGAAAACAACTTAACGATGGGCTAAGCCGGATAGAACAGCAGCTGTTGAAGCACGAAACCAAACATGCAGCAGGTATCCCAAACACTAGGCACCTGGGCAGACTAAGATCAGAGCATACAGATTTACTAGAGCGGCTACGATGCCATAACTATGCAGCACATTTAGCGCACACACACACCTTCGCGGACCACGCAGGCAAACTGCTAGTGTGGCTCCTGCGTTAACAACAAACTAGCCGCCCCACAGAAGACTTACACGCCGAGGCAGGGCAGCTAGTCCAGAAACAACATGAAATACACAACGCAATGACCAGGCACTACGCTAACTTGTACTAATCCCTGGGTCCGTTGAACGATATATTACTTTGCACAAATAATGCCCGAAGAAATTAGAAGTGCAACTATGGCTCTCGCCAACAGGAAGACCCCTGGCCCAGACGGCCTACCGGAAGAGTTTTGTAAAGCATACACCGCAGCACTAGTCCCCCATCTGCATACACTGTAAACAGAAGCAGCTAGCCCACAGTGACTTCCCCCATCTATGGGAGAAGCAAACTTAGTATCCCTTCCCAAGCCAGACAAAGACCCCACAGGCAAAGGAGCTTACAGACCACTAGCCTTCCTAAACATAGACTACAAAATAGTAGCAAAACTACTAGCCGACAGACTTATACAAATAATACCCTCATTAGTACAAGCAGACCAGAATGGTTTTATACCCTCCAGGAGCACCTTATCAAACTTAAGGCAATTCTTTAGGCTAGCCACCTACTCACAAAGTCATTTACCACATGTGGGGTACCGTGTCCTGGCCCTGGAAAAGACCTTCGACTCACTGGAATGGGGATTTCTCTTCGAAGTTTTAAACAAATATAATCTAGGAGACTTTTTCACTAGCATGTTCTGTTTACTGTATGACATGCCAACGGTAAGGGTAAAAATAGGCCCTTACCTGTCAGAGCCGATAAAGAGATGTAGAGGGACCAGGCAGTGGTGCCCCCTCTCCCCACTCTTATGTGCTCTGGCAATTGAGCCGTTAGCAGAGACTCTCAGCGCAGAGGTGATAGAGGGTATCACGCTAGGCAATGGCACACATCATGTCATTATATGTAGACGACCTCCTACTGTACATAAGAGACAGTCACCAAGTACCTCGGCGACTGTCTCTCACACTTGAATGATTCACTACTATATCAGGCCTTAAGGTAAATGTCCCTAAATCCGGCCTGTAACCCTTTAGCAAACACAACATAGATCCTGGTTACACACTAAATGGAGAACAGGTTCAGAGGCATGAAACCACATTTAGCTATCTAGGTATACGTGTATACCGCAACCTACCAGAACTACTTGACAGAAATCTAGGCAAGGCCATAGCAGCAATCAGGTTACAAGTGAACTTCTGGAAGACACTACCGCTATCAATCACAGTAAGGGTGATTGTATTGTTTCACAAACCTTCCATTATATGTCTCCCATCTTAATTCCGCCCCTTAGAAGCTCTGATCCGGGACTTCATATGGGGAAACTGAAGGCACAGAGTGGCAATTAGAAAGCTATACTTGCACATGGACCAAGTGGGCCTAGCAGTCCCAAATGTAGAGCAATACTACTTGACTGCTCAACTGCAGTGGACAGCCAGGTGGTTAGCAGATCGACACAGCGAAGACACAGGGAACACACTCCCTCCTGCACAGCTCCCAGAACTGCTGAGGTTATTCCATCCTTACACCAAAGCCAGTACCCCAGGCTCGTTGTTATTGGGGGTGGTGCATAAATGCTTCCGCAGAGCACTATACATTACTCAAACGTCCATCCCATACACCCCCACCCTTCCACTGGAGGGAACCCCTCAAGGTCTCACAGTAACATCAGGAGCTGAGCTGCAACAATGGCGAGAGCAGGAATTCAGGACTTTGGTGATTTGTACCTTCACAGGACGCTACGTCCATATACTACACTTGTAGAAGAGGAGGAATGCCCCCCCCAGGCAATTCCTATTACACCGTTCTCTCATAGCAGCACTAACCACCAAATGGGGGGATTTATCCACAGAACGAAGCATGCACCACACAATACAATATATACATGTTGTGGGTCAAGGGGGACACTTAACTAAATGGTTTGCGACCTCACTGTGGCATTGAGTATTAAACAGCAGTAAAGGAAGACCTAGCACGCTGCACAAGTAGAGACCTCTCGCCAGATTGGCCGGAGTATGTACTCCATCTATATCATAGGAATCGGAATGATAAAGTCACTTTCCGATTCTTGGATCTAGGAATAGTGGTGGCAAAGATACTAATCACCAAGAAATGGAAACCATCTCTCCCCACTAACATTACAATGTGGAGACAATCAATGTGCATCTGGGCAAAAGCATAAAGTGTGGAACTTCACAGAGAGGATAGAAATATCCCAATTGCAAACAGCTGGGACTGGATCCTAGCAACCCTCTCGAGCTTAGATAATAATGACAAACCGACCTCACCCGAACAGCAGCAATGATGAGATGAACAGAGACACATAACTAGATTGGGTCAAGGCGCTTAGCAGGATTAAAAAAAACAGGCAAGCAACCAGCAATGCTGGGCGAACCCCCATCACAGCCCAACAAACGTCACAATGTACATGTTAGCCATGAACACCTACACTATACGTGACATAAAGTCAGGGCATCTCAGCGATAACACTCCTTACCCAGTTTGAAACATTATCATGTATCACTAGTTCTTGTTATGATATGACCCTTCCCCACAGTTTATTCTGTTAGCAAACATGATCACAATAAGGCAATGGCAAAGATTAACAAGCTAGGTCCAGCTTAGAGGGGTCGAATAGTGCCCAAAATGCCACGAGCAACAGCGGAAAGGTAAAAGCAATGGGATTAAAAGCAACACAGTTGCATAAGGGCGCTAAGTATCTGACATTAATGGGTCAATAAGAGCAGTATTTGAGCACTGTGCAGCGCATTCATTGGCATAACTGCACTTCGTGTCCATAATGTTGTAGAATAGACCAACTAATGTATTACAGAAGGAACTCTTGCAAGCTCCAATTGGACACACATGTGAAATTTATGTATAACTTGTCATAACGCAAACTCTTCAAAATCAATAAAACAGATTAAAAAAAAAATGGAGTCCAACATGCACTTAATAATCTCCCAAGAAGATCTCTGTGTGGGTGGACCCCATACAAAATGCTCTTTGGCATTAAAATGTTTGTGCCAGACCTTGAAGGTCTAGACATTGTGGAGGCTGCTGCAAAATTTGACGTAGATAACCATTGTACTATGTTACAGGATCTTCAAAAGACTCGTGACACTCTTGAAAAAGATCATTTGCCCTCGTCCACAGAAGCAGCAATGCAGATTTTTGTTACTGGCTGGCTTCCTAAAGTTGGAGGTCTGGTCTGAGAGAAAGTGGAGAACAAAAAAGAATTGGGTCCCTCATACCGTGCACCAAGTCCCAGTTCTTGGATTGAAGGGTACTCGTACTGTGATTTTACCTCCACTGCCTTGTTGCAAGGAGAATTGTTTCATTTCCATCGAACATGTCAAATTACAGCATATGGCTGGTACTGAATAGTATGCCTAGAAGCATTCATCGGAGAGGTGTTTCACTGAGTCCGATGACTTCCCCAACGACTTCTCTACAACCGGAAAGAGAGGTGGAGACTTTAATCGATTTGTTGCCAGTTTTTATCGTCAACTTCAATGACTAGTCAACTTCAACGACTATGTCCCATGACTATACATCTCCACCAGTCGAGCTTACAGTTGACATTCGCAATACTGAAATCCATTCATCTTCTAATGCAGATCAGCCACCGTTATTTCATCTGGGTGCTAGTGGGTATTATATGGACAGAGATAGCTTTTCTTCACATTCTTGTTCTTCTTCATCAAATTCCACTGTGGCAGAGCCCCCAACTCGTATTTGCATTTTCATCTCCTGGTTTCGAAGAACTTATCTGGTTCCTCCTTGGACATACATATGGCTCGTACTCAAGATGGTGTTCCTCTTAATGTGGATTGGTTTTGTGACAGTTTTCTTCCTTCTAATTAATGGCCATTACTTACATGAACGCTCTGCGGTCCTTTTTGTAGATGGAGTATTGGCCCCACACACTTCATCTCATAAAATTAAAAGGGATCAAGACCTCATTAAAATTTCAGTATTTCCAGTCGTTGATGGTATAGTTGGGGATAAAGTACCATTCAAAGTCTACGGTCCTACCGAAACGATCCAGATTCCATATGTATTCCATTCACTGTTTTCAGACTTAAAAATTATACTGCTTTTGAGATAGAATGTCTGTATTTAATTCTGCCAACTATGCTGATTTATTCTGTTTTCAACACTGTCAGACCTCCAGTTAGTTATACACAATGGGTGCATTGTCCGACACCATTAAAGGGGAGTTCACAGACACAGAAAAAAAAATATGTGTATTTTTCAGGTTATAATCTTTCAGACCCAGAGTCATATTCTCATAGGTTGAATACTCCGACATGCAAAAAAAAGTCATGCTGACCCATAATAAATTGGTATATTCTTCGACTTTCATAACCGATTTATCCATAAGTGGTTATGATTATTGGAAGGACATGATTGATTTAAAATCAGTATGGGGTACCAAAGATTGACAGGTGCAGGGTACTGAATCATTACATCGTGCATGTTTGATACCATCACAGCTGATATTTTTAAATCAGACTTTTCAACAGATTACATGTTTTGGTTTGGCCACTGCTAAAAATTTAAATACACCCACAATTCCGTCTTTGGCTGCCTATGACACTTGGCAGCAATACACAAATTGTTCTCTAGATGTTTTAAATTAAATGATTAAAAATGGTTCTTTTAAATCATCTAATGTTGATCCATTAGGCTGGTTAGTGTGGCCACTCAATACTAATGCTTGTCAATTACGCTTTTCTAATATCTCCAGTGGGTTTACGCTCAGTAGACCTGACCCTCGTTTCCCTCATAATCATACAATTACTACATATTCTGTTGGCATGGCTGATTTCCTTTTAGGTCCAAAATCCCCTCACCCCCGCCCTAGAAATGTTGTATATACTGCATAGAATGAATTTTGAAACTGTCCTAAATGGAAGCTGCTTTCCGCCTATGACAAATTGATCAAGATAATTGGAAAAATGTTCTTGACATAGTTGATAATAGCATTAACACATTGTCTTCTCGTATTTACACTCTGGATAATATTGTTTCATCTGTTATTTACATTGTACAGATTGATGTATCTGTATTGTGTCATCGTTAAAATCAGTTGCGCTCTATAATGTAATTTGGTTGGACATTGCAAACTTTGAAAAGTGGGAATGTGCCCCATGGGATTATTTGAATGCTTCCGCCCTGTTTTTTGCAGTTTAACAGAGCTTATGTCAATGAAAGACGCTACATGCACTATGTTACACATTGAGAAATTAGAACAGTTACCATTCTCAATCGATGAGGCTGATTTTTTGTATAGTTAATACACGGGGTTATCTCATTACCCATTTCCCTATTTCAGTTCACTGCATGCATGAAACATTATCCTATAGGTCGATATGAGCCCCTTGGAAGTTGTTTTTTTACATGAGTTGTGGTCATTACCCTTCACATTTTACTGTCAATGTGTCGAAAAGGATGTTTTCCTAATGGGGGAGGACTGTGATTCAACCGTAGGACATTCTCTCATATGTAAACAAGTTAAACTTCATGGGGCATGTAACATTTCAGCCCCTAATTTGGCCTTTTATTTAAAAGGGACGCCGTCCCTGCTATTATTCCCACACTCACTCTGCTTTCTAATGGAAGTTATCGTATCCTGAATAACCACAACTGCTGTGGCTTACCGGCAGGCATCCTGTATATAGTAACTGTTTCACAACGCGTTACATGTTGCAGCAATGTTATTTTTCCTCCCCCACATGGGATTGTAGATAGATCACTGCGGCCTTCCAATCCAACCTTAAAAACATATTTCAATATGCTAAGCAGACTCAACGTGCTATAGTTTCAACAAGCAGTCGCTCTCACTTTGGCCTGTGAGACCTTCGAAATGCAGGTGGCTAGAACATCGAGTGAGATTCAGTCACTAATGAATACAAATCTCCCACTACACTTTTGAGAATTAATTCTGCAAACATTTAATGCGTTTGATACCGAGGGCCTTGCACATTTTTTTAACTTGTGGGATCCGGCCTCTTTACATCTTTTCAGACTATTTTGGGAGTAATACCAGCTTTTATTCATTTCATTTTTTCCAATGCCTTCAGTGGGTTACCCCTGGTGCTCTTGCTGGTTTGCAGAGTGCTCCTTCTTCTACTCCTGCTATGTAATGGCTGCCCGTCCTGTGGTTCTGCCCAGCCCAGGCCAATTGCGGCTGTACCGTGACCGAATACAGCAACTTTTTGGATGCTTGCCATTAGCAACTTTTGGCATAAGCTATAGGCTTACCTTCTGCTGCGCCTACTTCACCTGCATGCAACCTGTGTTCTACTGTTGCCGGTGCCCCTTTCATTGGGCCCTGGATGTCTGCCTCTGCAATACATCAAACACTGACCTGGATTATGAACTGTTGGTGGGTCTATTGCTGGCCCATGACCAGGTCTGTTCCGGGGACAGACGCTTAATGTATGCGGCTACTCTTGGAGCTTTGGCAGGCTTGAGTACCTGTGCTTATGCGCAGCGCCTCTTGCAGCGGTGTATCATCGAATATCACGCAGGTTGCCCAGAAATGCCCTGGGTACACAGAATTATGAGGAGCATGTTTGTTTGTTCGCCTTGCTCAATTGGATGGTGAACCTCTTTGCGGGGGAATGTATGAATGACCTTTTGGAGCTGATTGCATTCCATGGTGCACGTGATCTTTTTGATTTCGATGGATCTCCCTAAGTGAGCTTGGGGATCCGTTTCGAAGGCCTGTTTTTTCTGCATCTCAATGACACAATTTTTTTTTCTTCCCTTTTTACCAGTCGATGATCCTTTACAAATTCATATTTTGATTTCTTCCCACAATTTGGCCTTTTCAACAACTGCTTTGGCTCTGCTTACCTCTACGTTCTGTTTCCCTGGGTGCTACAGACCTGGCCAAGGGGAGGCTGTTATGTGGCCGTTGGGTACATTGTCGACATCACTAAGTTAGCATGAGCTCAGCAGCCATTATGCAGTGTTGCGCACGTTACTACATGGCTTTATTTTCTCAAACAAATTTGTTTGTGCCTTTCATATGGGAACTGTCTGCTGTGTTCGTTCTCTGCCTAATCCTGGAGTTTCGTCTGAATATTGTGAGCAAGGTTGATAAACAATGCCCCTTGTTATTCTGTTCTGTTCACACCTTAGCACCTAGACAAAACATACCAATGAAGCTGTTGTTGGAAACGAGTACTTTGATATTATGGGGATACATGCATAGTGAGCACACACTTGGAGAGGGACCTTTCCAGGGAGGAGAGCGAGACAGCACCTATGATGTAGATTTACCATCCATAGTCTAAGGCATGGGGTCTTCAGACAAAGCCCAGAGATATTCTAATATATAATAATACTTCTTGTTAGCAAGGGGAGGGAAGATAGGCTCTATAGTCTTTTCTCTATTGTCTTTTTGTTATGACATCTCCCTTCATGATATATGGACTAGCTGCTATGCTGACTATATTTATACTATGCATTTTCTTGCTTGTTGTGGTACATATACTGCATGTTAGGGCACGTTAGTTAGAGTAAATATTTTTACCTGTTTCATGTCTCTGTCAGATCTTATTGTGGACAGGTACAAGAGTACGTGCGAAAGGGTGTGTCTTGTTACCGCAATTCCAGAGAGATCTGGGAGTGTTGTGTTCTGGGGTGTCTAATCACTTGTTTCTCTGTGGGTGAGTAGGAGAGCAAGTGAGACAATATAGCTAGTCGGTCCTGGGCTTGTGGGTACTCAGGTGGTAGGATGACTCAGTCCCATAATCCTACGCATAGTTCTGTTCTTGGGCAGAATCACTGCAACAGTACCAAATTCTGTCAATCTGCAAAATTCTCATGCAGACAATGTACTGTTTGTACACAATACAATACTAGGAAGGGTACACTGCTCCAGCCACTTTCCACCTCCACACAGATATTTCGAATGCCCACAGCTTGATTTTATTGACATGCCCCCTATCTACAAATATAGTACGTGTTGGTCATCGTGTGCATGTTTAGCAAATGGACTAAGGCATATCCAGCAAAGAACTGTGATGCACAAACTGTTGCCAAATGCCGTTTGAAGAAACTTATATCAAGCTGTGGGGTCCCTGTGCTCCCAAGTTCTGAAAATGTACCAGTATACATCTCCCATGTGATTGGGAGAATATGCAGAGGGCTGGGGGCACACAGAAACTACATAGCGCATATCACCCACCAGCAGCAGATTCCGTTGAGAGAATATATAGTGTGTTGAAAAACAAAATAGGGAAGATCTTTGCATCCACTGAACTATCCTAGATTGATGCACTGCCATTAGCTTTGCTGTCCATGAGAAGCGCTCCTGACAGAGTCACAAAACTAAGCCCTCATGAGATTCTGTTTGGCTGTCCAATGCACATTCCAGGCTACATGTATGAATTTCCTCTGTCAGTATCGTATGATTCGCTCTTGCAGTACTGTAAAAGACTAACAGAGACATTGTGTTATATTCATTACCAGGTGCTGCAGGCCCTCCCTGAAGCAGACACAATACCAGCCCACAAGCTCCATATATGCGACTGGGTACGGGTGAAGGTCCACACCAGACTGCACTACCTCCACCCTCGCTGGAAAGAGCCAAACCAGGTCCTCCTGACAGCTCCAACAGCCGTCAAGTGTGAGGGCTGCCCTCCTGGAACCATGGATCCCATACCAAGAAAGCATCAGAACCATGGCGATAGCCCCAGGCTCGACCCCTCTGCCCACAGTAGCACCGTCAAGACACCATTACAATCTTCATTCTATTGAAAGTACTTAAGTGGCTGGCATGCTGGTCACCTCTCACGCCACACATAGGGTACCACTGTTTAATTCTGGATATTTGTGAATTCCTTGCTCTTGAATTCTTTGCTTTGTTTCGATACCCTACACATACTAATGCCTAGAATATTGCCACACATGACGCAAAAGAAAGCCAAAAAGTGGCCTGGGTGCAGGCTGCAGTGTGCACCTCCATTCCTGGTATATTCATCACAACACTGGTAATGCTATTTGCTGAGCACATCTTCATACTTTTCCTTGATGTCCCAGAGGCAGTCATGAACAATACTGAAATGCTATACCAAATGCCACCATTCAACTCATCAATGGAAGATGGCATGAGAGTATTGGGGGGTATGGGGAATAAGGAGAAAACAATTTGGGAAGGATATAAAGGAAACAAATACATACAAATGTTGACAGTGTATGTGAAGATAATGAATGAATTAGAATGTTATGGCAGCACACATCTGCCAACACATGCAGAAGAAAAAAACAAGATACAATGTAATTCCAGTGGGAAAGTTTGTAGGCTGTACCATGATGTGGGATATGTTACTGACCCAATATAATATGTCAATAAAAGCAGGTCGCACACCTAAGAGTACAACCACACTTTCTTCACCATACATGAACATGCAGCCGAATAAGGGGGATCAGTTACTGTTAGACAGATTTGACACAAGCCAAAGGCACGGGATGGGCAGGGCAACAGACGCAGTAACTTGGCACTCCCCAGGGAAGAGGACCTAGGGGTACCAAGTCTAAGAGAGGAGGGTACAGGGACCGCACCTTGGTTCATAAAGAGTGTCTGATACAACACTCTGGTTACTGAAGAGCCTCAGCTTGCACACTGTGCAATTCAGGAACTAGTCAGGGGCACACAAGGTCAGAAGGAATGTAGCAAACTCCCATATTCCTAAAAATATATAGGATCTGCATGTTTAGACAACATAAACTAAGGGATTGGTGTCCAGACTGATTCCAGATACCCCAAAAGGATATGTTAGCCTTTAGACCAGCTAGCTCACAGTGCCACCATAAGCCCCTTAACCTTACCAAGGAGCGAATAGTTTCTGGCAACTATCAACCATGACAACGCTTGATCCTTCATGGATCGTGGAAACAGTACATTACTTTTTACTCAGTCAATCATACTTACTAAGTCTCAAAGAGGTACACAGAATAAACTATGGGGACGTTTTCAATAAGCATTTATTGAACCAGTGTCATTCTAGTATAAAACATGTTTGCTGCGACAACCATTAGATAGAAACAGATGTATAATGTTACAAGCACCAACAGAGTAAATAAAAGGTAGAATTCTACCATGGTGCTAAAACAGTGAATATATGCAGGCATATAGATACATGATGGTGATCACGTGTACTCCTATGATGACAAACCTACCTAAGTGTACCTAAGTGTACCTATCATGTATGTGGGTATAAAGCCAATAGTCCCGTAGGAAAGAGCCAAACTCATTACCTAATGGGAGAGAACGAAGGACCTCGTCTTGGTCTCAAGTTGGACACCCTGCAAGGGATGTCAGACCGCTGCATGTTGTGGCTTCTGCAAGTCGGGACCTCAGCGTCTAGTGTCAGCGAACAATTTCTGCATTTATGCAAAGCAGTTATTTCGCCCTAGGATGAAAATGACTATGACCTTTACACAGAGTATGTTCATGCTGTGGTGTACGTCATGTGCAGGGACTTTTCTAAGAATCCTCATGCACAATAAATGAGGCTAGTTTCCAGGAATTTGATCAACATTTTTTCAGCACATAATTGGGTAAAAGTTCAGTGCTAGAACCTTTATGCAGACCAAGGTAGAACAATTGTAGGTAAAAAGGTTGTGTAGCTACCTAGGCCTAGATCGGGGTACATAACGATTTCATGACATCTCGAGGGGCAAGTACGACGAGTGTGGAAGGCAAACTTTCTCAGGAACACCAAAGCTGAATATTTATGTAGGTGATAGCAACTGGGCACATTATGCAAACTTGGGAAGGATAGAATGTGGTCCCTACAACTGTCACAAGAGTTGGGAGCAGAGGAAAATAAACTTTCCCATAATAATTACCTACTAATCACAGAACCCTGGGAAATAGATAAAAATGTTACGGCCTTACAATTGGGAGATCCCACCCTCAAGGTTACCTGGCGTAGAGGGGGGGCGGATTCTGGGAATCTCCCGCAGCCAGACAAACTTTTCCAGGTTCAAAAAAGGCTTCTTTAGAGAATAGGAATATCTAGGGATAAACCTCAACTGCTAGTGATTGTGTCTTTTAGGGAGCTAATCCTCTTTTATGCACATTTCAATCTCCAGGCTGACTATTTTGAGTTAGAAAAAAAAACATGAATCCATTTAGAATACTTATATTGGCCGGGGTGTTAGAAATGGGGGTCTCTAGTTGGCAGTGGCTTGTACCCTGTCCAAGTCGGGACCCTTCCTTCTAGTCAGGGTAAGGGAATTACACTCCCATGATAACCTTTGCTCACCCCCTTAGTTGCTTGGCACGAGCAGTCAGGCTTATCACAGAAGCAATGTGTAAAGCATTTGTCATAAACACAGATTAACACAGTGAACACACTACAAATGGACACCACACCAGTTTAGAAAAATAACCAATATTTATCTAAATAAAACAAGATCAAAACACCAAAATACAACATACTCAAGATATCACTTTTAAAAGGTTTAAAATAGTGCGTTCCATATAAAACTATGGATGCATCACTTTTAGCACAATGTACCTGGGAGTCGTCAAAATCAAAGACGAAGCGAAGGTGATGCATTGGTTTCTTACGTGCAGAGAAGGTGATGTGTTGGTTCCTTGCTCCCAGGGGAGGTGATTAATCGGTTCCGTAGTGCCACGCAAGGGAGGTGATGCATCAGTTCCTTACTGGGAGAGGAGGTAATGCAACAGTTTTTTACTTCATGGGGAGATGATGCATTGGTTTCTTACTGGGCAGGGAGGTGGTGCGGCATTACTCCAGACACGTGGCCTAGGTTCCTTACTAAAGCCCACCGTAGATTTTGACTTGGCACACAGGTGCACTGCATTGAAATTACGGACGTGCCAAGGTCGATGCGGGAATGGTTAAACAGGCGCAGTGCCAATTGTCCCAGCTGCAAACAGGCGCTGTGTTGTTACTGAATCAGTCTGGAGAAAGCAGGAACCGGAGGCCACAGGCAAGTGGCAAACTAGGTGTCCAGGTGCCTACAACCTTTAAGACCTATAAAATAGGTCTTGATGAAGGATGGCGAAGTTCTAAGCAATTAGCATTTCTGAACAAAGAAGATATCACTGTTTCTGTCCTATACAAGTTACCGAAAATCCATAAAAACATTACTCACCCTCCGGGCCAACCCATAGTTTTAGGTTGTAAGTCCATTCTGAAACCATTTGCTAAATATGTCGATTTTGTCTACAAAATATTTGTTTATTGAGAATCTCTCTTACATTCTGGATACTACTGCAATAATTAATGTTAAGGAAGATTTTCCTTTTGACCCACAAGCCGATAAATTGGTTACCATGAATATTGAAAGTCTCTATACCAATATTTGATCTACTATGGACTAGGACACGTCCACACTCAGTACCCACATCATTCATTGTGGATTGTGCCAAATTGACCTTGAGTTTATAAATATTTCATTTTTGAAAGTAGTTGTTTTGAACAGATTAATGGAGTAGCGATGGCTACTGTTTTTGCTCCTAACATTGCTAACATTTCCCCTTCTTCAGTCCTTTCCAATCCCAAATAATGAAACGGTTAAGCTATATAGATGAACTATTGACGATTTGGCATGGTGAAACTGATTAATTTATTCTTTTCCATAAACAACTGAGTACCTTCAATACTAATCTTCAGTTCACATTAGAATTCAACTGTACTTCTCTCAACTTTTTAGACATAACCATTTAAGTTGAGAATAACAAACTGTACACCGCACTGTTTACCAAACCTACAGCTAAAAATACCTTGTTGAGGTATGATAGTCATCATCCTCAGGCACTAAAGGAAAATCTCCCTTTTGGGAAATTTTTATGACTACGTCGTAACTGCACCAAAAGAGCAAAATACTCCAATGCAGATAACAAACTCTCTGACAATTTGAAGGCAAGGGGTTATGCATACAGATTACTGAGGAGATCATTGAAACATGCCGGGTACTATAATAGAGAATCACTTTTACAGTTTAAAGAATGACCTAAAGGGTCCAGATTAGTGTGTGTTTCTATGTTTGGTACCTTGTCTAAGAAGATCAAAAAGATTGTTCACAAACATTGGAATTTATTAAATGATGATCCTATTTTTCATTACAAGCCAATGTTCGCTTTCAAAACGAGTACTAGCTTAAAGGATAGTTTGGTAAAGGCTTACACTGAACGAAAAAAAATATACCATACAACAGTGCTTAAATCTACTCACAAATTTTGGGCATTTTTGCTGTGTAAACTGCACGATATGCAATACTTGTAAAGTATGTAAAACCTTTTCCAGTTGTAACTCCTCTAAAATTATCTAATGCATTCAATATTCATGTGGCTTACCCTACGTTGGTAAAACTACACAACCAATACATAAAAGGATTGTACAACACCAGTCACATATCTGATGTACTGAAATCTAGTTGAGCATGTCTTTTAATCTCAACCACTCTACCACAGATATGATATGATGGCTGATTGAAGTGATTGAACCAAATGTTGACAGTATCAAATAAGCTTTGAACGTTGCTATAGAATGGTCAACCTTGGCAACTCTTTAAAGGTGAACACAATCATTAGTTAACATTGTTCACTTCAATATGTTGTTGACTTACTCGAAAAGCCCATTGTTTCTCTGACCTTCAAAAACACTGCTAGTAATTAATATCACTTGTCGGTAAACTCACACAAATATTGATTTTCAACATCATATGTTGATATAAAATGCTTTGATGATTATGGTATACTTCTCTATCACATTTTGCTGTGGGTTGACCTCTGTAAACAATAGAGATCTGTGCCCCCTATTGATTTTTTTTTTACATCTGAACCTTGATGAGAGTCTGGACCTCAATACATTTTTAATATGTAACAGTGTGATAGGTCACAATATTTACATTATATTTCATCAGATGGCTCTGTACTTTCTACTGTCGCCTATAGAATTGATGAGATTATTGCGGATCTTTACAAATACATCATTGGTATATTACTGTTGAACGATACAATGCTGATTTCTTTTAATCTGATTACTGATTATAATTGCAATCATTCTTGTCATTATCATTATTTGATTTTTGACTATTTTCCTAAGGTACATGAATTACTCATTATGCATTATTTTATTCGCAATATCACTAAGATGATCACTTATCATTACTCATGTCCATGTCATTATCCAATTATTGACAATAATTTTTTATTATCATTGTATTGTGCTTCAGTCATTTTGTTATTACCATTAAGTTGATCTATATCAGCAATAAAACAAGTTTTACTCCTCTTTCTTTCGGTTACAAAAAATATGTCATCTTTACGATGGCTCCCCGTTTGACTGTGAGCACGGCGTTACCAGGTATTGACATCATTGTTAACATCTCCATGTGAGTCATTTAAATTCTGTACAAATACATGGAAAAATGATTTTTTGACTAGTCGTATGAGTTTTCGTGTACTTTTTTTGGCTTCTAAAGCGATTTTCGATCACCATATACCACTAACAAGTTAATTTGTCCTATATTTTTGTCTGCTTTAAGATGGTTGTCATTAAATTACGATCTGGGCTTCCTCAAGGCACGTCAAATCTTATGCTGTGTCTAGTCTCTTTATGAAGTGAGTTACATATTGCTGGTAAGATTGCTTTTCGTTATAGCATTTTTACATCAGTCATGGCATATTTTTTTAGAAGCCTTTTTTCCTTTGATCTTTTCTCAAACACGTTTGTCTGTTGATAATTTCTTTCCTACTTAATTTGGCTGGCAAGGTCTTCCTTCTAGTTTTTTTCGGTTGGTTTTTGGTGCCAAGTGAGTATAAATATGGAAGTACATAACGTGTTTGTTTGGTAGGATTTACATCCCAAGATGTTACATGCATTGATTGATTCACTAGTGGTGAGTTCTCCAATACCTTGTTTTAATTAAACCCACTGATGTTAGATACAATTATTTTTGCAGCCCCTTTTCGGAATGTTTCCCAAATCAATGTTCAATGATTCTGCAACTTGTTTCTTGATTTATTTCTGAGTATAGGTGAGCTCCATATATCAGACATTCCAACTGTTTCAAATCTAGCAATCATCTTTTATGTTGACCTTTTATTCACTATTTTTTGACTTACAGACAGAACTAATTATATTATTTGTTATGAGGGCTTGACTTACTAAGTGTGGGAAGTAATTATAAGTGTCTCAGATTCATCTTGGGATTTTGTAGCCTTCCTATTTCCTTTTAAATAGACATTTTTGAGAGATTGCTTTTAAGATTTGTTTCACTGAAGCATACTATCACATTTTTCCTCTTCTCTTCATGTCACAGGTCTGTATTGCACTTTTAAAGCATGGGCATTTCTAAATATTGTATAGGTGCCTAGATGTATTTAATATATTATTTATTTTTAATATTTTTAGTACATGAGGGGTAATTTTTGTAATTTCAATTTATTATGGTGATCCTGATGGTCTCGTGGATTAGAGAATTAGACACTGAAATGTTAATGCCAAGTCCAACCCTTCCCATGTGAATCTAATGAATCCTCACCATTCTTTTGCTTGATCTTCATGGCGTTACAATATTGACTTTGATTAGAGTGGACTTTAAATTATTGTTTTTCCCATTTAGACAGTGTAATTGATCTGGCAGGGTTAATGTTTTTTGGGAATTTTTTATTGATCTGTCTCCCTGAATCAAATGTATTTAATGCAAAGATTTATCATATTTTATTGTGCACCTTTTCTTTAGGATAAATTATCCCATAATATTATCCAACTTTAGTGTGATTCATCTCTTACTGTCATTGTTAGGACTGAAGCAAATTATTTTAAAATACTTTTTGATAAGTGGTTCCATTGTTAGCATTTCAGGGCTTACATCCATGCACTGCTCTGTCACATCCTCCTCCTCCCCCTCCTCATTCCCGTTCTCAATTGCTGTCATCAACTGGTAAACCTCCGCACAGGCCCTCAGAGCTTTCTGAAGCTGCAACTTCTGGGTGCGTTTCTTGGCAGTCTTCTTTCCTTACAGAACTGCTTGAGATCAACCATAATGTAGCTCTGAGTTCATGAGCTTGAATTCCATCTTTGCAGGTATGGCCACAGATAGTCAGGTAGCAATAGGAGCAAATTTGAAAAAATGCAAACATGCCAATCAAGAAGAATTTTATAAAAACTCAAATTGGTATCAAATTATTTATCTGGGATTTACTGTAATATGAAATTACTATATGTCACTGTACAAGCACAAGTCCAAATCCCACCACTAAACACCAATGTTGGAAATTGGACTTCTGACTGAGAGGGATGGAACCATACTCAAGCATCAACCACAATCTCTGTCAAGGTGAAACACAAGTAAACTACAATTTATGCGTGTTTAACCCTCTGGTAGATTGGCACACAAACAGAAAGGCTTAACTTAGAACTTAGAGGCAAGGTGTACAGTATATATGCAACACTTCTAACAGTAATAAAGTGAACATGCAATACCAATTTAGAAAAATAGAGTAACATTTAATAAATGATTTGACATCGTAATGACAAAAATCCCATCAGTAGAACCAGAGATATGAAATTACAAAGATGTCAGATAAGTAAAGGGCCTAAAAGCACAAACATAACTCTCAGCTATCTGGTCGTGCAACACCAGATGAAAGTCACAAGTTCATGCGGACAGTGATGGAACATGGGCAGGAGACAGGGTCCAGGTTAGTCTCGCTGCAAGAGCTACCTTCAAAGCCCAGCGCGAAGAGTTGAGTTCGTGGAGGAAGGGGTCACGAGGAGCAGGTAGAGTATTGCTGACAATTGCCAAAGTAGGGTGAAAAGTCGTCCGGCATCGCAAACAGTCTTTGCTGTAGTGCAAGGATCCTTTTAGGTGTCACGGACAGTTGTTGCTGGAGCTTTATGTTGGAGGTCACCACAAGCTTTTGATGCTGTAGCACGAAGTACAGATTTCACGCTGCTAGACTTCTTTGGCAGTCATTGTGGCACTAAGAGTCGGTTTGCCGGAACTTCGCCTTGGTGAACGGTGCGGGCAGCAAGATCTTGGTGCGAACCGGCCAGTTCATATTCATGAAGAGCCCAAAATGTCAGGAATTTTCTGTGTCTTTGGAGAGAAGCACAACGGAGGAAACATTAAGGGTCCAGGACCTGAGAGGCACCTCTTAGGGGTCAGGAACTCAATCCAGAAGAGGCTAGCAGGGCTCAAGCAGGTCCAGTTGCAGGTCAGCTGGGCAGTTGCATGGAACCTCTGGAGCTTGTCACGTTCCTGTAGCTCATAACTTGGAGTCACTTCAGCCTGGGATGAAGGGTGCAGGATCAGTCTTCCTTACCAGCAAGCAGGGCAGCAGGCAGCATAACAACAGAGTAGCAGGGCAGCAGAGTGGCATTCCTTCTGCAGTAAAGCAGCACTGCAGTTCTTCTGTAGCATTCACAGGTCCAGGAGTGTACTGAAGAGTTGGGTCTGAGAGTCAGATTTTTATACCTGGTGCCCATTTAGAAGTAGGGGAAGTTTCTAGAGAATTCCCTATGAAGTCTGTGAAGGTCCCCACTTCCCTTGTCCTGGCTCCAAGCTGCCTGCATGAACAATGCAGTAGTCACAGGTCGTTTGTGTGAAGGAAGGGCACAGCCTATTCAGTTGCAAGTAGGGCTGTGCCCAGCTCCGCCCCTACATCCAGCCAGTTGATGGTCCATTTGGTCACACCTAATCCTTCTCTTGTGTGGCTGTCTGGGGGGAATAAGTCCAACTACCAACTACACCCAGCCGTGTGACCTAGGACAGGCTGTAGGCACCAAGTAGCTAAGGCAGGGAAATGCCAATATTCTAAAAGAAGAATTTTTTAAATTTTAACTTAAAATCTGACTTCACCATTAAAGAGGATTTTTAATTAGAATTTCTCAGACACCAAACATGAAAGGTTTACCTGTTTCCCAATCAAAAGTTAGCACTTAGTAAATGTAATAACGCAACCCGATGATGTCCTATGGGAAAGGTAAGCCTTGCAGTAGTTTTTTTACTACCTGGCCATGTAAAACTCTTTTTTTTATTATTGAGCAGAGCATCAGAGACATGACACTAATAATAAATAACAGGGAACATCATTAGATCAACACATACCAAACATGGATAAGGTCAATAGAATGAAAGTGCAAAATAAGAGCAGGAAGCATATTACATCAATAATTTAACGGCATACCCATTTCTTTTAGACTATTAACATTAACATTAGCATTAATATACAAACTTTACAGATATACAATTCATTCTTACTAAAGTTCTAGAGTATTAAAGTGCTAAAGAGCGAAAGTGCTAAGGTGCTAGATCTAACAGAAACCCCCCAGAGTACATTTCCTCCAATTCCCCCAGCTTTTAAAATGTAGGTGATCCTACTTATTTTATCAAATAAGACTACTAATCTGTTGGGGTTTCAAGATTAACTAAATATTTCCAGATTGCAGTAAACTTTTTAGCATTGCTCACCCACCTTGCGTAAGATTATTCAAAAGTTCTGGTCCGTTTCATTTTATTTAACCACCTCTCATACGTAGGTGCTTCCACCGACCTCCTATTCTGAAGAATTAGGGAGCGAGTGACGAGGGAGGCAATGGCTAAAAAGGGCTACTCTGCTTTTAACAAATTTGCCCTAGATTTACTAAATCCGAAGAGGGCAACCTCGGCCTCTAGATCTACCCTCTTCTGAATCGCCCGACTTAAGGCCAAGAAAATCTCATCCCAGAAAGGCCCTAAACTAGGGCACATTAAGAAACTATGTAGCCAGGCCCCTTCTCCTTCTGCCTGGCAGCAGAAGCAGCTATTCTCAACTTCTGGGTATTTTTCATTGAGGGCTTTGGGTGTAAAGTATGTCAACCACCGGGACAGAAAGGCCATTCTCTTAAAATTAGCTACTCTTAAGGCCTTACTCTCTAACTTGCATATGACCTGCCACTCCTGACTAGAGAAAGAACATTGATTTTCCCGGGTTATCCTTTCTAAGTGCTTCTTGACCAATAAAGATTCACTTTGAGTGTTCAGAAGACGTTGCCAGTTCCCCACCCCTCTTAGCTTTGCTCCAAAAAGACCAGTCACCTGCTTAGATGGGGCGCCATTAAACAAAAAGTTATGTCTATTTAGAAAATGTAAAATCTGTCAATATTAAAAAAAGCTGGCTTGCTCCGGTCCCTGCTTCTATTCTGTACCTCTTGCCAGGGTATTTCTCTGTTCAGGATTGAAAAGCGCCCTAGCTCTTCTAGGCCACAGTCCTTCCAATTTCTAAGGTGACTAGTTGGAATTTGGATACCCACATTTTTACATTCACCTAGTTTTAGATAGTACAATCCAAAAGAACCAACTTCCCTAAAATGGACTGTAATCAAAAGGAATAAACATTCAGAGTCTTATATTTAGTCTTCTTGGGAAGTTTAGAGGTTTTTAGAAATATCGGGATCTGAGAGCCGGCTTCCTGCACCATTTTATCCAATAAGACGTTGTCTATTAAACCATTTGAAACCAACAAACGGGCTGTTAAATCTAAAAAGGCTGCTTTGTAGTATGTACGAACATGTGGTAATGCTAACCCACCCAGATCAACGACTAGTTGTACCGCCTGGAGTTTAACACCCTCGGTGTCTTCTCACCCCAGATAAACTGTCTAAACATTGTTTTCAGCTCTTTAAAATAACTGATATAGCTTTTGATAGGTATATTTATAAAAAGAAAAATTAGTAGAGGGAGAATGAACATTTTGATAAGGGATATCTGGCCTATCAAAGTTAAACGTAGTAGCAACCAATTATTCAACAGTTTCATAATTTGACCCTGCATAGCCACGTAATTCGGCTTATATAGCTGTTGAGATTGATCAGAGACATAAATCCCCAGATAACGAATTGGGTCCGACTTAGCGGCTTGGTGTTTAAGATTTGTGGGAAGGAAATTCCTTTCAGACTTTAAAACTAGAATTTCTGTTTTATTTTGTTTTATTTTATAACCCCCAATCAATTCAAATTGGCTAAATTCTGTAAGGACCATTTCAAAATTCTGGCTCTCGGGACTGAGATATAAAATAATGTCATCCGCGAACAACTTTAATTAAGACATACCCGGAACTGGAGCGCCGATTGCTACATTGTCACGAATTTGGATAGCTAGGTGTTCAATAAAAAACTTCAATAATAAAGGGGAGAGCGGACACCCTTGTCTCGTCCCACGTTTTATGTTTATTGTACCTACTCGGTTTGCATCAATCACCACCAGTGTCTGAGCCCCCTGATAGATATTCCAGACCATTTTAATAACCGCAGGAGGAATTCCGAACCTGCTGAGGCCATAGAAGAGGGTATTCCAATTTACCAGGTCGAACGCCTTTTCAGCGTCGAATATCATAATTCAAGCTGGGGTGCAGTTAGTATTGCAATAATCGAGAGCCTGTATTAAAATTTTTGTATTTGAGGACATCGACCTCCCGGCAACAAATCCAGACTGGTCCCTGTGGATCACTCCCTGTGCTATAGGTATAAAACGCTGTGCCCAAGTCTTCATTAAAAGTTTGTAATCAGCATTGAGAAGGTTGATAGGTCTATAGGAATTTACGTCCTTAGGGTTCTTGCCCTTTTTCACAAAGCTGCAAACAATAGCCTCTTTAAAAGCCGATGGTACAGCACCACCCTTCTTAATATAGTTGAATAGCTTTGTCAGGAACGGCATCAACTCCTTAGCAAATACTTTATAAAATTCTATGGGCAGCCCGTCATTTCCACAGGCTTTTGCTCCAGAGGTTGAATTTAGGGCTGACAGAATTTCAGCACTTATTATATCTAGTTGTATCTGTTCCACGAGGGAGTTAGACAGTCTGGGGAGATTTATGTCCTCAAAGTGATTCAGTATAGATTGTTGCCCAACTACAGATTCAGTTGTATAGAGCTGTTGGTAATGCTCTATGAACGCTTGAGCAATCTCATCCCTACTTGTCACTGAAAATCCGGTCTTAGGGTCTACCACCTCTGTAATTAAGGCCTCTTCCTGTCTAGTTTTAGTGGATTCCCAGCCAACAATTTGCCCATCATTTGTCTTTCTTCATACATCCGTTGTTGAAAGGTTCGGGAACAAGTAATTTCTACTAATAAGAAAAATTCCCTTAACGCCTTTTTAGCTTTTACAATCTGACTTCGTTGAGGCACATTTCTCAGATTTTTAATGCTTTCAACTGCCTGCTGGAGTTCTGCTATTTTAATACATCGTGTTTTCGACTGAGCGGCCGGGAGGTGATCATTTGCCAACGCACATCTGCCTTAAACCCCCCCATACTGAGAACGGATTTGCCGTCCCCTCATTGATCCTTAAATACTCAAGAATCCATTCTCCTAAACCTTCTACCCATTATTGATCTTGAAGAAGAAGAAGACAATCCATCTGCCACCTGAATCTGCAAGTGTAATTACTTATGGCCGGATTAGCGGTACGCCATGGATCCATCAACTGATAATCATGTATTATGGCATTGAAGACTTTTTTAGTCCTTGGTTTCAGTTGTTTTTGGTCTTTATTAGAAGTAACATTTTTTAAAGTCTTGGATATAATTAAAAAATCCCCACCAAAAATTATCTGACCAGGGACTCCCCAGCTCATTGATCTTTGCCAACACTGAGTCGGCATCCATAATCGGACGGTAGTAGTTGACAAAGTTCAAGATAGTTCCATTTAATTTCACCATAACCCAAAATCATCTTCCCTGGGGATCTCTCCGACCTTGGACAAATTCACGAGCTATACTTCTAAAAAGTAGATAGCTAATCCTCTCATTGCCAACTCTGCTGATGCAAAAAAGGCATCTGAGAATGCTCTAGGCAGGAAGAGCTTGGGTGAATTTGTTTGAAGGTGTGTGTATGACTTGGCCTTTTTGGCTAAAGCTCCCTAAACCTTTTGCTTTCTCCCTAGACCGTTTTCCTGACATAGCGTTGCCAACTTAGATGCTTTGGGTACTTTGCCACTGCTCATCAGTGTCAAAGTACAAGTGTTCCCTGTGTAAAATGTAATGGTAATTGGTTGGCCATGATTGGTATGTTTGCCTTACTAGTAAAGTCCCTAGTGATGTGCACTGTGTGTGCCAGGGCTAGTAATACAAAGGTGCGTGGAGAAGGAAACTCAGGCCTGCAGAGTAGGGCCTGAACGCAGTTTGCTAAGTTAGAATGTTGTTCTGACAAGTGCAGCCACTTGTCAGGCTTTTCTTTCCCTTTTTCATACACATTGGGTACCCCTATGGTAGGTCCCGGGTAACCCCTGGGCAGGGTGCAGCGTAAGTAAAAGGCAGGACATATACTAAAGTGTGTGTTATGTCCTGACAGTGGAAAACACTCCATTTCATTTTTCACTGCTGAAAGGCTATTCTGCCCATAGGACAGAATGGGGGAGGCTGGGTATTGTGTTTTGGTAGCCTAGTTTCCTGTAAGTTTATAATAGAGAGGTGATGTTTAGTATGTATGAACTCACAGTGTCAGAACACACCTTTCTATGAAAGTGGTTTTGTCACTGTGTTCAGAAACCACTCTTTTGTGAAAGTGGCTGAGTTTTGTGCTTTAGGCATTTCTGTGTGTCTCTACTGAATGTCGATTGACTGTCTGGATCTGAGAGGTGAGAGGAGCTGGGAGAGGTCTTGACCCAGGGAGGGGTTGTGATGGCACCAGGATGCCCTCATCTGGAGAGTAGGGGGAGGAGAAGCCCGGCAGGTGAAAAGGCCTGGGCTGGTGCTATAAACCAATTGACCCATCTCCTGCTGAGTGATTAAGGATCCAGACCCCCAGTCTCAAAGGGAGAAAGGTGACACTGGGAGGGAGACACCCAGAACTGATTTAGGGAGGGGTCAGGGACCCCTGAGCACAACAAACTTCAAAGACATGAAGGGGTATAACTAAGAGAACTGAAACACCTAGAATTTGGTGTAGTTTTGATTGTCGAAATGGGCAGGTCAAGTCTGCAAAGGCTTTGATCTCTTTCGTGGTCAAGAAGAACCTCTGCCAAGGAAGAAGATGTTGAAGAGGCTGCTGGATAGGACTGATCCTTGCTTCATAATCTGGGGCTGGCCTGCAGTTTGTAGCTTTTACTGAGGAAGAGACTGAAGGGACATTGCAGTGGGTAGTGTCCCCCCTTTCTTGAACAGGACTGTACTTTGTGCTGTATCCTGAACCCTAAGGGCCCAAGGTGAGCTGGCTCCCTGTTTGGAAACACAGGTACATAAAAGTTTCCGGAGAAGTCACAAGCAATGCGGTGTGTGCGTGCTTTTGCAGCTTGAGACCCTCGGAAGTTGTGCCTTGTGATCGTGGGGACACAGGAGTAAACTGAGTCTTGGACGTGCAGGGTGCGTGTCGTGGTGCAAGCCAAGGTGTTGGTGAAGAGCGCCTGTTCGTTGTGTGCACCGGGATAAGAGAGGCGACTCGGACACGCAGGGTGCGTGTTGTGGTGCAGCCAAGGCGTTGGTGAAGAGTGCCTGTTCATCGTGTTCCCGGGAGAAGAGGTGAGACTCAGACACGCAGGGTGTGTGTCGAGGTGCAGCCAAGGCATGGTGAAGAGCGCCTGGTCATTGTGTGCACCGGGAGAAGAGGTGAGACTCAGACACGCAGGGTGTGTGTTGAGGTGCCGCCAAGGCATGGTGAAGAGCGCCTGGTCATCGTGTGCACCAGAGAAGAGGTGAGTCTTGAATGCACAGAGTGCGTGTCTAGGTGTAACCAGAGGCGCAGGTGAGGAGTGCCTGGTGGTGTGTGCACCAAAATCGAAGTAAGGGCCAGGTCGTTGGGCCCTTGAAGTGAAACAGGAGTGGCCTGTACCAGCAGCCCCGGAGGAGCTGAGCTGCCGGCCCGAGCTCACCGTGCCCATTGTGGGCATTCTGGATCAAGGCCCAAGTCGCTGAAGGAGGAGAGGAGATTGGGGTCGTGCCCCCCTAGGTAATGTGGATCACCACCTGGGGTGGGGTGCGGGCTCGTAGGGACACTCTCTCGGCCTCTCGCTTCTGTCAAGGAAGAAGATGTTGAAGAGGCTGCTGGATAGGACTGATCCTTGCTTCATAATCTGGGGCTGGCCTGCAGTTTGTAGCTTTTACTGAGGAAGAGACTGAAGGGACATTGCAGTGGGTAGTGTCCCCCCTTTCTTGAACAGGACTGTACTTTGTGCTGTATCCTGAACCCTAAGGGCCCAAGGTGAGCTGGCTCCCTGTTTGGAAACACAGGTACATAAAAGTTTCCGGAGAAGTCACAAGCAATGCGGTGTGTGCGTGCTTTTGCAGCTTGAGACCCTCGGAAGTTGTGCCTTGTGATCGTGGGGACACAGGAGTAAACTGAGTCTTGGACGTGCAGGGTGCGTGTCGTGGTGCAAGCCAAGGTGTTGGTGAAGAGCGCCTGTTCGTTGTGTGCACCGGGATAAGAGAGGCGACTCGGACACGCAGGGTGCGTGTTGTGGTGCAGCCAAGGCGTTGGTGAAGAGTGCCTGTTCATCGTGTTCCCGGGAGAAGAGGTGAGACTCAGACACGCAGGGTGTGTGTCGAGGTGCAGCCAAGGCATGGTGAAGAGCGCCTGGTCATTGTGTGCACCGGGAGAAGAGGTGAGACTCAGACACGCAGGGTGTGTGTTGAGGTGCCGCCAAGGCATGGTGAAGAGCGCCTGGTCATCGTGTGCACCAGAGAAGAGGTGAGTCTTGAATGCACAGAGTGCGTGTCTAGGTGTAACCAGAGGCGCAGGTGAGGAGTGCCTGGTGGTGTGTGCACCAAAATCGAAGTAAGGGCCAGGTCGTTGGGCCCTTGGAGTGAAACAGGAGTGGCCTGTACCAGCAGCCCCGGAGGAGCTGAGCTGCCGGCCCGAGCTCACCGTGCCCATTGTGGGCATTCTGGATCAAGGCCCAAGTCGCTGAAGGAGGAGAGGAGATTGGGGTCGTGCCCCCCTAGGTAATGTGGATCACCACCTGGGGTGGGGTGCGGGCTCGTAGGGACACTCTCTCGGCCTCTCGCTTCTGTCAACTGCACAAGCCTGTTGCTTCGACTCGGATCGAATCCCGTGCTGGCCCAAGGAGGGGCAGTACTGGCACCGGAGTGAGAAGCGGTACTTTTGTGTCATCATTGATCCAAGTTGGGGCAACTGTTAACCAAGCACCTAAACTGTTGTATTACACTTTGCATTATTGTTGCTAACGAACTATCGAACTGTCGTATGATGCCTGACCTTATTTGCGTCTGACGAAATACATGCTTGGTGCGCTACGCACTGCATTATTTTTCCCTTGCAGAGTACATGATTGTAACTTGGCGCATTGCATTATTTCTTTATCGCACAGCACATGATTGTAACGTGGGCATTGCATTATTTCTTCATTGCACGGTACATGATTTTAGCGTGACGCATTGCTTTGTTTCTTCCTTGCACAGGGCATGCTGGTAGTGATACGCATTGCATTATTCCTTCTATTGCAAAGTACATGACTGTGGCTCTACGTATGGCATTGTTTCTCTATTGCACGGTACAGGAGTATATCTTTGCGCATTGCAGTATTTCTTTTCTTTTGCAACGCGTGTGATTCTAGCAATATGACCTGCCTAACCTTTTGGAAACGGTTAAAAGTAAGCTTAACTGTTGGTTAAAAGCAGTGGTTGGGATTAAAACATACCAATCCACTGGAAGAAATACTACCCATTATTATATGTTGGTTTTGTATTGTGTGGGCATATCGTATATCTTCTTATATAAAGATTATACTTGTTTTATAAAAACTCATGTGGAGTCTATTTGTGGTGACATCATGGGGTTGCTGTGAGTATTGTTGCACATACAGTACACTCGTGACTTGAAGATAAGCCTGACTGCTCGTGTCAAGCTACTAAGGGGGTGAGCAGGGCTATCTCAGACAGAGTCCTTACTTAGCCTAACGTTGAAACGAGGGGTCCGGATCTCGCACCTGGCGACAGCGGTATGGGACAGGGACTCCCGCCTCCAGCATTTGGTGGCGGCGGTGACGGATAAGAACCCTAACTTCCAACAGTGTGTTTCTTGGATAAAAAGAACTTGGAGCATAAAGGAGGCCAGCCATCTTATAAGCCCTCCGTATTTATGTTTGTTTAGCATACCATTCACATTTACCGACATAATACGACATTTACTAGCCATATCTATGATTTAAATAATTGATAAAATTCAAAACCCTGTGTGTTCCTCTCTTTGTTCCCTTTGCCACTGCTCTTTTTGCTGCTATTAATCCTCCCTTTCCTCCAACACTCCCCCCAGAAATGTGGAAAACCCCCATTAACCACATCTCACCTATTGCACTATGGGGTGCCTTGGAACCACACCCTAGGTGACTCTCTCTCCTCCCCCGACCTTGGAGATCCTTGGCATCCAATTAAATACATTATCATTTTACGGATGAAATCTTTTTCAGATAACCCTGGGCTTCTTCAATCGTAGAGAACATATGGAATTTTCCCCTTATAAGGACTCGAAACTTTGATTGCTGGGCTATTGAAGCCTGCACCCCTTGGGCTTAAAAAGATGCAGTAGTTTCAGAAACTCTTTCTGCCTACATGCGGCTACCACTGACATATCCGAAAAGATCCGACATTTTGAATCCTCATTTACAGGAAATTGTTTCTGCTGTATAGCCTTAGTCAAAATCCTCTCTTTGATCCGATAATCAGTAAAGTTAATTAAATTTGTACGTTTTATCGTTGAATTAGGTAGGGGATGTGACGAAACTCGATGCACCCTTGTAATTGTGAGGTCATCAGTAAACTCTGGCAAGACCTTCTGCTTGATAAATGACTCAACCCATTGGATAGTTTGAGAACCCTCACTCCCCTCTGGTACTCCAACAATACATAAGTTCGAGCATCGAGAATGATTTTCAAGTTCCTCGAATTTATTCTCCAGAGCGATTTTATCTTTTGCTACCTCATTTACTTTCAGGAGCATTGCGTTCATTTGATCCTCCAATAAGGTGATCCTTGATTCAGCTTCTTGAATTCTGGCCACGACTTCTTCAAGTTTTCCTAGACGCATAGTGTTTACGTCAATCTGTTGAGTATTAGCTCCTTCGGTTGGAAGCTGAGACTCATTCTGTTGTAACTTCCCATCTTGCTTCTGGGTCCCAGCTAGCTGGTCTGGGAAATCCGAAACAGCCTTACAAAACATCAGAGACTGCGTCTGGAGATGTACCTGCACCTCGGGCGGCTGCACTATGACGTCTTCAGGAGGTGACTGGGTCGATACAGAGGCCTGAATCGTTGATTTTGGAGAAACAGTCTGATTGTCCAGAGATTGACCAGGCTTTTGTGGTAATGAAGTGACTACAGAGGGAGCCAGCACCGGTGTCTGAGCCCACGGTTACAAAAGTAAAGTCTGCAGGGGGCTTGTTGAAGCTGTGTATTTGGCCAAAGATGAGGCCGACTGCATTGCTTTTTTGGAGAATAATGGAAAGTCTTTGGGATTTCTCATCGCATCTTTGTTTACACTCACTGTAGGCTCAACAGTTAATTCCCTTTCCATTCTAGTTGAGCCTCTATTAGCCTTTGTGCAACGGGATCCACTTCTTCTTGAAGGGATTAGTGTAGCTCTTCTTCGGAGCTCTCCAGACTTGAATTGAGACCAGGTCGGTTCGGAGTATTCTCGGCTCTTGCTGCCGAAGATGCAGCTTTTGCCTGGGCCAGGCGAGTTTTGGCGTTCAGTCCTGCCGTGGAATCAACTTTTACAATGGCATTCGCCTGTTTTAAATGTTTGCCCATCTTTCCCCCTTGAATGCAAAACCCTGTTCGCCAGGTAGTTAAAGCCTCAATTAATAAACAGCAGTCCTGTTTCGTGACTAAACCTTGAGGGAACGGAGTGGCCGCCTCTGACACCATCAGACTCTCGAGATCAAAATTACCAAAGCCCGGTGCTCCACAACAACCACCTCTAGTGACAACTGATACAGATATCGTGCGGCTGGCTCACCTAAAAAAACTCAGCTTTGTCTTTACAACACTCTTGCCATCACTCCCTGGCTCAATCGTCCAGATCGTGTCCTAGATCCCTTCAGCTCCTTTCAGCTCCAATTATAGCACAGATGTTAAATAGCTCAGCTCAGTTGTCCAAAAATTTGGGACCAACGAGCTCACGCCGGCCGAACTCGGGTGGTATTATATCATGGTAAAATTCCAGCAGCCAACAACCAACAACGAGCAACAGCCAGCAACCAGCAGCGCGCAGCCCACAGCCAACCTTTGCCTGTGCTGCTTCTCGTCAGCTCCGCCAGTTCGTACGCCTCCTTCTGTCGTCGTTATACTGCTTTCTCTCAGTGAGCTTTCTCTCTGTGGAGCAGTCGAGATGTCTGACAGACGAAGCAACCACAGCTGCAGAACACGGTCTCTGCACGTCCGCTGATCCCCCGCTAATCCGAAGCACCAGAATGCCAAAAGATATCGGGCATCCATGCTTCTGACTAGGGCCTCAGCTATGGGGTGTGAATGCCAAGGTATGAGGGGGGGAGGAGCAGAGGTTACCTTTGTGACTACGAATAGGTGGGGCTCTCCGTGCCATTGCCTGGGACATCCCAGGCCAAGTAAAACTTAACATGTAAAACTTAACAGTATGTGTCCTGCATTTTAAAAACATTGCACCCTACCCTCTGGGCTGTTCAAGGCATACTCTTTGAGTGACTTATATGTACTAAAAATGAAGGATTGGGCCTGGCTGAAGGTTTATTTTGACAATTCAAAATGTAAGTTTAAAACTGCTCACACAGGCTGCAATGGCAGGCTTCAGACTTGTTTTAAGTGGTTACTTAAGTGGGTGGCACAATAAATGCTGTAAGCCAATGTTACCACGTTTAAAGGAGAGAGCACAAGCACTTTAGCACTGGTTAGCAGTGGTAAAGTGGTCAAAGTCCTAAGGCTAGAAGAAACAATGTTGGCAAAAACAGGAAGCTAGAAGGCAATAAATTGGGGGAGAACCAAACCAAGGATGTCAGGTCCAACACGTATCCCTTAGTTCAAATTCCTAGGCCTAGAGAAACTCAGAAGAATCCTATACATTAAATGTGTGCTGTGCACTGCCAAATGCATGCAATGCATTTTTTTCAGGAGTAGGCACAATTCCCATCAACACCTACTACCTTAAGAGACTGGGGGGCATATTCTCAAGAACGTGTGACAACCATCGCAAAAGTAACTTAACGCAACTCTAACATCACAGTCTATCGCGGGGAAATTACGCCGTGTTAACGAAGCATTCTCAACATGGCAGTACCATGTGATAGTCTCCAGATAACGCATCAACTGACCGTGCTAAAATCAATGCCATGCTGCTAAAATGCGAAACGCGAACGCAATAAATCTTGCGATGTGGCCAATCGCAATACAAAAAGCACCGAAAAACAGCGATTGGCCTGCAAATCCCACGCATCTGGTGGGAAAATGCACCATAAAAGCAGAGTAAATAAACGGTGAGATGACAACGTGCAAGCACAACCCCATAGCTGTGATGCAGAACAAATGACCATTGCCCAAATCAGATAGGCATTTCCCCACAAACAGCCAGAATGTACATTGACATGCATTCAGTATGTGACCTGCGCCAATTCGGAAACAAACATGGTACACACTGTGAAACCGCATCTCCCCCTTACATTGCAGAGGGACAAACAACAACCCCTGCCCACCGACGTGCCATGTCCATGATCAAACAAGAATGAAAGCATGGACTAATGTACGGGTAGTGACTCCCCCTTCCATACATGTTTCCAATGTCGTGGGACTTGAGTCACAGGGTGCATCCCTGCATCATGGCGGCACACATCAGAGCACAAAAGAATCCCTGTTGTCACTTGTAGGCCACAAATGTCAGCCAAGATGGAATGAATTGGGACACATGTGAAACGCCGAAGAGTGGGATACCGTAGCAACTGTGACACACAGAACTGGCAGTTTGAATACATGACACCATAAACAGCCTCACTGCACAGAGGAGATACACCCACCATCCATTAACAAATTCCTCAATTGACTGCTCAACATGTCGCACCCACACTTGTCTGAGCAAAGTGCCTGTACAGATGAGTGACATGCACGCAGGGAATGTGTATCGGAATGCTTTTATTAGCACATGCAGTGCCTGTGGTAAGTCAACCTGCTGTGCCGTTACTGCTAAGGACCCACACAATGTGACATCAACGGCAGCTAACTCGCGGAAATTAGCGCTAACACGGGTTAGCGCGATCTTGTTGATAAGGCGATGTAAAATTACCACGTTAGCGGCACGACTGTGGTGTTTAAGATTTGTGGGAAGGAAATTCCTTTCAGACTTTAAAACTAGAATTTCTGTTTTATTTTGTTTTATTTTATAACCCCCAATCAATTCAAATTGGCTAAATTCTGTAAGGACCATTTCAAAATTCTGGCTCTCGGGACTGAGATATAAAATAATGTCATCCGCGAACAACTTTAATTAAGACATACCCGGAACTGGAGCATCGATTGCTACATTGTCACGAATTTGTATAGCTAGGTGTTCAATAAAAAACTTCAATAATAAAGGGGAGAGCGGACACCCTTGTCTCGTCCCACGTTTTATGTTTATTGTACCTACTCGGTTTGCATCAATCACCACCTGTGTCTGAGCCCCCTGATAGATATTCCAGACCATTTTAATAACCGCAGGAGGAATTCCGAACCTGCTGAGGCCATAGAAGAGGGTATTCCAATTTACCAGGTCGAACGCCTTTTCAGCGTCGAATATCATAATACAAGCTGGGGTGCAGTTAGTATTGCAATAATCGAGAGCCTGTATTAAAATTTTTGTATTTGAGGACATCGACCTCCCGGCAACAAATCCAGACTGGTCCCTGTGGATCACTCCCTGTGCTATAGGTATAAAACGCTGTGCCCAAGTCTTCATTAAAAGTTTGTAATCAGCATTGAGAAGGTTGATAGGTCTATAGGAATTTACGTCCTTAGGGTTCTTGCCCTTTTTCACAAAGCTGAAAACAATAGCCTCTTTAAAAGCCGATGGTACAGCACCACCCTTCTTAATATAGTTGAATAGCTTTGTCAGGAACGGCATCAACTCCTTAGCAAATACTTTATAAAATTCTATGGGCAGCCCGTCATTTCCACAGGCTTTTGCTCCAGAGGTTGAATTTAGGGTTGACAGAATTTCAGCACTTATTATATCTAGTTGTATCTGTTCCACGAGGGAGTTAGACAGTCTGGGGAGATTTATGTCCTCAAAGTGATTCAGTATAGATTGTTGCCCAACTACAGATTCAGTTGTATAGAGCTGTTGGTAATGCTCTATGAACGCTTGAGCAATCTCATCCCTACTTGTCACTGAAAATCCGGTCTTAGGGTCTACCACCTCTGTAATTAAGGCCTCTTCCTGTCTAGTTTTAGTGGATTCCCAGCCAACAATTTGCCCATCATTTGTCTTTCTTCATACATCCGTTGTTGAAAGGTTCGGGAACAAGTAATTTCTACTAATAAGAAAAATTCCCTTAACGCCTTTTTAGCTTTTACAATCTGACTTCGTTGAGGCACATTTCTCAGATTTTTAATGCTTTCAACTGCCTGCTGGAGTTCTGCTATTTTAATACATCGTGTTTTCGACTGAGCGGCCGGGAGGTGATCATTTGCCAACGCACATCTGCCTTAAACCCCCCCATACTGAGAACGGATTTGCCGTCCCCTCATTGATCCTTAAATACTCAAGAATCCATTCTCCTAAACCTTCTACCCATTATTGATCTTGAAGAAGAAGAAGACAATCCATCTGCCACCTGAATCTGCAAGTGTAATTACTTATGGCCGGATTAGCGGTACACCATGGATCCATCAACTGATAATCATGTATTATGGCATTGAAGACTTTTTTAGTCCTTGGTTTCAGTTGTTTTTGGTCTTTATTAGAAGTAACATTTTTTAAAGTCTTGGATATAATTAAAATCCCCACCAAAAATTATCTGACCAGGGACTCCCCAGCTCATTGATCTTTGCCAACACTGAGTCGGCATCCATAATCGGACGGTAGTAGTTGACAAAGTTCAAGATAGTTCCATTTAATTTCACCATAACCCAAAATCATCTTCCCTGGGGATCTCTCCGACCTTGGACAAATTCACGAGCTATACTTCTAAAAAGTAGATAGCTAATCCTCTCATTGCCAACTCTGCTGATGCAAAAAAGGCATCTGAGAATGCTCTAGGCAGGAAGAGCTTGGGTGAATTTGTTTGAAGGTGTGTGTATGACTTGGCCTTTTTGGCTAAAGCTCCCTAAACCTTTTGCTTTCTCCCTAGACCGTTTTCCTGACATAGCGTTGCCAACTTAGATGCTTTGGGTACTTTGCCACTGCTCATCAGTGTCAAAGTACAAGTGTTCCCTGTGTAAAATGTAATGGTAATTGGTTGGCCATGATTGGTATGTTTGCCTTACTAGTAAAGTCCCTAGTGATGTGCACTGTGTGTGCCAGGGCTAGTAATACAAAGGTGCGTGGAGAAGGCAACTCAGGCCTGCAGAGTAGGGCCTGAACGCAGTTTGCTAAGTTAGAATGTTGTTCTGACAAGTGCAGCCACTTGTCAGGCTTTTCTTTCCCTTTTTCATACACATTGGGTACCCCTATGGTAGGTCCCGGGTAACCCCTGGGCAGGGTGCAGCGTAAGTAAAAGGCAGGACATATACTAAAGTGTGTGTTATGTCCTGACAGTGGAAAACACTCCATTTCATTTTTCACTGCTGAAAGGCTATTCTGCCCATAGGACAGAATGGGGGAGGCTGGGTATTGTGTTTTGGTAGCCTAGTTTCCTGTAAGTTTATAATAGAGAGGTTATGTTTAGTATGTATGAACTCACAGTGTCAGAACACACCTTTCTATGAAAGTGGTTTTGTCACTGTGTTCAGAAACCACTCTTTTGTGAAAGTGGCTGAGTTTTGTGCTTTAGGCATTTCTGTGTGTCTCTGCTGAATGTCGATTGACTGTCTGGATCTGAGAGGTGAGAGGAGCTGGGAGAGGTCTTGACCCAGGGAGGGGTTGTGATGGCACCAGGATGCCCTCATCTGGAGAGTAGGGGGAGGAGAAGCCCGGCAGGTGAAAAGGCCTGGGCTGGTGCTATAAACCAATTGACCCATCTCCTGCTGACTGATTAAGGATCCAGACCCCCAGTCTCAAAGGGAGAAAGGTGACACTGGGAGGGAGACACCCAGAACTGATTTAGGGAGGGGTCAGGGACCCCTGAGCACAACAAACTTCAAAGACATGAAGGGGTATAACTAAGAGAACTGAAACACCTAGAATTTGGTGTAGTTTTGATTGTCGAAATGGGCAGGTCAAGTCTGCAAAGGCTTTGACCTCTTTCGTGGTCAAGAAGAACCTCTGCCAAGGAAGAAGATGTTGAAGAGGCTGCTGGATAGGACTGATCCTTGCTTCATAATCTGGGGCTGGCCTGCAGTTTGTAGCTTTTACTAAGGAAGAGACTGAAGGGACATTGCAGTGGGTAGTGTCCCCCCCTTCTTGAACAGGACTGTACTTTGTGCTGTATCCTGAACCCTAAGGGCCCAAGGTGAGCTGGCTCCCTGTTTGGAAACACAGGTACATAAAAGTTTCCGGAGAAGTCACAAGCAATGCGGTGTGTGCGTGCTTTTGCAGCTTGAGACCCTCGGAAGTTGTGCCTTGTGATCGTGGGGACACAGGAGTAAACTGAGTCTTGGACGTGCAGGGTGCGTGTCGTGGTGCAAGCCAAGGTGTTGGTGAAGAGCGCCTGTTCGTTGTGTGCACCGGGATAAGAGAGGCGACTCGGACACGCAGGGTGCGTGTTGTGGTGCAGCCAAGGCGTTGGTGAAGAGTGCCTGTTCATCGTGTTCCCGGGAGAAGAGGTGAGACTCAGACACGCAGGGTGTGTGTCGAGGTGCAGCCAAGGCATGGTGAAGAGCGCCTGGTCATTGTGTGCACCGGGAGAAGAGGTGAGACTCAGACACGCAGGGTGTGTGTTGAGGTGCCGCCAAGGCATGGTGAAGAGCGCCTGGTCATCGTGTGCACCAGAGAAGAGGTGAGTCTTGAATGCACAGAGTGCGTGTCTAGGTGTAACCAGAGGCGCAGGTGAGGAGTGCCTGGTGGTGTGTGCACCAAAATCGAAGTAAGGGCCAGGTCGTTGGGCCCTTGGAGTGAAACAGGAGTGGCCTGTACCAGCAGCCCCGGAGGAGCTGAGCTGCCGGCCCGAGCTCACCGTGCCCATTGTGGGCATTCTGGATCAAGGCCCAAGTCGCTGAAGGAGGAGAGGAGATTGGGGTCGTGCCCCCCTAGGTAATGTGGATCACCACCTGGGGTGGGGTGCGGGCTCGTAGGGACACTCTCTCGGCCTCTCGCTTCTGTCAACTGCACAAGCCTGTTGCTTCGACTCGGATCGAATCCCGTGCTGGCCCAAGGAGGGGCAGTACTGGCACCGGAGTGAGAAGCGGTACTTTTGTGTCATCATTGATCCAAGTTGGGGCAACTGTTAACCAAGCACCTAAACTGTTGTATTACACTTTGCATTATTGTTGCTAACGAACTATCGAACTGTCGTATGATGCCTGACCTTATTTGCGTCTGACGAAATACATGCTTGGTGCGCTACGCACTGCATTATTTTTCCCTTGCAGAGTACATGATTGTAACTTGGCGCATTGCATTATTTCTTTATCGCACAGCACATGATTATAACGTGGGCATTGCATTATTTCTTCATTGCACGGTACATGATTTTAGCGTGACGCATTGCTTTGTTTCTTCCTTGCACAGGGCATGCTGGTAGTGATACGCATTGCATTATTCCTTCTATTGCAAAGTACATGACTGTGGCTCTACGTATGGCATTGTTTCTCTATTGCACGGTACAGGAGTATATCTTTGCGCATTGCAGTATTTCTTTTCTTTTGCAACGCGTGTGATTCTAGCAATATGACCTGCCTAACCTTTTGGAAACGGTTAAAAGTAAGCTTAACTGTTGGTTAAAAGCAGTGGTTGGGATTAAAACATACCAATCCACTGGAAGAAATACTACCCATTATTATATGTTGGTTTTGTATTGTGTGGGCATATCGTATATCTTCTTATATAAAGATTATACTTGTTTTATAAAAACTCATGTGGAGTCTATTTGTGGTGACATCATGGAGTATTGTTGCAAATACAGTACACTCGTGACTTGAAGATAAGCCTGACTGCTCGTGTCAAGCTACTAAGGGGGTGAGCAGGGCTATCTCAGACAGAGTCCTTACTTAGCCTAACGTTGAAACGAGGGGTCCGGATCTCGCACCTGGCGACAGCGGTATGGGACAGGGACTCCCGCCTCCAGCATTTGGTGGCGGCGGTGACGGATAAGAACCCTAACTTCCAACAGTGTGTTTCTTGGATAAAAAGAACTTGGAGCATAAAGGAGGCCAGCCATCTTATAAGCCCTCCGTATTTATGTTTGTTTAGCATACCATTCACATTTACCGACATAATACGACATTTACTAGCCATATCTATGATTTAAATAATTGATAAAATTCAAAACCCTGTGTGTTCCTCTCTTTGTTCCCTTTGCCACTGCTCTTTTTGCTGCTATTAATCCTCCCTTGCCTCCAACACTACCCCCAGAAATGTGGAAAACCCCCATTAACCACATCTCACCTATTGCATTATGGGGTGCCTTGGAACCACACCCTAGGTGACTCTCTCTCCTCCCCCGACCTTGGAGATCCTTGGCATCCAATTAAATACATTATCATTTTACGGATGAAATCTTTTTCAGATAACCCTGGGCTTCTTCAATCGTAGAGAACATATGGAATTTTCCCCTTATAAGGACTCGAAACTTTGATTGCTGGGCTATTGAAGCCTGCGCCCCTTGGGCTTAAAAAGATGCAGTAGTTTCAGAAACTCTTTCTGCCTACATGCGGCTACCACTGACATATCCGAAAAGATCCGACATTTTGAATCCTCATTTACAGGAAATTGTTTCTGCTGTATAGCCTTAGTCAAAATCCTCTCTTTGATCCGATAATCAGTAAAGTTAATTAAATTTGTACGTTTTATCGTTGAATTAGGTAGGGGATGTGACGAAACTCGATGCACCCTTGTAATTGTGAGGTCATCAGTAAACTCTGGCAAGACCTTCTGCTTGATAAATGACTCAACCCATTGGATAGTTTGAGAACCCTCACTCCCCTCTGGTACTCCAACAATACATAAGTTCGAGCATCGAGAATGATTTTCAAGTTCCTCGAATTTATACTCCAGAGCGATTTTATCTTTTGCTACCTCATTTACTTTCAGGAGCATTGCGTTCATTTGATCCTCCAATAAGGTGATCCTTGATTCAGCTTCTTGAATTCTGGCCACGACTTCTTCAAGTTTTCCTAGACGCATAGTGTTTACGTCAATCTGTTGAGTATTAGCTCCTTCGGTTGGAAGCTGAGACTCATTCTGTTGTAACTTCCCATCTTGCTTCTGGGTCCCAGCTAGCTGGTCTGGGAAATCCGAAACAGCCTTACAAAACATCAGAGACTGCGTCTGGAGATGTACCTGCACCTCGGGCGGCTGCACTATGACGTCTTCAGGAGGTGACTGGGTCGATACAGAGGCCTGAATCGTTGATTTTGGAGAAACAGTCTGATTGTCCAGAGATTGACCAGGCTTTTGTGGTAATGAAGTGACTACAGAGGGAGCCAGCACCGGTGTCTGAGCCCACGGTTACAAAAGTAAAGTCTGCAGGGGGCTTGTTGAAGCTGTGTATTTGGCCAAAGATGAGGCCGACTGCAATGCTTTTTTGGAGAATAATGGAAAGTCTTTGGGATTTCTCATCGCATCTTTGTTTACACTCACTGTAGGCTCAACAGTTAATTCCCTTTCCATTCTAGTTGAGCCTCTATTAGCCTTTGTGCAACGGGATCCACTTCTTCTTGAAGGGATTAGTGTAGCTCTTCTTCGGAGCTCTCCAGACTTGAATTGAGACCAGGTCGGTTCGGAGTATTCTCGGCTCTTGCTGCCGAAGATGCAGGTTTTGCCTGGGTGTTAGAGTCGGGGATCTCTGGTTGGCGCAAGGTTGCCCTTGTGTCAAGCAGGAACCCTCTCCTCCACGTCAGGGCGCAGGATAACCCCTCGCGAATGACCCTTGCTCACCCTCTAGGTGCGTGGCGTGAGCAGCCAAGGCGATTCCTCAGGCGTTGTTGGTTAAGCACTTCCAATCATACACACAGTAAATACATCAATCCCCCCAGAAACGGACACCAGACTTGGATATATATAAAAATACGCTTCTTTATGTAAAAATAGGTATATATATCTCAGCAGACTTATCACAAGACCAATAACGTTTTCGCTATGCCACCAGGTTATAAAGCAGGCAAATGTTCTTTGTTCGTAGCTTCAAATGGAGACTTTGTAGTCTCTTTGCAAATGTTACTTGTGGTTCCAGTACTCACAGAGATCGGCTCCGGCGAACGGGGAAATAAGGCGTTGCGGGCCCCGAGCCCGATACTGGAACTTCTTTCGTGATGTGGAGAGTCGGCCCAGGTCGGTGCGACTCTCAGCTTGGGAAGTGTTCTTGGGTCCTCAATCAGCAGGTGTGGGCAAGTAGGCAGGCGCGGCCAACGACCCTTTAGCACGGCGGTGCCGGAGGGTCTCCACAGCGGGGGCGGCGCGGCCTGAGATGTCCGGGGATAGCGAAGCGGGGTCGCAGGGCACGGTCAGTGCAGCTAGATGACCCGGCGTAGATCACAGTCGTCGGACGGCTTCCGGCGGGAGGGGTGATAGCGCGGTCAGCGCGCTCCAGTAGCAGGCGGTGACAGGGATGCAGGCGGCCTGGCCCGGGGACAGAGAGCGGCTCGGGACGGAGCGGGGCTCTCACGGGTTTGAGGCAGGCAAGCTTCTGAGTGTCACGGCCCTAGGAGGGGCGATGAGGGGCGCAGTCTCTTTCCAGCGGGATGCACACACGGCTCGAATTGGAGGACGAGCAAAAGCACAGAGAACCCACTGGTCCTGGGGTTCAGTTCAGGGGGCAAGCTCAGATCAAGCCCTTGGAGAATGTTCAAGCACAAAGTAGCAAAGTCTTTTCAGTAGTCTCTTCCTCTCCTTTCTCAGCAAGGCAAGCAGCAGGCCAGCTCCTCCAGCGTCTTCTTCTCCTTCTAGTCGGGCAGAGGTTCTTTGTGGTAAACAGGATTCTGATTTCTTAGGAGCCAGGCTCCTACTTTTATACCATGATTCTTTTGTTCTTTAGCGCCAGGGGGCCTAGGCCTGGCTCAGTCCAGTTCTGGAGCACTTTGTTATGGTGACTCTGCTCTTTCCTTTCAGCAGCAGGGCAGAGACATCAGCCGCCCCACAGGGGGCGGCGCCGGCTTTGTGGTGGCAGAGCACAGGTCTATTCAAGAGTCAAGGTGTACTCCTCCCACCCATCCTGGGGTCATCTCCCTACCCACCACCTGCCAGCCAACCTGTCTCTGGGGATCCCCCCACCCTGCTCCTTACTGTTGCTAGGCAGAACACACACACACAGCAGAGGCGGACTGAGATGGTCAGGTCAGTAAATACTAACTTTCTAAAAGTAGTATTTACAAACCCAGGATATTAAAATAAACCTGACTACAAGAAGTATTTTATTATTCTGAGTTCAGGCATACTAAACTTGACACTCTACCATGCTCTCTGAGTCCACTGGGGTCACAGCGTTGGCGTGATCCCAGCAGCCCATTCTGGCCTATGGAGAGCAGGTAGCCTTCTATAGTGAAAAACGGAAAGGGCTGTAATTCACTACTAAGACATGCCACACACATCAGGGCATGTCCTACCTTATGCCTACAATGCACCCTGCCCTTGGGCCTACCAGAGGGGTGGCTAATATGTAGGTAAGGGAAGGTTTAGGGACTGGCAAGTGGGGGCACTTGCGCAGTCAGCGCGACGGTCCCGGACCGCGCACAGGGTCTGCGGTGGCAGACCCTAGACACATTTTACACGGCCGCTTTCTGTGGGTGGCGCAACCAGCGCTGCAAGCCCACCAGCAGCATTGGCATTCACAAGCCCTGGCACCCCTGGTGCACTTTACTGGGGACTGACAGTGAATCCAATAAACCAATCATGAACATCAATTACAGGTACACTTTATCTAGAGAGCACTTGCACTGCGGCACGGATTAGCCGTGGCGCAGTGCCCTGAACGGACAACACCAGCAAAACAATCGAGGCACACCATCAAAAAGTGGAAGGGAAACTCACGCCAAGGTGCCAGGTCTAACACGTGTCCCCTCCAGCTGAAATGTGGGGAGAACTACCCTTGCCCAGGGGGTTCCTCGTCACTAAGGCGGAAATACCTGGACAGACCGTCAGCGTTGGCGTGATCTGTACCAGGACGGTGTTCCACCGTGAAGTCCATACCCTGTAGGGAGATGGACCACCTCAACAGCTTCGGGTTCTCACCCCTCATTTGCATCAACCATCTGAGGGGCCTGTGGTCCGTCTGAACCCGGAAGTGAGACCCAAACAAGTAGGGTCTTAGCTTCTTCAGCGCCCAGACCACAGCAAATGCTTCTCGCTCAATTGCACTCCACCTACTTTCCCGTGGAAGTAACCTCCTACTGATGAAGGCTACGGATTGGTCCCAGCCCTCCTCAGTCATCTGTGAGAGAACAGCCCCTAAACCATGCTCTGAAGCGTCTGTCTGCACTAGGAATTCTTTGGAGAAGTCAGGGGCCAAGAGCACGGGCGCCGTGCACATGGCAGTCTTCAGGGTGTCGAAAGCTTTCTGACAGGTGTCAGTCCAAATCACGTTCCTGGGCTGCTTCTTGGAAGTCAGCTCTGTCAAGGGGGCAACAATCGTTCCATAGCCCTTGACAAACCTCCTGTAGTACCCAGTGAGCCCCAGGAAGGCCCTCACTGCGGTCTGCGTCTTGGGGGGTTCCCAAGCCAGGATGGTCTCAATTTTGGGTTGCAAGGGTGCCACCTTGCCACTCCCCACTTGGTGTCCCAAGTACACCACGGAACCCTGCCCGATCTGGCACTTGCTTGCCTTGATCGTGAGGCCTGCTCGGCGCAGAGCCATCAACACTTCCCAGAGGTGGCGCAGGTGTTCGGGCCAGGTGGCACTGAACACTGCGATGTCATCCAGGTAGGCGGCACTGAACGCATCCAGCCCAACCAGTACCTGGTTGACCAACCTCTGAAAGGTGGCAGGGGCATTCTTCATCCCAAATGGCATGACTCGGAACTGGAAGTGCCCATCTGGTGTAGAGAATGCTGACCTCTCTTTGGCCCCATCGGTCAAGGCGATCTGCCAGTACCCAGACGTTAAATCAAACGTGCTGAGGAACCGGGCAGCCCCCAGCCGATCGATGAGCTCATCAGCTCTGGGGATGGGGTGCGCGTCAGTCTTCGTCACTGAATTGAGTCCTCTGTAGTCCACACAGAACCGGAGTTCAGGTGTGGCTCCCGGCGCAGCAGCCTTTGGGACCAAGACCACGGGGCTGGACCAAGGACTGCTGGAGGACTCAACCACCCCTAGCGCAAGCATTTTGGAGACCTCCTCCTTGATGCAAGCTCTGACCCTGTCAGTTACCCTGTAAGCCTTGTGCTTCACAGGTAAGCTGTCTCCTGTGTCCACATCATGGACGCACCAATCGGTGACACCAGGAACCAGGGAGAATCTATCGGGAAACTGCCCCAGCAAGTGGCGGCAATCTTCCTGTTGTTCGGGCGTCAGGGTGGGTGAGAGGTTAACTCCATCCACTGACCCATCTTTCTCAGAGGCCACTAAGAGGTCAGGAAGAGGCTCGGTCTCCTCTTCTATTCCATCATCAGTGGCCAGCAGCATGCCCACTTCGGTCCTCTCTAAGTGGGGCTTAAGGCGGTTAACATGTAGGACCCTCAAAGGGTTCCTGGGAGACTGCATGTCCACCAAGTAGGTGATAGGACTTTTGCGCTCCACAACCTCAAATGGACCTGTCCACTTATCCTGAAGTGCACAAGGCTCCACTGGGGCCAAGACCCATACCTTTTGTCCAGGTTGAAGCTCTACCAGAGTGGCATTCCGGTCGTACCACCGCTTCATCTCCTCCTGGCTGGCTTCCAGATTTGCCTCAGCAAGTTGCCTGAAACGCCGAGTCTGGTTTCGGAAGGCCAGCATGTAACTATATACATTCTGGGGAGGTTTCCTGGGAGATTGCTCCCAGCCTTCCTTTACCAAACTCAGAGGTCCTCTTACTGGGTGACCATACAGAAGCTCAAAGGGACTGAATCCTAGAGACTTCTGTGGCACCTCTCGGTAAGCGAAGAGCAGGCATGGCAAGAGGACGTCCCACTTACGCCTAATTGGACCGTCCAGGCCCATGATCATGCCTTTGAGGGTTCGGTTGAATCTCTCAACCAACCCATTTCCTTGGGGGTGGTAAGGAGTGGTGAACTTGTAAGTTACCCCACACTCCTTCCACAGGGATTTCATATACGTGGATATGAAATTGGTCCCCCTGTCGCTCACCACCTCTAGAGGGAATCCCACTCGGGAGAAAATTCCCATCAGTGCCCGTCCCACCACGGGGGCCGTCACTGTCCTCAGAGGGATGGCTTCAGGGTACCGGGTGGCATGGTCCACCAAGACCAGGATGAACCTGTTGCCCAGGGCTGTCTTGGGGTCCCGAGGCCCCACAATATCAATACCCACTCGTTGGAATGGCGTACCGACCACAGGGAAAGGTTGCAGAGGAGCCTTGTGCTTCCCTCCGCTCTTACCACTTGCCTGGCAAGTCTGACAGGTTCGGCAGTAGGAATCTGAATTCTTGTGCATTTGGGGCCAGTAAAAGTGGGTGACAAGCCTGTCATAGGTCTTGTCCATCCCCAAATGTCCTGCTAACGGCACATCGTGAGCCAGCCCCAGTAGGAAGGTTCTGAACTTCTGGGGTACCACCAGCACACGGGCTGACCCAGGTTCAGCAGCCTTAGGCTCGGAATACAGGAGGTCACTCTCCCAGTACACGTAATGTGTTTTGGCCTGAACACCATTGGCCTGGTCTGCAGCCTGCTGCCGCATACCCACGAGAGAAGGGCATTCTTTCTGCTCCCTGCAGAATTCCTCCCTGGAGGGACCTCCTTCTTGCTGCCAATGGGTCAGCTCAGGCAAGTCTCCCAGTTCGGCGATCTGTTCCCCGGTAGGCTCCAGAGCATCCCCCTCCGGGTCTGCTTCCTCCTGGGCCGTGGGAACTTCGGGGGCCGGCTTCCCGCGCCTCCTGCGCCTTCTCCCTAAGGCCGGTTCCTGGACCTCTCCCTCAGGCTCCAGGACCCTCTCAACACCCCTACTGGCTGCCATGGACCGGGTGGTCACGCACGCCCAGTCGGGTAGACCCACCATCCTCAGATGCGTGGCCTTCTCCACCTTTTCCCAAGGGGAGCTCTCCAGGTCGTTCCCTAGCAGACAGTCTACAGGCATGTCAGTTCTCACAGCGACTTGTAGAGTACCAGAGACCTCCCCCCACTCAAAGGGAACTTGAGCCATTGGACAACGACTCTCTATGTTGTCAGCATTGACAACCCTACAGTAGGTATTGGGTACAATCTGCTCTTGAGACACCAGGTGTTGCCTCACCGAGGTCACGCTGGCTCCTGTATCTCTAAGAGCCTCAACCTTCTTTCCATTGATGGTCACTACTTGCCCATATTTCTTAGTGTTAGAGGGCAAGTAAGTTTCGGGGACCATCTCACTGTCTCCTAGCGAGACTAGGGTCATCTGCCCGGGACCCCCACCCTCCTGGACTGCTACCTCCTCCCCAAAGTTAACACTAGCTACTTGCCGGGGTGGAGCACCAGTGGGTGCGGTCTTACCAAACAGGCGACACTTAGGATCAGAGGCAATGTGACCCGGGTCACCACACTTATAACAATTGAAGGGCCCCTTTGGAACAGGTCTACCTGTCGGGGCCCCGTTCTGCTGCGGGGGTGGGGGAGGCTGAGAACCCTTCTGCTGGTTCCCTTGGGAATTACTTTGGGGGCCTTTTTGGAACCCCTTCTGTTTACCCCTGTCCCCCCCACTCTTCTGCTGGGGACCCTGCCCACCTTTGGCGGAGTCTCCCACTTGACCCTTGTGGACCCTGGTGCTGAGCCAGCGGTCCGCCTCCTCAGCAAGCTTCCTCGGGTTGGACAGCTTGCTATCAATCAGGTGCTGGCGTAGCTCAGGAAAACATTGACTGGACAAGTGCTCCCATGCAATTAAATCAAGCAGCCCTTGATAATCATTCACTTTGCTACCCTTCACCCAACCATCCAGTGCTCTGCAGAAAAAGGTTACATACTCCACATACGTACTCTCAGGGATCTTCTTCGTCTCCCTGAACCGCTGTCTATATAGCTCCGGAGTTAACCCATACCTGTTCATTAAAGCTTCCTTCATATGGGGGTATGAGGCTTGGAGATCTAAGGGTAAATCTAACAGTGTGTCACGCCCTTCAGCAAGGAACCTTCCCCACAACCCCGCTCCCCAGTCTTTCTCAGGGACCCGGTGTGAAGACATGGCCACCTCGTAGGCTCTAAACCACTGCCCTATGTCATCCTTTCTAAAATACTCCTTTACTACATCTTTGGGGATGTACACCTTGGACTCTACCTGCACCGGTGGAGTGCTGCCACCAGAAGGAGCGGTGTCCAAACTTTTCGCCTTCAGCTCCAACTCCTTCAATCTTATATCATGATCCATTTGGCGTTGTTGTGCCTCCAGGGCCAACTTCTGCTTTTCCATTTCCATTTGTCCTGCTAACTTTGCCATCTCCATTGCATGCGCCCTGTCTGCTGCCCTGTCTGCCAGCTCCTCTGGCGACCGGACTCTGCTGGGCTCCTCAAGGTTGTCGGTTGGAACGATGTCCCCCGCATTCCGTGGGTCTCGTGACTCCTTCCAGGCTCTCAGCGCCTTGGCGTACTGGGTTCTCCTCTTGAATCCAGCATGGGGAACTCGGAATTTTACACTGTAGCCTTTCAATTGCTCCATCGAGTAGCCTTCCAGTCTCTCCCAATCCACCTCATCTATTCCAGAAATCACAGAGAGTGCTCTCCCAGCGGAGAGTGAGCTAGGCATGGTTGCAGTAATGGCAGATGTCTCAACAAAGTTCCAAAAATGAAAACCTGTGGCTGCGTTATTTGGTCTGCTCTCACTATCTGGTGATTAATAATTCACTGTATGCAAATCACAAGTGCAAATCCGAAATCCCACCCGCTGCCAACAATGTTAGAGTCGGGGATCTCTGGTTGGCGCAAGGTTGCCCTTGTGTCAAGCAGGAACCCTCTCCTCCACGTCAGGGCGCAGGATAACCCCTCGCGAATGACCCTTGCTCACCCTCTAGGTGCGTGGCGTGAGCAGCCAAGGCGATTCCTCAGGCGTTGTTGGTTAAGCACTTCCAATCATACACACAGTAAATACATCAATCCCCCCAGAAACGGACACCAGACTTGGATATATATAAAAATACGCTTCTTTATGTAAAAATAGGTATATATATCTCAGCAGACTTATCACAAGACCAATAACGTTTTCGCTATGCCACCAGGTTATAAAGCAGGCAAATGTTCTTTGTTCGTAGCTTCAAATGGAGACTTTGTAGTCTCTTTGCAAATGTTACTTGTGGTTCCAGTACTCACAGAGATCGGCTCCGGCGAACGGGGAAATAAGGCGTTGCGGGCCCCGAGCCCGATACTGGAACTTCTTTCGTGATGTGGAGAGTCGGCCCAGGTCGGTGCGACTCTCAGCTTGGGAAGTGTTCTTGGGTCCTCAATCAGCAGGTGTGGGCAAGTAGGCAGGCGCGGCCAACGACCCTTTAGCACGGCGGTGCCGGAGGGTCTCCACAGCGGGGGCGGCGCGGCCTGAGATGTCCGGGGATAGCGAAGCGGGGTCGCAGGGCACGGTCAGTGCAGCTAGATGACCCGGCGTAGATCACAGTCGTCGGACGGCTTCCGGCGGGAGGGGTGATAGCGCGGTCAGCGCGCTCCAGTAGCAGGCGGTGACAGGGATGCAGGCGGCCTGGCCCGGGGACAGAGAGCGGCTCGGGACGGAGCGGGGCTCTCACGGGTTTGAGGCAGGCAAGCTTCTGAGTGTCACGGCCCTAGGAGGGGCGATGAGGGGCGCAGTCTCTTTCCAGCGGGATGCACACACGGCTCGAATTGGAGGACGAGCAAAAGCACAGAGAACCCACTGGTACTGGGGTTCAGTTCAGGGGGCAAGCTCAGATCAAGCCCTTGGAGAATGTTCAAGCACAAAGTAGCAAAGTCTTTTCAGTAGTCTCTTCCTCTCCTTTCTCAGCAAGGCAAGCAGCAGGCCAGCTCCTCCAGCGTCTTCTTCTCCTTCTAGTCGGGCAGAGGTTCTTTGTGGTAAACAGGATTCTGATTTCTTAGGAGCCAGGCTCCTACTTTTATTCCATGATTCTTTTGTTCTTTAGCGCCAGGGGGCCTAGGCCTGGCTCAGTCCAGTTCTGGAGCACTTTGTTATGGTGACTCTGCTCTTTCCTTTCAGCAGCAGGGCAGAGACATCAGCCGCCCCACAGGGGGCGGCGCCGGCTTTGTGGTGGCAGAGCACAGGTCTATTCAAGAGTCAAGGTGTACTCCTCCCACCCATCCTGGGGTCATCTCCCTACCCACCACCTGGCAGCCAACCTGTCTCTGGGGATCCCCCCACCCTGCTCCTTACTGTTGCTAGGCAGAACACATACACACAGCAGAGGCGGACTGAGATGGTCAGGTCAGTAAATACTAACTTTCTAAAAGTAGTATTTACAAACCCAGGATATTAAAATAAACTTGACTACAAGAAGTATTTTATTATTCTGAGTTCAGGCATACTAAACTTGACACTCTACCATGCTCTCTGAGTCCACTGGGGTCACAGCGTTGGCGTGATCCCAGCAGCCCATTCTGGCCTATGGAGAGCAGGTAGCCTTCAATAGTGAAAAACGGAAAGGGCTGTAATTCACTACTAAGACATGCCACACACATCAGGGCATGTCCTACCTTATGCCTACAATGCACCCTGCCCTTGGGCCTACCAGAGGGGTGGCTAATATGTAGGTAAGGGAAGGTTTAGGGACTGGCAAGTGGGGGCACTTGCGCAGTCAGCGCGACGGTCCCGGACCGCGCACAGGGTCTGCGGTGGCAGACCCTAGACACATTTTACACGGCCGCTTTCTGTGGGTGGCGCAACCAGCGCTGCAAGCCCACCAGCAGCATTGGCATTCACAAGCCCTGGCACCCCTGGTGCACTTTACTGGGGACTGACAGTGAATCCAATAAACCAATCATGAACATCAATTACAGGTACACTTTATCTAGGGAGCACTTGCACTGCGGCACGGATTAGCCGTGGCGCAGTGCCCTGAGCGGACAACACCAGCAAAACAATCGAGGCACACCATCAAAAAGTGGAAGGGAAACTCACGCCAAGGTGCCAGGTCTAACACTGGGCCAGGCGAGTTTTGGCGTTCAGTCCTGCCGTGGAATCAACTTTTACAATGGCATTCGCCTGTTTTAAATGTTTGCCCATCTTTCCCCCTTGAATGCAAAACCCTGTTCGCCAGGTAGTTAAAGCCTCAATTAATAAACAGCAGTCCTGTTTCGTGACTAAACCTTGAGGGAACGGAGTGGCCGCCTCTGTCACCATCAGACTCTCGAGATCAAAATTACCAAAGCCCGGTGCTCCACAACAACCACCTCTAGTGACAACTGATACAGATATCGTGCGGCTGGCTCACCTAAAAAAACTCAGCTTTGTCTTTACAACACTCTTGCCATCACTCCCTGGCTCAATCGTCCAGATCGTCTCCTAGATCCCTTCAGCTCCTTTCAGCTCCAATTATAGCACAGATGTTAAATAGCTCAGCTCAGTTGTCCAAAAATTTGGGACCAACGAGCTCACGCCGGCCGAACTCGGGTGGTATTATATCATGGTAAAATTCCAGCAGCCAACAACCAACAACGAGCAACAGCCAGCAACCAGCAGCGCGCAGCCCACAGCCAACCTTTGCCTGTGCTGCTTCTCGTCAGCTCCGCCAGTTCGTACGCCTCCTTCTGTCGTCGTTATACTGCTTTCTCTCAGTGAGCTTTCTCTCTGTGGAGCAGTCGAGATGTCTGACAGACGAAGCAACCACAGCTGCAGAACACGGTCTCTGCACGTCCGCTGATCCCCCGCTAATCCGAAGCACCAGAATGCCAAAAGATATCGGGCATCCATGCTTCTGACTAGGGCCTCAGCTATGGGGTGTGAATGCCAAGGTATGAGGGGGGGAGGAGCAGAGGTTACCTTTGTGACTACGAATAGGTGGGGCTCTCCGCGCCATTGCCTGGGACATCCCAGGCCAAGTAAAACTTAACATGTAAAACTTAACAGTATGTGTCCTGCATTTTAAAAACATTGCACCCTACCCTCTGGGCTGTTCAAGGCATACTCTTTGAGTGACTTATATGTACTAAAAATGAAGAATTGGGCCTGGCTGAAGGTTTATTTTGACAATTCAAAATGTAAGTTTAAAACTGCTCACACAGGCTGCAATGGCAGGCTTCAGACTTGTTTTAAGTGGTTACTTAAGTGGGTGGCACAATAAATGCTGTAAGCCAATGTTACCACGTTTAACCCCTTCGATGCTCATGACGGAACGGTTCCGTCATGAGCATCGGTTGGGCTGTGCTCATGACGGAACCGTTCCGTCATGAGGACAGCCCCCGGGGGAAGCGCTGGCGCTCCCCCCCTTGTGCCTCGATCTTGCCCCCCTTTATGGGGGTGGCAGCGGAAGAGCTTCCGCTGCCACCCCCGACCCCCCCCGAGCCCCCCCACGCTTTCTGATGACGTCAGCGCGCACAGCGCGCGCCGGCGTCATCAGGAAGCGTTGGACGCGCTGGAATCCATTTCTTCCAGCGCGTCCAAGGGGAGCAGAGGTAGGTGTGTGTCGTCTGGTGGGGGCCGCGGCGGTGAAATCTGTAGTATTGAGGCATCGGGGGAGAGGAAAGAGTATTTCCTCTCCCCCGATGTCTCAATACAGGGCATTCCTGCTCCACGATCGCGCACAGCGTCGCGATCGTGGAGTAGGGATGCCCCACTAGACACCAGGGATTTTGTATTTTGAGTTTGGGAAGCGACCCCTTAGGCAAGGGTCGCTTCCTTGGGGATGAAAATTTGGCAAAGTCTTTTCTGCCCCCCCTGGGGGCAGATCGGCCCGCTTTCTGCGCGTTTCTGCCCCCAGGGGGGGCAGAAAAGCCCACTAGACACCAGGGATGTCGTTTTTACTATGTAGGAAGCGACCCCTTGGGCAAGGGTCGCTTCCTTGGGGGCAAAATTTGTGGAAGTCTTTTCTGCCCCCCCTGGGGGCAGATCGGTCCGCTTTCTGCGTGTTTCTGCCCCCAGGGGGGGCAGAAAAGCCCACTAGACACCAGGGATGTCGTTTATGCTATGTAGGAAGCGACCCCTTAGGCAAGGGTCGCTTCCTTGGGGGGCCAAATAATTTGAAGACTTTTCTGCCCCCCCTGGGGGCAGATCGGTCTTCTTTCTGCCCGTTTCTGCCCCTAGGGGGGGCAGAAAAGCCCACTAGACACCAGGGATGTCTATTTCGTTATGTAGGAAGCGACCCCTTGGGCAAGGGTCGCTTCCTAGGGTGGTAAAGTGATTAGAAGACTTTTCTGCCCCCCCTGGGGGCAGATCGGTCGTCTTTCTGCCCGTTTCTGCCCCCAGGGGGGGCAGAAAAGCCCACTAGACACCAGGGATGTCTTTTTCTTTATGTAGGAAGTGACCCCTTGGGCAAGGGTCGCTTCCTTTGCGGCCTAATTATTTAGAATACTTTTCTGCCCCCCCTGGGGGCAGATTGGTCGTCTTTCTGTCCGTTTCTGCTCCTTGGGGGGGGGCAGAAAAGCCCACTAGACACCAGGGATATAAATATTATTGTAGGAAGCGACCCCTTGGGCAAGGGTCGCTTCCTTGGGCCCCTAAATGTTTTGAAGACTTTTCTGCCCCCTCTGTGGGCAGATCGGTTTTATTTTTTTGCCGTTTCTGCTCCCATTGGAGGCAGAAAAGCCCACTAGACACCAGGGAATTAGTTCAATTATAAATAGAAGTGACTCCTCGCTTCCAGGGTGCAATTTGTTATATGTATTTGGCTCACCTGCCCCGGGACTGAATAGCCTTTTTTTTCCTGCTGTTTTCTGCCTGACCTGGCACACAAACCGATTGACCATTTGGGTAGTGACATGGCATGTTATAATGTTTATTGTTATATTTTTTGTGATTTCCAATTGTAATGTTTTTTTTGTTTACTTTTTTGTTCTAGGTGAAGGCTTTTCTTCTGTTCACGGTGACGTTTTGGTTCTGGTGGTTTTGCTGTTTGTGTAGTTTGGTAAGAGACTGTTTTTTTGTACAATGCAAATGTGTTTGATTTCTCTGCCTGTTTTTTTTTGCAAATGGTGTAATAATAGCAGTATGTTTGGTTTTTGAGTTTCAAAAACTTTTTGCATTGGTGCACGATGTGTATTTTGTTGTCTTGTGAGTAATTTGTTTTTTTTTCTTCTTTCTAGTTTGATATCGTTGGTCTTTGCTGTGTCACTGCAGAGTTTGTTTCTGGTGAGTGTAGCTGTCTCTTTTGATTTTGGATTGTATAGTTTTTGAGTACATTGATCTTATTGATATAAGGTACACATTTCTTTACTTACTTGGTTTGCACATTGTTGGTTGTTGTTGACTTGTTTGTGCAGTCTTCCATCTTAGTAGGTATAATGGCTAGCCGCAGGATGACTGCTCAGCAGGTTGTTGGTTTGCTGTTTGAGTCTTCCTCTGATATTGGGTCAGAGACTGACTCTGCTTCTGAGGGAGAGGGGGCAGGGGACGATTCTGGCAGTGAGTTTTCTCTCCGTATGGGGTCATCGGATGATGAAGATACTCTTAGTGCGGATGAAGTGCCTGTGTTAGAGGAGGAGACTGATGTGCCGATAGTGCGGCAAGAGGCATCTGGGCTGCAGCCTGCGGCTGCAAGGCTTCCCGTTGGTGTAGTGCGGCAAGAGACATCTGGGCTGCAGGCTGGGACTGCAAGGCTTCCCGTTGGTGTAGTGCGGCAAGAGGCATCTGGGCTGCAGGCTGGGGCTGCAAGCCTTTCCGTTGGTGTAGTGCGGCAAGAGACATCTGGGCTGCAGGCTGGGGCTGCAAGTCTTCCCGTTGAAAGTGATGACCTCTGGGTTGCCCCTGGCATGGTGCAGCCGGAATTTCCTGAGTTTACTGGTGTTCCAGGGTCTAGAGTGAATACCGAGAACTTTTTGCCTGTAAATTTTTTTCAGTTGTTTATGGACGATGTGTTTTTGGCAGAGATTGTTGAGCAGACTAATTTGTATGCCGAACAGTTTTTGAGGGACAACAGTGCCAGTCTTAAGCCACACTCTAGAGCTACCCGGTGGACTCCCACAAATGTTGAAGAGATGAAGAAGTTCTTGGGTTTAACTTTTTTGATGGGCTTGCTAAGGAAGCCATCATTGGCTTCATATTGGTCTAGCAGTCCCTTGATGGCAACGTCTATTTTTCCGGCAGTCATGAGTCGTGACAGGTATTTGCTTCTGCTTCGGATGATGCACTTTGTAGATAATGGTTTAGCGTTGCCACGAGATCACCCTGATTGTGACCGTCTTTTTAAGATTAGGCCTGTCCTTGATCACTTTGTTGATCGATTTTCTGAGATTTATGCCCCTGGTAGAGAAATTGCAGTGGATGAGTCTTTGGTGTTGTTCAAGGGCCGCTTGGTTTTTAGGCAATACATTCCTAGTAAGAGGGCACGCTATGGAATAAAGCTGTATATGCTGTGTGACAGTAGGACTGGATATGTCTCTAATTTCAGGGTGTACACCGGTAAGGAATCTAGGTTTAACCTCCCTGGTTGTCCGTCCACTTTTGGAGTGACTGAGAAAATTGTTTGGGAACTTGGAAGAGGATTTTTTAACAAATGCCACCATTTATATGTAGATAACTTCTACACTGGTGTACGGTTGTTCAGGGAATTGGCCAAAGTGGACACTTTTGCTTGTGGCACAGTCCGCTGTAACCGTAAAGGTTTTCCGAAAGAACTTGTTTGTCAAAAGCTTGTGCGGGGACAGTGCAGTGCGTTGCGTTGCCAGGAGCTTCTTGCTGTGAAGTTTACAGACAGGAGAGATGTCTACATGCTGACTTCCATCCATGATGAAAGCACTGCACCTGTGACTGTTTGGGGTCAGGTCGCTGAAGCGCGCAAACCTGTATGTGTTTTAGACTATAATAGGTACATGAGTGGTGTTGACAGAGTAGATCAGAGGTTGGAACCTTACACTGCTCTTCGTAAGGCTTACATTTGGTACAAGAAGTTGGCTATCCATCTTTTCCACTTGGCAATGTTTAATGCTTTTGTTGTGTTCCAGGATTCTTGCCCTGAGTCAAAGATGACTTTTGCTAAGTTTCAGGAGTCTGTAATAGGCAGCCTTGTTGTAGTGGAACAGGCAAGTGTTCCTAGAGTTGGACTGGTGGAGGATGTTGCTAGATTGAAAGAACGCCACTTTCCAGATCACATTCCTCCCACACCCGCAAAAGATTTTCCCAGTAGGAGATGTAGAGTCTGTTGGCGAAGAGGTTTGCGGAAGGAGAGTCGTATGTACTGCCCCGATTGTCCCTCTCATCCTGCACTGTGTCTCTCTGCTTGTTTTAGAGCGTACCACACGCGAAAGAATTTTTGGGAGGATTCTTGAGTGGTAAAGTGAACTGCCTGGTCTGTATTCTTTGGATAATTTGATTCTGTTTCAATGTTGGTGTTAGTGCAATGTATTTAGTTGCTGATTTTCTGTTAGAAGATTTGTATCTATTTGCAATTTGTTTGTGTTTTTATTTTTTTCTAAAAAAATCCAAAATGTGATGGCGGTGTGTGTAGGCTTGCGCTTGGCTGTTGGTGTGTGTGGACTGGCACTTGGTTGGTGGTGTGCGTGGAATGGTGCTTGGCTGACGGTGTGCGTGGACTGGCGGTGTGCATGGACTGGCGGTGTGCGTGGACTGGTGCGTGGCTGGTGGTGTGCGTGGAATGGTGCTTGGCTGGCGGTGTGCGTGGACTGGTGCGTGGCTGGTGGTGTGCGTGGAATGGTGCTTGGCTGGCGGTGTGCGTGGAATGGTGCTTGGCTGGTGGTGTGCGTGGAATGGTGCTTGGCTGGCGCTGTGCGTGGACTGGTACTTGGCTGGCAGTGTGTGTGGACTGGTGGTGTGTGCGGACTGGTGTTTGGCTGGTGGTGTCCGTGGACTGGAGCTTGGCTGGTGGTGTCCGTGGACTGGAGCTTGTCTGGTGGTGTGTGTGGACTGGAGCTTGGCTGGCGGTGTGCGTGGAATGGTGCTTGTCTGGTGGTGTCCGTGGACTGGAGCTTGGCTGGCGGTGTAGGTGGATTGGCGATTGGCTGCCGGTGTGCCTGGACTGGCGATTGGATGGCGGTGTGCCTGGACTGGCGCTTGGCTAGCGGTGTGCGTGGACTGGCGTTTGGCTAGCGGTGTGTGTCGACTGGTGCTTGGCTGGCTGTGTGTGAGTAGTGACTTTCTGCTGGTCACTACACACACTGCTAGCTGAGTGCCACTCCACGCAATCCTTCAGCCTGTGTAGTTGCTGTGTCTGGATTGTGGGCGTGTGAAAGTGATGGGCCCTTGAATGGCGCTGTGTGCTGGTGTGAGTTTTGTTATGTGATGGGCCCGCGGCTGGCGGTGTGAATGGTTTTGTATGTCTCACACGTATGAAAGGTGTATGAATGGCCTGTAAAGAGGTTGGTGCCTTGTCGTGGCTTTACAGCTCACGAGCTGTGAGTCAATGGTTCAGTTTCTTGCCCTTTCAATTATTACCAGTGCATTTCATGTTTTGTGAAATCACTTGGTAATATAATTTTATCTACTGAACCATCACTCACCCTCGTGCCAAATCCAACCAGTATGTGTGTGTGCTTGCGGGTTAGATGACTGTGCAGTAATATTTGTCTTTCTGAAGCAGGGTGTACCTTGTCCCTTTTTGGTGATTTTTGTACTGTGTTGCTTTTGTACCTGGTGGTGCGAATGGTCTTGTTTGTATCACGTATGAAAGGTGTGTGAATGGCCTGTAAAGCGGTTGGTGCCTTGACGTGGCTTTACAGCTCACGAGCTGCAAGTCATTGGTTTGGTTTTTTGTGAATTTAATTATTGACAGTGCATTTCATTTTTGTGAAATCTCTTGTTAATAAAATTTAATACACTGAACCATGACTTGCCCTCGTGCCAAATCCAACCAGTATGTGTGTGTGTTTGAGGAATAGATGGTTGTGCAGGAATCTTTGTTTTTTGTTTCTCTGCCAAGGTACACTTTCCATGTAAGAATAACCCACCAACTGTAGATATTGTCGAAAACCTTTGGGAGTTCATGGTGATGTCTCTCTAGTGATTTGAAAAATATTTTTTATCCCCATTGTCCTGTAAACCTCAAATTGTCTGCCACATTTTCTTTGCAGTATTATTCCTAAATTCTCACGCTGTAGTAACAATAGGTAATCTGGTTTTGCAAGGGGGGTTACTTTGGTTTTTTGCCCAGGGCTCGGCGGCCATCTAGGGAAACCTTTTCAACCCACGCATTTCTGAAAACTAGACACCCGGCGGCTTCCAGGGAGGTATGGCTTGCGTGGATCCCCCAACGTTTCCTTACCTAGAATCCCCTGCAAACCTCAATTTTTGCCCAAAAAATCACTTTTTTCACACATTTTGGGGTGGGAAAGTAGTGGCATCACTGGGCTCACACAAATTTACCACCACCCAGCGTTCCCCCAGGTCTCCCGGTAAAAATGGTGCCTCACTTGTGTGGGAGGCCCAAGTACCCGCGGCAGGCAAGGGCCCCAAACGTAGTGAGGCGACCTCAAGATGGCCTATCGCCAAACCACCTGGTTTTGCAAGGGGGGTCACTTTGGTTTTTGGCCCGGTGCGCGGCGGCCATCTAGGGAAACCTACCAAACCCAGGCATTTTTGAAAACTAGACACCCGGCGGCTTCCAGGGAGGTATGGCTTGCGTGGATCCCCCAACGTTTCCTTACCCAGAATCCCCTGCAAACCTCAATTTTTGCTCAAAAAATCACTTTTTTCACACATTTTGGGGTGGGAAAGTAGTGGCATCACCGGGCTCACACAAATTTACCACCACCCAGCGTTCCCCCAGGTCTCCCGGTAAAAATGGTGCCTCACTTGTGTGGGAGGCCCAAGTACCCGCGGCAGGCAAGGGCCCCAAACGTAGTGAGGCGACCTCAAGATGGCCTATCGCCAAACCACCTGGTTTTGCAAGGGGGGTCACTTTGGTTTTTGGCCCGGTGCGCGGCGGCCATCTAGGGAAACCTACCAAACCCAGGCATTTTTGAAAACTAGACACCCGGCGGCTTCCAGGGAGGTATGGCTTGCGTGGATCCCCCAACGTTTCCTTACCCAGAATCCCCTGCAAACCTCAATTTTTGCCCAAAAAATCACTTTTTTCACACATTGTGGGGTGGGAAAGTAGTGGCATCACCGGGCTCACACAAATTTACCACCACCCAGCGTTCCCCCAGGTCTCCCGGTAAAAATGGTGCCTCACTTGTGTGGGAGGCCCAAGTACCCGCGGCAGGCAAGGGCCCCAAACGTAGTGAGGCGACCTCAAGATGGCCTATCGCCAAACCACCTGGTTTTGCAAGGGGGGTCACTTTGGTTTTTGGCCCGGTGCGCGGCGGCCATCTAGGGAAACCTACCAAACCCGGGCATTTTTGAAAACTAGACACCCGGCGGCTTCCAGGGAGGTATGGCTTGCGTGGATCCCCCAACGTTTCCTTACCCAGAATCCCCTGCAAACCTCAAATTTTGCTCAAAAAATCACTTTTTTCACACATTTTGGGGTGGGAAAGTAGTGGCATCACCGGGCTCACACAAATTTACCACCACCCAGCGTTCCCCCAGGTCTCCCGGTAAAAATGGTGCCTCACTTGTGTGGGAGGCCCAAGTACCCGCGGCAGGCAAGGGCCCCAAACGTAGTGAGGCGACCTCAAGATGGCCTATCGCCAAACCACCTGGTTTTGCAAGGGGGTCACTTTGGTTTTTGGCCCGGTGCGCGGCGGCCATCTAGGGAAACCTACCAAACCCAGGCATTTTTGAAAACTAGACACCCGGCGGCTTCCAGGGAGGTATGGCTTGCGTGGATCCCCCAACGTTTCCTTACCCAGAATCCCCTGCAAACCTCAAATTTTGCCCAAAAAATCACTTTTTTCACACATTTTGGGGTGGGAAAGTAGTGGCATCACCGGGCTCACACAAATTTACCACCACCCAGCATTCCCCCAGGTCTCCCGGTAAAAATGGTGCCTCACTTGTGTGGGAGGCCCAAGTACCCGCGGCAGGCAAGGGCCCCAAACGTAGTGAGGCGACCTCAAGATGGCCTATCGCCAAACCACCTGGTTTTGCAAGGGGGGTCACTTTGGTTTTTGGCCCGGTGCGCGGCGGCCATCTAGGGAAACCTACCAAACCCAGGCATTTTTGAAAACTAGACACCCGGCGGCTTCCAGGGAGGTATGGCTTGCGTGGATCCCCCAACGTTTCCTTACCCAGAATCCCCTGCAAACCTCAATTTTTGCCCAAAAAATCACTTTTTTCACACATTTTGGGGTGGGAAAGTAGTGGCATCACCGGGCTCACACAAATTTACCACCACCCAGCGTTCCCCCAGGTCTCCCGGTAAAAATGGTGCCTCACTTGTGTGGGAGGCCCAAGTACCCGCGGCAGGCAAGGACAACAAACGTAGTGAGGCAACATCAACATTGCCTATCCCAAATGTCGCCTCACTACGTTTGTTGTCCTTACCTGCCGCGGGTACTTGGGCCTCCCACACAAGTGAGGCACCATTTTTACCGGGAGACCTGGGGGAACGCTGGGTGGTGGTAAATTTGTGTGAGCCCGGTGATGCCACTACTTTCCCACCCCAAAATGTGTGAAAAAAGTGATTTTTTGAGCAAAAATTGAGGTTTGCAGGGGATTCTGGGTAAGGAAACGTTGGGGGATCCACGCAAGCCATACCTCCCTGGAAGCCGCCGGGTGTCTAGTTTTCAAAAATGCCTGGGTTTGGTAGGTTTCCCTAGATAGCCGCCGCGCACCGGGCCAAAAACCAAAGTGACCCCCCTTGCAAAACCAGGTGGTTTGGCGATAGGCCATCTTGAGGTCGCCTCACTACGTTTGGGGCCCTTGCCTGCCGCGGGTACTTGGGCCTCCCACACAAGTGAGGCACCATTTTTACCGGGAGACCTGGGGGAACGCTGGGTGGTGGTAAATTTGTGTGAGCCCGGTGATGCCACTACTTTCCCACCCCAAAATGTGTGAAAAAAGTGATTTTTTGAGCAAAATTTGAGGTTTGCAGGGGATTCTGGGTAAGGAAACGTTGGGGGATCCACGCAAGCCATACCTCCCTGGAAGCCGCCGGGTGTCTAGTTTTCAAAAATGCCTGGGTTTGGTAGGTTTCCCTAGATGGCCGCCGCGCACCGGGCCAAAAACCAAAGTGACCCCCCTTGCAAAACCAGGTGGTTTGGCGATAGGCCATCTTGAGGTCGCCTCACTACGTTTGGGGCCCTTGCCTGCCGCGGGTACTTGGGCCTCCCACACAAGTGAGGCACCATTTTTACCAGGAGACCTGGGGGAACGCTGGGTGGTGGTAAATTTGTGTGAGCCCGGTGATGCCACTACTTTCCCACCCCAAAATGTGTGAAAAAAGTGATTTTTTGAGCAAAAATTGAGGTTTGCAGGGGATTCTGGGTAAGGAAACGTTGGGGGATCCACGCAAGCCATACCTCCCTGGAAGCCGCCGGGTGTCTAGTTTTCAAAAATGCCTGGGTTTGGTAGGTTTCCCTAGATGGCCGCCGCGCACCGGGCCAAAAACCAAAGTGACCCCCCTTGCAAAACCAGGTGGTTTGGCGATAGGCCATCTTGAGGTCGCCTCACTACGTTTGGGGCCCTTGCCTGCCGCGGGTACTTGGGCCTCCCACACAAGTGAGGCACCATTTTTACCGGGAGACCTGGGGGAACGCTGGGTGGTGGTAAATTTGTGTGAGCCCGGTGATGCCACTACTTTCCCACCCCAAAATGTGTGAAAAAAGTGATTTTTTGAGCAAAAATTGAGGTTTGCAGGGGATTCTGGGTAAGGAAACGTTGGGGGTTCCACGCAAGCCATACCTCCCTGGAAGCCGCCGGGTGTCTAGTTTTCAAAAATGCCTGGGTTTGGTAGGTTTCCCTAGATGGCCGCCGCGCACCGGGCCAAAAACCAAAGTGACCCCCCTTGCAAAACCAGGTGGTTTGGCGATAGGCCATCTTGAGGTCGCCTCACTACGTTTGGGGCCCTTGCCTGCCGCGGGTACTTGGGCCTCCCACACAAGTGAGGCACCATTTTTACCGGGAGACCTGGGGGAACGCTGGGTGGTGGTAAATTTGTGTGAGCCCGGTGATGCCACTACTTTCCCACCCCAAAATGTGTGAAAAAAGTGATTTTTTGAGCAAAATTTGAGGTTTGCAGGGGATTCTGGGTAAGGAAACGTTGGGGGATCCACGCAAGCCATACCTCCCTGGAAGCCGCCGGGTGTCTAGTTTTCAAAAATGCCTGGGTTTGGTAGGTTTCCCTAGATGGCCGCCGCGCACCGGGCCAAAAACCAAAGTGACCCCCCTTGCAAAACCAGGTGGTTTGGCGATAGGCCATCTTGAGGTCGCCTCACTACGTTTGGGGCCCTTGCCTGCCGCGGGTACTTGGGCCTCCCACACAAGTGAGGCACCATTTTTACCGGGAGACGTGGGGGAACGCTGGGTGGTGGTAAATTTGTGTGAGCCCGGTGATGCCACTACTTTCCCACCCCAAAATGTGTGAAAAAAGTGATTTTTTGAGCAAAAATTTAGGTTTGCAGGCGATTCTGGGTAAGGAAACGTTGGGGGATCCACGCAAGCCATACCTCCCTGGAAGCCGCCAGGTGTCTAGTTTTCAAAAATGCCTGGGTTTGGTTGGTTTCCCTAGATGGCCGCCGCGCACCGGGCCAAAAACCAAAGTGACCCCCCTTGCAAAACCAGGTGGTTTGGCGATAGGCCATCTTGATGTCGCCTCACTACGTTTAGGGCCCTTGCCTGCCGCGGGTACTTGGGCCTCCCACACAAGTGAGGCACCATTTTTACCGGGAGACCTGGGGGAACGCTGGGTGGTGGTAAATTTGTGTGAGCCCGGTGATGCCACTACTTTCCCACCCCAAAATGTGTGAAAAAAGTGATTTTTTGGGCAAAAATTGAGGTTTGCAGGGGATTCTGGGTAAGGAAACGTTGGGGGATCCACGCAAGCCATACCTCCCTGGAAACCGCCGGGTGTCTAGTTTTCAGAAATGTATAGGTTTGCTAGGTTTCCCTAGGTGCCGGCAGGGCTAGGGTACAAAATCTACAGCTAGTCACTTTGCCAAAAAAAGGGTCATTTTTCACTCCAAAACCACTTTGCGTTTTGCGCCATTTCCTGTCGCGGGCACTAGGCCGACCCGCACAAGTGAGGTACCATTTTTCTCGTAGGACTTTGGGGAACGCGGGGTGGGTGGAAATTTGTGGATCCACGCAGATTCCAGAACTTTCCATCACAGAAATGTGGGGAAAATGTGTTTTTTTTGTAAATTTTTTACGTTTGCAAGGGATTCTGGGTAACAGACCATGGTGGGAGGCAGTCAAGTCACCCCATCCTGGATTCCCCTGGGTGTCTAGTTTTCAGAAATGTATAGGTTTGCTAGGTTTCCCTAGGTGCCGGCAGGGCTAGGGTACAAAATCTACAGCTAGTCACTTTGCCAAAAAAAGGGTCATTTTTCACTCCAAAACCACGTTGCGTTTTGCGCCGTTTCCTGTCGCGGGCACTAGGCCGACCCGCACAAGTGAGGTACCATTTTTCTCGTAGGACTTTGGGGAACGCGGGGTGGGTGGAAATTTGTGGATCCACGCAGATTCCAGAACTTTCCATCACAGAAATGTGGGGAAAATGTGTTTTTTTTGTCAATTTTTTACGTTTGCAAGGGATTCTGGGTAACAGACCATGGTGGGAGGCAGTCAAGTCACCCCATCCTGGATTCCCCTGGGTGTCTAGTTTTCAAAAATGTATAGGTTTGCTAGGTTTCCCTAGGTGCCGGCAGGGCTAGGGTACAAAATCTACAGCTAGTCACTTTGCCAAAAAAAGGGTCATTTTTCACTCCAAAACCACGTTGCGTTTTGCGCCGTTTCCTGTCGCGGGCACTAGGCCGACCCGCACAAGTGAGGTACCATTTTTCTCGTAGGACTTTGGGGAACGCGGGGTGGGTGGAAATTTGTGGATCCACGCAGATTCCAGAACTTTCCATCACAGAAATGTGGGGAAAATGTGTTTTTTTTGTAAATTTTTTACGTTTGCGAGGGATTCTGGGTAACAGACCATGGTGGGAGGCAGTCAAGTCACCCCATCCTGGATTCCCCTGGGTGTCTAGTTTTCAGAAATGTATAGGTTTGCTAGGTTTCCCAAGGTGCCGGCAGGGCTAGGGTACAAAATCTACAGCTAGTCACTTTGCCAAAAAAAGGGTCATTTTTCACTCCAAAACCACGTTGCGTTTTGCGCCGTTTCCTGTCGCGGGCACTAGGCCGACCCGCACAAGTGAGGTACCATTTTTCTCGTAGGACTTTGGGGAACGCGGGGTGGGTGGAAATTTGTGGATCCACGCAGATTCCAGAACTTTCCATCACAGAAATGTGGGGAAAATGTGTTTTTTTTGTCAATTTGTTACGTTTGCAAGGGATTCTGGGTAACAGACCATGGTGGGAGGCAGTCAAGTCACCCCATCCTGGATTCCCCTGGGTGTCTAGTTTTCAAAAATGTATAGGTTTGCTAGGTTTCCCTAGGTGCCGGCAGGGCTAGGGTACAAAATCTACAGCTAGTCACTTTGCCAAAAAAAGGGTCATTTTTCACTCCAAAACCACGTTGCGTTTTGCGCCGTTTCCTGTCGCGGGCACTAGGCCGACCCGCACAAGTGAGGTACCATTTTTCTTGTAGGACTTTGGGGAACGCGGGGTGGGTGGAAATTTGTGGATCCACGCAGATTCCAGAACTTTCCATCACAGAAATGTGGGGAAAATGTGTTTTTTTTTGTAAATTTTTTACGTTTGCAAGGGATTCTGGGTAACAGACCATGGTGGGAGGCAGTCAAGTCACCCCATCCTGGATTCCCCTGGGTGTCTAGTTTTCAGAAATGTATAGGTTTGCTAGGTTTCCCTAGGTGCCGGCAGGGCTAGGGTACAAAATCTACAGCTAGTCACTTTGCCAAAAAAGGGGTCATTTTTCACTCCAAAACCACGTTGCGTTTTGCGCCGTTTCCTGTCGCGGGCACTAGGCCGACCCGCACAAGTGAGGTACCATTTTTCTCGTAGGACTTTGGGGAACGCGGGGTGGGTGGAAATTTGTGGATTCACGCAGATTCCAGAACTTTCCATCACAGAAATGTGGGGAAAATGTGTTTTTTTGTCAATTTTTTACGTTTGCGAGGGATTCTGGGTAACAGACCATGGTGGGAGGCAGTCAAGTCACCCCATCCTGGATTCCCCTGGGTGTCTAGTTTTCAAAAATGTATAGGTTTGCTAGGTTTCCCTAGGTGCCGGCAGGGCTAGGGTACAAAATCTACAGCTAGTCACTTTGCCAAAAAAAGGGTCATTTTTCACTCCAAAACCACGTTGCGTTTTGCGCCATTTCCTGTCGCGGGCACTAGGCCAACCCGCACAAGTGAGGTACCATTTTTCTCGTAGGACTTTGGGGAACGCGGGGTGGGTGGAAATTTGTGGATCCACGCAGATTCCAGAACTTTCCATAACAGAAATGTGGGGAAAATGTGTTTTTTTTGTAAATTTTTTACGTTTGCAAGGGATTCTGGGTAACAGACCATGGAGGGAGGCAGTCAAGTCACCCCATCCTGGATTCCCCTGGGTGTCTAGTTTTCAGAAATGTATAGGTTTGCTAGGTTTCCCTAGGTGCCGGCAGGGCTAGGGTACAAAATCTACAGCTAGTCACTTTGCCAAAAAAAGGGTCATTTTTCACTCCAAAACCACGTTGCGTTTTGCGCCGTTTCCTGTCGCGGGCACTAGGCCGACCCGCACAAGTGAGGTACCATTTTTCTCGTAGGACTTTGGGGAACGCGGGGTGGGTGGAAATTTGTGGATCCACGCAGATTCCAGAACTTTCCATCACAGAAATGTGGGGAAAATGTGTTTTTTTTGTCAATTTTTTACGTTTGCAAGGGATTCTGGGTAACAGACCATGGTGGGAGGCAGTCAAGTCACCCCATCCTGGATTCCCCTGGGTGTCTAGTTTTCAAAAATGTATAGGTTTGCTAGGTTTCCCTAGGTGCCGGCAGGGCTAGGGTACAAAATCTACAGCTAGTCACTTTGCCAAAAAAAGGGTCATTTTTCACTCCAAAACCACGTTGCGTTTTGCGCCGTTTCCTGTCGCGGGCACTAGGCCGATCCGCACAAGTGAGGTACCATTTTTCTCGTAGGACTTTGGGGAACGCGGGGTGGGTGGAAATTTGTGGATCCACGCAGATTCCAGAACTTTCCATCACAGAAATGTGGGGAAAATGTGTTTTTTTTGTCAATTTTTTACGTTTGCTAGGGATTCTGGGTAACAGACCATGGTGGGAGGCAGTCAAGTCACCCCATCCTGGATTCCCCTGGGTGTCTAGTTTTCAGAAATGTATAGGTTTGCTAGGTTTCCCTAGGTGCCGGCAGGGCTAGGGTACAAAATCTACAGCTAGTCACTTTGCCAAAAAAGGGGTCATTTTTCACTCCAAAACCACATTGCGTTTTGCGCCGTTTCCTGTCGTGGGCACTAGGCTGACCCGCACAAGTGAGGTACCATTTTTCTCGTAGGACTTTGGGGATCGCGGGGTGGGTGGAAATTTGTGGATCCACGCAGGTTCCAGAACTTTCCATCACAGAAATGTGGGGAAAATGTGTTTTTTTTGTCAATTTTTTACGTTTACAAAGGATTCTGGGTAACAGACCATGGTGGGAGGCAGTCAAGTCACCCTATCCTGGATTCCCCTGGGTGTCTAGTTTTCAAAAATGTATAGGTTTGCTAGGTTTCCCTAGTTGCCGGCAGGGCTAGGGTACAAAATCTACAGCTAGTCACTTTGCCAAAAAAAGGGTCATTTTTCACTCCAAAACCACATTGCGTTTTGCGCCGTTTCCTGTCGCGGGCACTAGGCCGACCCGCACAAGTGAGGTACCATTTTTCTCGTAGGACTTTGGGGAACGCGGGGTGGGTGGAAATTTGTGGATCCACGCAGATTCCAGAACTTTCCATCACAGAAATGTGGGGAAAATGTGTTTTTTTTGTCAATTTTTTACGTTTGCAAGGGATTCTGGGTAACAGACCATGGTGGGAGGCAGTCAAGTCACCCCATCCTGGATTCCCCTGGGTGTCTAGTTTTCAGAAATGTATAGGTTTGCTAGGTTTCCCTAGGTGCCGGCAGGGCTAGGGTACAAAATCTACAGCTAGTCACTTTGCCAAAAAAAGGGTCATTTTTCACTCCAAAACCACGTTGCGTTTTGCGCCGTTTCCTGTCGCGGGCACTAGGCCGACCCGCACAAGTGAGGTACCATTTTTCTCGTAGGACTTTGGGGAACGCGGGGTGGGTGGAAATTTGTGGATCCACGCAGATTCCAGAACTTTCCATCACAGAAATGTGGGGAAAATGTGTTTTTTTTTTTCAATTTTTTACGTTTGCAAGGGATTCTGGGTATCAGACCATGGTGGGAGGCAGTCAAGTCACCCCATCCTGGATTCCCCTGGGTGTCTAGTTTTCAGAAATGTATAGGTTTGCTAGGTTTCCCTAGGTGCCGGCAGGGCTAGGGTACAAAATCTACAGCTAGTCACTTTGCCAAAAAAAGGGTCATTTTTCACTGCAAAACCACGTTGCGTTTTGCGCCGTTTCCTGCCGCGGGCACTAGGCCGACCCGCACAAGTGAGGTACCATTTTTCTCGTAGGACTTTGGGGAACGCGGGGTGGGTGGAAATTTGTGGATCCACGCAGATTCCAGAACTTTCCATCACAGAAATGTGGGGAAAATGTGTTTTTTTTGTCAATTTTTTACGTTTGCAAGGGATTCTGGGTAACAGACCATGGTGGGAGGCAGTCAAGTCACCCCATCCTGGATTCCCCTGGGTGTCTAGTTTTCAAAAATGTATAGGTTTGCTAGGTTTCCCTAGGTGCCGGCAGGGCTAGGGTTCAAAAACTACAGCTAGACTCTTTGCAAAAAAAGTGTAAATTTTCAGTGTGAAAATGTGGTGTGTTCACCTTAGGTTTTGAGCCACTTCCTGTCGTGGGCACTATGCCTACCCACACAAGTGAGGTACCATTTTTCTCGGGAGACTTAGGGTAGTTCAAATTTGTAAAGCAACTGTTATTACCTATTGATTTTTGATGCATTTCTCCCTTCCAAATGAAAGACATTGTGTAAAAAAAAAGTCATTTTGAAAAATGACCAATAATTGTCATGCAAATATGAGTATTCCCAATTTCGAAAATGTGCAAATATGCACTGTTTCTGAACTCTGTAATTTGTTCCCATTTCAGAAATACATAGGTGACTTTCATACCGATTTTTCCAAGTATACATTTTCCCACAATAATTGCTATATACCCGGACCAAAAAAAAAAAACATTACAAAATGCTGCTCATTTTTCTACTCTGGGTTCGTTGGGCTCTTGATGAACCTACAAGTCCTATATGTCCCCACAACCAGGAAGGTCTACCGGATGTAACGGTACATTGCTTTCAAAGAGATGTCATAATTCGAAGAAGTTACAGGTAAAAACGTTGACTCAAGAGGCTGCTTTTTTCAACAAATTTTTAATTTTTCCTATATTTGCCTGTAAATTTCTATAAAGAAACCTTGATGGATCTACGCAAATGACCCCTTGCTGAATTCAGAATTTTGTCTACTTTTCAAAAATGTATAGCTTTCCAGGATCCATTATTGTTTTGTTACCCTTTTCTACCGTTAACTGGAAGGAGGTTGAAAGCACAAAAAATAGCAAAAATAGGGTATGTCCCAGAAAAATGCCAAAACTGTGTAAAAAATGTTGGTTTTCTAACAAAAGTCTGTCATTCCCTAAAAGCTGGAGAAATTGTGATTTCAGCCCCACAAACCCTTTTTTGATACCATTTGCAGAGAAAAACCCAGAAGCTTTCATTTGCAGCCCGTTTTTCACATTTTTCACAAAAAAAAAAAATTGCTGTATTTTGACTAATTTCTGGGAACCCTCTAGGAGAATCCACAAACCCTGGGTACCTTTAGAATCCCCAAGATGTTGGAAGAAAAGGACGCAAATTTGGCGTGGATACCTAATGTGGTCAAAAAGTTACAGGGGCCTAAGCGCGCACTACCTCAAATAGCCCAAAAAGGGCTTAGCACAGGAGGGGAAAAGGCCTAGCAGCGAAGGGGTTAAAGGAGAGAGCACAAGCACTTTAGCACTGGTTAGCAGTGGTAAAGTGGTCAAAGTCCTAAGGCTAGAAGAAACAATGTTGGCAAAAACAGGAAGCTAGAAGGCAATAAATTGGGGGAGAACCAAACCAAGGATGTCAGGTCCAACACGTATCCCTTAGTTCAAATTCCTAGGCCTAGAGAAACTCAGAAGAATCCTATACATTAAATGTGTGCTGTGCACTGCCAAATGCATGCAATGCATTTTTTTCAGGAGTAGGCACAATTCCCATCAACACCTACTACCTTAAGAGACTGGGGGGCATATTCTCAAGAACGTGTGACAACCATCGCAAAAGTAACTTAACGCAACTCTAACATCACAGCCTATCGCGGGGAAATTACGCCGTGTTAACGAAGCATTCTCAACATGGCAGTACCATGCGATAGTCTCCAGATAACGCATCAACTGACCGTGCTAAAATCAATGCCATGCTGCTAAAATGCGAAACGCGAACGCAATAAATCTTGCGATGTGGCCAATCGCAATACAAAAAGCACCGAAAAACAGCGATTGGCCTGCAAATCCCACGCATCTGGTGGGAAAATGCACCATAAAAGCAGAGTAAATAAACGGTGAGATGACAACGTGCAAGCACAACCCCATAGCTGTGATGCAGAACAAATGACCATTGCCCAAATCAGATAGGCATTTCCCCACAAACAGCCAGAATGTACATTGACATGCATTCAGTATGTGACCTGCGCCAATTCGGAAACAAACATGGTACACACTGTGAAACCGCATCTCCCCCTTACATTGTAGAGGGACAAGCAACAACCCCTGCCCACCAACGTGCCATGTCCATGATCAAACAAGAATGAAAGCATGGACTAATGTACGGGTAGTGACTCCCCCTTCCATACATGTTTCCAATGTCGTGGGACTTGAGTCACAGGGTGCATCCCTGCATCATGGCGGCACACATCAGAGCACAAAAGAATCCCTGTTGTCACTTGTAGGCCACAAATGTCAGCCAAGATGGAATGAATTGGGACACATGTGAAACGCCGAAGAGTGGGATACCGTAGCAACTGTGACACACAGAACTGGCAGTTTGAATACATGACACCATAAACAGCCTCACTGCACAGAGGAGATACACCCACCATCCATTAACAAATTCCTCAATTGACTGCTCAACATGTCGCACCCACACTTGTCTGAGCAAAGTGCCTGTACAGATGAGTGACATGCACGCAGGGAATGTGTATCGGAATGCTTTTATTAGCACATGCAGTGCCTGTGGTAAGTCAACCTGCTGTGCCGTTACTGCTAAGGACCCACACAATGTGACATCAACGGCAGCTAACTCGCGGAAATTAGCGCTAACACGGGTTAGCGCGATCTTGTTGATAAGGCGATGTAAAATTACCACGTTAGCGGCACGACTGTGCCGCTAACCCGGCTATATTGGCCTTGTTGATATGCCCCACAGTTATTTGCGTTGAACCATCCAGTAATGTCCCATTGATGGAAAGTGACGCAAAGCAGCACTAAGCCAGCACAAAACACTAGTAATTGCCATTATGGGAGTTTGCATTCGCTCTATGCTACCTTGGGCCTGAGCAAAGTCTTGGTGAAACTCGACCCAGAATTGATTTTCCATGCTTCCTTTGGTATGTGTCATTTATAAAATCAATGAACAAATAATTGTTATTTGTTTGCAGTACTAGATTACATTCAAACCGTGTTAGTGCGGCTTTTAAAGTGGGTGTTGGTGTCGTATCTGACGTATCTATAGATGGTACAATTTTTACACACGAAAGCACGAATGTATTCCAGTTGTGCTCTCTAAAACAATAATTTGTTGAACCACTAGATGGTAGTACAACACCATTAAAAGAAATATAGTTTTGCTTACTCGACAAGCTTTTGTGAAACATACTTGCGCTGTTACATTATGTACAATTCGTTTTATTTTACTTGGAACGTTAATTGTGTAATTGGCATAAATCTGAGGATAAAACACAGCTTTAGCCCACGGACATCTTATGATATATATGCTGCTCCTGATCGTTTTAGCCTGTTATAAATGTATTATAAAAAATAGGAAAAAACTCCATAAGAGCCAGTACATATACTGCGAGCATCCATATGTGGTTAGCAATCCATATGCGTTGCCTTTGAGACTGCGCAACTATCATGACAATATTTAGTATGCACCTACATTTTTCAATGTGTTCTGCTCTAAGGCCACTTTAACATCTCCCTAATGACAAATGTGTATGTGTGGCTGTAGGAGAATGCCTCTTTTTGCATGATCACCCCCATTTTTTGGGCTGATGCTTCTCTTTTTTTGACTCTTTGCACTGAGACTCTGCTAACCAGGCCCCAGAGCATGTGCTATGACCCATTAAAACATGTCAGAATGGGCTACACTCCTAATTTGAATATTTAACTTACCTATAAATCTCTAGTATATAGTACAACGTCTACCAATGATCTGTAAGTTAAATTTCAGTAGTAGACTGCTGTGCATATTGTGCCACCCTTAAAGAGGCAATGCAAAACATGACTGCAGGCCTGCACCAGTAACTTGGCTGCAGAGGTTTAAACTGGATATGCAACCTGTCAAAATAACCCCTTTTGACAGGCCTAAATCCTCCATTTAAATAATAATAACTCACCTCTAGGTAGGTCTTAAATGACCATAAAGCACAGTGCCTGATATTTATAACTAGGGCATGTTAACCCCTTCGATGCTGCGCAGATTCCGCCGCTGTGCTGGCGGAATCTTGCGCGGGCGGGTTCATGACGGAATGGTTCCGTCATGAGCACAGCTCAACCGTGGGTCATGACGGAACCATTCCGTCATGAGCATGGAAGGGGTTAAACTTCAATGATAAGCATGTCCTGACAATGCCTTATAAGCTATTTTCACTGTGAACCAAAGAAAAAGTGAATTGTTGGACTTTGTAAAATATTTATTGCCAAATTCAATTGATTGGTAAAGTTGGATTTGAAGGAAAGATTTCACAAAAGGCATTTTTAAAAGTAATCTGTAGCTTGCCTTAAGCCTCTTGAAGCCAGGAACAGCTTGAGGGCGGTGCGCCTGGTGCAGTCGCACCTTGCTCTGACTTTGTAAAGGGGCGCTGTGTTTAAAAATAACTTTTGGTTTAAAAGCACATGAACTTCTGTGTGCGTCCAGCAGTTTTCAGACAACAATGAAAATGTCACAATACCTCTGGTGATTAATGTTTCTACTGCTGAGAGATTGGAATTTTGTCTAGTGGCAGTTTTGGCTCATCATGGAAAAGCATGGACAGTTAATATGCCTACTGCAAAGAATGTGTACCATGCAGATCACAGAACTGGTGTAAGTGAACTATGAGCAGCACTATATAAAATGAAATGTATGTCAGAGAAGGGCTATGGAGATATAAGGTGCACTCGGTGAGAGTGGTAGAGAGGGAATTTGTGGAGAAGGAGGTGAAGGGGGGAGCCAAAAAAGACTGTCACTCGGGCGGCACCTGCGCTAAAGCGAGTCTTGCTAAAAATTCACTTGTCTAAGCTTCCAATTGACACCCAGAAGCAGAATAGCTCCTTGATTAGCTGTGAATTGGACCCCCAAACTCAGACAAGGAGGGCCATCTTGGGTGTGCCCCGAAACTTAATTATTTTCAAAGGGAGCTGCCCTATCACATGCAGATGTAGATCAAACCTGGGCCTGCTCCCTCTATTGGTCTTCTAGTCAGTGTGGCACCATTGATAGTGGGAGAGGGGCTGACCCAGAACCGGTGTTGATTGACCACAGGGAAGGGTTTGCTCATTTCCCTGCCCACTGCACTAAGGAAGGCACAGGAGCTCTGCACTGGGGAAGAACGGTTCTGCCATCTTGGTGTTAGGTAGAAAGGCACACTGTGGGATTGTATTCAGTAGAGCACATAGGAACTGCTGCAAAAGTGGGTAGGGTTACTCCTGGGAACCCTCCTCAGAACACCACTGGACAGGCCAGCAGACACCCCCACCCACTGGCTAGTGCCATGCATAAATGTGACACCCCTGGGCCCCCTCCTCAGAACACCACTGGACTTGTGGAAGAGAAAAAAAGGACTGCACCGGCTGTTGAGACATATGATGAGAACCCTAAGGGCTTAACCTTTTCCCACTTGTACCCAAAACTAAGAAGTGGACTCCAAGGGTCAGTTGGCTGACCTTCTGGTAATCTACAGGTTCACAAAAGCTGAAGGAAGCCCACCTTTCTGAAAGGTGCACAGATGACCACTTTCAACTGGGCCTGCCCTGGACTCTACTGGTGGCTTCTGTGGAGTGTGTCCTGGCTCCCAAGACCTGTTCCTGATGTCCTGGAACCCTTGGCTGGTGACAGTGTATACCTCCTGTCTAACCTTAAAACCTGGGACTTGGAAACTTTTTAAAGAATTTTTGTATGGAGAACCGATGGAAGACCAGGAAAAACCAGGCAAGGTAATCCGACAAAGGCACAATGCTGCTGAGCCAAAGATAGGAATACTTATTTACAAGCCCATTGGGCTGCCTGTGCGACACTTTTTAGACACACCGTCAGCTCAGTGTGCCTGCCCATATTTAAAAGGCCACGTAAAGTCACCCTGCATGACTTTTCATGGCCTTGTAAATATGGGCCCCATTCACGCATTAGTCTGCGTGAAAGGGGCCTTCCAAAGTGTTGTAAACCTGGGAATGCATCAGAATCCTATGCCTCCCCAGGGGAGGTGTAGCAGCGGCACAACAAGGAGAAATACTTTTATTTCTCCTTGTTTTTTGCTATTTCTATGTCTGCTGTTTTCTGCAGCACACATTGAAGGAGCAAATCAGCTTTAATGATTGTTTATGTGCAGGAAGGTTTCCCTTTCTGCACGTAAACAATTATCCCTGCAACGCAGGCACACTTGCACCATGGCACAAGGGTGTCTGCGTTGGCGCACGGCTGCTGTTCGCACACTGGCGCAGAGGAGATGGACAGGAATGTGCCATACCGTGTACAAATGGCGCTTGCTGCCCTTTCATTTTGTGCATGGCAGCGCAGCAGGAAGGCTTGCTGCACTGACATGCGCCAAAATATATTAAATGAGGCCCTCTGTTTGCTGCTGCTTTGAGCTTTTCTGCAGCAACAAATCAGTTTTAGCAGGATAATGCAGAGAAGGTTAACAGCCTCTTGCATGCCTGTTGGGCTACAGCTTTTAGCCTTGCACCAAAAAAGTGTAAAGTCTGAAGGAAGAAATCATCAATGGGTGAAAGAGCCAAAAGTATTGGCGTGGGACCTACCTTGGGTGCAAATGTTTAGCCTTGCACCAAAAAAGTGTAAAGTCTGAAGGAAAAAATCATCAATGGGTGAAGGAGCCAAAAGTATTGGCGTGGGACCTACCTTGGGTGCAAAGTTTTAATTTCTCCCACTGTCAGCTTTACTGCCAAAAGTCATAGGCGTATCCGGGATGTCCTCCGATGTCTATCCAGCCTTGTGGAGCTCATTACAGCCACACAATACTGCCTTTCCCCACTGAGGATTTTTGACTTCCATTTCAGAGACAGAATGCCTCATTTAGAGTTAGACGGACAAGGTAGTCCACTGCAAATGTCGTGGATATCCCAATAGCGATATTGCAAGTTCATTATATCCAATGGCACTTGTAATATGGCAGATGGGATATCCGTCATGTTTGTGATAGAGTAACTAATCTGCTGAACTCTAAATCAGCCCAAAAGTCAGAAAGTAAATCTTTCAACTTGGACAGATGGTCTCTGTATCTGTTGGACCTGGCCCATTTTGCAAGGTCACCCCCCGATGTTAGCATTCTGTTTCTGAATCTGTTTTTTTATTGGCATTAAGGCTCTGATCACCAGTGGTAAGGTGCTTGTGCTCTCTCCCTAAAATATGGTACAGTTGGCATATACTTGAGTGGTACATTTTAATTGACGTGTACGTCCCTAGTAAATGGTACTACATGTATGATGGGACAGTAAAGTATATGCTACTAGTGGGCAGCAACATGCATTGTGCCACCCACGTAAGTAGCACTTTTAAAGCATATCTCAGTCCTGCCACTATAGCCTGTAGTGCTGTGTTAAACTGCCATTTCGACCTGGCAAAGTATACCTTTTCCCTGACCCCAAACCTTCCTTTTTAATACTTATAAGTCACCCCTAAGGTGGGACCTTATGGCTCATAGGGCATGGTGTATTGTATTTAAAATGTAGGACATGTGTACTTAACCTTTATATGTCCTAGTAGGAAAACTTCTAAAGTCATTTTAGAGATAGAGGTGTGCTGTTTACACTCAAATGAATTGTAATTTAAAGTCATCTTTAGTAGTCAATTCTGAAAATGCCTCTTTTAGAAATGTTGTGATAATTTTAATGTATATATTTCAACTTATAAAAGCATTATTCGTTTTCATACATTCCCCTGACGAAGGGCTTAGTTAAAAGCCCGAAATGCATTGGGATTTGATACTTGAAACTGGAAGTACAGACTACTGCTGAAAACAAGCAACGTTCTGTCTAACTGTATCATCTTTATTCACAAATAATTAAAAGATACACAAATTCATTCTGTTTGTGGGAAATTCACTTATTGTTCTAATCATTACCTACGTATTTCAATGTATTTTATGTTCAATTTGTTTTTGCTTTATGAGTAACTGACCGTTCACTGTTGGTATATGTGTTATATCAAAGTTTGATTTCATGTTTAAGATTTGATTACGCCCCGTTTGGGCATTAGTAGTGCACTTGTTATATCTGGACATTTGTCTAGATTTTCTTAAGTCTGTTTTCATACAAGTGGCTGGCAGTGCTACTTCTCAGGTGCACACATAAATGAGTAAATTGTAGAACATTTGTTAAGAGAAATTGATAGAATAGTTTTATTTTGGTTTAAATGAGTGCATATTTGCTTTTGTTTACTTCTTTTAGAAAGTTGACATTTTCTTATCCCAACCAACTGTTGCTTCACCAGTGTCCTGGGTCACATGACTGTAAATGGTGCTCCTGTTGAGGTTTGTGTATTGCTTCCAGACAGTATTCAAAGGGGACCTGGGTGTGGACAAGATGGTCTATGCTGACAGGATAGCTGAGGAGTAGTAGTCCTCAGCCCCACTTACAATGTGAACAGCTTTGCCTACAGCACACACAAAGGAACCCTATACCAGGTCTGCCTTGTCTATTGTCACCCCAAACAGTTCAGAGAATTCACCAGGGGAAGGGACTTCCCAGTTGTGTCGGTAGAATAGCGAGTCCCCCAACACAAAGGCTTGCACCAGGTATAAATATTGGAACTACTCAGCCACTCATCAGAACACTCCTGGACCTATGGAAAATTTAGAAGAAGGACTGTTGTGCTCCCTGCCCTCTCTTCTCAGAAGGAATTTTGGACCTGCTTTTCATCCCAGGCTACCCACAGTAACTACAAGGGTCAGTTGACTCATTTCCTGTGTGAGCTACAAGGACATACCAACTCCCCAGCTTCCCTGTTGCAAGTGGACTTGCCTGTGCTTGCAACTAGACATTTATTCAAACGTGAGCAGAGGTGGGTGTACAAATTGAAGACACACGTTCAAGGACTGAACGATGATATTCCTTGGCTATCTTTGTAACACATATGGTTTGATCTCACCAGCTGACCCATGCTTTACACCCCATCCATGGACATTTTCCATCAAGCTTTCCAGTAACTCATCGTTACTATACACATCCCTAGCGTGTGCTTTACAGGGATTCTGTTCTCTGGCACGCACACTATCAGGCTGCCACACTACCGACTATTTTTGCTCCCTACGCTAATAGTCCTGTTCTGCCCTGCCCTACTTATCGACAGCTTCACCTTCTTTTTTACTTCCCGGTGAACCGAATGCCATTCCTACCAGCGTCGACCGCGCCGCTGAGACTGATGTCTTACATCAGTTCATACCCTTTTCATTGAATTGTTAACCATTGAGCGATTCCCGCTCCATCAGCCAGCGCTGTTTTATCTCGTGTGCCTTCGCGTGGATTATGCAACATTTGTTTATTTCTTTGTTGCCCTTTCAGTTTCTCCACGCCTCTGACTCCTTTTCTATCTATTTACCTTGTTAAGGAGCCCCCCACCGCTTCGCTAATTAGTCGCGACGGACACATCTTTGATTTTCTGACAGCGTCTCCCGCAACCTGTCAGCTGTATCACAGTCTCCTTGGTTACTGCCACACGAGTGGCCTAACACTTCTGATTGGTTCTCTCCCTCGCCGGCATGAGTAACCTTTCCCCTGATTGGTCCGCAACCGCTGACTTTTCTTTTCTTAATCCGCCTCCGCCCAACCCCGCGGGACCTTCGGCAGCTGGCTCATTCCAGCCCGGTTCCCCGACGGAGAGGTGAGATTTTTTTGACGCTGGGCACATACTGTCCCTCCTTTCAGTAACTTATAATTTTTAATTTATTGTTCTACGAAGGCGACCTACCCCTCACCTTCCAGCGATAAGTTTGGGCTGAGATCGAGACATCCTTTTACACTTGTCTTGACAAGTCTATTCTTTTCACGATCATACAGGAGGGGTCATGTCTCCCTAACTGGCCTTTCCTGTTGACAAGCAACCATCCTTGCACCAAACAGCACTTCGTGCATACGCTGTTTCTGTCAGTCTCCCTCGTTGTTAGAGGACGTACACAATTTCATTTACACTCGCTCATGACATGTAAGCTCTCCTTCCTTCAGCAGCCTTACATCTTCTTTTTTTCAGAGCGGTGTTCCTTCCTGAGCGGTTGCCAGGTGAAGGTCCATTTTCCACCCAGTCTACACGGGTGAGTGGTAATTGCTTTTAGTTTGCACATTCTTACCTGTTATTACTGAGCAATTATGACCCACTTTCTTACACTGAGCCCCCTTTTTTTGTCTAGGTGATGTTTGTATCGTTGAGGAGACGCACACCCTACAAGCAATCTTGAGGGTGTCCTCTGTATCCTTTGTTACGTGATTTTTCATTTTTGCAGTAGCTCATAAGGTCCTGATGAAAGCCGAGCCAACCTAGGCACCACGGCTGAAACATGTTGACCACCATCTTGTATATTGCTCCATTGATTACATCGAATTAGTGGGGCTTTCACCTCTTTTAATCTAGCATCGGCACGGCAGTGTCCAAGAGAATCTTCCTGGCCGTCCCGTAACTAGTTTTAATACACACTCTTATTGCACTACTATTTCATCAGCACTGCACCCCCCACTCATACCCAGTTTACTTGTGGATTTACTCCACCTTTAGGTGCACAACACAAAAAGCAAAACAAAAGCTCTTATCTCTCGTGGAGGGGCTTGCTGCCCCCTGAGAGTTCGAGATTTTTCTTTGGGATGAGAATCCCATGTGATGGGTTTCGTTACCCTGGGTGAGTGAACTACCACATTTCCAAGGTTTTGGTATTACACCACGTACATTAGACTTTTGTTCCTCATTTCACACACCACCTTTTCTCCTTGCCATTTTAGACCTCAGGACTTTCTGTGTCTTTAGTATTCAAAGGGGACCTGGGTGTGGACAAGATGGTCTATGCTGACAGGATAGCTGAGGAGTAGTAGTCCTCAGCCCCACTTACAATGTGAACAGCTTTGCCTACAGCACACACAAAGGAACCCTATACCAGGTCTGCCTTGTCTATTGTCACCCCAAACAGTTCAGAGAATTCACCAGGGGAAGGGACTTCCCAGTTGTGTCGGTAGAATAGCGAGTCCCCCAACACAAAGGCTTGCACCAGGTATAAATATTGGAACTACTCAGCCACTCATCAGAACACTCCTGGACCTATGGAAAATTTAGAAGAAGGACTGTTGTGCTCCCTGCCCTCTCTTCTCAGAAGGAATTTTGGACCTGCTTTTCATCCCAGGCTACCCACAGTGACTACAAGGGTCAGTTGACTCATTTCCTGTGTGAGCTACAAGGACATACCAACTCCCCAGCTTCCCTGTTGCAAGTGGACATGCCTGTGCTTGCAACTAGACATTTTTTAGCCCTGCTGCCGGTCTCTGCTGGGGTAAGTCCTTATCCCAATAGGTCCCGCCCAGATCCTGGCCCCTGGCTGGCATTAGGGTATACTCCTCCTGAAGAAAAGACGAAAATCCTGAAGTTTGGGCTCCTTGCAAACTCTGCCACCTGCTCTGGTGAGATGGGCTCTTTGCGCCGACATGGACCATCTGCGATGACTGGCAATGTGAGACCTGTAATTCCCGCTACAGCAATGACAGCCCACACAACGACTGCTAATGTGAAGTTTCAAGAGCAACAACTATCCGAGATGCTAAAAGCTCTCAATTCTTCAACAAAGACCAACTGTGACACCCAACCTGCTCTTCACGCTACTGTGACAACCATCTGTGACACTCTGCCTCCTCCTGGTGGCCTCCTCCACCGCAAATGGAACTCTTGGTACCAGACTTAGAAAGTAACGTTTCAGCGGGACTAACCTAGTCCCTGTATCCAACCTGCACTTGATCGAGGTAAGCCTGAACTTGTGACTTTTGCCCGGTCTTGTGTGGCCAGATGACAGCCAGTGTAGTTTTGTGCTTTTAGGCTCCAATTTCACTAAAAACTGTAACATTGAATAATTCCAGTTCTAATGATTGTTTTTTTGTTGTTCTAGTATCATTTTACTTCCTATAAATTGCCTATTTTTTCAAAATTGGTCTCGGATTTTTCTTGTGTTGTATTTTCACTGTTTTGTGTCGAAATGTTTCATGAATAACATTTATAATAGATACATATGAAGATATAGGATTATAAGTTAACATTTTAAATATACTGTTTGAACTGTTGCACAAATACTTTACAAGATGCCTCTAAGTTAAGTCTGACTGCTCTGTGCCAAGCTACCAAGGGGGTGAGCACAAGTTACTTTGGGGTTTGCTTGTGCCTTACCCTATCAAGGATTCTGGTTGCTGCTTGACCAGGGCTTGCACCTTGCTCAACCAAAGAGCCCAGTTTCTTGAAGGGTGCTTTCACACTCATGAATAACAAGGGTGAACTTGGTTCAATACACCTTGATGAATGTGAAAGACAAGTTGTTGTAGCCTCACAAACACTACTAAGGGGTCGATTACGACCAGGGTCGGACAGCTCTACGAGAGCTGTTCGTAGCCTTACCTTGCGACCGACCCGTACCCGGAGCCGGTCCATCCTGTTCATGAAGTACGATGCGCATAACTGCCAAAAATCCGACCGACACGTAGGCTGTGATTCAAGCTTCATTCTCCGTCCGAGCCGTACCTCCGAACGCTGAACCGAGTCGCCCGGAAGCAGTATCCATAGCAGTTTCCAGCTGGACAAGTATGATGCGTACTTCCTACGCGCCAGAAGGGTTGCCACGTATGGCACATCACAGCATCCGGAAAAGAAGCATATCAGGTACGATTCGCGCCACAACACAATCCACGGCTACGAGACGGACCAGCTTGCAACGGGTACGAGACGGAGCAACAAGCAACATGTACGAGACGAACACATCATGAATCCCATCGCGCAGGTCATACCAGCACTCTACATCTATGACCAAATCAGGAACTGACGTGTACGGCGCAGACGGTAAGTCAGACACCCACCACACAAACAAACGACACATACCTGCAAACTGTCACACACGCACACAGGGGATCCATATCCTGGCCACTGACAACAGGCCACCATAGGGGTTGTATGGCCAGTACCACTACCACCCCCACCCGTAGGGCACATGTTGACCATCACCACTGCCACCCCCACCCATAGGGGACCTGTTGCCCATCATTCCTGCCACCCCCACCCATAGGGCTTATGTTGCCCATCACCACTGCCACCCCCACCCATAGGGGTTCTTGTTGCCCATCACTCCTGCCACCCCCAATCATAGGGCTTATTTTGCCCAGCACTACTGTCACCCCCACTCATAGGGCTTATGTTGCCCATCACTCCTGCCACCCCCACCCATAGGGCTCATGTTGCCCAGCACTACTGCCACCCCCACTCATAGGGTTTATGTTGTTCATCACTCCTGCCACCCCCACCCATAGGGCTCATATTGCCCATCACTACTGCCACCCACACCTATAGGGGTTCATGTTGCCCATCACTCCTGCCACCCCCACTCATAGGGCTCATGTTGCCTAGCACTACTGCCACCCCCACTCATAGGACGTAAGTTGCCCATCACTCCTGCCACCCCCACCCATAGGGCTCATGTTGCCCATCACTACTGCCACCCCCACCCATAGGGGACCTGTTGCCCAACACCTATGCCACCCCCACCCATAGGGGACCTGCTACCCATCACTCCTGCCACCCCCACTCATAGGGCTTATGTTGCCCAGCCCTCCTGCAACCCCCCATAGGGCTCATTGTGCCCATCACTACTGCCACCCCCACCCATAGGGGTTCATGTTGCCCATCACTCCTGCGACCCCCACTCATAGGGCTTATGTTGCCTATCACTCCTGCCACCCCCACCCATAGGGCTCATGTTGTCCATCACTACTGTCACCCCTACCCATAGGGGACCTGTTGCCCAGGACCAATGCCATCCCCACCCATAGGGGACCTGTTGCCCATCACTCCTGCCACCCCCACCCATAGGGGTTCATGTTGCCCATCACTCCTGCCACCCCCACCCATAGGGATCATGTTGCCTAGCACTACTGCCACCCCCACCCATAGGGGACCTGTTGCCCAGCACTAATGCCACCCCCACCCATAGGATGTGTGATGCGCCACACATCCATCATACACCAACATTAGGTAAGTCAGCAAAATACATCCCCCCTAACATCATGACAACAGTGTGTAGTCTGTGACAAATTCCCACAACAGTGATAATGACTTTGAACATACAATATAACTACCATCACATGTGTGACCAAAAACTGCAGCAGATGTTGAGCACTGTGGTGATGGGGTCCAAAACCCCCCTCATCACAGTGACCAAAAGGTAAGTGTCATCATGGACAAAGCTGCAAATGCTAAACAGCATGTATGATTTCTGGTACCAACACATGAAACACTTTTGGGTAAAAGTAGTGGTTGTGTCCCATACCCACAGAGATGTGGTGAGGCTAACAGTGATGTGACAACCTAACATACTCTCGGCCATGTGCAGACAAGCACCACCCATGGGGGCTGAAAATGCATACTGTGTGCAATGACACTAAAGCAGAAGTGACCATCACAAAGCATACACACATCTCTAAAATAGACACACTAATCAAAACAACCTGTGTAGACTGTAGGTGTCAGGTCACAAACTCCCATTCCATACCAGCAATGGCACCTGACAACCAGGATGAATGTGCACAATGATGTGATATGACTCACAGGGATAGTAGGGTAAATCACAAAAACAACATCCAGACAATGGCCCACAACAGCAATACCAATGCACTGGTGCAGATGCACTAACACAAACAGGCAACCTCACACTGCACATCTGACACAACATGTGTGTTAGAAATGGGGGTCTCTAGTTGGCAATGGCTGGCCACTGTCCAAGTAGGGACCCTTCTTCCTAAGTCAGAGTAAGCGGGCTGCACCCTTTGATAACCCCTACTCAACCCTGTGGTAACGTAGCACGAGCAGCTAGGCTTATCTCAGAGGCAGTGTGTGAAGCATTTGTGACCATACACAGTAACACAGTGAGGAACACTACAAAGGGACACCACACAAGTAGTTATAAAAAAAAAAAATATCTTTATATATAGACTTAATACAAGACCAATAACAGTAAAAAGCCACAATACTAGAAAAATAGGGTTACTCTTGAAATGCTGCGAAAATAGCTCAAAGTGTGCAAAGAGGAGTTCAGTTCAAAGCAGTGGTCTCTGCGACCCTTTTACTTACAAAGTACCTGAATTCTGTAGCAAAACAACCAAAATGTCGCTAAGGAGCTGTAGCGATGATTTTCCTCACGCGAGACCAGCGATGCGTTGAATCCATGCTGCAAGGGAGGATGATGCGCTGATCTGTGTGCAGGACAGAGTGACAACCTTCTCTACGCTAAGCCGGTAATGCGTTGAAATCCTTGCCGCAATGGAGGATGATGCGCTGAGCCTGTTGCGTGTGCGACCCTGTTGCGATGAGAAGAAATGGCGCTCCACGAGGGAGTGATGATCCGGGTGCGATACGATGAAAATGGCGGATGCCCGGCGTCCGCGCTGCGATGTCGTGAAGCGATGAACTCGATGCGATGATCTTTGGTTAGCGAGCACTTGGAGGCCCGCAAACATGCGATGCGATGATCTTTGGGTTAGCGAGCCTTTGGCAGCCCGCAAACGTGCGATGCGATAATCTCCGGTAGCGAGCACTCAGCGGCAGCAGAGCGATGATTTTTCATACGCGCTTCAGCTGCGGCGGCTCGCAAACCGGCGTGTGCGACGATTTTCAGCACTCTCTTCTCTGTAGTAGAACTAGAGGCCCTGGAACTCACAGGAGCCTCACCTGCAGATAGAAATCCTCGCTGGGAGGAAACAGGAGGCTGTTGGTGGAGTCTGATGTGCCTGAGACTCCAGCAGGAAGTTAGCTCTCTGCTAGCCCTTGGGTGATTGCTTTAGCAAGTTGAAAATAAAAGTTCTCTTCAAAGTCCTTGTCCTCTTCTTCCAAGTCCAGTAGTAACCACTGCAGGCCAATCCAAGAAACAGCACACAAGCACAAGGACAGTCACCTCCTGCAGATCCCTGCAGTTACACGGACAGAGGGTCTTCTTGTTGTCCCGGAGCAATACAAATTGTAGGGGTTTCAGCACATATATTTATACCCCAAAAGTCTTTGGAGCAGATTTACGTTCCCTGGCGCATCCCTGCAAATCAGCAGGGATGCGCCAGGGAAGATGAGTCATGCAAGTTTGCCCTTGCGCCACCGCAGATGCGCCGCATTTACAATGCGGTGCATCGTGGTGCAAGGACAAGCAGATGCATGACGCATCTGACGACGTAAGGTTGGCACAGTGGTGAAGTTGTGTCGCAAGCACGATGCAACTCCAGCACTGTTCCAACCTGGCCTATCCCTAACATGATGCGTCACGCTTTACGCCTGCTTGAAGCAGTCGTAAAGATTTTACGCACCAGCATCGGAAAAGTGACTGCGTGAAATCTTGTAGATTTCACTGCGTCACTTTTCCGAGCCTTTTTCCGATGTAACGCCCACTATGCATACATTAAACCTGACGCTGGTTTAATGAGGCGCAGGGCTTTACAACGTGACGCATCTCCCTAGATGCGTCACGTTGTAAATCTGTCGCAGCATGGCGCTAGCTTTCCACCGCCGCTGCATCACAAAAGTGACACAATGGCGGCGCAAAAGTGGTGCACAGGGCTTGTAAATCTGCCCCTTTGTTCTCAGAAACTACAAGTCACTGAACCCAGCCAGAATCAGTTCTGCCCAGCCCTGGAGCACTTTGTTTACCAGGCTGCATCCTTCCTTTCAGAAAGAGGGGGTCTGCCATCAGACGCACATTGGGAGGTGGAGCCAGCGTTCACCTTGCCAGGCACAGCCCTATTCAGGTCAAGGAGCTACCCCTCCCCATACTCCAATGCAGATCTCTCTATGCAACCCAGGTCTGACTCAGCCTGCCCTGTCCCTCCAAAACCAGAAAGCAAATACACATAACAGCAGAGCACACTGGAAGGCTTAGGCAAGAAAATAAAAGTGGTATTTTCAAACACAGAATATAAAAATAAACTTCACTAAAAGATGTAGTTTAATAATCTGAGCTCAGGCATACTAAATTCGTTTTTCTACCATGTTCTTTGGGTCAGTTAGGACTATAGAATGTAATAGTCAAACTGCCCATTTTCGCCTATGGAGAACAGGTAACCTTACAGTAGTGAAAAACTAATTTGGGTGTGTAAAATCCATTCAGGTCCATTGATTCTAAACATGTCATCTCCTTCCTCATGGATGTGTTCTCTAGAGAAGGTCTACCTGGATACCTCCTTATCGATAATGGGGTACAATTTGTATCTAAGGAAATGGAGGATTTTCTAGAAAAATGTTCTATCAAGCATAAGCGTTGTTCTTTATATCACCCGGAAAGCAATGGAATGGTGGAAAGATTCATTAGAGTTCTCAAAGAATCCATTTCTCTTTCCAAGCAAAACAATGTGGATTGGAAGGAGGGTGTTAGTAAAACCGTGGAGATGTATAGAGTCACTCCCCATTCTACCACTGGGTGTACACCTTTTCTTCTCCTTAAAAACAGACACCCAAATACTTTCATCGCGCCCTTCTGGGTCAATAAAAGAGTTGTCAAGGATAACAGAAATAATTCTAGTCTGAAGTCATGGAGAGAAAGAGAGGCTGATAAGGTTAGGGTTCGTAAATTGAATTTTGATAAGAGGAAAGTGTGATATTTAACATCAGGTTCCGACACGAAGTTGAGTTGAAGAAAGTTACTTTTATTCCTCAATAGAAGATCCTACCCAGCAACATCTCATTAGCATCCAACAGCTTACTAACAGCTCTCCAACTGCCTACCCCAACCTTCTCAGAACATAAGTAGGTCATTCTTGACAACGCAACTACTATGACAAGCATAGCAACCAATACAGGAATAGAAATGGAAGATGCCACACATCTCCCTTCCTTATAAACAGAAAACACAAAAACAACATACAAATAAATAAAATACCTATCTATACATAATCTTTTAAATACTTTGGTTGTGAAGAATGTCTCACAGAACGTCGCAAAGCCACCTCCGGATTCTTCAAACTCCTCGTCAAGGTAACCTTATCCGAAGAAGTGTGAAAGTCATTCCCAATCACTTTTCCATGTCCGTCCTTTAACACCACCACCCTGTTCAAATTCCAAACCCGATGATCTTGAGTTTTGATTGCATTCTTAAAAACTTTGATAACAGTCATGGGATTAAAATATTTTAGATTTGCATTCCCACCTTGTCCAGGTTTCTTAACAGCCACTAGATCACCAACTTTTACCTTCACACACTTGACCCGTTTCCTATTGTCAAAGTTCACCTTCCTTTTACAGACTTCAACATCCTCCTTTACTTTCAATTCATCCTCATCACACACAACCACTCTACCCTTTCTCACACTGTAATTATTTACCCAACTGGGCTCCAAGTAAGTATTAGGAATTCTCCTCCGAAACAAAAAAAATGGAGTTTTCCCTGTGGTTGAATGAGGAGTTCTTCTATATTCCTCAATTTTCTTAAGAACCTCACTCCTCCAATCCAGAGTTAAAGCTTTAGCAAGTGTGATGGTTTCCTTCAACACTCTATTAAACCTTTCCACCATCCCATTAGACTCTGGATGATACAGAGCACATTTCTTATGCAAAATTCCACAAGAACTTAAAAATTCTTCCATTTCTTTTGATACAAATTGTACCCCATTGTCTGATAAAATCGATTTGGGTAAACCCTCTCTGGCAAATAAAGTTTTCAAACACTTTATGACATTTGCGGAGTCAACACTTGTTAGAAAAAAAACCTCAGGCCACCTAGAGTACATATCAATAATGACTAAGAGATACACCTGAGACCCTGACATGTTAATGGGTCCTAAAATGTCGATTGAAATATCATCCCATGGGGCCTTGGGTCGAGATCTAATGATCATGGGCTGCACCCTAGGCACTTTCGATTTCTCACTAATACTACACAACCCACAATCACGTATTTGCCTCTCAATAAATTTGTCCATGCCTGGCCACCAATACGATGAACGCAGCCTTTCCTTAGTCTTCGTAATACCTGGATGACTGACATGACCCAACTTCACCAACTCAATTCTCAGTTTCTCTGGAGGAACCAATCTCATGCCCCTGAACATTAGCCCATCCTCTACAGCTAGCTCATCCTTCACATACCAAAAGGGTTTAGACTCATCTGAGCCACATTTCACACCAACCCAGTTAGTCTGAATCAAATTCATCACCTCTTTAAGAGTATCATCTCTTGCAACCTCATCAACCCATTTCTCTTGAGAAATATGACTACATTCAACCACACAAACCAAATCATCACAATCATCACTATCACCATCATCACCAGACCCCTCAGATCCCAATCTCGAGAACACATCGGCTACAACATTATCCACACCAGGAATATACTTAACTGAAAAAGAGTATTCCTGAAGACCAATAATCCATTTCGTTATTCTACTCGAGATTAAGTCCAAACCTTTGTTCTCAAAAATTTCCACTAAAGGCTTATGGTCTGTCCTAACTTCAAAACTTACACCCCACAGAAATTTTTTCAGTTTCTTAATCGCCCAAGAGATCGCCAACGCCTCACGCTCAACAACCGAATACCTGGTTTCAGGATCCTTTAAGCCACGTGACAGAAACAAGATGGTCCTCATACCATCAGGACTCAACTGTTGCAACACAGCACCAAGCCCTTTATCACTCGCATCGGTAGTCAAAATAGACTTCAAACTAGTGTCAAAACTCTGTAGGAACGGGGCAATCGCTAACCTCTCCTTAATACTCACAAACTCTTCCTGACAATCTCTAGACCAAACAAAGTTGGTTCCTTTCTTGAGAAGCAGTCTCATGTTAGAAGTCAAATCAGAGAATCCTTTAACAAATTTTGCATAATACTCTATCATGCCAAGAAAGCTCATAAGTTCTTCCTTCGAGCTAGGAGCTGACAACTTCCGAATAGAACTAACTAAATCCTCCTTGGGTTTGACACCGCTGCCAGAAATGTTATGTCCAAGATAATTCAAAGAGTCCGTTCTAAATTTACACTTCTCCAACTTTATCGTCAAATTCCCATCACTCAACCTTAAAAGAATATCCCTTAACCGTGAATCGTGCTGCTCCAAATCATTGCCAAAAACAAGAATATCATCTTGATAGATGCACACTCCCTCAATACCTTTAAGCAAACCTTCCATAACCCTCTGAAAAACTGAGGCCGCAGAGACCAAACCAAAAGGCATCCTTATGAAACGAAACGTTCCAAAAGGCGTTATGAACGCTGTTAAATCTCTGCAAGAAGGTTCAAGTTCAACCTGGTGGTATGCTGATGTTAAATCAATTGTACTAAAAACCTTAGCCTTCCCCAACAACGAGAGTAACTCACTGATATTGGGTAAAGGATATCTGTCAACAATCACATTCTTATTCAGTTGGCGCAAATCAATGCATAAGCGCAAATCTCCATTGGCCTTCCTTGCTGCGACCACCGGAGAAAGCCATTCAGTCCCTTCCACCTCCTCAATGATGCCATTTCTTTTCAACTTCTCCAATTCCTTCATCATCTCATCCTTGACAGACAAAGGCACACCCCTGACTTTACAGGCCAGCGGTACAGAATTATTCTTTAGTTTAATCCTATGTTGATATCCTCTCAAACAGCCTAGACCATCACTAAATACTTTTGGAAATTCAGTCTTCAACATCTTGGTAAACTCAAAATCACCAGAACTGCTGACTACACTTACTTGATATTTTAACAAAATTTGAGGTACAGCATTGGGATCTAAATAGACACCCAGTTCACCCTGATGAAACCAACTTATCAAACTGTCACCTTTTTTCGACACATACACCTTCCCTGAAATCAACCTGCCTCTAAACTCAATCATACCCCAGAAATATCCATGCAACTTTATAATCTCACCTCCATAAGCTACTGGAGATATATCAGGCTTTAACAACTTCACCTTTTGTGCCAATTTATTCCAATAAAATTCATTTGACACGATTGTAATCTTAGCACCAGAGTCAAATAATACTCGAGTGGAGATACCATCCACCAGGATTTCATCATACGGACAAGTCCTCTTATCGATAGAGCAACCTATTTGTGAAATGATTTGTACACATTCACCGTCCTCATAGCCTTTTTGTGAACATTCACCCTCACAAACATCAATTCTTTTTACTCTAGGTGTAGGTCTAGTTTTACAGACCGACGGGTAATGTCCTTTTTTTTTACATTTACTACAGATATTATTTAGAGCAGGGCATTTACGATCATTCGCTAGATGACCTGATTTATCACATCTATAACATTTAAAAGAAGCAGTAAACGAGGAAGGAAAACTAGATGCTGTACCTTTGACGTTAATAACTTTTCCACTAACTTCTGTTTTATATGAATCTTTCTTATCATTCACACTTTGTACTTTTGGGTCAGTTGTCTTGTCTTTGTTAATAATAGCCACACACTTCAGTGAGTGTTCAATTCTTTTGGCTACAGTTATGACCTCATCCAAATTGGGCTCATCTCTAAGCCAAAGCTCTTCTCTCACTTTGTCCATATTACACCCCAACATAAATTGGTCACGCAAACGCTCGTCAACTAAACCCTCAAATTTGCAAGAAGAAGCTAATTTCCTCAAATCAGTTAAATAACCTTCCACAGTTTCTTCTTCACGTTGCATTCTTTTCCCAAAATGATACCTCTCTAATATAGTACTTACTTTGGGCAAGTAATGTTTATCCAATTTGCATATACAAATTTCATACTCATTAAGCCCTTGTGACTCTGTAGTAGACAATTCAGGTAGGTGATCAAACACGTCTTGCCCTTCTGACCCCAAACAATGAAGCAACAAAGAAGTTTTCCTTTCTGCACCTAAAGATGCACCACACACCCTCGCATATCTCTCAAACACCTTCTTCCATTTCTTCCATCTTATGGGGGGTTCACCAGGAGATGCTAAAAAAAATGGGGCAGCAGTGACGTTTTGCATTGTTGCAACTACACCTGAACTTACAAACTCTTATTCTGTTTCACTTATAATAACATATTAAGCACACACTTATCAAACAACAGTACACTTGAAACCTTATTTCTAAGTGACCGTGTTACGTGTTAAGTAGAAACACGAAAAATACAAACATTGACTTCAACTTGTAAAATAGTTGTGTCTGGACAAAATACTCTTTCACACACGAAAAAGCGTGTGCATCGCTGTGAACATGATCATTCAAACAGCCAAGTTCTTCCTTAAAGACCTTCGGAAACCAATTTTTCAACTTCAGAGTGTATTCGTCACAAGAGGATTGTACACTATTTATGTTAAAGTCTTCTTTAAAAATTATAGGTGGGTCGCTATTGGGCTCCAGCATTACACCTAGATCCTTTTGGTGCAACCAGCTTAATAAACTGTCTCCTTTATAAGAAACATAGACTTTTCCAAAGATGTATCTACCTTTGTATTCAATAAAACCATTTAAATAAGCCAACAACTTTATCGGCTCACCCCCATAAGAGTAAGGATTAATATCTGCCTTAAGTAGATGTACTTTGTTCATAAGATGTTGCTCATAATTTTTTTTTTAAACAATTGTCATTTTCGCTCCAGAGTCACAAAGCACACTTGTGCTACAATGTTCTACCATTACTTCATCTATGGGGCCTTTCGTCTTATCACTGGATATTTGTGAGATGAGCTGTCCACAATCTGCATCAGAGTCTGACGCACTATCACTTACAACATTCTTTTTAAATCATATTTACCTTGGAATTTGCCTTCTTAAACCTACAAAAGGTGGAGTAGTGTCCAACTTTTTTACACCTATTACTTTGTGCTTTGAGCGCAGGACACTTCCTATCATTCACTAGGTGGTTGGGGCTCCCATGGTGCAGATCAGAGCCTCCGAATCCCCTCTACTTCCACGGACGGAATGATTTCACAGTCACACACGCATACACACATCACACACTGGTGGGGCCCATTACACCAACATTTACCCTAAATCACCCTATCCGTGACCTGTAAAGGAGAAAACACCTGTCCACAATATGCTCTATCTAATCTGCCTGTACTTTGAGGTCAATGCGACCAGCTGATTGCTGTGGATCTAGCAAAATACATTTCAAAGAATACACAATAAAATCAATAATCATGACCAGAAATAATCACCCGAGACAGTAATTCAAACAGATTGTTCATTTATCTAAAATTTCAAGAAAAGCCAATTAAATGCAAATTTCATTCTCTCATATTTACCTATTCTGTCTAAATGTCAGATCCTAAGTCAGAACCGGTCCTCTGTAGAAGTTTTAGAGTCTTCTGCCGTCATGTAGAGTCACCGTCCTCTCCGTCAGCATAGGGACCTCGCATCATCAGCTCGGGAAGAAGTGGCGCTAGACCTCTCTAGTCTACTATTATTTATACTGAAATTTACATTCTAAAAAGTAACATTTCTTTATTCAGAACGGATGAATGGCCGAAATAATGTAATCTTGGTACTTTTTCGATATTGTACGGGTTATTCTCACGCATAGATTGTCCCAAATAATGAATAGCAGAATTGAATGTTCATGACTAATTCGCAACATCTACGGATGTCTCTATTAGGTGAATTTGTTGCAAAAATGGGTTCACTCTAAGTTCGTATCAACTTTTCCGTCTTTCAGGGTCTTTTGGCAGAAATCCCAGACTTGTCATCATGCTTATGGCTTTTCAGTTCATCGGAGGTGCATGGTCACAGGCAGAGCGAAGCCTTTCTGTAAATTTCCAGCAACTCCAATGCAGGCTGCGGGTGGTGGCCATTTTGTGGCAGGCCACAATGGACAACTTAAAGCAAAGTAGACATAAAACAGAATTACTGCATAGAAATGATTATACAGTGTTAGTCCCCTGCTAATACCCTTATGTGTGTGCATTTATCTAGCCATTTGCGACATCAGAAGCCATTAATGCATATTAATTATAAGCGCAAAACACCATAACATCACATAAGCAACATCGTTTTCTGTCAGTTTGCTCACCAACTTAGTTCACTTGTTATTTAGCCATGCAATAGCATTCCCACGTGTAATTCTCTTGTTAATAAGGTTGATTAGTCAACATCCGACAAACTTTTAATACTTAATATTTAATCAGTAGTACTTTTAGTTATAACATGCGAAAATGAAACAGGTATTCGGTTTTAAAGTAAAACCCTGCTCCATCAATCCCCCCTTTGGTGATATATAATCACCACAAAAATCAAAACCCCAAAAATCAATTTAGTTTCCCCTTTTAGAAGAATTTGAAATGTCTTCTTGTTCTTGGTTTTAGACCCTAGTTTCCATCTCATCTTCCTTTTTAGTTTCTATATACAAGCTTTCTCTTAGTTCTTCTAGTTCTATCTCTTGTGGATCTCTTTCTGATTTCTTTTGTCTCTTTTTAACATTTTCTTTTATGATTTTCTTTTTATTTCTTCTATATCTACAACACATACATCCTAATCTAAGGATCAATAATGCAACTATTACACAAGTTAATGGAAATAATATCTTACCAAATATGGTACTACCTATCTTAGCTACAAAATTCTTAATAGCAATCATCTTATTAGCCATTTTAGTCCAGATACTTTCAGCTTCCAGTAGTACTAATTCTTCATGCAAATCAGTAATATTTTTGATGTAAACTTTTAGATCTTTACTTTCGTCAGGAATGTAAGTGCAACAATGTTGAACTTGCAGCATTCCACAGACTCCACCCTCTTTTGCCAAAAGAATGTCAAGGGCAAGTCGATTTTGCATTGCCATAGCACGCAAAGCAACCATTTCTGTATTAACCAAAAGAAAGCCTCCAGCGGTGCTTGTTGACAAGCGATCTACTACTGTTGACAGTTTCCGAATGCCATATGCATTCAAAGAAATTCCCACTGCTGGAATTAAAGCTCCAAAAATATCTCCTACAATTTCTGTCCATGTTTCTCTTCTATAGCGAGTTAATGTATTAGAATGTTCAGCATCATCTACTCTATCCATGTGAAAAATCTTTGGAAAGACCAGGCCAACATAACATGTACCAAACCAATGGTCAGGCAAACGGTAATAAGCCTTGTTCCCACAAATATAATACACTCCCGGAAAAGCTGGATCTTCTCCTCCTCTAAATCCCCATCCGGTTGCAATAAAGTATGTATCATGGCACTCACTAGTCCCTATGAAATAATAATCATATTGGGATCTCTTCCTGGTAATGCACAGTTTCCCTTTCTGTGGAGCATCTATAGCCATGGTTGGACTGGCTCCATTTTTCAACTCCTTTTCTTTCTCAATATCCCACATTGTGTCACTTATTTTATGCCCTTCTGCTTTCTTATGCATGTTCAACCTTCTTCTCTCAACCATGTCTAGAAAATTCTTCTCTTCTCCTTTCAATTTGCAAGTTAAATTGTTTCTAAAAACATAGTCTAAGGTTAATTCTTTGGTTTCTAGAAAAATCTCACCTAAAGTGTTAGCATCCTTTGCAGGATTCAGTTCTTTATTCATAGGCAACTGCCCAAGAATATTATCTATATTAGACATATTGTAATCTAATTTCCCTAATTGATAAAAAATACTAATCAACACACTACAGGAAATTCCATACGTAGCCGGAAGATGATGATAAGTCGCTCCTTCCGAAACAGAGGCAGGTAATTGCATGCAGACGTAGCAATCCCTTACTTCCATTGTCTTTACGTACTCATACAACAATTTAGAAAAAACATTGCTAGAAAAATCGTTACTTGACCTATCTTTGTGAATATGTACATTACTAGTTCTTGTCGGAACTACCTTTAATGGACTCTTCCCTATATTAGTCTTGTTCTCAGTATGACCTTCTAAAGTGTCTATAGTGACTCTAAATGAAATCAGTAGAGCAAGCACGCTCCAAAGCAGCATTAATAAACCTGTACAGCAGCAGCAAATTTTGCACCATCTTTTCAGAAAGGTGCATCTACTTTTATTCTCAGTGTTAGCCATTTTGTTAATTTGACCGTGTCTTTTGACTTAGCCTCTTCTACTCCTTTACTGAACTTTTAAGGGCAGCAAGTACCCACCAGATTATTAAACGCTACTAATTTTAGTACTACTTCTTCTTCTCTTCTCCAAGTGATTTTTCCTTGGATTCACTCAATTTGGGTTTTCATCACTTTTCACTGTCTCTTCATCATCATCAAACTGTATCAGGTCCTGAACATCCGTCTCTTCTCCAATGTCGGACAAGATAACTCTCAGGATTCCCACAGCTTCTTCTTCTGCAACCTCCTTCAGTAAAGCCTCCTCTGGACTTCCTTGGCTGTCCGCCTCTTCTCCTTCTTCAGGCAGTGCCACATACGTCCATTCCGGTGACTTGTACCTCTGGTTTGGTTTTCTTATTCTTTTAGTTCTCTCAGGTATCTTTGCTTCTTCTTCCTTGGTAGGATTCTGACTTGACACTTCGTTCACCTGCTCAGCTCTCGAAGAGTTAACTCGTGTCAGTCTGTACCTTAGTCTCTTTATCTTATTTGGCCAAAGATCTCCTTTAGCGTTTCTCTTTTGCTTTCCTTCTTTATTGTTTCTTTCTCCAAGCCAAGTTCTCTTTCTCAGAACTCTTCCTCCATGTATCTCATTGTCACTTTCATCAGACTCTGTTTCAGTTACTACTGGTTCGTTAACAGATTCCTTTTCTTCGACAATTTTCTTTTCTCCAACAGTCTCTTTTCCCACCACTTGAGATTTCCCTACTCCTGTCCCTCCTTGGGTCTCCGACACGCAATCTTCTTGCTGTCTGCTTGTCCCTTCACCTAGCTTGTTGTTGATGTTCCCTACACCTCCTCGGGGTTTTTCCGCAATCTGTCCCTCTCTGTCTTTGTCTGTCCCTTTTTCTTCAATATTTATCTCAGGTGGAACTTGTCCAATTCCTTCATGTGACTCAGGTGTCTCTTCTGTTGGAATGTTCTTTTCTTTTCTTTCTTTCTTTTTGTGTTGGTCACTGTCAATTGGAACCTCAGGTAATTCTTCTGAGTCTGAGCTCGCTTCTGCAGTTTGCACTGTTCTCTTCAGAACCTCTTCAGGTGGGATGAAAGCTTCCCTTGACTCACTTTCCCCACTTTCAGGATTCTTTTTCCTTCTTACTGCCTCACTGTCTGCATCATCACTGGAATCTGATTCTTCAAAGTATTCTTTTCCAGTACCATCTCTTGAATTTGGAACTCTCAGTGTGTGGCTTGCATGTATCCAATTCTTCACACCAGCGCACTTCACAGCAGTTGTTGTGGTCAAGATGACTTGTCTTGGCCTTCCCCACCTTGGAACCAGGCAGTTTCTTCTTCTGTGGACTTTTATCCTTACCCAGTCCCCTGGGCTCAGATCATGGGCTGGTTTCTTTTCAAGTGTGGTGGCGTCTTCTCCAACCTGGTGAAACACAGAATGAACTGCGTCAGCCAGGCCTTTGCAGTAAACCAAAATCATGTCATCAGTTATAGTCATCAGCTTGTTCACTGGTACATATGCATGCCTCATAGCACGTCCTATGATAATTTCATGTGGACTCAAACCTGTTGTTCTGTCTGGAGTAGACCTAATGGTCATCAGGACTAGAGGCAAGACATCGGGCCATTTAATTCCTGTGGCTAAGCACATTTTGCCAATTCTGTTTTTGATAGTACCATTCATCTGCTCAACAACCCCAGAAGCCTCTGATCTGTAAGCACAATGCAACTTCTGCTGTACACTCAATGCTTCACAAATTAGACCCATGATTTCAAAAAAGTCCTCCTCTGTCTGATTCAATGGTTACTGGGAACCCGTACCTTGGGATGAACTCTCTTAACAGTAATTTTGCCACTGTTATCCCATCATTTCTTCTTGTTGGGTACGCCTCCACCCACCTTGAGAACAAACAGACTACCACCAGGACATACCTCAACCTGTTGACTGGGGGCATTTCAATGAAATCTATCTGCATTCTTGTGAAGGGTCCTCCCTCTCTGCCTATTGTCCCTAGGCTCACCACTGTTTTCTTTCCGGGATTGAATTGCTGACATATCAGGCATCTCTGGCAGAGACTTTCTGCTATCAGTCTGAACTTTGGACTGTACCAGGTTTGCTTAAAGGCTCTTATCATAGCATCCCTCCCCAGGTGTCCTTGGCCATGATACATCCTTGCCATTGTTGATAGCATGCTGTTAGGCATGACTGGTCTTCCATCCCTGTAGACCCACACATGATCCTTTTCTCTAGGTGCACAACCTGCCTTCACCCAATCTCTCATTTCATCATCTTCTGCCTCATCCTGCAGCTGTTTTACTTCCTCCCATGTCCCCACTTCATTAGTAAACATTAATGAACAAGAAGACATTTCCCGTTCTTTGCTCCTGTTAATTGAGTGATTGTTCCTTGCACAATATTGTGCTATGTCATTGGCAAACTTATTACCAACTGTTACAAAATCATCACCATGACCATGAGCAGCACATTTTACAACTGCTAGTTCTTTGGGCAGCTGTATAGCCTCTAGCAGTTTTCTAACCACTTCAGCATTCTTTATGGGAGTTCCACTTGAGGTCAGGAAACCTCTTTGTAGCCATAGCTGGCCAAAATCATGGACAACTCCGAAGCCATACTGGCTGTCAGTCATCACAGTCACTCTCACACTCCTCCCAATCTTGCATGCCTTTGTCAGTGCCACCAGTTCTGCCACCTGAGCGGATTTAACTCCTTTCAAGGGTGATGCTTCCACGACTTCCGAGACTTTGCACACAGCATATGCAGCACTCAACACTCCTTCATCTGTTCTTAGACAAGATCCATCCACAAACAACACATGATCACTTTCAGGCAGTGGCAGATCTCTTATGTCTGGCCTTGGTTTTGTGCAGTAATCAAGTACATCCAGGCAGTCATGATCAACATCATTTCTCACTCCCACACATTCAGCATCAGGTAACAGTGTCGCTGGATTCACATTCACACATCTCTCCAAACTTACATTGGTTGCACCAAGAATGACTTTCTCATATTTAGTCAGCCGACTATGAGACATAAACTGTAAATCCTTGTTAAGAGGATTGCCACATCATGAGGTACAAATACCCGTACAGGGTATCCCATTATGATTCCCTCACTTTGTTCCAAACTTTTGCAAGTAGCAGCTACTGCTTTCAGGCAACCTGGCAAACCCACAGCTACTGGGTCAAGAGTTGCTGAGAAATAGGCAATTGGCCTTCTCAGACGTCCGTGTTTCTGGATTAACACTGAAAGTGCACATCCATTTCTCTCACTACAGTACAATTCAAATTCCTTTCATACTATTCAATCTCTACATCTTCCCCCTCATCTTCGCTCTTCAACAGCTGGAGGTCACCGTGTTTAACTACGCGGATGACCTCCAGCTCATCTTTGATCTATCTTCTTCTCCCCTCTCTGTTTCCAGCTTCCAGTACACATGACATTTATCAGGGACTGGATGAACCATAACCATCTCAAGTTGAATCCGGACAAAACCGAGTTGGTTCTTACCGGAGGTTCTTCCAGTCCCTGGAATTCTCTCTTCTGGCCCCCTATCCTTGGTCCTGCCCCCACTCCTTCTACCACGGTCAAAACTCTGGGGGTTAAAATGAATAATCAGCTTACCCTCCACTCTCAAATCAGCTCCGTAGTCTCCTCCTGCTTCCTCACTCTCCGAACTATCCGCACTGTCGCTCGCTTCTTCTCCCCCCAGGCACTCAAAATGATCATGGCCGCTCTAGTCATATCACGACCGGACTATGCCAACGCCCTTTACAACGGCATACCAGCATACAGTCTAAGGAGGCTACAGGTGGTCCAAAACCAAGCCGCCCGACTGGTTTTTGGTCTCTCACGCTACCACCACTCCACACCCCTCCTCAGGGAGCTTCATTGGCTCCCGATAAAGGAACGTTCTCTGTTCAAAACCGCCTGCATGGTTTTCCAGGCTCGTCAAGGCACCGCACCTGCTTTCATCTCCTCACTAATAACAGAATACGCTCCCCCTAGACAACTTCGTTCCTCTTCCAAGTCCCTTCTCCAAATCCCACGCTTCAGACGCAAAAAGTGGGGTGGGTCCAATTTTTCCACCTTGGCCCCCACTTTCTGGAACTCCCTTCCAGACCACCTACGTGTGTCTATCCACTATCTATCCTTCCGTAAGGATCTTAAAACGTTTCTTTTTAATCAGGCATTCCCTGTGTAAACCCCCCCGCCCGGCCCAATCCCGGGCTCCCTTCTGTCTCTATAGCCAATCCCCTCCACTAGCGCCAAGAAACCGTTCGGTGCACGCTGCGCTTTATAAATGTTTTAAATTAGAAATTATAATCAGGCATCCCTAGGGCAGGAGCTTCACAAAGTCTGTCTTTCAGCTCTCTGAATGCAGCCATTTCTTCTGGGTTTAGTTCTAATGGGTCTTTCACCTCACTTTTGGTCAATTTAATCAATGGTTTGGCAATCAGGGAAAAATTACTTATCCACTGACGACAGTAACCCACCATTCCCAGGAACATTCTCACTTCTCTTTGTGTCATTGGGGCTCTCATTCCCCTAATGATTTTGATTCTGTCAATAGTCACTTTTCTCAGGCCTTTCTCAATATTGTGTCCCAGATACTGGACTTCTTTCTTACAGAACTGCAATTTGGCTGGAGATACCTTTAATCCTCCATCTGCCAAGTGATTCAGCAATGCAATGGTATCTACTTCACAAGCTTCACGTGTTTTGATGCCACAAGTAGGCCATCAATATATTGGACGAAGACTGAATTTTCAGGCATTGTCAGACTTTCCAGAGATTTCTTTAGCAATTGATTAAATATTGAGGGGCTCTCTGTATACCCGTGTGGGATTCGGCACCATGCCAAAATCCGCTCTCCAAATCTAAATGAAAATATTGGCTGGCTGTCATGATGCAATGGGATTGAAAAGAAAGCATGACACAAATCAATTACCGTGTACCATTCTGCAGCATGAGGAATCTGATACAAAATCACTGATGGATTTGGCACAATCGGACAACATGGCACAACAATCTTGTTAATCTTTCTCAAATCTTGTACTATTCTGAACTTTCCATTAGGTTTCTTCAGTCCCATTATCGGTGAATTACATGGGCTGCTCAATATTTCTCTTAACACTCCTTGCTGGATCATTTTCTCAATTAAGGGTGTTATTCCTTCAATTATTTCAGGTGTCAATCTGTATTGCGGTATATTTGGGTAAACCACTCCCTCTTTTACAGTAATCTTTACTGGATCTACATTTCTCATCAGGCCCACATCTTCTCCAGTAAAATCCCAAACTGCTGCTTTCACTGTCTGTTTCAACTCTGGGGGTAATGCATCAGGATTAAATATTGCATATGTTCCAAAAGCCTCACATTCTCTGTTGTCCATGGTCATTCTATATAGCACATCCTCATCAGGTGTCTCAAAGGTTATTCCATCTGGAGTACAGAAAATAGTGCAATTCATTTTGCACAGCAGATCCCTGCCTAACAGGTTCACTGGACTGGTGTCACACACCACGAATCGGTGCATGTCTGAAAATTTCCCTATTCTAACCTTTACTGGTTCAGTAAGTAGTGTTTTGATCTGTGTGTTGGACACACCAACCACTTGGATTGCTTCGTCCGAGAGAGGAAGATTCTTTATATCAGCTGACCTGACAGTTGATCTCGTAGCCCCAGTATCAACTAGGAAAGTGATGCTTTCACCATTAATTTTCCCGTCTACAAAAGGTCCTGCCTGGTCTATTTTCAGAGTTGCGCCAAGTACGCACTCCTCCTCCTCTCTTCGGCATCGTCAGAAGTCTCCCTCAGAGTCACTTCCCTCATTTTTCAGCCAGTACTGAGATACAGCGCTTGAGCGTTTTGGTTTGATTACCTGCTCTTCATCGTAGAACCCCGATTCTTGGCTGTACTTCTGGGATCCTTTTCTCTGTGGCAAGGGTGGTTTTGGCACCTGATTCTGCTGTTTATCAGCCTTCTGCTGTTGCCGATGCTGACCACACCCCTCGCTCTGCACCTGCGAATTCAATTATGAATTATCATCGTTAGTGGACGGTGGATTCTTACACTCAGATTTCCTGTGCCCCAATTTTCCACAGTTGTGGCAGGAGAACTTTTTCTTTGCTTCCTCTATATTCCCTTTTCCTTTTCCCGAACCAAACCTAGGTTTATTTCCTGGGTTATTTGCCTGTTCAACCAGCTGAGCTTCCTGTCTTTCTGCAACTTTCATCTGTGGCCACATTGCCTTTTCTTTTAGTTTTCTCTGCTTTGCCTCAATCTCATCACTGAAGTATTTTGCATGTCTCAAAATCTCATCAATCTTCTTACTCTGCCAGTCCACGGTATGCTGCCGTATCATTTCGCTGATTTCAGGCCGCAAACCATACACAAATCTGTACACAAAATGACTCAGATCCTTGTCACCCAGGTGTTCATCTCCACTGAACTGCTTAAAAGCTAGTATCAGTCTTTCATAGTAAGCATGGACTGATTCTTTCAATTCCTGATGTGTTCGGTCTATTTTAACCCAGTCTGTCTCCTTGGGGGTACTTTATTTTTCAAGAAGGCCATAACCTGCTCATACTTTTTCTTTACCTCCGGGTCTGGAGCTCCTGTCTTTTGATCTCTCGGGTATTCCTTAGTGGGCCAGTCTATGACTATTTTACATTCTGCCCACAGGTCTGCTGGTACAATTATCTCAAACAGACTATTCAGGTCAATCCACAGTACTTTTGACAGCTTTACAAATCTGTCGACTTGTCTGTACCACTCCACTGGCTTTTCCCTTAATCGAGGGAAATCATTTGTAAATGATAAAATATCCTGTCTGGTCCATGGGACATGTACATACCCTCCTCCTGGAATCTCTCTCATGGGGTAAGCTGTCACTGCCTTCTCTTTTTCTGTCAGGGGAAATGCTGAATAGGTTCTATCCACTCCATCCTCTCGCTTTCGATACCATCTGTCTTTCCATCTTTCTACATCTCCCCATTTCCTTAACAAAGCAATCATTTCCTTAATCTGTCCTGTTCGGCCTGCATTGTTCAGATTCTCTATATCCTTGTCTGAAAAATCCACTCGGTATGTTTTCTGTAAAGCTTTCACCTTATCCATGTCAATTCCCACTTCACTGGCTATTCCTTTCAACCTGTTGTGTATGTTCTTTGCTCTCCATGTGATACTTTTGCATAAAAAGAGAATCTCCCCTTCCTGGTAATTCTTCAGTGTTTCTGTAGGTATGGTTCCTACTATCAATTCTTCCATTTCCATACGTAGCCTAGCTACATCCATTCCCTGTGACTCTTTCTCCTTTTTCTGTAATGTTTTCAGCCAGTCATTCCAATCTTCAGCAGTTATCACAGATTTTTCCGCAACCCCTGGTTCTGCCACCCTTTGTGGTTCCAAAATTGATCCTCTGTTCCCTTCCATACATCCAGAATTCAAACTTGAGTTAGTCTGCACACTCATTTCCCCTCCACATACAGTATGTCTCCACTGATTTTCTCCTGTTCTCCATTGTGTTTCTCCCGCTCTCATTTCTGCCTGTTCCGGAGGCACAATCAACCTATTGCCCACATATGGCACCGTCAAACCATTTTCACCCGTCCTCTGCTTGTCAAAAATCGGCATAACCGGGCCTATTGTCACAGGCACTGTAACAGCCTCAAGATTCTTAGTCAGCTCCCTGATTTTTTCTGTTAGTTCAGATGTAGGTCTTGCTAGTTCTCTGTTTTTTTCATTTTCAAGTTCATTCTCTCTCTCTATCTCTCTTTCTCTCTCTCTCTCTCTCTCTCTCTCTCTCTCTCTAACTCTCTTTCTCTCTCTCTCTCTCTCTCTCTCTCTCTCTCTCTCTCTCTATTCCTATCTGTCTCTCTCTCTCTTTCTCTCTCTATCTCTCTTTCTCTATCTCTCTCTCTCTTTCTGCCAGAGAACAACCGCTTTTCAGCTCAGGGGCTGTAGCCTCTGTCTTTATAATCCGCAGGGTGTTTCTTATTGGGGTAACTGCTGTTCCTACCTCTGGTTCTCTTCTATACGGGGGTGGTCTTTTGTAGAGCATGTCCTCTAAGATATCATCATCAGACTCATTTGCCCCATATCTTCTGGTCTCTACATTATGTTCTTTTTCTGTACACTTTCTCCCTCCTGATTCCTCTGCTGTTCTTACAGGATATAACCCCTCGGTCATACTGGCATCTCGCCACCTTCTCATCCTGTCATGATGGGTTTCGCGATCATACTTTCGCCCGAACATATATCGGTAGCTACCCCCACCCCTCTGCTTTTCTCGTTCATGCATTTCGTCTTCCCATTCAGTTAATGCCTCAAATTGCGTCGGCCTAGGCCGAGGCTCTAGGTTCATCATCTGCTCTCGTAAGTTCCTCAGTATGGCCAGATTAAATGAACCATGTTCTGGGAACGCTAACACTCCGTCATCTTTGGTATATGTCACCCAGTTATCCAACCAAATACAGGTATGATACCCATACTTCGCAACCATGAAGGATGCCGGGGTTCTTATCGGGGGCAATAACTGTCCTTCCCTTGTCACTATGTCTTTATCCTTGTCAAACCAATTCTTCATTTTACCAAACAAGGATTTTTTCTTCTTTTCCTCAGCGTGGTAATACATCTTTCTTATTTTCCCCTAGCTGGTTTCTCTTCCTGTAACTGTACGATCTCTTGTCCAATTGCAGCGCGACTTACACTAACGCACCAATCCTGGAGCGCCTACGTCACTTACTCAGTCCGCGAATCCCAGCACGACTCACACTAACGCACCAATCCTGGAGCGTCTACGTCACCCTGTATGTCTCCCAATCCTAGCGCGGCGTACACTAGCACACCAATCTCTGCCCTTCCTCCGTTCTAACCCACTGTCCAATCACAGCGCGGTCTTCCTGACGTTAGCAGCTGCTGCAGTCGCTTCTGCTCCTGTCTCTTCCTCTTCCGTCTACCCCTCCTTTACAAGACTACTTGGTAGACTTTGTTTCAACTTCTACGAGTCTGTTAGTTACAACATACAAACATCTCCATTGTCTGCTTCGCTAGCCACAGAACAGCAAAAGACCTTTCCCACGAGAATTCTGCCTTTCCCGAGAACAGCGCTTACCTCTGCTCTACTACAGAATCGTTACTTCCGTTGATAAAGTAGCACATCCCTCTACTTTACCCTTCTAACAAGCATCAATTAACTGTTTTCCCTCCGGAATGCTCCTAAGAGTTTCACAATTAACCAGAATGCCTTCTCATTCACGCACTTACACACCAGAAAATGTAGTACATTCACACAGAATTCTGTCTTTCCCGAGGACAGCAAACAGTCTGTCCTACTACAGAATTATATCATACGTTAACAAAGCAGCGCTTACCTCTGCCCTGTCCTTCTAACAAGCTCCGAGAATACCTATTACTTCTCCAGCGGTAAGCTTTAACGGAATACCTTACGTATCCCTGGGACTTAAGACCAGAGTATCACAGATAACCTTTGCTATCATATACACTTCTCTCACACAGAAAACGTTTCCAATGGCAACACACGGCGATGCTACCTTGTCGAACCCAGACAATGCGACGCACAAATTCAATTGTCACACGTTTTCCCCTGTCTGCATACAGGGCCAACAATCCCGCCTTTTTCCGAGAGCAACACTCCCTCTGCTCTACTACGGAACTGTCACCGACTTCCTACATCCCAGAAGCCGTTCACAATACATAGAACTCAACACGACTTCAACATATAGTGTTAGTACAAATATCAATCAATAATCAACAAGCCTATATACACGCAATTTCGCCAGATCAAGACAATAGCTAACCATCATTCTGCTACCAAGAAACTGGTGCAGATTAGAGCCTCCGAATCCCCTCTACTTCCACGGACGGAATGATTTCACAGTCACACACGCATACACACATCACACGCTGGTGGGGCCCATTACACCAACATTTACCCTAAATCACCCTATCCGTGACCTGTAAAGAAGAAAACACCTTCCACAATATGCTCTATCTAATCTGCCTGTACTTTGAGGTCAATGCGACCAGCTGATTGCTGTGGATCTAGCAAAATACATTTCAAAGAATACACAATAAAATCAATAATCATGACCAGAAATAATCACCCGAGACAGTAATTCAAACAGATTGTTCATTTATCTAAAATTTCAAGAAAAGCCAATTAAATGCAAATTTCATTCTCTCATATTTACCTATTCTGATTAAATGTCAGATCCTAAGTCAGAACCGGTCCTCTGTAGAAGTTTTAGAGTCTTCTGCCGTCATGTAGAGTCACCGTCCTCTCCGTCAGCATAGGGACCTCGCATCATCAGCTCGGGAAGAAGTGGCGCTAGACCTCTCTAGTCTACTATTATTTATACTGAAATTTACATTCTAAAAAGTAACATTTCTTTATTCAGAACGGATGAATGGCCGAAATAATGTCATCTTGGTACTTTTTCGATATTGTACGGGTTATTCTCATGCATAGATTGTCCCAAATAATGAATAGCAGCATTGAATGTTCATGACTAATTCGCAACATCTACGGATGTCTCTATCAGGTGAATTTGTTGCAAAAATGGGTTCACTCAAAGTTCGTATCAACTTTCCGTCTTTCAGGGTCTTTTGGCAGAAATCCCAGACTTGTCATCATGCTTATGGCTTTTCAGTTCATCGGAGGTGCAAGATCACAGGCAGAGCGAAGCCTTTCTGTAAATTTCCAGCAACTCCAATGCAGGCTGCGGGTGGTGGCCATTTTGTGGCAGGCCACAATAGACAACTTAAAGCAAAGTAGACATAAAACAGAATTACTGCATAGAAATGATTATACAGTGTTATTCCCCTGCTAATACCCTTATGTGTGTGCATTTATCTAGCCATTTGCGACATCAGAAGCCATTAATGCATATTAATTATAAGTGCAAAACACCATAACATCACATAAGCAACATCGTTTTCTGTCAGTTTGCTCACCAACTTAGTTCACTTGTTATTTAGCCGTTCAATAGCATTCCCACGTGTAATTCTCTTGTTAATAAGGTTGATTAGTCAACATCCGACAAACTTTTAATACTTAATAATTAATCAGTAGTACTTTTAGTTATAACATGCGAAAATGAAACAGGTATTCGGTTTTAAAGTAAAACCCTGCTCCATCACCCACACCTATAGCATTTTAAATTTGACTCAAAATCTTTAGGAGCAATCATAGGTTTCCATTCCGTCTTGAAAGTTTTATGCGTCTTATCAATCTTACCTTTACTCTCATTAACTTCCTTTCCATGTGCCTTAACTACTTGGACTTTATCACTTTTAGTCTCATTTTTAGTTATCACTTCCACACACTTGAGAGAATGCTCAATCTGTTTAGCAATAACCAAAACTTCTTCAAGAGTGGGGTCATCTTTCTGCCATATGTCATCTCTTACTTTTTGCGCATTACATCCTAGCATGAATTGATCCCTTATTCTCTCTTCTAAGAGACCACCAAATTTACACGACAACCCTAATTTTCTCAAAGCCGTGACATCATTTTCTACAGATTCCCCTTCATTTTGAGAGCGTCTTCCAAAATGATAGTGCTCAAGTATAGTGCTTACTTTAGGTAAGTAATGCCGATCTAGTTTTAGTATGCAGATTTCATATTCATTTAAGCCGCCGTTATCTATTTCAGGTAAATGGTCAAAAACCTCTTGACCCTCTGAACCCAAGCAGTGTAGGAGCAACGCAGTTCTCCTTTCTGCGCTTAAATTAGTTCCACACACTTTTGCATACCTCTCAAATACCTTCTTCCATTTTTGCCACTGGATGGGTGGGTCACCAGGATTAGACAGAAAGAAAGGTGGAGTAGCAACGTTCTGCATTTTATACAACTAATAAAATAACTAGAATTCCAATGAAAAAGGAAAGCAGTGGACTTTCACCTTTCACAGATACCACAAACACATCAAAGCTGTAAAATGATTAATGTTTGTATGCCTAAACTTCCTTCCAGAAATAAACTTGTGAACAGTTCTAGAATTTAAAAAAAACAACACTCTTGCGATGAAACAGTGAACTAGTGATAAGCCTATATACCCACACACCCACAGCAAAGCAATGATAATAGACAGAAATAAAGAAAGAAAAAAAAATTGAGAACAAACAATAACAACTTGTTATTGAAAACCCTCTTGACTAAGATTCATGAATAAGGTAAGTAAATAGGCCAAAACCATTGAGAATTATAACCACAAGATGGTGCTGTTGAGTTGAACATCCACGTTTCCTTAAAAAAAACGAAAGTACCTTTGAAGAAATTGAGGTAATTGTTAATGTGACCGTAGGACTTCTATTCTATAAATCCACTGAATTCACAGCTGAATTGAAAATCTGGTGGTGGCAGTGATAACAGACTTCCGTGTGCCCTCACAGCTTTGCGCGCATCGGGAGAGTGAAGGCTTCCGTGTAGACTTCCGTGTTGTGTGCGCACACCGTGACGACGTCATAGAGAGTACCGGAGCCTCTTGGGATCAAAGCGCGCACTGTGGCTGTGATGATCGAGCATGCTAAGAAGGTTTCGAACATGAAGATTCTCACACTGCGAACATTCTTTTAGCGAAGGGCAGCGAATGACGTACAAGCGGTGAGTGTGTTAGAAGCTTGTTATTCTTTGAATTACCAAACACTAACACGCATTGTAGGAAGAGACCAGCAACATTAGAATAACGGCAAATACCGATCCTGTAACCTTCGTGAATCTCAATTCAACATCAAGGAGAAAAATAAAAATACGAAGTTGGTACGGCCAGCGCGACCCAAATGTAGAACAGCAGTAGTCCAAGTCCAATAAAAAAAAGCAAAAAATATCACTGTTGTTCAAATACAGTTAAATATTATTATTATTCTTTCCTTTTTCTAGCAATCTTCCAAGTGAACTTCCCATAGACTTGAATAATATGAATCCTTACTTTGTGAACACAGAACCATTTCTCTCAAATTAATTCCAAGAGAAAAACGTGTTCCCAACAAAGTCTCAGGATATTGTTAAGCCCACATCGATGTTCTCCAAGCCCTCTATATATGAAAAACACTCCCAAGTTTGAGAGGGCGAGAAATGTGGCGAAACTTAATGTTTATTATAATAAGGAAGAACACATACAGGAAAATATAAAGTCCAGAGTAAATTCACTTTCAGATGTTGGGATCTCCTTTACTAAAAAAAAAAATTACAGGTTCCTTCTGCAAATCAAAGGTGTCTTCACAGCTTTGCACACGTGAAGATGTATCCCACGCTCGTCGCCAGTGTAAAATCCATTCAAAATAAAAGTTCCAAGGCAGGTTAAGATGAGAAGATGAGTTTAATGCAGAGGAAGGAAGATCCCATCCATCAGGTACCATATGTCAGGTGCTACTGACCACACTCCTCACCAGAGCATTCCATCACCATGGAGCTGCTTTTATGAACAACAACATTTCCAATACATGAACCTTAAAGAGATACAACACTTATGTACAACTTACATAAATAAATAATCTGCACGCTACTACAGGGTGTAATTCACTACCAGGACATGCTACACACATGAGAGCATGTCCTACCTTATGCATACAATGCACCCTACCATAGGGGTGACTCACATGTTGCCAAGGGCAGGTTCAGGGGCTGGGAAGTGGGTGCACATCACAGCCAAGATGGCAGTCCTGGACTGCACACAGACTCTGCAGTGGCAGGTCTGAGACACACTTTACAAGCTGCTTCTGTGGGTGGCGCAAACCAGCGCTGCAGGCCCACCAGCAGCATTTGGTTTACCAGCCCTGGGCACACACAGGCCACGCTACTAGGGACTAACAGGTAAACCAAATAAGCCAATCATGGATATACCAATTCACATGTCATATTCACACAGGGAGCATTCGCGCTGTGGCACTGAATGGCAGTGGCACAGCGCCCAGAGCATCTAATACCTGCAAAAACAGAGGAGATAACAGCGAGAAATGGAAGGGAGACCCACTCCAATGGTGCGAGGTCTAACAATGTGTGTGTGTGTGTCTCAGTATCCCCAGGCCACTACACAACACATGAGGGGGGCTGAACCACAGTGAGACAGATGTGGACACAGTGCCATACAAAAGTAACCCATCAATGGGCCCCCCTTAGTGGGCAATCAGGCATTGTGAGATGAGAGGGAGCACAACAGACACATGTGACACAAGCTGAAATGAACAGCAACTAACACAGCAAGAGACTGACACACAGCAGCACTACCCCCAGGGACCAGACATTGGGGTGACACAAGCATGCATGACACCTCCACTGTGCTGACAAAGGTAGATGTCATACAAACTGGGAAACCCAGACATGTGTCCTGTGCCACAAACGTACATCACACCTACACAAACACAAATCACTCAGCATGGCCCGTCATCCATGGACAAACGGGAGATAGGGGCCCATCCATGCAAACATTTACATCAGTCCACCCAAAACACCACACCCTGAACTGCACCCATGTGCATCTGTGAATCCCACATGGACAGGTGACATTGCACATGCACCCATGACAAACACAGTAATGTTGGTAGGAACTAAGGTGCACAGACACATCACACAAGGACAGTTTACAACCCTGGTGACTGACAGACATACTGCACAGTATGCGGTACATGGCCATGACGTCCAAGCTCACGTAACCTCCTGAATACCTGCCACAGTCCCAGGACAATGCAGAAGCCAAGGAGAACCACAAGGCACACATGCTGACACCTGCAAACATAGCAGCCCTGAACCGGACAATTGGGAGCAGTCACACACACATACACATGTCTCAATCACTGAAAGGTACCACCTAGGGACAAATACATATTGCGAACAAACAAGTGCCTCTGGGACCCCGCCTGTGTCCCATCTACGTCTGACAACATCATCACCACTCAGAACTGACAAATCCCAATGATGAAACACAAATTACCAGTAGTGTGTCATGCACCCACGCATCTGGTAGCCCATGGCAAAGTTGTGGGATGAACACAGTACCACTCAGCAAGCATCAACAACAGGAACATATCAAGGGAACACTGCCTGTGTATGAAAAGGGATGTGGACACACACACACATGCCCACACAACACACAACATGGGCCCTGGCAATGTCACGGAACAACACCCTTACTTGAGGGGACTCAACTCCTGTGGAAGCTCAGCTGCGCCAAACATAGCCCAAGCCAGTCTCAGTCATGTCAGCAGAACACTTGGTCAGTCAGCCATCAGTTACCACACAATGAAGGCTCTGGTCACAACAGCCTGGGTACGGCAGTGTCCCTTAAGTCATCTGCACATACTCAACACATATGTTCAGCAAGTTGCACAGAGGACCCAGTTGCTCCTACACCAATGATGCCCACACTTACATGTCCAGTGGAGATGCGCCCACAGTCAGGGAAATAGACAAATTGGACAATGGGTAGCACATCATATGTGCATGTGTGCAAGCCACAGATGTGATCATGCAAATGAAATCTTTACAGAGTGTCCACTAATTGCTAATTATGACACACCCATTTAGCTGCAAAGGATGATATGGATAATGATCATATTAGGATACACATTTCATGGACCACATGGAGTACTTCACATCAACACCTCAGTATTCAACATTTGAAATACAGCATTACAACTGCCAGTGCATGCTAAACATCATCAACATATTGTACTGCTAAATCAGATTCACAAGGATAAAGAAAGCAGATTTATTCAGCAGATGAAAAATTAAAACTCCGTTCAAACCAAAGGCCAATGGCCAGTTCATTATCAAATGACAAAAAGTGAACTTTAGTGACAACTGTCACACGTTTCTTGCCTGCACTGCTGAGGACAGGGGACATCCCCTCGGAGGGGCACACATGGGGGCAGGCCAGGCACCACAGGGACAGGATCAGGGTGCAGCAGAAGGAGGCAGTGAAGGGGTGGTGGATGCAGAAGAGTCACTGGCAACTGCAGTGGAGCTGACTGAAGTAGTGGGTGCAGTCACAACTGTGGGGTACAAGTCAGATGGGGTGGGTGCCGGCACAACTGCAGTGGGCAGGTCAAATGGAGTGGATTGGGTTCCCACTGCAGTGCCCAAGTCAGACGGGGTGGTTGTAGACTCCACTGCAGAGCCTAACTCAATGGGAGCGGAATGGGGTTCAGGAGAGGTCGTCAGTACAGAGGGGGAACACGGTCCCCACATCAGTGTCACTAACTGTGTGACCGGGGGTGGAAGAGCAAGTGTTGCCGGGAGGGCCTCACCATTTTGGGGATGGTGTACCTGTGGGTGGGGGAACCTGGGGCAGGGTGTGGTGGGGGAACCTGTGGAGTGGTGGCCTGGGGGATGGAAGACAGAGACTTTGTCGTGGAGCTGTGGAGCGGGCGTGGGGTCTTGCTCTTCTGGCTCCGGGGGGACTTGCGGGTGGGGGCCTCAGTCTGACTGCGCCTGGGGGAGGGTGTCCGGGTGTGAGGGGCACTCCCCTCTGTGGATGGGGACTTCCTCTTCCCCTTGTAATCTGGAACTTCTGGGTCAGTGGGGAAGAGGCAAAGGTCACAGAGGAAGAGCTTCTGGGGAGATGGGGTTGCAGGTGAGGCAAGGGAAGGGGTCTTGGAGGGAGAGGTATCTGAGGACTGCGGAGTGGTTGTGGATGACCGTGTGTGTGTTTGCAAACCATCCCCTGTGAGTGTGGTATCAGTCCCCTGAGGTTGCTTGTGTGCACGTCTAGACCTTGGTTTAGGTGTCTGTGAGCTGCCCGTGACTGTGGGTTTGGGTGAAGGTGCTGGTGTGTGTGTGCTTGGGACAGGTAGGGTGCTAGGAATTGTGGGTGGTGCAGGAGTAGGAGGGGTGCGGGACTGTTGGAGGAGGGACACTGCTGCGGTCAGGGAGGAGGCCATGGACCGATTGGTCGTCTGTAGGGCAGACATGCCCGATGAAATGCCCACCATGAACAACACCAACTGTGTCAACAGACTGGTGTGTGCATGGAGGACACTCAGCATTGATGTCTGCCCTACATGGATCTGTCTAAGCAAGTTCACAGACTCCTCACTCAGGGCAGCAGGGGACACGGGGGGTGCGGTGCCTGGCATGAAGGAGACATGCTCCCGAACACGGGAACCTCCACGGACCTCTGGGATGGGAGCCGGTGGGAGGGTTGTGATGGTGGTGGTGGGGGCGGTGGCAGGCACAGCCTCACTAGCTGGGGTTTGGTGGCTGCTGACACCCGCCTCCACAACAGAGTCATCCTCCGAGCTGCTGTGGCCCTCTGCTGGGGTAGATTGTGCTGAGGACTCCTCGGTGTGGCTCCACTCGCCCTCCATGCCACTGGGTCCCTCCGACTCCTCGCCTTCTGTCCCAGACAGGCTCTGTGACTCCTCCTGGTCCTTGGAGCTGTCCCCTCCTGTGGCCGTGGATGTATCTGGATAGAATTAGGGCACAAAGAGAACAACATCAGTCACCTGCACTGACTGCACACACGACAGTGATTACATCAGATAACAGGGCAAGCCCTGGCACCATCAGCTGAACACTGCTCAAAGTGCTCACACTGTTTAGAATAAGCCAATTGTCAGTCTCACCATCAACCATGGCACTCATACCCCTCCTGGACTTGCTCCCATATGTCTGTTGCATGTTGGATGCTAATACCCCAATGTGGCAGCATGCACCACCTACACATTTTTTGGACATGCAAGTGAACATGTAAGAGTATGTCACGATACACAAATCACATCTCTTGCCACTCAGGACGTACAGGTGTCAGGATGAAGGGATGGCCCTCATGTCACATGCTTGTGATGCATACCAGCAACACACACTATGATGTTCTCATGTCCTAATAGTCAATGCCACAATGGGGTGCATGGAGCACACTTGAACACAATGCAGGATCACTCATTGCAAGTTAAATGCCATGGCACTGGCATGCCTGGAAAGTCAGTCAACACTGTCTCCTGTCACAGGGGCAGGGCATCCAGACAACAACAGTATGCACTGTGTCACAACCATAGCTCAGGGGTAAAGAAAACTATGCAGCTGACAAGTTCACTTGCCCATCCCCTGCAAACAACATATCCCGGACCCAGAAGACCCCACATCATACAAACCAGGCGTATGAGTCTCTGTGAACATAACTCCCTGTACATTAGCACATCACAGTCTGCTGTGCATGTAACCCAGCTGCCTGAAGTGCACAGTTGTATACACCATTGTGCACTCCCAAATGATCACACACCTATATGTCACACAGGTCTTGTCTCTCATAGTCATATCTCAGATGTCATGCTGACCCTCACACTCATGAACACCCCAGTTGTACGTAACAGGAAGCCACACCACAATAACACAGAGGCAGACATCTGAAGGCACATGTCACTAAGCACAACCTGTAAGTTGATACACATGAGTGGTATTACAGAGTGTTTCTAATTGCCCTTGAGTAGGCATGACTGCCCAGATCTACGAGAAACAGTGTTTAGCCCTGGACAGTAGTCAGTTAGCTAAGCAAGTGTGACACACTTGATATACATACTCTTGAGGCACACAAATTGGAGTCCCCTGCTGCATGGGTTTGTTTGAAATACCCCAGCCACATGAGGCGAGTCAGACCAGCAATTGGAACACATATCAAGGGCACACACAGATCACATGTCAGATCTCAGGCATTGGGCAAACAATTGACCCACCCATGAAACACACAACAGAGTCTCGGTAACAGATGCAGTCCGGAAGCTGAAGCATAGCTGACTGCAGGGACACAGTGCCATAGTGACACAAGCAACAGACTGTAGAGGCCACACCTGTTGATCAGATGGGGAGTGTGCATCACACAATTGAGAGGACCTGAGTATTGGACTACAAGACCTACGTAATGTGGAAGTGTGACCAGGCCAAAAGACTGCAATTAGCACGTCAGACATAGTACACAGATTAGGCATGGACTTACCCCCTCCTTACTGCTGTCTGACCTTCAGCTGCCTTTCCAGGTCCAGGAAGACCACCGCCAGTATCCGGAGCATGTGGAGGGTCAGGGTCAGGTGTCCGCCCCTCCTGCAAGGAGGCGACTGCTTCAGCTGGACCCTTGCGATCCTCGGGATCCAGCCCCAAAGGTGCTGCCACCTCTTCTGGCAGTGGCGGATCCGGCGCTTCTAGACCCCCACCGAACGAACTGCCCTGGCGATGGTCAGCCATTTCTCCTGCTTCTGATGGGCATCAACCTGTGAGGATGACAAAGTTAAAAGTCCATTAAAACACAAGCCCCATATTTGTGCTGCACACATTTGGATATACATGTCATCATCACAAAGGGAAATGAGTGACACAGGTAGTGCACCCATGGAAAAGGACAAATGCCCTGCATGTCTGACATGTTAACAATGCCTGGGAAGTTTAAGCTTGCACAAATGCACTTTAGCTGCAGAACACCTGTTCATTACATGTACCTACACACTTTGGGGGATGAAATTACTCAGTGAGTATGCTTGCCACTGGTGTACACACTGCTAGTACTGCTAGTCAGACAACATGCATAATTAGGAAGGCAGTGGACTGCACACTCACCTGCTCCCCTGGTTTTCCATACAGCTTGCTGTACTATGGAAGGAGCCCGTCCAGCAGGGCCTGGTTCTCCTCCTCAGTGAAGGCGGGGGCCCTTTCCAGAGTACGTGCCATAGCAGGAGCCAGAGGATGCAGAGACAGCAGCAGTGGTAGCAGGGATGTGGTCCAGTAGCATGTAGTGCAGGCAAGTGAGCTCCCTGGGGGACAGCCAGCCTTATATCTGTGCTGCTGAGGCAGACTCTGTGCCATGTGTCCCCAGTGATAGGTCCAACACGGTTGCATTCTATAAATCTGACCAATCCATGGAAATGCACGACTCATTGTTGTAGGCATCCAACTGAATTTCCAGGACACAACTCGTACAAGTTTTGAATCTACATCCGTCTCCATGACAGTCCAGAGCCAATGGGTGCGCCCGGCTCGGTCAACTGACTGTACAACGCGTATTTTGAAAATACACATGCACCCGTCTCCATACAATTCAATGGCCAAGGCGTACGCCTGTCTCGGACCATGCCTGCCCGACGTGCATGCATGATAGTCACGAGTGTCGGACCTCATTGCAGTCAATGGCAAAGTGTACTCACGGCTCAGTCATGAACCGTGTCATTGGTGTGACTATTTGATGGCTTCAACACACAATTACTTGCCAGGGACACAGGTGCACACCTACCACACTACAGCATTGGCCACACAGTGTCCCATGGCATGTAAGGCTGCAGTCCCTGTGTGTTGGGGGGAGGCAACATTTGGTTTGTTGGGTGGCACTTTTGTTCAGCCACTCCCAGGCTGTGCACGTGTTCATGGGGGCAGAATCCTTTGTGTGTTTTGCACATTACCACTGTGATGTGCAACTGTACAGTTATGGGCATGAGTCATGGACACAGTTGTTGGTTGGATATGTGTAGGACATGTCACATACACCATGAGTCCTGGGGGTGATGGCATGTACATCACAGTGCGGCCTGTAGCCACAATTCTGATGTACACCCACAGTCTATGTGCATGTTGTGTCTCAGATGTGGCTGATCAAATGTACCCAATGGGAGACAGTCTCCACATCCATGTGGTATGTGCAGCAACCTTGATGTTGCGTGTGTGTCTAAGAGACGTACATGTAGGGCCTGCAGAGACAACATTGGCCACTACCTGTGGATCTCACGCTTGCCTTGTGGCGTGTACGTGATACTCCATGTCATGCCAGTGTCGATGTGGCAATACAGGGACCCTGGGTATCTGCATGGCAAAGATCTGTGATGCCTGGGAGACATCAGGCCTCACTTATCACTGTGGTGTGTGTTTGTAACGTCACAGCAGTACATAGGTAGGGTGACACAGCCCAAGGATTTTCCATTGCACTACATGGGACTCATTTGGACATGTGGCCTTGAGATGTGAGGTGATGTCCATGTAGGTGACATATGTGTCCATGCCCAACAGCACACACCTCAGTACATTGTGTATTGTCATGATGTATCATGTGATATTTTGCTTGGTCATGGCCACATGGGTGGATGAACTGACAATCTTCCTTTGTGCATCTCTGTATTGCTGGGCACCTGCTGTCCGTAGACCATTCCCAGACCTTGCGACCATGCAGGAACGCGACTGCATCAGGCAGTACTGCTTCACCAGGCCAGTGATTGAGGAGTTGGGAGAGCAGTTGGCGCCACATCTGCTACCTGGCCGGACATACCCTACAGCACTGACCCCAGAGGTGAAGGTGATGGCAGCCCTGCACTTCTTTGCTACTGGTACCTTCCAGTACACTGTGGCTACTGCTGGTGGTATGTCACAAACAATGTTCAGTCGTGTGCTACGCGATGTCTTGGAGGGGATGTTGCATTTCCTTGACCTGTGCATCAAGTTTCCGAGCCCAGGTCAACTCACTGACATTAAGGATGCTTTTTATACACTGGGGAGGATGCTGATCTATTGATGGTACCCATGTGGCCCTGGTACCACCACGGGCACATGAGCAGGCATACCGGAACAGGAAGCACTACCACTCCATCAATGCTCTGGTGGTATGTCTTGCAGACATGTGTATCACACATGTGTGTGCACGTTTCCCCGGTTCTGCACACGATGCGTACATCATGAGGAGTTGTCGCATTGCTACACTGATGTCACAGATGCCAGACCAGTGTGCCTGGCTTGTTGGTGTGTACTGACTGTTTACCATTGTGTGGGATTGGCAAAGTTGTATTCCACCCTCTTTAAAAACTCAGCTTATTGTTCAATTGTTTCTATGTAGGTGACTCCGGATACCCCAACATGCCATGGTTGCTGACGCCCCTCCGCAACCCTGTGACACCAGCCGAGCTGCGCTACAATGAGGCACATGGTCGGAGCAGGAGGCTGATTGAGCGGACCTTTGGTCTTCCGCTGCCTGGACAAGACCGGAGGGGCCCTCCCATATGACCATGCAAAGGTGTGCAAAATTATCCTTGTATGCTGCATGCTACACAACCTGGCAGTGCGGAAGAAGTTACCTCTCATCCAGGATGACGCTGACCTACCTCCACCACCTGTGGAGGATCCAAGCCTGGGCCACGATGCCAGTGATGATGATGATGAGGGTCCGCACACAGCTCATCAACAACATATTTACCTGAATGTGAGTTCACAGGGTTGTAATGTCAATGTATTGAGTTAGCCTGAGATGTGTTGGGCTGCTCTGTTGCTGTTTGAGTGTGTCTGTGTACTACTTGACTGTATGCGTGCAGTGATATGTCCTTTCAGGTGGACTGTACTCCACAATAGTGTCGAACTGCTAGCTTTTTTCTGTGTAGGTTTCTTTTGACATGTTTTGTGCATGTGTATTGCATTTCCCTTCTGTTCTGCTGTGCTTTTGACTTTGTCTTGTGTCTGTCCTTCCCAGGGTACTTTGCCTGTTGTTTGGTCAACACTGATACCCAACACTCAGAATCCAACACCAGTGTGGAAGTTGCCAATTCCCATCAACTGATGTACTACACATCCCTGGACTTCAATTCTCCGACACTTTGTGACCGTGTGTCCACTGTCACGTAGAATTACCTTGCAACTATTGTGGAATAAACATGTTGCTGAAGTGTAATGAACCTGTACTACGCTTTATTATGTGCGTTGTCTGTCTTCCCACATCTGACTGACATTTGCTTACCTCACCTGTGGACTTGTTACCACTGACTGGGGTTGGTGTTATGTCTGTGCATACCAATGTGTTTCAGGCCAACATCATTGTGTGGGATGAGTAACATGGCCATGGTGAGTATGTGTTGTGGTGCCATAGTGGTGTGTCTCCCTCAAATGTGTCACTTCACCATGACTCACATAACGGTGGTCACATTGTTGTGGTATTTGGCATGCACTGTGTTGTTTAGCAGATCAACATCTCCATGACACATGACAAGTTGAAATCACAACAGAGGCAAGTATGGTGTACTGGTGAGTTTATTTACAAACATGTGTGAGGAAAGTGCACTGGATGGTGGGTGCTGTACATTGGGTTTTGAATCCAAAGTTCACTGTAGAGTTGGAAGTGTTGGTATCTGAAATGTCCAGAGTAAAGTCCACAGTCATCTGCTACATTGGACCAACATGAACCCTCCATGTCATGTGGGCGAGTTGTGTCCGATTGGACAAGGTGATCGGGTTGCACACAAAGAACATTGTCCAGAACAGGTTTAGAGGCCCTGGGGGATGTGCAGGGACATCTGCGTCTCACATGTCCTTCTTCGGATTACCCCTCTTCTTCTTTGGGGGGGATCCTCAGGTGCAGGCATCTGCGGTGCAGGGGACTCTCCGCCAGAGTCTTCCTCCATCCCTGTGGTACTGGCAGATGGTGTGGCAACAGATGTTGTGGCCACACAGGGAGGTGTGGACATGTTTGTGCTGCTCTGGCGGAGGCATTGGAGTATGTCCTGATGCACCGCAGTAATTGCATCCCACTTTGCCTCCATCCGGGCATGGTGGGCAGTCTGCTCCTGTTGTATGTCCTTGAGGATCCCATCTACCTGTCCAAATCCTCTGGTGCTATCCTGGTACGCATCTATGATGCGTGCCAGTTGGGGGTCATCATGCAGTCCAGGCCCCTCTGCAAGGCGCGCCCTCTGCCTCCCACCCCTCCCAGCACCCCTATCCACACGGGCAGGACCAGCAGCGGCACACACAGGTGACACTGGGATCCCTTGGGTGGTGTTGCTGGTGGTGTTGGCTGTAGCTTCCGGGGGGTCCTGTGTCCTTGTGCTGTTGATGTTCTATGGCCTTGGTCTGTTTGTGTTGGCGGGGGTGCCCTGTCTGTTTCCAGATGCTGGAGGTGTGGGTACAGAGGGTGCAGATATTGGTGCGGCTGGTGCTACATGATGACTCACACTGGAGGTGCCAGGTTGTTCGTCATCATCCGAAGAGGACAGAGACAGAGTCAAACCAGAGAGCTCAGTGTCCACTGGATTCCCAGTCTGGGACTGGGAATCCTCTTCATTTGGTGCTGTGTCCCCAGCACCACCTGTGTTTGGAAGAGACACACAATGTAAGTTGGGTTTCTACACGCATCAATGGTTCACACACATGACATTTTCTACTGTACGAACGGATGCCTGCCTTTACACTGCTTTGTTCCGGGTTGTCACAAACAGAGATTGATAATGTTGTTGCACATTGCCCAGCCAAGATGAAATATAATATGTGACGTCATCAGCCGTGCTTTGCTGGCGCGTGAGTTATAGTTAGCAGAACTAACTATAACGGAGGAATTTCTATGGTTTTGTATGAGTGAAATGTCAAGCTAACTGTAACACCCCTGAAACCTATGTTTTTTTCTGTGAATTTCTAAGATTTTTTAAATGCTAATTTCTAGCTATAACGTCTCTGAAACCTATGTTTTTTTCAGTGAATTTCAAAGCTTTTTTAAATGCTAATTTCTAACTATAACGTCTCTGAATACTGTGGTTTTTTCTGCGTTTTCTTTTCCCGGATTGTGGGTATGGAGGTTTGAAATGCGAGCGTCGACTATAACGCCAACTAAAATATATTACATTATACTCATCTTCCCTAGGTTATTATTGGATGACCTTCATTCTGGAAACTATTAGTAAAACTCTATTGCAACTGATACTTCATTATGCCCTGATGAAGTTCCATTAAAAGGAACGAAACGCGTTGGCTGTTGTCCTGTGTGTTCTCATATTGTATATGAAGAAGAATTAAAAGGATTAATCTTGAATAAGTTTACGTCTGTGGATTCGTGACTTCTTTCCTGGTGCCGCCTCCACTTTTTTTCATAACTACCTACTGTACCTGTACCTACAGTAGGTTATATATATATATATATATATATATATATATATATATATATATATATATATATATATATATATATATATATCCACAAATACTCCAAATAAATACGCACACTATATATGTATATATATATTCACTGAAAAAACCATAGGTTTTACAGACGTTATAGTTAGGAATTAGCATTTAAAGAACCTTAGAAATTCACTGAAAGAACCATAGGTTTCAGGGACGTTATAGTTAGTTGGACGTTTGACTCATTTAAAACCAGAGAAATGGGCCTATTATAGTTAGTTGAGCTAACTATAACTTGCGCGCCTGCAATGCACTGCTGATGACGTCACATATTACATCACTGATGACATCACTGATTACATCTTCCAGTGAATGTGTGTTTCTGTAAAGTTTAAATATTTTTCATATGTATCTATTCCAAGGTCTATTCGAGAATAAGTCGATGGAAAAGTGCCTGAATTCATTATTTAGTAGATGCATGACTGACTCTATAAGTCACTGATTTAATGTATGTTACTGAATTAATGGATTAGTGACTAGATTGTGTGAATGTCTCTCTTAGTCTCTCACTTGGTGTGTAAGCAGGTGCAAGGCTTGGTGATTAGCTACATCAGTGTGTATGTGTGTTTTTCATTGATTGAATGAGTATCTGTATGGAGGTCTGACTGTCTATGTGGGTGTGTGGGTGGTGTCTGATTCTGTGCATACATGTCTGAATGGCCGATTCACTGGTTCTATAGATTCAAAAGTGCATCTCAGAAGGGCTGTATAGATAGCTGACTGTGTGAACAGGTGTGTTGATTAGTGAATTAATGTCTCAGTTGTATATATGTGAGTAACTATATATGTTTTTACACATTATATGTGAGTGTTGGGGTGTATAATTGACTACGTGAAAGACAGTGATTGCAAGAGTGTCTACATACACGAATGTGTACATGTATTAGTGATTGTATAAGAGAGTAAGTATGTGATAGTATCTATATAAATAAAGAAAGTGATGTGTGTATAAATAAGGCAGGTGTTGTGTATATATCTGCATAGGTGAGCACATGGGTGTATGATTGATTTTTGGCATGACAGAATAGATGCGTGAGTAACTCTATGGATCAGTAGCACTGTGTAAATGTATATATACGTATATGAGTGGATATTATACTGATGTAATGATGAGTGACACCATGTATGAGTGACTGTATCAGTGAATACCTGGCTCCCAATATATCGATATAAGTCAGTGGATGGATATCGACTATCTGGTATTGGTGTGTCTATGATTTTCAGAACGGTATTTTAGAGTGCTTCTATCAAAGGTTATATTACAGTGTGAAGAGGTGTGTCAGACTATCACGTGGATGATGTCATCAGTGATGTCATTTGAGATGTCATCAGTGATGTCACTAACCATGTCTTGAGTGATGTAATAAGTGACGTCATCAGCAGTGCATTGCAGGCGCGCAAGTTATAGTTAGCTCAACTAACTATAACAGGTGAATTTCTCTGGTTTTATATGAGTCAACCTATGGTTTTTTCAGTGAATTTCGAAGGTTTTTTAAATGTTAATTTCATATTTCAATATTTATAAAACGTATATTTTTTTACATTGTTTTTTAATATTTTGCAACTCTATCATCCTTTTTTTAAACTTTACAAATCATGTAATCTTTTATATCTTCCCCACAAAATATGTATATCTTTTTTTTTTTTCTTTTTGAGAAAACAACAGTCCCGGAACCGGTAGTCTACCAAGCTCGATCAACACACAAATCATATCCACCACATTTAAATGATGCGCATTTCGTATTCGATGGGTTTGTGGCACCCCTTCCCGCGTAACAACATGTACATATGCGGTCGCGCCAGCTGCTACTTTGGTATGCGATGGGTACGCACTACCAAGCCGCGTGTTACGTCATGTACGTATAGGGTCGCGCCCGCTGCTTGTTGCGTATGCGACAAGTGCATGCTGTCACGCCCTGTGTTACATCATAAACGTACGATGTCGCGCCGCATACGCCATTCCCTCATTTTTTTTGTCTCAAAACTATATCTAAAAAACTTTAAAGTGTATATGAGAGCAAGCGATAATTACAAATATTTTAAACAGTTATATATTTCTAACTCTAATAAACTTATATTATAATAAATATATTTTCTCAAAATCACATCGGGTGCGATCTCATTGTGCACTGGCTGCGCGATTGCCATGTAACCATAAAAAAAGCATTTCATTAGTTCATAACATTTCCCATTGAACAGTTTGAAAACGCCACCCATTTTAGTCAATATCTGTCTTTCATTTCATGAGACACACCGCTTCTGCTTAGAGAGCTTTGTTCAAAACTTTTTGCAATATATACATATCTTACACTACACACAACATTCAACCGTCATTTTCATCAATATTCATGCTCTGTAAAGTAGCCTTCCACCTATGAAACCCATACACATAAAAGTTACATTACATAAATTTTCTCCAATACCACAGGTAACATGGTTGCATACGCTGTCCACATCACAATGTAATATAGTACGGCCCAGAGACAGTATCATGCATAGATAATGAACACATGGACACCGATAGATAGTGGAAGCAGCTACGGGCACATACGCTTGACTCCTTTTTATTACCATGGTGACATATCCAGTGACGTCTGTGCTGGATGTGTGTGCGGTAAGTCTAAACCAGCCTTAAGACAATGGTTGCTGCTAGCATCAACTACAACAGTTATCACTGGATCACACACAGAGATTCAATATTAAAAGAATCAATAATTTATGCTGCAGTTAGGTAGGGACAGTAGATGTGAAATAATACAGAAATAATTCCATCGTAAAAGAACGACAACTTGTGGTATGCTGACACACAATCAATAGATCTGAAATAATACACAAAAAGATTATATCATAAACGCTCCATCAGTTCTAGTGCACTCACATAACCACATCAAAAGCATTCAGCATGTGCCCAGCCACCGATAATGCGTGCTGCAGACAGGCCGTACTAGGAGCAATATCTGTTGCCATCAACACTGCATCATCTGCAATACCGACTCAATCTGAATTATGAACACTGCTGTCTGCAGTGTAGGCCAGAGTGAGCGGTCACAAGGGCCCACAGCCACATGGCATTCACTTGAGCTCTACAGTTTGCAATACACAAACTAAAAAAAAACGAGTGCAGAGCCTGCAATGATGCATATGAGTGGTGCAGACAGAGCACACTGGAGCAATATCTTTTCCTACAAGACTGCATCATCTACAATACAGACTCAATGTCAAATGTGGACACAGAAGTCGGCAGTATAGGCCAGAGAGAGTGTTCAGCTAGGGCCCACAGCCACGTGGGATTGACTTGACCTCTACAGTTTGCAATACACGAAGCAAAGAAAACGTGTACAGAGCCTACAATGATGTGTATGAGTGCTGCAGAAATAGCACACTGGAGCAATGTATTTTCCTACAAAACTACCTAATCTACAATAGCGATTCCATCTGAATTGTGAACACTGCTGTCTGCAGTGTAGGCCAGAGAGAGCAGTCAGCAAGAGCCCATAGCCACTTGGCATTCACTTGAGCTCTACAGTTTGCAATACACGAAGAAAAAAAACGTGTGCAGATCCTGCAATGATGCATATCAGTGGTGCAGACAGAGCACACTGGAGCAATGTCTTTTTCTACAGGACTGCATCATCTATAATACCGACTCAATGTCAAATGTGGACACTGAAGTCCGCAGTATAGGCCAGAGAGAGCATTCAGCAAGGGCCCACAGCCACGTGGCATTCACTTGAGCACTACAGTTTGCAATACACAAACTAAAAAAAACGAGTGCAGAGCCTGCAATGATGCATATGAGTGGTGCAGACAGAGCGCACTGGAGCAATATCTTTTCCTACAAGACTGCATCATCTACAATACAGACTCAATGTCAAATGTGGACGAAGAACTCTGCAGTATAGGCCAGAGAGAGTGTTCAGCAAGGGCCCACAGCCACGTGGCATTGACTTGACCTCTACAGTTTGCAATACACAAAGCAAAGAAAACGTGTACAGAGCCTACAATGATGTGTATGAGTGCTGCAGAAATAGCACACTGGAGCAATGTATTTTCCTACAGAACTACCTAATCTACAATAGCGATTCCATCTGAATTGTGAACACTGCTGTCTGCAGTGTAGGCCAGAGAGAGCAGTCAGCAAGAGCCCATAGCCACTTGGCATTCACTTGAGCTCTACAGTTTGCAATACACAAAGAAAAAAAGCGTGTGCAGATCCTGCAATGATGCATATCAGTGGTGCAGACAGAGCGCACTGGAGCAATGTCTTTTTGTACAGGACTGCATCATCTATAATACCGACTCAATGTCAAATGTGGACACTGAAGTCCGCAGTATAGGCCAGAGAGAGCATTCAGCAATGGCCCACAGCCACGTGGCATTGACTTGAGCTCAACGGTTTGCAATACACGAAGCAAAAAAAATGTGTGCAGAGCCCACAATGATGCATATGAGTAGTGCAGACAGAGCACACTGGAGCAATGTCTTTTCCTACAGGACTGCATCATCTACAATACCGACTCAATGTCAAATGTGAACACTGAAGTCTGCAGTATAGGCCAGAGAGAGCGTTCAGCAAGGGCCCACAGTCACGTAGCATTGACTTGAGCTCTACAGTTTGCAATACACGAAGCAAAGAAAACGTGTGCAGAGCCTGCAATGATGCGTATGAGTGGTGCAGACAGAGCACACTACAGCAATCTCTTCTCTTACAGGACTGCATCATCTACAATAGCAACTTGATCTGAATTGTGAACACTTCTGTCTGCATTGTTAATTAAAAGCAGTACTCACACACACAACCATCAATACTTTTTCTCACCCGCTTTACAAAATAAAACAACTTAAATTACAGAGAACTTTACAATGAATAAATCAAAACAATTCGAATTGGGATTTCATCTCTCAACAGTCTACACTATTCACTGTTCCTTTTGACTTCCATGATAAATTTGGTCATTTCACTAAACCTATGACTGATATAAAAAAACTTCTTGAAGCAAGTATACTAAAACAACGTTGTGTATGTTTCAATAGACGTTCTAATTACTTAACTACTGGATTCTGTAATTAAGAAATCACCACGCAATCTAAATTGTGAACCCTGCGAACTGCAGTCTACACCAAATCCAGTGGTCATTCACAACATACCGTTGGATACGGAAGCACGGAGTTGGTTACACCTGATTAGAGGGGGTACACAAAAATCATCACCGACTTTAATTTATGACATCCTCAATCATAGAATCAAGACCCCATTTCACTGTTTGCACCTGCTGTACCACAGTATACTCCACCGACTACTGTCAACCAAGCCCAATAATCATGTGCAGCAGTTAGCTATGGAATCACAGATTGTGATGCACCGCAACACACACACTTCTGAAAAAAGCAAGCAGCAGGTACTATCGGACATGATCCGCTGTGTGATCAAGACACCGTTCCACAGTTGGGACCTAAAGTTGGATGAACCTGATTGAAGAGAGTACCTTCATTTCCACTCTCAAATGCAGTTCTAATATCGTCCATTGTGGAGTCAACACACCGTTTTTGGAACCTAGAGTTGATTGCAGCTGGTAGAAGGGAATACCTTCATCTCCACTCTCAGATACAGTTCTAACATCATCCATTGTGGGATCAACGCACCATTCCACTGTTGGGACCTAGAGTTGCTTGCACCTCATCAGAGGGGGTACACAGAAATCATCACAAACTGTAACTTCTAACATCCTTAATCATATAATTAACACCCCATTTCACTGTTTGGACCTGCTCTACCGCGGTGTATTCCAGCAATACCAGTCAACTAAGCCCAATAACCATGTGCAGCACTTAACTACAGAAGCACAGAATCTGATGCACCTCAACAGACGAAGTTCTGTGAAAAACCAGCAACAGGTAATATTGGACATCGTCCATTGTGTGATCAAGACACCATTCTACTGTTGGTACCTTGAGTTGGTTGCGCCTCATCAGAAGCTATACACAAAAATCATCACACACTTTAACTTCTGACATCCTAAATCATAGAATTAAGACCTTGTTTCACTGTTTGAGCATGCTGTACCACTGTGTACTCCAGCAATGCAATAAACCATGCCTAATAATCATGTGCAGCAGTTAACTACAGAAGCAGAGAATGTAATCCACCTCAACGGAAGGAGTTCTGTAAAAATTAAGCAGAATGTAATATCGGACATCTTTCATTGTGGAATCAAGACAACGTTCAACTGTTGCAACCTAGAGTTGGTTCCACCTGGTCAAAGGGAGTACCTTCATCTCCACTCTCAGATGCAGTTCTAGCATCATCCATTATGGCATCAAGACACCGCTCCACTGTTGGGACCCAGAGTTGGTTGCAGCTGGTCAAAGGGAGTACCTCCATCTCCACTCGCAGATGCAGTTCTAACATCGTCCATTGTGATATCAAGACACCATTCCACTGTTCGGACCTAGAGTTGGTTGCACCTGATTGGAGGGGGTACCTTCATCTCCACTCTCAGATGCAGTTCTAACATCGTCCATTGTGATATCAAGACACCGTTCCACTGTTCGGACCTGCTGTACCGCGGTGTACTCCACCGACTGCAGTCAGCCAACCCCAATAATCATGTGCAGCAGTTAGCTACGGAAGCACAGAGTCTGATGCACCTCAATGGAGGGAGTTCCCTGAAAACTCAGTAGCAGGTAATATCGGACATCGTCCATTCTGGGATCAAGACACCGTTCCACTGTTGGGACCCAGAGTTGATTGCACCTGGTCGGAGTGGGTACACAGAAATTATCACAGACTTTAACTTCTGACATCCTCAATCATAGAATCAAGACCCCGTTTCATTGTTTGGACCTGCTGTACCAAGCTTTAGTCCAGCAACTACAGTCAACAATGCCCAATAATCCTGTACAGCAGTTTGCTACGGAAGCACAGAGTGCGATGTACCTCGACAGAGGGAGTTCTCTGAAAACTCAGCAGCAGGTAATATCGGACGTCGTCCATTATGGGATCAAGACACCGTTCCACAGTTGGGACCCAGAGCTGATTGCAGCTGGTCGAAGGGAGTACCTTCATCTCCACTCTCAGATACAGTTCTAACATCGTCCACTATGGTACCAAACACCGTTCCACTGTCGGTACCTGTCGGACTACTGTGCTACTATTATACAGAGCACTCCACGCTCCTGGGCCTCAGGCTGGGCTCTGTGTGCCTGTGTCGCGGTAGCCAGTGTTAATCTCAGGAGCCTTCCAAGCTCGCAGACCTTGGCCCAGGACCTTCCGCAGGTACATGGTCGGCCCTCTTTCACATACAGCGGTGTCGAAAGGTGAACTGTGGGGCATATATGAGTCACAGCGGCCATGACGGTTTCTGAGTACCCATTGCAAAGAACGGGGTAACCCAAAGTAATCAAGGACCTGAGTAATGTATGATACAAAAGACAGTGGTCCTAGACCTATATTTAAATTGAATTAATCAAAAAATTTCGATTTAACATATTATTGAATAAAGTACACAACATAAAGAGTGCAACAAACGACCATGAAATGGATCACCATATATTTATTTAAAGCAATTTGGTGAAAGCCAGACAGTAAATAACATTAGCAATTTGAGAGAGGTTGCTCCAGAAGGAGACGTGCAGTGAAACAGAGTGCTCGGGTGTGAAGTGACGAAAGAGAATACTTCAACAGAATGTATATAGAAAATTTGATATGTCAAAGCAAAAGCAAAAGGAGAGCGGTTGCAAATCACCGTCCTTTGGTAGTCTGGCCCAAATATATTCACACAAATGTTTATATCAGTTCTCACTAGAAATCAATTCTACGATGGCACATGAAAACAGTTAAGGGTCCAGACTAGATTAATTGGGCGTCGACATTTCGATCCGACTTGTGGCCAGAAGGGGGGTATTTTATTCCTCGGCCTTGCGGATCTTCATCAGGACTGAACTGGGCAACCTGAAAAAGGAGGGGGGCCAGAGGTCAGGTCGTTGCACTAGAGAATTAAAACTAAAGGTCATAACACAATTGGTATTAATGACAAAGTGATCTCACCCATCAATTAGGAGTGAGCAATGAGGTCCGTGGTTCCTTTTATGAATCCAAAGAGGAGGGTATGTGTCTCCAACGTAATCTTAAAAAGGGAAAAAGTCATACTTGAAATATTTGTGATTGCCAAAAACTTATGAGTTAAGTGATGCGCACTAATGTGAATAAGGTGATTACCTTAACACTAAGGTGCCGATTACGATCCTGGAGAAACCGGGTACGAACCGTCGGTCGGAGCGTATTCTCCGTCCGACTCGTACCCGGTTGCAAAACTTTACAAACATGAAAGTACGATTCGCACGGAAACACTATTTCCGTACGAATCATACAAAACACCAACCGAGGAAAATATACACACAAATGACATCAGGAAAAGCGCCGACGTGACGTCGGGACGCATGCAGCCTGCATTCCACGAACCAGGAAGTACGATTCGCACCGACGTCATCCCGCACGGAGAATATTTTCCGGCAGCCAAAAACTGCCGGGAAATCAGGACGAAGCGCACAAGGAGCACCTGTACGCGACGGACAGACATGGACCCGAACCTACGTGTCATCCCGGCCCTCATAGCAGTCGACCTCCTCTACAGGTACCGACGCAGACGCCGCAGAAGGTCAGAACCACACCCAGGGGCAAAGGGGGGGGCAGGGGCAGGACACAAAACCCCCACCCAAGTCACACAGCACACATGCCCTGGACATACCTGACCTCCAGGCCCTGGTCACTTCGAGGGGGTGGGGGCGTGTCCAGCAACGCCAGCATCCGCCACAACGGAAGTGGGCGACGACGCGAACCGGCAACACAACAATACAGGTACGTACCGTACCCACGCCTTAAGAGCGCGGGTACGAGTCGTACCACGCCCACTCCCACGTTACCCCAACAATGGCGGTACGGCCCGTACCCATGTGCCAAAGGCCTGGGTACGGGCCGCACAAGCACTCCACAGCGTGGGCATGGGTACGTATGGACCGTACCCCCACCCGCGTATGTATGGAGCATACCCCCACCCCAACAGTGTATGTACGGACCGTACCCACACCCGCGCATGTATGGAGCGTACCCCCACCCCAACAGTGTATGTATGGCCCGTACCCTCACCCGCGTATGTATGGAGCGTACCCCCACCCCAACAGTGTATGTACGGACCGTACCCCCACCCCAACAGTGTATGTACGGACCGTACCCCCACCCGTGTATGAATGGACCATACCCACACCCGCATATGTATGCAGCGTACCCCCACCCCAACAGTGTATGTACGGCCCGTACCCTCACCCGCGTATGTATGGAGCGTACCCCCACCCCAACAGTGTATGTATGGCCCGTACCCTCACCCGCGTATGTATGGAGCGTACCCCCACCCCAAAAGTGTATGTACGGCCCGTACCCTCACCCGCGTATGTATGGAGCATACCCCCACCCCAACAGTGTATGTACGGACCGTACCCCCACCCGTGTATGAATGGACCATACCCACACCCGTGTATGAATGGACCATACCCCCACCCACGTATGTATGGAGCGTACCCCCACCCCAACAGTGTATGTACGGACCGTACCCCCACCCGTGTATGAATGGACATACCCACACCCGTGTATGAATGGACCGTACCCACACCCGCGTATGTATGGAGCATACCCCCACCCCAACAGTGTATGTACGGACCGTACCCCCACCCGTGTATGAATGGACCATACCGACACCCGCGTATGTATGGAACGTACCCCCACCCCAACAGTGTATGTACGGACCGTACCCCCACCCGTGTATGAATGGACCGTACCCACACCCGCGTATGTATGGAACGTACCCGCACCCCAACAGTGTATGTACGGACCGTACCCCCGGGTGCAGGGACGGACCGTACCCCCACCCGTGTATGAATAGACCGTACCCACACCCGCGTATGTATGGAGCGTACCCCCACCCCAACAGTGTATGTACGGACTGTACCCCCACCCGTGTATGTACGGACCGTACCCCCACCCGTGTATGAATAGACCGTACCCACACCCGCGTATGTATGGAGCGTACCCCCACCCCAACCGTGTATGTACGGACCGTACCCCCACCCGTGTATGTACGGACCGTACCCACACCCGCGTATGTATGGAGTGTACCCCCACCCCAACAGTGTATGTATGGAGCGCACATGGCCACACGCAGGAGGGGTGTGTGCAGAGTCCTCCCAGCAGTGCCCAGACACAGGAGGGGTGTGTGCAGAGTCCTCCCAGCAGTGCCCAGACACAGGAGGGGTGGGTGCCTATCACTACCAGCAGTGCCCAGACACAGGAGGGGTGTGTGCAGAGTCCTCCCAGCAGTGCCCAGACACAGGAGGGGTGGGTGCCTATCACTACCAGCAGTGCCCGGACACAGGAGGGGTGTGTGCAGAGTCCTCCCAGCAGTGCCCAGACACAGGAGGGGTGGGTGTAGAGTCCCCCCAACAGTGCCCAGACACAGGAGAGGTGGGTGTAGAGTCCCCCCAGCAGTGCCCAGACACAGGAGGGGTGGGTGTAGAGTCCCCCCAGCAGTGCCCAGACACAGGAGGGGTGTGTGCAGAGTCCTCCCAGCAGTGCCCAGACACAGGAGGGGTGGGTGCCTATCACTACCAGCAGTGCCCAGACACAGGAGGGGTGTGTGCAGAGTCCCCCCAGCAGTGCCCAGACGCAGGAGGGGTGTGTGCAGAGTCCTCCCAGCAGTGCCCATGGAACGCAAAGGGTGGAGTACCCACAGATACAATGCCCACAAATGTCAGTCAGGTGCACAAAGACCCTGCAGTACATGTACCACATGTGTGCGAGGCTGGGAGTACACACATGCATAGCGCCTAAAAGAGAACATGTCCACATGAAGTCTTCTCAACAGTCTACACACACAAGTACAGTGACCACCAAGGATGCCACAAATGATGCAGGTGGAGACATCGCACAGCATGTATGTGCAAAGTTGAAGGAGTCGTCACACCACCAGCTGATGTAGACACAGCTCAGCACCACATAGTGGAAACACCCTGCAGGGAAGATGTCAGGTTACACAGAGGAAGGAACACACCTTGGGACGATGTCACCATGCAGTAACTGCTTACATGAACAAAGTAATTTAGCCAACAGCTTGTGATGGCACACGGATACCAGGGTCCACCCTATGACCAGCACAAGACTACATTTCCCACACACCCAACACATTATCACCACCCAAAATCATGGAGCTGGTCCACCAACAGCAACACCTGATAAACAGTAGTGTTCAAAGGAAAAAACAAATTGCTTTATTCAGCATGATGTAAGTAAAAAGCAACATAAATGTCAATATATACAAGGCCCATAGGGCAGTCCATGACTCCAATCCGGATGGGGGACACAGTGGTACGTGTGTCCCCTAGCTTGCCTGCACAGTCAGACTCCTTTGTCTTCCACAGGGGGGGGGCATCATGTTGGGGGGAAGGACCAGGCACCGCAGGGACAGGAGGGGCAAGGGGAGGTGTTGTGGGTGCAGGGACGGACGACTCCAACACAGGGGGTGGGGCAGCGCCAAAGGTGGATTCGAGCACGGCGCTGCACACTACTGCCAGGTCGCTCAGCGTCTCCCCTGCACCCGATGGAACCACAGGCCCCAAGGAGGGGGGGGGGTCTCAGGGATGGGTCGCAGCGCTACTGGGGGGGTGTGGACAGGGAGGGGGACTCAACTCTCCTGCCGGTGTCCTGCCTCCACCGCTTGCGGGGTGGTGCCACACTGGGGCTGATGGACAGACTGGGCAGGACTGACCCTGTGTTGACTCTTGGCCAGGAGAGCTGAGGGGAGTGGATTTGGAGGGTGGTGGTCGTGAGGAATGTGGACTCCCACTCTGGCTGCGTGTCTTCCGTTTCCCCCCGACCCAGTGGGTGTGCCTACTTCACCCTGTGTGTGCGTGCCAGGAGGTGTGCGCTTTGCCTTCCCTGCTGGTGTGGTGCCTGTGTCTGGTGGGGTGTGTGCATGCTGACATCTGGGTGTACGTGGGACAGGCATGGGAGTGGGAAGTGTGGATGGGGCATGGGTAGGGGGTGGGACGAAGTGCTGCAGGAGACCCACTGCTGCAGACAGTGTCGAGTCAATAGACCGCAGCAAGTTGCGTTGGTCAGCCTGCGATGCTGAAATGCCCTCCAAGTATGCCTCCATGTTGGTGAGCACTTGGCCGTGGCCATGGAGGACATTAAGCATCGCAGCCTGACCAACCTGCAACTGCCGCAGGATGTCCACAGACTCGGCATTGGCGGCAGCAGTGGATACAGGGGCAGGGGGTGCGGTGCCTGGCAGGAAGGAGACACGTGGTGACCTAGCACGCCAGGAAGGGACACGAGCAAGTGGGAGGCCGGTGATGGCAATGGAGGGGGTGGGGTGAGATGTTGTGCTGCTGTCAGCTGTTGGAGCATCCTCCGCCCCCTCGGAGTGGTCAGCCTCGGACCCGTCAGCTTCATAATCTCTGGTGGCAGTGGACAGGTCCTCCGGCTCACTCCCCTCGGCCTCAGTTACACTCGATGTGCCAGCTAAGGTGTCACTGCTGGCACTGGTGCCCGGTTCCTCCGCACGGTCCGTGCCGGTGTCTCCATCCGTGTCCCCCGACGATGCTGTGGGCAAGGTGAATGAACAGGAATTAATCAGACACCTGTATACATATGTCACATGAGTCAAATCAACATAGGTTACAGTGCATAGCCTGAAATGAAAGATGAGTAACATCTACAATACAAGGTACACATATAGGCCCTGCAACACACAGTTGGTTCACCCACCATGCCACTGAGAAACTATGGAGAGCATGACACATTTGCAAATGACATGATATGGAATTGGACAGAGGAGCCAGGCTCTAGGGACAATCCAGCACTGCATCTGCACCACACAGCGTTGCCCTAACTAGGGATGAGCAGGGACCATCTCCATGAACTTGAGGCACATGCTGCAAAGGTAATACTTAAAGACATGCCCAACATGAATGGGACATTGCACCTTGAGTGTATGTCCAGACAAACAGCACACACTGGCCAGACCGAGCAATGAGATTTCAGGGGTCGACATGTAGGCCTTGCCCGCACCAACCACCCCCTACATGAGACAATGTGATGAGACACAGGAAGCACTTGCATCTCTTAGTCTGGGAGAAATACACATGGGCTGCCAGAAACCAATATTGCACCCAAAATACCCCATGTGCGCCTGTACAACGATCTCATTTACAAATGGCCATCATCAGTAATTGTAACAAGACACACAGGCACTGGCCACCGTGAGTATGAACTAGGAAAATTAGGTCAGGCTGTACAGTGGACACTTGTAGAACACGTTACGTAAATATACATGGTGCCAGGGGACAATGGCACAGAGCACATCCTATGCTGTAGACACTGAGAGTGTCCACATATTGTGATGACACACATGATACCTAGCAAAGTATGCCCCAGGGGTCAGTAGTGGCCAGAATATTCCATGGTCCTGAATGGTAATGACTGCAACACAGGCCACCATCCCTGCACTGTGCGTATCGCACACTCATGCACATCATGTCACAGGCAACAACATAGGACATGCTTGCTGTAAGGCATTACACTTCAGAAACATACTCCTATGTCTGGACTCAGCATCAGTGCCAATTGACATGGACCCCACAAGTACTGTACTGGACAGGGCACAGGCAAGGTGCCAAAACCTGTTACACACCACCCCCACACATGATGCTGCAATCATTGGTCACGTGGATTAACTGCCAGCCCAGATGACCTTGTGAAAGAGTGACTACACACAGACCAGGGAACACATGGCAAGGAGGGGAAGGGAGGAAGGAAAGCACTGCTATACTGTGTGTGACAGGACCTGCACTGCAGAATTAAACACTGGCAGTGTATCTATGCAACTGCGCACTTGCAAATGCTGGTGACACACAACAAACACACATGTACCTACCCCCTTCCTGCTGCTGCTTCTCCCGTAAGTGCCTGTCCATGTCTGGAAAGACCACCGCCAGCACACGCTTGTGGATGTGGGTCAGACGGCGACGCCCATGGTTCTTAGGGCCCACAGGTGAGTCCCCCAGCAGGACCCGTGCGATCCTCCGTGTCCAGCACCGGATATCCTGCCAGCATTTTCTCACCTGGGCCAGGCGCCGCTTGCGACCATCCGTCCTCCTCACGGCACTGACGGCATCCCTCCAGATCTGCTCCTTGGCAGCGGCGCCTACCTGTGGGGTTGAAAAAGTGAGACTACATCAATACACCTGCCACATGTCACAGAGACACACATTAGTACAATTTAGCTTGTTTCAACAAGGCATAGTATGCAGCCAAAGCATTGCACCTTTGTCAGAGGGACATTTTTCTCCGTGTAATGGCAAATGCACCACGTGCCATTGAAAGTACACAGGTGGCATGAGGGGTACGACACAATAAATGATCCAGACTCACACTGTGCATCACAAGGTACACCATGATTATGTGCAGCACCTCAAAGCAGTCACATGCCACAGGCCACTGACGCTACCTCAGCAGAGTACACAGACACACACAGGCACAGGACATTCACCTGCCATTGCCAAATGCAGCTACAAACCTCACTCTGCACATGTGCCACTAGACTGGGGGGGCTCACAGGTGTGGGGCTGGCTCTGCACGTCAGACACACAGCACTGCTCCCTGCTCGCATCAGATGGCCAGGGTATATCCATCCCTCATGCAGATTGGGCGCTACACTCCACATATGCACCCACATGACAGGGGACTTACACACACACCGATGTCCAGGGTACGAACACATCATGTGGACACTCTCAGCACAGGTACACTGAACTAACACACATCTGTGGGTACAGTCACCTGTCACACTGGGCTGACCACAGAATCACATGAGGACTGTAGAAGCAACATTCCCAGGAGGCTTAGACAGGCAGAATGTGGCATGCACCATGCAGTGATTGTCACAGTAAACACAATGCAAGTGAGGACGGCAGACATGCACCACAGCATGCTCTGGCTGGGAGACATCAGGCATTCCCCCCCCTGGGACCCACTCCACAGTACAATGCAGGTGTGTCACACCTGGACACAATGCCAGAAGTCCCAGTCACAAAAAAGGGACACAGTCTGTGCTAGTGGACTCTGCACTCACCTGAAACCCTGGTCGCCCATACAGCATGGGGTACTGTGGGAGGATCACATCCAGCAATGCCAGATTTTCCTCCAGGGTGAATGGTTGGGCCCTCTCTACAGACCTTGACATGGTGCCAGGGAATCACGAGCAGCAGCAGTCTTGTAGAATCAAAAGATGTGCAGGCAAGTGCTCTCTCATGGGACCTGGCTGCCTTATATCTGCCTTGCTGGCCTGTTTCATGCACAGGAGTACAGAGTGATTGGTCACTCACATTTGCATCCTATGTTTCCTCCAATCCATTTAAACCTAGCACAGTCAGTTGCTTTGCTAATTTTTTTTCTTGAGCATGATGTAAACTCAACAACCACATTGCAACAAAGTAGATTCATTCAAACCGACTTTTGCTGGGCACCTGCTGAAAAAAATTCAAACTTTAAACTTGGTCTCCATGACAACCAGCATGCATGTAGGGCTTTATACTTGTCCCTCATGTGTCCCCTATGTTATTTGGAGATTCACACACAGGTACGGTGCGTCCCGGGGCCCTAGGGCACCCCAAATGCATGGCAACGGCCCGTACACGCGTGTGTACGGTCCGTATCACTATGGGAGTGCTGCCGTAGGCCTACCCAAAGTGATAGTGAGCGTACGCGCGTGTGTATGGTCCGTATCACTATGGGTACGCATACGCGAGCACACCCATAGTGATAGTGAGCGTACACGCGTGTGTACGGTCTGTATCACTATGGATACGCATATGCGAGCACACCGATAGTGATAGTGAGCATACGCGCGTGTGTACGGTCCGTATCACTATGGGTACGCATACGCGAGCACACCCATAGTGATAGTGAGCGTACAGGCGTGTGTACGGTCCGTATCACTATGGGTTTGCTCACATGGAGGATGTGGTTCCGCAAGAGGACATCCGGAGTCGGCTCATACGCGACTTCTTTGCTTAGTGGTGAGTACCAGTGTCTGAGTGTGCAAGCATTGGTCCCCGTGTGGCATGTGTTGCGATGTGTGTGTCCATCTGCATGTATGCCACATGAGTCAGAGGTGTGTGTGGATGTGTCACTCGAGTGATGGTGCCAGTGATGAGTGTATTTCCCCAGTCATAATTGTGACCTAGCATGTTGTCATCCTTACATGTGTCGAGTACATGCACATGCAAGTGGTTGTGCTTTTTGTGGCTGACTTCTTGTGTGTCTCTCATTCCCAGGTACTTGCGCATGGCGTCTGCTGGTTGCATTGTTGTGGCACTGCTATTCCTCATGGACACGTCATCGTGTGCTGACTCAGCGTTACACGCACGGACAAGTTTGGAAGTCTCCTTAGGGTAAGGGATGCATCATGGGTGTATTGGGTGTAGCAGTTGTTTACGATGTGTGCACACATTACATGTAGCTGGATACACCTGAATAGATGGTCAGACTTGTTGACAGTCATCTGTAATGGGATAGTGGATTCTGATGATTGCATCAATGTGTGTAACACTGCCCTCGGACACATACGGTTTGCATTGGCTTGACATGGTGTGGGACTTCCACATCAGAGGATCAATGGTGTATGGCAGCCTCTCCGTGAGCAGCAGGGGGTGTTTAGCTGTTACCCGACACTTGTGTGCCAGTTCCATGAATATCACGCATTGGTGGTGCAGAAGGGGGGTGCCAGTGTTGGACCCACATGTTAATCCACATGACCTGTGTATGTGTACTCCGAGTTGCCTCTGCATTCCGGAATACATGACTAATAAAGGTGTCCCTATGCCTCCAAGGTGCCTCTTCTCAGTCAATGCTGGTGTGTTGCCACGGTGCATACGGCATGTCTGGCATGGTTTTCAGTGATAGTGGCTATGTGTCTATGTGTAGAGTAGCAAGATGCAAGCTGTTTGTGTGGGATTAGACTCTGCATTGTGCATGATGTCCATGACTGTGTGGGTATTGTGACATGTGCCATCCCCATGCATCCAACGTTGGCCAGGCCACCATTCTCTGCATCCACCTGACTCAAGCTTGCAGGACATGGTTCTGCCACCTGTCTACACTTACCTGGGTGCCCCCCAGGACACTCCACATGATCCCTGACCTCTGCGCATGACTGTTGCTGTACTCAATATGTCTGTCGGCACGATTGTGCGGCCACCCCCTCAGCTGGTTGGGCCCATCACGGGTGTGTATGGTGCTCCATGTCTGTCTTGCCTAATACATTGTGACCCATGTGTGTCCTGTGCCAGACTCAGGCCCCAGGGTGTGGATGGTTGAAGTCATAAGAGAACTCAGGCATGGTTAGACTTTACAAGACACATGTAAGGGTACGGGCCATACATACACTGTTGGGGTGGGGGTACGCTCCATACATACACGGGTGAGGGTACGGTCCGTACATACACTGTTGGGGTGGGGGTACGCTCCATACATACGCGGGTGTGGGTATGGGCCGCACATACACGGTTGGGGTGGGGGTACGCTCCATACATATGCGGGTGAGGGTACAGTCCGTACATACACTGTTGGGGTGGGGGTATGCTCCATACATACACGGGTGAGGGTACGGTCCGTACATACACTGTTGGGGTGGGGGTACGCTCCATACATACGCGGGTGTGGGTACGGTCCATTCATACACGGGTGGGGGTTCGACTCGTACGTACACGGGTGTGCATACACGGGTGGGGGTTCGACTTGTACGTACACGGGTGTGCATACACGGGTGGGGGTTCGACTCGTACGTACACGGGTGTACATACACGGGTGGGGGTTCGACTCGTACATACACGGGTGTGCATACACGGGTGGGGGTTCGACTCGTACGTACACGGGTGTGCATACACGGGTGGGGGTTCAACTCGTACATACACGGGTGTACATACACGGGTGGGGGTTCGACTAGTACGTACACGGGTGTACATACACGGGTGGGGGTTCGACATACGAGGGATGGGGGGTGGTTGGGCGCATACATACGGGGGCTGGGGGGTTGTTGGGCGCGTATACGGGCACATGTCTCCATGGTTGCTATAGGAGTTCGGTGCGGACGGTGTTTTTTCCATCCGGTTGTAACATCGGACGCACGGGATGGATCGTACTTGCGCGGTCGGACTTCACTTTTCACATTTGTACGGTAAATCGTCCGGGGACGTGTCGGACACATTTTCCGACCCGAGGACGTGTGGGGAATTATTCCCAATGCGATTCGTATGGACTTTTTCCCATGCGAATCGTAGTTGGCAGTTTGTACGGCACTTGTACGATTCGTACGGTAAAAAGACCGGATACGAGTCGTACGGGGATTTTTTTTCCAGGATCGTAATCGGCACCTTAGTATCCAATGAATGCACCTCGGTGGCGTCAAGAAGATGATAGCGATTCCAAGCCAGCTGCAGAGAGAAGAAGGGGGAGCTTAATTCAACCTCGCGCTATGTGTATAGATTCTCCTCGCATAGATAAAGGGTTAACGTTGAAATGCAATCAACATATTACACACCCAGGGGGAAAAAACGATAAACCCACTATATTTGGCGCTTCTCCAAAAAGGGAAGAGTTGGGCTTCTGGTATAACCGGGTAAAAATGGGTTCTAAAAAGACCTTGGTTTACCAGAGGTGTTCGAAATATCTTAATCACAAGCACAGAGAATGCTTAATAAGGACGCTTTTAATTATATACGGTAAGTTTATTCATAACTCGCATTAGTGGTTAAAACGACACAAGCGCCTATATTGCGTGGCCATCTCTGGGTATCGTGATGCCGAAGGATTTGAGCAAAGTAAAACCGCCTATGCAAATAGCCAGATGTCAATTATTGGATGGGTGATCACAACCATGGGGATTATCGAATTGCCCTCCTTAACATCTAAAACAGTGAATTGATTCACTTACTAGCATTAGTCATAGTTTCAAACGGGCTCCGGGGGTTTAATCGGCAAAACGCGTCAACCAGTCCGCGGCCGTCTCCAGGCTTGTAAACAATGCCTAGTGAGAAGCGGTCGGCGCGTGGGCGCGTTAAAAGGTTACCGACAACGTGAGGCTGTGCGTGGTCGGTGTACGGGGAGAGAAAGGGAGGAATGACTCTCCCGGTGTATGCAAATGGGGAGAGGAAATTGATTGTGGCAAGGATGCCGAAAAATTAGTAGAATATATTGCAGGAAATGTTACCAAAACGACAAATAATAACATTTTGAAGGCATCATAGTGAGATCACTTAACATTGACAATACTCTATATACATAGTGACCGTTAACATTGTAAAACCAGACGTAAATAAAAAAATTGATCAACATCACATTACAATATTAAAAAAAAAATTAATTTTTTTTTTCTTATAGGAGGTACACATATAACTTAACCCAGTAGTATCGCACACTAGATCCCTAGTGTACTGTGTGGTGGGAGAAATTATTGGTCCCCTGACTACAGACACATAGAAACCTGAATAATCCATACCAGCTAGCCAGATCCCTTGTGTAGGCAAAAGGGGTTCATATATTGGTAAGTACAGAAACTTGTCTACTGATCTCTTCAAATTAATTTAAACCCCGTGTCACAATATTCAGAGAATGTATCCATTTACATTCACGTTTGTTAAGGATAACGCTAAAGTCACCCCCTCTAGGGTTGGGTTTTACCTTTTCAATGACCCACCATCTAAGGCTGTCAGCTGCATGGTCAAACATAGTAAAATGTTCAACTAAAGGAGCACCTTGTACTTTACATCGTATACAGCTACAATGCTGCAGAATACGGCACTTGACTCTCTGTATGGTTTGCCCGACATACATAAAGTCACAGGGGCAAATAATAGTGTAAATGACGCCGCTGGTGTTGCAATTACTGTGTTCATTTAAGGTGTACGCGCAATCATTGTGGTCAAACTCAGTCATTTCCTTAGACATGGGACAGGCTTTACAAGTGCCACACTTATGATGGCCCTTGATAGGTGGGATCCCCCATAAAGTGGTCTGTCCAGGGGTCCTTGGTGTATCTAGAAGGGATTTAACCACAGAGTCCCTTATGTTTCTGCCTTTTTTAAATGCATGTAGAGGAGTTGGTATATTCCCCAATTCGTCAGATACCAAATGCCAGTGATGGTTGATGGCCTTCTTTATAGCATTGCTTTTTGTGTTAAAGGTAGTAACACATACAAGACGTTCATCCTTATTCTCCGTTCTAGCCTTTGGGCTCAATAGGAAATCCCTGTAAGCTGTAAGCTAGTGCCTGCATTTAACTGAGCTTCACGCCGCTCTGGCCGGAGAACCCTCCGTCACACGGGTGGGAAGGTAGCAGGTGAGACTCACTACAGAGGGGAGGGGAGGCAACGGGAGGGTCACTACTGACGTGTGTCTTATGGTGTGCTTGTTTCGTTCCAGGTCCCTCTCCCAGCTGCTCCTTCCCTTCCTTCCCTCGCCCACCTGTCTCCATAGTCCGTGTGTGTTACACATTTTCCGGACTGGGGACGATTGGGAGGTGGACCCCATTTAAGCATCAGCGTCATCCTGAGGAGAGAATTCCCCGGCCGCCGTGACAGAATCATTGGCCCACGAATTAACGCTCCTCCCGATCGTGCTGACCTTGTTGTAAATTGAAACAACGATGTGATTAAGCATTTACTAAAGACATTAATTCCTCTGTTATAGATTGTGTTTTCTCTGTTATGTTGACCGAAGCTTGGACTCCATTTTGTATTGTCATGCTTCCACGTGTTCCCCACGAGAAGAGTCCAACCTCTGTGTTAGTTGCTCTTGTAATCTGCCCAGTAACGGTCTATAAATAGCTCCTTTGTCCATCTGGCGCATGCCCAGACTTGACCACATCTGTTATCAGTTAGCCTTGCTTGACCATGTTTTCGCGGGCTCAAGGAGTGCGTTAGCTCCGCCCACATATTGATTCAGTATCGAAAATGACCATAAATGGTAATGTTCTTTGTCTTCATGTTGTATCCACCCACTGATGAGCCCCTCTACTGTGTATAAAAGGGGACCATGTACGAAAGTTCTTTGTGCTACTCTATGCAATACTGAAGAGTGTTGTGTGGATTGTAGGACCACCCTTAAGGGTTAATAAATGCTGTCTTTGTACTTTGCAGTTTCCGTGCCAACTTCCTTATAGATTCCATTACAGGAGAGCGAACCCTTGTGTCCTGCGGGCCTAGCTGGGGCCTGTATTCATCAATTGGCGCCCGTCACGTGGGGCTCATCGGCGACTCGGATGCTCGAAGGACTGGTCGCGACGAAGGTGAGGAATTGGGCCGGGGACGTGATCACTGCCAGCGGCGTCTTAGCCCTGGCATCCCAAGGTTTTTCTTCCTTCCCTTCCGAGCTGACCGTCTGGGTGGCGCCGGTCCTCGACTGAGACCTCTTCTGTCGGTCTTGCCGTGAAAGCCGTTTGGGCGATTGTGGAGCTTGGCAGTTGGAATCTGGACTCTTGATTGGTAAGAACCGGTGTACGGTACTTGCTCCGAGTTTTTGAAGCCTGATCTGGCTATTTGAGTTTGATTTGTGATGACTAGTCATATTTGGAATTTGTCTTTGTGAATATATATGCGTTGCAACACATATAGGCAGGTAATGTGGAGAGATTTCTCCGGAGCTGTGTAACTTTGAACGGCGCAACGATTAAGTGCCATTTTTCTATAATATTGCATATTCTGCATTATTTCTGAGCATGCCTGCTTTCAGCACACTCCGTAAGTGGTGCTGCTGTTTCGGAAACCGGTTGAACCTCGAGGAATCTGCTCCAGCTCCCCCAGAGGGGACTCCTAATAGGGATATGTATGTGAAGCATGGTCTTTCTTCCATAATGTACAGCACAGTATGGAGGAAATATACAAAAAAGGATCCTGAGTTGCGATGGCCTTTGTATGGATCGTTTGATTTACGTAAGATTGAGTATGTGGAACAGTGTATGTGTAAGCGGCGTGCTCGTCAGGATATGTTTGAGTGTGTGCGGTTGTGGGTGAAGGAGGTGCGTGAGCGAGAGAAGCGTGAGAAAGCGCTGTTTGATAAAGAACAACGGAAGAATGATCATGTGCGAGCACAGGAAGCGAAGCGACGGGAGGACAGAGAGCAGACGGACAGGCAAGAGAAGGAGCGTAGGCTACAAGTTTCGGGTCAATACGTTGTTCGGCAGCCACTTTATCCTGTCCTTAATAATCTTGATGATGATTTTTATTTACTAGATCGCTCTCCGCCCCCTTATGTCGGCGCATCTGCTCCGAGGCCGCAAGATTCTGGCCCGGGTCCGGGTAAGGTAGATACGCGGTCCATGTTATCAGCCGACCAAATGGCTGAGCTTCGGCAAATTTCCTTCCGTGCACTTAACGGCAAGATATCCATAGAGGACTTATTTCATACTTGGGGGGCGTGGCAGGAGAGAGATAAATTGTATTTTCTGGGTCATTTCGCGGAGGAAGTGATTGATGCTTTCCGGAAACGTTCTGGTGTTTTTGAGCCCGACGAAGCATCATCGGATGCTAAAGCATTGCGTAATGGTGTTTTCTCTTTTTCTAAGGCTCAGGATACGGTTCGGCGGCTGTTCGCCTTGCGGGACGAGGTGCTGGTCTATAAAGAGAAAGCGCGCCAGCGAGCAGGGAAGGAGAAGCAGTCGGATTCGTGCACAACAGAGGGCCACTCATCCACCTCCCAGTCAGATAAGGATGATATAGTGCATGTTAAACCAATGCGAGAGGCGGCACCTTTGTATGTTCCTCCTAAAGGAGCGGGGACTAGCTCGGACATTACCTCCGCCGATGCTAAGGGATATTTCGTGTATAATTGGGTTTACACTCCGTGGCATAGGGCTGATGTTATGGCATTGAAGAATGCGCTGCCCGACCCCCGCAAGAATCCAGCGGCCTTCTATGAAGAAGTCGAGGGGGCCTTGAATTCTTGCGTCATGACTTTAGCAGATATCGATTTGTTCTTTGGGCTTATTCTACCACCAGACATGTGGCGATCTGTGCGGAAGGTAGATGATGTTGCCACTTTTAAGGCTCGATGGTCTGAACTGGAGGATGAGGATAGGGAGAGGAAGCCTGCGCAGAAACCGCCCCAGAATATTTTAGATCTCCCTGCTGCTATTGTGGCTAAGTTGAAGACAATTATTCCCCCTAAAAAAATTGACTGGAATATGTTAGCTGCATGTAAACAGAAAGTTGACGAGTCAGTTGCGGACTTCTTTACGCGCTTTGAGGAGACGTTTCATGATTTTAGTGGACAGTCGCTTACCGACGATACGGGACGCCACCTTTTTGCGGATAAATATGTAGCTAATCTGCTGCCGGCAGTTGCGGCCCGTCTAAAAGCGAGTGAGAGTTCTTGGTCCTCCGCTACACCGACGGCCCTCCTGACTATCGCCCAGTATTATGAGCGTCAGGAGCAAGAAGCAAAGGGCCAGGAGGAAAAGAAATCGAAAGATTTGAAAACAAAGGTGATGTTGGCGCAAGTCTATGGCCCGCCTCGACGGGGTAGTAGTAGAGGTAGGGGAGGATCTTATGGTCCTCCCTCGGGCCGGTCTGATTTGAATAGGAACCAATGTGCGTATTGTAAGCAATCGGGTCATTGGGCTAGGGACTGCCCGGTGTTGCATGCATCGCGCCAGGGGCATACCCACGGTGGCCCGCGAGGTAGAGGGGGTTTCTCGAACTTTCGAGGGAATTCTAACGAACAGGCTCGTTTTGAGTCTGCTGGGCAGCACCGAGATAGATCAAATGTTTTCGATCGCCAGCATCAGTATCAAGCATCAGGAATTAACCGGTCGGGGTACCATGACTCTCAGCATGCATAGGATTGCGTTGGATGGGGGTTAGAATCAGTTGAGGTGCCGGTCGATCAGAAGGGCCGTTATGTATCGGCTGAGGTTTTGGGCTCTACTGATCAGTTCCTAGTGGATACTGGAGCGACACGTAGTGCGCTATCTAAGCAATTGGTTCCGGGGGCTCCCCCATCCGGCTTAATGGTCACATCGGTAGGGTTTGATGGTACACTCTCCCGAAGCCCTCTTTCACAGCCCCTCATGTTTAAGGTTGATTCTCTTTCTGCACCCTGTCCGTTTCTGCTTGCCCCGTACACACCGGACAATATTATGGGTCTTGATATGTTAAAGCACTTTAGGGCTACTATCCGCTGCTCCCCTGCTGGTGTGCGGGTAATATTGAATGACAATTACCCCCGATCTGAACGGATGTGTACGATGTCAGAGGATGCGCTGTTAGCTACCCTCCCTCATGCTTTGTGGGCAACTTCGGATACTGATGTGGGACGAATGGTGATTCCGCCGGTCCACATTAGCGTCCAGGAGGGGGCGGTGTTACCACGCCTCCCACAGTACCGTATTTCCCAGGAGGGTGAGGAGGCTCTCATACAGATAGTGCAGGATTTGATAACGGTTGGGGTAGTCGAGGAGGTCCCCTACAACATTTGTAACAGTCCGATTCTTCCCATACTGAAAAAGGATACGGATGCCAGAGTTTATCGGTTTATAATTGATTTGAGAGAAGTGAACAAGATCGTGATACCTCAATACCCAGTGGTTTCCGATATCACGACGTTGCTTACCTTGGTCCCGCCTACGGCGACCATGTTCTCAGTGATTGATTTGAAAAATGCCTTCTTTTCCATTCCCATTCACCCTGATAGCCGATACCTTTTTGGGTTTACATTGAATAATAGATCTTATCGTTTCTGTAGGATTCCCCAGGGCTATACAGAAAGCCCTAGCATTTACAGTCAGGCTTTGAACCGACAATTGGATTCCTTTGTTCTGCTCGAGGGGGTCGCCCTCATTCAATATGTTGATGACATCTTACTGGCGGCTGACACCCTGGAGTTATGTGAAAAAAGTACGTTATCCTTACTTTCCTTTCTAGCGTCCCGCAATCATAAGGTATCTAGGAAGAAATTGCAATTCTGTAGACCAAAGGTGACTTATCTGGGTCACCTTTTGTCTAAGGAGGGACGTGCACTCACACCGGATCGTATCCAAGTAATTTTGGATACACCGAGACCATCCACACAGAAGGATGTGCGTGCATTTTTGGGCCTTGTTTCTTTTTGTAGACAGTGGATATTGGGGTTTTCGCACATAGCTAAGCCATTGTTAGCCCTTTTGACAAAGGACACGCCTATCCCAATCCCTTGGTCAGATGAGTGTGATACTGCTTTTCAGCAACTACGGCAGGCCCTTTGTTCAGCACCAGTGTTAGGGACCCCTGATTATGCAAAACCCTTTTCGTTGTATGTGCATGAGAAAGATGGATGTGCATTGTCAGTTTTAGTGCAGATGCACGGCGATAAGCAGCGCCCATGTGCATATTTTTCGGCTGTACTTGATCCTGTCGCCCGAGCATTACCAGGGTGTTTTCGCTCGGTTGCGGCGACAGCTGTGTCAATACGCCAAAGCGAGGGAATTGTGTTATCTCATAAGCTGTTGGTATTAGTCCCCCATGCTGTCGATGCCCTGCTTAATCAAACAAAGACGCAGCATTTGACCAGTGCCCTTTTAACGGGATATGAGTTGACGCTTTTGGCTCCTCATATTACGTTGAAAAGGTGCGTAACGTTAAACCCGGCAACATTGTTGCCATACCCCGAAACCCAGCCTGAGGCGCGGAAAGCGCATGATTGTATTCTCGTGACCGAGGAACAAACAAAGGGTCGTATTGATCTCCAGGATACGCCCTTTCCAGATGTAGATGGAGAACTGTGGGTGGATGGATCCTGTCTGAAGCTACCAGATGGTACGGCTTCAGCAGCATATGCAATTACCACATTACAAACGATAGTGGAGACAGCACGCATACCACAGAAATCAGCTCAAGCAGCGGAACTGATAGCATTAACACGAGCATGTGAGCTCAGTACAGGATTATGTGTGAATGTTTATACAGATAGCCGCTATGCCTTCGGAGTAGCGCATGACTTCGGCCTACTCTGGAAGGAGAGAGGGTTTTTAACGTCACATGGAGTACAGATAATGCATGGAGAGTTAGTTCATAATCTTTTAACTGCATTGACATACCCAAAGAAAATTGCCATTGTTAAGTGTAGCGCCCATAGGAAAGTGGTTGATAAAGTTGGAGAAGGGAATGCGTTAGCGGATCGAGTAGCACGGGAGACTGCGATGCAGCCCGGTACTACTGCCATGTATGTAGTGAAGTCACAGGTGGAGAGATGGCATGATGCGAAGGAGGAAGTGCGAGAAATGCAGAGGACCGCTTCTGACAAAGAGCGGGAACAATGGGTTAGCGAGGGAGAACTGGATGACGAGGGTTGCTGGAGAAATAAGCAGATGGATAGATGGAAATTACCCACGGCCTTTGTACAACCTATGGTTCAGATGGCACATGGGCTAGCACATGTTGGAGCTTCCGCAATTGTGAAATTGCTTACCCAAGTCTGGGAGCATCCAGAGATTGCTAGCACAGCAAAGAGGGTGGTGCAGACCTGTATGATCTGCCTGAGGTATAACCCAGGAAAAGGTACTCGAACTCCAGCAGGAGGATTTGTGACACCCACTGCACCCTTTGAGGTTCTGCAGATGGATTACATCCAGCTGGAGCGCTGTAACAATCTGAAGTATGTTCTAGTAGTGGTTTGCGCCTTCAGCAAATGGGTTGAAGCGTACCCTACGAAAGACAATACTGCGATGACTACTGCGAAGCTGCTGCTGAAGGAGTTTTTCCCCCGATATGGCGTTTGTAGACTTCTGTGGAGTGATAATGGCCCTCACTTTGTAGCGGATGTTATAAAGTATGTCTTGAAGGGTCTAGGCATCACTCAGAAGTTCCACGCCGTGTTTCACCCTCAGTCTGCAGGCCTAGTTGAGAAGTATAATGGTACACTGAAGCTTAAGATCGCCAAAATTCAAGCTTCGACGTCTTTGACTTGGCCAGACGCTCTGCCACTGGTGTTATTGTCAATCAGATCAGTACCGCACTCTCGAACTGGCCTTACGCCATACGAGGTCGTTTTTGGACGCCCAATGAATATTTGGGGTCCACCAAGACCTAAGGCTGTGTATGATGTACATTGTGTAATGATGAGCGATTATCTGGCACAGTTAACGGATAACTTGGTTTCTCTCCATCAACAGGTCCGAGAGGCGCTCCCTGATTGGTCTACCGGCGAAGGACATGGTCTCCGTCCTGGTGACCATGTCATGGTGAAAGTCTTCGACAGAACGAACAGCTTGGAGCCGAGATGGGTGGGCCCTGAGCAGGTCCTCCTCAAAACGAGGACGGCTGTGCGAGTCTCCAACAGAAAGAATTGGATCCACTCCCTGCACTGTAGGAAGGTGCCGCCCGGATTGGTGGAACCTGCCGTGCTGACCGATCAACGAGAAATTTTGGCTGCAGAGACAGGCCGTGCTGCGGAGCCAAACGCCACTGAGGAGCTCTTTCCGGACCACGCGACTCCTGGAGGAAGGCGATATCATCTTCGACCAAGGAAGTGAGTTTTCCAGTACCGGGACATACTGTCAGAACGGCCCTTGGGTTAGTGAAACGGAGAGCCGATGAGGCAAGGGGGGGGGGATCAGCCCTGCATTAGTGTAGCGACACCCGTCTTGGCCCGCTGGTGAAGAAATCAACCGCTGCCCAAGGGGAAGAGTTCTGACAGACTTTTAGTTTCAGGAAGATATTGGGTTTTATTTTTACTTTGATATGGAGAAAAAGAAAATCCTTTGTGCATTAGGGTTCATGTTGACAGTAGCCATTGTTGGGATAACCACATGGTTCGTGGAGGATGTAACTCCCGCTCGGAAGATTCTTGTGTTGACAACTCCGGTGCCTGAGGAGCACTACTTTTATACATTACCGTATCAAGAGTTGAAGCATCGACAATCTTACTTGAATAACACTTTCATCCAGATGCTGCATCATACCCACGTTGCTACGAATGCTACGAACTGTTGGATATGTGGGATGATGCCAGCTCATCAGAAGAAAGGAGGAACGCCATTTATACCACTTCCTTTCTCTCATAATGGCTCTTGTAGAGCATGGTATACTTTGCTTTTTGCCACTCGGAAACCGACAGTGGGACGATTGCTGTTTAGACTTAATAAAGAATGCCATCAAGACAAGAATGGGTATCCACAAGCGAATGGGACAATTTGGGAGTGGGAAGAGTACCGACCAGACAATTAATCCATTCCCTACATCTTTACGAACACAAGAGACACTGTGGGAAAGGATAAATTTGTGATTCAAGTAGCACAAGCTCAAGCGGACCTGTGTGTCCAGAGTGTGGGTTTCATCCCTGTTGGTGTCAGTGATTGCATTACTGTTTTGAATATTGATGGGTTGAACAATAGTACCTTCTTAGCCTCCCATAATACGTACTTTGTGTGTGGAAATAAAGGTTATTACCGTCTGCCGGCCGGGTGGTCTGGGGTATGCTATGTATCATTCCTATTACCTCCTGTATTCTTAGCTCCTGCATCTTATCATAAGGATTTGAAATTATTAAATAATGTGACTGTAAATAGGTATAAACGTACTTTATCAATTGATGATGTAGATCAGACTGACACCAGTCTGCAACAGTATATTGATTTTAACTTAGGACTGTTTTTCTTTGTTGGAGCTGCCCTGAATAGTAGGAAGATCTGAAGATTAACAAGAGTGGTAGAAGCTGTGACAAATCAGACTGCTGCTGCTCTTGGGAATCTTACGGAGGAATTGCAGATTACTAGAATTGTTGCATTGCAGAATCGTATGGTATTAGACGTTATGCTAGCTGACAGAGGAGGAGCATGTAAAATTATTGGAAGTAGCTGTTGTGTGTTTATCCCTGATCATACGCCATCAGTTTATAATGCCATCAATAAACTGCATAAAATTGCAGCTGAGATCCATACAGAAAACGGCACTTGGTCTTTTTCTGGATGGTTTTGGGCGTTAATTACCGCCTGGGGATGGAAGGTTCTAACTGGTCTCTGCATTATTGTAGCGGTTCTGTTTTCATGCTGTATTTGTATTCAATGTGGTCCCTTGCTCTGCTCATTATGTGTATCATTCTGTATCCCTGATAAGAAAGCTATTGCTGATGTTGTCCACCAAAAACGTTTAGCTAAAGAAGTTGAAGGAATGATGACAATTGACATATATGATGATTATCCTAACAAACCGGATGTCTTCAGAAAATGCTGAAAGGGTCGTCTGTTGTAAATTGAAACAACGATGTGATTAAGCATTTACTAAAGACATTAATTCCTCTGTTATAGATTGTGTTTTCTCTGTTATGTTGACCGAAGCTTGGACTCCATTTTGTATTGTCATGCTTCCACGTGTTCCCCACGAGAAGAGTCCAACCTCTGTGTTAGTTGCTCTTGTAATCTGCCCAGTAACGGTCTATAAATAGCTCCTTTGTCCATCTGGCGCATGCCCAGACTTGACCACATCTGTTATCAGTTAGCCTTGCTTGACCATGTTTTCGCGGGCTCAAGGAGTGCGTTAGCTCCGCCCACATATTGATTCAGTATCGAAAATGACCATAAATGGTAATGTTCTTTGTCTTCATGTTGTATCCACCCACTTATGAGCCCCTCTACTGTGTATAAAAGGGGACCATGTACGAAAGTTCTTTGTGCTACTCTATGCAATACTGAAGAGTGTTGTGTGGATTGTAGGACCACCCTTAAGGGTTAATAAATGCTGTTTTTGTACTTTGCAGTTTCCGTGCCAACTTCCTTATAGATTCCATTACAGGAGAGCGAACCCTTGTGTCCTGCGGGCCTAGCTGGGGCCTGTATTCATCAACCTAGGGGATGACCACCTTAGAGGATGTGATGGCGGCCCTGGCTCTTGTCCAGGGAGAGCTAGCCACCTCACGGCAGGAAACCGCTGCCCTACACTCCCGGATGGACCGGCTCCAAAGGAACCCCTTTGATGCCTGCCCCCGCGCCCCAGGTAGTGGTTGAGATGCCCGCGCATGTTCCCCTGGCCCCTCCTTAGCGGTTCCATGGGGATATACAGAAAGTACAGGTCTTTATGACTCAGATTCTCTTACATTTTCACTGTAAGCCTAAGCTGTTCACTACTAACCAGTCCAGGGTGGCGTTCCTTATCTCGTACCTGTCAGGAGATGCGGCCCAATGGGCAGTTCCTATCGTCAGGAGGGACGACGCCCTGCTCTATGATTGGGATACGTTCCGCGAAGAGTTCGAGAAAACCTTCGACCGACGGGCCGATACCTTCTCCGCGGACCGTGATCTTCTCGACCTCAAACAGAGCAGTTCCGATTTCCTCAGATACCTCAACAGTTTCAGGAGGCTGGTAGCGGAAACGGACTGGCCCGAGTCAAAACAGTCAGCCATCTTTTACCGGGGGTTGACGGAAGAACTGAAGGACGTCATCGCACAAATAGACCCCCAACCACGCACCTGTGCCGCGATGGTGGAGCTTGCCTCGCGGTTGGAATACCGCCTCCGAGAAAGAAAGGGGGACCATAGGAGGAAGGAAAGACCCCCTCCGTCCTCGGACCTGACGCGAGCACCTGATCACGGGCAGCCCGGCCCGAGCCCATGGAGATAGGGGCAGTGAGAGCGTCCCTAACGTTGAGCGAGAGAGATTACCGCAGAAAACAGGGCCTCTGTCTGTACTGTGGCAAAAAAGGCCACTATCTCCGAGAATGTCCCGTTCGACCTAAGGTCGGGAGGCCTCGCGCAGGACAAGCCGCGGCAGTGACGGGAGATGGGGAGGCGGGAAATGCCCGGGCTTGAAGGACCATGAAGGGAAGCCTTCAAGCTACCACTCCATCCCTTCTGTGGAGGCAGACACGGAGGCAGAGCCGGATCACTTCTTCCTCACGCTTCAAGTCGAGATAGATCATACCACTCGGACCATACGGGCCATGATCGATTCAGGTGCCACTGGCTGCTTTTTGGACGAGACCGAAGCCCAGATGTTGGGGGTCACTCTTCTCCCCAAACACACGCCTGAACTCGTCTATGCAGTAGACGGCAAGGAGTTGGACTCGGGGCCCATCCGCTATGTCACGCCGGCCCTCTGGATGACCATAGGGAAGATCCACGGCGAATGGCTGGCCTTGAACATCATCAAAGCTCCCCGGTGCAAGCTCATTCTGGGACTACCATGGTTGAGAAAACACGAACCTACCATAGAGTGGTCCGCGAACACCCTTTCCTTTTGTTCCACCTTTTGCCGTCAACACTGTACGCTGCCCGAGTCGCCACCAGCCCCTCCGTTGGCCTCTCCGCAACACATCGCCACGGCAGCGGAGAAAGAAGTGGTTCTCCCGGCTTGGTATAGCTCCTATTCGGACGTCTTCGACAAACTGAAGGCCGAAAAGCTGCCACCCCATCGGGCATATGACTGCCGCATCGACCTGGAACCTGGAGCTGTCGTCCCCTGTTGCCGTGTCTATGCGCTCACGGGACCCGAAACGAGCCACCTCCGAGAGTACCTGGACACTTACCTCACGTTGGGATTCATTCGTCCCTCTCGATCGCCCGCGGCCTCTCCGCTCTTCTTCATCCCGAAGGCCAACGGCGAGTTGCGCTGCTGCATTGACTATCGCGCGCTCAATGCAGTAACAATAAAGATTCAATACCCCTTGCCGTTAATCCCGGTGCTGCTCGAACAGGTCCGGGAGGCAGCCCTGTACACCAAGCTGGACCTACGTGGGGCGTACCACCTGGTTCGGATGAGAGAAGGGGACAAATGGAAGACGGCCTTCAAGACGCGGTATGGGTTATTCGAATACCTCGTGATGCCCTTCGGGCTCTGCAACGCCCCTGCCGCCTTCCAGTTCTTCCTCAACGAGGCCTTAAGAGACTACCTGGACAAATTCGTCATAGTATACCTCGACGACATCCTTATCTATTCGTCCAACTCGAAGGAACACGTCGTCCACGTGAGACAGGTCTTGCAAGCCCTTCGCGCACACCGATTGTACTGTAAACTCACGAAGTGTGAATTCCACGTGACGACAGTGGAATTCCTGGGCGTTCTCCTGACCCCTGCCGGACAAGTCATGTCGGATCGAAAGGTGCAAGCCGTGGTGAAGTGGCCTCCACCCACAACTGTCAAGGATGTTCAAAGCTTCCTCGGCTTCTCCAATTTCTACCGGCGCTTTATCCACCATTTCTCCCAACTGGTGGCCCCTCTCACGAGACTGACTCGCAAAGGCGTTCTGTTTTCCTGGCAACCCGAGGCGCAGAGGGCATTCGAGCAGCTCAAGGCAGCTTTTACCACCGCCCCTGTCCTGTGCCACGCCAAACCCGAACTCCCGTTCATAGTGGAGGCAGACGCTTCTGACATCGCAATAGGGGCGGTTCTGTCACAGACATCCAGACACCGGCCATCTCCATCCGGTGGCCTACATGTCCAGGAAACTCAACCCCGCCGAAAAGCACTACACAATCGCCGAAAAAGAACTGCTGGCCATAAGGGAAGCCTTCCTGGAATGGAGACACTGGCTGAAGGGGGCGCAACACCAGGTAACGGTCTATACCGACCATCGCAACCTCCAGTTTTTACGGTCTGCTCGGCATCTCACTCCCAGACAACAACGGTGGATGCTCTTCTTCGCGGAGTACAACTTTCTCGTCACGTTCCGACCAGGAACCCAGAACCAAAAAGCGGATGCCTTGTCCCGACGGGGTATGGCCTGTCTCCCCTTGGCGGACGCAGAACGGGCCATCATTACCCCCGACAACGTGGTGGGAGGAGTGGAAACAGAATCATTCCTAGACGGAGTGAAACGAGGTATCAGAACATTTGCTTGGTCGTCCTGGTTGCGCAGCCACAGGGAGTGGCGTATGCAGCAAGGCCTTCCCCTCTGTGGATCCCGGGTTCTGGTCCCTACTCTCCACCTCCGAAAACTCGTGTTCGGCTGGTGTCACGACGCCCCCAGCGCCGGTCACATGGGTGGCTCCAAGACCCTGGAAAAGGTACTGCGACAGTTCTGGTGGCCATCGGTTCGGCCGGATGTCTTGCGCTGGGTCAAGAACTGCACCATATGCGCCCAGATGAAAACCGACCACTGCAAACAACAAGGCCTCCTGCGTCCGCTGCCAACCCCTATGACTCCGTGGGAAAAGATCTCCGTTGATTTCATAGTAGGACTACCCAAAGATCAGAACTGCACGGCTATTGTGGTCGTCATTGATTCCCTAACCAAAATGGGGCATTTCATAGCGTGCAAGCAGATACCCACGGCAGGTGCCTTAGCAAAGCTCATGTTAAAAGACATCGTGAGGCTCCACGGCCTTCCCTTGGAGATCGTGTCGGACAGGGGGTCCTAATTCACCGCCCGTTTTTGGAAAGTCTGGTGCACCGAGTTGGGTATTCAATCGTCCCGGTCCACAAGCTTTCATCCCCAATCCGATGGCCAAACCGAGCGCCTCAACCAAACCCTGAAGCAGTACCTCCGATGCTACATGAACAAAGCCACGGAAGCCTGGGTGGATTGGCTATGGGTAGCTGAGATAGCTTACAACAGCACCGTCCATGCCTCCACACAACACTCTCCCTTCTACCTCTCTTCTGGGTTTCACCCTCGTTTCACCCCTTTTTTGCTCCCTCGCTCTGGCGTCACTCTGCCCGATCTCCAACACCGGCTCGCGCAGATACGCTCGACCCTCACAACAGCCCGCGAAAATCTCCGCTTAGCAAAAGAAAGGTACAAGGCGCAGGCCGACAAGCACCGTAGGCCCAATCCCTTGTACCGTAAGGGGGATAAAGTATGGTTGTCCACGAGAAACATCACCTTCAGAAAACCCAGTGTGTTCAACCCCAAGTTTATAGGCCCCTATTCAGTGGTTTGTCACGTCAACCCCGTGGCCGTGCAGCTCCGTCTCCCGGCGCACATGCACATACACCCCGTGTTCCACGTCTCGTTGCTCAAACCCTCACTTTGTCCTGTGAAGCGAGTCCCTCCTCCGGTATGGGTGCAGCACGAGCGGGAATACGTGGTGGAGAGGGTACTTGATTCCAAGCTGGTGCGGGGCCGGGTGTGGTACCTCTTGGCGTGGAAGGGGTATGGTCCGGAGGAGCATTCCTGGGAGCCAGCGACGGCGATCCACGCCCCCCGCCTGGTGGCTGCCTTTCACCGCCGCTGCCCCGGTAAGCCCGGTGCTGCTCTCAGCGCGTGACTCGGTGGGGAGAGGGGTGTACTGTCAGGTGGCGAGAACCGGTAGCGCGCCGCTCGCATCACCGCAACGCCTTCCCAGCCCAACGAACTCCGGGGGAACTACATTTCCCAGAACGCCCGGCAGAACACGCCCCACATGTCCTGCGTCGAGCGCGACAGCGGTTAAAGCCGCCGACGAACAACGAGCGGTGCCGATGATTCCTGCCTGTCCAGTTTGCACTCTTGGTCCGGAAACAACGTTCCAGTCCGGTGTCCTCGGCCTCACCCTCGTCCTTCGAATCCAGACTCCCCAGCTCCAGCGGTGCAACCTCGCCGCCACCTCCGACGCGAGAAAGACCTCGGGGAGCTCCCGAGCCTCAGCGTCCCAGACTCCCGGAAGACACCACCGGCGCTCCTCTGCCCACGGATCACCGGGTCCAGAGTAGTAGCGCGAAGGTGAAACCCTTGCCGGTGAGCCCCGACGCTGGTACGCGTCTGAAAGCCCTCAACGTTCCAGTTTTGTTCCTGAAGACAACCCACGCGCTCCTCTGCCCACGGAGTTCCGGGTTCAGAGTGGCAGCGCGAACCGGTGCGCTCCTCTGCCCACGGAGTGCCGGGTCCAGAGTAGAAGCGCGAACAAGAGCGCTCCTCTGCCCATGGAGTTCCGGGTTCAGAGTGGCAGCGCCCGCTCCATTCTCAGTGCTACGCAACTGTGAGTACTGTTCTTTCCTTTAGCCTTCAGGGAGGCTACTTTCCTTGTTCTTTGTGAGTGACCCTGATCCGGGACGCGCTCTGGGGCATTAAGCACTGCCGTCTAAGTGCTGGTCTTTGCTCCCAGAGAGGCCGCGCCCCATGGCCCTTCCGAACCCGTCTCAAGGGTCCGCCCTGGCACTGTGGCTGTAAGCTAGTGCTTGCATTTAACTGAGCTTCACGCCGCCCAGGCCGGAGAACCCTCCATCACACGGGTGGGAAGGTAGCAGGTGAGACTCACTACAGAGGGGAGGGGAGGCAACGGGAGGGTCACTACTGACGTGTGTCTTATGGTGTGCTTGTTTCGTTCCAGGTCCCTCTCCCAGCTGCTCCTTCCCTTCCTTCCCTCGCCCACCTGTCTCCATAGTCCGTGTGTGTTACACGTTTTCCGGACTGGGGACGGATGGGAGGTGGACCCCATGTAAGCATCAGCGTCATCCTGAGGAGAGAATTCCCCGGCCGCCGTGACAGTAATCTTAAAAAGGGAAAAAGTCATACTGGAAATATTTGTGATTGCCAAAAACTTATGAGTTAAGGGATGCGCACTAATGTGAATAAGGTGATTACCTTAACACTTAGTATCCAATGAATGCACCCCGGTGGCGTCAAGAAGATGATAGCGATTCCAAGCCAGCTGCAGAGAGAAGAAGGGGGTTTCTGAGTACCAGCAGGCTGAGAGCACCATTCACGCACCCACCTTCGCTCACAGCATCAGCCTCGTGGCGGTGTAAGCTGCGCAGACCTGGAAGACACGTTCACCAATCCAGAAGAGAACCACACCCAAAGAAACGTGCCTTTTATTCATACCCCTACACTAGCCTTGCGTACTGCGAGCCAGCTCACTTCTTTAAACATTTGGGGGGGAAGCACGTACGCGCTACCATTCCATAATCTTCCCTACTGACTGTACCATCATGGTTGCGTCCACTGTCCACTTCACTCAATAGACCATCAGTGTATGTTGACATGTGCACGTCTGTGCTCTGCATACTCAAGTCTGTCCGGCACATCCCCTCAAGACTTTGCATTGTATACTTTTATAATCAAGAATTACTTGCCACCTTCGCACATACTTTGTTCTCATCTCTCCCCGCATTCTGCATAGTGAGGCAGAGGTGCCATGCCATGTTTAGTTTGCATACATGGCTAGCCACGGTTCCCACAGTATGTAGTGTCATTGAGTCTGCTACATGCACATCTTGTTTGTCATGTTGAATGTCATTATATAAGGTAGCGCGTTTATGCACGAGCAATGGCTTACTCCATTTAGATATAGCTGTCTTAAAGAGCATACAATTTTTTTTCTCACATGTGAATAGTGCGACCACAATGGAAGTCATTCATTACTATCCAAGAATGTCCAACTACATGGCGCTTCTAAGCTTACAGCCACCAATCTTGCGTCCTTTATTAAAAGGACCCCAACTCCCACAATCACACCAACATTCACACAGCTTTCTAACAACAGTTATCTGCTTCTCAATAACATACACTCCTATGGAATATAAGCTGGCATACCACATGTCCTTACTGTTTCAAACACAGTAACTTCATGTGGCAATATCTATTCCCACCCACACAAACTAACTCCCAAACTTCAACTTGGCCTTCAATTCCTAATTTGAAAACACATTTCAAGAATCAAACCAAACTAAAAGCACCTTTGATCAGAACAGAAGTCTCCCTCACTTCTGCAAAAGAAATTTATTGACTGCAGATAAAACGAACTTCAAACAAAATACACTCCCTTTCAAATATGAACCGCCAATTACACTTTGTGAATTGTTACACAATTTTCAACACATGTCACACTCAAGGTCTGGCACTCTTTTTTAACACGGTCTCCTACAGCCTACTAACACGCTTTCAAACTGTTCTTCATTTAATACCAGACTACATTCAGACATTCTTTCGATCATCTCTGGAATAACAGAAACAGTGCCCATAATTCTCACCCTCTTTGCGGGCATCCTGCTACTAATTCTACTTCTAGAAATGGCTACGCTCTCTATGGTATCAATTATGTCCGACAGAATACGCCTCTACGGCAAGCTACATCAATACTGTAAAAAAACAGAAAAACTTTTCGCCTGCCTGCCTCTATCTATTATCGGAGCTAGCTACAACATAACATTTATCTACACTGATACAATGTGCGTACAACCATCGTTTGATTGCAAAACTTGCCCATTCGACTGGCGAATGGATGTATGCCTTGCCAACATCTCAACAATCGCTCCAGATATCCAGATAATGGAGAATCTTTTAAACCATGAACCCGATTGTTGTGGCAGTGGAGCAATGGCGAATGCAATGCAAAAAGGAATCACAGCGCAATGGGATTTCTGCGCAGCCGCGAAAGATCTCCTGCAACGTGCGTCCTTTTACAACATCGCAGATTGCCTGCCCATTCAAATTATCGCTCCAACATTCGAGGAACATTACTATCCGTTCGAGGATATGAATTGGATCGCGACGCTTTTCTCACATGATGGCAAAAATAGCCTCTTGGAACATTATGCATCTCAAGCAGCTGAAGAACTTCTGGACTGGAATCTCCAAGACTTGTAAGCAACTCACATTTTATTGAATGGATTTTGTTCCATCTTTTTTTACTTTTTCCTTTAAATATTTTATAATACACTTCAATCCTACTACTTTGATATAATACCTTTCTAAGTATACTAAGACATTTGAACTCTATCCTCATTATTCCCCCTTATGTCTCCAGTCTAACCAGGAATTGGTGATGTATGGCCTATGCAAATACGCTATTTACTTCCAAAATTAACCTAAACCCGACACCCATTTAGAAACCACGTCTATTCTTTGTGCACACACCTCTCTGCCTGCCTGGTATTCACAAAGTCCTTTCACACAATTTTACTCAAAGTCAGCCTCTGCTCAGAATCTCAGGATAAAAATGTAAAAAGACGACTTTGTTTAGGAACTGGTTGGCACAGTGTGGTAATCGTAAACTACCTTTATTCTCATTATACAAATGTATTAGTTCATGTCTAATAGCTATTCTGTAGGTCACATAGAACTGTAACACATAATATGCAATTCACTGACGCAGGAGCTTTGATTTTACTACAGTAGAAGCAATTGGAGTTTGTCTAAGCTCGATGCCTTAGCTCTCTACACAAGAATGTTTTTTTGAAACAGCTGAAGACAATAATGTACGGTTTGACTACAAAGGTACCGAATGTGCTTCTCAGAAGCGAAATATTTGTATTCATCCTCAAAGTTCCAATGTGGGTAGAACTAGTACCAATTCTGACACGCACCACATTGAATCTACTGTACAACAGATTGCTAACTATTCTACTGTTGTTAATTTTCTGTTACAAAAAAGCACGCCAAGGTACATAAAATGTTTGATGACTACATTTTGCAATTTCTTTTTTATTTCTTTCTCTTCTTAAACGATACATGTGGTAATCATATCCTACCTTTATTTTCTTTATAGAATTTAGAGTCATTGAAGTTTAATAGCTATTGTTTATTTCACATGCAACTGTAACATGTAATATACAATTCACCAATGCCTGAGCTTACGTTTGAATACAGCAGAAGTGGTTCAAACTTGCATCAGCTGGATACCCTAGCTCTTGTACCAGTGGGTCCAATTATGGCACTGAAATAAATACATTGTCTATATAATTTTCAAACTCCATCCCTTTATTACACACAACCACTTTCTTAGACACAACTCATTTTACCATTTTCCTTCTCTGGCATTGCAACATTCTGCATTATATTCTTCACGTTTTTTCCTTCAATCCTGATTCCTAATACACTACATTCGACTCTTCAGACCAATAGGGATGAGTAGTTTGTTTCACACTCGATGTATAGAATAAACGCTTACTAACACTACTTACACAGGTATGCTACAGTGGCCAGTATCCTACAGCGCCCACAGCACATCACTTCACAGCAATAAACTTACAACTTACACTCACAGTTTCATCCCAAGTCTTCATACCGATACCACCAAGTACTTTGCTTCCCACTCCCGCTATACTCTAAATGCATGCTAACACCACCTGCACAGATATGCTACAGCGCCCACTATGCTACACTGCCCAGAGCACATCACTTTACAGCACTCAGATCACAGTTTAGATTCACGGTTTCATCCCAGAGTGTACCGGCACCTCACCTCAGCACCATCTCACAGTGGGCAAAACAGCACGTTCACACTAGTAGGGATAAATAATTCGCTTCACACTCCCTCTATAGCACACCCTACCCACCCTACAAACCTCACAGCACTCCTACCCTCCTCTTTCCCACTTTTTCTCCCTTTTTTCCCCTTACTCACTTCAACAGAATCACAAAATGGCGGCCAACACTTCCTAGTTGCAACCGCTCGCACCGCTCACAGCCAATCACCAGCAAGCTTGTAACGCCTCAGCCAATCAGATGGCAGAATTCCCAAATATCGATATCTGTAAATTTGGATATTTCTCAAAAACTACTGAACGGCTTGACACCAAATAAACAAAAGCGTGCTTTCTAGATCAAGACCCTTCGCCCTTCCAAATTTGGGGTAATTCCGTTCACCCGTTCAACCTGTAGCCTTGTCTAAAGTTTCCTATGAAAATTAACATTGAAAAAACATGTTTTGGGTCCACCCTTTTTTCTCGGCCCCCCTTCACGAATCACCCCCAAACTTTCAACATAGGAGCTGATCTCAACAAAAAATTAGTTTTGAAAATTTCGCGAAGATTCGTCAATCAGCGCCAATGTTATTGGGAATAGAATGTTGCCATTTTCCTATAATAACTAGATCCTAACTATAACTACCTACTGGCGACCGCCAGTGGGTAATATATATATATATATATATATATATATATATATATATATATATATATATATATATATATATATATATGATGCACACAGAATGAGGGTAGAGGCTATAGATACCGCACTTAACAAATGAAAAGTGTTTTCTTTAAATAAAGCTCTTACAGTGCAAAGAACCAAGGAACACTGCCCTCTATGTTACTTATCAGGACAAAGGCCCTGTTACAAAATTTCATTCAAGAAGGTTCAGCACCGTTCAAAAATAGTCAATAAGTGTTCAAAGAAATGTTCAAGACGTCAGTCATTTTCTTGAGAAGATTCTCTTTTTTTATTGTGCAATCACATGGAAATGAAGAGTCATATTCACATTTGACATGAAGGATCTTAGCCGACGCGTTTCGTCTCTTACAAGGAGACTTCTTCAGGGCTAATAGAAAAACATATATAACATACAGTTATCACCATGAAAATAGAACAACATGTGCACAGGTACAATTATCTAACTACACATACCTAGAGTACCGAAGCTAATAAAACAATTCCAATATAAAAAAACAGAGCCAAGAATGTATCTACGTCGTGAATCATGTCTATGAGATAACAAACCCAAGTTAGAAATGTGTGCCATTTGAGTACAAATGCTCAATTCAACATGTCTATAACAAGCATAATAAGAGATGTTGATCACTTTACGCGTCAAAACATTTATCTACCATCATGTGAGTATTTGATATCATACCTTTCTTTTAACATTTGACTGATGCAGACTGCAAGTTATTTGAAAATAGAGCCAGTAATCCAGGTTTTTCACGCTGGCAAAAAAAATTCAATGATGATTGTTAGTCTATGAGAGTCAATGTTTAAGACAAATCAGACGTCAAAATTTGTACATAGAAACAACATCAAAATGCATATATCATGTGTTTCATGTTGTCATGGGTTTGTTAAAATCAAACAGGTTATGGTAAAACCCCAGAGTCAACTTTAGAATGTATAATAGCTATCAACAATCTGGATTAACATTCACTCATGTAGGGGATCATTGATGATTATCCGGATAACTTATTATAAAAGAAATTATCAGTCAATGAGAGCAAGGCTTAATACATCATACCTAGGTTATTGTTCCAAAGAAGTTAATGTAGCCTCATGCTAACAATGAAGCAACAGTTACTAACATCTTATTTAAGTGAACAAATTTCACCCATTACAAAGAGAATTTTCATTTATATAAAACAATGTTGTAAGCGCTTAGGATATCTACTGCTCGGGACTTTGCTTGCTGTTTGTTAAAACTTAGGACCCAGAAAAGTAATCACTAATCTCGTACCTTTTATTAATTTGTTCATAGATACTCATTTGGTGGATTGTCCTTGAATTGGTATGTATGACCGTATTGGAAATTGTTTATATTATAATTATTGGAATCATGCAGTTCATTGTCACAGGGTGCCTTTTGCGAATTTTATACAACATTGTTTTATATAAATGAAAATTCTCTTTGTAATGCGTGAAATTTGTTCACTTAAATAAGATGTTAGTAACTGTTGCTTCATTGGTAGCATGAGGCTACAGTTGCCACGCCATAAACTTCTTTGGAACAATAACCTAGGTATGATGTATTAAGCCTTGCTCTCATTGACTGACAATTTCTTTTATAATAAGTTATCCGGATAATCATCAATGATCCCCTACTTGAGTAAATGTTAATCCAGATTGTTGATAGCTATTATACATCCTAAAGTTGACTCTGGTGTTTTACCATAACCTGTTTGATTTTAACAAACCCATGACAACATGAAACACATGATATATGCATTTTGATGTTGTTTCTATGTACAAATTTTGACGTCTGATTTGTCTTAAACATTGACTCTCATAGACTAACAATCATCATTGAAATTTTTTTGCCAGCGTGAAAAACCTGGATTACTGGCTCTATTTTCAAATAACTTGCAGTCTGCATCAGGCAAATGTTAAAAGAAAGGTATGAAATCAAATACTCACATGATGGTAGATAAATGTTTTGACGCGTAAAGTGATCAACATCTCTTATTATGCTTGTTATAGACATGTTGAATTGAGCATTTGTACTCAAATGGCACACATTTCTAACTTGGGTTTGTTATCTCATAGACATGATTCACGACGTAGATACATTCTTGGCTCTGTTTTTTTATATTGGAATTGTTTTATTAGCTTCGGTACTCTAGGTATGTGTAGTTAGATAATTGTACCTGTGCACATGTTGTTCTATTTTCATGTTGATAACTGTATGTTATATATGTTTTTCTATTAGCCCTGAAGAAGTCTCCTTGTAAGAGACGAAACGCGTCGGCTAAGATCCTTCATGTCAAATGTGAATATGACTCTTCATTTCCATGTGATTGCACAATAAAAAAAGAGAATCTTCTCAAGAAAATGACTGACGTCTTGAACATTTCTTTGAACACTTATTGACTATTTTTGAACAGTGCTGAGCCTTCTTGAATGAAATATATATATATATATATATATATATATATATATATATATATATATATCACAGCTCCAAAGTCCACTTGCAGGCAGTATGTGCACTCTTTCTGGCGGGTGCAACTCTGTGGAAGTGGGTCCACATTGACCGTGAATATATATATATTCAGTGAAAAAACCATAGGTTTCACACACGTTATAGTTAGCTGGACATTTTACTCGTAAAAAACCATTGAAATTTCCCCGTTATAGTTAGTGCAGGCAACTATAACTCACGCGACTGCAATCCTCTGCTGATGCTAATACTGTATTTAGACACTTATTTGCCCATGTCTTCTTCCATTAAATTTTAGCTATACATATATTACAAATATTTTTTTTTCATAAAGACACATATGTCATCAGCAGAGGATTGCGGTTGCGTGAGTTATAGTTGCCTGCACTAACTATAACGGGGGAATTTCAATGGTTTTTTACGAGTAAAATGTCCAGCTAACTATAACGTGTGTGAAACCTATGGTTTTTTCACTGAATTTGCAAGGTTTTTTAAATGCTAATTCCTAACTATAACGTGTGTGAAACCTATGGTTTTTTCAGTGAATTTGTACGGTTTTTTAAATGCTAAGTTACTTTACGCCGTTCGTGGCGTGCGCGCCCACTTAACGCAGTTCGTTCCGTGCGCGCACGGTGCGCTTTGCGCACCGTGCGCGCACAGTGTGCAGGCGGTGCGCTTCGCGCACCGCGCGCCCACTTTACGCAGTTAGTGCCGTGCACGCACGGTGGGCACGCGGTACGCTACGCGCACCACGTGCCCACGTTACGCTGGATGGGCCATGTACGCACGATGCGCTTCGCGCACCGTCCGCACACGGAGGACATATTATGCGCTTCGTTGAGAAACTTACTCTATTAATTGTTCCTTTGTATAATATGCCATGCACAAAATGTGCCATGCAGGCACCTTTTGCACACGGGGGAGGGGTGAATGTGGATATTTTTTTTTATAATTAATTTTTACCGTACGGTAAGCGTAATCGCCGTTTTTTCGAAAAAAAATAAAATTGATTTTTTTGCCTTGGGGGATCTTGTGGGGCACCTTAATCAATGCTAGGTGGTTAGGAGCTGTCTAACATGCACCTTTACATATTTTCCGCCTTTGTTTTTCCTCCCCCCCTCAGAGTGCGAGAGAGAAAATGGCGGCCGCCGCTTCCTGGTTTCGACCGATTCGAATGTTTACTAAGATCTAACAGCCAATCAGAATCGCGCTCGCGCACGTCACCGTACGCGTACGGTAAGCTTACGGTAAGCGCACGGTAAGCGCACCGTAAGCTGCCACAGATATATATATTGATTTAAAGGCTATTTTCTCAGGAACTACTGAACAGATTTACACCAGACCTACAAAAGGCACTTCCTTGACCTGTAGACTACCTCTCTGCCAAATTTCAAGTAACTCTGTTCAGCCGTTAGGGCTGTAGCTGTGTCTAAAGGTCCTATGGAAAAATGCATGGGAAAAACGCGTTTGGGACCCCCTTTTTTCTCAGCCCCCACTTGACGAATCCCCCCGAGACTTTCAGGGTAGGAGCGGAGAGTAGCGCCCCATTAGTTTTGAACATTTCGCGAGGATTCGTCGACCGGCGCCAAAGTTATTCCAAATAGAATGTTGTGGTTTTCCTATGGAAACAGGGTCCTAACTATAACTACCTACTGGCGACCGCCAGTAGGTAATATATATATATATATATATTCACTGAAAAAACCATGGGTTTCAGGGGCATTATAGTTAGCTGGACTTTTCCCTCATACAAAACCATTGAAATTCCCCCGTTATAGTTTGTTCAGCTAACTATAACTTGCGCGCCCGCAATGCACTGCTGATGACATCACATATTACATCACTCATGACATGGTCAGTGACATCACTCATGACATCACTGATGACATCTCAACTGACATTACTGATGACATCACTGATGACATCATCCAGTGAATGTGTGTTTTTCTGAAAATTACATATGTTTAATATATGTATATCTCAAGGTCGATGGAAGAATAAATTGGTATATAAGTGTCTAAATGGATGATTTGTTTTTGAAAAATTGATTGTATAACTGACTGATTAAGTGTATCTTAGTGAATACATGGCTTTGTGAATAATGTTTAAATATGAATATATCTGTATCAGTCTCTCACTTTGTGTATAAGTGGCTGCATGGGTTGGTGAGTAGCTACATGAGTGTCTATATAGGTTATTAGTTGGTTTTTTGAGTATCAGTATGAGTGTCTGAGTGTCTGTATGGTTCGGTGGGGGTATTACGTAGTGCATAGGTGCATGAATGAGTGACTCACTGTTTGTATGTGTTGAAGACAGCATGTGTGCAGGACTGTATGGGGGGATGAGTGTGTGCATGGGTGTGTTAGTGAGTGAATGACTGTCTCAATAGTGTCTTTATGAGTAACTAGATATGTTTTAAACTAGTATATGTGACCATTGGTGTATATAAGTGAGTATATGTGAGAGTGAGAGATTGAAAGAGCTCCTGTATGAATAAGTATGGGTTTCTGTAAGTGATTTTTTAAAAGACTAAGTATGTGTAAGTTTCTGTAGAAGTAAGTGTGGTGGTGTGTGTATAACTGTATATGCAAGTAAATGGATGTTTGATTCTTTATTAGCATGAGTGACTATGTGTGTGAGTAACTCTATGGATGAGTGGCGTTGTGTAACAGGATGTATGGGTGTATGAGTACATATGATGAGTGAGTACATGTATGAGTGACTGTATAGGACTGTTGGTGAATGAGTGGATGTGTATGTGGATCTTAGAATTACTGAATAGGTTGTTGTAACTGGTATTGGTATGTCCATTGTTTTGAAAATTGTAGTTTCTATTTTTGAATGTGTGTATCAAAGGTTATATTGGGGGAGAGGAGGTCTGCCACTCTATCACAAGGATGATGTCATTAGTGATGTCATCAGTGATGTCATTTGAGATGTCATCAGTGATGTCATGAGTGATGTCACTGACCATGTCATGAGTGATGTAATATGTGACGTCATCAGCAGTGCATTGCGGGCGCGCGAGTTATAGTTAGCTGAACTAACTATAACAGGGGAATTTCAATGGTTTTGTACGAGTGAAAAGTCCAGCTAAGTATAACGCCCCTTAAACCTATGATTTTTTCAGTGAATTTCTAAGGTTTTTTAAATGTTAATTCCTAACTATAATGTGCCTGAAACCTATGTTTTTTTCAGTGAATTTCAAAGGTTTTTTAAATGCTAATTTCTAGCTATGCCTACAGAGATAGGACATGTGAAGAAAGAAGAAAAAATGCACAGAAAGAAAAAAACAGAAATGCAGAAAGAAGCAACAGAAGTCCTCAAAGACGTAGAAAAGTGCAGGAAGAAGGATTACGTGCAGAAAGAACAACCAGAAGAGCAGAAAGAAGCCTTGTTGCAAAATCATCCTGTACCCTCAACTTTTTCAGACGGATACTGGTGACTAACCAGTCCTAGAGCCAGTACTATGTTAAAAGACACTCAGAATACAGTGTAAACCCCTACATACACTAGGGAACACTATGCGTTGGGGTCCCCCTGTGATTAGCATGACCTACTCTGTAAACCCCTAGTATATAATAGGGCAGGGGATTAAAACTACCTCTTAAAATGCACCACAGGGCGTGTTTGCACACGTCACCTCAGGCCCCATCCCCTCCCTTCCCCACTGTGTAAACATGCCCTGTGGCCATTTAAAGTAGGGAGATTACGTCCCCTTGAATCCTGAGGGTCCCTAGGGTCCAACTAGACCACTAGGTACCTCCAGTAAGCACCACAGAGCTGCGTTGCAGAGAGATGTAAAAAGGGGCATGGCCTAGACCACCTCTCTGCAACGCAGTGCAGTGGCGCTTACCGGAAGCACCTAGTGGGCTAGTTGGCCCCCAGGGTCCCTCAGGATTGAAGGGGAATTATTTCCCCAACTTAAAACGTGCCACAGGGCTTGTTTGCACACGTTAACTCAGGCCCCGTCCCCTCCCTTCAGCACTGCGTAAACACACCCTGTGGCCATTTTTAGTTGAGAGATTAAGTTCATTTGAATCCTGAGGGTCCCTAGGGTCCAACTAGCCCACTAGGTACCTCCAGTAAGCGCCACAGACCTGCGTTGCAGAGAGGTGTAAAAAGTGGCACGGCCTGGACCACCTATCTGCAACGCAGCTCAGTGGTGTTTACTGAAAGCACCTGGTGGGCTAGTTAGTCCCCAGGGGCCCTCAGGATTGAAGGGGAATTATTTCCCCAACTTAAAACACGCCATAGGGCGTGTTTGCAAATGTCATCTCAGGCCCCGTCCCCTCCCTTCCCCACTGTGTAAACACACCCTGTGGCCGTTTTTTTAAGTTGGGCGATTAAGTCCCCTTGAATCCTGAGGGTCCCAAGGAGCAAAATAGCCCACTAGGTACATCCAGTAAGCGCCATTGCAGAGAGGTGTAAAAAGGGGCACAACCTGCACCACCTCTCTGCAACGCAGAGCAGTGGCACTTACTGGAAGCACCTGGTGGGCTAGTTGGCCCCCAGGGTCCCTTAGGATTGACAGGGAATTATTTCCCCAACTTAAAACGCGCCACAGGGCATGTTTGCACACGTCACCTCAGGCCCTGTCCCCTCCATTCACCACTGTGTAAACGCACCCTGTGGCCGTTCTAAGTTGAGAGAGTAAGTCCCCTTGAATCCTAAGGGTCCCTAGGGTCAAACTAGCCCACTAGGTACCTCCAGTAAGCGCCACAGAGCTGCGTTGCATAGAGGTGTAAAAAGGGGCGTGGCCTCAGAACACCTGTCTGCAACGCAGCTCCCTGGCGAATACTGGAGATACTGTTGGGCTAGTTGGCCCTCATGGACCCTCAATATTGAAGGGGAATTAATTCCCCAACTTACAACTGACCAGGGGGTGCGTTTACAGAGTACTGAAAGGAGGGGGTATTTGGCCCTCCAAAGGCCTTAATCGGCCCCTGGGACCCCAACCCCCGGGTCATGGCATTTTTTTTTTTTAATTCTTTAGGAGGGGGGCTGCGTTGCCCCCCTCCTCAGGCCACTTATGGCCCCGGGGATCCCATCCCCCGGGGCCAGCCTTTGTTTTTTATTATTTTAAAAAAATATATATTTATAGAAACACCTAGGACATGCTGGACAAACCGTATGTACCTATCACCATGACGATTTGCGTGATATTCATTAAAAGGCGACTATGCATACAATGAATCCACATGGAATGTATTTACACCGCTAGTGACGCTCTGACGTGTCTGACGCCCTACCGTGCCTAATCCCGGCGCCCCCGCCGGTGGGTACTCTCCAAGTAGACACCCTTGTCGTTTATTTATACAAACATGGGTAGCTATTGACGGGCACATTTAATACACACGCACACCAAGCCATTCAAAGGGGATTCGACAAAAGTTCGACCAAACTATGCAAGAAACCCCCCTCATGGTTAATAAAACACACATCCACCGCTGGATGTGTAATACTTTTTATTTTACTCTCTGATAAGGAGACGAACCTCACTTGAGAGTCACAGCGTGCTCCTAGCTGAGCCCAATGCTGTGTTACACCCACCAGTGCCCGCCGAGTGCCACACACCTCTATGTTGTATTCCACCAGCTAGTGCGTATGCTATGACACTCTCTAGCCCATGTGCACTGTAACAGCACCCCGTGAATATGTCCTGCCACACTTGCCTTCGCACGGGTTATATTGCCCCATCTAACGTGCCTTCCTCGATGCCTATGTTATAACGCACAGCGCTATGCCATACATATTACAATCTGGGATCCATATCTTTGTCACAATGCATATGCAACGTTACACTCCCCAGCACATATTTTATATTACAACTTTAGAGACTAGTTAGGTTACACAACACTGCCCTGTGTATATTACACTCCAAGGTGCATATCGCATAGCACGCGCTAGTGCCTGTGCTATCTCGCACTCTCCAATGAATCTGTCATTGCGCACAATGTATTGCATATTATATTTCACACCCTGGTTCATCTTATATCACACTTTTTGGTGCACAGTTTATAAAATATTCTATATCTAGTTTTCATTTTCAATCGTGCTCTCAGGACTATGTTTTATATAACACTGCTTCTACCTACCCTTTTCACGGGCATTACATTTTGCCATGGGGGGTGGAGGGTCAGGGGGTGTTTCTGCCAAGTGAGCCCGGAGTCACAGTCACAAACGTCCTCTTCTTCCTGAATAAAAGTGAGATTATGCGGCATACTTCTTCATATTTTAAGTAGTTCGCACAGACACACATTTTAAAAACAATAAAGTTCCTAATACCCACCTTCTCTGAACAGTTAGCTTGCTGCCCCATCCACCTCCTCCCTATCCTCTGTTGTCTGAATCCATGGACTAGCCTCCTCCCTCCTGCCATGCATGGTCTGATGTGCTGCCACTGCCCTCCATTTAGCATGATGTACCAGTCCACTCCTCCTGCCCTCCATTGCCCAATTCTATGGCCCATCATTGACCTCCTGCTTAGCCTCTGTGCTTAGCTTGCTGCCTTTATTCTCCTTCCCCCTGCCCTCCGATGTCTTTGTGCATGCCCCTGCTCCATCCTTTTTGCCCACCCTGTTCCATGGACCTGCCACTCCTATCTACTCTGAGTGTTCTGTTGAGCTGCCACTCCCCTCCCACCTGCCTAGCATTGTCAGATGGCTGTAACCTGTCCCTGCCACCTCCACCCTGCCTATCCACATGCCATGCTCCTATCCCCTTCCTGCTCTCCTCCATGGTCCATTTTACTGCCACACCCTTCTGCCCTCCCTGGTCTGTTGTGCTGTAACTGCTCCTCATGCCTGCCCCGTGCAGTCTGTTGTGAGGCCCCTTCCCCTGAACTCTCTTGTCTGTGCCCAGGTCCTGACCCTCCCTTGTATCCTCCATGGTCCTTTGTGCATGCCCCTGCACCCTACTTCTTGCCCATCATAGCCATTGTGCTGCCACTAACCCTCCCGCTTGCCATGCATGGTCTTCTGTGCTGCCATGGCCCCTCCCACTTTCCCTGTGTGGTCAGCTAGCTGCCCCTGACCCCCTCCCACCTTCCATCCATGGTCTGTGTGTATGCCATCACAGTCTCATTGTTGCTCTCCATGGTGTGTCTTGTTTCTAGTGCCCATCCTGCCTGACCTCCATGATCATCTTGCTGCTCCTGCCCTGCCCCCTTGCCCCCAGCCCTCTGTTTCCATGTGCAGACCCCTATTCCCTCCCTCCTGGCTTGTCTGTTCCATTGTAATGACCCTGATACGTGCCTCCTGCCCTTTATGGTCTGTTATGCTGCAGCTTTCTCTCCTGTCTGTCCATTATGTTCAGCTAGCTACCATTGCCTCTTTCCCCTTTGTTTTGTGTTGTCCATGTGCATGGTCCTGTCCCCTCCCTATTGCTTTCCATGGATTGTTGCGCTGCACTCCCGTTCCGCATGCCCTGTGTGGTGTATTGTGCTGCTGCAAACCCTGATGCCTGCCCTGTAGGGTCAGTTTGGTGCACCTCTTCATGTCCCTCCTGTCCTCTGTTATCCAAGTCCATGTCCCTACCCCAATTCCTCCTGCCTACCATGATCCAAATTACCATACTTGCGAACATTTTGAACTTGGTAAGAGGGAGATTTTGAAAAAAAACCTGGGGTATTAATTTTCCCCTTTGAGTTACATTGAAAAAGAGGAGATTGTAGACAGGAGACAGATCAAATAAAGCCCATTTGAGCTTAAAAACATTGGACGTTTCCTGGCTGAAACGGGTCTGTTGGCATGTATGGTTGTACTACCACTGCCTCTTCCTTCTGCCCACAATGGTATATCATATTGCCACACCTCTCTTGCCAGTCCTGTATTGTTGGTTTGTTGCCCCTGCCCCCCTTTCCACTGCCCTCCATAGTCTGTTGTGCTGCCACTGCCCTTCCTGCCTGCCCAGTATGGTCAAATTGTTGCCTCTGCATTCTCCTTCCTGCCTTCAATTTTCATAGTCCGTGCCCCTGGCCTCTGCCTCTCAATAGTATCCCAATGAACAACTAGATTGCTAACATTCTATATTTATTACAAAAGTGTGGAACGCCTGACGTCATCTTGATGTAATCAAAACTGTAGTACCTAGAGCATTTCCTTTAGAAATTACATATATGAGAGGGTCTTATTTGCATCAAAATTATGGTTAGTGCTCTAAAACACTAAAATGAGGACATATTTTCTGAATTTTCAAATAGCGACAAAGAACTTTTAAATTATTTGTATTCTTTATGTTTTTTTATCCAGTTGACCACTTGATTAAATGTTACACCCAGGGGAGAGGATGTGGTGTTACTTCCAGAGCTGCAGACTTTGCAACTGGGGAACCAGGTTGAAGTTTCTGCTTCAGCTCAACATGCTGTGATTCTGGTCAAATCACTTAATCTCCCCATGTCTACAACCAAAATGAATTTGATCTTGTGTGATGTAACCAATGCTCATGTAAAGCACTCCAATACCTGACAAGACTGCACTATATAAAACTGCAAATACACAAAAGTGTTTTGCACACTTCTGTCATTGGACTACATGTGGGCTACATCTGGGTGATATTTGTGCTGCATTTGAGCTCTTTTGTCTCTGGTGGCCATCTTGGGAGATTTATTTGTTATGAAGTTTCCTAATTTCCTCATTTACTGCAGTCTCCTCAGTAGGAAATGCTTTCAGTTTTTTACTTTGATTCCATCAAGAAGGTATTCAGATATGTCACACATTTGCCATAAATTCTGAATGTTAGCATTCTAGTTGCTCATTAGATCACTGTAGTAAAGCTACTGCTCATCACGGAAGTCTGCTGCTGGTTTTAAAAGTGCATGTTTCAGTCTGCATATCTGAAATGTTTATTGAAATAGAAGAGGATTTGAGAAGTCACTCAAAATGTGCACTAATTTTTCTTTCTTCAGAACTAATAATAATTTCTATGGAAAAATGAACCCCCTCATTGTGTTCCTTGCTCATTAGATCACTGTAGTAAAGCTACTGCTCATCACGGAAGTCTGCTGCTGGTTTTAAAAGTGCATGTTTCAGTCTGCATATCAGAAATGTTTATTGAAATAGAAGAGGATTTGAGAAGTCACTCAAAATGTGCACTAATTTTTCTTTCTTCAGAACTAATAATAATTTCTATGGAAAAATGAACCCCCTCATTGTGTTCCTTTTTAAATAAAATGTTTTAAGTGTTACCAGTTTATTTCAATCAAGATGGCTTCAGGTGTGCCATACTTTTGTCATAAGTAAGACAGTAAGCACTCTAATTGTTCTTAAGAACACTCTGGGACATTCTGACATTGGGCTATACTTGGGCTACATCTGGGTGATATTTGGGCTACATTTGGGTTCTTTTGTCTCTGGTGGCCATCTTGGGAGATTTATTTGTTATGAAGTTTCCTAATTTCCTCATTTACTACAGTCTCTTCAGTAGGAAATACTTTCAGTTTTTTACTTTGGTTCCATCAAGAAGACATTCAGATGTGTAACACATTTGCCATAAATTCTGAATGTTAGCACTCTAGTTGCTCTTTAGATCACTGTAGTAAAGCTACTGCTCACCAGAGAAGTCTGCTGCTGGTATTCAAAGTGCATGTTTCAGTCTGCATGTCAGAGTTTTTTATGAAATAGAAGGGGATTTGAGAATTCAAAATGTGCCCTAATTTTTCTTTCTGCAGCACTAATCATAATTTCTATGGCAAAATGAACCCCCTCATTTTGTTCCTTTGTAAATTAAATGTTTTAAGTGTTACCACTTTATTCCAATCAAGATGGCTTCAGGTGTGCCATACTTTTGTCATAAGTAAGACAGTAAGCACTCTAATTGTTCTTAAGAACACACTGGGACATTCTGTCATTGGGCTATACTTGGGCTACATCTGGGTGATATTTGGGCTACATTTGGGCTCTTTTGTCTCTAGTGGCCATTTTCGGAGACTTATTTGTTATACAGTTTCCTAATTTACTACAGTCTCCTCAGTAGGAAATACTTTCAGTTTTTTACTTTGGTTCCATCAAGAAGACATTCAGATGTGTCACACATGTGCCATAAATTCAGAATGTTAGCACTCTAGTTGCTCATTAGATCACTGTAGTAAAGCTACTGCTCACCAGAGAAGTCTGCTGCTGGTATTCAAAGTGCATGTTTCAGTCTGCATGTCAGAGTTTTTTATGAAATAGAAGAGGATTTGAGAATTCAAAATGTGCCCTAATTTTTCTTTCTGCAGCACTAATCATAATTTCTATGGCAAAATGAACCCCCTCATTTTGTTCCTTTGTAAACTAAATGTTTTAAGTGTTACCACTTTATTCCAATCAAGATGGCTTCAGGTGTGCCATACTTTTGTCATAAGTAAGACTGTTAGCGCTCTAGTTGTTCGTTAGAACACTCTGGGACATTCTGTCATTGGGCTATACTTGGGCTACATCTGGGTGATATTTGGGCTACATTTGGGCTCTTTTGTCTCTGGTGGCCATCTTGGGAGATTTATTTGTTATGAAGTTTCCTAATTTCCTCATTTACAGCAGTCTCCTCAGTAGGAAATACTTTCAGTTTTTTCCTTTGGTTCGATCAAGAAGGCATTCAGATGTGTCCCACATTTGCCATAAATTCTGAATGTTAGCACTCTAGTTGCTGATTAGATCACTGTAGTAAAGCTACTGCTCACCAGGGAAGTCTCCTGCTGGTATTCAAAGTGCATGTTTCAGTCTGCATGTCAGATTTTTTTTATGAAATAGTAGAGGATTTGAGAAGTCAAAATGTGCCCTAATTTTTCTTTCTGCAGCACTAATCATAATTTCTATGGCAAAATGAACCCCCTCATTTTGTTCCTTTGTAAATTAAATGTTTTAAGTGTTACCACTTTATTCCAACCAAGATGGCTTCAGGTGTGCCATACTTTTGTTATAAGTAAGATTGTTAGCGCTCTAGTTGTTTGTTTAACACTCTGGGACATTCTGTCATTGGGCTATACTTGGGCTACATCTGGGTGATATTTGGGCTACATTTGGGCTCTTTTGTCTCTGGTGGCCATTTTGGGAGACTTATTTGTTATACAGTTTCCTAATTTACTACAGTCTCCTCAGTAGGAAATACTTTCAGTTTTTTACTTTGGTTCCATCAAGAAGACATTCAGATGTGTCACACATTTGCCATAAATTCTGAATGTTAGCACTCTAGTTGCTCATTAGATCACTGTAGTAAAGCTACTGCTCACCAGAGAAGTCTGCTGCTGGTATTCAAAGTGCATGTTTCAGTCTGCATGTCAGAGTTTTTTATGAAATAGAAGAGGATTTGAGAATTCAAAATGTGCCCTAATTTTTCTTTCTGCAGCACTAATCATAATTTCTATGGCAAAATGAACCCCCTCATTTTGTTCCTTTGTAAATTAAATGTTTTAAGTGTTACCACTTTATTCCAATCAAGATGGCTTCAGGTGTGCCATACTTTTGTCATAAGTAAGACTGTTAGCGCTCTAGTTGTTCGTTAGAACACTCTGGGACATTCTGTCTTTGGGCTATACTTGGGCTACATCTGGGTGATATTTGGGCTACATTTGGGCTCTTTTGTCTCTGGTGGCCATCTTGGGAGATTTATTTGTTATGAAGTTTCCTAATTTCCTCATTTACAGCAGTCTCCTCAGTAGGAAATACTTTCAGTTTTTTCCTTTGGTTCGATCAAGAAGGCATTCAGACATGTCACACATTTGCCATAAATTCTGAATGTTAGCACTCTAGTTGCTGATTAGATCACTGTAGTAAAGCTACTGCTCACCAGGGAAGTCTCCTGCTGGTATTCAAAATGCATGTTTCAGTCTGCATGTCAGATTTTTTTTATGAAATAGTAGAGGATTTGAGAAGTCAAAATGTGCCCTAATTTTTCTTTCTGCAGCACTAATCATAATTTCTATGGCAAAATGAACCCCCTCATTTTGTTCCTTTGTAAATTAAATGTTTTAAGTGTTACCACTTTATTCCAATCAAGATGGCTTCAGGTGTGCCATACTTTTGTTATAAGTAAGATTGTTAGCGCTCTAGTTGTTTGTTAGAACACTCTGGGACATTCTGTCATTGGGCTATACTTGGGCTACATCTGGGTGATATTTGGGCTACATTTGGGCTCTTTTGTCTCTGGTGGCCATTTTGGGGGACTTATTTGTTATACAGTTTCCTAATTTACTACAGTCTCCTCAGTAGGAAATACTTTCAGTTTTTTACTTTGATTCCATCAAGAAGGCATTCAGATGTGTCACACATTTGCCATAAATTCAGAATGTTAGCACTCTAGTTGCTTATTAGATCACTGTAGTAAAGCTACTGCTCACCAGGGAAGTCTGCTGCTGGTATTGAAAGTGCATGTTTCAGTCTGCATGTCAGAATGTTTTAATGAAATAGAAGAGGATTTGAGAAATCACTCAAAATGTGCCCTAATTTTTCTTTCTGCAGTACTAATCATACTTTCTATGGCAAAATGAACCCCCTCACGTTGTTCCTTTTTAAATTAAATGTTTTAAGAGTTACTACTTTATTCCAATCAAGGTGGCTTCAGGTGTGCAATACGTTTGTCATAAGTAGGACTGTTAGCGCTCTAGTTGTTCTTTAGAACACTCTGGGAAGCTGCAGTAGAACACAAAGGATTCAACTGACAGTCTCTGCCCTTGTTGGATGTACTTGTTTTACTGAGAATGTCAGACTTCATTCTCACATGACTGAGAAAGATAATGTGAATTTACCGAAAATATGCTCTTAGTTTAGCTTATAGATCACCTTCCAAACCTCTGTGGGAAAAGCATGAGAAAATAGTTTTCTCTCAAACATGATTCATGATATCACAGCAGAAGGCTTTTTCACATGGTAAAATCACCTTAGAACACACCACAATTCCTAAAATGAGTATTGTACCATCAACAAATGATTTATAATGTAACAAAAGTCTTAAAACCTTCTATCAACTGCAATGCTTTTTAATGAGATGATATCATGTATATTGGTCCCAAGATGGCTGCCAACACTTCTTGGATGAAGTACTGACAGCCAATCAGATCTCACGATGAGATGTGTGGTTAGGCTGCGCCCAGATATATCTATCTTTTTAACTCTAATTTTCTCAGGAACTACTGAACGGGTTTACACCATTTAAGCAAAAGGCACGAGTCTGAACTGAGGACTACCTCTTTGCCAAATTTGGCTTAATTCTGTTCAGCAGTTCGGGCTGTAGCTGCGTCAACAGGTCCTATGGGAAAATGCATGGGGAAAACGCGTTTTGGGACCCCCCTTTTTTCTCAGCCCCCGCTTGACGAATCACTGCGAAATTTTCAGGATTGGAGCGGACCGGAGCTGGCCAAAAGTTTGGAAAATTTTGCGAAGATTTGTCAATCGGCGCCAACTTTATTCCAAATAGAATGTTGCGAATTTCCTATGGAAAATAGGTCCTAACTATGACTACCTACTGGCGTCTGCCAGTAGGTAATGTATATACATATATATATATATATATATATATTATCTACTGGCGGTCGCCAGTAGATAGTTATAGTTAGGACCCTGTTTCCATAGGAAATCCGCAACATTCTATTTGGAATAACTTTGGCGCCGGTCAACGAATCCTCGCGAAATTTTCAAAATAGGTGGGGCGCTACGCTCCGCTCGTACCCTGAAAGTCTCGGGGGGATTTGTCTTGCGGTTACAGAGATAAAAGGGGGGTCCCAAAATGCGTTTTTCCCATGCATTTTTCCATAGGACCTTAAGACACAGCTACAGCCCGAACGGCTGAACAGAGTTACTTGAAATTTGGCAGAGAGCTAGTCCTCGGGTCAAGGAAGTGCCTTTTGTAGTTCTGGTGTAAATCTGTTCAGTAGTTCCTGAGAAAATAGCATTTAAATTCAACTTCCTCCCTCTCGACGCCAGAAAGAGTGTAACAGTAGCCCTTATAATTTCACGACTAGACTACTGCAACGGCTTACTGGCAGGGGCAAAAAAGAGCACTCTCGCGAAACTCCAGAGCGTGCTCAATACAGCTGCTCGACTTGTACTCAAACTGCCCCGTAGAGCTTCCATCTCCGCAGCCCTTCGATCCTTACACTGGCTACCTCTCCACAAGAGAATTTTATTCAAGATTCTAATCGTCGCCTTCAGAGCTTTCAATAAATCCGGTCCAAAATACCTCCACAGTCGTTTTCCCCACTACACCCCCAGGCGATCTCTCCGTTCGTCCCAGGACAACCTCATCCTGCCTGCAAAGTATAATCTGAAGACGAAGGGAGGTAAAACCTTAAGCTACCTGGCCACCAAAGCATGGAACAATCTGCCCAAACACCTCAGGCAACTAACGCAAGAAAAACCATTCAGAAAGGCTCTGAAGACTTGGATCTTCAGCCTCCCCGATGATCTCACTAAAGCAGCCATCTAATCCCTCTCTGTCCCCAGACCGGTCATCAAGGATTCTCAGCGCCAAGATGCTCCTCCCGGAGCGAACGCCGCGCTTTACAAATACCCCTACAAAATACAAAATACAAATATATATATCTGAGCCAGCTTACGGTGCGCTTACCGTGCGCTTACGGTAAGCTTACCGTACGCGTACGGTGCCGTGCGCGAGCGCGATTCTGATTGGCTGTTAGATCTTAGTAAACATTCGAATCGTTTGAAACCAGGAAGTGGCGGCCGCCATTTTCTCTCTCGCACTCTGAGGGGGGGAGGAAAAACAAAGGCAAAAAACATGTAAAGGGACTGTTTAGACAGCTCCTAATCACCTAGCCTTGATGAATGTGTCCCCAAAGAACCCCCAAGGCCAAAAATTAATTTTTATTTTTTTACAAAAAATCGCCGATTACGCTTACCGTACGCGTACGGTAAAAAAAATGTTACAAAAAATAATTATCCACACTCTCTCCACCCCGTGTGCAAATGGTGCCCGCAGGTCAACATTTGTACATGGCATACAAATATTTGTAAAATTTTAAAGTTTACCTTTCACAACGAAGCGCATAATATGTCCTCCATGTGCGCAAGGTGCGCGAAGCGCATCGTGCGTACATGGCCCATCCACGGCACTAACTGCGTAAAGTGGGCGAGCAGTGCGCGAAGCGCACCGCGTGCTCACTGTGCGCGCACGGAACGAACTGCGTTAAGTGGGCGCGCACGCCACGAATGGCGTAAAGTAACTTAGCATTTAAAAAACCGTACAAATTCACTGAAAAAAACATAGATTTCACACACGTTATAGTTAGGAATTAGCATTTAAAAAACCTTGCAAATTCAGTGAAAAAACCATAGGTTTCACACATGTTATAGTTAGCTGGACATTTTACTGATAAAAAACCAATGAAATTCCCCCGTTATAGTTAGTGCAGGCAACTATAACTCACGCGACCGCAATCCTCTGCTGATGACATATGTGTCTTTATGAAAAAAAAATATTTGTAATATATGTATAGCTAAAATTTAATGGAAGAAGACATGGGCAAATAATTGTCTAAATACAGTATTAGCATCAGCAGAGGATTGCGGTCGCGTGAGTTATAGTTGCCTGCACTAACTATAACGGGGGAATTTCATTGGTTTTTTATCAGTAAAATGTCCAGCTAACTATAACATGTGTGAAACCTATGGTTTTTTCACTGAATATATATATATATATATATATATATATATATATAGATATATATATATATATATATATATCCCGCACGGATAATTAATGCAGCACTCCTTTTGGCTTTTTAGATGTTTTATTCAATCGTAAATCTCCTACTCGCTTCAAACTCTTTTCTTGATCACAGTGGTTTTGACATAGTATCTTATACTTCAATCTCACACGCATGATGTGTCACATGACAATGCATTGGACACTCAGTCCACATAGCCCTGATATTGACCAAACTTTCCGATATCGGAATTCGGTAATTAATTTTGTGTCATGTGACACATCGTGCGTGTGAGATTGAAGTATAAGATGTCACACACTATCAGTGCTCATTAAAACTATAAGTATGACCATTGTGATAGCATGATCGTACAGCCGAGCAAACGTGATCAGTACAGCTGATTGTAAACACATACAATACATACTTTTGTGTAAACTACCTGACCCAGAATACATCTTGTTGAATACATGTATAAATAATGAGAAATTGACAAAGGACTATGTCAAAACTACTGTGATCAAGAACAGAGTTCGAAACGTGTAGAAGATTTACGATTGAATAAAACATCTAAAAAGCCAAAAGGAGTGCTGCGTTAATTATCCGTGTGGGATATTTTGTAGCGAGATACTGTCCTGATCTCGCAGCGAGCACCGACTGACAAAGTGCTGCTCTCGCACAGGATGTTGTGCGGTTGGATATATATATATATATATACATAAATATATATATCCAGAACTCGTCCTACAATCCCGAATGTTGGAAAGGACGAAGCAAACCTAAATTAAGTGCTTTTAGAATTTATTCCGTGCCCTGCACCGCCGCCGTTAATATATACATATATACATACCATTAGAAATGGAAATGGGACTTCTGGTTGGCTAGGGCAAATGTCCGAGCCAGGCAGAAACCACCACTCTAGTCAGGGCAAAGGAGTTACATGCCTAAGATAACCCCTGCTCAGCCCTTGGTAGCTTGGCAGAGCAGTCAGACTTTTCCCAGAGGCAATGTGTAAAGCATTTGTGCAACACACACACACAGCAGCGACACACTAGGCACACCACAAAAGAGATTCCACACAAGGTTATGTAGAAAATAGTGTTTGTATTGTTTACACATACACAAAGCGCATTAGACTATAAATCACTGAGTAGCATGTAAAACACATTTAGGACCACACAACATAAATCACTGTGCCACTAGGCACTAGTCATAAAGAAAGCATACAACACATCAGACCATAATTACATATATTACTGTGCCACTAGGCACTTGTCATGAAATGCATGAAACACATAAGTTACTTTGCCAATCGGGCAATCATCATAATATCATAGGTAGGGCACTAATATCAGGTCATATGATCTGCCCCCATCATCAAATCATACCATGTTTAAGATCACAGTTAGGGCAGTAGATAAATCTGGCCATGAAACCAAATGGCAGTAGCTAGGTTCCCATAACCCACTGTCTTCCATTACTCATAATATGCAGCCCCTGAAAAAGATGATCGTCATCCTTTCCTTGTCAGGGGTAAAATATCATCGATCACAACACTAGGACATGCAATGCAGCACATTAGGTTGGGAGGTAATCTCAATCCATATTGCTCGTATATACCGTCCTCACCAGGGGGCACAGGAATTCCAATGTGTCCTCTGTCCGTGGAGTAATGGGGCTTGCAGCCAGGTCAGGCCCTCCATCGACCTCAGCAAGGGCGGCCCATGGTAATGCACAGATTCCCCCAAAGTAAGTGGCGTCAGCGACTGCTTGCACTCAGGCCAAAGAGTAGGTGGGAAGGTACTCACTCTGCCAACCGCACCACTTAGGATCAGCACAGCAGATCCCGGGCAGACCGCTCTCACACCGCTGAGCTCCTGTCTTCCAGGGCGGAAGACACGAGAAGCCAGCTTCTTCTGGCAGAGCGGGTCTTGGTGGCCTGATGCAGCTGGAGCCACGAGAGTCGGGGCAATGTATACTGGGCAATACTGACCTCGCTGGATCGTGGTGATGGGGTCACGTCCCGGCTCCGACTACTCTGGGACAACTGCTGCCAATGGGAAATGGACAAATCCCCCGGGCAGCACTCAGCCACGCTGAAGTCTTGAGGGGTGCAGAATGCCTTTGCGCCTACCGCGCCTCTACTTAAGCTGGTTCCTTCCCTCACCCATGGCTTCATGCTGTGGCAGGGGGAGGCAGCCCAGACTATGGAGCAGAGCTGGGTAGGAAGGATCAATGCAAAGCACTCTCCGCATTTAGTTTTGGTGCACGACGTTGACCTCAGGCTGGAAATGCACCACATGTGTTGTAGCACAAAACCTGCCACAGGACTCAGCACTCCCCATGGGCTTCCAGTGCTCACAGGGCCCACTGTGCATTACCAAACAGGGATGAAAGCACCCACCACACAGTAGGCTTTAGAGCAATTGCAGGCATCCTGGGATTTTAGAGATCAGCCCACGAATTTCCCAGCTGCACAGGGGAAGTCAGAGTGACACCAGAAATCCAGATCAAGTAAAGCACCAGGAAAGTCCATCAGGTAAAGCAACAGGCATTGATGTCCCTGAGTCTTCAAACAACAGGAGGTCAGCACACACAGGCCCTTGGAGACTCCTCCCAAGCAGAGGAACACAGCACACAGCAAAGTCCTTGTCCTTTCCTTGGCAGAAACAGCAACTGCAGGCCAACCCTAGACACACAGCAAGGGCTGTACTTTTCCTCAGTTTCTCCAGCTCTTCTCCTTGGCAAAGGTTCCTCTTGATTCCAGAAGTAGTCTAATTTACTGGGGGTTTAGGTCACATACTTATACCGCAAAATGTCGTTGATGTCTTTATAGCAAGGGTCTCTGAACCCAGTCCAAATCAGTTCTGCATTCACTGGTGCAGATTGACCACAGGGTTGTGGAGACAGCATTGCGCAAGGGAGACAGGCTCCATTCAGGTGCAAGGTAAATCTCCTCCCACCACTCTCTATGCAGCCAGGGTCTATTCAGCTCAGGGCTGGGCCATTCAGGAAGGGCCAGGCACACCGCAACCCCCATAGAGGCTGTCTACAGGGAATGCACATCCTCTGTCTCTGTCACACTGAAATCAGACTGTCAATACACAAACAGACAGAGACACACAGGATGGGAAACAAGAAAATGGCTGCTTTCTAAAAGTGGTATTTTCAAACACTCAATTTAAAAACCATCTTTACTAAAATATGCGTTATTAAACCTTGAGTTCAGTGATACCAAACTCCAACCTTCACATACACTGCACCCTGACCGGGGGAGGTACCTTGGGCCTACCATAGGGGTGCCCTATATGGAAGGAAAGGAAAGGTTGGGTCTGGTGAGTGGGTGCACTTGCAAGGACAACATGGCAGTTAACAAAACTGCGTGCAGGCACCGCAAAGGCAGGCCTGAGACATCTTTTCAGGGCTACTCATGTGGGTGGCACAACCAGTGCTGCAGGCCCACTAGTAGCATTTGATTTACCAGCCCTGGCATGCTCAGTGCACTTTACTAGGGAACTACTGGTAAGACAAATATGCCAATTAGGGACAACCAGTCATTGTCATAATTTATACAGAGAGCATATGCACTTTAGCACTGATCAGCAGTGGTAAAGTGCCCAGAATCCGATAGCCAACAACAACAGGGTCCGAAAAATAGGAGGCATAAGGCAAAAAGTTTGGGGATAAACCTGTCAAAAGGGCCAGGTCTAACCCATACGTACATACATGCATACATATATATATATCCCAGGATTCCGTTACTCATCCAATCCTCGAACAAACGGAACGGACCTCCGAAATGTGCTTTCTCAGATGTGTATTTCAAAGGTGCAAGTCTCGCCACAATGCGTTTCAGCCTATATATATATGTGTATATATATATATATATATATATACACATACATACTTAAATTCATACATACACACATACATACATACATACATAATAATACGCATTTAAAGAAACTTTGTTAATAAAAGCACCTTCATGCATTTACTACCACAGTGCAAAAGTCAAAATCAAGTTTACTACACTACAGCAAAATTTAGATTAGAAAAATATTTCCTATTGTCTCACAGATTGCATGCAACTAATGTTATTTTACCATACTACACAAATGTAACTTCTTGCATCTTGGTTTCCGTTAAATACCTTTTGATAAAACTAGTACCATGGCATAAAACATATATGAAGAAGTGCAGAGTAAAATATACTATTTTTTACCATAGTCGAGGTAGGGGAGGAGCACCATGAGATAGATAGATAGATAGATAGATAGATAGATAGATAGATAGATAGATAGATAGATAGATAGATAGATAGATAGATAGATAGATAGATAGATAGATAGATTGATAGATTGATTGATGGATGGACTTTTCTTTAATTTGCATGTATGGCAATACATGGCTGAAGTTCTACACAGTCATTTCATTTTTACAGATTGGTACTCTGAAAATCACATATAAATCCATTTTATGGATTGTATTGTAAGTACATTTTATTTCGATATGCGTTTCGCAACATAAACGATGAAATTATATTATCATGTAGAAATACACATGTGACAACTCTGACTCTCTAATAGGCGCCTCATGCTACATATGATACAACCTTCTTGAAAGCTCTTCTGAATTTTTTATGACAGAGAGGATATATTAAGGGATTAATGGAGGAATTCATCCACAATAGAAAGCAAAGAAAATCAGGCAGGTAAGGCGGTACCCACACGTCTTGCGTTGCACCTCGTGTGCTTAAATAGACGTTATAAGGTGACCAACAACAGAAATACACACCCACAATAATTGCCAGGTCCTTTGCTATTTTTGTATCTTTTCGTAACTTCCGTTGGAAAGCCAGATTCGATTGATTCCGCTTGTTTTCTGGCTTTGAAATTGTGACAATATCTTGTATTGTTGCTATCCCAGATGTCTGCCTTGCTTCCTCATCTAATACAAGTTCATCAGAATGAAAAATGCGTTCCTGCATCACCTCTTGCGATAGTGGTCTCTGCTTATTTTTTATGTCAGTCTTTTCTTCATTGGAGGAACTGGCTGATAATATGTTGACAGGGACACTTTTATCAACAATAAGTTTTCTTTTGTTTCGTTTTCTTATGTTCCAATAGACATTAGCATTGAAATACACAATAGCAATTAATGGTGTATCAAACTGTATCACGTTGAGCAAAAATAAAAAAAGCCATTCATTTTCAAATTCATATACACAGGTTCCCTCTGGCACAGTACTGTAGCCTACGACAATGTCCCAAAATACGACGGGAGGGATACTTAGAGCACTTGATATCACCCAAGCGGCCCCTATTTGAAAAGATGCTTTACGTGCCAATGGAAATGTTCCCTGGAGAGCTCTGTAGGAAACCTGTGGAGAAAAACACGTTACTGCAAAAGCGTTCCAGTTCACATAAGAACTAAACAGGAAGAACAATATTAAAAAACATAATTTCAATACTAGAAAATCTAAAAAGAAAAAAACACAAAATGTAATCATCTGGAGTTTTAAATCAGTTTCTCAATCCTGCACAGCAGTTTGGAGATCAGCAACTGCATGTAATTTAGCGCCAGTAGTTGAGGGCTTGTTAAACAAGGAAGTCCATGGTTACAGCTATCTTTCTGTTTGATAATAATAATAATAATAATAATCATAATCATAATAATGAAATTAATATGAATAACAACAAGAAGAACAATAATAAAAGGATACATCTTTAATGTCAGATTTCCCTCAAGCCCTTTTTCAGTAACCCATGCCATTGCAAGGCGTTTGGGAGCAGAATATCGTGGATTAAATATGGTTTGTCAAAAATATGATATCCTTATTATTGTTTACAAAAATATTGACCCATTAGAGTTAGTAATAGAAAATCTATTTTCAATCGTTTTCGTAAAAGATATTCACAACACAATAGTTGGCAGGCGACGCTAAATTCGAACATTTAATCCTAAAGTCCTTTCACTGTGTTTCTGTTTTGAGTGTCTAGGAGATACAAAACAGTGTCAATCCAGTCAAAAGTTGATTACAATTATCTGGATAGTGCTGTCAACAGTTGCAGTCAAATTTAGTTTTGTGACTTCTGCTTACTTCTGAATGCACAGAATGAACCTCTTGTCTGCTGCTGGTGTGCTGGATATCAAATTGTGTTGCTTCCTCTGTGTCTTTGTTTTGTTGTCTGATTGCTGGGGAGTATGAGGGTGTGGGAGATCATGTCCTGAGTTCATTGGGGCAGATATACAAGCCCCTTGCGCCACTTTTGCGTCACTTTTAACATGAGAAAAGTAACGCAAAAGTGGCGCAAGGGACTTGTAAATCTGCCCCTTTGTGTTTACAGTAAAATATTCATTTGTGATAAGGGGCGCCCTCAGTAACACCGCTGATGGTAATTTTGGAGATGTGATGAAACATGTTGATAATATGATAGCACTTGTGAACTGTGACAGCAGTTCTTAACTCATTTAGGGAGACTATGCCACAAGGTCTTCAGCTGACACAGACACATTCTTTGGCTCCTTGAATCTTAGATTTGCATTTTTAAACTACCAAGCATCAGTTTTTCTTCCTCCTTTCCTCAGTGCAAATTGTACAAAGGCTCGCTCTTATTTTTACAATGTACTTCAACCTCAAATATGTTTGGCATTTCAAAAGCCAGTCATTATACAATCATCATATGACTTGCAATCGCAATGTACCACTTTGAAATAAAGCAAATTTTGCACAAATACCCACCACAACAACAGATGTCACTAAGTTATATGCCTTATAGCTTTCAAAATACTTACTCTACTTACCCATATAACCCAAAAGGATTGTCCTCTCACCATAATGTCTAATCCTGCCAAATTTCATGCAAATACATTCAGCCTTTTTGCTGCTATGTCCAAAACAAAAAGTCATAGTGTACTTACTAGATGTTATATTAACTCCTTTGAGGAAGATAAAAGGACTCTTGCATTTTGGAGAACCTTTTAAAGACATCACCCCTGATAGGCCGATTGATATCCAAAACACTAATGTTCCATGTAGAAGAAACACTGTACACTACTTTTCCCCACAAAATACTCCTGTAGGAAGGTGGAATCTGACTATATGGTTGCCCCCACTTTTTGCCTGGTGTTTTGCTGGTTTATGACTTAGTTGGACTGGGATCCTGCTATTCAGGGCCCCAGTCTATCTGCTTTATCTGTAAAATGGTTTGCATGTACATTAGGTACATCTCTAATTGGATTCTGGATTGCATTATAAGTCCCTAGTATATGGTATACTATGTACCCAGGGCATAGGTACCTCAGAGGCCTACCAGGGGCTGAAGCATGTATTATGCCACCCATGGGAAGCACTCCAAAATGACACCACAGGTCTGCTACTGCAGCCTGGGTAAGGCGGTGCATGCACCCCTTTCGGTGGTATAGGCTACCTATATCACTACCATTGCACACACATATAAAACCCATAAGTCACTCCTATGGCAAGTCTTAACAATCCTGAACGCAGAGTGCTTGGTTTTTTATGTGAGAGGGTGCCCCTGCATGAGCAGAGCCCCTCTGCAGCATTCGGAGTACCTCCTCTAATGCTGTTTGTGGTGCAGCCTGACCATATACTCTTAAGTGCATTATAACCTCGCTGTAAATGCTAACATTGGACTGGCTGCACGGAAATATGTCGTGTTTGGTGTCAAGCGCTTTGGAATACTACCTTCCACCAGTTCTGGCGGTGGGGGTAGCATTCCACCCTCCTAGAGGGAGAGACATGTTCACACTGGTCTACCCGGTAAAGACTTTCTACAGCCCTGGCATCACAAAATGGATGCCACTAACAAAGACACGGGTCTGGCCTCCTGCTGCTGACCGAAACTCCGGTAGGGGAGGACTGAAAAATAGGTTTCCTATCCCAGGGAGGTGTAACCACCTCCCCAGACAGGCAGATGTGTATTGGGGCTGGGCGGGAGCACTCTCTGGTGCTTTGAAGTCCTGCACTGGGGGCACACTTGGTGTCCCTGTGCATAGACCAGTTCAAACCAGTTGCAGGGGCCACCTGCCCCTGCTCTGGCTTGAAACTGGACAAAGGAAATGGGTGTAACCACCCCTCTTTCCAAACCCTCCCATAGGTGGGTCCCTAGAGTATGTCCAACCGCCAAACTTTGTATAAGTATGGGAACCCAGTCCTTGAGACTTTAGATTACCCTGGATGAAACTCTGCAACATATATCCTGGACCTCCGATGTTCTATTTCAACTAGAAGACTGAAGAAATCTCCCTTGGGGTCAAGGAGTGTCTCCCCTGCTTGGCAGGCACCAAAGAAGCAACTGTCTGGTCTGCAATTCTGAAGCTCCCACCGGACGCTGAAATCTCTGCATCCCCAAAGGTGGATTTCCAGACTTCCCAGAGGCTACCCTGAATCCACAGCAAAGCTGAGGCCCGTGGCTATTGTGGGTGATGTGGAACTGTAACTGTAACCCCCTGGACACCGTGATCTTCTGCTGATAGATCATCTTCCTAGTTCTCCTTGAAGTTGTGCTTTGGGCTCCGAGTAGCCCCAACCTTGAGCACCTCCTGCACTGAAGATCTCTGGCCTCCACTCCACGAGTGACCCATGGGCCGGTTTCAAGTGCGTTGGCTAGTGGGTCCCCACGAAGGTGACTCCTCTTCTGATTGGGCTTTCCTGGTTGCTCCAGATGTGCCCCGACTTACCTTCGCTGGGTGAGTCCCCCAGATTATGCTGGTCTGCACCGACGTCCTTTCTCTGTTTCCAAGTGACTTGCCATTGCCAAGGCTTGTTGGGTTCAATTTGGTCAACAACACCGCAGCACTCGACATACTTAGTGGGACAGCTCGAATCCAGCTCCTGGTTGTCATCGACTCCTCCTGGACCTCGTGGCTGAAGAGTCAAGACACCCATCAACTCACCTGAAGCACTCGACATCTGTGGGCATTGGACTATCGTGCCCTTGGTCACTGATAAGTGACCCAGACTCTGTCCCCTCTGCTTTCAGGTTCCTTCCACTCTAGATCCAGGCTTGGATCTCTCCGGACACTTCTCCCTCTTCATGGCAGCAGCACTTCCTGAGCAGCTTCCATTGAAACCAGCAACACGACCCAACACCATTTGACACCTATGCACCCGGCTTCCCTGAATGAGGTAACTCAAGTACTCTGGTGCTCCCGTGGGTGTTGGCCCTAGACACCTCTAATTCCAAAAGGGTTCGCTCGTAGTCATCCTCTAAGTGTCCTTAAACTCTTAATTTCAAACTGCGACTTTCCCCATAGAAGTTAATGGCGATTCATGGCAGTGTTCTCACACTGCACGTGTCCCCCGTGGGTCCCCTGTGTCACTACCATGTGTGGTTCCTTGTGGTCCCAGCACTTCTACAGGTTCTAGGCCTTGTGTCTAGTTCAGTCGTGGTTCTTATACCACTTTATTAGTATATAGTTTGGTACGCCCCTAAGGCCCAAACGTGTATTTGTGCTTTTACTGTTGATTACTGACTTGTAACTTAAGTACTTCAAACTCCAGCCTCATAAAGAGACTAGAGGGGTGTGTTTTATCTTAAATACATATATTTTAAATATATACCTGGTTTGGTTGTCCTTTCATTTGGCCATTCAAGAGATTATAGTCTGGTACAACAAGCTGCTTTACATTCCTTCAAGACTTAGCCTGAAGGCTGCTCTCCATAGCTACCACTAGGTAATCTTTCAATAAAGGTTGTCTTTAACCTATCACCATAAGGGGTTGTTTGGACTGATACAAGGTGCCCACTTTAACTAGTGGACAGCATATATCAGGCCAACTTCTCACAACTCCTTAGAACTTTGGTTAAAGAAACAAAAGGTTAGAATTGTGTTTGAAAGGAAGTTACTTAAGCTAGAACTTAAGTTTGCTGTCATTGTATTCGTCCATCCAGTTTTATTCTTTAGATAGAAAGTACAGTGTCCAGATGCTACATTTAGTCATTCATGAAAGATGCTAGCCATAGTAGTATATCTGATATTTGTCCTGCTTTGGAGTTTGCAATTTCAATTTCCAATTTAGCTTCATCTTCTCTGCATCATTGCAGCATTAATATAAGGTATTTTTCACTTCTTCGTATATGCAATGCAGATATAACACTGATCTACAGGTTGGGCTGGTCATATTTTGGTTACCTGTTTTGATCAATCTGTCAAAAAGCACAGTTTTGAAATCTGGCAGTGTTAAGCACAGAAATCTCTCAGAATGAATTTCAGTGGTAGGAAGGTAAAAGAGCAATCTTCACAGTCATGGTTCCATTTGTAACTCAGACAAATAAGTCATCTCTGTTTATTTCTTCTAAAACTACAAACAAGACCATTATACATTTCCGTGCATCTTGCTGAGTGTTCTGAGTAAATAGTACTGATCCACTACACATATCTACTAGAACTTGAATGCCTGAAGCACAATGTTTTATAGTCCTATCACTAAGTAAATGTTGTTGCAAAGTATACAGTGCAGAACATAATCTTTTCTGTGCTTTCGGTTCTATTGCATTTAAAAGATGTAGTAAATGAAACAGTACATTGAAAACAAAATTTGCATAGCAGTTGACACCAGAAGTGTTTGACCAGTGATAACCTACAATCTTTCCCTTATTCTACAGTTATCTCTTCTTAACATCTTCCTTGTTCTCTTTCAGCAACATCTGTAGAGTCTTTTGTGAGCTTCTGCTGGACAGATTATTAGTTTCTCATAAATGGGATATGGTCCTAAATGAGGAGCGTACATACTTCTTAACCAATTGTGCCCTCTGACACAACTTGCTTCTGCACTAACTTCCTTGTCATCAAAATCAACCAAAAATAAACCAGACAATGTTCTTACTTGAGGCAATGCAAAATATGCCATACCTTCTTAAAACACAGTACTATCAATATTAACAAAAGCTGTGTCTACACTTTAGCCTAGAGATTTATGGATAGTTACAATGTACGCTAGAGACACTGGGAACTGCAGTAGCCATACCTATAAGTCTTTTACAAGCAAAAAACATACTACACATCAGCCAATCTGCTTCACACCATCAATCTGATCAAATTGCATGGCTAAGTATTCAACCTCATCCCTATTTGGAAAGTTAATGAAATCAACAACTTTACCTTTAGCACCATTTACTAATCCTTCCTTATACTTACATTTCTATGCAAAATTACTTTACAGGTTTTGCATATGCGCAAACACTTTTCTAATCCTACAGTCTTGGATACAGATATCTCCAATGAAACGAATTTTGATTGTAGCTTTCCACTTACTAGTAGTGTTACTTCCTGGTGCTCCATTTTGTCAATAGCTGTAACTTCCAAAATGTCTTCATTCTCCGGTTTTAGTAATTGTTCATTAAAATTGGAGCACTCTTGAAGTGTAGGCATTAAACAGGCTATAGATTTGCCTTCTTCAATGACATTGAACATTAGCTGTGTTGCTGTGTTCTTAGAGGAGAAACACGTTCTGATAAGTCAACTTTCTAAGATACTTTTCCCCTCCTTTGTCAGAATTCCTACTCTAATGTCCTTCAAAATATTTCCGCATTTCATGTCGGATGCTTGCTTTATATTCCTCAGTAGTTCCTTGTTTAGCCAAATGTTTACATTTCCAATACTTACGAAAGAATGCAGAGTTTTGTCATGTAGAGGTGTCTTGAGAACAGGCTGTCCTTTGAAAGGGGTGAGTTGCAGTACATCACCAAAGACAATTAAATCCTTTCATCCAAACAGCACATCATTCTCTTCTTTTAAAATCAGTTGCATTCTCAAGTGTACAAATGTAATCATTAAGTTTGCAACCATGCTCACCTCATTGAAGATCAAAAGCATCAGTTCCTTCAACACTCTTGACACCTCATGACAAGCTTCACCAAGTAACTTTTGGTATTGTAATTTATTGTCATGTCCAGCAGGTAGCATCGGTAGACGATATAAAGTAATTCCTTTAATGTTGTGTGCAGACAATCCAGTGGGTGCTGTTATTAAACACAATAAATTTGAATCTGTAGTCCTCTGTAGGTAAGCGATGAGAACTTCAATTAGATAACTTCTCCGGCAGCAGCTTGACTAACTGATATATAATAGTATTGGCTTAAAGGATGAACATTTGCATTCTTTCTTCTGGTGGACGAATCCGTGCTCTATTTTCTCTTTTACCTTCATATCAATATATTTCTGCTCGTCGTTCAATTGTCCAACTAACTGTTTGAAATCAACACTTTCCTGCCTAGCTTGTTCAATTACAGTTTCCACTTCATTCATAGCTATTTCAACTTCCTTTTCAATAGTGGGTTGTCAAAGAGGATCTTGACTCAGTGGTCCAGAACTTTGGCTGCTTTGTGAGCTCTCCTTAGCTATCATAGCAGCAATTTTTTTCTTCCTGTTTAATCTCATAATTTAACGTTTGCAAATAGTTTGCGAAGACTGAACACTGAATACTGTTTTTCAGTGGGAAGAATCTTCGTAGCAGTCATAGTCTCCAAGTAATTCCCATTCAGCATGCCAAGGCTTGAAGAGTTGTAGAAATGTAAAATAGAAAAACTCTCTTCTGTCTAGATTTCGGCAACTAAGTTTTCTGTGGTTATTTAGATTTCCTTTCACATGTTTCACCAAACAAGCATCACATCTAACTATGGCATATTTTTCTTCTTCTATGTTTTCTATTACATTCCTTTTCTATCTGTAGTATTGAAGTAATTCATAAAGGCACATGTCTTCTAGATGTGGACCCCTTCTTGGATATTATGTGTTTAACACATTTGTTTCAGAATCTCTGTACTTTCTGGGAAAGACTTTAACACTCTATTTCGTATACTTGCTAGGCCTAGACTTACCCAAACACATACCCTTGACCTTGAGAACAACTAGCCTAGCTCAACTGATCATAGCACACATAGGATTACATCTCTCTATGGTAATCATGTTCAAGCTGAAGCTGTACAATTTCTTAGATAGAGTTGTTTCTGCAGAAATCTCCTCCCACATCTCCTTCATCTCTGTCTTCTCTGATTTTGTAATGTATGAAGTGAAGCACTGAGCAACAGCAATAGAGTTGTCTGCAACAAATTTTAGTTTAATATCTGGATTCTAATGCTTGATAATCACAGGACTCTAGTCATTAATATACTTGGAAGCCTCTGTTCTTGTCAGGCTGTATGTGTTGTTGGGGATTTCCATGGCATTGTATGCCTGACTGTAGGCAAAAAGCTTTTCACTTTTCCTTGAGAAATCACAGGTCTTGGGAATCCAAATCAACATCTCATGTATAATTTTCCTTTACATCTGTATTTTTGATGACAGTGCTTCCCACATCTATGAGTTTGAAACAATGGAACTTGTTGTCTAAAGCCCTTTTCACTATTGTCTTTTGGAATGGCGCATGTCAAATAGTTATATGACAGACAAGACAGACTCATCACTGACTGTTCAAACTTTTGATGTATTAAGAATGTAAATATGAGGAGCACCTCTCGCTTGGTACTCTTCTCACCAAAAGAAATCAGTTATTTCACCAAGAGGAGGATATCTTTTGTTGCAGAAGAAAGACATAGCTTGAAACCTGTGGTTAAAATAACTGCAATCATTAGCGGGATCCAAGGAGCAAAGTTCTCCGGCTGCCTTCACTTTCATATCTTCAATGTTAAAGTTTGCTTCTCTCAAAAATTCAAACAGGTCATCTCAGGGATACTCAGCACAACTGAGTGTCAGAAACCAAGTAGGTGCACCTAGATTTCTCAAGATACATTTCAGTTCTCCATGAAGGTGATAACAAGACTCGTTGGTGCCACATTAGCACACCATCAAATGAATCAAGTTGTCCTCCAAGTTTTCATCCTTGCCATGACGTTTGTCAATTAATTCTTTTGCAGAGAGATTTTCAAGATTAACTCATGTCTTCAGTATGTAGTAAAATGCAAATGAAAGCTCAGACAAGTCACTCTCAAACAGAAAATGGAATATGTAGGGAATTGTGAGAGGATGACTTGGTATGTGATGCACACTTATGTACGTGGGCACCCTGCACCATTCCAAACAACCCTTAAGGGGATTTTAGTGGTCTTAGACAACCTTAGAAAGGTCTCAAAGTGGTAGCTGTGGAGAGCAGCCTTCAAGCTTAGTCCAGAAGGAGTGTAAAGCAGCTTGTTTTACCAGAACATAATCTTATAGGTATAGATTAAGTTAAAAAGAAGAACACAGTATAGTTATAAAAATATGTATTTATTATAAGACACTCACTAACACATACAGATATCACCTAGCTGCAGATATACACAATGCACACAATATTTTTCAATAGAGACAGGTAAGTAGCATGAAATACACAGTGGTTTCCAGGGGGAGACGAAACCATATACTAAAATAGTGGTATGCAAACCACAAATGCAGTCAAGACTGTACCCAGAAGACATGGAAGTGCCGGGGACCCAGAGAGTCACCCGAGGTAAGTAACCAGGAGCCCCAAGGAGGTCATGTGCAGAGTGGGAACACGACCGCGGGATCAGTACAAGTCAATGAGTAAGTCGCGTTGCAAACTTAAAGAAGAAGTCCTAGTGGACCCTGAAGAAACCCCACGGAATACAGAAGGTTGGAGAGCCAGCCCACCCGTGGATATCCTAGAACCCAGGATACCTACACCAGGAAAGACAGGGGCGTAGGTGTGATGTGGCATAGGATACCGCTGTCAAACTCAATGGAGATATTCAGGAAAATGCATCTGCTGGGGAAGGTGTAAATGTCAGGAGGAACCCAAAGGTAGATTCAAGTTGAGAAGTACCTGCAAGCAGAGGGAACAGAGTCTATGCTACTCAGGAGTGACCCGGATGCATGGAAGACGAATGCTCACCGATGTCAGGCTTTGCAGGAGAGATGACGGTGACCTTGGAGCTGCAGCTGTGAGGACCAGGCAGCACTGTGGAAGACCAGGGGCACTTCACGAGCTGTCCCACGTCGGGTGTCGAGAGTTGAGGGGTCGGTTGAAAGCACCAACACGCCTTGGCTACTGTAAATAATTTTGAAAGCAAAGAAGGTGCAGTGTTGGGACCATCAAGGTCCGGGTGACTCACCACAAGCAGGGGAGTCAGGACAGGCCCTGAAAACCAGAGGACCCTGCAGAATGTAAAGATGACCATCAAAAGGACCAACAGGCTGGAGGCAATGGAGTTGCAAAAGGACCTTGAGAAGCTCACCAAAGAACCAAGCCCACGATGCAAGTGATGCAGTGAGGATGAAGATCTTGGTCACTGGAGGTGCTTGAGGTGAGGGCTACTTGTTGCCCAAAGATCTTGATGGAAGGAAGCCAACAAGCCCTGCTAATGGCAAATTGATGCAGTGCACAGGGGTTCAGTTCCTGCGGCTCCGACCAGGGATATTGGCCTCAAACTTGGTGAGAGGGCAGGGCAATCCTTGAGGGATGTGAAGAACCACCACCTGTGTTGTTAAGCCTCTTGGAGTCTGTGGGAGCCCAGGATCAGCAGATCGGTCAGCTTAGTTGCGGTGCCTGCAGATGCAGGGAAGTGACTCATTCACTTCAAGGGAGATTCCTTCAGGTGTCTTGCAAGGTTCCTGTATGGAACACAGGCATGGATGTTGCAGCAGACAAGCAGGACAATGAGATCAGGGGCAGCTGTAATCTTCCAATTTGCAGCATTGATGCCATGAGCGAAGTCCAGCGAAGTCCAGAGTGCCCAGACGGTTGAAGAAGAAGTTGTAATTCGAAATTAATCTTGTCCCACGATGAATCTAGGGACCCACCCTCAGGAAAGCCCTCAAGTACCCTAATTTGTGACGATTCAGGGTTCCCTCCCAGGGAAAGGGTTCAGACAGTGGGGAGGATACTCCCATGGCCTTTGTCCAGTTTTGCGCCGGAGCGGGAGCCAACAGCTCCCTGAGCTGGTTTGAACTGGACTATGCAAGGAGGGCACCAAATGGGCTCTTCAAGCAAACTGAGTGGCTCTGGCAAGGGCTCCCACCCGGCCCCAATACACTAAACCCTGTCTGGGAGGTGGTCACACCATCCTGTGATAGGATACCTATTGTTCTGCCTTCTTCTGTTTGAGCTTGGCTCAGCATCAGGAGGGCAGAATCATTTCTCTGGTCGGCAGCAGCCATTTTGTGCTGTCCAGATCTAGAAGACTGGTACCAGGAGCACTGAGGGCCTCCCGGAGGAGCTTTACAGTGCATGGAATCATACTTACCACCCTGTTTAAGGCTGTAGGTGTGCCCTGCTCATGCAGGGGCACCCTCACACTTAGAACTAAGCACCCTGCCTTCAGGATTTAAAGGTCTGCTTAAAGGGTGACTTATAGGTTTTAAGTGTAGTGACTTTAGATATATGGAAACCAGCTTACACAGGCTGCAATGGCAGGCCTGTAGTAACAGTTTGAGTGGTCCCTCATGGGTGGCATAATACATGCTTCAGCCCATAGGGCACCTCTGGTGTACCTATGCCCTGGGTCCCTCGGTACCAGATATTAGGGACTGATAAGGGTACACCAGTATCGAATCTGGGATGTTCCTAAGTACTTACCATATCAATTTAAGGGAGAAAGCACAGATCCCAATCAGACTAGTCAGAAACAGCATTGCACCAGGCAAAAAGTGGAGGTAACCATAAAAACAGATTCTATTTTCCTACAGGAAGGCATTGCCGAAATCTTGATCATCTTAGTATAATCTGGTTGATCGGTAATCAGCTGCTACTATCTGTACAGGGAGATCATCAAACTGGCCACCTCCTGCAGTGGGAAACAGTGGTGGAAAACAGCAAGGGGCATATTATCAAGGGCCTTATCTCCGCTCTTTTGGCTTTAAAAGCCAAAAAAGCAGAGATAATGTTTTCACCCTATTTACAAGGCAGTGCTAACATGCATTAGCACATGTTAGCAGTCTTTTTACCGATGCCTCACTTTGCATCTCTAATGAGATGCAAAGTGGGTGTTTCTTTCAAACACAACACGGGAATCAAGGAGTAACAGCAATTCTCCCTATCAACAAGCTGGCCCAGAACACCAATATCGACGTTAAAATCCGCGCCAACCGTGGATATCGCTGTAAGCTAACGTCTGCAAAAAAGCAGACTTAGCTATACATATGATGGGAGATGGATTCTATGGCTGAATCCACATCTCCCTATTAGCAATAATTACCTTATCGCTTCCGTTGTTGCGCTGGATATCCAGCAATGTGTGCGGATTTCGCCGCTATCGCCGGATTTATTATCGCTTTGGAGATATGCGTTGTAAATAACGTGATATCTCGGCGATTAAATCCGGCGATAGACAGCATTACACTAATCCGCGCTAAGCCCGCTCAGCGATGTTTATCGCTATTCTTTGATGATATGCCCCCAAGTTTCTAAACTTTTCTCCCAAAGCCTCACATGAGCTCCTTTTGCTTGCTTCATTTGAAAGAGATCAATAGCATCACCAATGACTTCTTTAGAATGCAGAGGATGGATGCTGTAGTGTTAGTAAACCTCTTCTAATCTGGATAATTCCCCTTTTTCAATCTGTCATCTTGATGGTAATGTTTCATCTTCTATATATGTTACATCTCAAACATCATCAATATTTTTATAATAAATAATATTTTGCACCAGGTACAATGTTGCTTTTTTAACTTTACTAACATCCAATAACTCTTGCCAGATTTTTGCATTCTTCGTAGGCACACCATTTACTAGAATGATAAGTGGTTCATGAACATCTCTGTGTACACCAGCAGTTTCAATATTTTATTTAAATCCTAAAGGTAAGTAGACAAATCTTGGTTTAAGGCCTTTCTGAAGGTCAGTTGGTGGCAGCTTCCCTGTATTTGGCAAAATACAAATTACAGCCTGAAATGGGTGTACACATTGCAAGAGTACTGATTCATAAACATTTAAATCTCACAGTTTTTGTGGAATAGATACTAATTTTACCATATCATGTACAGCTCTAACTCGCATTTTATTGTCCTTTAACTTAGCATTCCAGTACTTACATATAATCTGCTGTGTAGAAAACTCAAACTGTTCCTCTACAAATAAATAAAAAGCACATTCTTGGCACTTATCTCTGTTCTCCTATTCAGAATTTGAGAATACAACTATATTACGAGTTTGGCTTTTGTAGTGAGTGCGTCAACAACAAATACAAATATATTTTGGCTTCTCAGAAGAAACTGTGTTAAACTTCCTAATCTCTTCTGTGAAGTTATCAACACTAATACCTGTAGCCTGTTCCTTTGTACCTACACATACCAACTCCTCATTTTCCCTAGACTCTTTTTAAGGACCAAAGAAACTAAACTGGACATCTTTACAAGCATGTTCTACCTCTGCTACGGTGCTGTTCAAAAGAGCTCTATTCATTTCTCCTAAGCAAAGGGCAGGATTTTTGACATAGTAAAGCCTCCTAAATAAATTCACATTTTTGAGTGGTGACCAGATAACATTCTGAAGTGATGAAAGCTGCTTCGGCACACCTTCTTTGATAGACAGTGAATGTCCCTTTAAATTTGTATACTCCCTTACTTTGCATGGACCTAACCCTTTCAAGATTCCTATTTTCTGTTTCTTACTTTTGCATGAAATGTTAAGTAGGATCCTTCTTAATATATCAAGAGATTCCTGCTGGACACTGCAAATACTGCTACAGTTTCATTTGAATACAGGGATCTGTCTGTGCCTTCCCTGTACCTCTTCAACTATCACTTATTCAACATTCCTAGGTACCATCTACTCTTTAGGAATGGGTGTACAGTCCTTCACCTCATAACATCCACCATTTATTTAACCTGAATGCACTAATGTGTTCTCTTGGAAGTAGCTTTCTTAATTAAAGGAAGACTCAGTACTGGAAGTATGGTTCCATTCATCACTGAAAACTTTGCTAAAATTGCCTCTATTCACAAGTCTTTTCTTTTGACTTCTTTTCCTCATTTACAAAACAATTTTTATCCTTTGTTCTCATTCTGCTCAGAATCAAAACTAATAGCTTCTTCTTCAGGGCAAATGCCTTATCAACTACAGCCTCAACACATTCCGTTTGTTTGACTACTTCTTTTCTCTTTTATACTATTTTCTCTTTTGTATAAAATTCTGCGTTACACTACTACGGAACATTCTGACTCTAATTTCTTTAAACTGCCTCTGTCTCTTTGTTAAAGTATCTTGGCCCACATTTAAAAAAGGAACCATTTTGGAGTTACTAATTGCAACTTTTTGTAACTCACAATTAGGAACTCGCAAAATACGATGTACAACAGGGTCTCAGGCACTGATTGAGATTCCCAATGGGTTCGGAATTGACCTGCCTCATCAATATTTATTAGGCAGGTCACAATTTGCGACCCATTGGGAATGGCCTGTAATCACAGGGATTGTAGCCTGCTGGTGTCAGCAGACTACCATGTCTGTGATTGTTTTTTAAATAAAGTATTTTTTTTGTAATGCAGCCCATTTTCCTTAAAGGAAAATGGGCTGCATTTACAAAAGAAAAATGCAAAACTTTATTTTTCATTTTTCAAGATTCTGCAGTAGTGAAACATGTTCGCGCCCACATTCACACATGGTAGGAGGTCCCTCAGCATTCTGGTTGCAAAACGTTCATAGATGCCCTTATGACTTGCTATTAGTAATAATTTAAAGAAAAATGGTTCAGTTGTGGCCTAAAAGGTCCAAAAGCAAGAGAGGTGACCCAGAGAGGGGCACTGTTTTTTACAAATGAAATTAATTCAATAGGGAGCAAGAAACAGAGTCTGTAAAGGGTCATGTAGGTCAAAAGATGACAGGTATTTATTTGCAAGGATTTCAATTTTAGGATGCTCACATAATACGTAAAAGAAAGCGTGGTGTGAAACAGTGATAGTGAATTTTTTAAAAAGACATCGCATTGACAACAATATCGTTGAACTCCATAAATGTTTTATACAATTTATGAGGATTTCATATTGTGGGGTGGTCGATGGCATTTCAAACCCAATTATTGGGGTTCATCTTCAGGACAAGAGTGAGCTAGCTGAAAAAAGCGAAATGGAAAGGGGAACACATTTATATAAGACCCTGTATACATGTATTCAAGCGTAATACTGTGTACATTCAACTAGAACAAAATTATGTGCCCTGTATGGAAAAATATAATAAATTCTTACATTTGACGGGCATAGTTATCAAGGAGACCAATTTATCCTGGATGTCAAAAAAATAATTTATAAAGGGGTCAATAAAGGAAGTGAGTGAAAATTAAGAAATGGTTTGGCAGAGAGATAATCACTGTTGCTAATATACTTATTGTGTATTTAGGGACAAGTATAACTCATGTACTATGGTGCTGGAGTAGGCAGCTAGGGAAAAAGCCAAGGGGGTGGAATATTGTAAAGCCAGCAAGTGGTACTAAATAATCGCCGGTGCTAAGAACAAATGCGCTAAAAAGGCAACAAAGGACCACAGTAGTAACGTAATTAAACATACTTGGATATCGTGGGCGCTGGCGATAAGTCAGAAGCAAGTAAAGAAAGGACGATTGGTCTGAAGCAATCTGCCGATCGGGAGAAGTAGAGGGTGTGTGTTAAAACTAGTGACTAAACAAGGGTATTGCTATTAGGAAGGCATACCCGTGAAACGCCCTTCCTAATACGGACTCGCAAACCCTATTTTGCCAGTCGGTGATAGGTTACTGAGTCGCAAAATAGGGTTAGTACATTGTAAAAGGTTCTTAGGGGTCACAAACGGCCCAATTCTCTGTTTGTGACTACTAAAACCTTCTGTACATGTGGCCTATCTTTCCTTATTTGAATTATTACTTTTGTTTGGCACTTACTTTTTTCACTTTATTTGAGACTTCACATTCTATTAACTTGGTTTTGCTCAAAAAGCAAATTAATGCATTTAAGCTTTTCATACTATACTATTAAATAACATATTTTAAGCATTTAGACCTTTATAAACAGATTAGTCACTATTTTATAGCACTTTATGGGGTGTATTCACAAGGAACTAACACCACCGTAGTGTCAATTTGCTGATATTTCACAGCACCACTTCTTTAAGCGTAACTTACTGAAATAGGATGTAAGATAGGCGTTCCCGTGAAGAAACTCCAGCAAAACACACAACGTGATATTTACAAGGATTTCCTTCTACGTCGCTAAAAAAGAAAAACTGCTGCTAAGTCAGATTAGCTGCAGTTTCTCACCACTAAGAATCCCCTGGTCTTAAAAATGATGCTAACGCACTTGTATAATAGTGGCAACATTTATAAGATAAGGTGCATTCCGTGTGGCTCCCGCCCTGTCATTGCAAACACCGGTTTGGTTCTTGGAAGCAAGGGCAGGAAACCTGCTCTCGCTTCCAAGAAGCAAAGCAGTATTGATTATGGTCAAGGGGAGCTGGATATTAGCAGCTCCCCTTATCCAAAAGCAATGCCTGCTCCCGCAGGAGGCGGGGAGCCGGCAGGCACTGGGGGGGTATTGGGTCTCCCCCACAGTCCCCAAGGGCATGCCTCAGGGGATGGGGTACCCGAGGCAGAATTAAACTATTTAGACTAGGGGGCATTTTTGTTTCGTTAACACGCTTGGAGTTGCAAGTCCATCGCGTCCAGCGCGGCCCACCAGTGTAAAAGCGATGGGTCTGCGACTCCAAGCTAAATAAAAAAAAAAGAATATATATGTTTTAGCTACATGTAAGTGCGGATGCAGAGCTTCAGGTTGTTGAGAAAGACTCTGTTTCCCTGATCTGTAAAGTGAACTACATAACTTCTGTAGATTCCCTCCATATCAATTGTTGTTATATATGGAGCCCATGCTATGGTCTCTAAGGTAAGCAGAAACAGCTTCATTGACAGCTTCCCGCTGGAGAAACGGCAGCACAACAGGCAGCAAAGTGATCCGCGGGTCCCCCTAGGCCCCCACGGCTCCCGCTGGGCCAGGAGGCCAGGAGGCAGCACTACCGGCAGCACTGCCGACAGCAAAGCAATCCGCAGCTCCCACCACGCTCCGTAGACCCCTGCGGCTCCCGCCAACAGGCAGCACAGCAGGAAGCACTGTGCACCGCCACCCACCCGGGTCACGGTACAGGTGAGGGAAGGCCCGGGGGTGCGGGAGGTTGAACGGGCGAGCCGTTAAGTGGGCGACAGGCTCGCAGGCTGCGGCTCTCTACAGCTCTCTGGCTTCCCGCTTTCCAGCGGCCCCCAGCTTCAGCGGCATCAGCGCTCAGCCACAGGTCAGCTGCAGCTCCTCGGTTCATGAGAGTGAGACAAGTCAGGCCGTTAGCCTGCGCCAGCTTCGTGCTGACCCGGAGCCCTCTGCCTGCACGCGGACTCCCCTGCACTGCGAGAGAGAAGTGAAGCAGCAGCGGCGGCGTGCTCTGCCCGTGACTCCCGTGGCTGCCAGTGTACTCACTGTAGAAGAGGGTGCACGGGTCCCTGACACCAGAGCCTGCCGGTGCACTCACGCCAGAGTCTGCGCCGGTGACTCCTGCGTGAGTCTGCGTGAGTCTGCGCTGGTAGCGGTCTCGGAGCACATCACTCCCTGATTGACTGCCTGCCTGCTTTATTCACAGAGTCCAGATTGACCAACGACCCCCAGTCGGTGCACAACAGCCTGCGTGTGGATCATTAACTAACTGCACAACCCGTGCCTGGAAATCTGTGTGCCCAGACTTCAATTCTCCTCTTTATTGGTGCATGGCAGTACAGTGTTCCTTTTCTTTGGAAAACAGGCTTACTGACCCAGCTGCAAGGCTTGCTTATACTCACGCACTCAAATATACCTTGGTTTGATGATACTAGCCTTGTCCTATTTCATTCTCTACCGTTCCTACTAGTGACTCAGTTAAGGGGACGCTGTTGGCAATATCTCTTTTTTATTTTTGGCCGGGCTTTGCTCCGCCGCACCCTTGCCTCATTGACTTTTTCTGTGGTGTGCTAGCCCCGCTGCCCTCTCCCAGGACTACATCCCCCAGCAGCACTGCTACCTGCGAGGTCGACGCAGGCGCGGAAACCGGGCGCCAGGAGGCCCATAAAGGTCAGGGCGGATCCTCGCCCCGCGGGCAAAGGGCGGGCCCTCTGTGGCCCTCAGAGGCCTGCTGAGACTGGACTGGGGCAGAGACCTGATTTTTTTAGTGTTGGACTATATTCGTAACGTGAGACTTACTTTGTTTATTCGTGATATTTGTGAATAGTGTTATTTTGCTTATTTTTTAATCTATTTAAATTTGACATAAAGTCTAAATCGAAAGTTGACAAAAGCGCTACTGTGCTAGGGACCTTGGATAATTATTTGGTGAAAAAAGTAAACAGAATAAATAATGATCGTAGGGCCTCTCTGGGATTGGGTAGCACATTAGTGGCTCAGGAAGATATGCCCTTGCCAGTGGCTGACATAGATGGGGATACTAACTTGGATATCAGAGATAGGGCTGAGATATTGGTTGTTGTCGAAGTGCATACAGAAATACAGGAAGATCTGCCGGATACCTCTATTGAAGAAATAGTGAAGGTACCATCTGCCACAAGGCCGGTGCGATCCTGTAGGAAAGCACAAATAAAATGGGGTGGGAAGTTTAATAAAAAAAGATTAGATTCAATTCAGCCAGTTTGCAATGGCTCAAGATCCTCTACACCCGCTAGAAATAGTGAGAGTGATGTTAATTCAAATCTAAATCTTGAGCAAATTGCTTTATTGATTAACACCTTGGAAGTAAAGTTAGAGGCTAAAATAGAGGAGATGTTCAGACCGTTGACTTCTAAGCTTGACATCTTGGCTTTGGAAGTAGACAGATTAGGTGGTTTGCTAACCACACACTTGGCATTAGCTACCATGCCAGGAACTAAGGTTATGGAAAAGGGGCCGGAAATTACAATAGGGAATGCATTGCAGACCCCTTCGCAAGTTTCTGTAGCAATATCTGCTCCTCCTGTGACACCAGCTATGCCTGCACTGTCTATACATCCTACAATAGCTCTAGAGGGTAGATCTGATCTCAGGCACACAAGGAAAAACCACTATCCTAACCTCCCACCTGATTGCGCACCATATGTGGCGGTGCTGACAAATGTCCCACCTTGTGATGTCCACTCAGCTTTATCATATGAGGAATCCCACGCCTCATTAAAAAATAAAACAGTTGCATGGCTCAGTAAAAACTGCGGCTTTCCAATTGCATATTCGGACCAAATTTTAACAGTAAGAAGGGTGAAGTGGGTTGGTCCATCTAGGAAAACAAGTAGTGGGGATTGTATTGATATCAATTTTAAACACCCTCAACATGTGGCAACAGTTTTATTAAGAGCATCCTCACTAATGTGCAATACGAATAGTATATGTGTTCGCCCACTGGGCTACTTTTATGCTCACTTGAGTAGAGAGTCGCGTCCTCAAATGAAACTCTGGCCAGCAAATCTAACTCAAACTCCTACCTTGGATGCTCCATATGTGTACAATGTTGTTAATCAAGGCGGGTATGGGTCTTCTGTAGAAACACAGAATAGATTTATTTCTGTCGGTCATTGCAATAATGGGTTCAATGTGGATATACAGAATAGATATGATGTTCTGTCTGGCCTGGAGGCATGCGACTGACGTGAGGTGCCTGTGGGTCAGGGTAATGTAACACCAGCTGAGGTTGTACCCATTAAGATAATATCTGCAGGATAAAGTAAGTTGTAATAATGTTATTTCCTGGAACATTGCAGGGCTGGCATCCAAGATGGCAGATGATAATTGGATTATGTACATCAAGCAGTTTATGATCATCTGCCTGCAGGAGACCTGGGCTGTGGATTGTGACTTTTTTCTTGAAGGATATAAGGCATTTTATGTTCCTGCAATAGCATCAAGTAGTGGTAGGCCTAAGGGGGGATTGGTGACTTTTATTTCGGTTACACTTTCTTGTAAAATTCGTAGAATTTTAACAGCAAATCCTGGATTTATGGGCTTAGTATTGAATGGAGAAAATTGTCTGGCTGGTCTGGTGAATTTTTATAATGCTGTCAATGTTAACATAGGTTCTAACCAAATATCTGCACTAAATGTATTCATTAATTCTTCAATGAGGGAAGGCCTTCATAATCTTATGATTATGGGAGATTTTAATGTTCACCGTTGTGGTGATCCCCTGTCGAAATGTTTAATGGATCTGCAGTGTGATCGTTCTCACGGTTTGCACTTGGAACATACGACGGAAGGGGAATTTTTTTATTGAGCAGTTTAGATCTTTCTTTGGCTATGGCACTGAGGGATCCCACAGAGTGCTTTGATACCCCAACTTTTAAAGGTCATGGGAGGGGCACTTTCATTGACTATGTGTTACTCTCTCTACCTATGCAGTCCTTTGTGGCTTCTTTTACCATCAAACAAAGTGAATTCAGTGATCATAATCCACTCACTGTTCATTTGAAGGGTCCCTGGACAATTAAGGAAGATCGGAAATGCATTAATGGTAGGCTGAGCACAACCAATGGGAGACGGTGCCTTAGATGGTCAATGATTACCCCTGACCTATTATACAAAAATATTAGGGATAACTGCACAGAGGACATTAAGAACTGTATTCAAGAAGGGGCTGACCCGAATCAGGTTCTTAGTGCTTTTCAAAGCTTGACTGGGAAGGTGTCTGAGCTGATGACGGTCCCAGTAAAGAACACAGAAAATGGGGAACCGAGATGGTTTGATCACACATGCTCTAAGGCAGCACGTAATTTAAGGATAGTCTTGGCAGCTAACCCTAGAATAAAAGCGAACGTAAAGTTGTGTCGCAAAGATTATAAGTCTGCCATTGCTGCACGCAAGGAGTTTTTAAGAATGGAGGCATGGGATGAGATTCTTGATCCCTCTACTTTAAAATGTAGTTCTAGATTCTGGGCGTTAGTAAAAAAAACATTTTTGGTTCAGGACCCGGGTGATGGTCTAGAATGCTGCATAATAAAGGAAGATTGGGAAATACATTTCAAGCAATTGTATAGCTGTGTGGTGACCGAAGATGTCAACCTGCTTCCTGGCAACAGTGGTGAAATTACTAAGTTTGATAGAGGCAAGGTTATGGAGGCCATAGAGGGTCTCACTGCCAGGAAAGCTCCTGGTCCTGATGGGATCCCACCAGACCTATATAAGTCTGAACCTAGTTTTTTGGCACCCATCTTAGAGTCTGTCTTTAATGCAGCTGCTGTAATTGGCTGTCCCCCTTCATGGGGAATGTCAACGATTGTCCCTGTTTTCAAGAAGGGGGACAGGGACAGTCCTTCCTGTTACAGGCCAATCTCATTAATAGACTCTATGGTGAAAGTAGTAGGGATAATTTTGTTGCAGAGACTGTCAGACTGGGCGGTGGAAAACAACATCATGTCCATCTCCCAGTATGGCTTCTGCAGTGGCCGTTCTACTATAACCCAGTGCCTTAATCTTTTTTTAATATTAAGTAAGTATACTGTTGTTCAGAAGGGTACTGTCCATCTCGCCTTCATGGACTTGTCATCAGCCTTCGACTGTGTTAACAGGGGAAAGCTATGGCAGTCCATGAGGAAGAAGGGTGTGGATAGTGGGATTGTTAATTTTTTGGTGGACCTACACAGTAATACCAGTGCAAATGTTAGGTATTCGCCGGATCTGTGCACTACTGGTAACTTTGACATCAGGAAGGGTGTGCGTCAAGGTTGTATTCTTGCCCCCTTCCTTTTTAATTTTTATATCAATGAGCTAGATACCGTTTTGCAGAAGGTTCAGGCCGACTGTCCTAGAGTTGGTAGGCGGGGTATTCCTGTTCTTTTATACGCAGATGATGCGGTTTTAATCTCAAGAACCGAGAAGGGTCTCCAAGTATTATTAAATGCTTTAAAATCATTTATGACAGAAAGAGACCTTATGGTCAGCAATTCTAAATCATTTATTATGCAAGTTGGCCAACAGCCAAAAAGGAACTTTGTATTTAAATTAGACAATGTATCCATCCCCATTTCGAAATCGTTCTCGTATCTTGGGGTCCTTTTTGATACCAAATTAAGTTGGGGCCCCCATTTGGTCAAAAAGAAAGGGGAACTGGCAAGGGTTAACACCACTATCTTTAACTTTGCTTCGAAATTGGGGAAGAAGCCCAATAATGCCATGATGCAACTCTATAATGCAAAATCAGTGGCAACTGCTGTCTATGGCAGTGAATTATGGGGCTATGTGGAAGGTGAACAGCTCCAGGTGGCTGAAAACACCTTTATGAAACGTCTTTTATGTGTCCCAACTGGCACATCTAATTTGGCAGTACACGAAGAATTGGGGGCAAAATACTTATGTGACATTTTTTCCTTGTGCCCTTTGATTTGTTGGGTAAAACTGTGGTTGAATCAGGACATTCCATTAACCCACCTGATTGTGAGAGATCTGGTATCCCTAGATAAGGCAATGTGCACCCCCTGGTTAAAATATTTGAAATCCTGTTTCTCTCGACTTGGTCATGTGGAGTTGTTTGAAAATCCTAGCAGGATTGTAAACGGGGATGTGGAGGCAATTAAGCGTGCCTTTTATATGGGGAGAAAGGTTCAACGAGAAGGTGTGGAGTTCCTGAAACCCAGTGTCAGGAAATATGTCATGTTAAAAACTTGTGAGTCAACGGAGCCATATTTGATGGGCTCATTTAGCTCCCATGAGAAGTTCTTGCTGACAAGGTTCAGGTTAAATATCTTTCATCATCTGTTAATGAGACCTAAAACAGACATTTTTTATAAGGTTGCAGCTCCCTGTGGCTGCGACGGAAAGTCTCCACAGGATATGCTGCATTTTATATTTTTAAGTAAATTTTATGAATACCCGCGCAAACGCTATCTGGTTCCTCTTTTAAAGAAACTTAATTTTAATCAGATCAGACCAGCATTAACGTATTTACAACTTTTGTATAGTGACAGTGTTCTCCATGTAACTGAATTTTTAAAAGTGTCCGTTAAATTGAGAATTTGTATGGATCAATGAGGTTGCCTTCCTACTGTTTGATTGCCTCATCTACTTCAGGAACTTATTATATGGACTATATCATATCTTGCACTATTTGCATTTTATTAATCATGAACTCATTGTACGGTATTGGGGAAATTTTGTTTCTTCTTTTTGGACGTTATTGTGACACTATTTAATATCTGTTTTAATTGCAATGTTTTTATGTATACTTTATGGTTTGGGTCTAAACCGAAATAAAGTCTCGATTGATTGATTGATTGATTGACAGCTTTCTCAATCTGTGGACAGAATTGATTTGACCACTTCCATTTCTGTCTTTGGGATATGTTAGAGTATACAAAGATAGTTTGGGTAAAAAACAACATGAATTGTGCAAAGGTGTCCTTCATTAGCATTTCTAGACCTACCCCAGTCAATGTGCCTAGGTCATTGCCACCACAGTGCACAATCATGAGGTCAGGGGGTTGAAGATGCAAAAAGGTTTTAACCAAAGGCGTCAATTGGTGCCACTTTAATCCTCTCAGTCCAATCCATTTAATGTCCACATTTTGCAAAGCTAGGTCTTTGTCAATACCTCTGCTTTCAGCATACCTGTTGCACCAGAAACCATAGCTGTGCCCAACAATCCACACTGAAGGCATCTTGAAGGATGTCTGGAAGTAATGAAAAGATATCTGTAGCTGAGGTAGTCAGTTGGTAGGATGAGACATATGTAAAATGGTGGACAAGATGCAGTTTTTAAAAAAGTAGAGAATTGACTGGCTGTTTAAGAACATTGTACATTCAAAAATAGGGTGTATTTTACTTTTTTTTAAAACCATATTTCTTATTGGTTAGTAAAAAATGTTTGAAAGGTACAATAGAAAGGATAAGATCATACTTTGCAGAGTCAACCACACCTGCTGTTTGAATTGGCAACATTGTGTGGTGAACTTGAAAATATGGTGAGCTTGTGACCTATTAGTTAATTTGAATGTTCCATGAACTGTTACTATTGTAACTGGCATGAAGCAGAATGGGGTAAGGGTTGAAAATTTACTGTGTACTTAAAATGTGAAATTGTAACTTATATATAAGTGAAATCTTATTAAAGTAAGATTTCCCAAGTCAGTAGTATGTTTAGAAGTGGTGCGCTGTTAAAAAGTAGTCATGTTCTTATTTGTAATATATTTTTGAACTCCTGTATGGATTTGTGACTCCAAAAAATTCCAGAACCAGTGGGGGTACTTTTAGAAGTCAGTTGGTAAGGGTTAATATGTCTAACCAATAGAAATGTGTTTTTGAATTTGAAAAAATGTGGGAAGCAATATGATTTGTTACTCATATTTATTTGTGTAGAGAAAGAGAGGGAAACTTTGCCATTACTGGTTTTGCTTTCCTCAGAGTAGTGCATTACATTGATTGTGTTTATAAGAAATTCTTTTATGAGTTTCTGATATTTAAAATTCTACAAATCAATTTGGATGATGAGTTATAAATTTGTGAGGCGTATTATGTGTTTTTTTTATTTTTTAGTTAAATAATTAACCAAGAACCTTGTTGTTTGAAATACATTAGTACATGTAGAGATGTTTATTGTAGTTTGTTTTATTTTAGTTAAATGCTGTTTGAAATAGATTCTGTATAGTATTATGTGTATATTGGAATATGGATTAGTGATTATGATAGTTTGTTTTAGTGTGTGGATATGTACATGTGTAGTATACCGCATAATTTTAGCTGTTGGTTTAAATTAGGAGGTGGAGTCTGTGAAGTTTTAAGGTTTTCATGGATTTCTGTCCTAAGTATGTTTCTACTTGTTTATGTATTTTCATATGTTTTATACATTTTAAGGTGCATGATGTATGACAAAGAGCTGTTGTTGCTTTTTATGTGGTAGGGTCTAGACTGTGAGTACTAGTAGAATAGTGATGATGCAGCACAAAAGTGTGGTTTGAAAGATGTTCACATAATTTGTTATTTATTAGGCATCTTTTTACTAGTGTTTAGAAAGGAATAGTTGAATGATGCGACATAATTTCAGATAGAATCGATGCTGCTGTATAAATGTGTGGTTTGAAATATGCTCATGTCAGGTGTTATTAATTAGGCTTCTTTTTTTAGTCTGTAGGAAGGTATAGTTGACTGATGCCGTATAATTTTAGATAGAATGGTGATGATTCAGCATAAAACTGTGGTTTAAAAGATGCTTACATAGGGTGTAATTAATTAGGCTTCTATTTTGTAGCCTGTAGAAAGGTATAGTTGAATGATGCTGCATAATTTTAGATAGCATGAAGAAGATGCAGCACAAAAGTGTCATTTGAAAGATACAATCATTTAGTGAGAATCTATGTAGTTATTTAGTCAGTAAGGTATTACTCATGTACTTATGTTATCACCCAGGCACTACTGCTGCACTCTTTGAATTATGGAAGAACTACCTTTGTAATCATGTAATCAAGTAGTCATGTTGTTATGAAATCACCCAGGCACTACTTTCACACTATTGTATTTACTCAGGCTCCACCTCAGTAATCCTGCATTCACCCAAGAAGTACCCATGCACTTATAAAATCACCCAGTTACTTGGTATGTAGTCATGTCAATCCCTAGACATTGTCTCTATAGTCATGCAATCAGTGTGATGTTATCTACATAGTCCTTTAATCCCTTTGCACTCTTTCAATCACATACATACTTTTCTTGTACTTATGTATTACTCAGCCAGTAGTCATGTTCTTTTATGATCATCCAGTCACTACCTTTCCACACCTGTAATTATTCAGGCAGTATCTTACTAGTTCAGTAATCACCCAGGTGGTACTCATGAACTTATCAAATCACCCACTCACTTGCTATCTACTTCAGTAATCCCCCAGATATTACCCTTGCAGGCAAGGAATCACTCAGGGTCTAGTTATGTACTACCCCTACAGTTATGCAATCATACAGGCTGTTGCTGTGCAGTTATGTAATTACCTACACACTACCGTTGCAGCTGTCGAATCACACATGCCTTTCTGTTGCAATCATGTATTCACCTACGCAGTACTCAATCACTCATCTATGCCTTCAGGTGCTATTTATACACTTATCCATAGACTCAACATGTGTGTTTGCACTCATGAAATTAGCCAGTCACTTTTCATCTTGTCCTGTACTTACTAAGTGACTACCCTTGCACTCATACAATTACCCAATGAGTCTCCTTTGAGTGTTGGAATCACTTAGTGAGATCTAATACGTGTCTCAGTTTCTAGGTTTCAACAGATTTCAGAAATATTGTATAAATATTTCTCTTACATATCATGATGAGTTGATAACGTATAGAGATATGTATGCAAGCTTTTAACAATATGGACACGCTTATAGTTGAGTTATATAATAGTGTGCTGCTTTATTTTTGGCTAGGCCGAACTCTCATGCACTTATAACACACCCAAGTACTCGCCATGCAGGCTTTACATATGCAGTGCTGTAATCACTCAGGCATTACTGCTGCACTGATGCAATCATTTACACAGTATCTATAAAGTTATGCAATTACTAAGGTATTACTCATGTACTTATGTAATCACCCAGGTGCTCCTGCTGCACTCTTTGAATCATAGAGGCACTACCTTTGTACTCATGTAATCACTCAGCCAGTAGTCATGCTGTTATGAAATCACACAGGCACTACTTTCACACTTTTATTTACCCAGGCTCTACCTCAGTAGTCCTGCAATCACCCAAGAAGTACCCATGCACTTATAAAATCACACAGTCACTTGGTATGTAGTCATGCCAATCCCTAGACATTCTCTCTGTAGTCATGCTACCAGTGAGATGTTATCTATGTAGTCCTTTCATCCCCTTGTACTCTTTCAATCACATATGCACTTTTCTTGTACTTATGTAATCACTCAGCCAGTAGTCATGTACTTTTAAAATCACCCAGTCACTACTTTTCCACACCTGTAATCACTCAGGCTGTATCTTAGTAGTTCAGTAATAACTCAGGCGGCACTAATGAACTTATAAAATCACCCACTCACTTGTTATCTACTTCAGTAATCCCCCAGATATTACCCTTGCAGGCAAGGAATCACTCAGGGTCTAGTTATTTACTACCCCTACAGTTATGCAATCATGCAGACTGTTGCTGTGCAGTTATGTAATTACCTACACACTAACCTTGCAGTTGTCGAATCACCCATGCCTTTCTGTTGCTTTCATGTATTCATGTAGGCAGTACTCAATGACTCATCCGTGCCTTCAGGTGCTATTTATACACTTATTCATGCACTCAATGTGCATGTTTGCACTCATGAAATTAGCCAGTCACTTTTCATCTTGTCCTGTACTTACCCAGTTACTACCCTTGCACTCATACAATTACCCAAGGAGCACCCATTGAGTGTTGGAATTAGTGATATCTATTACGTGTCTCAGTTTCTAGGTTTCAACATATTTCAGAAATATTGCATGCATATTTGCTTTACAGAGCATGATGAGTTGATAACGTAGTGAGATATGTATGTGTCCTTTTAACAATATGGAGACACTTATAATTGAGTTATCTAATTGTGTTCTGCTTTCATTTTGGCTAGGCCAAACTCTCTTGCACTTATAAAAACACCCTAAGTACTCGCCATGCAGACTTACAATAATGCAGGCGTTACGTTTGCAGTGCTGTAATCACTCAGGCATTACTGCTGCACTGCTACAATCATTTACACAGTATCTATGTAGTTATGCAATCACTAAGGTATTACTCACATACTTTTGTAAAGACCCAGGCACTACTGCTGCACTCTTTGAATCATGGAGGCACTACCTTTGAACTCATGTAATCACTCAGCCAGTAGTCAGGCTGTTATGAAATCATCCAGGCACTACTTTTGCACACTTTTATTTACTCAGGTTCCACCTCGGTAGTCCTGCAATCACCAAAGAAGTACCCATGCACTTATAAAATCACCCAGTCACTTGATATGTAGTCATGTCAATCCCTGGACATTCTCCCTGTAGTCATGCAATCATTGAGATGTTATCTATGTAGTCCTTTCATCTCCTTGTACTCTTTCAATCACATTCGCAGTTTTCTTGTACTTATGTAATCACTCAGCCAGTAGTCATGTACTTTTAAAATCACCCAATCACTACCTTTCCACACCTGTAGCCACTCAGGCTGTATCTTAGTAGTTCAGTAATCACCCAGGTGGTACTAATGAACTTACATAATCATCCACTCACTTGCTATCCACTTTAGTAATCCCCCAGATATTACCCTTGCAGTCAAGGAATCACTCAGAGTCTACGTATGTACTACCCCAACTGTTATGCAATCATGCTGGCTGTTGCTGTGCAGTCATGTAATTACCTACTTTCGCACTCTTTTATTTACTCAGGCACTACCTCAGTAGTCCTGCAATCATGAAAGAAGTACCCATGCACTTATAAAATCACCCAGTCACTTGGTATGTAGACATGTCAATCCCTAGACATTCTCCCTGTATTCATGTAATCAGTTAGATGTTATCTATGTAGTCCATTAATCCCTTTGTACTCTTTCAATCACACACGCACTTTTCTTGTACTTATGTAATCACTCAGCTAGTAGTCATGTACTTTTAAAATCACCCAGTCACTACCTTTCTACACCTGTAATCACTCAGGCTGTATCTTAGTATTTCAGTAATCACCCAGGTGGTACTAATGAACTTATAAAATCACCCACTCACTTGCTATCTACTTCAGTAATCCCCCAGATATTACCCTTGCAGGCAAGGAATCACTCAGGGTCTAGTTATGTACTACCCCTACAATTATGCAATCATGCAGGCTGTTGCTGTGTAGTCATGTAATTACCTATACACTACACTTGCAGTTGTCAAATCACCCATGCCTTTCTGTTGCTTTCATGTATTCACCTAGGCAGTACTCAATGACTCATCTATGCCTTCAGGTGCTATTTATACACTTATCCATGCACTCAATGTGTATGTTTGCACTCATGAAATTAGCCAGTCACTTTTCATCTTGTCCTGTACTTACCCAGTGACTACCCTTGCACTCATACAATTACCCAAGGAGCACCCATTGAGCGTTGAAATTACTTAGTGAGATCTATTACGTGTCTCAATTTCTAGGTTTCAACATATTTCAGAAATATTTTATTTTTCTTTTACATATCATGATGATTTGATAAAATATATAGATATGTATGTGTGTTTTTAACAATATGGAGACACTTATAGTTGAGGTACGTAATAGTGTGCTACTTTATTTTTGGCTAGGCCGAACTCTTATGCACTTATAAAAACACCCAAGTACTCGCCATGCAGTATTACAATGATGCAGGCGTTACATATGCAGTGCTGTAATCACTCAGGCATTAGTGCTACACTGATGCAATCATGTACACAGTATCTATGTAGTTATGCAATCACTAAGGTATTACTCATGTACTTTTGTAATCACCCTCGCACTACTGCGGCATTCTTTGAATCATGGAGGCACTACCTTTGTACTCATGTAATCAGTAGTCATGCTGTTATGTATGACTTTCTGTTGCATTCATGTATTCACTAGGCAGTAATCAATGACTCATCTATGCCTCCAGGTGATATTTATACACTTACCCATGCACTCAGTGTGTATGTTTGCACTCATGAAATTAGCCAGCCACTTTTCATCTTGTCCTATACTTACCCAGTGACTATCCTTGCACTCATACAAATACCCAAGGAGCACCCATTGAGTGTTGGAATTACTTATTGAGATCTATTACGTGTCTCAGTTTCTGGGTTTCAACATATTTCAGAAATATTGTATACATATTTCTTTTACATATCATGATTTGATAACGTAGAGAGATATGTGTTCGTGCTTTTTAACAATATGGAGACACTTATAGTTGAATTATGTAATAGTGGGCTGCTTTAATTTTGGCTAGATCAAACTCTCATGCACTTATAAAAACACCCAGGTACTCGCCATTCAGTCTTGCAAAGATGCAGGCGTTACATATGCAGTACTATAATCACTCAGGCATTACTGCTACACTGATGCAATCATTTAGGCACTATCTAGGCGTAGGTTGCCTTTTTATGCACCTCATTTATTTTTTACTGTACACCTCTTACATCTCTCTGCACTGTTTTTGCGTCTTTCTGCACCTCTATTCCTTCTTTCTGCACTTCTTTTGTGCCTTTCTGCACCTGTCTTGCTTCTTTCTGCATCCATTTTACCTCTTTCTGCAGTTCTGTTGTCTTCTTCTGCACTTAACTTGCCTCTTTCTCCAACTCTCTTGTGTCATTGTGCATTTCTTCTACTCCTTTCTGCACTTCTCTTACCTCTTTTTCCAGCTCTGTTGGTTCTTTCTGCACATCATTTGCTTCGTTCTGCATTTCATTTGCCTTTTTCTGTACCCCTCTTGCCTCTTTATGTAGCTCTGTTAGTTCTTTCTACACTACTTTGTCTTCTTACTGTACCTCTGTTCCAAATTTCTGCATCCCTCTTTCCTTTTTCTGTACCCGTCTTCCCTCTTAATGCACTTCTTTTGTGTTACTCTGACCACCTGTTCCTTCTTTCTGTACCTCTTTTATATATAATTATTTTAATAATATTACATTATTTTAAAAAGTCTTTTTTTCAGATATTTTCCATTATTATTAAGAAAGATTCACCATGAGAAAAAAATCGCAAAAGAACAATGGAAACAGGACTATTTAAAGGAGAGAAAAAAGCAGGAATTAGATGAACTACAACATGTGGCAGTGAAGAAAAAGTCTTGTGGTAAGTGAACAAAAGAATTTGTTAAAAGACTTTTTGGAACTGGAAATAATTTTGAAAATGCAGAAAATAGAAAGAATAATTCTAGAACGAAGAAGAATGAAATGAAAAAAGGACAAATTAATGGCAAATCATGTTCTGATAAAACAATCTATGTTGAAAGAAGGATAAAACAATATCATGATATAAGGAAACGTATGAATAAAAGTAGAGTACTACAAAATGTATTGAAATATTGCAAGAAATATTAAAAAAGAGATTGAAAATATAGTCGAAAAGTCTTTTGAATTGAAAAGAAGATTGTTTATTTTAGTTTTTAAGAGAATGCGAACATTAGATAAACCAATGCATTTTATGAATCACAAAAGTAAAAGGAAAAGGCAAATTAACAGAACTAACTTTTGTTAAAAGAATTTGAGTGAATGGAAGCACACTTCTAGTTCAGAACCTTTTTTTAATCAAGAGAGCTATTTTTAAAACAATACGTTAGTTCACGCAGTTTATACCAGTGGTCGTGCTTATGAAGTGAAGAACGGTTGTGCAATTGAAAAAGAAAAGGTGGTTCCTAGAAATGTGGAATAAGTGATAGCTGAAGAAGTTCAAGGGAGACGTTCTCAAGACCCAGTGTATACATGGGATTGTAGTATATGACAGAAGTTTATAGATATTTTGCAAACTTTCTTACGAGAGTATAGTAAAAAAAAGTATTAAATAAAAGATTAAGATGTTGCAAGGACTAGATCCTTGTAAAGTGAGAAAAAATACTGGCTTGCAAAGTCATTCTCTGGCTTGTCTTTCGAGAAAAGGGTGTCAAAGTGTTTTTCATCATTTGAGAATGTTAGCAGTACATCACTTTGCAATGCGGAAGTTAGTAAGAAGATTGTACTGTGTAAAAAGTCCTGCATTATTTTTAAGTGAAATAAACACTGCTCTTTTGCATGGGAAAAGTATCGGATGTAAAAAAAGTTTGTGATGATATTGAGTTTTGTTTCTTCAGTACTGGAGAAGAGTGTACACAAAGTGAGAGTTTGATAAGTGTAATTGTTGAAGAGGAGGTGGAAGATAGTACAACTGAGAAGTTTGTAGAAGAAATTACAAAGTTAAAGGTCATTTGTTCTGAAAAACCAAACTATATTTGTATTTGTTGTCAACGTACTCACTATTGAACAAACTAGGAATGTTGATCTGTATTTAAAAAGTGAAAAGGAAAACAATGATAAGTGGAATGAATTTGGTACTTATTTGTTTGTTGAAGGTGTTTTTCAGTTGGGTATTCATCAACGTATTTGTAAATATTTTTACAGCAAATTAGAAGAGAAAAAAATGCCAGCTAGAGATGTACATAACCTAGCGTTGGTAGCTCTTCCTGCAGAAATTGTAGATTTAAATATGTATGAGTCCATTCTGATTCAATCTGTGCACCCATTTCAGGATATTGTTTGTATGGAGCCTAAAACAGGTAAGCTGCCTCCATCAGATTTACAAAGAGGCTTAAAAGGAAGAGTTGTGTATTTACCTTTAGATTTAAAGAAACATATTGAAACTATTGGTGTAGACGGAGAGGAAACTGAATCTGTAGTTATTCTATTTAATGGTGTTCCAACAAAGAGTCAGAAAACATGGCAAGAGCTAGTAGATGTCATCAAATTTCAAAAGGCTACGTTATTATCTCATAAAAAACAATCTTTATTACATAAATTTATATCTGGAAGAAGAAGAAATAGTTTTAGGAGATGATAGCGAAATTTCAAGTGGTCAAATTGAAAAAGTGGACATCTCCAGGAGTGAAGAAATGTATGAACATTATATTGTACATCCTTTACATTCAAAGGAAGTGATTGGAAATACTATTGAATTATTCCAAATGAAGAAAGCAAAGGGAACTCTTATGAGTGTTTGGAAAAGAAGTTTAGAAGCCCATTATTTTCCACAGCTCTTCCCCACTGGAAAAGGTGGACGATATGATGAACGAGCTGTGCAGATTCCATCTTCAGAGTATCGTACCACAAGATTGTACTCAGAAGATCCAAGATTTCGACAATATATTCGATATATATTTCATCTTTTGTTTCAAAGTGACTTGTCTGGACTTTCATATGCAGTGAACCACATAATAAAAACAGGAGTTAATCTTTAACATGTTTCTGCGAAGGAATTCATGGACAAAGTACAACAGAGAGACGATCATTTAGAATCTCAATTGATTAATTTGATGGTGTGTCAACGTGGTACTAATGAGTATTGATATTGTCGTCATAGAGAATTTAAAATGTATGTTAAGGAACTTAGTAACCCCTACATGGTTTGTTACGCTAAGCTGTGCTGAATACGCACGGACGATTTACTTGAGTTTGTTCGAGAAGCAAATTCAAATATTAAAAAACATTGAATTCAAGACAGCTGGATAACAGTGTTCCTTGGATCCTGTAAATATGTGCAGATATTTTAATCATAGGTTTCGAGCTATGATGTCTTTTATCTGTAATAAAAACAACCCAACTCTTGGAGAAGTTATTGATTTCTTTTTGAGAAAGAAGTACCAAGCTAGAGGTGCTCCTCATATACATATGCTTTTATGGATCAAGGATGCACCTAAATTTGGAACTGATTCTGATGAGACTGTTTTATCTTTCATTGAAGATTATGTTACATGTGGTATCCCAAAAACAGGAGAAGAAAATACCTTAAGACAACAAGTTTTACAGTTTCAAACTCATCGATGTGGGAAATATTGTCGATGGAAATACAAGTAAAAGGAAAGATTTTATACAACATGTCATTTTGGATTCCCAATTCAGTAATTTCCAAAGGAAGAGTCAACAGTTTCATGTCAGCAGTGAGGCATACTATAACTCGAAAATCTCCACAGAATACTTACAATATAAAAAGAAGTGTAGATTCAAAGTATATTGATGAATACAATCCAGTGATTTTTACGATGTGGAATGCAAATATGGATATCCAGTATGTTGCAGATAATTGGATTGCTGTTGCTCGCTATGTTACATCATATATAACAAAATCTGAAAAGACGGAGTTGAAAGAAATGTGGGAAGAAGTTTCACAAGAGAAGAGTCTTAGTAACAAACTGTACAGCTTTAGTTTGAAGATGCTTTCCCATTAAGAGATTGGATCCTACGAATGTTCGGATCAGTTGACGTCTGCAAGTTTATATTCAAAGTCAAGAGGAATCATTTGGGTAAGTCTAAGTCTTGCTGCAAGACGAAATCAAGTATTAAAATCTGTACAAGTAATTGAATACTTAGCATTAAATGAATTGGAAAGTACAGATATTGTAAAAGCAAACATGTTGGATATGTACTATCCTAAAAGAAGTCCACATCTGAAAAACATATGTCTTCATGAAGTACTGCAATATTACAGCTTTAAGAGAAATGTTACAGAAAATATAAATGAAGAAAAATATGCAGTGATTGGATGTGATGGATGTTTAGTAAAACATGCCAAAGGAAATCTTATTAATCACAATAAACTCAGTTGTGATACTCCAGATAAAAGAGAATGTTTCTATTTAGGACTTCTGCAACTCTTCAAGCCTTGACAAACTGAAATGGAAATGGAATTACTGGGAGATTTTGAGTGTTTTAATGCATGTAATGATAGCATTCAATGCACATTTTTTCCAAATTATTTACAAATGTTGAATGAAGAGATAGAACAATAAACTACTATTGCAGCGGAAATTGCTAGAGACAGTTCTCAAGATATTCAAAGTTCTGCTCCACTGAGTCAAGATCCACGAGGAGAACCAATTCTTGAAAATGAAGCAGCAATAGCCACGAGTGAAGAAAAAAACAGCAATGCAACAAGCACAACAGGATATTATGGAGTTGGGAAACTTAGAAGAACAACTAAATATTGAACAGAAAGAAATATATCAGCAAGTTACACAACAGATAGACCATAGTTTACTTCATGAAAAAAAAGAATGCAACTGCACATCATTTAAACCTATTCAGATGTACATCAGTGGTCAAGCTGGTACAGGAAAAAGTTTCTTAATTAAAATTTTGACCAGTTATCTACAGAAAACTACTGAATCACATTTATCTTGTGTTGTAACCGCTCCAACTGGGTTAGCAGCACACAGCTTTAAAGGGATTATGTTACATTGTTTACTAATGCTACCAGTTGAACATGAAAATAAGTTTCAAGAGTACTAAAAAAAATTAAACTTCTGATCATTGATGAGGTGAGCATGGTCTCAAACGTAATGCTTGCCTTTGTACATTTAAGAATTCAGTAGATTTTGAAAACAGATTATGATGTTTTCTTTGGAGGAAACATGTCATTGTATTTGGCAACCTACTACAACTTACTCCTGTAAAAGGGCAACCAGTTTTAAAACACTTGTGCATGAAGACATCTGGAAATCTTTGGGAAGTATTGGAAATGTCAACATTTGCGAACTTGTTTCCAAATAAAAATGTTGCTCCAGAATTAATATACAGAAAATTTGAAGAAAATAAATCTATAATTTGCCTAAAGCCAACATTGCAATTGTGTTCTACATTCAATCAAGAACTTTTGAAGCTGGAAAAACAACAAATAATGAAAATGGAAGCCTTTGATAAAATAGAACATAAAGGAATTACTATTTTTTTGTCAGAAAAATAAAAAACAAAATTGGATTCTTTGGAAAAGTCTACATCTAAGACTGCTGGTTTAGAAAAGAATTTATGTGTTTGTGAAACCTGTCGGGTAATTTTACGGAGTAATTTGGATGTAGAAAAAGGTTTAGTAAATGGAGCAATGGGAAAATGTGTTGATTTTGTTAATGATCCAAATAGAGATTGAAGAGGTAAAACAGATTGGACATAGTGGTGTTCATTTTTTGCTTGTTAAAGACTTGTATGTTTTAGTAAAAAACAGTTTCCTCTTACTTTAGTATATGCATTGAGCATTCATAAATCTCAAGGTTTAAGTGTAGACAGTGCTTTGGTAAACATTAGGAGTACAGTGTTTAAAGAGCGTATGGCATATGTTGCCTTGTCTCGAGTAAGAAAATTATCTGGATTGTATTTAATTGATTTTGATGAGAGAAAGATTAGTGCAGATGCAAATTGTGTAAGAGAGTATAATCGGTTAAGAAGACTATATGTTCCTACTTAGGTGAATATCCCGTGTACGAAAAGCATGTAGTATGTCCAAAACGAACATATGAGAAACACTCTAGTGAGGTTGGAAAGAAGAAATCAAGTAAATGTTGAGGCTCCAAAGAAAATGAAAATGATGAGATTGTATGATACCAGTTAGAAAATAGTTCAGGTATCAACTGCTATGCTAATGTAATTGTGAACGATGTGTTTTTTCTAGAAAATCTTATCATCAATTTATGGAGAATCGAGAAAAAAGATTTAGTCTTTTTTGTATTAAATTTTTGAAAAATTGACAACTGATAAAACTAAAATCCAAACTGCTTCTGGCATTCGCCATATTTTGGATATATGTTCTGGTTCTTCGCAGTTCACACTTAATGTACAACAAGATGCTCAAGAATTTCTTATGTTTATACTTGCAGTATTGGAAGGTGAAGGAATACAAATTGAAAATCTGTTTGGAGTACGTTACAGATGGGATCATAAATGCGAAGTCTGTTCATTTTCTTCTACCACTTCATGCATGCCTTACCGAGATTATGACCTGGATGAATCACAGCATCCTGAAAATCAATACAGATAAGACGGAGGTTATCGAGTTTGGTCAGGGCCGATCCCTGTGGAATGATTCCTGGTGTCCGGTGGTAGCGGGGGAATGCCTCTGCCCCGTCCCTAAGGTTAGAAACCTCAGAGTCATCTTGAATGACCAGTTAAACTTTTCTGCGCAGGTAAACAGCCTAACCTCTTCCTGTTCCTTTCTAATAAAAATCTTGAGAAAGATATTTCCTATCATCTAACAGGAATTACAAAAAGACAGTGGTGGTGGCTCTCTTGTTATCCAAACTTGATTACTGCAATGCCCTGTTGTTGGGCATTGATAAATCCCAGATGAGAAAATTGCAGTCCTTACAGAATGCCGCCGTAAGGCTGCTTCTAAATATACCCAGAGGTCACTCAACTTTGGCAGGAATTAAGGCATTGCATTAGCTCCCTGTGCAGCAGCTCGTGGAATTCAAGGCTTTATGCCTGGTTCATAAAGCACTTTATGGGGGAGGGGCCAGGGACATCCAAAACATTTTTTTACCCTATACCCCCTCTCGTGCTCTTAGGTCCAGTAATCTAGGCCTTCTCCAGATTGATAGGACTAGGCGGGTAAGATGGGGCGGCAGAACTTTTTCAAACTGTACGGCAAAGTTATGAAACAGAATGCCAATAGCCATGAGATTCCAACCAAATCGACAGTCCTTCAGGAAGGATTTGAAAACGTGGCTGTTCACTTCGATCTAGTTCCCAGGTAACCCAGGCTGTACCATTTTCACATACACCAGCGCCAAGACGCCATGGCATTCAAGCGCTATACAAGCATATATCCTATCCTATCCTACTACTGAAATAGACACTGAACGATTCATATGTTTGACAATACCAGATTGCAACACAGTGTCTTTTAACAAATTAGTAAAATCAACTAATCAAGATATGAAATGAACTGAGGGGGCGTGGCTTGAGCTGCCACAAGATGGCTGCATCCGGCTGAGGATCCGTGTTGCGAGTGGAACCTCTATGTTTACCGGAGCTGACTCGAGGACTCTCGAGGGCAATGGACTGGCTGCTTTTGAGGAGCGGGCACGGGGGCACAGGTAGGTGTTTTTCTTTTTCCTTTTAGAGCTGCCTATCGCCCTGTCTCCTCCGCGCCATTTGTGAGGCCAGTTTTTTTTTACCTCACCAGGCAGACACTTTTAATCTGAGGCGTTTTCACAGGTTTGGTTTGCCTTAAAATATGAGGTAGCTGTGTCTGAGTTTGGGCGTCACATTCAACGTTCCTCTGACTTTTGTTTTGCAGAAGAAGGTACTTTTTTACTATCTGGTGGTGACTGTTATTAGAGGTATTCTCCACTGTGTTCCTTAGCTACCTTGGGCATCCTCTGGGCAGTATCTATCTCCTCCTTCTTATGGCGCCCTCTTCTTCCCTTGTACAGAAAAGCACCTCAACCCTCAGAAGAGTTCCGCAATGACGGAATGCATATCCAGAAGAAAAAGAGTATCTTTCCTTCTCTTTCCCTCCTGTCTCTTATCTTTTTTGTCTCTCTGTCTATATTCTTTTAATTTCTTCAGCATATTGTCTCAGATTATTTCCACCTTTCTTTTCTCTTTGGTTCATTACTACTCTATAATTCTTTTTTAAGCTACCATTTTAGCTTTAAGCTCCAAGATCTCGACTTTTCCATACACCTCAATTCCTTTGGAAAACACTTGCCCTCCCACGAGTTGCACCTCGCCCCCACACCCCATAATAGCTAAGCATAGCCTATCATCTGCAAATTCTCAGAAGCACTCGAATGCCACCCTTCTTCCACTTTCACTTCCCAGTAACCCTGCTATCTACACTATTCCGACCATCTCCTCTGTCAGAACCACTCATCCACCTAAACCCTCCAGAGCACCCTCATACAGGTACAATATCCCCATCACCCCTCATAGCCCAAGTGCCCCCGTCACCAAAACAGTCGCGACAGAGCTGCGCTGTATGCTCCACAACTGCAGATCTGCAATAAAACACAAACTTGAAATCTCCTATACCATCAACTTGCACAATATTGACATGCTCTTCCTCACAGAGACCTGGTTCAACGATACCTCTCACTCTATGTTTGATCTCCTTGTACCCACAGGCTACTCTATACTTAGAAATGACAGAATTGACAAAGTTGGGGGAGGTGTTGCAGTCATCTTAAGAAACTCCCTTCAACTTAAGGCTCTTCCTAACAACTCCTTCCACACTTTTGAATGCCTATCTCTTGAGCTTCAATTGCATCACCGCTCACCTCTCAGATTCCATGCTATTTACCACCCGCCTGGTAGCAGCCCTTCGTTTATGGAGGAACTCACGGACTGCATCAGCGACCAATACTCGCAAAGTGACAATCAGATCTTTGTGGGTGACTTCAATGTCCACTCGGACTCGCCTTAAGACACCTATGCGAATTTGCTGGCCACCTTCCTCTCTGCAAACGATCTTATCCAACACTGCACTGAAACAGCACACTCTAAGGGCACAACCCTGGACCTTGTTATTTCTAAAGCAGGCTTGCTGACCACCGCTACCCCTATTCATGTAGACTGGTCTGACCACCTCCTCATCCCATTCTCTCTTCACCTATCACACTCTATAACTCTTGGCCAGCCTAAGAGGGCTACTTCCTGGTTCCGTGACACTAAAAATATTGACCTCAGTACCCTCTGTGATTCTGCTTTGCTATCACTTCCAAGGCCAGACCCGGACCTAGATGTTAACGAACTCACCTCCCAATGCCTCACAGTCCTTGCAGTCTAAATCAATAATGTTGCTCCTCTCCAAAGCAAAAAGAAAAGGCCCACTCCCTCAGCACCTTGGTTCAACAAATCCCTCTATGAAGAAAGGAAGTTCCTAAGAGCCCTTGAGAAACAATGGAGACAAGCGCCCTCCACCGAAAATGTGGCCACGCTTCGTTCAGCAAGATCCAAGTACCACAAGCACATCTTCCTTGGAAAAGCGTCGCACTTCAAATCCCTCCTTGACTCAGCCAATTATAGACCCAAAAAACTATTCGACCTCATCAAGAACCCAAACAGCTCTCCCCAAACCTCCAAATTGGAGGATTCCACAAAGAAAGCAGCGGAATTTGCTATATTCTTTGACGAAAAGGTGAAATCACTTGTAGATCAGGTCATTCATCCTACCCCTACAGAGGAGCGCAAATCCTTAACCATTTGGCAAAACTTTGACCCCATCTCTGATGATGCCCTCCTTAAATGCATCCTCGATACAAAGCCCTCTAACCATTCTCTTGACCCCAGCCCTAGTGCCATTGCCATTGACTCCTATACCCATTCTCTTTCCTATTGGACCACTCTGGTCAACCTCTCCCTCAGTCAAGCCTCCCTTCCTGTTTCCTTCAAAACTGGGCAGGTCACCCCTCTGCTTAAAAAACCCACAGCTGATGCGAACGACCTCAACAACTACCGTCCCATCACTAACCTACCCTTTCTTGCGAAAATCACAGACAAATGTGTAGCGAAACAACTCTCTCGCCATATCAAGGACAATGATCTTCTTGACAATTTCCAGTCCGGCTTCATTCAAAACTGCAGCACTGAAACAGCCCTGCTGCTAGTGATTGATGACGCGCTGCGGACACTCGATTCAGGGGACTCTTGTCTTCTAATTCTTCTTGACCTTTCTGCAGCCTTTGACACTGTCAATCACAACACTCTCCTTAACACTCTTCAACAGAGAATGGGCACGGAGGGCACTGTGCTCAAATAGTTTGCCTCCTTCCTCTCTGATAGATCCCAAATGATCAAAATAGCGAACAGTCTTTCATCTCCTCTAGTGGTCAGTCAAGGTGTTCCTCAAGGCTCTATACTTGCACCCACACTGTTCAATCTCTATTTAGAACCGTTGGGAAATCTCCTGAGTAAATCCGGGATCCACTATCATCTATATGCGGACGACACTCAAATCTACCTTAAGGTGGCCTCCACTCATGATCTCTCCTTCCTTAGCTCTACTCTCGACTCCATTCAAAACTGGATGTTAACTCATCAACTCATCCTGAATCCCTCCAAAACAGAATTCCTCCTCCTCTCCTCCTCACTTTCTCCTCCCCCAGTGCAATCATGGTTGGATCAGATCAATCTACTGAACAATAAACCCATCATTGTCGAGAGCGCAAAATCCCTTGGTGTCATACTCGACAAAAAACTCAATCTACTCTCCCACATCGATTCCATTGCAAAGTCTGCTCGATACCAACTGCGCCTTCTTTGGGGGATTTGTCGCTTCTTCCCGGAGAACGACCTTAAAACCCTGGTCCAATCGCTGGTTCTCTCCAGATTGGATTACTGCAATTCTCTTCTTACTGGCCTCCCTAAATCTCACCTTTCCCCCCTGAAGTCTGCTCTCCATTCAGCAGCTCGTTTCATATATGGGGCCAAAAGAAGCGACCACATCACACCCATTTTATCCACCCTCTGTTGGCTTCCCATAGAGGCAAGATCTATCTACAAGACTGCATGTATCACCCACAAAGCCTTGCACTCCTCCTCCCCTCGCTACCTGGTGAATAAACTGAAACTCTCTGGAGGCTCCAGACCATCACGTAATGCAGAAAATGTATTGCTTGAACCTCCACTTTCATGAAGGAAAGATCGATGGCCTAATCCTTTTCAGGCAACGCGGTGAGAATCTGGAACTCACTTCCGCCTCAGCTTCGGACCACCGCCTCTTCCCAGGCCTTTAAAACTGACCTCAAAGCTCTCCGCCTTCAAAGACACTTCCAAATTTAATTCACGCCCTCTATTTTCTGAAGGAAGTCATTCCAGTATAGGAAATTCTGTTCTCCTTGCCTATAAAAGTGCATTCCCAGTGTGTTTTTGTGTTTTGAGTGTCTGCCATTTAGTGCAGTATTATACCTCTACTTGTACTTTGTACTCTTTTGTAACATGCACACGTCACCTTTCCTTTTGTAACGTATCATTTGCTACCTCTTGTATTTTGTTTGCTTTTGATACATGCACAACGGCCACCACTGCCTCATGTAACGTAACTTTTGTTTTAGTGTTTTGAGTGTCTGCCATTTATTGCAATTTTTTTACCTCTACGTGTACTTTGTATGCTCTTGTAACCTGCACACGTCACTTTTTCCTTTTGTAACGTATCGTTTGCTACCTCTTGTATTTTATTTGCTCTTGATACTTGCACAATTGTCATTATTGCCTCATGTAACGTAACATTTGTTTTTGTAACATGCTCACTTGTAATTTTTCTCCTTATGTATCATTACTTTGCCTATTGTGAAGCGCTCTGACACCTTCGGGTAAAGTCCGCGCTATATAAAAACTCATTAAATAAATAAATAAATAAATAAAATACTATTCACTTTCCTGCATACCATTTTACTTCTTGATTTCCAAGTTTTCGCATGTTTTCATCTCATTTTTACCAGTTTTAAAAGGCATTAATTGTACTTAATGTTCTCTTCTTGTTATTCTGACTGATAATGTTCGTATAGTTTCCTGGAATGTGAAAGGTCAGCGTAATCCTGTTAAGAAGCAGAGGGTACTTACTCATTTATCTAGGCTGAATTGTAAAATTGCGATGCTCCAAGAGACTCATCTTAATGAAAATGATATCAACTCTCTCAAAAGGCAATGGGTAGGCCATGTTTATTGTTCCCCTACTAAGGATATGAAAAATGGAGTGGAGACCTTAGTTCATAAGTCCCTTTCTCTTGTTCTAGAAAAGGAGGAGAAGGATGTTGATGGTAGATGGCTTCTTCTACATCTGACTATAAATGGTTCCCCTATCTCTCTTCTTAACATATACAGCCCCACTGGTGTTGACTCACAATTCTGGCAGTCCATGTCTCACTCTCTTCATTCATGTCCTGATGCTAATTTACTGGTGGGTGGGGATTGCAATCAGGTCATGGATCCCTTCATGGATAGAAAATCTACTGCTAGATATATCCCCAACAAAATGCAAAAAACCTTTATGACTATCATTCGCTCGAGGGTTTTGGTGGATGCTTGGAGGATGTTTCACCCGGACACATTAGAATTCACTTTTTTTTCTCCTACCCATAATTCTTCATCCATAACAGATTATATTTTTTAAGTCCTCTTCTACTCCCTCATCTAATTAATGCTGATATTGGGTCTATTCTTATTTCCAATCATGCCCCCATTCTGATTAATTTAGATCTCTCTTCCAAGCCCTCCAAACCTTGCAGATGGCATTTCAACAATTATTTACATAAAAGATCTTATTTTTTTTAGCTTTTCAAAGAGTTTTTCCGGACTTCTTCCTTAGGATGGTTACTCCCGATATCTCTTTCCACACTATCTGGGATGTCTTTAAGGCTACAGCCAGAGGTTTCATTATTGATTACGTTGCAGCTAAAAAGAAACAATGCATCAGAGACTCAGTTTCCTTGTCAGCCTCCAATAAGCAATTGGAGCATGCCTATTTTTCTTCTAACACTGAGGATACACTTAAGAAACTAGTCCAAGCTAAATTGTGTTTTAATAGAAAATCGACGGAAGATGCTTCTGGGGTCCTACTTAAAGTTAACTCTAAATTTTATGGTGGCCACAACAGAGCTGGCAAACTGCTTGCGAATTACCTGAGTGTAAAATTCCAAAGATCTAAAATAACTAATATTATAGATGATGATGGTGTTAACCATTTTAAGGATGAGTAAATATTAAACTGCTTTAAGGATTTCTATAAGACTTTATACACTCCTGAATCTTCTCCTTCTGACACGGCCCTGGAATCTTTTTTTTAAGCGCTCCCTCCCCGTTCTTCCCCCTCGCCTGATTGCTCTGTACTAAAAAAAGACCTATCCCTCTCTAAAATTAAGTCAGCCCTAGCTTAATTACCTAAGGAGAAATCCCCCGGCCCAGATGGTTTTATGGCCAAGTTTTATTCTTGCTTTTCTCAGATTCTTCTCCCTCACCTCTTATCTTTATTCCAAAACTTTATTTCTCATAAGGAGGTTTGTGGCTCCTTTCTTGAAGCCATGATCTGTTCAATTCCCAAAAAGGACAAAGATCCTTCTTCATGTGCTTTAATTAATTTAAACTGAAAGATTTTTGCTAAGGTTCTTGCTCTGCGTATTAATAAAGTTATTCCTGACATAATTGGCTACAAGCAGACAGGGTTTTTCAAGGGTAGAATGCTTGCGGATATTTCTAAAACTTTTTAAAATATTACACATCTAGCTTCTAAAAGTTCCTCCCCTGTTGCAACTATTACCTTGGACGCGGAAAAGGCTTTTGACCGCATTCACTGGCTTTTTATGATGCGCGCACTCAAGTGGCATGGTTTTGGTCCTGGTATGTTATCCCTTATCAATTTGTTATATTCTTCCCATACTACTTCAGTTCTTTTAATGGATTTCAATCTCCTTACTTTACTCTCCAGCGAGGCACTCTCCAAGGCTGCACTCTTTCACCTTTGCTTTTCATTCTATCTCTTGAACCTTTTCTCCATTTCCTTAGACATTCTTCTGCTTTTCGGGGCTTTACACACTAATCGATTGAAATTAAGGTCACTGCATATGCAGATGATATTCTGTTATATCTCTCTGATCCTTCTACTTCTTTACCCACCTTCACAGATCTTTTATCTTCCTATGCTACCTTGTCCGGTTATAAATTAACATTTTCTAAATTTGAAGTCCTTCCACCAAATAAGTATTGTTTAAGAAGTATGTTTTGGAATAAAATATTCCTCCTCAATTGCTAGAACGGTTCAGCTTAATCTGGATGATGTTCTATTAAAAATATCTGGCATGGCAATGAAATGGTCTCCTTTATTCTTGTCTTGGTGGGGCAGGCTGGACACCTCCAAAATGATGATGCTTCTAGGTATTCATTTTTATTTGTCCATGCTACCAGTGAGACTTCCTTTAAAATTCTTTAAAACTCTTAATGGCAGTTTGAGTAAATTCCTTTGGAACAACCGGAAAGATCGTATATCTTTATCTGCTTTGTCTGCTCCTAAAGATAAGGGAGGGGTTAATTTTCCCAACTTGTGTCAATACCACTCTTCCTTTTTAATTTGTCAGGTTCTGCCCAATTTTTCTTCCTCGGATGATCTCCCTGTATCGATACAGTACAAATTGGAGGAATCTGTTATTCATCCACTTCCTTTTTCTTCATTAGCTAATTTCTCTCACTCCCCTCGCTTGTTTAAATCTCCCACTATTTCACAACTTATATTGACTTTTTATCCGGTTCTTACAAAATCTCTTTCACCTCTACAGATATTCCTGGACTCCTCTAAATGGCATAAAAAGTCCATTAAGATTTCTAATCGTACCATCTTTTGGAAAGATTGGATTGTAAAAGGGATTATACAGGTTAAACACCTAATGCAGAATATGCTATTTTTTTCTTTTCAAGAACTTCAATCTAAGTTCGGTTTACCTGCTACTTCCCTCCTTAAATTTAAATCTCTAAGACTGATTTTAACTCAACAGTTTTCTCTTATCTCCGAAACTCCCTCTTCTTCATCTAATCCTCTGTTTACACCACTATCTACTTACCTTTCTGTCTGGGCCTCCCAGATATATAAATACCTCCATTTCTCTCTTCCCGCCCGCCCCAAAAGCAAAACTGAACTTTTATGGGAAACAGATTTACAACGCACTCTCTCTACACACACATGGGGCTCCATTTAGGCTCGATTGCATCACACTTCTTGCAATGCTAGCATCACTCAAACGTTATATTATTTTTACCAGAGATTATTTCTAACCCCATTATCTGTCTCCAAATTTAGTTCCGGCCTATCTCCTAATTGTTGGTCCTGCAAAAATACTCCTGGCTCATATATACATTCCTTCTTCCTTTGCCCTAATATTTCTATTTTTTGGACTAAAGTATATAAATAAATATCCTCTATTTGGTCCACAAACTTCCCTTTTGATATCTAGTCTATATTTATAGGTTGTAACTCCATACATTGGATGGGTGTTCGTAAATTGGGTTTATTTGTTGATTTGTTAATTGCTATTGCTTTTCAAGTAATTACATCCAATTGGAAAGACACCACCAGGATTTCCTTTTCTGCTTGGTGGAATCTTCTATGCTACCATCATAGGTTAGATAGAGCCTCTGTAAATACCTCTCAGCAACTACTTCGGAAAGAAACCTTTTGGTCTCCACTTACTAATTACCTATCATCCTCTGCATTACGTACCAAAGACAGTAACTTTATATTTCAGTCGCCATGAGTACTGTGTTCAACTGTTTTTACATTGTTCATATTGCATTGCTGTTATATTGTTCTATGAATGTTTTACTCTGTCTATTAATGGATAGTCTTATTAGATTATTTGATAAGGTTCCTGATTCTTTTTATCTTCCTTCTTTCTTTTTTCCTTCTCTTTCTTTCCCTCTCTTTCTCCCTATTTCCTTTTTCTTTAATTCCTTCAAAAAAAGTAAAAAGTGCTAATTCAATATGGTACACATTTGTCTATAATGTTTTAACCCTTTGTTTTTCATATGCATTTCTTGTTACCCTTTGTACTTCTTTTATCTTTTTTTTATCATAATTCTGTACCTTGCTTTATATTTGTTTCAATAAAGTTCTTTAAACACAAAGATATGAAATGTACTCACTGCAAATCAGAAATGTTGTCAACATTATTTATAAAAAGATTTGGACAATATGTCATTTTAATGCTACAACATTGTAGAGCAGATGGAAGAAACTTGGAAACCAAAATAAAAGGTTTTGTGACAAGTCAAGTGTCGATTTCAGGAAGAACTTTTACAGCAGTGGCTGGTATTTTCCATGATGGACCTAGTACAACATCAGGACACTTTACTGTGTATTCAAGATGCAATAAATGATGGACACATTATAATGATGCCCATTTGGAATTTACATTTTGGTTGCCTTACGAATTACCAAATTCATATATGATATTTTTGATGCCAAAGTTTTGAAAACATAATTCGGCCTATTGGGAAGATGTAAACATGAATTAACACGTTTATTTTGGATATTTTCAATGCAAATGATTTCGAAAAACACCATTCGGCCTATTGGGAAGATGTCAACAATTATTGTTTGAAATATCGTTTCTGTTCTTTGATATTGCATTTGGAAAATTGTGTTTGAAAGAAACAGTTCATATATTTGATCTTTGTATTATATTCAATGTGAATGAGAGTGTTTATTTTTGAAAATGTAAACAGATAGTTGATTGCGTTGTGAATATTTTGAACACAGATTTGTTTTTTTTAACAATCTTATTGATTGTATTATTTTGCCCGCTGTTACATGATGATCAACATTGAAATCACTGTGTATGGTAAATTCAATAGAATCTGAAGACAGCAAAAAAGGCAAACTGAATATGTTATGTAATTTTAAAATTACGTTGTGTTCTTAAAGCTATAATATTATATGCAATAACAGTATTTTTTCTTCTCTTTTACAGAAAGCAATTCTAAAGTTTACCAGAACTCATGCTATTCTTCAATCTCTGAAATATAACCTCTGTACTTACAAAATCAGCTATGCATTACCAATATACAGCTTTATTCTTTACGGCAGTAGTGATACAGCTCTTTAATCACCCACACATTACTTGTAGAGTGTTGCAATAACCCAAGTATTACCTATGCAGTCCTCCAATCATCCAGATATTTCTCCTCCACTTTTAAAATCACCTGAGCAGAACAAAATGTATTCAGGCAATCATCCAAGCAATACTCATGCACTTAAAATATCACCCTACCACTACCCATGTAGTCCTCCAATCACCCAGCCACTGCCCATGCACTTATGCAATAACCCAGGTACTACCCATGCACTGCTCCAATCACCCGTGCACCACCCCATGCACTCCTACAATCACCCAGCCAGTACCATGTTCTTACCCAATCACTCCACCAATACCCAAGCACTTATGAAATCACATGCAGTATCTGTTCACTCCTCCAATCACCCAGATACTAACCATGCACTCGTGCAATGATCCATGCATTAACTATAAACTCATGTAATTACCCAGGCATTACTCATGCACTTACAAAATCACCCAAGGAATATCCATTCACCTACAAAATTAGCCAGGCACAACCCATGTACTCCTGCAATCACCTAGGCACTAGTCATCCACTCATGCGATAACTCAGGCATTACCCATGCACTGCTCCTATCATCTATCAACTACCCATGCAGTTCTCTAATCATCTGGACACTACCTATTTACTATTTTGATTACCCAGGCACTACGCATGCACTCCTCTAATCCCCCAACCACTAGCCATGCACTTATCCAATCAATCTGCCAATACCCATGCACATATAATATCACCATCCACTATCCTGGCAGTCCTCTAATCACCCAGTCATTACCCATGCACTCCTGCAATCACTAAACCAGTATCATGTACTTACCCAACCACTCTGCCAATACCCAAGTACTTATGAAATCACCATGCGGTATCCCTGCACTCCTCAAATCACCCAGGCGCTACTCATCCAGGCATGCAATACCCCAGGCACCACCCATGTACTCCTCCTATTACCCAGCCAGTACCCATACAGTTATCCAATCACTCTGTGAATACCCATCCACTCATAAAATCACCATGCACTACCCTTCTACTCCTCCAATCATACAATGACCCAAGCAATCATTTAGACATTACCTGTAAACTCATGTATTTACCCAGGCATTAAGCATTCCGTTGTAAAATGAATCATGCAATACCCATGCACTTAGAAAATCATGCAGGAAGTAAGCATGTACTCCTCCTATCACCCAGGGATTACTCATGCACTTATGCAATAACCCAGGTACTACCCATGCACTGCTTCAATCACTTGCGCACTACCCCATGCACTCCTACAATCACCCAGTCAGTACCATGTACTTATCCAATCACTCTGCCAATACCCAAGCACTTATGACATCACCATGCAGTATCCCTGCACTCCTGCAATCACCCAGGCACTACCCATCCACTCATGTAATAACCCAGGTACTACCCATGCACTCCTCCTATCACCCAGCTAGTACCCATGCACTTATCCCATCACTCTGCCAGTACCCATCCACTTATAAAATCACCATGCACTATCCATGCAGTCCTCTAGTCACCCACTCACTGCCCATGCACACCTCCAATCCCCCAGCCAGTAGCATGTACCTACCCAAATCACTCCGCCAATACCCAAGCACTTATGAAATCACCATGCGCTATCCCTGCACTCCAGAGACTAACCATGCACTCTAGAAATTATCCATGCATTACCAATAAACTCATGTAATTACTCAGGCGTTACCTGTGCACTTAAAAAATCACAGAAAGGAATATCCGTGCACTCATAAAATCAGCCAGGCACAACCCATGTACTCTTGCTATCAGCCACCCACTACTCATGCACTTATGCAATAACCCAGGTACTACCCATGCACTGCTACAATCACCTGTACACTACAGATGCAGTCCTCTAATCACCTACACACTACTCATTCACTCCTTCAATTACCCAGACACTACACATGCACTCCAACAATCAACCAGTCACTACACTTGCAATCACCCTAGCACTACCCATACACTCATGCAATAACCCAGGCACTATGCATGAACTGCTCCAATCACTTCTGCACTACCCATGCAGTCCTCTAATCAGCAAGACACTACTCATTCAATCCATCGATTTTTCAGGCACCACCCATGCCCTCCTCCAGTCACCTACTCACTACCCATGCAGTCCTCCAAACACACATTCACTACCCATGCACTCTTGCAATCACTCAGACACTACCATTGCAGTTATACAATTAGTCAGCCATTACACATGCATTCCTTCAATTAGTTACGCACTAGCCTTGCAATAATGCAATCACTCAAGCAGTCATAAAATCCCGCAAACATTATCTCTGCATTCATACAATCAACCAGACATTTGTTTTGCACTCTTACAATCACCCTGGCATTACACATATATTGTTTCAATCATATATACACTAACCAATCACACGTACATATATTGCACTTACTACATTTCCATACAACAGTAACACATTTTTTCTTTTTTAAACCAAATAGGTAGTTCTGAAAAGATTTTTTTTTATTTTTTGTTTGCTTCTTTTTTTAATTTTTTTAACTCTTTTTTAAATTTTTATCTTTTTTTTAAAAAAACAGAACCAACAAGAAAAACATTGAAAACATTATGCAATTAAAACTCATTGCATAAAGATGAAAAAAAAACTAACACTTGTGTTTCTCAATTGCACTGAGGATTGCATTAACCTCATCGCTGCTTATGACGGAGTGGTTCCGTCATGTGCGTCGGTCGCCCTGTGCGCATGACGGAACCACTCCGTCATGGCCCCGCCCGCTCAATGGAACCTTCAGCACAGCGCGGTAATCCGCGCCACGCTGAAGGGGTTAACTGATTGCTCCCAAACAATTTTCCGCACTTCAAGCAGCGCTGCTCCACTCGAGCAAAAAGTGGGTGAACATTGATCACAACACTTGTTGTACCATCAGAAGAGGGACTTGGTCCAGCACTGTTGTTATCCGCAGCCTCTTTTTCTTGCTGGCATTGCAGTTGCTCTCTTGTGAGCTGTCGAGGGTGCATGTTCTGCAGATGTTTTAGGAGCGACGACGTGCCACAAGAGTACTTTTTTAACACCCGCATGATAGCACATTCTCGCAGATCGTGGATGTTACCTTCCTGGCATTAAATTTTTTTCACCAGGTGGGAAGGTAAAAAATGTCCTGACAAAACTCTTGTACCTCTTCTTCGTAGGTTCTTCCAGATCTTCTTCATCCTCTGGTGAAAGCTGCTGTGGTGGTTGTCCAGCTGCCATTTCTGCAAACCGCAAAAAAAAACACCAAGAGATGCAAAAGAGAGCTCTAAAAGAGAAAAAAATGGGTGGAGTCCTTCAAGTTCTAGAATCAAAAGCCTGTAAACCAATGAAAGTGTTTCTTTTGAAGTCACATGGGATTCCCACACCGAATATATTATATAGCTATAGTGTTAAAACTTAAAGATTTGCGTTGGATTCACGCACCCAGCGTGACCATCACAGCTACGTATGTGACGTTGTGTAGTGCCGGAACCGCGCACCTAACGAAATGGCAATGTACACAACTTAATAAATATGGCTGCCAAATATTTAGATTTGTGCACATGATATGTGCACGATGGGTGCGCAAATCCATTTCTTTTTTAAACAAATGTATATTTGTAATTCGGAAGAGAGAAAACATTATAACATTTTTATAAGAACTTAAAATCTAAAGAATTTTTGGGGGGACATTACACTTAGAAAACATCATTTCAAAAACCTTACAAATTCACTAAAAAAACCATAGGTTTCAAGGACGATATCGTTAGAAATTAGCATTTAAAAAACATTTGAAAGTTTCAGGGACGTTCTAGTTAGTTGGACATCATTCACTCGTACAAAACTAGAGAAATTCAGCCGTTATAGTTAGTTGACTAACTATAACTCAGGCCGCCCAATGCACTGCTGATGACGTCACATATTCCATCATTCATGACATGGTCAGTGACATCACTGATAACATCTCAAATGATGTCACTGATGACATCATTGATGACAACATCCATGTAATAATCTGATGCACCTCCTCATACCCTAATATAAACTTTGATACACCCAATCTAACATACAGACTACCATTTTCTGCAAAACATGCCTTCTTGCACCGTGGGAATGCTATGCTCCTTTTTACACCACTCTGTAAACACGCTTCGTGGCGCACTACTGGTGGGGTGATGAGGTCCCCTTGTGTCTTAAGGACCTCAGGACTGAAGTGGACTTCATCCCCCGAGCAGCAGTGCACCAGGCAGTGCGTTTGCAGAGTGGTGTAAAAAGGGGGCATGGTCTCGGACCACTCTCAGCAATCCAGCTATGAGGGACTTACTGGAGGTAACAGGAGGGCTAGTTGGCCCGCAGAGACCCTCAGGAGGCAAGGGGGCTTCACAGCCCAACCACGAGAATGCCAGGAGGCATGATTGCAGAGATGTGGACAAAGAGGGTGTTGCCTGTCTCCACCTCTCAAAACCAACAGTTGATGGACAGAATGCAGAACAATGTCATACATTCACCTCAGTACAGAGATCTGGGCCTAAATCCATTGTTTTTTTGCTCACCATGCCATTCCAGTTTGAACCCAGCTATATGCAAATCAGTCTTGACCCTGTGCCTCATGGGAACAGTCCAGCCCGGACTGCCAAGCCAGGTCCTCCCTGGACTGGAACCAAGCATCCTAGGACCGGTTTCGGGGTTTCACCCCTCTTCAGCCAGGATAGCTTGATTCCAGTGGCATGGAGAGCACAGGACTCACGTCTGAGCATACCCGTCCGTCCCACTCGGGGTGACAAATGCAAAAACAACAGTTGATGGACAGAATGCAGAACAATGTCATACATTCACCCCAGTACAGAGATCTGGGCCTAAGTCCATCGTTTTTTTGCTCAACATGCCCTTCCAGTTTGAACCCAGCCATATGCAAATCAGTCTTATTCCTGTGCCTCATGGGAACAGTCCAGCCCGAACTGCCAAGCCAGGTATTCCCTGGACTGGAACCAAGCATCCTAGGACCGGTTTCGGGGTTTCACCCCTCTTCAGCCAGGATAGCTTGATTTCAGTGGCATGGAGAGCACATGACTCACGTCTGAGCATACCCGTCCCACTCGGGTCCCTTGCTCACTTTGCCACTGGATTCAAGATAGCCTGGCTGATGAGGGTTATGAACCCGAAACCGGTCCCAGGATGCTTGTTTCCGGTCCAGGGAAGACATGGGTTGGCAGTTCAGGCTGGACTGTTCCCATGAGGCACAGGGTCAGACTGATTTGCATATGGCCATGTCTGAACTGGGGTGGTGGAGTGAGCCAAAGAATGATGATGGATTAAAACCAGATCAGTTGACTGGGGGTGAGTGTTTGATTTGCTCTAACGCTCCGTCCATCATCCCCTTTGGTATCGCTTTGTTCGCCCTAAGTTGGCAGGGTGTGCCCAGACGTGGGTTCCTTGCTCACTTTGCCACTGGATTCAAGATAGCCTGGCTGATGAGGGTTATGAACTGGAAACCGGTCCTAGGATGCTTGTTTCTGGTCCAGGGAAGAAATGGCTTGGCAGTTTGGGCTGGACTGTTCCCATTAAGCACAGGGTCAAGACTGATTTGCATATGGCCATGTCTGAACTGGGGTGGCAGAGTGGGCTAAAGAACGGTGATGAATCAAACCCAGATCTGTTTACTGGGTGTGAGTGTTTCATTGGTTCTGATGCTCCGTCCATCAACAACCCCTTTTGTACTGCTTTGTTCGCCATAAGTTGGCAGGGTATGCTCAGACGTGAGTCCCTTGCTCACTTTGCCACTGGATTCAAGCAAGCCTGGCTGAAGACGGATGAAATTCTAGAAACCGGTCCTAGGAAGCTTGTTTCCGGTCCAGGGAAGGCATGGCTTGGCAGTTCGGGCTGGACTGTTCCCATGAGGCACAGGGTCAGACTGATTTGCATATGGCCATGTCTGAACTGGGGTGGCAGAGTGGGCAAAGAACAGTGATGGATCAAACCCAGATCTGTTTACTGGGTGTGAGTGTTTCATTGGTTCTGATGCTCCGTCCATCACCAACCCCTTTTGTACTGCTTTGTTCGCCATAAGTTGGCAGGGTATGCTCAGACGTGAGTCCCTTGCTCACTTTGCCACTGGATTCAAGCAAGCCTGGCTGAAGACGGCTGAAATGCCAGAAACCGGTCCTAGGAAGCTTGTTTCCGGTCCAGGGAAGGCATGGCTTGGCAGTTCGGGCTGGACTGTTCCCATGAGGCACAGGGTCAGACTGATTTGCATATGGCCATGTCTGAACTGGGGTGGCAGAGTGGGCTAAAGAACGGTGATGGATCAAACCCAGATCTGTTTACTGGGTGTGAGTGTTTCATTGGTTCTGATGCTCCGTCCATCACCAACCCCTTTTGTACTGCTTTGTTCGCCATAAGTTGGCAGGATATGCTCAGACGTGAGTCCCTTGCTCACTTTGCCACTGGATTCAAGCAAGCCTGGCTGAAGACGGCTGAAATGGCAGAAACCGGTCCTAGGAAGCTTGTTTCCGGTCCAGGGAAGGCATGGCTTGGCAGTTCGGGCTGGACTGTTCCCATGAGGCACAGGGTCAGACTGATTTGCATATGGCCATGTCTGAACTGGGGTGGCAGAGTGGGTTAAAGAACGGTGATGGATCAAACCCAGATCTGTTGACTGTGTGTGAGTGTTTGATTGGTTCTGATGCTCCGTTCATCACCACCCCCTTTTGTACTGCTTTGTTCGCCATAAGTTGGCAGGGTATGCTCAGACGTGAGTCCCTTGCTCACTTTGCCACTGGATTCAAGCAAGCCTGGCTGAAGACGGCTGAAATGCCAGAAACCGGTCCTAGGAAGCTTGTTTCCAGTCCAGGGAAGGCATGGCTTGGCAGTTCGGGCTGGACTGTTCCCATGAGGCACAGGGTCAGACTGATTTGCATATGGCCATGTCTGAACTGGGGTGGCAGAGTGGGCTAAAGAACGGTGATGGATCAAACCCAGATCTGTTGACTGGGTGTGAGTGTTTGATTGGTTCTGATGCTCCGTCCATCACCACCCCCTTTTGTACTGCTTTGTTCGCCATAAGTTGGCAGTGTATGCTCAAACGTGAGTCCTTTGCTCACTTTGCCACTGATTTAAAGCAAGCCTGGCTGAAGACGGCTGAAATGCCAGAAACCGGTCCTAGGAAGCTTGTTTCTGGTCCAGGGAAGGCATGGCTTGGCAGTTCGGGCTGGACTGTTCCCATGAGGCACAGGGTCAGACTGATTTGCATATGGCCATGTCTGAACTGGGGTGGCAGAGTGGGCTAAAGAACGGTGATAGATCAAACCCAGATCTGTTGACTGGGCGTGAGTGTTTGATTGGTTCTGATGCTCCGTCCATCACCACCCCCTTTTGTACTGCTTTGTTCGTCATAAGTTGGCAGGGTATGCTCAGACGTGAGTCCCTTGCTCACTTTGCCACTGGATTCAAGCAAGCTTGGCTGAAGACGGCTGAAATGCCAGAAACCGGTCCTAGGAAGCTTGTTTCCGGTCCAGGGAAGGCATGGCTTGGCAGTTCCGGCTGGACTGTTCCCATGAGGCACAGGGTCAGACTGATTTGCATATGGCCATGTCTGAACTGGGGTGGCAGAGTGGGCTAAAGAACGGTGATGGATCAAACCCAGATCTGTTGACTGGGTGTGAGTGTTTGATTGGTTCTGATGCTCCGTCCATCACCACCCCCTTTTGTACTATTATGTACTAGGGCATAACAGGGGAGGTCATGCCAATCACAGGGGTACCCCAACCCATAGGGTATCCTAGTGTATGTAGGTGTTTTCACTGCTTTCTAAGTGTGTTTCAGCATAGTGCTGGCTCCGGGCATGATTAGACAGAGCCCAGGGTCAGTCAGTTAGTTACCACCAGTACCAGTCAGCAAAAAGTTGGGGGGTGCCCAGGATGATTTTGCAACAAGGTCTTTTTCTGCATGTCTGTTGGCTCTTTCTACATATCTCTTGCTTCTTTCTGTGCCTTTCTTCCTCTTTCTGCACATGTCCTCCCTCTGTAGGCATAGTTGGAAATTAGCATTTAAAAATCCTTAGAGGAGGAGGAGCCTAGCGCGCAACCAAGATGGCCGCGTAGGTGCGAAGCTCCCGAGGACCTCCGCGACCTCCTGAATTAATCCTGATTATATCCTGTCTTTGATGAGGGGACTGTGTCTGTGTACCCGAGCTGAGGCGGCACCCGTTTTCCGTTTTCGAATCGGACCCCGGACACTGGTGGGAGCACCGATCGAAGATTGCGGCCTTCTCCGCGCCGGCCCCCCAGATTGGAGTTGTGGGGCGATCCGGGGACAAAGCGAACAACAGCGGCGGGCAGGGCTGGGCGACTCGCGTACCCCGCGCTTTCACTTTCGCTTTTGCGCCCTCCTTGCCCTCAAGCGAGGTAGGGTTGCGGAGCGGGGTGCGGTGGTGTGGCCTTGTCCCGGTGCCCGGCTGACCCACCGGCTGTGAGTTGTCCTGCGGTCCAGTGGTCACCCCCCCCGGAACCCGTGAACTGGTTTATCGGCCCTTTCGAGGAGATTGGCACGACTTTGGGAGTGCGACATGTCCACAAAGCAAGATGGCGACCGGGCAAAGGTGAAATCGACCCGCCGCGGCCCGGCACATCAGTCAAACAGTATGGACCGCTACACCCTCCAGAAGGGATCCCCAGAGGCACAGCGTACATCCCCCGCGGGCCCGGCTGAGGCGTCTGCTCAGCCCGCGGATCTGACCCTCCGGGACGTCATGGGCGCCATTGCCGAGATGAAGGCCTCGGTGGACCAGCGCTTTGATACTCTGGCGCAGAAGATAGACTCGGCCCTGGTGGATGTGGGCCTGGTGAGAGCCGACTTGTCTAAAACAAATGACCGGGTCGATTCCCTGGCCCACACCACCTCGAGTCTCACTACAGACGTGGCGGCCCTTCAAAAGGAGGTGCACCGGCTTGGCCAGGCGAGCGCCATGATGGACCGTCGATTGGAGGACGCCGAGGGTCGGGCCCGGAGGAACAACGTTCGTATTGTCGGGGTGCCGGAGGGACGGGAGGAGGAGGCGGCAGATTTGTTTGTGGAAGACCTGATCCTCACCCATCTCCAGCCCCGGGGGCTGAGTAAACTTTTTGCGGTGGAACGTGCTCACAGGGTCCCCGGAGGAAGACCTAAGGTCGGAGCCCCGCCGCGGCCTCTCATTGCCCGGATTTTTAACTTTCGGGACAGAGACGCTATCCTGCAGACTTCCAGGCTACAGGGACCGGTCAAGCTCGATAATATGGACGTGAATTTCTACCCTGACTTTACTCCGACGGTCCAAAAGCAGAGACTGAGTTTTCTCGGAGTTAAACGTCGCCTACGGGACCTGAACCTTAAGTACTCAATGCTTTTTCCAGCTAAGCTGAGGGTGGAGGTGGATGGTCGCACGCACTTTTTTGACCGTCCCGAGGCGGCTGGGGACTGGTTGGATACTCTGCCTGGGGATCGGGGCCGGGGGGGGTGGGGGGGGGTGCGGTTGGCGGGGAGGGCTCGCCGGATCAGAACTGAGGGGTGAATAGTAGGCCTTGCTCTGGACAACATTTCGGTTACCATTCACTGATCGTGTATGTTCCCCTCCTATGGAGGTCGTACGGGGTCCATTGGGGGCTTTCCCTCCTCCTCTGGGGGACTAGTTAGTTTTTCATCTATGGGGCGACAGGCACACTGCACTTTGGGGGGGCTGTCTGGGCTCATGCAGGGGTGCAGGGAGGGGGGAGTTCTGTTGGGATGGGTGGGTGGGGGTGGAGTGTTGTTTGTTTGCACCGCAAGGCGAACCCTTTACTGTATTGTTGTTTTTGAGATGCTCTTTGGGGGACGATTGATGGCTTCCAGGTATGATGGGGGGTAGGGATCTGACTGTGTTATCATGGAACGTTAACGGACTGGGGGATAGGATTAAGCGTGGTGTGGTCCTGCAGTATCTGAAACGAATTTCACCAGATGTGGTCTTCCTGCAGGAGACACACCTTATAGGTAATTCCTTTCATGCCATGAATCGGAGAGGCTATCGCTTGGTGGCCCATTCGGGCTTCACCTCGGGCTCGCGGGGGGTGGGCATCATGATTAAGAACTCGCTCCCATTGGAGATTGATGAGGTGCGCCATGATGAGAGAGGACGTTACACTGTCTTGGTGGGTAGAATGGAGGGCAGAGTGGTCGTTCTTGTATCAGTGTACGTTCCGCCGGGGTTGCAATCTACCACGTTTGCGGACCTGGGGCGCCTCCTCCTTGACCTCCCGGGTGAGCTTCTGGTAGTTGGGGGGGACTTCAATGCGGTGGCTTCTGGGTCTATGGATCGTCATCCCCCCAGGGACCTCCCCCGGGCACAGGCGTGGCTGTCCGGCCTTTTAGATACACTAGGATTGGTGGATTGCTGGCGACTAAAGCATCCCGCGCAGCTGCAATACACCTTCCACTCGGGTGCCCATGGTAGCCTCTCGCGGCTTGATTATATCCTTGTTCCTGCGGCCTATGCTGGGAGAGTGGGAGAGGTGCGCCATTTGGCGCGGGGTATTTCAGATCACTCCCCACTACTGCTCCACTTTGTCTTCCCGAGGGGGGAGGGCAGGGTAGCCCCAATCAATGCCTGGTACCTGCGCGACCCCACTATTCGAGCCGAATTGATCAAATCCTTGCAGCGGTACTTTGAGGAGAATGTGGGGTCTGTCCCTTCGGCTATCTCCCTTTGGGAGGCTTTTAAGGTGGTTCTCAGGGGGGAGGCCCTCTCCTTTATCTCCCATGCCCGGAGGCGCGAGCGGGAGGAGGTAACCCGGGTGGAGGCCGAAATTACTGAACTAGAGGGTGACCTGGTGAGCGGGGTGACGGATGCCACATTGCATGTTCTGCACCTCAAGCAGGCGGCCTATAGGGCCCTCGTCACGGAGGCGGCCAGGGGCCTCAGTAGAGAGCAACAGGGGCGACTGTATGATGTGGGTGATAAGGCTGGTAAATTGATAGCGTGGTTGGATAAAAAGGAGAGAGCGAGTCGTGTGGTTCCGTTGATCGAGAGGATGGATGGTGTATGTGTCACCGAGCCGGACGCCATTGTCTCCTGCTTCGCGGATTATTTCCGCGAGGTGTATTCCCCGGTTTCTCCCTGCTCGGAGGAGGATTCCCATGCCCTGCTTCGGGACATCGCGCTGCCCTCCCTTTCGGTGGAGGACAGGGATTCGCTGGACGCTCCTCCCACCTCGGACGAAATTGCCCTTGCTATCCGCTCGGTCGCATCTGGCAAGGCCATGGGCCCCAATGGCATTCCTATCGAGCTGTACAAGCTGCGACCGGATGTGCTGGCGCCCCACCTGCGCGCGATGTTCCTGGCGGCCCGCTCGCAGGGTTCCCTTCCGCCGGACCAGCGTCTGGCCACGATCGTGGTGATCCACAAGGAGGGGAGACCCCGTGAGCGGGTCACATCCTATAGGCCTATCTCGCTCTTGAACGCGGAGTCCAAAATCCTCGCCAAGGTGCTGGCCAACCGGCTGGTCGGCGTGGTGGGCGACTTGGTCCACCAAGACCAGTCCGGCTTCATACCCCATCGTAACACGGCCCTTAATCTGCGACGCTTGCACGGGGTGCTCGCGCGTGTCCCGTTCGTGCGGGAACCGGCCATCTTGGCGTCCTTGGACGCCACCATGGCGTTTGATACGCTTGAGTGGCCATACATTTGGGCGATGCTGGCGAAGTTTGGCTTTGGACCGGGCTTCATCAGCTGGGTCAAGTTGTTGTATTCCGGCCCATTGGCGCAGGTGGTGGTGAATGGACGAGTTTCGGCCCCATTCGCACTGGGACGGGGCACGCGACAGGGTTGCCCCCTGTCGCCTCTCCTGTTTGCACTGGCCCTGGAGCCCCTGGCGGAGTGGCTGCGGTGGCACCCTTCCATCCGTGGTCTCCGCTGGACCCCCGAGCATGAGGACCGTGTGTCCCTCTACGCTGATGATATCCTTCTATATCTCGCCTCCCCGCGTAAATCACTGATCGTCCTAGTTGATGTTTTGCGCTCATTCGGTCGCAACTCAGGCCTCGTCATCAACTGGGCGAAATCCTGTGTATATGTGCTTGCCGGGGAGGCTCCGGTCCTACCACGGGACTGTCTGATCGAGATTGCCTCCCAGGGGTTTCGGTACCTGGGTATATATATTACTCTGGACCCGGAGGCCTGCTACGAGCGGAATTTGCTGCCCCCCCTCCAGCGCTTGAAGGAGGACGTGGTGCGTTGGCGGCGTCTGCCGCTTTCGCCGCTCGGCCGAGCGGCCTTGTTTAAGATGATGTCGTTGCCGCGCTTTCTGTACGCTCTCCAGAACACTATGGATTTGGTTCAGGCGCGCTACTTCCGAGAGGTGGAGAGTTTGCAGCGTCGCCTGTTTTGGGACGGGAGGCCACGTATTGCCTTGGCTAAATTGACGCTCCCGTGGTACGATGGGGGGGTTGCCCTCCCGGATATTAAACGGTATTACTGGGCCTCCCAGCTAGCTGCGATTAATCATGGCCTTTACAGGCCCGCCCTGAACCCGGCATTTGAAATGGACAAGATGCTCCTGCCCGGTGGCGACTACAATCGAGCGCTCTACTCTGGCGCGCCGGACCCTCGCCTGACGGGACCGACGCGTGTCATGGTGCGTGTATGGCACGCGGCTAACGCAGCTATGGGGTGGAAGGACCGTTTGACCCGGGCGTCACCGCTATATGCGTCGGCGAGGTTGGGCTCCCTGTGGACCTCGAAGGGCTTCGAGAAGTGGGACACGATCGGCATCAGCACAGTGGGAGATCTCTGGACGAGGGGGGGATTCAAAACTTTCGAGACGCTGCAGACGGAGTTTCAGTTGCAAGGCAGTGAGTACTTCCGGTACTTACAAGTCCGCCACGCGCTGGGCTCCGTCTTCCCGGATGTCGCGTCCATTCCGGAGTCTTCCCCCCTGGAGGACAGAGTGCTGGATGGCCATGTCCCAGACAGCACGATCTCCCTTATATATAAAAAACTGATCAACGACCGATCGGGCCTGCTGACTGGCCTCCGCGAGGCCTGGGTTGCCGATGGGCTGGAGTTGGACGACAAGGACTGGATGTCCGCGGTGGCCTCTCCGAAGGAGGTGGCCATCCCGGCTCGCCTTCGCTTCGTCCAGCTTAAGATCCTCCACCGGGTTTACGTGACGGGGCCAAGGCTTCTACGTATGGGCTTTGCTGAGGATGGACTGTGTAAGCGTGGCTGTGGTGCTTTGGCAACTTTCTTGCATATTCTGTGGGAATGCCCAAAGGTGGAGCGATTCTGGCGTGGTGTGCACGAGGTCCTGCGAGTGGTTACGCGTGTCGTGCTGTTGCCTGAAGCGAGGAGATGCTTGCTGAATGTGTGGGAGCCAACTGACTACTCGGTTCCGCAGACGCGGTGGGTGACTCTGGGATACATGATAGCTAAGCGTGACATTGCTCAATTGTGGGGATCCCGGAGGCCTCCGGCGGTGTCGGCCTGGAAAGAACACATGGATTGGTGTATGTTTCGTGAAAAGGTGGTGTATGTTGCGAGGGGTAAGCCTGGGGCGTGGGTGAAAATCTGGGGCCCCTGGAACACCTATCGCGGGGGTATTTGCGAGCCGCCGCTGCTGCCGGCTGCCTCACCAGCTCCGTCCCCCTAGCCGACCCCCTCCCCCAGCCATGGGCACGTGGTTCCCCAGTCCCTGATCTGTTCTCATTCCCCTCTTCAGAGTTTGGCGATTGGTTGGGGTACCCCACTTAAGGAGCGCGTGCTGTCACTTGGGATTGCGGGTTGCCTTGCGGGTGTGGTTGTTTTTGTGTTGTTGTGTTTCGACAAAAGGAAACGGTATTGTGGGTTTGGAGTTATGTGGCCTGCACTACTGATATCTCCTGATTTACCCTTTTTGCACCGCCAAGAGATTTTTCTGTATGTATGTCATATGCTTCTGCCACTCTAGCGGCCAGCCAGACGGTTGTAGGCCCATACTTGTAACTATTTGAGATTGCAATAAACGGTTTCAAAAAAAAAAAAAAAAAAAAACCTTAGAAATTAACTGAAAAAATATAGGTTTCAGGGACATTATAGTTAGTAATGAGAATTTAAAAAACCTTCGAAATTCACAGAAAAAAACTATAGGTTTCAGGGACATTATAGTTAGTATTTAGCATTTAAAAAACCTTTGAAATTCACTGCAAAAACCACAGGTTTCGGGGACATTATAGTTAGAAATGAGCATTTAAAAAACCTTGGAAATTCACTGAAAAAAACATGTGTTTCAGGGAAGTATAGTTAGTTGGACATTTCACTCGTACAAAACCAGAGAAATTTGGCTGTTATAGTTAGTTGAGGTAAGTAAAACTCACGCCCCGCAATGAACTGCTGATGACATCACATATTGCATCATCCACATGCTAATCTGATGCACCTCCTCACACCTTAATATGACCTTTCATATACCCAATCTAAAATACAGACTACCATTCTCAAAACCACAGACACACCAGTACCAATTACTACATACCCACTAAGTGATTCCTAGGTCTACACACACATCCACTCACTCATACATGCAGTCACTCATCAATACAGCCACCATCATATGCACTTATACACCTATACAGACACTCACACACCACCACTCACCCATAGAGTTACTTACACAGCTAGTCAGTCATGCAAAGAATCAATCACAATCCCATTTACTCACCTATACAGTTATACACACACCACCTCACTTACTCATACATATACTAACACATACTTACTCTCTTATACAAACACTGACACAAGCACACACTCATCCACACAGACACTTTCACAATCACTCACTCTCATATATAGTCATTTATATACTCCAACACTCACATATAATGCATTTCACATATGTGGTTATGCACAGATGTACCACTGAGACATCCATTCACTCACCAACACATCCATAACACACTCATCCACCCATACAGTCCCCGACAGACACACTCTTGAACCCATACACCCAGTGAATCACCAACTCACAAATCCATGCAGAGAGTCACTCACAACCCACCCATCCACACAGACACTCAGGCACCCATACAGATACTCAGACAACCAAATCAATAACCCATATAGACACTCATGTAGCTACTCACCAACCCATGCAGCCGCTTACACACCCACAGACAGACTGATACAGACATTCACACAGTTTAGTCACTAACCCATGCATTCAGTAAGACACGTTTAATCACTCACTTACACAGTCAATAATGCACCTACTAAATCATCCATTCAGAGACTCATACACCGACTCATTTGTCAATACAACTTGACCTATGTAAATATAAAACATATTTAAACTTTATAGAAACACACAGTCACAGGATGATCAGTGATGTCATCAGTGATGTCATTTGAGATGTCATCAGTGGTGTCACTGACCATATCATGAGTGATGTAATATATTATGTCATCAGCAGTGCATTGCTGGGGCACGAGTTATACTTAGCTCAACTATCTATAATGGCCAAATTAGTCTGGTTTTGTACGAGTGAAATGTCCAACTAACTTTATCGTCCCTTAAACCAGGAGGTGCTTTGAATATGATGCAGGCGGCGATACGGGACACTTTGTTTCCCCTTGGAGAACTTTTCATGTTTCATTGACGGCGGCGGCCCACGTGGGTTGTAATTTACACTACCAGTCCCATAATGCCTTGTTTTGCTATGAACTGCTGTTTGATGGAAATAAAAGAGGGGATGTACTGGTAATGTTGCGTTGGCCGTCATTGAAATACAGGCTGCTCATGAGGAAGGGCGCAAGCCCGAAACGCGTCGAGCGGCAGAGAAGAGTGAGGGCTGTGTCTTGGGAAACTGCCTGCATGGTGAGCGGATGCCTTCTTGTGAGTGCAAGTCCACCTAGGGGCGAACTCTTTCTTCCAATTTAATGTGGCCTGCCCGGTCACGGACTAGCACCACCGCGGAACCTTAGCGGGGCTGGTGCTGCCTTTTGACTGTACGAACAGCGCAGGAGGTGCTTTGAATATGATGCAGGCGGCGATACGGGACACTTTGTTTCCCCTTGGAGAACTTTTCATGTTTCATTGACGGCGGCGGCCCACGTGGGTTGTAATTTACACTACCAGTCCCATAATGCCTTGTTTTGCTATGAACTGCTGTTTGATGGAAATAAAAGAGGGGATGTACTGGTAATGTTGCGTTGGCCGTCATTGAAATACAGGCTGCTCATGAGGAAGGGCGCAAGCCCGAAACGCGTCGAGCGGCAGAGAAGAGTGAGGGCTGTGTCTTGGGAAACTGCCTGCATGGTGAGCGGATGCCTTCTTGTGAGTGCAACTCCACCCAAGGGCGAACTCTTTCTTCCAATTTAATGTGGCCTGCCCGGTCACGGACTAGCACCACCGCGGAACCTTAGCGGGCTGGTGCTGCCTTTTGACAGTACGAACGGCGCAGGAGGTGCTTTGAATATGATGCAGGCGGCGATACAGGACACTTTGTTTCCCCTTGGAGAACTTTTCATGTTTCATTGACGGCGGCGGCCCACGTGGGTTGTAATTTACACTACCAGTCCCATAATGCCTTGTTTTGCTATGAACTGCTGTTTGATGGAAATAAAAGAGGGGATGTATTGGTAATGTTGCGTTGGCCGTCATTGAAATACAGGCTGCTCATGAGGAAGGGCGCAAGCCCGAAACGCGTCGAGCGGCAGAGAAGAGTGAGGGCTGTGTCTTGGGAAACTGCCTGCATGGTGAGCGGATGCCTTCTTGTGAGTGCAAGTCCACCTAGGGGCGAACTCTTTCTTCCAATATATATATATATATATATATATATGGTGTGTATGCAAATTGCCTCTGACGAAGAAGCGTGATGCTCTGAAACGCGTAGGGCAGGAGGACTGAAATACTCGGATTAAGATGCCTGTTTCTTTTAAATAAATGGTTTGGAAAAATTACCGATCGGTTGGCGATGCATCCTTAAATGCAGGACACAGTTGGGAGGATATATATATATATATATATATATATATATATATATATATATATATATATATATATATATATACACATATATATATATATATATATATATATATATATATATACAAATATATATATATATATATTATCTACTGGCAGTCGCCAGTAGATAGTTATAGTTAGGACCGAGTTTCCATAGGAAATCTCAAAATTCTATTTTGAATAACTTTGGCGCCGGTTGACGAATCCTCACGAAATTTTCAAAACTAATGGGGCGCTCCGCTCAGCTCCTACCCTGAAAGTCTCGGGGTGATTTGTCAAGCGGGGGCCGAGAAAAAGGGGGGGTCCCAAAACGCATTTTCCCCATGCATTTTTCCATAGGACCTTTAGTCGCAGCTACAGCCCGAACGGCTGAACAAAATTACGTGAAATTTGGCAGAGAGGTAGCCATAAGGTCAAGGAAGTGCCTTTCGCAGGTCTGGTGTAAATCTGTTCAGTATTTCCTGAGAAAATAGCATTTAAAAGCATATCAATATCTATAAGCGCGCAGGGTGCGCGCACTGTGCAAGCCCTGTGCGCGCACCCTGCCGTGCGCAAGCGTAATTCTGATTGGTTGTTAGATGTCAGTAAACATTCGAATCGGTCGAAATCAGGAAGTGTTGGCCGCCATTTTGTCTGTCGCACTGAAAAGGAAAGGTGGAGAACGTGAATAGGGGGCAGAGTAGGGAGTTCTTGACCCCCTAGCCATTGTCAGGGGGTCACAGTTATACCACGAAGGGCAAAAAAACAAGAATTTTTTTTTTTTTTTAACATCGCGAGGTGCGCGCACTTTGCGCGCACCCGAAAAAAAACATTAAAAAAAATAGAAATAAAAATCAAGTTTAAGTGTTTAGATATTAGGTGGCTCTAAAAAGAGCCCTGGTGTTTATTGAGTGTTTTTCGGTACCTACAAGTAAGTACCGATGCAGAGTCTAAAGTTCAAGAGGAAGACTCTGTTCCCTTCATCATTGAAATGTACACCGTCTCCTCTATAAATGTCTTGCATGTTGTAACGCAAGTTGTTGTGGTATATAGAACCCATACCATAGTCTCTGAGGAAAGCAGAAACAGACTTATTGACGTGCTTTCTTGCTTTGTCAATCTGCGGACAAAATTGGTTGGACCAGTTCCACTTTTGCCTTTGGCATATATTAGAATATACAAAGGCAGTTTGTGGAAAAAGTGACATCAATTGCAGAAAGGTGTCCTTAATAAGCATTTCCAGACCTACCCCAGTTAAAGTGCCTAGGTCATTTACACCACAGTGCACAATAATAAGGTTAGGCTGTGGGAGATGTAGAAAGGTTTTCACCAAAGGCATTAAATGGTGCCACTTTAATCCTCTCTGACCAATCCATTTAATGTCTACATTTCGCAAAGCAAGGTCTTTTACAATACCTCTTTTTTCTGCAAATTTTTCACTCCAGAAGACATTGATATGACCTACAATCCACACTGTGAACATCTTTCAAGGAGAACAGGATGCACTCAGGAGGTGTCTTTCAGTAGAATGGCAATATGAAAAGAAAGACAGTTGAAAAATGGAGGCATACATACTTTTTTTTAATAAAAAGAACTCATTGGCTGATTCAAACCATTTTACAGTTAAAACTAGGCTGTATGTTTACATTTTTAAAAGCATGTTTTGGATTGGTACAGAAAAATGTGTTCCCACTGAACATTACTTTGGATTTGCTGTTAGGTTTGTCAAGCACTCTTGCTCTTTGGATTTGAAACATTGTGTGCTGAACTTCTGACCTCTCTGCTCACACCAGTGTTCCATGAGCTGTTGCTATGGTAGCAGGCAGAAGTCATGTTGGGGGAAGGGATGATTTGGAAAGGGGTTGAAAGTTGCAACCAATAGAAATTTGTGATTCCATTTGAAAAAATGTGGGAAGGACTGTGATTTTACATTAACATGTATATGTGTGAAAAAAGAGAGGGAAAGTTTGCCATTTACTGGTTCTGGTGAGAGGAGAGAGGTGTACACCTCAGAGATTCTGGCTCTGATAATCTGCTGTGTGAGTGCCACATTTCTTTCTCAACTAACTACTTTTAAAGGTGAGTTATGAGTTTGAGAGGGGATGTATGTGGTGATTTTTGATATAAACATTAGAATTGCCATTCTTCTTTTAAAGTTGTGTTTTACATTTTGTGTTTTAGGAGATATTTAACTGTCTTGAACTTGTAAGATATTATGGAGTATGTCTTCACTGTAAGTTAAGGTGTAGGGGTATCACTGAGGAATACTGTTTTGTGCCTAGAATCACATCATGAGTCTGTCTGCCCACAGGATTTGTTGTCAGAGATTTAATTTGTGTTGCTCTTGTTCTGTTAGCCTTGCACTCGCAGAAAAGGGGCAGTTTGTTTTCTTCAACTGTGTTGGTTAGCACTCAGCAGCAATCACTATCTCAAAAATGAGAGGCAAATGCAAACACATTTGAAAATAGCATGGTACATTTTCCTACCACTTTAAAAGTTGTATTTTACATTTTATGTTAAGGAAGATATTTAAGTGCCTTGAACTTGAAAGATATTATGGAGTATGTCTTCACCATAAGTTAAGGTGTACTGGTATGACCCAGGAATACTGTTTTCTGCCTAGAATCACACCATGAGACAGTGTGCACACAGGAATTGTTATCAGAGATTTAATTCGTGTTGGTCTTGCTCTATTACCCTTGCACTCGCAGGAAAGTGGCAGCTTGTTTTTTGTAACACATGGTCATGGTCTCAAGGAGCTGTTAGGACATGTGCTCTTTTCTGCTTGTCTAAAATATAAGAAAAATGTGTCAGGCTGTCACAGTAATTATCACTTGCTCCACCACAGTACTAAATGTGCTTTCAAATTGCCAAAGAAAATATCGCTTTGTGCTTAGAATCACACCATGAGTCTGTGTGCACACAGGAATTGTTGTCAGAGATTTAATTTGTGTTGCTGTTGTTTTCTAAAACTTGCACTTTTAAGAAAGGGCCAGCTTCTTTTCTTCAACTGTGTTGGTTAGCACTCAGCAGAAATCACTATCTCAAATATGAGAGGCAAATGCAAACACATTTGAAAATAACATGGAACATTTTCCTACCACTTTAAAAGTTGTGTTTTACATTTTATGTTTAGGAAGATATTTAAGTGCCTTGAACATGTTAGATATTATGGAGTATGTCTTCAACATAAGTTAAGATGTACTGGTATCACCCAGGAATACTGTTTTCTGCCTAGAATCACACCATGAGACAGTGTGCACACTGGAATTGTTGTCAGAGATTTAATTTGTGTTGCTGTTATTCTGTAAAACTTGCACTTTCAGGAAAGGGCCTGGTATCACCCAGGAATACTGATTTGTGCCGAGAATCACACCATGAGACAGTGTGCACACAGGAATTGTTGTCAGAGATTTAATTTGTGTTGCTGTTGTTCTGTAAAACTTGCACTCGCAGGAAAAGGGCAGCTTGTTTTCTTAAAGTGTGATGGCTAGCACTCAGCAGAAATCATGATCTCACAAATGAGAGGCAAATGCTAACACATTTTAAATCAACAGGGTAGATATTCCTTCCAATCTTGTAATGGGTGAGGTAGTTCCTACATGTACAAAACTCCAATTAACCTTTACCAAACATGTACTCTTACACACATATCTGCAGTCTTCATGCAGTTGTAAAAGTCTCCATGCAGATCTCTCTTGCAACTGACAATACACAGTCTCCAGAAACACACTATTTGCACACATGCAGCAGCTTCTCCTACACTCCCATGCATAATACTCAGCTCTGTGTTGTGTTTCAGATATCAGTGTATAATGCAAACACATTCAACGTCATCAAGGCTCATTTCCTTTGCTGAAGTCTAATCACTCACCCTGTAACACATGGTCATGGTCTCAATGAGCTGTTAGGACATGTGCTCTTTTTTTCTTGTCTAAAATATAAGGAAAATGTGTCAGGCTGTCACAGTAATTATCACTTGCTCCTCCACAGTACTAAATGTGCTTTCAAATTGCTAAAGGAAATATCGCTTTCTGCCTAGAATCACACCATGAGTCTGTGTGCACACAGGAATTGTTGTCAGAGATTTAATTTGTGTTGCTGTTGTTCTGTAAAACTTGCACTTTCAGGAAAGGGCCATCTTGTTTTCTTCGAATGTGTTGGTTAGCACTCAGCAGAAATCACTATCTCAAAAATGAGAGGCAAATGCTAACACATTTCAAATCAACAAGGTAGATTTTCCTTCCAATCCTTTAATGGGTGAGGTAGTTCCTACATGTTGAAAACTCCAATTAACCCTTACCACACGTACTCTTACACACATATCTGCAGTGTTCATGCAGTTGTGCAAGTCTATTCTATTCTATTCTATTCTGGGTTTGGTAAAGCGCAACAGCTGCCCCAGCAATGGGGCGTCCCGGCGCTGAGAGAAGTCACAGAAACTAATAGGAAGAGGAAGAGGGGGGAAAGGGAGCAGCACTAGTCGGAAGGAAATAGGAGGGTCTTGATTGCCTTACGGAAGGCAGAAAGGCTGTCTATGGAACGTATGTGAAGAGGTAGAGCGTTCCACAGCTTGGGTCCCAGGACCTTGAAGGAGCGACCTCCAGTGCGACAGAGCTTTATTCGGGGTACATTCAGAAGGAGCTGGTTGGAGGAGCGCAACTCACGGCTAGGAACATAGGGGCAGATGAGGTTTTGTAGGAGAGTGGGGCTTCCCTGTTTGAAGATTTTAAAGATCGTGATGAGGGCTTTGAATTTTACTCTGTTTTCAACGGGCAGCCAGTGGAGTTTGCGGATGGTGGCTCTGGCTGAGCATCTGCGGGGAAGACCGACCAACGTTCTTGCCGCCGCGTTTTGCACTTGTTGAAATCTAGCAGTTTCTGCTTTGTTTGCACCTAGGAGGAGGACGTTCGCGTAGTCCAGGCGTGATAAGATAGTTGCCTGGACAATCAGCTGGCGAACCTTCGGATCAAAAAAGCCAAGTATGGGCTTAAGATTTCTCAGAAGACATATACAAGTCTCCATGCAGATCTCTCTTGCAACTGACAATACACGGTCTCCAGAAACACATTCTTTGCACACATGCAGCAGCTTCTCCTACACTCCCATGCGTAATACTCAGCTCTGTGTTGTGTTTCAGATAGCAGTGTGTAACGCAAACACATTCAACGTCATCAAGGCTCATTTCCTTTGCTGTAGTCTAATCACTCACCCTGTAACACATGGTCATGGTCTCAAGGAGCTGTTAGGACATGTGCTCTTTTTTGCTTGTCTAAAATATAAGGAAAATGTGTCAGGCTGTCACAGTAATTATCACTTGCTCCTCCACAGTACTAAATGTGCTTTCAAATTGCCAAAGGAAATATCGCTTTCTGCCTAGAATCACACCATGAGTCTGTGTGCACACAGGAATTGTTGTCAGAGATTTAATTTGTGTTGCTGTTGTTCTGTAAAACTGGCACTTTCAGGAAAGGGCCAGCTTGTTTTCTTCAAATGTGTTGGTTAGCACTCAGCAGAAATCACTATCTCAAAAATGAGAGGCAAATGCTAACACATTTCAAATCAACAAGGTAGATTTTCCATCAAATCTTGCAATGGCTGAGGTTGTTCTTACATGTTCAAAAGTCCAATTAACCCTTACCACACATCTACTCTTATACACATGTCTGCACTCTTCATGCAGTTGTGCAAGTTTCCATGCAGATCTCTCTTGCAACTGACAATACACAGTCTCCAGAAACACACTTTTTGCACACACGCAGCAGCTTCTCGTACACTCCCGTGCGTACTATTCAGCTGTATGTGGTCTTTCAGATAGCAGTGTGTAATGCAAACAGATTCAATGTCACAAAGGCTCATTTCCTTTGCTCTAGTCTAATCACTCACCCTGTAACACATGGTCATGGTCTCAAATAGCTGTAAGGACATGTGCTCTTTTCTGCTTCTCTAAAATATAAGAAAAATGTGTCAGGCTGTCACAGTAATTATCACTTGCTCCTCCACAGTAGTAAATGTGCTTTCAAATTGCCAATCAAATATCGTTTTCTGCCTCGAATCACACCATGAGTCTGTGTGCACACAGGAATTGTTGTCAGAGATTTAATTCATGTTTCTCTTGTTTTGTAAGACTTGGACTCGTAGGAAAGGGTGAGCTCATGTGATAGGATTTGAAAAGCTAAAAAAAAAAAAATTGTAATGAATTAAAATTACATAAAGGTATTTTTTTTTAGTTTCTTGCAGGTATTGCAGTGCAACAGTGAAAAAATTTAAAGATGCATATAAAGTCAAGAAAGAGAAAAGAAAAGCAACAACAACTATATCTGAAGACAACTGGTAAAAAAAAAATAGGAGGAGAAGCTCGTGTTGGAAAACAGAAAAAGTCTTCTGGTAAGTAGACTAAAGAATTTTTAAAGAATATCTTCAAAAAAAAAATGATTGAAAGATAAATTCAAACAGTGTTTCAAGTACAAAACAACAACAGAGTTGACAGCAAAAACAAAATGCTAATGTAGACTCAGAAGTAAGAAAGAGTGACTTAACACGAAAAATAGATTTTAAAAACATTCGTCGAAAAATGTTTCAGAGAAGAGTGATGTTAAATTTGCTAAAGGATGTGAAAAAATATAAGAAGAAAACCAAATTTTATAAGAAAAATAAATTTATTGAAAGTATTGTTACGAAGGCTTTAGAAATAAAAAAAAACTATTCATTTTAATTTTGAACAGGATGCGTAGATTAGATATATTAGTCAATGCAATGAAGTCATAAAGCAAAAGGAAAAGAGAAGTGAAAAAAATACCTTTTGTAAAGTGTTCTTAGGAGAATGGAAGCATAGTTCAAGTACTGAACCACTTTTTAATGAAGAGAGTTATCTTCAAAGAAATAGTTTGATGCATGCAGTTGACACCAATGGTAGAGCATATGAAGTTAAGGATGGTTGTGTAATGGAAAAGGAGAAAATGGTTCCAAGAAATGAGGAAGAAGTGATGGCTGATGAGGTTATGGGGAGATGTCCTAACGCCCCAGTGTACACTTGGAATTGTAGTAGTATTTGTACTGTGCGTCAGGAATCTATTGATAAATTACGTGACTTTCTAAGAGAATATAGTAAAAAGAGTGTTAAACAGAAGATTAAGGTGCTTCAAAGAATAGATCCATGCAGAGTGAGAGAGAATACTGGTTTGCAAGGACATTCTCTGGCTTGTCTATCTAGGAAAGTGTGTCAAAGTGTTTTTCACCATTTTAGGATGCTGGCTGTTCATCATACTGAAATGAGAAAGTTTGTGAGAACATTGTATTTTGCTAAAAGTCCAGCACTAAAGTTAAATTAGTTGAATAATGCTCTGTTCCGTGGATCTGTATCAGATGTAGTGAAGGTTACTGATGAGATTCAATTTTGTTACTTTGGTCCAGAACAAGAAAGTGCAGAAAATGACACAGTTATTGATGAAAATGTGGAAGAGAATGTAGAACTTACTTTTAGTAAAAAATTTTGAAGATGAAATGACAAGGGGCCTCATGTAGGTAGCATACCAGTTACCACTTCTAAAATACCGAACGATACCGAATCGGTATTTTAGAAGTGGTAACTGGTATGTAGGTAATGAGTCGGTATTTTTTACCGAATCGTTACTAGTCGGTAATTACCGAATCGGTATTTACCGATTCGGTAATGAGGCATACCTTCCCATTGATGGGAAGGTATGCCTCATTACCGAATCGGTAAATACCGATTCGGTAATGGGGGGAACACATACAAGGGTGGCAGGGTGTCACATTGACACCCTGTTGCACCCCTGATTCGGCCATGTGTGCACATGTGGCACACATACATGCCCTAAGGGCATGTATGTATGCCACATTGCACACTGCTACGCGCGTAAAAATGCATTTACACATACATTCATTATTTACCACCAACTATAAGTTGGTGGTAAATACCGACTCATAAACACACACACACACTCCCCCTACATCTCGATTTTGCTTTCGGAATTTACCGAATCGGTAAAATTACCGATTCGGAAAAGTTACCGATTCGGTAACATTACCGATTCGGTATTATTACCGAATCGGTAATTTTACCGATTCGGTAAATTCCGAAAGCAAAATATGTCCCCCTACATACCAATGGCCAAAATACCGGTCGGTAACGGTATAATTACCGAAAATCGGCCGTTACCGACCGGTATTTGGCTACCTACATGAGGCCCAAAATGTACTATCATCTCTAATGAAAGACCAAATATTACTTGTATTTGTTGCCGGAGAAGCCATTATAAAATTCAAACAAGGAATGTTGATCTGTATAAAAAAAGTGAAATTGAAGATAATTATAAGTGGAAAGATTTTGCAACATATATATTTCTGGAAAATTGTTTTGAATTGGGTGAAGATCAGCGTATTTGTAAATACTGTTATAACAAGTTAGAAGAAAATAGAATGCCAGCAAGAGCTGTACATAATAAATTAGAATTGGTTGATATTCCTCCAGAACTTTCTGATTTAAATACGTATGAGTCTATACTCATTCAATGTGTCCATCCGTTTCAGACCATAGTGCGTATGGAGCCAAAAACAGGTAAATTACCTCCTTCGGATTTACAAAGAGGTTTAAAAGGAAGAGGTGTCTATTTGCCATTGGATTTGAAATAAATATGGAAACAATTGATGCAGATACTTTGGAAACTGAACCATTAGTTATTCTGGTTAATGGTGTACCTACAAAGAATAAGAAAATTTGGCAGGAGCTGGTGGATGTACGAAAAGTACAAAGAGCAAATTTGTATTTGAAAAAAAATAATAAATGGTATGAAGCCATTTATATGGATGAAGATGAAGAAGAAATACTAGAAGACACAGGAATACCAACTGGGCAAATTGAAAAAGTGGATAAGTCAAAAGAAGAAGAAATTTATGAACATTTCAGCATACATCCTCTTCATTCTAAAGAAGTTATGGGAAACGCTATTGATCTGTTTCAGATGAAGAAAGCAAAAGGAACTCCTGTGAGTGTATGGGAGGAGAGCTTGGAAGCTCGTTGTTTTTCCCAACTGTTTCCTACAGGAGAAGGTGGACGATATGATTAACGTCCAGTACAGACTCCTGCTTCGGAGTATCGGACTACAAGATTATATGCAGAAGATCCCAGATTCCGTCAAAGTATTCCTTATTTGTTCCATCTTTTATTTGAAAGTGACTTGTCTGCACTACCTTATGCAGTAAATCACATTTTGAAAACTGGAGTACATCTACATAATGTGTCAGCAAAGGACTTTATCAACAAAGTGCAACAGCTAGATGATCATTTGGAATCTCAATTGATCAATTTGATGGCTTGTCAGCGTGGGACTAATGAATATTGGTACCGACGCCATGGAGAATTGAAGTGTATGTTACGGAATTTAGGAACTCCTACATGGTTCCTTACCCTAAGCTGTGCTGAGTACGCTTGGGATGATCTTCTAGATTTTCTTCGAGAGGCAAATTCAAACATTAAAAACATACAATACAAGACAGCAGGAGAATTGTGCTCATTGGATCCGGTTAATGTTTGCAGATATTTTAATCATAGATTTGAGGCTATGATGTCCTTCATGTGCAATAAAAAAAATCCACCTCTTGGAGAAGTTGTGGATTTCTTTTGGAGAAAAGAGTACCAAGCAAGAGGTGCTCCTCACATTCATATGCTGTTGTGGATCAAGGATGCCCCAAAAATTGGAACAGATGCTGATGAAGCAGTTTTATCTTTCATTGAAGGATATGCAACATGTGCTATACCTAAAAGCACAGAAGAGAAAAACTTAAAAGAGAAAGTTTTACGTTTCCAAAGTCATCGATGTGGAAAATACTGTCGACGAAAGTACAAGAGTAAAGATAAATTCTACACAAAATGTCGATTTGGTTTTCCACGACCTGTTCTTTCAAAAGGAAGAGTAAACAGTTTTATGTCAGCTGTGCGACATACTATTTCAAGAAAATCGCCTAAGAATACCTACAACCTAAGAAGAAAAGTAGAGTCAAAATATATAAATGACTACAACCCAGTCATTTTATCCATGTGGAATGCTAACATGGATATACAGTATGTGGTTGACAATTCTATTGCTGTTGCTCGGTATGTCACATCTTACATCACTAAATCTGAGAAAACGGAATTGAAGGAAATTTGGGAAGAGATTTCTCACGAGAAGACTGTCAGTAAGAAGCTATACAGTTTCAGTTTAAAGATGTTATCGCATCGAGAAATTGGATCCTACGAATGCTCAGATAGGTTATCATCTGCAAGTCTGTACTCGAAATCCAGAAGAATAATTTGGGTAAGTTTAGGCCTTACAGGAATGCGAAATCGGGTAGTGAAATCTATTCGAGAAATTGAATATTTAGCAGAGTTCGAACTAGAAAGTACAGACATTTTAAAAACAAACATGTTGGACACATAATACCCACAAAGAAGTCATCACCTTGAGAACATGTGTCTCTATGAAGTGCTGCAGATCTTCATTTTTAAACGGAATGCCACAGAAGATATCAACAATGGAAAATATAAAGGCAGTGGTGAGGAAGGATGTTTGGTGAAGCAAACAAAAGGAAGTTTGATAAATCACCGGAAGCTGAGTTGCGACACTCCTGACAAAAAGGAATTTTACTACTTGGCACTTTTGCAGCTGTTTAAACCATGACGTTCAGAGGACGAACTACTTGGAGAATTCCAGAGTTATGAAGATTCCTTCAATGAAGCAAAGACAGCATAGAATGCAGTACTTTCACAACTTATGTTCAAATGTTAAATGAAGAAATTGAACAAGAAGCAACAATTGCAGCTGAAGTAGCTAGAGACAGTTCTCAAGACAGTCAAAGTTCTGGGACATTCAGTCAAGATCCTCTAGGACAACCAATCGTTGAAAATGAAGCAGCAATAGCCATGAATGAAGTTCAGGAAGATTTAGTAGACTTAACATATTTGGAGCAGCAACTGAATGAAGAACAAAAACAAATTTATGAAGAAGTCAGGAAAAAAATTGATCACGGATTACTACATGAAAATAAAGAGTGCTCATGCACATCTTTTGAACCAATGAGAATGTATGTAAGTGGACAAGCAGGAACTGGAAAAAGTTTCTTAATTAATGTAATTAGAAGCTACCTACAGAAGAAAATGGATTCCATTTTGTCTTGTGTTGTTACTGCTCCAACTGGGTTAGCAGCGTATAACATAAAAGGAGTTACCATACATCGTTTGCTAATGTTACCAGTAGAGCATGAGAACAAAATGCAGTACCACAAACTAGCAGGAGAAGCATGCTTGGAAGTTTCAAGAGTGTTGAAGAAATTGAAAGTACTCATTATTGATGAGGTAAGCATGGTATCAAACTTAATGCTTGCCTTTGTGCATTTAAGAATGCAGCAAATTCTAAAGACAGACTATGACGTGTTATTTGGAGGTAAACATGTTATAGTTTTTGGGGATCTACTGCAGCTAACTCCAGTTAAAGGACAACCAGTATTTAATACTGTTACACATGAAGACACGAAAAAGTCATTAGGAAGTATAGGTAATGTGAATATTTGGTCATTCTTTGAGGTCATTTGTTATTGTGTGCCAATTTAAAATGTCTAGCAACTGGGTAGCTGGGGTCGGAGTTTACTATAGCTCATAAATGTTGTAAAATATGTAAGTAAACTTGCAGTTTAGTGCTGCCTACGTATTGTAGATGACAGGAACATTCCAATACGTAGACTGCAAATTCAGTTTTGCATGTAAACATTCCATTGATTTTAATCGAAATATTTGCAAAGGCATCAGAAAACTCAGATTTATTTACCCCAAACTTGCAAGCTCTACCAGAGCTGCACTTAAAAAATCCTTTCCTACTGGAGAGCCAGTGTGTGGATGTTAAAACTTCAGGACTGATCTTGACCAATGCATCCCTCATAGATGGTGCCCTCCTAAAAGTAATAGAAGGCTGTTCTGGTAGTATAGGAGAAAGGGTGATATCGGTTTTGAGTATTGGCCAGTTTTTGTTAATAATATTTCTGACCTATTTTTCCTGTCGACTATATGTAGTTATTAATCTAACTACCTCTTCATTCTTTTGTTTTCTATCTTTCTTTTCTTTCTTTTCTCCATTTTTTTTCCTTCTTTCCTTCTCGCCCAATGTAAAGGGTACAGTACCCGCATCAACACTGGTTTCATCAGGTCTACTGCTAGAATTATTGGCTTTGTTCAATGCAGTTTGTAACTCTTTTAGTTTGTATCCTCGTACTAAAAATCTTTGTAATGAATCTGCTTGGCACTGTTCAAGGTCACTATCAGAATTGCAGATTCGCTTAGTCCTTAAAAATTCCCCATACGGAATACTTTTTATCAGGTGTCGGGGGTGACAACTGTTGGCATGCAGTATCGAGTTCCCTGCTGTACTTTTTCTGTGAAGTTTTGTTTGAATATTATTATTGTCAATATATACTTCCACGTCGAGGAACTCAACTCTTTCCCTGCTAATGGTGGCAGTAAACTCAAGGTTCAGTTCATTTTGATTGATATTATTAACAAACTCTAGTGCTGATTCCTTAGTTCCTCTCCAAATGACACATACGTCGTCAATGAATCACCACCATTTTACCACATGATTGTCAAACATTTCCTTATGGGTGTGTTTGAGGACATGCTCCTTCCACCATCCCACGTGCAAACACGCGTAGCTGGGAGAGAAGCATGCCCCCATAGCCACCCCGTGTAACTGTTGATATACTTCTTTGTTGAATAAAAAGAAATTATTCATTAGGCACATCTCAATCATTTTTAGCAGCATAGCATTCTGTCTTTAAAATTGAATACTTCTCTCAGCTAAAAAACATTTGACAGCATTAAGACCATCTATGTGATGTATACTAGTATAGAGAGAACAAATGTCCATCACTATAAAAAGATAGTCCTCCTTCCAACTGACTTCCCGTATTTTAGTAAGGAAATGGCCCGTATCTTTAACATATGACGCAAGATTTTCCACGAAATCATGTAGAAAAAAATCCACATATTTAGACATGGCTTCAAGTAAGCTTTTTTGCGCAGAAATGATAGGTCTTCCAGGTAATGGTTTTATCATTTTATGTACTTTAGGGATAAAGTATAAAGTTGGAGTGATAGGGAAATCATTCCTGAGAAATTCATATTCACATTTATTCAATAGCCCATCCCTTTTCCACATGGCTAGTTCTTTAAAAACCATGTCTTTAATAGTTCTTAACTCTTGAAATTAGGCTTTTCTATAACACAGCTGATCACTTAAGTGTTTTTCTGCTTCCTTCATATATGCGTCACGTGGCCAAAGAACAATGTTCCCTCCCTTATCTGCCTTGTTGACGATTATATTGCCATTACTATTGACCTTTTTTATAAGTTTTGAATATTGTATTTCAGAGTAACCTCTTCTTCTTTATTGCTGCATCACATTAAGATTTAATTTCTTGAGGTCATCTATAACCATGTCGCTAAACGTATCTATAGTGTCCTTGGGCATAAGGGGAATGAACATGGAAGGAGGGCGAAAAGGGCTGCTACCTGCACTTATACTGGCAATACCCATTTCATGCATTACTTCTTGGGTGTTGGTAATATCGACATTGTCAGCCAAAGCATTCATGGATCTCAGAGTTGTGAAATCGGAGGCTTGAAGAGTTTTGCTAGGTTGATTTGAAGCAATGATGGTAGTAGCCCTTTCTTCTACTTTTGCCAGTCTGAAATACTTTTTTAGTTTAAGTTTCCGTATACACTTAAAGACATCTATACGTGCTTGTACATATTTAAAACCATTATTTGGACAAAAAGACAGGCCCAATGATAGCAATTGTGTTTCCGCTTTATTTAGGTCAATTTCAGTAAGGTTAATCACAGTGTTGGTACAGCATGTTGTCTCTGTTATTGTTGGGGCCACTGTTTCCCACTTCCTCTCCTGCCTCTGTTGTTGCCTCTTCCTTTTCCTCCTTTGTTTGCGGCGCTCATTTCTCCTGTGTCGCTTTTCTTCAGTTGTCTCGGTCGCAGTGTATGGCGCCGATCTTCTATTATAAACCCCAATTCCTCTGATGGGGTAAAATGTAATCATTGCCTGTGCCTGCTGTACTGACAATCCTTCAGTTTCTGAATCTGTGCTACTTGCCAATCAGCGTATATCTGTATCTGTATCTGACAAAGGAATATGAATGGGATTAGAGAGAGAGGTTTCAGGTTGTTTGGTGCCCAGTGCTTGCCTTTTAACCATATCAAACTTTTTAGAGAACGTAAAAACGCGGCCCGTCTCGTAATCTTTCTTATCACGAGCAAATTTGAATATTTTGCGAGCTTTAATCACCTCCTCGTGTTTATTAATGCGCGTTTTAATTTCTCCTCTAGTTTTTTTAATCAGACCCTGTATATATATATATAAACTGCTGATGACGTCACATAGTACATCACTCATGACATGGTCAGTGACATCACTCATGACATCAATGATGACATCTGAAATTACACATTGTGGATTGCGGTCGCGCAAGTTATAGTTACCTGATCTAACTATAACGTGGAATTTCATTGGTTTTTTACGAGTGAAATGTACAGCTAACTATAACATGTGTGAAACCTATGGTTTTTTAAGTGAATTTGCAAGGTTTTGTAAATGATAATTCCTAACTATAACGTGTGTGAAACCTATGGTTTTTTCAGCGAATTTGTACGGTTTTTTAAATGCTAAGTTATGTATTTATTTTTTCTTTTTTTTTCTGGTTTTTCACTATGCGCACACCCTGCGCGCACGGTGCGCTTCGCGCACCGTGCGCGCACTGTGGGCGCTAGGTGCGCTTCGCGCACCGAGCGCCCACGTTGCGCAGTCCATGACGTGCGCGCCTCGCCTTTTTTTACGCAGTAACATTTGTTTTTTTCTCCCTTGTGGGTCCTTTAATTTATTTAATAAATGTGATTGTTACTTCTTTATTTTTTTTTTATTTGTTGCCGTGAGCGTACGGTAAGCTTACCGTACGCGTACCCCGCGATTTTTTTTTAAAATTATTAAATTTATTTTTCGTACTTTGGGGGCCTTCTTGGACCCCCTGACAAACACTAGGGGGTCTGCAACTCTCTTCTTTGCCCCCGTTTCACGTTCCCCACCTTTGATTCTCAGTGCGAGAGACAGAAAATGGCGGCCGACACTTCCTGATTTCGACTGATTCGAATATTTACAGTCATGTAACCACCAATCAGAATTGAGCTCGCGCACGGCACCGTACGCGTACGGTAAGCTTACGGTAAGGGCACGGAGCGCGCTTACAGATATATATATTGATTTAAATGCTATTTTCTCAGGACCTACTGAACAGATTTACACCAGACCTACAAAAGGCACATCCTTGACCTGAGGACTACCTCTCTGCCAAATTTCAAGTAATTCTGTTCAGCCGTTCGGGCTGTAGCTGTGTCTAAACGTCCTATGGAAAAATGCATGGGGAAAATGCGTTTTGGGACCCGCCTTTTTTCTCAGCCCCCGCTTGACGAATCCCCCCGAGACTTTCAGGGTAGGAGCGGAGCGTAGCGCCCCATTAGTTTTGAAAATTTCGCGAGGATTCGTCTACCGGCGCCAAAGTTATTCCAAATAGAATGTTGTGGATTTCCTATGGAAACACGGTCCTAACTATAACTATCTACTGGCGACCGCCAGTAGATAATATATATATATATATATATATATATATATATATATATATATATATCGCCTAAGTCCCAAGCACGAGCTTCACTTTGATTGGCTGCCAACACACCAAATCAGGAAGTGTTGGCAGCCATTTTGTGACTCGGTAAAAGCGAGTCACCAGAAAACTGAGAAACAAAGGTATAAAACAAGAGAAGGGGGCAGGGTAGAAACACCCTGACCCCCTAAGCCTGCTTAAAAGGTTCCAGAAGGACCCCCAGGGCCCAAAAAATCTTTTAAAAAAAACAAATCATCGCAATTGGCGCTGGGGTCACGGGTTCCTGCGTTTTATTTTGATGAGGCCCCTGGGTGGGCTAGGTCCCGGGGGTATTTCTTAAAAAAATATTAGCAGGGGCTTGCTGGGGCCCCCGCAGCCACGGGGCTTAACATATGTTGGGAGGGGGGGTTCAGTAAGCTGTGGAAATTATATCAGAAAAAAACAATGCGCCGTATGGCGGCCTTCCTTTAATATAATGCGGAATAATGTTTACTTATTATGCAGTGTTTGCTGTTATCACGGATAGAGTCACTTTGTTACAGGAAATGTATTAATATGTGGTAGGGAGTGTTCTGTATGTGTGCGTGGAACAACATTAACGTTTAATTGGCTGAGGTGTTCCAACAACAAGCTAAATGTTCATTAGCTGCGAACCGTCGAAAGTAGAAGTGTTTCCTGCCATTTACTTCCCCTCCGCAGAGTAGCAAGGACATCTAATTGGCTCACATGTTGTAAGGAGGACCTTCCAGAGCTTAATGTTGATTGGTTGCGAACTATTGAAAGTAGAAGTGTTGCTAGGTATTCTCTTCTCCTCCGCAGAGTATGAGGGACATCTGATTCGCTAACGTGTTCTAAGGAGGAGCTTCCAGAGCTTCATGTTAGTTGGTTGTGAACTATTGAAAGTAGAAGTGTTGCCAGCCATTCACTTCCCCTCCGCGGAGTAGGAGGGACATCTGATTGGCTGACGTGTTCCAAGGAGGACTTTCCCAAGCTTAATGTTGATTGTCTGTAAACCATTGAAAGTAGAAGTGTTGTCAGCGATTCCTTTCTCCTCTGCGGAGTATTAGGGACATCTCATTGGGTAACATGTTCCAAGCGGCACCTTCCCAAGCTTAATGTTCATTGGCTGTGAAGCATTAAAAGTAGAAGTGTTGGCAGCCATTCCCTCCTCCTTTGCAGAACAACATGGGCACGTCATTAACTAAAGTGTTCCGAGTACAAGTTTGCTCCTTATTTGGTGGGAACAGTTCACTGTTGTCAGCCATTTTGTGACGCACTTCTAAAGGAGTACAGGAAAACAAAGTAGTAGAGGGGAGGGTAAGAACACTATTAACTCTGTACAGTGGTCACAAGGTGGTGGAGAGGGATTCTGAAGGTAAAAATTGTTTTTTATATATTTTAAGGACCTCATAAATAATTGCTGTGGGGTGTGCAAATCATGGCGGTAAAATAAGAGAGTGTCTTGCGGTCTTCTTTTTATCAAGTTTGCGGGTGGGATACTTCCCAGGAGCACTATTTACTTATAATGTGGTGTATACTTTTCTGACGTGGAGGTGTGGTTGCGCAGCAAAAATTTCAATCTAGGTTTTAAACAGTTTTTATTTAGCAATTACAAATGACCTTTCTTCAGAAACAGACGTTGTATATATCAAAGAGGTGACAAATAAAAATGGAATTTCATAAAATATCAGTTAAGCGTGGCCACACCCTATTTTTTCTTCTATAGTTTGTAAAAGTGTTGCCCCATATTCTTGATAACATAAGAGGGCATCAGTTACTTTTAGACAAAGTAGAAAAGAAGTGCTACAACAAATACTCACGCACTACATTATCTGAGGTCAGAAGAACAAGTAAAAAACAGTTAAACACAAATGACTTCATATTAGATACAGATTTATGCATTATCATTTTTCAAATTTATAGTCTGTAGAATTCGGGAACGTTCTGTTGTAGTGCTTAGTGGTCGCACACATCTTTCCGCTAAAAAATCACGTACTCATTTAAGAGTATAGGATATTACTATTATGATATATGGCACTGGTCCTATATATTCTATAGGGAGAAAGTGAATACGAACTGCAACTGAGAAAAATAGAAATTTGAAAATAATATTCGGAAATGTAGGGTTTATCAAATTTTTAAAATAACAAAGTAGGTATGAAAGCAAACATTTTTAGACTGCAATTTCGTAAAATATGGTCCCTGAAAAAATATCTGATCAAGTAAGATATAAAGGTTAGCTGTATTTCAGATAGCGCCGACAAATCTCCAATTCCTCTTCTGTAGCAATAGGACAGTCTATTACAAAATAACGAATGACACCATTGTTACAGTAAAAAGAAAAGGAAAATAAAGTTATGGAAAGAACAGAAGATCAATAACGAAATACTTCCAAGTGGTGATTATTATTTTCAGAGCTTCTTTTCTTCGGGATGTCGAAAAGTTTGATCTTCGTGGCGACGGGTCATAAACTCCCTGAGATCATTATGACTGTGAAAATTATAACATACATATTCACAGTATATTGTCAAAAGGGGAGAACAGAATAAAAACCAGAAGCAGGTGATGTTGCTTATATATCTTTACACTTTGTGCCAACGAGTCATGAACTCCTCTGAGATCAACATGACTGTTGATATTATAATATACATATTGACAGTATGTGATCCCCAGGGGAATACAGACTAACAATTGGAAGCTGTTGACATTACTTATAAATCTTTAGCGTTTGCACCAACGGTTCACCAACACCTCTGAAGCGAAGTACAGTGTCAATATTATAATATACAAAGTCACAGTATATGGGCTCAAAGGAGCCAGAAAAGGAGCAATGTTTGCTGTAATCTGTCTGTTTCTGAAAACAAGCTGCTGACGTTAATGAAAAAAAGGCAAAAACATGAAATAACATTTTTTTGTAGATATAAATGTTTAAATATTGATAAATAGCTACGTATTATAAATATCTACTATACCATAATCAAACAACTTACAACTACGGAATATGTTTTGTTGCCGCAAAACAAGAATCCAACGCTAGAAAAGGGATCCTGCATCACAGAATGAACACAGATAAATAACTCGCGAAAATGAAACTAATCGAACAACGGGTGTGGTTAATATACTTTTTGGTTATTGAGTAGTCTAGGGAAGGAAGATGCAGCTCCGCCCATTTCGATGTCACGTTTTACAGTTTACACGTGCTCACGTTTTAACTGTTTAACTTGTGCATGTGTTGGGAAAAGTTACAAGCTGTGAAGATGTAAAGGTTTCGATTTCCATCGTAACACGAATAAGGTCCTTAATATGTACATACGATGGACAGTTTAAAAAGTGTTACCCGTCAAACTGTGTCATTTGCATTCTCATGATTCAAAACATTTAAATAGAAAACATTAAAAAAAATATCGTTCAGAATAGAAGAAATAAAAAACGTGCTAATATTTGTCATCACTATGCTGTTAAATTTAAAAAATGCCAGCATTTGTAAAGCGTAGAGCTACCCCCGGAAAGGTGTGCCGGCGCACGGGGGTGTTGGGAAGATTAAGCAAGGTGTTACCCACAGTGAGATAGTGGTGGACCAACATGCTGCTGGAGCCGGGAATCGTGCTGCGTCACACGTTTACTACACTTATATGTTAATTACTGCTAATTAAGTTGTAAACATTGTTAAATTCTAAGTAGGGCTCCTTGTTTTCCGTTTTTACTGATTTTTACAGATAAATACAAACAGAAAAGTATTTATTTTCCTCTCTGTATTTATTTTAAAATGTGGATAAAAACGGAAATTGGGTTAGATTTTTTGGCGATTCTAAATGCTGTCAATCATGACTACCAGGCCAATAGGTCTGTCGTTCTAAAAGTAAAAGGGTTAAAACAATAAACGAATTTTAGTAAAGAGCCTTAACCCCTTCTGTGCCCCGCCCTTTCCCCGCCCTGTGCCGGGCTTTCTATTAGCGGGCGGAGTTCATGACGAGATGGTCTCGTCATGGGCACAGCGCAACCGCGGCCCATGACGAGACCATCTCGTCATGGGCACTGAAGGGGTTAAAGAGCAATATATATGCTCGTATAGGAAAACATGCACATTTTAATATCAAGGTTGTACATATTTTATCATCTGAGAGTGTTTATATGACTGTAAACGGTCAGTCCTTCAGGCATGAGTGCATATTTATCAGCCAAATAAATTTGGAAATATACTCATTTCATATTCATTTTTTCACAAAACCCAAAATATATATGGATAACTACAGATACAATTATTTAAAAAAATATGGATAAATACAGACGGAAATGGCCCAAAAATAAATACCATAAAACTGGGAACCATAATTATAAGTTATAAAAGACTACTATTAAGTTAGTTTTCACTATAACACGTATACACAACTTTTTAAAATTTACTTAAAAAACATTATAGGTTATAGGGACATTGTAGTTATAAATAAGTATTTAAAAAACCTTTGAAATTCACTGAAAAAGCCATAGGTTTTACAGAAGTTATAGTTAGAAATTTGCATTTAAAAAACCTTAGAAATTCACTGAAAAAAACATAGGTTTCAGGGGCGTTATAGTTAGCTGGACATTTAACTCATACAAATCCATAGAAATTCCACCGTTATAGTTAGTTCAGCTAACTATAACTCGCGCCCCCGCAATGCACTACTCATGACGTCACATATTACATCATTCATGGCATGGTCGGTGACATCACTGATGACATCCACGTGATAATCCGATGCACCTTCTCACACCCTAATATAACCCTTGATACACCGATTCTAAAATACAATTTTTTAAACCATAGAGACACCAATACCATTTACTACATAGCCACTCACTGATTCTTAGGTCTACACACACATCCACTCATTCACCCATACAATCACTTATACATGCAGTCACTCCTCTATACAACATTATCATATGCAGTCATACACCTATTCAGACAGTCACATACCGCCACTCATCCATGGAGTTACTCACAGACCAATATAGTCATGTAAAGAATCAATCACACTCCCATTTACTCACCTATACAGTTAAACACACAACACCTCACTAATTCATACAGATAGTAGTGCATACTTACTCTCTTATATAATCAGTGACACAAGTACACAGTCATCCATACAGCCTCTCTCGTAATCACTAGGCCTGGGCGAAAATTTTGTTCCGTTCGTGGAAATTGCGATAATTTGACATTTTCGCGTTCCGCGGAGAGCGCGAAAATGTCAAAATTTCCGGTTTCCGCAGCTTGGCGATAATTTGTTTCTTGCTCGCGCTGTAAAATAATACATTCTCGCGTGCGCGCGATCGCCTTACCTGAATCCCTGCGTTCGCCGACAAGTTTTCTTGATCCGGTCGCGTTCTCCATGAGATGTTGTATTGTTTTTAGCCATTTGCGCTGTCTCGCGACAGTTCGCGCCTGCAGTGACGTCATGCGTTGCACGATCATGTCGTTCTTCTCGCGATCATGCACCGCGAGACAACTCAAAACAAGATGGCCGCGCCCGCAAGCAACCACATGGGTAAGTTGGCGACCCGCAACCATGCAGAAAATCTCGCGAACATGCGGCAAAAAAACTTCCGCATTTTCACGATATTTCCGCTTGTTTGCGATAATTTTAAACATTTTCGCGATAATTAGCGAAAGTTAATTTCGCAAATTCTGCCCACCCCTAGTAATCACTCACTGTCACATATAGTTCTTTATATACACCATCACTCACATAAACTGCCTTTTACATATGTAGCTACTTACATGTACCACTGAGATCTCTATTCACTCATGAACACACCCATACACATACTCACTCAGTCATAGAGCTGTATCAACATGCACTCTTGAACCCATACAGGCAGTGAATCAACTAGTCACATATCTATGCACAGAGTCACACACCTCCAACCCACCCACACACACACTCAGGCACTGCTACAAATACTCAGGCAAACAATCAATAACCCATTTAAATTGTCATGTAGCTTCTGACTAATAAATGTACTAAGTACACAAGAGACAGACTCATACAGATATTGACACAGTTTAGTCACTAATTTATGCATTCAGTAAGACACGTTTAATCCGTGACTTATACAATCAGTCACACACCTCGGAAATCCTTCATCCAGACACTTATACACCCACTGATTCTTCAATACACCTTGGCATATTTATAAAACATATTTAAACTTTACAGAAACACACAGTCACTGGATGATGTCATCAGTGATGTCATCAGTGATGTCATTTGAGATGTCATCAGTGATGTCATCAGTGATGTCACTGACCATGCCATGAATGATGTAATATGTGACGTCATGAGCAGTGCATTGTGGGGTGCGAGTTATAGTTCGCTGAACAAACTATAACGGTGGAATTTATATGGTTTTGTATGAGGGAAATGTCCAGCTAACTATAATGCCCCTGAAACCTATGTTTTTTTCAGTGAATTTCTAAGGTTTTTTAAATGCAAATTTCTAACTATAACTTCTGTAAAACCTATGTTTTTTTCAGTGAATATATATATATATACAAAGGACTCGAACTCCCGCAACCTCCAGGCGGCGATGAAGGAGAAACATACCCCACAGTGTCAGGCAAGAGGTTTTATTTAAACCTTCACACACACATATATGGTCACTTAAAAAAACAAAGGTTACAGGGACGTTATAGTTAGGCTCAGCTTTCACTCGTACAAAACCAGCAGCTGTGGGGGTGAGTGCACCAGTGTATGTGGCAGAGCACTGGTGTGCATCACAAGGTGTAGCATCTGACCCACCTCTGGGTGGACATTTTTGACAGTGAACAGGGACTGCTGGGTATGGAGGTTGCTAGCATCGATGAGTAATTATTATTATTTATTTTCTAAAATGCAATAGTATGCTGCTCACAGAGGTAAGTTAAGTTTACATAACTTTACAAATATTATGTGATTCAACTTGAGGTAGCCAGATGCTCGATGCAACCAAATTGTAGTCATTGGCACTGACTTGGGCTGCCTATTTAAGGAGTCATGCAGGCCTCTCTGTCATATAACTAAGATGGTATTAGTAATATCAGTGAGTTATTATTCTCTGTGCCTTTCTTTATGCAGCTCATACAGTTCTAGTCTACCAGTGATGTGTAGTATGCATCTATGCATTTAAAAGGGAACCTGAATTGGCCCATAAAAGTGGTTGAGAAGAAAAGATCACTTGTTGCAATGCATTAGTAGTTCCAAATGTAGTGTACGAAATTAGGAATAGGGCTTAGGTTTAGGAATTTAGGAATGGGTCGACTCAATTCTAGTACTAGAGGCAATATGATTTAGAAAAGTACAATGTTACTGCATTTGCCTTTGCCTGTCAAAATATTTTTGGGGAGATTAAATGCACAAGTAATTTTTTTTTAATCTTCTTTATTTCTTACATCAGTACCCAAGGGCAAGAAGAGGGCACCAACGAAGGTGGGTCAGGCTGCCATCACCAGTGCCACGGCGGGTGTAAGTATCACCATCAGTGTCCGCGGTTGAGGGATCTGCTGACCCTAGTAAGTCCAGTTATTATTATTATCATTCCCTTAAATTTCACCTCTCCCCATTTAGAATCATTTTGCCTGGTTTATATTTTTTATACAGTCTCCTTTTTTTCAACTACTCTTCTATCTAATGTTTGTTAAATTCTTGTTATGCCTGGATTATCCTTTTTTCTATATTTCAGTAGTGGCTTCCTCCTGTCTGAACTAGTCTGTAGCTTTCTTCTACATTTTTTTAGTAAGCTTTCCCTCTCCCCTTATATATGTTGTGGACTGGTATTGTAAAACTAAGAGAACATATTTGAGCTACTCTAATGTGACGATTGCAGGCCCAAGTAAGGTACGTTTCTCTCCATATTTTTATTGAGAAGGCTGTTTTTTTTTTGCTCATGGTCAAATAGTAAACACGAGTGGTCATAGTCATGGTGGACTCCCCCAATGTTATGTTATGTTATCATTAATTTTATACCAGCAGTTTCCAAGACAGTGCAGCATGACAGGAAAGTAGTATGCGGTTCTATTGCATTTGCCAATCAAGATCATATGTCCTTTATTGACCAATTTATTCCACCCTTTCATTGTGCTTCAATGACTTAGAGTCATTATAGCTCTGCCCCTCCATTATGACAAGTTTTTGGTTCTCTTGACTTCCTGGCTTTTCTAACATTGTCAACCAACAAAATGCCCAAAGTGATATTTTTGATAGAGGATACTGATAACTGAACTGTTCTGATGTATTGCGGTTGTATTTTGGTAAAAAAATAGCAAGGGGATGTGTATCGGCATCTAAAATGTGTAATGTGTTTTGTAGCTGTTTTCTGGGATTGATGACATCATTATTTGTTGAACACTGCAACAATATGAAAGATACACAATAATGCTCAGAACTGAATAAAGAAGAGGATGTGATATAATCACAAACTTGTAATCATTTAAAAGATTTTGAGGAACATGTGGATATCATTTGGATTAAAAAACAGTTTTGTTTGGATGTTAAGTGCAGCTGGCAGTCAGGCAAAGGTTTTCCGCACCTGACAAACTTTCTTTCTTGGAAACTTAAAGCACTTCTTCAGACACGGTGCTACTGACTGGGACGCACACTGTATAGCTGATCTCAGTAAGAGAGAAGGTGAATAAACAGTGACACAAACAGAGTGCACCACGGTAATCTAGTGCATGACTGGAAGCATTGTTTGTGCCAACCTGAGAGACCCAAATAAAATAATGACAGCATGCCTGCCATTGCAGACTGCAGGAGCAGCGCAAAGTGCTCAAACTCCACTTTGCCCTCCCTTTGTGTGACAAAGTCAATGTGCTATTTTTATTATGCCAGTCACCTAAAAGGAAGGTCTCTTAAGCCCAGGAAGCAGGGTGCATTATATTAACGATGAGGACATATCAGTGAAAGCTTTTATGTCCCTACAGTGGCCTTTACAATTAAAGGCTGTTATAGGTGATAGGCAGTCCACAGGATGACATGGGCTGGTACCCAGGCATACTCAAGGTCATCAGCTCCATTATGGAACAGTCAAAATATGTCATGTTTGGTATCAAACAACGTGCATCATCAACCCTGACATGAAACTCATTACCTTAAAGGTTGCCCACCTGGTTTCCCCAGCCTTTCCTGTGCTCTGGCTGCCAGCCCGCAGCTGCTCCTGCCAAGGCAGAAATCTGACCCCCTGACAGGAGACGTGAACATTTCAAGGAGACAGAAACAATGGCCTGAGTGGGAAGGAGGTCACGTTCCCTCCCTGACAGGATGGCTAGGGTAGTGGCACATCAAGCCGGTGAGCTTCAAAGCCTTTTCCGTTTGTGAGATGTAACCAGGCTGCCTCCCAAAGGAGGAAATAGCCTTCCCCCTGCCCCAGGCACATTTGCATCCGGGCAGGTGAGAAAATGAAGTATTCAGAAATGGTAAATCTCCAGGAGGCTAGCCACACCTCTAGGGTGGGCTACATGGTTTGTACAGCCAAGGAAGACTTCTGTCATTTCTAAACGTTGCAGAACTAAGGGTTTCATGGGTATAAAAAGTATCACAGATGTGGTCACCTCCAGTGTGGATTAGCAGCTGGGGCTATTAGCCCATTGGCCTCTTGCACCTATACCCATATTGCCACTAAAGCTAGGATTTCATGGCTACCCCTGACACCAAAACCTTCGTTCTAATCTGCCGTGCAACAAAGAGCACAAGAAGAGACCCGAGCCTGCGACATTAGGAGCTGCACAAACCAAAAGCGTGATACTCTGTACCTGTTTCACCCTTACTGGATCTGCATGACTGTAACTCCTCCAGGACCAAAGCTCAGTCCCCCCAGACAGAGGGCCCCCTTTGAGAGCCAAAGGTAACTCCAGACTCCCCTGGACTGGTGGTACTAGTCCCCTGCACACCGAAGGTAAAAACAACACACCCTAAACATAGAATTGCTGGTCTTCAGTCCCTCCGAGGGATCGCCCAAATGTAGATGGTCCAGTGCATTATGGGAAATATAGTCCTGACCTCCAGCAAGTTTCAGGTGGCCATCATTTTCCCCCAGACTACCGGATATCAAAATAACTTTCTGCTCACCTTGCCAATGCATGTTGGTCGCCAGGCCAGCAACCACCACCTTTATTCACCACTACACCTCAAGGGAACTTCACATTAACTTCTACCGACATCAGCAGTGGCTTTGTTGTTGACTTTTTGCACCTGATTCCCCACCAGCACCATGTAAGTGCTAAAACCAGCTCTCCTGCGGCCCGTACTGCAGCGCCAAGGACAGGCAGGACAACTCTGCACCCAGGCTTCTCGAGCCAGGTAAAATTGAATTGGCTGTCGTGGCTTGGTCTGGGGACCTTCATCATTTATACCTTTGTGGGCTCCACTCAACTCGATCTGTAAGTGGCCAATTGTCACTAGTGCTTTTTTCCATTGACCACAATAAAAACACTTTGGAGTACTGTTTTGCACTGATTTAATTTTGCTTCAAAAGTCCATAACCCCCTTACACTTCCCTGATCGATTTCATTTTGTTGTTCAAATGTATTTAAAAATCTGCTTTATTTTTATAAATCGGTGTCAGATTTCTTTTGAGTTGTGTCAATTACTTCTCACCCATGTTGGTACTCTGAAATACTTACCACATGTTCCTGTAGTAAAGCCTGACTGCTCTTTGCCTCTCTACCAGGACTGAGCTAAGGATTTATTAGTGTGAAACCAAGGAGCATCTTTGGGTTTCTGTGAGAGTATTGCATGGTAAAGCCTAAACAGCATCACCACATAATACTCCACCTTCCTACAAGTAGTATGAGATAGAATCATAGTTTTATTAACCTCAACCATATAGAATGTACAGCATGCTAACATGTATTAGCATTGAGCCATGTTTTTCTATTAATCCTTCTACACAGACTGTTTACTTCCTTCAGAGATATTACTAGATAGGGTGATCTTACTTAAGTGAACTAAATACCCTCTTCACTCATAGAAAAGGTCTTTGCAGAGTGATGAATTCCTCAGTAAAGTATTTCACACCCAGCCTTTACTTTGTATAGAGGTCTCACCAGGGAGGGCATGTTGTCATAAAACTAAAGCATTCACCCTGTATAGAGGTGTGAGAGAAAGAGGCACTCTTATACAAGAGTCTTGCAAAGAGAAGCACAACCCTTTCATAATGTGTTTGCAAAGGGGTTAGTTTCTAACTGTATCATCTTACACCTAAACTCTGTTTCCACACCTTTTATGCTGCTTTCACAATTTTAAATAAGGTGTTTTTATAATAACTAGGTTCAAGAACCAAGACCAGGCAGCCTTTAGTTTGACTCCCCAACCCCAGTTCATTTATAGACGGGCTGCTCTCCATTGATATATCAGCCTTAGCACCGACTAGTAAAATGGCCATATGCTGTAAGATAGCGGCCTAATAATAAAGCAAAAAGCTAGGAATAGTCATCCCCCATGTTGTCTTGGGAGGATCATCCGTTTGGCCGCTCTTCACGACCTGCGATAGTCCCAAAGAAACCAAGAGCATACCCTTTCTAGGTAGATAACTCAAGAGGGATGGTCCCAAAAAGATACAAAAATTTGGGTAAAATTGACATCTTAATAACATTACTTCGCCCAAAAAGAGAGAGGTGTAAATGGCCTAATATCTCCAATTTCTTATTGGCGATTTCAATTGTTGGACTGATATTTAAGTCTGGTATTTTATCAACCGCGGGTGTGATTGTAATGCCCAGGTAGGTAGACTCTGAAACAACTGGGAAGTCCAGGAGACAAGTCATTCCTGAGCATAGAATTTGAGTTTTATCCACATTGAGCTTGAACCCCAAAAGAGCCCCAAACTGAACTGCTAGATCTTTCACCACTGGAAAGGCAGAGACAGCAGCACTCGTAAGAACAGCATTATCATCGGAGTATGCCAGTGCCCTATACTCAATCTCCCCTATCCTTATCGCTTTGATATTGATATTCAACTCGAGTTTTCTTAAAAAGGGATCAATATACAGGGCAAAGAGTAGGGGTGAGCAAGGACACCCCTGCCTCGTGCCTCTGCTAATGGTAAATGGCTTGGAATCCTGTCCAGAAATCCGTATCACCACTTCTGGAGATAGATACATTGCTTTAATTGCTTGAACGAAGCATCTACCTAGCCCCTTTCAATATAGGACAGATCACAGGAACCACCAGGAGACCCTATCTAACGCTTTCTCAGCATCCAAGAGGAGAATCCCTGCCGGTGACCTCGTGGCCTGTGCCCAATCGAGAAGGGCTATTACACGGCAGACATGATCTACCGTGTCCCTTCTTCAAATAAACTCGGGTTGGCGTAGCGATACCAGAGGGGTAATAACCTTTCCAAGTCTAGCTGCCAAACGTTTTGATTAGATTTTACTATCACAATGAATCAAGGTTATAGGCCTGTCGAAAGCTAGATTGAGTTCTTGCTTAATTTTTTTCCTTATAGTTGTCTTCCGCCAAGAGTCAGGGATATCATTTTTATTTTGAGCCTGTTCAAATAAAAGCATAATGTCATGTTTAAGTACAAATCGGAATGTTCTATAACATTTTAGAGGAATGCTATCTGGACCAGCAGCCTTACCCATGACTAGAGAGGTTATTGCAAGGTCTATATCCTTCCATGTAAACTGGGCTTCAAGTGCCCCATTTTGATCCTGAGTTACCTTCAATGTTTCCATACCAATAAAGAAATCTTCCGGAGAATTTGTCCCTATCACGGTAGGTCCCTCAGCATAGAGTTGACTATAAAAATTTTGAAAAACATTCAATATTCCTGCTGGAGAGTCCTGGACCTGCCCTGCATGATCCTTGATTTTACAGATACGATTGGTTTCTTCACGCTGTTGCATTCGTTTGGCTAAATCCCTGCTTGTGTTTTCCCTAGCTCATATGACTCAGCCCTCCGCTGCATATATTTAGCTGTCACCTCTGTACCGAAGTGACAATGAATTTTAGATTTTATAATGGCAATTCGCTGCTGACATTCCTCTATACTTGTAACCCCCCTGAATTTTACTCATTAATTCACTATCTGCTGACCTTAATTGTTCTACCCAGTTTTTCATTTCTTCCTGTATTGATTTTTGACAGGCTATGGAAAAGCTCAAAGTTTCCCCTCGGATAGCTGCTTTGAAAGCATCCCACACAATACAAACTGAGGCCGTCTTACGATTAATAGAGAAAAATTCCTCAATCCATTTGGCCATATGAGTACAATATGCCTTATCAAGCAAAAGTTTCCTTTCGAAGGTCCAGGGCCTCCGAATTAGGCCTAGGCGTTAAATTCAGAATTTGCGGAATTTGGGTAATTTCGCTTTCCGCAGAGAATGCGGAATTGCCCAAAATTCTGCATTCCGCAGCTTCACGGAATGTTTTGCTTATTCGCGTTCTCAAAATGGGTGTTCGCGAGATATTTCCCCCCGAGCACACAAACAAGGATCGCGAACAGGAACAATGCATCACGAACAAGCAATTCCACGTGTTCGCTGAGATTTTTTACCACTTCACGGAGCTTTGCGTAGCGCGACTACACAAATTCCACCCACACCTACTCTAAATCTTTGAGATGCCCCTCAATGGAATATCTATCGTTAAAGGGTTGTGGTCTGAGATGAATCTCAGAAAAATCTTGATCTTAAACATCTCAGTAAATTGATTAGATAAAAAAAATAGTCCAGCCGAACTAACTTATTTTGAGGAGCTGAGTAAAACGTGAATCCAGGATCAGATGGTTTGATCCTGGATTATATCACATATATTGTTTGTAATTTAACAACAATACACAACCCTGACGTGAGTAAGGTGGGGATCTGTGCACCCCGTCCTGAAGAAGAAGCTTTACGCTTCGAAACATGTCGACGCACACAAGAGGTATTGTGCATTAAATACAAAATACCTCCACCACACCCCTTTTAGCAATACCAGCACGGAGGTTTATTAAAATATTTTTAGCCCTCACATGCCAGGTATTTTTTAATATTCACGCATTAATTCACATCTGACCCCACCACTCACTTACCATCTAAACCTTCACGCACCAAACATAGTTATTACATCAGTGCTCCCGCGTAGTCGTTGGTTAGTAGCACGCCGCATTCCATAGAGGGATGCGAAGACCCCTATGATGAAGCATGACACCAAGGGCCCTTTTGGTGTGTGAGGGGTATTTAAAGAACACAGTGTGCTCCCCACCATTGTAGGGACCATACCAATCTCATTCAGGTGGATTCCTTTTGTTTGTTAGAATTGTGGGAGGGAGATCGAGTCCACTTGTGTGTCCAGGTGGACATTTCCTCTCTCCACTCCCCCTTTTGTTATAATTAACTTCAAAGCTAGTCAGATATCAATTTACAGGAAAACATACACTGCTATTGCCATTATTTTCCACCACTAACAGTTGACCAACTCTGGTCCCTACACTGAGTACCTTAAAAATGTATCTGGCAGGACTGAATGTAATGACACATGTCTTATAGTAAAGCAAAGGTTACCCTAGAAACTTCCAATTTCCTATCTCATATTTGGTAACCAAAGTTATAGAAAGAGTAATATTTACAAAACTCTATGCACCAATACATAGGCATAAAGAGTGACAGTTTATGTTTATTGTTATTATATGGCCTACTAAGTATACCAACTAAATAATAAATTAACTTTTTTATAGTAATAAATGAATTTTCTCAGAAAATAACTTAATATTACTACACAGAGCTGTAATGAAACAGAAACATGTAATTATAAACGTCTCCATGCAGGGTAGTGTGTCTCAATACCATACTAAGCACAGTCTATGGCAGACAGAAGTGTTATCAGCCAAGTCAGCTTTCTTCTACACTCAAGTATGCTAATTTATCATATAAGACAGTGATATCACTGGAGAGATCAGTCTCTGTTCACTCTCTACTATGCATATCCATCATCCAAAAGAGAAGTCTTGGCAAAGAGGCCAGTCCCTCCCCAAACTGTGGCAAGAACACCCTACTATATACACTGATCACCCTAATGACAGCTGAAAACTGAGAGATGAGCTTCTGTTCATATTCTACTATGCTTACCCATTACCCCAGACATACATATGAGTTTTCAACACTGAAGTACAGACACCAGCCAAAAGAGAGACATCAGAGGACAGTCTTTCATGAGAGTGCCACAAATAATTTAAGGGGTTGGTGTTGTTTCAGTACTCTTGCAAGAGTTTTTTTTTTAAAATAGAGGGGGGTTAAAAAGCCGTAATATAACAACTATATAGGGTATCTCTTATAAAAACAATGTTTTACTTTCTTGTTATTTTTTCTTTTGTTAGGAGGAAAATCAACAACACTCATCTTTCAAATGACTCATAGCTGAGCTGAATAGACCTTGGCTGCATTTAAAGTAGTGGGAGGAGATTTCCTTGGACCTCAATGGGGCCTGTCTCCCTTGCACAATGCTGTCCCTAACCCCTGTGGTCATTGCTGCTTCTGCAAAGGAAAGGACAAAGACTGGAACTTTGCTCTTAACCTGCTTAAAGAATGTGTGAGCTAGACTCCTGTTCGGAAGTCTCAGGGACTCAAGCTCCCCTGAACTCTATTGCTGAGAGTTCTGACCTGCCAGGAGGTGCCTATTCCAGTTTTAAGCCTCCAGAGATTGTTCCTGCTGTTGGGAGCTAGAAGAAACCTAAGAGAATCAAGAAAACCTGTCTCAATGCCATCAGAGATGCTGCCGTGATGGCAGTGACTTACACCGAATCCAGGGGTACTGCTCGTGAAGTGAATGACTCACCGCCTTTCTGTACCGCAGTTCCGATGCCCTTTGACACCTGCAGTTATCATTATTTCCTGACACCAGCGCTCGCACCGACTCCACCATCTCCAGCTCCTGCATCCTGTTATCACAGCGCCGATAACCGCCGATGGTGACTCAATGAACTCACCGCCTTTGAACCGTCACCGGAACCACCTCACCACCAACGCAACCATCTTCCCCTGTCCTGGATTTGACACATCGCCTCCTCGCAGACATGGTGCCTCACCTCCACGGTGGCAGCCAGGGAGCTGGCGTCAACCTCAGCACCGACGCCTAGCCTCCACAATGCCGTGCATCATCATAGACTTTGATTCCAAGGTACTGTTTGTTTGGGGGTCTGTGTAACTTCGTGCCTGATACCCTCCTAGCGGTCAGTGCGGTACTTTGGATTTATTGCTGTCACAATGTCATAATAGCCCCAGGTGGAGCTATGTGTTTTCTACAAGCTTTATTCTTGAAACTACTATTTTGAAGTGCTATTTTAGTACATATATGTTGGAGTTTTTTTTTCTTTTTGGTCTTGTTGAGTTTAGATAAAGTGTATCTACAGTGTGTATCCCTTATCCTAACTAGAAGCCAGGGTCCCTATTTGGAGAAAAGTATCTGCCTCTGCCAACTAGAGTCCCCAATTTCTAACAGTAACCCTCGGGTTCGGGTCAAGATTGGCCCATATATCATTTAGCTATACCGGTTTGCAGAGGAACCCAACACGAGTGTCCACTCTCACCACCCTTTTTTTCACTAGCCATGGAGCCCCTGGCATACAAGCTTCAGTCGCAGGCTCAAGGTTAGGTTGGGGGATTCCATTAGGAGACTGCGGGGATACTGTCTCACTATACGTGGATGACATGCTCCTGTATATGAGAGATGTCACAGAACTTTTGACTGACACCGAGGAAATGCTTGCTTCCTTCACCAGAGTATCAGTCCTAAGGGTCACCCGAGGCATGTCCTGCCTTTTCCCCCAAGCACCCATGCTATGCGACCCAGCTCTTCAACTGGGGGAGGAGGAGTTGCAGTGCCAGCCTGCTGTGTTCTGCTACGTAGTGGTCCGAATCTATCATGAAAAAGAAGCTATTCTGGACAGCAACATCAATATGAGGGCAGGTGAAATTTTGGAAGATCCTGCCGCTATTGGTTGTAGTGCGTATAGCGCTGCTGATAATAGTGGTGCTCATGCGCCTCCTTTGCTAATTTGCCAACATCACAATTTCTCTACCAAAATCCTTCTTCACCTTCCCTTGAATGCATGCTAGCTGACTACATTTGGTATTCCCAATGCAGACGGGTTGCCCTCACGAAGTTATATCTCCCAACGAACATTGTGGGACTTGTGCCCCAAACCTCGAACATTAGTACCTTGATGCACAGCTGAAGTGAAGTCACCTCCCTGAAGCCTTGATCACCTGATTCATATTTTTCATCTCTACGCTAAAGTGCCTGTGCCATGCTCATGCTTGTTGTCAGCAGTGATGCGCTGTTTCCACATGGGTCTGAGCATCACCCCATGCAGCAGCCATATGCTCCACTGCCTCCATTGATGAGAAACACTTTTCGGAAAGCTACATGTCACTGCAGCCGACATTCAATCCTGGCATGAAGTGGACCTCTGCACAGTAGGGAACCTATTTCAGGTGCGATTCTCCGCTTCCCTGAAATATGCAAACACTCAGGGCTCTCTACAGGTCAATTCATCATTTATAACTCACTGGTTCGAAAGCTGCATGCACACTGGGGTATGCCGCATCCTGAACTCCCCACACATCTGTTGACCCAACATTTACATATGGGAACCGTGCATCACTGGATCACTTGATCACTTGGGTCGGCAAAGCACCGTGAACACACCGGTCTCCCTGTCCTGGGACTTTGCACACAATGTAATACTGACTTGGGGAAGAAGTGCAGTAATGCCGATTGGTCCACAATTCTGGCATATCCAGCCATAGTATCGCAGAATGCGCGTATCCAACTTCATTAAATTTTAAATTTTGCACCAAGCATATATCACATCTGAGAAGATCAATAGCATTTTTTTAAATGATGGATATCTCTTGTCCCCGATTTCAGCGGGAAAACACAGATTTCAACATAGGTTTTGGTTCTGTCCCCATTTACCAGACTACCGGACTGCCATCGACACCCACCTCTCTTATTGAACAGGTGCTATAATGAAGTATACACTGGGTGTCTACACATTGGGTCAGTTCAAATGCACAAAACTAAATAAAGCGATGTCTAAGTTCTTGGACCAGGGCCTTATATTATCCAAGAGGGGGATCAAAAATTACTGAAAGTTGAGAATCTCCTGATGCTTCTGGGCTGGTGGCGATCGATGGAGGTATGGGCCACTGCCGATACAAACTCAGAAGAATTACAAGGTATTCGTAAATGCCTCCACTGACAACAATGTGACACTCTGCTGGAGACCTTTAGATCTGAGGTAAATGCAAGAGCCCCCACTCTGCAGCCTCCTGCTACTTGACAAAGGGACACTTCTCTAACTCTGATACCCTCCTTTACTTGTTTCATGTTAAGACAATGCAGAACATCTTGTTGTTTGTAGTACACATGTTGTATCCATGTTACATCCACATGTATTGTCTAGTTGCTGTAATAATAGCATTTCCAGAAGCCAGCGGGCGACCTTGTGGGTAGCAGCCACAAATGTGGGAGCTATGGACATATGCTCTTTTCAGAAGGGCTGGGAGTGCAATTGGTAATGTATGGGAATATCTTTATGTTCTTTGTTTTACTTCACTGTTTAACTCTTGTTTGTATTGCTATCCCACCACGGCCTACATTTGCCCAGCTGTAAACTTCAAAATGCATAACTGATTCTCATAGAACCACAGTTGTAATTAGCCACTCTGTTGAACATTGGTAATAAGTGATGAGATGTGGACTATTCTTCAATTATATTGTTGAGAAATGCTTAATGAAATAAAGTTTTAAAATACCTCGTGAACACCTCGCAAGACTCATGTGAGAGCTGATGCACACTTTTAAAAACAAATTGCAAAGTCTAACACTAGTGCCATCCAGTTACCACCGTCTGTTTTATCATTTAGGATTCAGGATTTGTTTGGTTTGCAAACATCTATTTAGCTCAGTCAGATTATTTTCCAGAATTAGTGGACAACTTTGAAGAGAAGATAAATTGAAGCCCATGCGCAGTGCAGGCTTGGCTTTTTATACAGCAATAAAATATTACCTTATGTTTTTTAAAAAAGCAGTATTCACTGAAAATAACAAAGGTTACAGTAATATTAAAGTTAGGTGTGACTAAAAAATCTGTTGTGTTTCAAGACAACCTCAGAAATTCACTGGAGAAAATAAAGTTTAAAGTGACTTTATAGCCAGGTGAATATGTCAGTCACAACATTAACGTTTTGAGCTCATAAAATTACAGAAATTCACCAGTTATAATTAGCAGAGCTAAGCATAACTTGCAGCCCCACCAAGCACTGCTAATGACCACACATATTACATCACTCATTACATCTTTATTGGCATCATTTATATCACTCTTGACAGCTCAAATTACCTAATTGATCACATCACTGATGACATCATCCAAGCTTCTTTTATACACCCTACTCTATAAACTAATATGGTATTAGAGTCTGAAAGTAAGTACAAAATAGCTCAGAATAAAATAAAGCATCATTAATGCCATCACAGATATAACTCCCTTGGGTGTAGCAAACATGTGTTATGTGCAACATTCGCCCTATACCAAACACTTCACAGGTAGCCTAGTTCACATTAAGAGTCAAACACAGATATATGGTTAATTCTCATTACACACAGCATTCAATATGTATATAACTGTTCAGAGAGAGCAAAGTTCCTCATAATACTCGACGTCTTTTACCAAAAATTAATGCCCCACTACAGACAGCCTTTACCTGTATCAAATCCCTCATAGTCACTGAACCTATATTGAGAATTGAAATTGATACGAGTAGAAATGTGCGCACTTTAAACAATGTTTACTCTATGTAGAGAATTTACTCTGTACCTCATTGTTTGTAGACAGTGAAAATCTCATGAGAAATACACCACAGAGTATTCAAGAGTATTTACTAAGAACACTGTTCACTCTATGCACCACTTGTAAAAACACACTATTTGCTTAAAATAACCAAGGTCTGAAGGTTATAAAGCTCATACAACCTGCAGCCATCATACTGTGGTGAACGTTTTACAGATAACCCATCTTCTGAAGCAAAAAAGAACATGTACATAGGTTAGTACCTGGTACACACAGTCTTCTTTTCATGTAGACATTGGCATGCTGAGATGGTTCTGTCCAATAACTCAAGGCTGCTTACAATACTTAGGGGTAGATTTACAAACATTGTGTGCTGGGTTTGCATCACATAAGTGATGTAAACCAGCACAAAATGTTTTGGTATTTACGGTCCAGTGCAACACTTGCTTTTGCTCTTGAAAGTTGCCTAAAGTAATACAAAGCAGCACAAACTACTGCTTTGTCTTACCTACTGTCAAGGGGGCATTACATGGGTGGTACATGGATGTTCCCATGCCACCACCCATGCTTTTTGATGCAAAACCCTAACTACTAACAAAAGTAGAAAGGGTTTGGAATAAAAATTAATGCCACTTGAAGGCAGGTGTTAAAAGAAGAAACTTTTTCATTCCTTCTTTCTTTTATGACTTTGCATGTGTGCTGCACTGTACAGTACACATGAAAAGTAGGACAAGTTTTAAAACTGGTCTAGACATAGTATTTTGTACTGGAAGGGAACACATCCAGTACAAAACCTTTGCTAAACTCACACACGCACCCTTGCACTATGGAGCAAATGTGTGTGCATGGCGCTTGGCATCAACATTCTGGGCCAGCAATCAGGAGAGGGCAGGTGTACTGCTCGATTTTCCCGGCCTTCCGGTGTTGCAGGGCAGTCCATGTGACTTCAGTCTCTTTCCATTCAAGTCTAAGGGTTAGAGTAGTGTATAGAGCCTATTTATTAGGCACTTCTTCCCCATAGATCAGGGTTTGCACACATAGCCTAGGGGATAGATTCGGTAGCCTTGAGGATAACTTGCCCTATAGTGAGGGTATTTCATGGAGCTGAATTCAGGCCTGGTAGGCCTTAAACGGGAGAGATATTAGGCACTTCAACATGATCCTGTGTCCTTCCCCCTAGATCAGGGTTTGCATACATATCCTAGGGGATGGATTTGTTAGCCTTGAGAATAACTTGCCCTATAGTGAGGGTATTGCATAGAGCTGTGTTGAATTCAGGCCTGGTAGGCCTTAAACGGGAAAGCATGTTTATTGAATGTATAATAGACTGAAGTCAAGGGTGGAATGTACTGCTCGATTTTCCCGGCCTTCCGGTGTTGCAGGGCAGTCCATGTGACTTCAGTCTCTTTCCATTCAAGTCTAAGGGTTAGAGTAGTGTATAGAGCCTATTTATTAGGCACTTCAACATGACCCTGTGTTCTTCCCCATAGATCAGGGTTTGCATACATATCCTAGGGGATAGATTTGTTAGCATTAGGGGTAATATGTTCTGTAGTAAGGGTATCTAATGGAGCTGTGCTGCATTCAGGCCTGGTAGGCCTTAAATGGGAGAGACTCCATCTTTCCTCCTGCTCTAGCAGCTTGGGAAGTTTCTAGGTCATAGGCAGTGTTTTAGTTAGAAGGTGTTATTCGCTTGGAAGAGAACCGGTTCAGGCCGGCCCTTATCGAAGGATTGTATTCTCCTTCATGCTGAAGACACTACAACAGGCCGGCCGGCTGGGAACGTGTCCTTGGCACGGGGAGGTACAGGAATTTGGTGGGCGGCAGGTTTCGAGCTGGAAATTTCCATGAGAGAATGCACATCTATATTAGTGAAAGTCTGAGGCAGAGACTGGCACTTGCTTCTAGACCGTAGGCGGCATCTGGCCGTTAGCAGTAAAGCTACTACTTATTCCAGGGAAGACAGATGATGAACCTGAATCTAAAGAGAAGAGATTAACTGATGAGAAGGAGGTTCCAGTGACTCGGGGGAAACAGAGAAGGGAGTAAATCTGTGACTGCAGAGGTGTGACTTCCAGGCGAAGCCAAGGCGCAGACGGAAAGGGAACCTAGATGACCTTTGAGTACAGACTAAATATCACCAGGTGATGTTAACCCTTTACTATTAGAGTATACAACTTAACCTTTCACTTTCCTTGTAGGTTGTCTATATATATATATATAATGTATTCTGTGAATGTGCATGTGGCATTTAAATAAAGTATTTAGCTTGTTGTACGTTAGCATGTGTTGTGTACTTTTGTATAGGAGGACAGTCTATTCTTTAGTCAGAGTTGCCTTAAGTTGAACAGAGGCTAATCCTGGTCAGGTAAGTGGTAACTGGATGAGGGGAAAAACAAGCCCCTCGAACTAAGAGAACAGGTTGTGCTCAACTAATAGTCTGCGAATGTGCATGTGGCATTTAAATAAGGTATTCAGCTTGTTGTACGTTAGCATGTGTTATGTACTTTGGTATAGGAGGATAGTCTATTCTTTAGTCAGAGTTGCCTTAAGTTGAACAGAGGCTAATCCTGGTCAAGTAAGTGGTAACTGGATGAGGGGGAAAACAAGCCCCTCGAACTAAGAGAACAGGTTGTGCTCAACTAATAGTCTTTGTGTGATCCGATATATAGTAATCCTAACTCCCCTGTCGTGTACTACAATTATAATAGGATAAGCTCGTGCTAAGGCTGCCATCTAGGTAGGAGATTCTGGGTCTGCATGAGACCGCGAGACTGAGGCTGCCGTCTAGGTAGGAGATTCTGGGTCTGCATGAGACCGTGAGACTGAGGTTGCCGTCTAGGTAGGAGATTCTGGGTCTGCATGAGACCGTGAGACTGAGGCTGCCGTCTAGGTAGGAGATTCTGAGTCTGCCTGAGACCGTGAGACTGAGGCTGCCGTCTAGGTAGGAGATTCTGGGTCTGTATGAGACCGCGAGACTGAGGCTGCCGTCTAGGTAGGAGATTCTGGGTCTGTATGAGACCGCGAGACTGAGGCTGCCGTCTAGGTAGGAGATTCTGGGTCTGCATGAGACCGTGAGACTGAGGCTGCCGTCTAGGTAGGAGATTCTGGGTCTGCATGAGACCGCGAGACTGAGGCTGCCGTCTAGGTAGGAGATTCTGGGTCTGCATGAGACCGCGAGACTGAGGCTGCCGTCTAGGTAGGAGATTCTGAGTCTGTCTGAGACCGCGAGACTGAGGCTGCCGTCTAGGTAGGAGATTCTGGGTCTGCATGAGACCGTGAGACTGAGGCTGCCGTCTAGGTAGGAGATTCTGGGTCTGCATGAGACCGTGAGACTGAGGCTGCCGTCTAGGTAGGAGATTCTGAGTCTGTCTGAGGTCACGAGACTGTGCGCGAGGCTGTGAGGTCTTGATATATAGATATATATATATATATAATAGGAATTCCCTGTCCTTAGGTGGTACGTATATATGTGGTTATTTAGGTGTAAAAAGGCCCTAAGGAGGGGGTAACGTTCTGGTTTGGGTTAAAAAGGCTCTGTGGAGCAGGTTCTATCAGGAGGAAAAACCCAAGCAGAACATTTGGCGTTGTGAACAGTTTACGTATTCTGTGTGCGTTGTGTGGTCCCGTGTTTGTTTTTAGTGTGTGCGTGACTTTGTTTGTATGTTCTTTGTGATATACTGCTGTGTCTAGCCTTTCTTCTTCTTTCTTTTCTTTTTCTTCTTCTCTCTTCTTTTGCAATCTGTTCTTAACATTGTACATATGCTTTTCAGTTGCCCATTGATATTCCCGGCTGGGATACAATGCCTTGTGAAGCCCTAGCCCGGGAGTGGGCTGAGTAATTGGAGACTGACTTTTGAACATCACTTGATTTATTTGAATGGGGGCAGACGGTATGATGTGCTGGCTCGTGAAGTGAGCTCATTGTGCTGCTTTAGAATTGGTATGTGTATATTTCAGCGTGTCTTCTGGAGGGTGCTTGTAAATAGCTTGCTGCGTGAGGCAGAGAGGGCTGGATCCCTTTCAAGTATTAGTTCAGGAATGCATATCTACTGTTTTCAGTTGTAAAGTGCATGTACGATCTCACATCGTGGCTCTAAAACGTGGCACTCCCTTGAAATTCCAGTCTCCGTAGTTGCAAGGCAGGGTGTTATTCAGCAGGTGATTGATGGCATCTTGGAGAGAGACAGCGGTGTTATTTTCATGTGTTGGTTACCATGCATTACACATGTGGGCATTTGCAATGAGAACGTAGTCAGTTGAACACAGAGCTGGTTGATGCCCAGTTTGCTAATATATCTTTGACGTCAAAATTAAACGTGTACCAGGCTGTGAAGTTGTTCACTTTTCCATGCCAGAATGATTCAGGTTTGATTAGTGTAACAAAGAATGCTGGCAGGCTATGAGCTACGCAGGCGGTTTTAATTAATTCCTCTAGGGAGCTTTCTCAGCCTGCATGGAATGTGCATAAAAGTAAACAGACTCATGTTGTAAGCTTCTCGCTCACCGGTTGCGGACATAAATTACACTTGACTCTGTATGATATATTTTGCTTTAAAAGATGATTGCAACAATGTGATTTTCGATGTGCACAGCTGATTTTGTATAATGAGTCTGATATGTGGTCTCTTCATTAACATGTACATTTATTTCCTAAGGTGCTTCTAGAGCAATGTGCCCCTTTTTAGTCACAGGAAAGTGCAGGGAATTAATAGGTCCCTTTTAATTTCAGATGCTGGGCACATATTGTGCTTTTGCGCCCCAACAAATACTGAACAAAGCTGGGTTAGAGGCTATGTGATTTACCTATGGGAGAGCATTTTCAGATTGAGCTTGCTTGAGGTAAGCAGTAGTTACAGCTATTTTTCCTCTCAGACCTGTACAATAGCTGTTCTGGCAGTGGGTCATTTGACAGCGTCTTTTAGATTGCTGTTTGGGAGACTTGCGTTGAGATCGTTCAGCAACGCTGGGCAGTGCTCACGCTTTCTGTGAAGTCCGGGAAGGAATTCCTACGGGAGGGGTCATCTCATCTCAGCTCCTCTTCTCCGTGGGTAGAGACAGCTTCCTGGGCATAACTGTCTGGGAGGCTTGCACTGGCGCAGGCCCCCCCCCCCATGAGCAGAGTCGCAGACAGTCCAAGTGAGTTGGCAGGCGTGCAATTCTCTCCAACCTTGAAGGCGGAGTAGTCCCTGCTTGTTATCTTTGGCAAGAGGCCATTTAGAGTCCGCGGAGATTTGTGAAGGGGGGCTGAACCTGTGAGGGGTGCACTGAGAGAAGTCAGAGAAGGAGACTGCCCCAGCCCTTCTTGCTGTGTATTGAAACAGAGGGATTTTCTCAAGACTTTAGAGGCTAACGTGTAAGTGGTATTATTACACGATTCCCCAGAGCTGGAGGAGACCTATATAGACAGAAATTAAAATATTGTACTTTTGAAAATGTTCTTTGCAAGAAAAGTGATTCTTGTTTCTTTTTCAGATTCGCCCAGTTCTCCGCGTGTGAGTGGGACTCCCTTCTCCCGTGTGAGTGGGGCCCTCCCTCTCCCCTCCCCTCCCCCCTTCCCTTCCCTCCCCCCCCCCAAGCCTGGAGTAATACGAGACGGTGGCGGCTGATGCCGGTGGCTATCCAGACTGCATGGGGTCCTCCCTTATCAAGAAGATACAGCTGCTGATGTGTACCGGAGAGCATGATGGCCTGCTTCTTTCCAAGCGACATGGGATCGTCGAAGTATGGAACTTTTTCCTTCACGTGCGGCCAACGTTGTTTGCATGAAGGCGGTGTGTTTTTTCATACTGCAGGACTGTTTTTTTTTTTTTTTTAGGGATGGACATGAATAGAGACGCTCTGCAGCACTCTGAGTAGATACTTTTTTTTTTTTTGGGTTAGTGAACGGTGATAACTTGTGGCTCTTGCTACTATATCTGAGTTTGACAGTGGAGTTTCCAGTTTAATCATTAGAAGCATTGGGAGCGTTCAATAGCTTGCTTGATTTATTTTCTGTATCCATTCCACGTGTATCCGGATGTCTATGTGCTATTTCTAGCTGCTCCTGTAGTTGTGGCTACTACATGTGTTTGGAGAATGCGAACTTTATTTGCTCTACAGTGATTATCACATACTTTTGATGAGTTTTTTGCTGCTTTTCAAGTCATGCTTTGTTTTGAGCTATGTATTTTTGTGTAGCAGCTTCACAATATGAGTTGCTGTTTCGACATGTGCTTTTTAGTAGTTGTGACTTTTAATTTAGTTGCTTTCAACTGCGATATGCAGTACTTTCATGATCATTTTGCTTTTGACTTATGTAATACAGTTGCTATTTGCTAGATTTTGTTTTTGACATATGCGAATGGTGATGGTCAAGGGTCATGGGGTGCAAAGTAGTGAATCAGCCTCTTGTGGTCTGACACTCTATGGTGACCCTCGACCACCACCATTCTGTACTGACCTAAGTGTGTTCTGCCTTTTAGTGAAATAGTTTTTCCAAGAATAGAAGGTATGGTATGTTGAGGTGCAGTCTTGTGGGTGGTGGTGCACACATGTGCTCAATGATGTATACTGAGGGATTTAGCGTATAATGTTATTTAGGTTAGGTGAATTATGATTTCGACCTATTGGCTTTGCCGTGGTCTAATGTGATTCTGCCTTTTGACTCTACCTTGCTTCAAATTTCTCTGTGGGTGTAAAGTTGTGTGGATGAGAATTATTGGTGTTTCTGCTTTGGCAGTCTATAATGCCAAATCTATTTAGAAAATGGCCTGCTGGATGGTCAAATCTATTAATCATACTTCTACAGTCTTATCCGACTTACTATTAGACGCCCAGGGTGAACGTAGAGCCATTTTGCAAAATAGAGCAGCCATTGATTATCTTTTGCTTAAACATGGACACGATTGTTAGGTATTCTGATTATTATCGGCATTTTGATTTCTATCTGTTGCTTTATTCACGTGTATTCCTTCAATGCTTCAATTCTGCACACTTGGTACTAGACATAGATCAGTTCGTTTTTTTTTTATAATAGACTGAAGTCAAGGGTGGAATGTACTGCTCGATTTTCCCGGCCTTCCGGTGTTGCAGGGCAATCCATATGACTTCAGTCTCTTTCCATCCAAGTCTAAGGACTGGAGTAGTGAATAGGGCCTAGCTATTAGACATTTGTGACACAATCCCGTGCTCCTTGAATTCAGGCCTGGTAGGCCTTAAACGGGAAAGCATGTTTATTGAATGTATAATAGACTGAAGTCAAGGGTGGAATGTACTGCTCGATTTTCCCGGCCTTCCGGTGTTGCAGGGCAGTCCATGTGACTTCAGTCTCTTTCCATTCAAGTCTAAGGGTTAGAGTAGTGTATAGAGCCTATTTATTAGGCACTTCTTCCCCATAGATCAGGGTTTGCACACATAGCCTAGGGGATAGATTCGGTAGCCTTGAGGATAACTTGCCCTATAGTGAGGGTATTTCATGGAGCTGAATTCAGGCCTGGTAGGCCTTAAACGGGAGAGATATTAGGCACTTCAACATGATCCTGTGTCCTTCCCCCTAGATCAGGGTTTGCATACATATCCTAGGGGATGGATTTGTTAGCCTTGAGAATAACTTGCCCTATAGTGAGGGTATTGCATAGAGCTGTGTTGAATTCAGGCCTGGTAGGCCTTAAACGGGAAAGCATGTTTATTGAATGTATAATAGACTGAAGTCAAGGGTGGAATGTACTGCTCGATTTTCCCGGCCTTCCGGTGTTGCAGGGCAGTCCATGTGACTTCAGTCTCTTTCCATTCAAGTCTAAGGGTTAGAGTAGTGTATAGAGCCTATTTATTAGGCACTTCAACATGACCCTGTGTTCTTCCCCATAGATCAGGGTTTGCATACATATCCTAGGGGATAGATTTGTTAGCATTAGGGGTAATATGTTCTGTAGTAAGGGTATCTAATGGAGCTGTGCTGCATTCAGGCCTGGTAGGCCTTAAATGGGAGAGACTCCATCTTTCCTCCTGCTCTAGCAGCTTGGGAAGTTTCTAGGTCATAGGCAGTGTTTTAGTTAGAAGGTGTTATTCGCTTGGAAGAGAACCGGTTCAGGCCGGCCCTTATCGAAGGATTGTATTCTCCTTCATGCTGAAGACACTACAACAGGCCGGCCGGCTGGGAACGTGTCCTTGGCACGGGGAGGTACAGGAATTTGGTGGGCGGCAGGTTTCGAGCTGGAAATTTCCATGAGAGAATGCACATCTATATTAGTGAAAGTCTGAGGCAGAGACTGGCACTTGCTTCTAGACCGTAGGCGGCATCTGGCCGTTAGCAGTAAAGCTACTACTTATTCCAGGGAAGACAGATGATGAACCTGAATCTAAAGAGAAGAGATTAACTGATGAGAAGGAGGTTCCAGTGACTCGGGGGAAACAGAGAAGGGAGTAAATCTGTGACTGCAGAGGTGTGACTTCCAGGCGAAGCCAAGGCGCAGACGGAAAGGGAACCTAGATGACCTTTGAGTACAGACTAAATATCACCAGGTGATGTTAACCCTTTACTATTAGAGTATACAACTTAACCTTTCACTTTCCTTGTAGGTTGTCTATATATATATATATAATGTATTCTGTGAATGTGCATGTGGCATTTAAATAAAGTATTTAGCTTGTTGTACGTTAGCATGTGTTGTGTACTTTTGTATAGGAGGACAGTCTATTCTTTAGTCAGAGTTGCCTTAAGTTGAACAGAGGCTAATCCTGGTCAGGTAAGTGGTAACTGGATGAGGGGAAAAACAAGCCCCTCGAACTAAGAGAACAGGTTGTGCTCAACTAATAGTCTGCGAATGTGCATGTGGCATTTAAATAAGGTATTCAGCTTGTTGTACGTTAGCATGTGTTATGTACTTTGGTATAGGAGGATAGTCTATTCTTTAGTCAGAGTTGCCTTAAGTTGAACAGAGGCTAATCCTGGTCAAGTAAGTGGTAACTGGATGAGGGGGAAAACAAGCCCCTCGAACTAAGAGAACAGGTTGTGCTCAACTAATAGTCTTTGTGTGATCCGATATATAGTAATCCTAACTCCCCTGTCGTGTACTACAATTATAATAGGATAAGCTCGTGCTAAGGCTGCCATCTAGGTAGGAGATTCTGGGTCTGCATGAGACCGCGAGACTGAGGCTGCCGTCTAGGTAGGAGATTCTGGGTCTGCATGAGACCGTGAGACTGAGGTTGCCGTCTAGGTAGGAGATTCTGGGTCTGCATGAGACCGTGAGACTGAGGCTGCCGTCTAGGTAGGAGATTCTGAGTCTGCCTGAGACCGTGAGACTGAGGCTGCCGTCTAGGTAGGAGATTCTGGGTCTGTATGAGACCGCGAGACTGAGGCTGCCGTCTAGGTAGGAGATTCTGGGTCTGTATGAGACCGCGAGACTGAGGCTGCCGTCTAGGTAGGAGATTCTGGGTCTGCATGAGACCGTGAGACTGAGGCTGCCGTCTAGGTAGGAGATTCTGGGTCTGCATGAGACCGCGAGACTGAGGCTGCCGTCTAGGTAGGAGATTCTGGGTCTGCATGAGACCGCGAGACTGAGGCTGCCGTCTAGGTAGGAGATTCTGAGTCTGTCTGAGACCGTGAGACTGAGGCTGCCGTCTAGGTAGGAGATTCTGGGTCTGCATGAGACCGTGAGACTGAGGCTGCCGTCTAGGTAGGAGATTCTGGGTCTGCATGAGACCGTGAGACTGAGGCTGCCGTCTAGGTAGGAGATTCTGAGTCTGTCTGAGGTCACGAGACTGTGCGCGAGGCTGTGAGGTCTTGATATATAGATATATATATATATATAATAGGAATTCCCTGTCCTTAGGTGGTACGTATATATGTGGTTATTTAGGTGTAAAAAGGCCCTAAGGAGGGGGTAACGTTCTGGTTTGGGTTAAAAAGGCTCTGTGGAGCAGGTTCTATCAGGAGGAAAAACCCAAGCAGAACAGCAGGAGAGTGACATATCTCTGCAGATGATGAACTCTCCTGTTCTTTCTGTCCCTCAGTGCAGGATAGTTACTCTTCAATATAAAGATTTATAAAGTTTTCAATACCTCTACACACCTATGATGTATTAGAAACACATGCATTTTGTAAACACCTACACCCATTAGTTGGACACATCTCTGTACAAACTTAAGTGGAAAAGCAAAATAGTAGGTACCCACCTATATGTAAACTATTATATAAACTAATACGCTCATTGGATGACATCATCAGTGATATCATCAATGATGTCATTTGAGATGTTGTCAGTGATGTCATAAATTATGTCATGAAACATATCATGAGTGATGTATTATGTGAGGTCATAAGCACTGCATGGAGGGGGCACACGTTCTAGTTAGCTCTGTTAACTCTAACTGGTGAATTACTGTGTTTTATTTTTAGTTTGAAGCGTTAATGTTGTGACTGACATATTCACCTAACTATAACGTCACTTTAACCTTTGTTTTTTTCAGTAAATATATACATATAAATTATGGCTGTATGATTGATTGAGTGGCTGTGTGAGTGAGTGTATTAGTGAGTGAGAGAGTGTACACGTTTTTCAATGAGTGGATTAGTGTTTTTTGGGTGTGGGTATGAGTGAGTGGTTGTGTGAGAGTTTGTTTAAGTAAGGGATAGGGTGTATAAGTAGATGCATGGCCAACCGCATGCTTGAGTGAGTGAGAGTGTAAGTAACTCTATGGGTGAGTGAGTGGCTGTGTGAGTGGCTGTATGTGTGAGTGATTGTCTGCATGACTGCTATATGGGTGAGTGAGATGGTGCATGAGTATCTGTATGGGTGAGTAACTGGGTGTTAAGTGGCTAAATGGGTGAGTAAGTAGGTATGTGAGTGGTTGTATGAGTGAGTGAGAAGGTAAATGAGTGGGTGTATGGGTGAGTGATAGGGTAGATGTGTGGCTATATGGGTGAATGAGTGGGTGTGTGAGTGTATTGATGTGTGAGATGGTATATGAGTGCCTATATCCAGAAACATTTTAAGCCCTGGGTCTCCATGCCTCTGCTTGTCAGAGTTGGGATAGGATTTACTCTCCTCTTTTTAGGGTTGTGGGGTTCTGAGGCAGTCTCTTTAGTAGGCTTAACACCTCCCTCCTTAGACTTTTGTGGGCCTAGCCACACCCTGTTTTGGAGTCAGCCCCCCGGGACTTCTTGGGTACTCTTGACCTTACCCACTTATCTGCTTTCTTCTGCAGCTTGGTTGGGGAAGTTAAATCTGAATCTACCAGATGCTGTTTCAATAACTCTGTGGTACAGTTACTCAAAATGTGCTCCTTCATCATAAAAAGTATATAGCCAATGATAAATGTCCACTTTGTTAACTACCATAAGGCCCTCCAGTGCTTTTACTGAGGAGTCAACAAATTCCACCCAAGTTTGGTTGTGCCTCTTTTGGGTCTGTCTGAACTTCACTCTATACTCCTTTGCGGTGAGTCCAAACCCCTCAATCAGTGTCTCCTTCAAGTGTGAATAGGACTGACTCAGCAACACTCTCATCAAGGGTTAGAAGTCTATCTCTGCCCTTCACTGAGAATAACTCCCAAACTAGAGCCCCAGTGTTGGCAACCCATCAGTTTGGGCTGTGACCAACTCCTCATAATCTTCTGCTGTGTGGTCAACAGAGGAGTTGTCACCCCTATCTAGGTTTTCTTGTTCTTCCTCATATCCTCTGAGGGCCTGTTCTAGGTCCTCTCTCTTAGAGGCTACTTTAAAGCTAATGCCTCTAATCTTGTATAATGCCCTCAGATCATTAATCTTCAGGATGGAGAGAATGGGATGATCAAGGCACAGGACATTCTCCATTATGCACTACTCATTTTATAAAGTTATGGGCTCTTATTAAAAACCCTAACAACTTTTAAAACTTTTTCCTAATTTTATAAAAACATCTTTCAACTTTTAATGCAATTGAAAAGTGGATGTGACACAGGGCCCTAGCAATTACTATCAAATCTAGCCTTAAAATCTTTGCCTTTACAATTTAAGGATAAATAAAAAACACAGGTTCTAGATTCCACCGCTAAAACACAAATGTTGCAAGGTGGAAGTATTATACGATATAGCTGGGAGGTCTTACCATGTAATACTAACATAATAAACAGATATGGACTTCAAATTTGCATTTAGAAGCCTTAGCTTGGTACTGGTAGTGTGTTACCGAGCAGCCAGGGGTACTCAGAGAAAGATGTGTTAAGCATTTCACAGTACCAACATTGACAATAACTGACACAACTCAAAAGAAATCTTTACATCAATTTATCAAAATAGAGTGTATTTTTATATAAATATTGGTACCAAAATATACTTTGTACCAAACATACAACTGGAGTTGTAGATTTTTAAAGCTTTCACAAATAGATCTACTTTAACCTCTCAAACTGGTCCCATTGAAATGAATGGTGGAAATCAAATGTGACACTCTCCAAATGAACGCTCTTGTGGATAAGGTCCTGCAGGTCCCTAGACCAAGTTCCAACAGTCATTACTTCACTCTTTGCCCAGGGAGTCTGGGTGCAGAGACTTGCAGGGATTCTGCACATACACAGGATTATGGGACCTTGGTGTACAGGGACTGAGCCTTCCTAGTACCCACGAGCCCAGGACCGACTAGCTATAATGTCTCACCCACTCTCCTACACACTCACAGAGAAGCAAATGATTAGACACCGCAGAACACAACACTCCCGGATCTCTCAGGAATCGTGGTAACAAGACACACCTTTTCACGCACCCGTCCACAATAAGATCTGACAGAGACACAAAACTAAAATATTTATTTCAACTAACGTGCTCTAACATGCAGTATACGTGCCACAACAAGCAGAAAAATGCATTACACGAAAATAGTTAGCATTGCACCTAATCCATACATCATGAAGAGAGATGTCATTATAAAAAGACAATGGAGAAAGGACTACAGTACCTATCTTCCCTCCCCTTGGCTAGAAGAAGTAATATTATATAACAGAAGATCTCTGGGCTTTATCAGCAGACCCTATACCTTAAACTATAAATGGTATTTCTACATCATTATTGCATGTTGCTCTTCTCCCTGGAAAGGTCCCTCTCCAAGTGTGTGCCCCCCAGGGATGCATCCCCATAATATAAAAGCATGAAGTTTCAGCAGCAGCTGCATGTGCATGTTTTGTCTAGGTGCTAGGGCCTGAACAGCACAGAATAGCAAGGGCATTGTTTATCGACCCAGCTCACAATGTTCACCCTCCCCTTGGCCAGGTTGTAGCAGCTAGAAACCAGAAGTCAAAGGTAAGCAGAGCCAAAAATGCTTGTAAACTGGGCAAATTCCAAACAATCATTTTTTTTTAAAACTAGGCCATTAAATATGGATCCCCAAGCCCAGTTACAGTGAGTTACTGAAATTCAAAAGATTATGAGCAATGTGGAATGCAAGTAGTTCCAAAAGGTCATCCCTGTCATTCATAGCAAAGAGGGACGCCATCCAATACAGCAAATCGAAGGAGCACACATGCTCCCCGTAATCCAAAGCTTCTAAGAGCACAGTCGGGCAACTTGCGTGAAATTCGATGAAACTCTGCTGCAAGAGTGGAATCACAGTCCTCCCCTGTCACAAAAACGTCCTTGTCATCAAGTTGACAGTGAAATGTGAAGGGTAATGACCACAGTTCATGGAGGAATTTACTGCCCAGGGGCTCAAATCTACCGACAGGATAATGTTTCATGCATGCAGCAAACTGAAAAAGTAAAATTGGCAAAGTAGTAACCCTGTGTATTAACTATACTGAAGAATAGGTCTCTGCTATTGTTCTAATTTTTCAATGTGTAACATAGTGTATGTAGCATCCTTCATAGACATAAGCTTTTGTTTATCGGTCAACTTTAAAGTCAAAAACAGTGCAGTAGTGTTTAAATAATCCCATGGGACTTTTTTCATTTTTCAATGTTTGTAAAGTCCAACCAAATTGCATTACAGAGCGTTACTGATTTTGACCATGATACAACACCAACACATCATTCTGTACAATGTCAATAATAGAGGAAACAATATTATCCAAAGTGTAAATATGAGATGACAAAGTATTAACACTGTTATCGGCCACGTCAATAACTTTTCTCAAATTGTCTTGCTCCATCTGTCTTGAGCGGAAAGCGGCTTCCTAACTTTAGGACTCCAACTTTAAGACTTTCGGTATTCACAGAAGGCATTTAGGAGTCCTAAAGTTAGGACTCCTAACTTCTGTGAATACCGAAATGAGTAAGTGCCTTCTGTGAATACCAAAATGGTAGTAAGTTTAGGATTGTGTTTTAAGTTAGTACTGTGAATCGGGCACGGTGTGCCTTGACATGTTCAATGGAAATGAACTGATTCTCCTTGCGTTCAAGCAGCAGCGGTAAAATGACAGTACGAGTACCTTTCAAACCAAGAACTGGGAGTGGTGCACGGTAGGAGGTACAAAATTCTTTTTTGTTCTCCAATTTCTCTCGGACCCGATCACCAATTTTAGGAAGCCAGCCAGTTACAGGAATCAGCAATTCAGCGTCAGTGGACGAAGGCAAATGTTCTTTTGCAAGAGCATCACAAGTCTTTTGTAGATCCTATAACATAGCGGAATGGTTATCTACCTCAAATGTTGCGGCAGCCGTCACAAGGTCTAGACCACCAAGGTCTGGCACAAACATTTTAATGCCAAAGAGCATTTCGTATGGGGTCTGCCCACCCAGAGATCATCTAGGGAGATTATTTAGTGCACGTTGAACTCCATACAAATGAACCAGCCAACCCCTGCTTGGACCTAAGACTCTAGCTGTCAAAGATTGCTTTAAGCCACGGTTCATTCGCTCCCCTACTGAATTGCCCTCAGGCCTGTATGGAGACAAAATCGTACAAGCACCACCAGCGACTTCATTGGCTACTTCTAAGCCTTAGAGGCACACACTGGACCTTGTTCAGAATGGAAGGTGCCACAGGCAAATGTACCGACAAAGAGACGCAAATATCTAATGATATTTCGAGCGTCAGTACTACATTGCGGCCAAACCCACAGGAATCTGGTGCATGAATTCCCTGCAACTAAAATATGTTTATATGCAGTGTCAGATTTCAAAGGGCCGCAGTGATCAAGATAAACACAACCAAATGGATGATTTGAGATGTATATCTGTGTATAAGGTGGATGTGACACCGAAGAAGGTTTAATTTGTTGACACATTTCACAAGAAAGGACATAATTACGAGTATGTCTCTACAGGCCACCCCACCAAAAACGATGCTGTAAAAGAGAAACTGTAGCAGAAACACCAGCATGTGCAGACGCCATGCTTTCATGTGGAGCAATGATCAAAGGAAGTCTGCGGTCCTCACTTGTTAATCAGCTGATCCACAACGAATGGAATGGTCGCAAAAGGGACCTGATCAGGAAACTAATGATATGAAGGGAAACCTTTTGGGAACTCTGTCCCATCTTTTGTCGCAGCAATTGCTACAAAAATATCATTATCAATCTTGGACCTAGTAATTGCTGCTACAGAACATGTGGCTAATGCAGATTTGGCTGCCTCATCAGCCAAAGAATTATTGACAGCATGTGCTCTCACACGCTGATGGCCAAGAGTATGTATAACATGTGTGAGTGGCAAACGTTCTTTAAGTGCGGCCACCCGAACCCAAAGCATTTTATGCTTTATTGCGCTTCCTTTAGAATCTCGATAATATTTTTGAGACCAAAAGAACAAATTGTCATTGAAGGATTGTACACAGAAAAAGGAATCGCACCCTATAAGAATGGGTACATCAGGATCAGTGAATTCTAGTGCTAAAACTAAGGCACGGATCTCTGCCAATTGAGCCGTAAAGTCCCCAAGAGACTGCGTGTGCACTAAGGATGACTTGAAAACCCTGTCAACCATAGAACTTGCTACAATAGCGCAGGCCGCCAAATAAGCATGTTTAGAACCAATGGCCGGTTGAGCAGAACCGTCTTTATAAATGATACGCTTATATCGATCAAGAGGAAGCAAAGACAACGGAAGAGGATGAACTCGTTCATATTGTAAAAACTCCTGTGTCTACAACAATGGGTCAAAGATAAATGTGACATCAGCCGATGACAACAAACTTGCCCACTGAATCCAATGTGGATGAAAAGCTTTAGAATTTGGAACACTCGCCGTTGCAACTGCTTCTAGAGCAGGCACAGGCGAGACCATCAGAATGAGTTTACCTTGAGCAAGAGAGTGTTCCTTAAGAATCGCCATCTGCACTGTCGTATTTTGTCAACGGTGGAAAAAAGCATTTTAGCTGATGCGTACAAATGTGACTTATAAGCAATGGGGACTGTATCACCCTCATTGAAGGTCAAGTAAGTGAAACCCACAGTTCCTGGTATAATCCGTATGACTACATTTGTGGAATTGTCACGAGTTAAGAAGAAGTTGGCCGCAAGCAGATCAGACTGCAAAGACCGAAGAATTGCAGTATGTTCCGGAAGCCAGCTGTAAGTCGAAAATGTGGGTTGTGTCAACGGATAAAGTGGATGGATATGTTGGGCATAATCAAGAATGTATGTCCCCCCGAAATTCAAAAATCCCAGCAAAGACTGTAACTTCTTTAGAGTGGATGGAGGTTGCAATTGAGCACATTTCTCCAGAGAATGGGGTCCAACCCCCTACATTCATTGTTGAGTTCATTACCCAAAAAGAGGACCACCAAGCAGGTGATATGAGACTTAGCAAAGTTAAATTTGTACCTTAAGTCGGCAAAAGAAATAATGATTCGATCCACACGCACAAGATGCAGTATCAATTAATTCTCCATCCATCAAATAAATGTCATCGATGTATGAGAATGCATCAGGATCAATGTCATGTAAAAGAGACACAACACGCGCCGCAAATGCTCCAGGATTATTCTTATAGCCCATAGGCAAACGTGTAAATCTTGCCTATTGCCCAGAGCGGAAACTGCTGTCAAGTCACGGCTATCAGAAGCCAAATTGTGACTATACAAACCATTGGATACACCTAGGGTGGTTTTATACTTTTTGTGGACAAAATTGTTTAACAAAGCAGAGTTGTGGGTGTTCTGTACGGCAAATGTACGAACATGACTGTTTACATTTCTATAATCCAAACTATGCAAAACGAACCGTCCGGTTTCGATATTGGAAAAAGAGGATTATTCATTGATGAAACACAGGGTTCAATCACACCCTGATATTCCAACTGAATGTCGCTAACGGATGCTTTTGCCTCATGCTTGATTGGATTCTGTGCCTGTGGCATTGTATGTAAAGGTTTTTCAAGTGCTGGTGAGTCTCTATCCCAGCCAACCTGATTACGATACATAGCCGGCGCAAGTGGTAAGGCCCACTCCAACGGGTAAGCTTGTTTAGCCTCCTTAGAGTCATAACTCAAAAAATTCGGGAGTATCATGTCCTCAACTCAGGAAAAAGCCAAAACAAATGGAGGAGGCCAATCTGCCTCTGCCAACAAAATCTCATAAGAAGATGTAAGGTTTTCCTAAAAGACTGCCTTCATTGTGCGTTTTTTATCACCTTCAATGTGGAGCACAATATCATAAAGTCTATTTGGTGGTGCAACTCAAGTGTCAGCTCTTTCCACTGTAATAAATGTATCAGTTGCTCTCGCCTTGAGACAAGGATGGATTGCTTCCCACAGCACGGTAACTTCCGCTGCGCGGTCGAGGAATGTCACCACCCATCTCTAATCAAGGAGTAGGGTTCTCACCATCTGAGGCATATTTCGCTGTTAAAGCGGCAACCTTTTTCTTTTGAAACGGGGCATCATAAGGAGGTTGTCCCTCCGGTTTGGTTTTTAAGCCAAACTGGCGTGGCGGATCACGTCGCCTTGTCTGCGATCCTGTCGCTCCCCTCCACTGTTGATCCGATGATTACTGAAAGGAACAGGGAGAGAGAGGATCAGGAACCTGAAACCTCTCTGGTGTCTTAATTTTAGAGCGGTCACGCAAATCATACCTACACTCAGTAGCATCAGGAGTCGGTGAACCCGCACGTGAACCCTGCTTCTGTTGCTGATGCTGCTTATTTTTATTCCAAGACTTTTTAGGAAAGACTGGATGCCCCTCCTTTTCAGTAGTGGGCTTATTTTGTGGCTGAGTAAATGGTTTAATCCCCAAATTATTGCGTAACAAAGATTTATAAACGTGCGCAATAATTCTCCGCAATTTGTATTGTTTATTAACAAGCAACAAGTTTACCTGCAAGCTAACCGCTTCACCTTTGACCTTAGCAAGGATCATGTTGGAGACAATGGGGAACTGGCCCACTAATCTCATCCCCAACTCCAGGGCTGAACCAGCCCCGTGTTCATCCTGAACGTTTTTAAAGACCGTCGGAAGGACGGTCATGGAGGGGGTGCCAAAGCAAAGCGCATAAACCGCCCTAAACACCGTCCCCCAAGTGGTGCAATCAGCTTAGTTGGGAATAGAACCTTCAGTTAAACTCATCGTAAGGATCCTGTGTTATCCACAGCAGAAGTATTTGGAAACACAGTTCCGATTTGCTGAAATTTCTCAGCCAACCAGAACAGTATATCATCCCTATTCTGAGGAAGCTTCCCATCTCTGAATTAATCATGTTAGGGCTAAAAACCATACAAACATGTCCTGGTTGTTGTGGAGGAGCTCCAGCCGGAGCTGCTTGGACCATGTGAGACATATATGGTATGGCACTTCTGTGAATATGGATTAAGGTTTCTTTTAATTGTCGCAGCTCTGTATGTGTAACACCAGGATAATTTGGGAGAGGTGTAAATCCCGCCAAAACAGGCCATGTGGCTCCTGCGACCGATAAGGGGCCAAAATGTACCCCCGAAACAGGGTGAGGAAGGGCGCCATTAAACCATATGGTATGCTCCCAAGCTCACAACGGAACTTCAAGTAATCGATGTGGACGATAATCTCAGGGAACCGCGGCATGTTCATATTCATGAAAGAAACAATCATTTCCGTCAACAGCTGGAAATTTAACCCAAGAATAAAAAACTTCGAAGTGGAAGGCTGCGTCCGCCTCTACTACAAAGATAAAATGTTCTCCCGCAACTGGTACTCCATGTTGAGTCAAATGAGGAGTAACTGCGGCGCTGTTATGCGCCGCAATGTTGATCGGTTGTGCCATAATGGACACTGTAAAGTAAATAAGGAAAATGGTAGCACAACACTGAATAAAGACAAAAACAAAAACCTTTTAAAATTCAAGCTTGAAAAACCTATAAATGTTCAATATAGGAGGCTACCCCTCGCACCACAGACATCTCAGGAAATCGGTGTAGAGTGTATTGTGGACAAGCATAAGCAGTACTCGGGGTTCTCGTGGATAAGTACCACACCAAATGTTGTTGGGGCCATGTTGCAGGGATCCTGCACATACACAGAACTATGTGCAGGATTATGGGACCTCAGTGTATAGGTACTGAGCCTTCCTACCTCCTTAGTACCCATGAGAAAGGGACCAACTAGCTATAGTGTCTCACCCGCTCTCCTACACACTCATGGAGAAGCAAGTGATTAGACACCCCAGAACACAACACTCCCGGTTCTCTCAGGAACCGTGATAACAAGACACACCTTTTCGGCCAAACTCTCGTACTGACAGAGACACAAAACTAGTTTAAAACATTTATTCTAACTAACATGCTCTAACATGCAGTATACGAGCCACAACAAGCGGAAAAATGCATAACACAAAAATAGCATTGCAGCTAGTCCATACATCATGCAGGGAGATGTCATTATAAAAAGACAATGGAGAAAGGATTACAATACCTATCTTCCCTTCCCTTGGCTAGAAGAAGTAATATTATATAATAGAAGATCTCTTGGCTTTGTCAGCAGACCCCAGAACTTAGACTATAGATGGTATTTCTACATCATAGTTGCGTGTTGCTCTTCTCCCTGGAAAAGTCCCTCTCCAAGTGTGTGCCCCCCAGGTATGTATCCCCATAATATCAAAGCATGAAGTTTCAGCCGCAGCTGCATGTGCATGTTTTGTGTAGGCGCTAAGGCCTGACCAGAACAGAATAACAAGGGGCATTGTTTAACGACCTTGCTCACAATGTTCAGACAAAACTCCAGGAATAAGCAGAGAATGAACATAGTGGACAGTTCTCATGTGAAAGGCATAAACAAAGTCTTTCACAGCAAAAAAGCGATGTAGTAATGTGTGCAAAGCTGCACAATGGCGGCAGGGCTCATACTAACTTAGTGAAGTTGGCAAGAGGTGAATTGGCTGTCCTCAGTACTGAATGTGATCCGCAGGAGCTGCCAAACTTGCAGCGCTTGGAAAATCCACACTTCGGGTTGGAGTTCCACCTAGGCAGCTCCTGATGCAGAGGTAGCTGTCAGCTGTTAATCACCGGGGCAGGTCACGCCAAAGATGCTTTGCCACACATTCAATGACACCACCTTCAGGATGCAGGAACACAGCAGCTGGGTCAATGCCAACATGGGTCGCTGTCACTATGAGGGGTTCTCGGGCTGGAAATGTCTTTCAAGATGCCGATCACCCATTTGGCGATCACCAAGCCATGGCTGCAGCACATGTAGTCCATGATAACTTCAGTGGCTAGAGTTTGAAAGGAGTGGAGTAGCAGCTTGAAACTTGGTGAAAACTTGGCTATCACTCCAGGCTTACAGCACACCACTTCTCTTTGGGCCCACTCTAGACAGGCAAAGCAGGTTGCAATTCTTGTCACGCAGCACATAATTTTTCCTGCAGCTTGCAGGGGACTGTCCCACCAGTCCAGGGGAGTCTGCTTTGGTTTCAGACACCCACTGAAGTCCCTCTTGCTGGGAGCAATGAGCCTTTCCCCAGAAACACATCGAACACAAGGTTCCAGTATATAGTCTCTTCAGGGCACTTAAGTGTCCTATCTTCGCCCTATGGCAGTGCCCAACATCCTGCTGTCGGTGACAACATCTTCTTTGTGCCTCGTCTTGAATTAAAAGTCTGAACTGAGGTTCCGGTGTCAGGTGAGCCCCTTAAATCCCAGTTTAGGGGGTGTTAAGGGTGTAAGGGGCATTGGCCAATGGATTACGTGTCCCTGTGGCTAACCTGCCCCTGTAATGACAAAATCCTCTGGGTGTATATCACTGTGCCACCCAGAATACTTTACTTTAGGGTCTGCCAAAATGACAGAACCCTTCCTTGGCAGTAAAGACCTGATAGCTCACCCTAAAGATATGACTAACCTTTTGGAGGTGCACGTCTTCTGCATACCTAATTCTCCCGCCTTCCTGAAAACAGACCTGCTTCAGGAGCCAGAAGGGCTTTGTCCTCAAGTGGGGGACAAGTACATTTGCCATCCAGGGCAGTGAAGCCTTTGATGCTCACCACATTGATTGCTGTCACACTAGCTATGCTGGGCCCAGGCTTTTTTCTCCATCCTGGGGAAGTGCTAGCACATCCCATCAGGTGAGCAGGCTTTTGTCTTGTCAACAGACAGGTCGATTAAGCCCGCCATTGGCACTCTATACTTGGGAATTATACCTTGCTAATTGGGTGTTCCATACACAGTTGCCTTTTGGCGAAAGTGCACTGGCGCCTAGTTAGCAGGTCCCAGTGCACTATTAGAGGAAAAAAACAGCTTCTAGCAGTTCTATTGGGGGCAAAAAGAGAGAGGGCATGTGGAAAAAATCCTAGTTTGCTGAGCCTCTGAGTGGGTCTGTGAGTGGGTGCATGAGTATCTGAGTGGCTCTGTGAGTTGGTACATGAGTATCTGAGTGGGTTTGTGAATGGGTGCATGAGTGTCTGAGTGGTTCTGTGAGTGAGTGTATGAGTTTCTGAGTGGGTCTGTGAGTGGGTGCATGAGTCTGTGAGTGGGTGAGTGAGTGGGTGTGGGTGTGTCTGAGTAGGGCTGTGAGTGGGTGTGTAAGTCTCTAAGTGGGTCTGTGACCAAGTCTGATTCTGTGTGGGTCTGTGAGTGCATGCATTAGTGTGCAAGTGAATGTGTGAATTTTTTTAATTCTTTTTTTTCTGCAAAGTTTGCCACTCCGCCCGATGTTTCACCGGGACACGCTAAGCTTCTTGATGGGTCCGTGACTCCAACCGCGTGGAAAAAAATGGTTTACCATTTTCAAACTCATAAAGGGTCACTCACACAGCCCTATAATGCACCCATGGGGTCAGGGTACCCCTAGCCTGACCTCTTCCATATTTTCTAACCGTATTTTCTATACCCCTGGGTCTGTGTCCCGCTTCATAAAATGGCAGGCGCAACTTTTTAAACTGGTTCCTTCCTGCCCCCCAATCACAACACTGCTCCTGGCGCATGGGTTTGTGAAGCTCCACGTACGTGTCATGAATGATATGCATCTCTAGATATCCAATGTTGGATTTCTTATAATAAATCCAAAAATACTGAACAGATTTACACCAAATAACAAAAAGCACTCTTTCTGGACTAATAGCTATCTTTCAGTCAAATTTGGTGTAATTCCGTTCAGCGCTTCCAGATAGAGTCGTGTCAAAATTCCTATGGGAATTAACATGGGAAACATTTTCTTACCATTTCTTTCTCTGTCCCCACACAATGGATCACTCCAACACTTTCCATGGGCAACTGGAATGACCAGCTCACTTTGTTTTGAAAATTTCATAAAGATTCGTCAACCGGCAGTAAAGATTTAGGCAAGTCCCCAAAAAATTTTCCTATGGAACCATGGTCCTAACTATAACTACCTAGTAGGTATATATATATATATATATATTGATTGCAAGCAAAGAACCCTCGATTTGGTGCTGCACTCGAAGCCGGTTTCATTAAAAGCAAAAAAGCATTTCTGACCTTGGATTTTTCTCTCTGCCTTACGCGTTTCAAAGTTACAAACTTCTTGGTCACAGGCATCCCAGTACTGAGGCAGTTATAAAAAAGGGCACTCTTACCAGCATGTTATTTATAACGTCCTTTAATTGGAAACAGGTAAGTTCAGTAAAGTACTGCATGCTGGGACTTGTATTGCATAGTGCTTTTTTCTTTCAGTAGATTTTAGCGTGTCCTTTATAAATTATTCCTTTAGTGGGTACTGCACTCTAATACCAATTCACTGTATTATTTCAGCCCTCCAGTGGGCCTCCGTGATGAGAAATGCTAACCGGAAGGCTTAATTACGGAGCATTTTACATCACTTTACTGAACTTACCTGTTTCCAATTAAAGGACGTTATAAATAACATGCTGGTAAGAGTGCCCTTTTTTATAACTGCCTCAGTACTGGGATGCCTGTGACCAAGAAGTTTGTAACTTTGAAACGCGTAAGGCAGAGAGAAAAATCCAAGGTCAGAAATGCTTGTTTGCTTTTAATGAAACCGGCTTCGAGTGCAGCACTAAATCGAGGGTTCTTTGCTTGCAATCAATATTTACGGCCAATCCAGCCGTGGCGCTGCACCACCACATAAGATGATTACAAGGGGGCCAGGGAGACACAGAACTGTTCGAAGTCTCTGAGCTGGAAACCGGAAGGCTTAATTACGGAGCATTTCTCATCACGGAGGCCCACTGGAGGGCTGAAATAATACAGTGAATTGGTATTAGAGTGTCTAAGCATCACAGTAACATCTCGAAGTATGAACGTCATGTCATACAGAACTTGGCAAATAACCCATTGATCACAATTCAACCGGCTGACAAAGGAGGCGCCATAGTGGTCATGGACTCTGAATATTATCATTTAAAAGTATCAGCACATGTCTCTGATACCAACACCTATTTGCCATTACCATGTGATCCCACAGCACAACTTCTAGACCTGCTTAATTCAATACTCAACACGGCACTTGACTACGAATGGATTGACAATGCGAAACGTCTTTTTCTCATGTCCACCAACCCACAACGACCCCACCTGTATATGATTCAGAAAATTCACAAGAATCCAAATGACCCGCCATTTCGCCCAATTGTGTCTGGCTGTGGGTCCATTTTCGACCCCATCGGAAAATTTTTGGACCATTATCTTCAAAAATTTGTACAAATTTGGCGGACCTACCTCAAAGACACCACTCATTTTCTTCAAGTCCTACAACAGGTCACGATTGACCCTCAAAGCTCCATTTATCTTTGTACCATCGATGTAACAGCACTCTACACCTCGATCCCACATGCTGCAGGACTTGAAGCAGTGGAATGGGCACTCCTAAAAATGGAGGACATCGACATTGAAAAAATCTGCATTCTCCAGCTGCTTAAGTTTTGCTTGCATAATAGCTACTTTCAGTATCAACAGCAATTTTATGCACAACTGAATGGAACATCAATGGGATTTTCGGGAGCTCCAGCCTATGCGAATATCTATATGGCACAATATGAGCAAGATAACATCATTTCCAATATTGATTGGTGGTCTAAAATCAGCTTATATTATCGTTACATTGACGATATCTTTTTGATTTGGAATGACACAGTTTTGTCCTTCACTACAATGATTGAGACTCTAAACAGAACTAACCCCCACATTCAACTTACATATACAGTTAATAAGGACTCCATCCACTTCCTGGATGTGCAAGTGACCAAAGCATCCTTGAACCATTTCAAAACGACTGTTTTTCACAAACCAACAGATCGAAACAGCCTTTTAACCTTTTCAAGTTTTCACCCACGCAACCTCATTACGAATCTGCCATTCTCTCAATTCATCAGAATACACAGAATCTGCTCTGATTCAGCGAACAGCTCACTTGAACTTCTTGAAACATCTAAACGCTTTTCTACAAGAGGGTACCCTCAGGAAGTATTAACAAACTGTCTAACAAGAGCCATGGCTACACCACGGCATGACCTCCTGAAACAACAATCACGTACTTCCCCCAAAAGACTGGTATTCGTTAGCAGTTTCTCCACTTCATCTTCCAAAATCAAGAACATTATCCCCTCACGGTGGGAACTTTTTCAACAAGAACAAGACTTCCAAAATCTCTTCCAAGAAAAACCCATGTTCGCATACACTAGAGGTAGAAACTTACGCTCTCTCCTAAAACCTACCACTACTAATGAAAGACCGAATATTTACCATGGAACACGTAAATGTCAAGCATGCGTGCATTGTAACAATGTAATCACAAGCAACATCCTCACTCATCCTTCATCAGGTTCTAGGATTCCTTTGAAACACAGTAGCGATTGCAACACCTCACACGTTATCTACTGTATCAAATGCCCTTGTGGAAAGGCATATGTAGGTAAAACTGAACGTAAAATAAAAAACCAGCATCACGGAACACAAATCAAGGATTAGAAATAAAAACACCACCTCAAGCCTTGCCATCCATTGGTCAGAAGCTCAACATACAATCTCTCAACTCCGCTTTCAAATCATTGAAACCATAAATGTCAGACCAGGGGTCGACATCACTAATCTACTATTTCGCAAGGAAATTTTTTGGATTCAGAAATTGCACACCTTGGCTCCGTGTGGTCTCAATGACCGATTAGACCTGTCATGTTTTTTGTAGATATTTACCACAACTTCTCTCAGCTCACAATTTCTTCTGGGTTGCCTTTAACACCCTGGGGTTCACCATTTCCCTTCTAAACACTCATTATATACAGGATCCATCCTTTTCCTCATCACCTTGCATCCGTCCACAGTCTTCTCACCATATTCACCTGTTTCTCGTTTCTTATTTGCATTTTTCCGACAGTATCTAATGGCCACATGCGTGTAGGATCGTTTACCTCCGTGATTACATCATCCAACATCTTTGGATTGTTTTTGTTTATTGCTTTTTACTTTTACACATTTTTATTGTTATTTTTCGTATTTGTATACTATATTACTACATGGGTTTTCGTTCCTTTTCCATTTTAGGGACGTGTCGAGCATCATATTTCCTCTTTTGAAATCGTTCATTATTTTCATGTTTTTCAACCACCTTTCATGTAGTTCATTGAGCGCCCAATCATTGACCGCTCTCCTCAGGTTCTCTTTTCTTAGTTTTGCATTCATGCTTTTTACTTTTTAAACTTTGGCGTTTCTTCCGCTTTCGTGTCACGGTACACCGTTTCAATATGGCGACCTAGGTCAGTCCTATTTTTAGATTTACCATTACTTGTACTTCCTCATCCGCATCAGTCCTTTCGTCATAGTGTTATTTAATGGCGCTAGGTTTGAACTCAACGATCTCGCTCCAGTAACGGACGCCTTCCGATACCACAGTTTATGCTACGCTATCCACACGATACCAGTGAGTACTTTGCCCACTTGCGTTTCTGTTCCTGTACTGTCTCATTCTTTTGTCGTATTTTTTTCGTAGGATTCTTTCTGATTTTATGTTCCTTTGTTTACAGTCTTTGCTCTTGCGTCTACCTACACCAAATAGGTGGTAAGTAGGGTTCAGTCTGACTATGATTCATATCGGACACACCATGTCCATTTTTATGTTTTTCATGTTTGTCTCCTTGACTTCTATTCAGCAGGATCGTTGTCTGGTTATTTTGATTATCTCCTCATTTGAGGATCCCACAACATAATACTTGAGGTGAGGCTCTCTAACCATCATGTTCTATTTTTCCATCTCCCCTCTCTGGCATGATACATTTTAGCAGTTTGTACTTGGTTTACTTACACCACTATGGTGCACTCACACCCCCGGGTGACACTATCTTTTACTTCACACTGTATTCCATACTCCTTAAAAACACAGCGTGATTGGTAACAGCAGGGTGTTTTTTATGACTCATCCAGGGTAATTCACAGTTGATGACCATACCATCAGTGATGTTTTACTATTGAGTAACTTATAATGCAATCCTTAGGGTTCAATACCTTTCATGATTTTTTTGTATCTTCTCTTACAGATTACCCCTGACGAAGGGACACTTTAGTCCCGAAATGCATTGGGCTCCCTAATATGTCATCATGTGATCATACAAATGTATTATGTACAAGATTTTTGCCCTGTTAGAAAATCATTAGGTTGATGACTGTTAATAAGTGTCATTTTACACTAATGTATTGACAAAACGTTGCATTTATTCATTGCATATATGGATTAATGTATGTTTTGTTGACTCAGTTCATTGCATTTGATTATTATTTTTTTGTCAATGTGATTAACAATTTAGGGTCGTTGTTACCCTCAGTACTGTGCGCAGTGTCAACCATAAGATGGTTGTCCTCTTCCTTTATGGCTTTTAGGCCATCATCATGCCTAATGCTTGTATATAGCGTGGTTACATCAATAGTAACTAATAGCATATCATCCTCCCAGGGTATATCATATATTCTTTTTAAGAAGTCACCCGTGTCCTGAATATGCGAGGGCAAAGATTTAGTCAGTGGACAAAGAAAAGAATCAATGTATTTAGAGGTGTTTTCTAGGGCCCCACCAATTGCAGAGATAATTGGTCGCCCTGGTGGGTTTTCTGCGGACCTTTGGTATTAAGTAAAATACTGGTGTTGTAGGCTTGGACACTTTTAAGAACAATTTTTCTTCTCTTGAAATTAGACATTTATTGTACCATTCATCAAGTTGTTCATTATATACATCAAAACTACCTTGCATCACTGACTGAGTTATTTTAAGATAATTAGTACGGTTATTGAGTTGTTTATGAGCTTCATTTAGATATTTAGCCCTGTCCCAGAGGACAACATTTCCACCTTTATCCGCATTCCTCACAATACAGTTATCTTTAGATTTTAATTTAGTAATCATGCAGAGTACTCTTTTTCATGCTGGGTGAAATTTTTATGTTGAACACTGGTAAACTTCTCCAAATTTTTAAAGTCATTTATGACTAGCTCATTATACACATCAATTGAGTCCCTTGCAGTAGTAGGCATGACTTTCAAATTGGGCCGAAAGTTAGTAGATATAGTTCCTTCAATATCTAGTTCTTGTTCTCTTGCCAGTTGCATTGCTTGACTGTTTGATAAAGAACAAGTTTTATCTTGACTTGGATCCACTGGTACATCTGGCAATTCTGTATTACTTCTAAGTTCTCGGTCCATATTTCTCAAATCAAACATTAGATCCATGTCGGATACCGAGAGACTGCTCGTTTGCATGGATGAATCTGGCATCACTTGAATTTTGACATCTTTTTTAGTTTGGCTTTGTGCAAAGAATTTATTCAATTTTAAAGATCTTATAAATTTGAAAGTGTCTACCCTGGTTGCCACATAGTTGAACTCTGCTGGAGGGCAGTATGACAATCCCAGTCGCAAAATGTTCTCTTCTTTTTGTGTTAAGCTGACATCTGTTAAATTTATGATAGAGCTTTCATTAGCCATTGATTCAGTGCTTTCTATTTGTTCCCTTTGGCACTGGACATGCTGGCGTTGTTTGGCCCCTGTGCACCTCTGTTGCCTCTGCCTCTTCCTCTTGGTTTGTTTTCGTACTGAGGTTTGGGTGTAGGTCGAAGATTGAACTTTCTTTCTTGTTCTAAAAAACTAAACTCTTCGATAACAGAAGGTGCAGCTTTCAATGGTTGACGACTTTGTCCTTCCTCTAAATCTGTGTCAATTTCTGAGCTCTGTATACTGCTCAACTCTGATTGCACCTCTGCTCTTGCCTGCAACATCGGGTTCGTTCTCTGTTTTCTCAAGGTGTCGAATTTTTTGGCAAAGGTGTAAATCTGCCCTCGATCGTAGTCGTTCTTATCTCTGATAAATTTTTGCGCTTTTCTTTCCTTGATTGTTGTTTCCAACTTCTTTAAACGTTCCGACATTTCCTTTGTAAATTTAATGATAAATTCTTGATCTCCTTCTTTAGACAGCATTTCAAGAATCTGGGCTATTTCTTTCAAGATTTTCTGCCGGTCAATACCAGCATATTTAATTAAAATTGCTAACATATTCCGTGATGCGTCCTGGTTATTTTCTGCCCATTCTAATAGCATGTTGGGATTGGGGTCTTCGTACGTTGGTGCTACTAAGATGCGTAGTCCCCGCGGGATTCGTTTCACCTCGAGGTAGCGTTGGAGGGATTTCGCCTCCCACCATTTCGAAAGTTCACTCCGCTTAAGTTTTTCTAAGCGCCTCAATCGCGTTAAGGTATCTGAAACTACTTCAGTAGCTTTTTGACTTCCTGTTTTTTTAGTAGGTACACTTGCGTCATCAAAAATGGAGAGTGCAGCTTCCTCTCTTTCTTTTAATTCCGCCGCTGACATTGTGTATTGCAAACCTAGGCACTAATGCCTATGGCCAGAAACCGCCAGTCTCTATAAGCTATCTGCCGATATAGAGTGTAAGTATTATAACTGACTTCCCCGTTTCCCTTACTGTGCTCCTAGGCGCTTCCTACCTGGGAATACTGTCGCGTCTCGTGCCGGTCCTCCGACTCAGCTGCGATCGTTTCCAGATCCCAGGAGTTGTTCTGCCAAGTAATGGATGCTTGTAATCAGCTTCCTCTTTAATCCACAGTGCGGGGGGGTGGCGAGCACAAACATTCGCTTTTCTTTTCCTCGGTACAGCCGCCGCTCACCAGATCAATGGGTGCGTCGTCGAAAAGGACCACCCAGGAAGGGTCCGTAATATTTTCTCTTTCCTTCTCACAACGACAAAGATTGACGACACTGTGTTCTGGCCAAATATTTTATTGGGACAGCTTGGAAGGACGCGTTTCGCCTGCCCAGCAGGCTTGTTCACCAATAGTTTAACCATTTTGAAATCGGTCATTTAAGCCGCAGTGCATGAATACATTGTCACGTGATACAACTACAATTGCAGTGTGTTAAACAACAGACTAGTAGCATAAACAATTAATTTAAATTTATCTAAATTGAATGATATTTTTGCTACGAGATGGTAACAATATAGTTGACGTTTCCATTGATAACTGAATGTGTCATACCCACTAGGGTTTAAGTGTTTTTACTCGTTTTTGCAAGTTATACCCACTAGGGTTGAATTGTTTATGCTAGCGTGATCCAATAATAAGAATGTGTGTGACTTATGCGGTTGCATAAAGTTTTATTGAAACCAAAAAATGAATTTCAAGAATCTGTCTTGCGGTCTGCTCAATACTTTAACTTGTATTTGTTGATGTATAAACAACTATCTAACCAATGTACAAATACATGTAATAATTTTTCATGAAACGATCAGCTGAGACTAGCGATGTTCGATATTAAGAACTACTAGTCTGTTGTTTAACACACTGCAATTGTAGTTGTAGCATGTGACAATGTATTCATGCACTGCAGCTTAAATGACCGATTTCAAAATGGTTAAACTATTGGTGAACAAGCCTGCTGGGCATGCAAAACGCGTCCTTCCAAGCTGTCCCAATAAAATATTTGGCCAGAACACAGCGTTGTCAATCTTTGTCGTTGTGAGAAGGAAAGAGAAAATATTACGGACCCTTCCTGGGTGGTCCTTTTCGACTACGCACCCGTTGATCTGGTGAGCGGCGGCTGTACCGAGGAAAAGAAAAGCAAATATATATATATATATATATATATATATATATATATATTACCTACTGGCGGTTGCCAGTAGGTAGTTATAGTTACAACCTAGTTTCCATAGGAAAAGCATTTTTTGATTTGCTAATAACTTTGGCGTCGTTTGAGGAATCTTTGCGACATTCTCAAAAAAAAAAAGTCTATCCAGGTCAGCTCATATCCTGAAAGTTTGGGAGTGATTCGTCAAGCTGGGGCTGAGAAAAAAAGGGGGTCCCAAATCATCTTTTCCCCATGTTAATTTCCATAGGACATTTTATGACTAGCTACAGCCCGAACTGCTGAACAGAATGACCTCAAATTTGGCAAAAAGGTAGAGTTTCGTTCAGAAAGCGCCTTTTTTTTAAATGGTGAAAGTCCGTTCCGTATTTTTTGAGAAATTCAAAAAATAGGAGTAAAAAAATAAATACAGGTAGTATGAATGTGCGGAATTGCGGCAATGTTCAGTAGGCCGTGTAAATTATATTGGGAAAATAATGTGCCATTTTGCAGCTGTCCTTTAATGTAATGCACAGTAATGTTTAGTTATAATGCGGTGTTCACTTTTATCAGGGACAGTGTCACTTTCTTAGACTAAATTTATTATATTGTGGGAGGACGTGTTCTGTTCCTGTGCCCGGAACAAAATTAACGTTTAATTGGCTGAGGTGTTCCAACAACGATCTCAATGTTCATTGGCTGCGAACCATTGAAAATAGAAGTGTTGCCAGCCATTTCTTCGCCATCCGCAGAGTAGCAGGGACATATGATTGGCTGACGTGTTCCAAGTAGAAACTTCCCAAGCTTAATGTTCATTGGCTGTAAACCATAGAAAGTAGAACTGTTGCCAGCCATTCCCTCCCCCTCTGTGGGGCATCAGGGACATCTGATTGGGTAATGAGTTCCAAGCAGGACCTTCAAAAGCTTAATTTTCATTGGCTGTGAAGCATTAAAAGTAGAAGTGTTGGCAGCCATTCCCTCCCTCTCTGTGGAATACCATGGACATTTTATTGGCTACAGTGTTCCGAGTACAAGTTTGCTCATAATTGGCTGGGAACAGTTTACTGTTGTGAACCATTTTGTGACGCACTTCAATGGAGTACGGGAAAACAAAGTAGTAGCAGGGTTCTGTTCCTGTGCCCGGAACAAAATTAACATTTAATTGGCTTAGGTGTTCCAACAACGAGCTCAATGTTCATTGGCTGCGAACCATTGAAAATAGAAGTGTTGCCAGACATTTCCTCCCCGTCCACGGAGTAGCAGGGACATTGGATTGGCTGACGTGTTCCAAGCAGGAGCTTCCCAAGCTTAATGTTCATTGCCTGTAAACCAATGAAAGTAGAACTGTTGCCAGTCATTCCCTCCCCCTCCGCGGAGCATCAGGGACATCTGATTGGTTAACGTGTTCCAAGCAGGACCTTCCCAAGCTTAATGTTTATTGGCTGTGAAGCATTAAAAGTAGTAGTGTAGGTAGCCATTCCCTCCCCCTCTGCGGAACACCATGGACATTTTATTGGCTACAGTGCTCAGAGTACAAGTTTGCTCATAATTGGCTGGGAACGGTTCACTATTGTGAACCATTTCGTGACGCACTTCAATGGGGTACGGGAAACCAAAGTAGTAGCGGGGAGGGTAGTAAAATGATTAAATCGATATAATTTATGGGCCATTTATATAATTGACGTGGGGTGTACAAATCACAGCGGAAAAATAACAGAGTATGCTGTGGTCTTCTTTTTATTGAGTTTGCAGGTGGGATACTTCCCAGGAGCACTATTTACTTATAATGTGGTGTTTACTTTTCTGACGGGGAGCTGTGGTTGTGCTGCAAACATTTTTGTCTAGATTTGAAACAGTTTTTATTAAGCAATTACAAATATAGTTTCTTCGGAAACTGAAGCTGTATATATGAAAGGGTTGAGAAATAAAAATGCAATTCATAAAATATCCCTTAATCGTGGCCACACCCTCCCTTTTTTTTGTCCCCTATATCTTGTAAAAGAGTTGCCCCATATTCTTGTTAATATAGAAGGGCATCAGTTACTTTTAGATAAAGTAGAAAAGAAGTGCTATAAGAAACACTCCCGTACTACATCATCTCAAGCCAGAACAACAATAATCAGTAAAAAACAGTTAAACACAAATGACGTGATATTACATAGAAATGTATGCTTCTTCAAAGCATTATATGAGGCACTATGTCTATAATTTGTTTTGTAGCAACTACTATTTCATGAAACATGTTGCACAGATAGATCTCCAACCCCTTTGAAAAACTATAAACTCACAGTATTGAAATGTACAGGGTAAGTTTATAGTACTCCACAGGAGAAGAAGAATAAGGATCATAACAAACAAAAAAAAAAGTTACAATATATATTCTGTGGAACTCGGGGAAGTTCTGTCGTAGTGCTTAGAGGTCGCTAAATGCTTCGGTAACAGATCACGTACTCCTTTAAGAACATATAGGATAGTAGTAATATATACACTACTATTCCTATATAATCTATAGGGAGAATGAGAATAAGAAGCACAACAGAGAAAAAGAGAAATACCAAAATATCAATTAAGAAATATAGGGTTTATCAAAGGCATTCAGTGAGATATTATCTATGCAAACAATCTTTTTTAAACTGCAATTTTGAAAATTTTTCTCAATGTAAAAATATCTGATCAAGTAAGTTATAAAGGTCAGTAAGCTGTACTTCTCATGATTTATTCCTAGCGCCGACAAATCTCCAAGTCTCGTTGTCTGAAAATATGACACTGTACTACAATACACAGTGTCACTGATGTCAGATGAAAGGAAAAGGAAAATAAAGTGATGAAGAGAAAACAAGTAGAATAACAAAATATTTCCCAGTGGGGAATATGTTCAAAGCTTCTTTTCTCCAGGACTTCAAAATCTTTGGTGTTCGCGTTGACGGGTCATGAACTCCACTTAGGTCAGTAAGAATGTGAATATTACAATATACATATTCACACTATATGACCCCAGGGGTGAAACAGACTAACCAGAAGGTGCTGACGTTAGATATAAATCTTTAGTCTTCGCGCACATGGGTCACCAACACCACTGAGGTCCGCTATACTTTGATTATTACAATGTACATAGCCACAGTATATGAACTCAAAGGAGGCAGAAAAGGAACAGTGTCTCCTCTATTCTCGGTGTTTCTGAATTCAAGCTGCTGACGTTGCATATAAATGGCAAAAACAACCAATAACACTTTTTTCGAAATACAAATCTTTAAATATTCACAAATAGCTACGAATTATAAATATGTACTATGCCATAATCAAACAACTTACAAATCCATATATGGACACGTGTAAATAACTTGCAAAAATGAAACTAATCGAACAACGGGTGTGGTTTATATAGTTTTTGGTTATTGAGTAGTCTATGGAAGGAAGATGCGGCTCCGCCTATATAGATGTCACGTTTTATAGTTGACACATGCTCACATTTTAACTGTTTAATTTGTGCACGTGTTGGGAAAAGTAAAAAAATGTGAAGCGGTATATGTTTTGATTTTGATCCTAACACGTATAAGGTCCTTAATATGTACATACGTTGTAGAGCTTAAAAACTGATACCCGGCAAACCGTGTCATTTCGCTTCTCATGACTAAATACATCTATTAATTGCCATAATTCTAAATAGAAGACATAAAAAAAAAATATCTTTCAAAATAGAAGGAAAAAAAATGCTAATATTTCTCATCACTATGGTTTTAAATTTAAAAAAATGCGAGCATTTGTAAAGCGTACAGCTATCCCTGTAAAGGTGTGCAAGCATTCGGGGGCAACGGAAAGATTAAGCAAGGTGTTGCCCACAGTGACAAAGTGGTGGGCTAACGTGCCACTAGAGCCAGGAATCGAACTGTGAACGCTATTGTTCGAAGTCAGGTATTATAGCTGCTGCGCCACACTTTTTGCATACTTATATGTTAATTACTGCTAATTACGTTTCAAACATTGTTAAATTATAACTTATAACAGACTACTGTTACACATAGTTTTTCACTACAAAAAGTATGCATGTCTTTTTAAAATTTACTTAAAAAAATATAGGTTTCAGGGACATTGTTGTTAGAAATTAGCATTTAAAAAACCTTTGAAATTCACTGAAAAAAAATAGGTTTCAAGCACGTTATAGTTACAAATTAGCATTTAAAAAACCGTTGAAATTCACTGAAAAAACCATAGGTTTCAGGGACGTTATAGTTACAAATTAGTATTTAAAAAACCTTTGAAATTCACTGGAAAAAACGTAGATTTCAGGGACATTATAGTTAGTTGGATATTTCACTCATACAAAACCATAGAAATTCCGCCGTTATAGTTAGACAACTATAACTGGTGCCCCCGCAATGTACTGCTGATGACGTCACATATTACAGCATTCATGACATGGTCAGTGACATCACTGATGACATCTCAAATGACATCACTAATGACATCATCCATGTGATAATCTGATGCCCCTTCTTACACCCTAATAAAACCTTTTAAACACCCACTCTAAAATACAGACTACCAATATTTAAATCATAGACAAACCAATAGCAGTAATTACATACCTGCTCAGTGGTTCCTAGGTCTACACACACACATCCACTCATTCACCCATACAGTAAATCATACATGCAATTACTCATCAATAAAGCACTAACATATGCACTCATATACCTATACATACACTCAAACACTGCCACGCATCCATAGCATTACTCACACACTTCCTCAGTCATGCAAAGAATCAATCACACCAATTTACTCACCTATACAGTTATACAGAGACCACTCTACTTATTTATACAAATATTAGCACATACTTACTCTTTTATACAATCACTGATACAAGCACACACTCATCCATACAGCCACTCTCACAATCACTCACTCTCATGTATAGTCATTTATAAACTCCAACACTCACATATATGACCTTTCATATATATAATTACTCACACATATACCACTGAGACATCCATTCACTCACCAACACACCCATACACACACTCACCCACTCATACAGCCCTTCACAGGTGCATTCTTGAACCCATACATCCAGTGAAACACCCACTCACACATCTAAGCACAGAGTCACCCACCCCCCACCCACTCACACAGACACTCAGGCACACATATAGATACTCAATCAATCAATAACCCATATAGACAGTCGTGCAGCTATTCACCAACCCATGCAGCCACTTATACACCAACTGACAGGCTGATAAAGACATTTACACAGTTTACTCTCTAACCCATGCATTCAGTAAGATATGCTTAATCAGTCACTTACACAATCAGTCAGGTACCTACTAAATCATCCATTCAGACACTTATACAACCAGTAATTCTTCAATACACCTTGGCATATATATATAAAACATATTTAAACTTTACAGAAACACACATTCACTGGATGATGTCATTAGTGATGGCGCCCGGTCCAGACGGGGTCCCCTTAGACATATTTGTGAGCAACATAGATCTTTGGTCTCCAATTGTCACACAGGTCATGTCTGCAGTTACCCAGATCGGCCTTTTTGACTCTTGGTCCACCTCTGTGCTTCTGCCCATTTTCAAAAAGGGAGATCGGGACAATCCAGCCTGTTACAGGCCCATCTCCCTTTTGGATTCCCTAGGCAAGGTAGCTGGCAGATTAATTCTGGAGCGTTTAAGGGACTGGGCCACAGAGAATAAGATCTTAACTGATCTACAGTTTGGGTTCCAGGAGGGCCTGGGCACTGTGGAACAGGCCTTAAATCTGACCTTGCTTATAGGTAAATATGTAGGGGCCAAAGGTGGTAAACTTCATCTAGTCTACGTGGATTTGAGTTCCGCATTCGATTGCGTAATCCACTCCAAGCTTTGGGCGATTTTGAAAAATCTGGGCATAGATCCTGCACTGCTGAATTTTCTCCGAGAGCTATACTCGGATGCAAAAGCATGCGTGAGATATGGTATTAAAGGGGAGCTTACGGAATCCTTCAATATTGAAAAAGGTGTAAGGCAGGGATGCGTCCTTGCTCCATTCCTATTTAACATCTATACTAACGGACTGGAGCAAGCGATGTTGGTTGACAGCAAAGATCTACCCTGCATAAGCTCCCGCCCTATTCCTGCATTATTGTATGCAGATGATTCAGTCATCTTAGCTAGGACACCTAATCAACTCCAGATCCAACTAGATAAATACTGTGAATTTATGTCTTCTCTTGGTCTTAAAGTCAATAAATCTAAGACTTTTGTTATGAACATCGGGAAAAGAGCCCAAAAATGTAAATCTCTCTTTATCGAGAAGACCAGATTAGAAACTGCCACCACCTATCCTTATCTAGGTATCCTTATTGACAATCACCTGTCCTGGAAACCTGCTATATCTAGTAAAAAACTGCAGTTTCAACGTACAACATCTGCACTGACCTCGTTTTCCAGGAAATTGGGTAAGCCCGCTCCTACTGTGCTCTTGCAGATTTACCAAGCCAAGTGTATGAGTGTGGCAACATACGGTGCAGGAGTCTGGGGCTATGTGCCTGCTGACGACCTACAAATTACAGAAAACTCCTTTCTGAAATATATACTAGCCCTCCCTCGTAGTGCTCCTACCTTCGGCACCCATGTGGAACTCGGTCGGGAGTATCTGACTGATATCATTAGCTACCAACCGATTCTACTTTGGCACCGTATATGGACCCAGGAGCAATGTCATCTAACTAGGTCACTAATATCTGACTGTCTCACTTTGTCCTACTGGAAAAAGATTCCCTGGCTGCTATATGTATCGAGATTTTTGTCAGATTTGAATCACTCTGCATATTTTACTGATCCCGAATCCTTAGTGGACATATCTAGAAAATCTTTGAAAAAGCTATGTGCTGACCACTTGAGTGATCTTCGTTTGTGTTCTGAACTTGTGAAAAAATCAAACGTTCATTTAACGATGGTCCAATTTCCTCATGGCATTCAATTTTATCTGTCATTTTTTCTGTCAAATTATGAGAGATATGTTTTAACCAGATTTCGGTTTGATCTATTTTATCGTCTTGTTTCATTGCCTGTGCCCTTAGACTGGTCACGGGAACTACCAAACTGTCCCTGTGACGGTCTTATTCGCCAGTCAACTTTGCATGTAACCTTTTTCTGCGGTTTCTATAAGTCCCCGCGGAAACGTTGGCTGGTTCCTCTGCTTCGACATATAGGGCTGAGAAGATGCAGACCGGCTCTTCTGGCACTTCAAAATCTAGATACCCCGTATGTAGCCAAAACTGTAGCCTGCTTTCTTAAAGCCTGCTTGAAAATTCATTTTCAACTATCGGCAAATGTTTCTTAGGATTTTACCGCTTATTCGGTTATTATTCCTGTATATAGAGTGTTAGTGTTTACTCCTAAATGTCTGCTTCCCTCAACAGCCATTACCAAACTGAATTTTTACTGATTATTTGCGCTATTATTGTTGTTCTTAGAGTGTCAGTGTTTTTATGTAAATTGCCTCCCTTTTTAAGCAGTCAGTGGGCAAACTGATTTTTATTTTTATAATGTTGTAAAGCTTCAAATGAACTTTTTATGATTGTAAATTCAATCGAAATAAAGTATTTTACTACTACATTAGTGATGTCATCAGTGATGTCATTTGAGATGTCATCAGTGATGTCATCAGTGATGTCACTGACCATGTCATGAATGATGTAATATGTGACGTCATCAGCAGTGCATTGCGGGGGCACGAGTTATAGTTAGCTCAACTAACTATAACAGCAGAATTTCTATGGTTTTGTATGAGTGAAATGTCCAACTAACTATAACGTCCCTGAAACCTATGTTTTTTTTCAGTAAATTTCAAAGGTTTGTTAAATACTAATTTGTAACTATAACATCCCTGTAACCTATGTTTTTTCAGTAAATATATATAAGTATTTAAATATATGTCCAAAAGCAACCGCTGTCGTCGAGGGCCCCCAACCCTGCAGGGCAGGCCTGGCTATATCGGGAGACCTGAAGAACAAACTCGGGTTTTGGCTATATAGCAGCAAGGCCAAGCCACATATCATCCACAAAGCAAGAACGGTGCCAATGCTGCACTTAACTCTGGTAGAAAATTGGACCATGAACTGAATGAAACAGTTTCACTCTCAACCACTTTTTCCGTTGGGTTTAATCCAAAATATTTTCATACAATACATTTGTTTTTTAATTTGCACGGTTTCAATATAACGCTTATCATATATCCAAGTAGAAAAAAACAAAACAACATTAATATCCACATTTAAATATACTGATTTTTGCAACACCCCCACTTACATACAACAATCACTCATACATGCTAAACAGACAAACTCATCAAACATACTCAATAAACACTGTTTATAACAAAAAATAATTGAATGTAGTAAATATACATGAGGCCATCAGCAAGTATAAATTGTCACAATTGTAATACACTATATTCTATTGTTTTATAAATGATTGGCCAAAAGCGAAGAAAGGTCTACGCGTTCCGAATCCCTTCGCGTGTAGGGATTCTCATCAGGACCAACACTTTCTGAAACAAAGCAGAAACAGAACTGAATTTTACTCAATGACCCAAGAACAATTGAATACCGAACCGCACACCTTATTCTGGCATCTTACCTGCGACTGTACAGAAGAGACTTTCAAACTTAATTCTAAGTCCGTCTAATATCCTAAAAAAAGTTAAGAATAACAAAGTTGTTATCTCCAAAAACCACCTAGTTAATGAATGGGCCAACTAAGGGGGCAGTCTTACTGGTCAAGCTGTTGTGGTGTCAGGATAGTGGTTCTCTCCTATGGCGTCAAAGTCTGAGTTTTAAAACTGCTGTGTTCCCAGTTCAGCAATCACCAAGCCTTTAATGCAGGGATTTGACCTTTACAATTGTTTGTGTAGATTCTGGTGAAACAGAAAATATCAGGAGAGCACTTAATTAATCATCCTCCTTGACGTGTATGGCGTTCTACCTGTTTTCACGGGGCTGCGCAAGGCTGAGGCTCTTACCTAAAGACGATCAAACAAGGTCATCAAAAACTCCTCAATCCGGGCGTGTGACGCCATTGTAATTTGAGTAGAATTCAGGTGGAAATGACATCTATTTGAATGCAGACACTTCCGCCAGAGTTGGTTCCTGGGAGTTGTGGTTTCAAGGTTGATTTTTTGCCGTTTATCCTACGCGTACAGTACTCGCAACAACAATCGGATTGAAGCCTACTCTGAGTGGGCGTGTGATGTTCAATTTGAACTGATAGGGTTCCGTAGCTATCATTTGAAGGAGCCATAGTCGCTCCTTGATGACCAAGGTCTAAGCATCAAGATGAATCGGTGTTCATGGGAACTGTAGTCTTGTTGATATGTTTTTATCAAAATATGTTGACACAACTTTATTCAAGAGATGAGGCACCATGGTGTGTAAATAGAAACTAGAACCAATGCGTTAGCAGACTCATGAGGCATAAGGTTTATTTGAATTGTTCAAAACAGAACGGACATCGTTATAAAACTGGTGGTATAATTGTCCACATGGGACAAGTGATCTATATCAGATAAGAACGCGCCGGTGATATGATGGCATGGTCAAGTCATGGAAGGAATCGCGTCTGCGCACGGTGTTTTCATTTATGAAACAACACAGACTAAATGCGATATTATCCAGAGCAGAGCTGGGGGCAGTTATAAATTGTAAATCTCAGAGATTTCATTCAGGCCGTCAACCGACGTGTTAAATTTTATGATGAGCATTGCTTCCCTTTTTAGTAGTTTGGCATCAAGGTCACCACCGCGACTGTCTTGTTCAACTTTGGAGATAATAGTCCATTTTACATCCTTCTCCGTATGATTGTTGAGATACCAATGATTCACCAGCGGGGCGTTTTGCACATTCTTACGAATTCTGGATTTATGTTGTTGAATTCTGAACCTCGTCTCCTGATTTGTTTTCCCAATGTACAGTTTGTTACATGGACATAGGATTCCATACACCACGAATTTCGTTTTACAGTTGGAAAAGGTGTCATGTTTCCAATGGATTCCCCTGTGGGTGAAATGATTGCCTTCCATAGTTGACTCACAGCACACACGTTCCACATTTGTGATGGCCTTGGATTGGTGGAAGACTTAAGAAACTTCTCATGTTGAGACTTTTAGTTTTTGGTAGTGCAGCTCGCACTATCTGGTTGGCAATGCTTTTATCTTTCTTGAAAGCAAACAGCGTTCATACAGAACACTTTGGTAAATGGAGACTTGAAGGAGCTTAATAACAAAAAAGTCTCCAAAGATGGACGCCCATGAAAAAAGAGCCGAAATGGAGTCCAAATGTCACCCAAATGTATCTCAAATAAAACCCTTTGATAGACATGTGCAATAAACTTGCAGTAAATAATCAAGTGATTAATTGGTTAAAAACATAAAAATAGCAAATAGTTTAAAAGCCCTTTGTCACTATTTGAAAGCTCAGAGAATGTGTCCTCATTTTAATGTTCTAGAGCACTAACTAAGTTTCTATGAGAAAAAGAACTCTGCTATTTTGGTAATTTCTAAAGGCAATGATTTACAGTTTTGATTTTATTAAGATTACTTCAGGTATGCAACACTTTTTTCATAAATATAGAATGTTTGCACTCTAGTTAGTGTCACAGTCTTGGACAAGTGAGAACAGGGGGAAGGGAGCAGGGGCACAGGAAGGAAACTAACCAAGCCAGATAGGAGGGCAATGACAGTACAATAGACCACACATGGCAGATGGGAGTGGTAGTGGCAGAACTACTGACCATGGAGGGCAGAGTGGAAGGGGGTTATGGGTAGCAAGCCAACCATGCAGGATAGGCCAAAGAGGCTGTGGCAACACAACAAACCGTGGACTATAGGAGGAATGGGGTAGGGGCACTAACGCGGACAATGAAGGCAGGACACAGAAGTCAGAGGCAGAAAGCTGACCACACAAGGCAGGCAGGAGGGCAGTTGTAGCACAGCACACAAGAGGGAGGAACGAGGGCTTGGCACACATATTTACAATAGAGGGCAAGGGGAGGGGGCAGGGACAGCATGCTGACAATGCAGGGCAGGTAGGAGCAGCAGCAGCCGAACAGAACATGGAGAGATAGCGGGAGGGGACAGGGGCATACACATGGACAATGGAGAGCTGGGGTGAGGGAGGCATGGGCAACAAGCTGATTACACAGAGCAGACAGAAGGAGCAGTGGCAGTACAATGGATCATGTAGGACAGGACTACAGAAAGCAGGAGAGAGGGGATAGGGCATGGACTTGGACAACAGATGGCAGGGAGAGGAGGGCAGGATCAACAAGCTGATCATGCAGGGTAGCCGATAGCAGCAGTGGAAGCATAACAGACCATTAAGGACAAGCAAGAGGGGGAGTGGCAGCAAAGCAGGCTATGGAGAGCATGAGAAGGGGCAGTGACAATACAACAGACCATGAAGGGAATGAGTAGGGGAACAGACTCAGCTAATGGAGGACTGGGGTGAGTGGCAGGGGCAGCAAGCTGACCACATAGGACAGGTGAGGAGGGGCAGTGTCAGTACAAGAGGCCACACATGCAAGTGGGGGCAGTAGAAGCACAACAGAACATGGAGAGCAGGAGGGTGGTGGCAGGGACATTCATATGAACAACAGAGGTCAAGGGGAAGTGAGGAAAGTGCAGCAAGCAGTGCAAGCAGGGCAGGCATAAGGGGCAGTGGCTAAGGAGTGACAAAGTAGGACATTAGAGAGTGGGCAAGGGCCCATGCTTGGACAATAGAGGATGGCGGAAGGTTCAGGGGAGGACCAGCAAGCTGATCATACAGGGCAGAAGGGAAGGGTAGTGGAAGAACCATGAGGAACAGAAGGGATGGGATAGGGGCCCACACAATCAAAAGAGAGAGGATAGGGGATCAGGGACAGATGCAGAAAGCTGACCCCCTGGACAAGTAGAAAGGGCAGTGGCAACGCAAAAGACCACATATGGCATATGGGAGGGTTAGTGGCAGCGCAACGCACCATGGTGGGCAAGAGGGATGGGGTAGGGGCATACATAAATGTACATGGAGGGCAGGAGGGAGAAGTTTGTGGTTTGAATCAGACAACAGAAACCAGGGGAAGGGGGCAGGGGCAGCAATCTGCCTAACCGGGGTAGGAAGGATAGGCAGTGGTAGCACAACAGACCACACAGGTGAAGCAGGAGGGCCAATACAGCACAACGGACCATGGAGGGCTGGAGGAATGTACAGGGTCATTGACTCTGACGATGGCAGGCAGGGGAAAGAGACAGAAAGCTGGATATGCTGGGCAGTTGAGAGGGTCATTGGCAGCACAGCTGACTGTGCAGAGCAGGCAAAAGTACTGAAACACTAAGGGCCTCATGTAGGTAGCCAAATACCGGTCGGTAACGGCCGATTTTCGGTAAATATGCCGTTACCGACCGGTATTCAGACAAGTGAGATGTAGGAGTCCAAAAACCACTTTTCGGTAAATATGAGGCGGTAAATACCGATTCATAGTTACCGAATTCTAAAATACCGATTCATATTTACCGAATACATTATTAACGAATCGGTAAATATGAAGTGGTAAATATGAAGTGGTAAAAATTTAAAATGACATGTAGGAGCAGTCGGTAATTAAGAAATCCAGGAAAATCGGTAAATAAGAGTCGGTAATTAACACGGATGGAAAGCAGGTGGTAACCATCAACAATGCACATAAGCAATCCCAAAATGCAACAGCGTGGACAACATGGCCACCATGTACGTCATTGCAAGGCGCCTACGTCTACAGGCAGCAGGACTGAGGGTGTGGCGACGGGAGGAACAAATCTACAGACAGCGCATCACACTATTCCAGCTGACTGATGCAGAGATACATGAGAGGTACAGGCTACACCCCGAAACCATCATGGACTTAATCAGGGACCTTCACCCACTCCTGGACCAGTCAATAAGAAGGGCGCACGCCATACCCCCACATGTGCAGGTGCTCTGCAGCCTACATCTGTTGGCATCCGGCAGTTATCAGGTGGTGATAGCTGCGGTGGGTGGGGTATCCCAGAGTTGCCTGTCACGTTTCTTCAGGAAGTTCCTGGATGCCATGATGCAGAGAATGCACCACTACATAAGCTTCCCAAACACACAGGCTGCACTGCAGAAAACAAAAACAGACTTTTATCACATGGCACAGTTCCCCCATGTCATCGGCTGTATTGATGGTACACACATCCCAATCTGTCCACCAGCTGAGACAGAGCACATCTACAGGAACAGGAAGTCCACCCACTCCATCAATGTGCAGGTGATCTGTGATGCAGGGAACATCATCACAGATATTGTTGCAAAGTTTCCTGGGAGCACCCACGACTCTTACATCTTCCAGAATAGTGGGATCTACACACGACTGAGAGCCGGAGAATTCGGAGAGGGATACCTGCTGGGTAAGTAACAGTGACGCCCCTTGAAACCTGCAAATCAGAGTGTATAGAGGCATGTAACTGATGGTTCCCTTTTACTCATCCAGGCGACAGTGCATATGCATGCCGTTCATTCATCCTCACTCCCTACCTACACCCAGCAACCCAGAGTGAGAGACGATACAACGTGGCCCACAAATCTACACGCAATGTGGTGGAGCGCACGTTTGGACTGCTGAAGAGCAGGTTCCGCTGCCTCCACAAGAGCGGAGGCGCACGCCAGTACAAACCCATCACCTTCTGCAAGATAATTGCCACTTGTGCAATGCTGCACAACCTTGCCACGAAAAAAGGTACAGATGTGGAACTAACATATTTTGAGGACAACGAGGATGAGTCAGGCCAGCCAGAGGGCAGCGCAGCTAGAGTGCCAACTGCAATCGATGGGAGAGAGAGACGGGCAGAGATCACATGCAACTATTTCTGAGTAAGTGAGGGGACACAGCGAGTCGTGAGAAGTCATGACGTAGTTTAATGTGGCACCACGCCATGAACACATGAACAGGCCAATCTGGCAATATGCCATCTATACAATGAGTATGTCCAGGGTTACGTCACCCAATGGCACGTGGATAAGCAGGGCCACATCAATGTTTGCGCATACGCGCTGCAGTGGTCGATTGCACGGCCTGTGCATCCTCACTAGAGCCAACCCCAAGCCGCCTGCTGCTCCTGCGTGCTTCGGGGACGGGGGGTGTGATGCTGCTGCTGGTGTCGATGCTCTCCGCAGCATCCCCTGCAGCAGTTGTCGACGCCTGACTAGTCAATAGCACCCCTAGTGCACTTGTCACCTGCACCATCCCCCGAGACAGGTCGCTGCAGCACTGTGTTAGGCCCTCCTGCATCGTCACAGAGCGCCGGCAAAGTAGGGAAGTCGCAGTTGCCAGACGGTTGAGTGCCCTGCTGGTAGTGTCCCTTCTCTGGCGTTCCCGGCGCCGTGCTTCGATGCCAGCATCTAATTTGCTGCACAACTGCTGGATTGACTGGGACATGTCCCGAATGCCCGCAGCCATGCCGCCAATGTTTGTGTCCATGTTGACTAAGCTTGTCCTCATCACCCGCATGTGCCTCTGGACTGACATTACTGCCTTTGATTGCAGGCGCTGTTGCTTTAAGATTTGGCCCTCGAGCCCCAAGAAGACACCATGGCCGTCAGTGGGTGCTGGTGGACTCTGGACACGCGACCTGCGGCGCCCTCTTGCTCCCGTCTGTGCTGCCTGTGAGGTGTGGGGCACAGTGGGATGGCTCCCTTCCTGGGGCCCGGTGCGGTCTTCTGGGCCCATGCTGTCGTCTGACGAGGTGTCTAAGGCTCGTAGCCTGGCTGCTGGACGCCTCCTCATTCTCACACCTGCAAGCGGAGATATGGCCGGTGAATCGAACATGAGTGGCGATGCTGGCTCTGGTGGTGATGATGCTGGCTCTCGGTGAGGTGATGCTGGCTCTGTGTGCGGCGAGGCTGGCTGCGTAGGTGGTGCGGCTGCAAGTGGGCCTGCTCCCTGGTCTGAACTCGTGCTGGCTAGAGGTGATTTTTGTGGCCGGTGTGCCGTCTCCCCTGCAGCATGCCCTGTACTGCATGATGTCACATCTGTGGACAGAAAAACAACATTGGCTCAGTGTCCCCGAAGGGCTGCATTGCAAGCGTCACAATAAATCATTTCACATTCCAATCTGTCCTCTGTCTCCTTGTGCCTCGAGTGCGTGACATGCCTTGTTGCCCTGTGACATTTACGTCATGGTTAGTGTTGCCCTGACTACATCTCCCGGAATGCATTGCCTGTCTGCACTGACACGTGTGGACTGCAGTGTGATTCTCGTTTCACAATGGGGGATGTGGGATAGGGGTAGGGGCGGCTACATTGCTGTGCTTTCGTCTTACCTTGCTGTGTTGCGGCTCTGGCAGAGCTGTCGGCGTCCCCAAGACCCACGACGCTCTCTTGCTCGAGTGTGGCCGCCACCAGCTCCTCCAGTTCGGTGAGGGCAGGTGCCCTGTTGGTTCCACCTCCGGTCTGGCTGGCCTCCTTCTGGATGTCGCCCATCTTCCTCTTGGTCACAATCCTCAGGTCATACCAGCGCTTTTTGAGGACCTCAATTTCCCTGTGGGTCACTCCCACAGCATTGACCTGCGCCTGGATGGCCAGCCATATGTTGCGCTTTTCGGCCTCAGGCACTTGCAGGGATTGCCTCCCAAACAGCTTCTGGTGCTGCTTCACCACCTCCTCCACCAGCACCTGGAGTTCCTTGGGGCTGAATTTGAGCTTCCTCCTCCTTTCCCCTCCGTCTTTCTGTGTTCTCTGGCTGGACATGCTGTTCGTTTCCCGCTCGCACATGCAACTGCTCCCTGCCTCTCCTCTGCACTCCGAGCCTCTCCAGGGTCGGCTAATTATGTACACCTGCCTGGGTGTGGCCACTTCGGCTAATTGTGTACACCTGCCTGGGTGTGTGCAGTTCCTGGTTGGGTGGGCTGTCGTTGCACAGGATTAGCTGTTTCGTCAAGTCATGTGATGTTATTTACCGAATCCGTACGTACCGATTCGGTATTTTCCGATTCGGTAGATACCACCTCGGTATTTTCCGATTCGGTAGATACCACCTCGGTATTTTCCGAATCGGTAATTATCACCTCGGTATTTACCGAATCGGTGAATTCCGATTCGTATTTACCGAATGTTACCGAATCGGTAACTGTTACCGAATTTTTACCTACATATAACTTACCGATTCTAATTTACCGATTCGGTACGGCTCGGTATTTAAGAACCGGTAAAATTTATTTACCTACATGAGGCCCTAAATCTGCCCATGACACAGTAGTCAGAAGGCACAGAAATAGCTCCTATGTTGCGTTTTTGGATTTACAGTTTTGAGACACAGTATGTACTTTGGCTCTTTGGTTGATGTTTATTTTAAAATTCAGTACATAATGGATAAATTGGTCTTTTAGCATGTATAAGTGAGAACTGAGATATGGTGCAAATGGTTTGTAGGAGAGGGTGCTATAATATTAAAAGGTAACTAATAAATTAAGTTTTATATTTGGGTTTGGTACATTGAAGGAAGTGCTTATAGTTATGCAGCTAGGTTCATCTGTAGATTTAAAACTGACCATAACACAAGAACCTTTTTTGTATTATGTGTGAGCCAGTGGTAAAGTATTTGGTAAATTGGCTTGAAACAAAATTCAAATATATGTTTTTTTTACAGAACAATATCTGCATAACTACAGACAGAATGTCCACAAAAGCTTGGAGGAAAAAGTAACAGAAGCAACTACAGTATCTATGCAGAACTGAGACACAAAAGGGGCAAAATGAAGAAAAAGTGGTGAGAGAAAACAGAGCTACTGGTAATAGGACAAGGTCATTTCTTACAAATATATGTGAACATTTCCAAAGATTACAAAATAATGAAAATACAATTCAAACTATGAGAAAGAATAACAGTTAAGAAGAGTTGATATGCGCACAATCGTTGTTGTTAGATTTGATTTGGCTGTAGCGTGCCACTGGGGTTTCACTCTCTGGTCTGGAGTGTGGAAGAATGGAATGAAGATAAGCATCTCCTGCAGTAGGAGGCGTCCCCCTGTGCACAGCAGAAGACCCTGGCGGGTTTGATAGTTCAATAGTCAGTACATCACAGATTGATATTAGATGAGGAGTAATCAGAAAAGATGTCTGGACTGTTGATCTGTTGATATTTTAATCATATCACAGTGGATTAATCCATAGATTTTCAAAACATCAATCCATCATTCAAGTGAACCTTGCCCAATGCATTTCGGTCCATATTGGACTTTCATCGGGGGACATATCTACAAAAAAGTATTAAGCAAAGTATCAGTAGGAAACCAAATGAACTGAAACATGTATCAGTTGTTTCATTGAGATACGTAAAACTAAAAGAGAACAATGTGTCATGCATGATATAAATGCGGTGCAACTCCATGTCAAGGCTGTGTGAAAAGCAAAGTTCACCTAATAGTTCACCATACAGAGCTGTGTAATTCGACAGAACAAACAATACTATATCATGAGGCGTGCGAAAAGCTGAATCCAGTAGAAGAAGAAACAGGAAAAAAAAACGAGTTGTGAAGAAGCCTATCTCATAACAATGAGAACACCAAAAACACTGTGATCCCGTAGGTCTCAAGTGCATGCAGACAATTAACCACGCGACGAAACGTAGTGTGATATTTACCAAATCGGTGTAAAAACGCTTTGTGGCATGAAATAACCCAAATAGTTGAAAAGCGAGTGCTTAGGAAGGTGAAAGATTGCGAATAAACAAACGGAACGAGTGCACTCACCCGATGTAGATAGTTACGCTAGAAAGTAGAAAAACTTGAAGTTGCAAAACTCACGTTAGCCGGCATCTAGTGATTACTTTCCTTGGTTCACCATGTTGTGAGACGCGGACGTCAATAACCAGCAAACGACAGAGGGGGGAAGAAAACCTAGATGAGAATAATCTCATAATCAACATTTCTTCCTACACATTAAGTCCTATAGAAACCAAAACCCTCCAAAAGGGAACATCATTCGTTCCAATGTGTCACACCAACTCTCTTGAACTTGAAATCAGCCTATTGAAATTGATGCGTAACATACGCTTAAGAAACTTCTTTGAAAACATTGCAGAATCTCATGAACCCAAAGAAACACACATCCTTTAAGGTTTGAAACCTCGAAGCACTTTTATGGCTCCTGTTAGCCACAAAAGTTTTGACACATTTGAAACTTTAGTCAAACAGGATCTACAGTCTTTCAATTTCCTTAATCAATCTAAACATCGTAACCTCTCAGTCAAAGAATTGAACACCCTTACTCAAATCGCCAACAATCCCACTATAACGTGTCAAAATGCAGACAAAGGAGGGGCACTAGTTATAATGGACACTGATTTCTACAAACAACAGGTACTTAACCACGTGTTGGATACTGAGACATATATGAAGCTGGACAACAATCCTACAGAGCAATTCTCCTCTATTCTACAACAGATTTTTAAAAAAGCACTCGATGAAGGAGTGATCTCTGAGAAAGCTTATAAATTTCTTTTGAAAAGCAATCCCAAATCACCTTCTCTTTATATGCTTCCCAAAGTACACAAAAACATGAACAATCCACCATTTTGACCTATCGTTTCGACTAGAGGAAGCCTCCATGAACCTATAGGAAAGCTCTTGGATAGACACCTGCAACCATTTGTATTAAAAATTAATACTAATGTCAAAGACACTACAGATTTCATTACCAAAATCAACACCATTACTTTGGACGACAACAACGAATACTGGCTATGCACTGTTGAATGGAATTAATGTGTTTTACACTCTACCACAGTTATTTGAATTGGGATGATCAATGGTACCTCCAGCTCACTGGCACTTCCATGGGCGATTGTGCCACACCGGCGTACGCGAACATCTTCATGGAGAAATTCGAGACAGATAACATCTTCAACGAAAATATTTGGAAAGAACATGCTATTTCATTTCTCAGGTACATTGACGACATTTTCTTTATATGGAAAGGATCACAAGGTGAACTCATGCTTGCACTTAACTCTTTGAATTCCATCAACGATCGGATACAATTTACCTTTGAGGTTCATCCACATACCATGTCATTTCTTGATGTCAAGATTAGTCGCATTCACAACAAACTGGAAACTACCGTTTACACCAAAAAAACTGATCGCAATAATCTCCAACACTTTAACAGTTTTCACCAACCATCCTTAAAAAATCATCTTCCATATTCACAACTGTTACGGGTGTAACATATAGTATCACAACCAGACACCTGTTCTGAACAAATTGAAATCATGCTAAAAAAGTTCTCCCACAACTGGTTTTAGATCAAGCCAAACAACGTTGCACCACGAAGACTCAAACAGATCTATTATCCAAAACAGTGAAACCTAGCAGCCAAAGCACCCTTTATCATTTCCGGATGTTAGCTGTACATCACTCAACAATGCAAACTTCAGTTAGCAGGATGTACTATGTGAAACCTCCTGTTTTATGTTTAGAAGAAATGAATATAGCACATTTACATAGTACTGTGGCAGACATAGAAAGGTTTTGTGATGATGTGAAGTCTTCGGTCCTGAACTGGATTCTAGGGAAAAGTAAGAGTTGTTAGGAGGAGGAGCTGCAGAACAGGACACAGATATTCCAGTTGATAGTTTTGAAGAAGAGATTACAAAATTTACCACAGTATGATCTGAAAAACCAGAGTATGTCTGTATATATTGTCGACGCACTCACTACAAGATTCACACACAGCCTGTTGACTTGTATTTAAAAAGTAAAAAAGAAAATAATGATAACTGGCAAAGGTTAACTATGTATTTATTTGTAGAGGAATGCTTTGACTTGTCCATATGGCAAGATATATGTAAGTATTGTTACAACGAATTAGAAGATAATAAAATGCCTGCTAATGTAGAAAACTATGAAGGGCCAATAATAAAATCAACATCAAAATGTCTGATTCTTAGCAGCATTGCGAAGGGCTGTTATGGACTGCTCTCCAGCAGTCAGTACCACTCCACAATCCATGCAGTATGATGCCGTCCGGGAAAACCTGGGAGTCAAATCTTGAAGTTGGGATTAGACCTCTGAAGGGACTCTCTGCCCGGTGTTGTTGTGCCTGCTATTGAAGTTGAGGGTCCTTTAGCCTCACGTTGCCTTCTTGCTGCTTTTAGACAATTGCAATAGTATTTTTTAGATGATAAAACATGGACATAGTCCCGCAAGAATATTATTTTATTTTTACCTCTCGACAATGTCTTATCACATATTGTGCATTGCTCAAATTTAGGTGTAAAATTGAAATGAAATTGAAATGTTGAAATTAAATTTCTTTGTTTGGTAGTTATATTCTATTCGTGAGTTCCGATGCTGAAAGTTATTTTTTGACACTGTTGTTTTTTTACAAATGTGTTATTAAAATTAAAATTTAACCATTAAGTTACTAAACAGATAGACTCAAACAAGAAATATGTCTATATATCTGTTTTGCACTTTGTCATTTACATTTGTGACTACTGACGTCATTGGGGCCTCCAGTGTTGTTGTGAAGAAGGCAATTGCATTTTTGATGTAGTTATTTCAACAAATTAATACAAAGGAGAAAGGCAAATTAGTATCTTACTAAATAGGTACACTGAAACATTGTGTAAAATATGTCTATATACGTGTTTTACACTTTGTCAAAAATACCCGGTATTCGCAGTGTGTCCTATGTAATTGCACTCATAGAATCACACAGGCACTGCCTATGCAATCATACAATCACCCAGGCACTTCTCATGCACTAACGTAATTACCCAGACATTACACACTCAGTCACAGACCCATACAGCCGTTCATACACCCAGTCACCAACCTAGACAGTCAGTCACACACCCACTCTCAAAGGTTACAGGTTACAAATAGGAAATAAAATTAAAAATACCTTCAAAATTCACTGAAAAAAACAAAGGTTACAAGAATGTTATAGTTAGGAATTAGCATTTAAAAAACCTTAGACATTCACAGGAAAAAAAAAGGTTACAGGGACGTTATAGTTTAGAAATATTATTCAAAAAACCTTTGAAATTCCCTGAAAAAACCAAATGTTACAGATACGTTATAGTTAGGCTCACATTTCACTCGTACTAAACCTGTGAAATTCAGCAGTTAGCTAACTATAACTCATGCCCCTGCAATGCACTGCTTATGACCTCACATATTACATCACTCATGACATGGTCAGTGACATCACTCATGACATCTCAAATGACATCATTCAGTAACTGTGAGTGTTTTTTAAAAGTTTATGAGTGTTAAATATATATACCAAGGTGTACTGATGAATCAGTGGGTATATGAGTGACTATATGGATGATTCAGTGGGTGCGTGACTTACTGTATTATTGAGAGATTAGGTGTTTTAGTGAACGTATGGGTGAGTGACTAGGTTGGCTGAATGTCTGTATCCATCTGTCAGTTGGTATCTAAGTGGCTGCATGGCTTGGTGAGTGGGTATCTGAATGGCTGTATGGGTGATTCATTGGTTGTCTGAGTACCTGTATGGGTGTATTAATGTCTGTATTGGTGGGTGAGGGAGAGTGTGACTGCCTGCATGGATGAGTGGGTGGGTGAGTCAGTGACTGTATGAGTTAGTGAGTCCAACTGTGAGGAGCTCTATGGCTGACTGAGTCTGTGTATGGCTGTGATGGTGAGTGAATTGATGTGTCAGTGGTATATGGGTGAGTAGCTGCATATGTGAAAATGAGTATAGGTGAGTGTTTAGATATAGATATATTTGTACAGTTTTTGTTCAAGTTACCTCTTCCAAGCTTGGTGTCCTTGTGTCTTTATGTCTCTCTTTGCTTTAAAAGTGATACAGAACACAGTACAGTCTATTAAATCTTCTTTGGCAGCCCCGCAAGGAATGACACCCAGGAAGGATGAAGGTAGGCATTTTCTTGTTTGTTTGTATCTCATCTAGCACATAGCTACTGAAGAAGAAGGCATGCTTCATAAAGACAAAATGGCCACCAAATACACATACTCACTGGCCATACAAAATGGTGGTCACAGCATGGACAGCAAAGAAGGAGGCATGGATATCAAAGAAACTATGGTGGCCAGTGGCAAACACATGCACTGGCTACACAAAATTGCCACGACCGCATGGCCAGCAAAGAAGAAGCATGGTGAACAAAGCACATGGTTGTGCTTTCCTGCCTAGAGAACCTTACCTCCTAAATAAAAATCACTTAGGATTACGGAAATATTTGTTATTTAGCCAAATGTGCCTTGGCCTACACACTGATCTGCTCTTTACCCACCACTATTAAATTAGCAATGCCAAAAACAAAAATAAAATAAACTTTAAAAATGTCCCGAAGAGAAACAGCCCAAGGTGACATTAATTACCCCTCCAAAAAACTATTAATAGCTGCAGGAAAAAAAGTTAAACTCGATATCAACCATGTCAAACATAGACAGGGTTACAAACAATGATGGGCAAGCACATGGTGAAGAAGGTATGAGAGAATAAAGGAAGATGTCTGGTTACATGGGCCTGGACTTCAGGAGCCTATCCACCAAGATGTGCATGCAGACTAAAAAATATTCAGAATTTTGCCTTTAATAAAAGACAATCCACAAACCCCTAAATGTTTTAAAAACAGATAGCACATCAGCAGTGAGAATGTGAACAATAAATCAAAAATACCCCTAAGGCCTAGTGCAAGGCAAAAAAGGCCCTAAACAGTAAAATAAAAACAGCACAGAAAAAAGCCAAAAAAATCAGTACACACTTCACACAAACACACAATAAAAGGGATAAAACGTGTATTTAACTCTAGACCGCCCCATCCAAAAATGGGTTAACATTTTCCCCTTAAAAAAAGTTACTCATACATGCTCCCCCTACTTCAAACTCATAACCATCCATCAACAAAGTAACAAAACAAAGAAAATAGCAAAGAACAAAAATAGTGGTGCATGCCATTCCTCAAACAACAAACATTTTACACAGTGCTGCATTGAACAAAAAGTGAAGTGTGTGGATGCAGCTCAGATTAAAGACTAAACAGAGTGATGCTTTCCTTTCAAAATGCAAATCCAAAATGACCAAGCACTAAACAAAGCAGAGGGTTGAATCTTTGGAACAGGAAGAGGAAGTCTGTATGTAGGGTACCCACCCAGTATCCATGCCGTTGTCTTTCTGTTAAAAAAAAGTGTTTTACGCTTAATAAAATTATCCAAACAGTAAAATGTAATTTCAAACTGATATCTGGGTAGCTTGTGTTAAAAACGCTCCCTCTTGCTTTTGGGATTGTAGTTTCATGCCCAAAAAATTACCTGAACATCCACTTCGAAAAAAGGCTACCTGAAATGTTTGTTGACTGCCTGTGTTACAAAAATTCACATTCACATTGGAATTTATGCCTCTCACATCTAAATTTGTAGTCAGGGGCTCAAAATTACCCAAAAGGTCAGCTCGGGTGAAATCTATGAGGGATATTTGTTGACTGTACATGGTAAAGGAACTTTCCCTCCCTTTGCGAAGATGCTGCTTCTGTGCAGGATGAGTTGTTTCCGAACATCTCTTGTTATGATTTCACCATGAAAAGAAGTCATTTACACAATGTGGCATAATGTTGTAATCTCAGTAATTAGACATACATTTAATTGTGTGAATAACGACAATTACGCTGGCATAATATAAATTTCTCCCAGGTCTATTTTTGACCGTCTGACTTAGGGTCTGATTATGATTTTGGCGGTCCCGGGACATCCAAACTTACGGTGGCGCAGCGGTGGAGGTGTGGCTACCATTGCATGGCAATCCGACCACAGTAGTACAACTTTGACAGCCGGACCGCCATAGGACCGCCACAACCACCGGGATCCATAATCCCTCTGTGGTGGTGGTCTTGGGCAGCAATATGCTTGCGGTGCCTCTGTGGCATCGCCAAGCATATTACAGTTTTCCAGACCTCCACAATTTTCATGGCAGTGAGCCCGCCATGAAAGGTGCTGCGGTCAGGAAAGTAAGGGGGTCCTACAGGGCCCCCTGGTGCCCCTGAGCATGAGGGTGAATGAAAGGGGGTACATATTGTGCCCCCCGTGTGCATGCACCCCTGTTACTGCACAGCATGGACAGCACAGTCCATGCTCAACAGGAATGGGCTTTGGCACTCCCTCTGTGCTGCAGTTTTAAGGCTCGCATATGGGCCTTAGAACTTCTCCACTGCGAGACCTCCAAAGCACCACCTGCCAGACCATCAGGAAACTCGAATCTGGCAGGCAGGCGGCAGGCAACTTTGGCTGTGAGGGAGCAGGGCATTGGCCCTTAGTCTTATTTATGAAAGGCAAAATCCTCCAGCGAACTCCTCTTAAAGTAAGATTGGGCATTGGATGACATCCCAATGAAGCCATGGGGTTTGGTAGGTGTACGGAAATGGGTTCTGGCCATCAAATTCACCCAGATGTTTTGCTTTTTGAACACCAGATGCAGTGCTAGAGTTACTCTTATGGTCTGACACCACGTGATGATCTTTGACTACCATCATTTTAATTGACTTTGGTGTGTTATTTTACCCTAGCCTGAATGTATGACGTCCTGCATATGCCTTGTTTCTCTTGAAGAATTCTTCTCGTAGTTTTGAATTGGGAGCTGTCACAGTAGTACAGCTCGCCAAGAACAGAACGTCTGGGATGTGCATTTATAAGCACGAGAGAGAGAGAGGTGTGTAATGTACTTTTTGGTCTCAAAGTGCAATGTTATGAGCAGTGGTACACAAATGTGCATTGAGTTGTACATTGAGAGATGAAGTATGTGATGTTAGAAGCAGTGGTGCACAAATGTGCGTTGTGTTGTACATTGAGAGATGAAGTATGTGATGCTATAGGCAGTGGTGCACAATTGTGCATTGTGATGTACATTGGGAAGTACTATGAAGTTCTTACTATTGGCTTTGACATGGCCTCATGTCATCCTGAATACTGACTCTGCCTTGCTTGAGCTTTTCTGCACGCACAGATATGCCTCCAGAGTGTTTGCAAGTTGCTTGGGTTAATCACGTTCAAGGTTTGTTTTGTGAGAGACTGTTTAATGTACCCTGGAAGGCTTTTGTAAGCTTCGTGAAGATAAAGGCTGGAACATGTGAGAATGTAGAGGGAACGTGGGAACTTCTTTTGACCTGGAATGCTTGCATGAAAACTGGCCCGTTCCAGTAAGTTTCCTTGGTGCAGAGAGAAAGACTCTCGAACCTTCTAGTGTGTTTTGAGACTATAAAGTTGGAGAATGTTGACAGCCAGCTTGGGAGTTCACGTGTGCAGTAGACGTACTGTCACAAGAATCTGGATTTGATTCCTTATCGCGAGTCCCTTGCCTGGCTGTTAAAGGGCTCCTCCAGCTTGAGTTGGCAAGGACTTCGAGTGAACGATCTGGTGAGGTGATTTGTTTCTGACTAGTGCCAATGTGATGCATGGTTCCAGTGCTGTGGTCATTTGATGTGTTTTCTTTGTGATGTGTGAATGAGTCAGAGTGCACATCCAAAGTAATCATTTGATGTATTTAGTGTATATATATCAATCTGATCTCTTGCAGGACGTCCAGTTATATTTGCTTGAGTTTAATCTCATATTATTTGCTGCTTGTATTTCATATTATTATCCATGCATTTAACTGTTGCATTTACCAAGTGTGTTATAATTGCTAGCATATTAAAATATATATATATCTATATATATTTGAATGTGGTAATTTGGCATCTGGGAAAGCATTTTTGTTAGAGAGCATTTCATAAATAAAACCCCAAGCCTTGTTCTAAAAAGAGAGTGTGTTGATCTGTTACATTTTATAAAGTGAAACTCCTTTCTAAGGTTGTTTTTGTGTTACATGTCCCTTGCTTCGTCGTGATTGAGCCACTGTGTGGAAGTGGTATTTTTTTTAACTCTGTATTATCTGAAAGGCGAAGCAAGGCATTTTGCGTCACTTGTAGGATTCGAAAGATTCAATTTTATTAGGGGAGAATGCTCTCTAAAATGCCCATTTTTTCAGTTGCAGATTCCCAGATGCCAACTGAGTTATTTAAGTGGGAGATTGCCTCTAATGCATGTTTAAAATATTAGGGGCAAACACAGATATTTAAATGTGTACATGATTTTACTCTTAAAGAGGGTAAACAACTTAGTAATTTAGACAGAAATATTGGTGTCATTTCAAATGCATTTCGAAGAATGTATAAAAAATATGGACAGTTGGAAATGGAACTGAGGGGCATATGTATCAAACGATTTTTTAATCGCAAACGCTGCGATTCGCAAAATAACAGCGTTTGCGATTAAAAAATCGGTAATCGGGATGTATGAGCTAAATCCCATCGCAAAATTAAGGAATTGCTAATTTAGCGATTTCTTAATTTTGCGTAAGCATTTAAGAAATCGCAAATTGCGATTTCTTAAATGATATGTAAAAAGCACCCAAGTTGTGCGAATTATCCTTAAGAAATCGCAAATTACCACCAACTTCCAGTTGGTGGTAATTTGCGATTTCCTTTCAAAATGCACTTTTTTGAATTTTACAAAGTGCCACGTGGTGCTCATACATGCCCTTAGGGCATGTATGTGCGCCATATGCACACACACACTTATTTCAGGGGTGCATCAGGGTGTCATCATGACACCCTTGCACCTTTGAAATTATTCTCAAATTGCGATTAGCAAATTGCGATTCGCTATTTGAGAATTACTTCCTATTCATTCCTATGGGTCTCCTGGCCCATAGAAATGAATGGGCAGGTATTCCTTAATTGCGATTTCGCAATTTGCTAATCGCAATTAAGGAATTTTAAGAAATCGCAAACAGTTTGCAATTTTTTAAATACATCCCGTTTTGTAATTCTCAAATAGCGATTCTTTAAAAATCGCTATTTGATTATCGCAAATGGTGATGTTGATACATATGCCCCATAATGAGTTACAAAGAGAGTTAACTGACGTTCAGTTTAAAAATGGATCTTTAAAAAAGAGAGTTGAAAATGTACCAAGCACCAAAGCCGTTTATTTAGCCAGGCTGTTTAGATAGCCAGAGTGATTCATTCGTGAAAAATGTGGATGCAGGGTGCTCACAGGAGGTTGTAATTAATTATTTTGATGACGTTCCTCATCCAGAAATGAATGTTATCTTAGTTGAATTTGGAGCTTCCGAAGTAACGTTGAACCGAGAAAATGTGAACGTGCAGGAAGATAAACAAACCAGCCTGTTAGAACCAGCTATCGTTGGTGGCAGTTATAAATCAACATTTCAGTGAATGACAAACCTTGCTTTACATATAGAGAAATTATTTTAAAATATGAGTTTGAATTTGAAGAGGAGCAGCAATGTGCTTTTGAATCTGCAAAAGAGATTATGCAATGTGTTTTAAATGTGTGGCCAATACAGAAAGGAGACATTGAGTTACATGTGACAGTTCAGGGACAGTGTGCAACTTTGAGTATATGGGAAAAGCAAGTAAAGAAGAGTGTGCTTTTAGACTTTTCGACCGAAACATTTTCAAATGCTGGATAATGTTTTGCTTGCACTGTGACAGACACAGGGCAGACACAGTTGTGTGTGTGTTTTTGTGCTCTATTAGATACAGGGCAAACACAGCTGATTTTGAGTGGTGCTCTGATAGATACAGGGCAGACACTGTTGATTTTGAGTTGTGTTCTGACAGACACTATGCAGACACAATTGTGTGTGTATTTTTGTTCTGTGACAGACACAGGGCAGACACAGTTGTTTTTGTGCTTTTGCACACTGACAGAAACTGGGCAGATGACAATAAGACATAATGTGATTTTGACTTTTGAATTTATTCAAATCCAATGGCTGATGCTTTACTTGAGCTATACAGAACAGGTAATGCAAAAGAAGCAAATGTGAATAAATGTTACATACAGACAGAAACTGCAGTTTTGTATGAACAGTTGGTGCAGGTCCTAATACGAAGCCCAGGGGTGGTGTTCGAGGTGCCTGAGACACAGGATTCCCCAGTGCAGTGGCACATTTTACTACAAAATGCAGCTACTGTGTATCATGTAGATGCTTTTTGTCCTATAAATTCGCTAGGCAGAACCTTTAATTCCCTTACAGATGAAAAGGCTAAAGTCTTAAAGACAGAGGTGGTGACACACAATTCTCATTTGGTGTACATGATTAAGTGCAAGCACCTAGGAGAGCAAGACCATACAAACAGGTGGGCAGAGAATAAATGAATGCACATCCCCCTAGACTTACTTAGATCTGTGATTCCAATTTGTCAGTATGAACAGTGCAGACCAGTCCCACAATTGGTGAATGGTCAGTTGGATAAATGAAAATTACCAGAGCAGATAGGGCAGATGTATTGCCTTGGGCTCATGCCAAATGGTTAAGGGAGCAGGTATTCAGCAATGTGTGGAAAGAGAGTCAGGAAGGAGACTGCCCCAGCCCTTCTTACTGTGCAGAGAGAAGGAGAGTTTAACTCCAATACCAAGAATTCAGAGGCAATAGTGTGGGTAGAATTCTCAGATAATTCCCCAGAGCCAGCAGAGGACCGTGCAGGCAGAAATTATAACATTGTGTCATCAGACCCAAAACAGAAAAAGGAGAACGTGCGCTTTTTGAAAAATATCTTTTGCAAGAAGAGTGATGCTTGTTTCTTTTCCAGATCATACTACGACGTGTTGGAGTACCTGATGTCCCCAACAGGTGTGTGGGTGCCTTTGTCTGAGTGGGCCCGTAAGGGTGTGAGATTCCCAACCCCAACACTGGAGTGATCACCGGACAGTGAAGACCATCACCGTTGCTGAAATCCTTTGGCTGAAGCACCAAAATGGACTTACCTAGCCAGTGATCATAGACCGATGTGGTGAAAATAAAGTTAAATGTTCACAGTCATAATTTTAAATGCAAGAAAGCTTTGTGTCTTTCACACAGAAGTACATTATTTGTTCCAGAAATGCTGTTCAGTTTAAAAAAAGAACAAAAATATATTGTGAAATTAAAATTACAGAAGGTGCTGTTCAGTTACAGATTATGATGATGCCTTTATTTTTAAGAAAAATATATCAGTTTGGCTGCTTCAATATTAGAAGTTCCAGAATGAGCTATGTGTAACCTTAATGAGTGAATATGCTTGATTCTATTTGTGCATTAATATTTTGTATTCATCATACATTGATTCTTGACACTGAGTATTGAGATATGCATGCTTTTGCAATGTCACTGTTTTAATGTGTGCTTCAATTATATTTGTGCTTTCAGTTAAGAAGTTAAGTTTTTTGATATATGTTTGTTATGATAGTCAAAGGTCATGAGGTGGAATGTAGTGCTAGAGGGACTCTTATGGTCTGTCACCACGTGATGACCTTTGACTACCATCATTTTAATTGACTTTGGTGTGTTATATTATCCTAGCCAAAATGTATGACGTCCTGCATATGCCTTGTTTCTCTTGAAGATTTCTTCTCGTAGTTTTGAAGTGGGAGCTGCCACTGGCCTTTTTACTTGTGGATTACTATCTGCCGGCTCACCCATCCTCGAACCACCATAACTGAGGTTAGCCCATTGCTGACCCGTTGGGCTTTAATCGGCCTTATGGTTCAGTTTCTTTTGGATCTTGTTCCATTTGTCTCATTTTTTATTTTACTTTCCAGGACACTATAATTTAGTGCTCTCCCACACTGGTCTCAACGTTACTACAGCCTAATGAGGGTGAGTTACTTTGCACTGCACCTTAACAGTGATCTTTCCCTACATTGGGTCTATCCACGTTATTTCTCACTGCTGTTTGTTAAATGTGTCTCCTTGACACCACCACACACAGTCGATGCATGTCACGGCTGACTCTTATCCCAAACGCGTTATCAATATGATATTACTGTGTAGAGCCATCCTGATACTTCGCATTGCCCTCACTGTGTTGTTTATTAATATTTTAATTTTTACTTCTTTTACTTTGCAGGTTGTGATATAAAATCATTGGTACCACACATTTTTAGGGTGCTGTACGTGTGGTCACCACTGATACCTCCCTGAGGTTGTGACCACCACCAAAAAAGTGTAGGTAGCTAACATCCTGGTCCTGAAGAATTGCCAATTAATAAATAAACAGGCAAGAAACATGTTGACCTTTTTAGCACATAAACTCATACACTTAAAGGTGAGAATGTGCATTTCACTTTGGTTTTAATCAGGGTAGTGACCATGTTTCATTAAAATAGTTTTGAGTGGATCACCTACTCCTGTTTTATTTCACCCACCTTACACACCACTTGCACCTACACTAGTTATTATAAGGAACCTCACACGCACTTCACCCATCGGCATTGGAAAAAAGATCTCCGCTAAGAAGGCCCCATCTGGGTGCCTGATCGGGTATTGCACCGCCGACCCGATAAGGAGCAAGACCTGATGATGAAGCAAGACATCCGCTTGTTGGGTGTGTGAGGGTCTCTTTTCCATAAGGAGTGTATCCTTCTCCTGCATGCCCCCTGACCTACACCTTGGCACCTCTTGTTTTTTAATCATACCCTGCTACACCACTAGGAACTGCATACCAATTCTGTTTCACTGTCTCTTGGGCATGTATGCTGGACCTAAATAAATAATAATTAAATATTTAAAAAGCCCATGATTCCACCGCTTGATTGAGACAGTAGAACAGCTTGCCAAGAACAGAACGTGTGGGATGTGCATTCAAAAGCATGAAAGAGAGAGAGGTGTGTAATGTACTTGTTGGTCTTGAGGTGCAGTGTTATGAGCAGTGGTGCACAAATGTGCATTGTGTCGTACATTTAGAAATGAAGTATGTGATGCTATAGGCAGTGGTGCACAAATGTGCATTGCGTTGTACATTGGTAAGTATTATGAAGTTCTTACTAACGGCTTTGACATGGCCTCATGTCATCCTGAATTCTGGCTCTGCCTTGCTTGAGCTTTTCTGCACGCACAGACAAGCCCCTAGAGTGTTTGCAAGTTGCTTGGGTTAATCACGTTCAAGGTTTGTTTTGTGAGAGATTTTTTTTAATGTACCCTGGAAGGCTTTCGTGTGCTTCGTTAAGATAAAGGCTGGAACATGTCAGAATGTAGAAGGAACGTGGGAACTCCTTTTGCCCTGAAATGCTTGCATGGAAACTGAGCCGTTCCAGTAAGTTTCCTTGGCACAGAGGGAAAGACTCTCGAACCTTCTAGTGTCTTTTGAGACTATAAAGCCAGAGAATGTTGGTAGCCAGCTTGGGAATTCACAAGAACTGTGCTTGAGAGACTCCTGTTATACACAGCCCAGTAACTGTACATAGGTAGCCTGGCACAGGAGGGATTCTGCAGGTTTGGGTATTGACCTGGGATTAGGCCTGGGTGGTAAATTTCATGCCGCTCGCGGAATTTGCAGTATTTTGACATTTTCGCATTCCACAGAGAGCAGAAAATGTTCAAACTTTCGCAACCTGCCGCGAAACGGAATTATTTTTCTTGTTCGTGCTTTAAAAATGCATTCTCGGGCGCGCGGTCGCGACTTACCGGGTCCCTGCATTCGCCGACGAGTTTTCCTATCCGTTCGCGCACGCCACAAGATGTTGGATTGTTGGTAGCCAGTCGCGCTATCCCGCGAGATTTTGCGATTGCGAACACGTCATTGTGAACGCGAACAGGAAATAAGCACCGCGAGCAAGATGGCCACGCTCATTAGCGACCGCATGGGCAAGTTGGAGATATATTTTCCCGCGAGCATGCAAAAACACATCGCGAACGGATGGAAAAAGCAATCTCTGCGTCTTCGAGAAAGTTTCGCATGCTCGCTGAGATTTTGCGCAATTTCACGATAATTTGCGAAATTCAATTTCGCTAATTCCGCCCACCCTTACCTGGGATAGGCCTTATAATGTTGGTGTACACATACAGGGAAAGTCAGTGTGATTTATTGTCTTGTCTGCAGTGGCACTCCATTATACACTTATGAGGAAGGCTGCTTCAGAGTGCAGTTCCACTTCCCAGATATTAACGCTTTCACTACTGTTGCACAGACTGGAGTGGGCATAGTAAATCTTACCCCTCTTAAGTCCAATGCTTTCCATACTGTTGCCCACACTGGAGCGGGAATTGTAAATGTAGCTATTTCGAAGTCCAACGCTTTCACTACTGTTGCACAGACTTGAGTGGGACTAATACATTTAATCCCTCTGAAGTCAAACACTTTACTTACTGTTGCACAGAGTGATGTGGCAACAGTATATCTTACCCCTCCAAACTCCAACGGTTCCCCTACAAGGTGACCCAGACATAAAACAAAAGACTTTCATTTTCAGGCATCTTGTTTTGGCAGTACGGCTGGGGGCCATTACTAAATGTGCATAGCTAGGGAGTTGGGTAGTGCATTTGACAGATTGCAGTTACCAGTGGTGAAATATCAGTGCAATATTACATCACATATTAACACTGCCTCCCACAAAACAAATAATAATAAAACATTAAGTAAAATAAACATTGCATCACATGAAAATACCTGCATTCCTTATGTTAACAATGTAAACTGTGCCACTGCATTAAACATAGTAAATTGAAACATTTAATATGCTCACATTTATGCCTCAAGTCACCCGCCTTTCATGGCAAATGTCCAATAGAGTGACCTCCATTGTACCACATTCACCAATGAAAGGCGTGAATCTGCTACAGTATCATGCGGGACTCCACTCACTTATTATTACTCATAAGATTATAAGCATGAGCTGATTACATGCTTGTAGAGCATTATGTGGAACACTTCTGCCTGGAATGGCAACCACCTTTACTGGTGAGAATACCCCATAACTGTGAGTCAAAGGCTAGTCACACAACATGCATCAAGCAGCTACAAACGAGAAGTAGGTGGATTTAACTGTTCTTAATTCAGCGACATAATATTTTATTACACCATTCTAAATATTAAATAAAACTCCAATCCTAAATAAGACTGAGAAGTAAAATAATATATCAATTATTTACATGAAAAATGTAAACCTGACCAACCAAAGAGCTCAAAGAAAAACTCAATCCATCAGGCAATATAAATACTATACCAAAACCAAACATTTCCAAATAACAATCACATAATATTTACACAAACGATAACATATAAAATGTCCCAGTCCCCAAAAATTAACAAAAATATAACTTACTGTTCAGTAGCCCCAGATCTTCTCCTCTGTCCATGTAGTCAAAAATAATAATTCACCACAAACAGGAAAAAAAGCCCCCCCCACCAATGCAAAGAATAAATTAATCCAATAGACATCCCTCGAAGTAACCCAAACTATGTAGGAATCTTTAAACCCAGAAATGTGTTTAAAAAAGAAATGCTTCAGGATACCCAAAACAACAGAAATCAACACTAAAAATATTGGTTTCATGTGAACCAAAAGTGATTTTGTTAAAAAACAGTAACTTTCAATACCCATAAAACACATTAGTTGAGAAAAACCTATAAAGCAAACAAGAAAACCTGCCTGTAAAACAGAAACAATTCCTAAAAATAACTATACATTACACTGAATCATCATAAAAGCCATAACATCCAATAACATATTTATAACATAACAAAGCATTAATAACAGTGTATGAAACCCTAAATTATACGTTAGTAAAAAGGACTACTTTTAATATAACTAAATGTACAAAAAAAACACAATCAATACTATGACTAACTTCCAGACTTTCCCCCTGCCCCCCTATCCTCAAAACCCTTACAAAACCTTTAAAAAGGACTTACCTGTTACAACAGTCACCTTACCGCAGCCTCGATCCCCAAAAAATTGACTAAAAATTTCACAAAGACAGTACAAAATAGAAGGCAGCAGTATAAATAATTGGCCGCTAATTGAAACTAAAAAATAAAAAGTCTATCTCCCCAGAGAAATGAATGGGAAAGAAAGTAAAGATGTATTTAAATATGTTTAAAAATATTAAACATGTAAAAATGTCAAAAAATGTTAGAAACATATAAATCAAGTGTAATGCATAAATGAAATAATAGTTGATATAGATACAGTTATTTAATATATGCAAAAACTCATGTTAAAATTATGTATATCAATATTTATATAACACAATGTAGGAAAAGGAAAAAAAATGTTAAACAATGGAAACAATTGGAAAATATACAACACGCAATACAATTTAAATATGATTTTCAGGGGTAACATTTACTATTCCCCTCGAATCTAAAACAATTTGGGGAAAGTGTTGGACACTTAAAGGTTACCATTTACTATTATCTCTCCAATCTAAAATATTTTGGGTAAAGTGTTGGACACCAAAGGGGTGACATTTAGTATTCCCACTCCAATCTATAATAATTCCAGGAATGTGTTGGACACTAAAGAGATGCCATTTACTATCACCACTCCAATCTATACCAATTTGTGGATGGTGTTGGTCTCTAAAAATGTGACATTTACTATTTCCACCCACTCTATTCCAATTTGAGGAAGATGTTGGACACTAAAGGGGTGAAATTTGCTATTCCCACTGTAATCAAAGTTATTCTTTGCAAGGTGCTAGAAACTAAACATTTTACATACACAATCATTACTCCATACTCCCCCAAAAGGAATAATATATAAAATGAAGTAAAATTCACTTAAAAACACGCACTACCACAAGAGAATTGGATATCATTTCTACATTTTTCACCATGTGTTAGACTTATTGGGCCCGATTCACAGAACTAACTTAAGACAAAATCCTAAACTTACTACGATTTTGGTATTCACAGGAGGCACTTACTCATTTTGGTATTCACAGAAGTTAGGAGTCCTAACTTTAGGACTCCTAAATGCCTTCTGTGAATACCGAAAGTCTTAAAATTAGGATTTTTTTCAGTTTAGTAGTAGTATAGTTAGGACTCCTAACTTTAGGACTCCTAAATGCCTTCTGTGAATACTGAAAGTCTTAAAATTAGGATTTTTCTCAATTTTGTAGTAGTAAAGTTAGGACTCCTAACTTTAGGACTCCTAAATGCCTTCTGTGAATACCGAAAGCCTTAAAATTTGGATTTTTCTCAGTTTAGTAGTAGTATAGTAAGGACTCCTAACTTTAGGACTCCTAAATGCCTTCTGTGAATACCGAAAGTCTTAAAATTCGGATTTTTCTCAATTTAGTAGTAGTAAAGTTAGGACTCCTAACTTTAGGACTCCTAAATGCCTTCTGTGAATACCGAAAGTCTTAAAATTCGGATTTTTCTCAATTTAGTAGTAGTAAAGTTAGGACTCCTAACTTTAGGACTCTTAAATGCCTTCTGTGAATACCGAAAGCCTTAAAATTAGGATTTTTCTCAGTTTAGTAGTATTAAAGTTAGGAGTCCTAACTTTAGGACTCCTAAACTGAGAAAAATCCCAATTTTAAGACTTTCGATATTCACAGAAGTCATTTAGGAGTCCTAAAGTTAGGACTCCTAACTTCTGTGAATACCGAAGTGAGTAAGTGCCTTCTGTGAATACGAAAATGGTAGTAAGTTTAGGATTTTGTCTTAAGTTAGTTCTGTGAATCGGGCCCATTGTTTCTCCTATGTTTTCCTTGTATAACAAAAATAATAAAATTCCTTGTATGAAAAAACACACTAACCAAAACTACAAACCTATATATTGATATTTAAAGATTAAATTATAAAAGAATGTTTCAACACTATTAATACACAATATATATTTTTTAAATGTTAATACCATTGCTTAACTTAAAACCATAAAACAAAAATGTAAATCAGAATCTAAAATTAACAATCAAAAACAAAACCACCGATAGAAACAACACCCACTCCCACCCTCTGGACTATACAAATAATACAATGCAGATCCTAAACAATCTTCACTCTCAAATGTTCTATCTTTATCAACACCTACCACATATAGCCCAACACCACAACTCTCATCTATTGCACAATTTAGAGCCTTAAAACATGACCAAGATGTTCCACCAGCACCCCTAGCCCGTACAGCATCCACCCTAAACAGATGCAAACAAAACAAACAACGTGCCACTCTTCAATACTTGCAAAAACAACAGTTGATGGACAGGATGCAGAACAATGTCATACATTCACCCCAGTACAGAGATCTGGGCCTAAATCCATCGTTTTTTTGCACACCATGCCATTCCAGTTTGAACCCAGCCATTTGCAAATCAGTCTTGACCCTGTGACTCATGGGAATAGTCCAGCCCGAACTGCCAAGCCAGGTCCTCCCTGGAATGGAAACAAGCATCCTAGGACCGGTTTCGAGGTTTCACCCCTCTTCAGCCAGGATTGCTTGATTCCAGTGGCATGGACAGCACGGGTCCAACGTCTGGGCATACCCTTCCCACTCGGGTGACAAATGCAAAAACATCAGTTGGTGGACAGAATGCACAACAATGTCATACATTAACCCCAGTACAGAGATCTGGGCCTAAATCCATCGTTTTTTTGCTCACCATGCCGTTCCAGTTTGAAGCCAGCGATATGCAAATCAGTCTTGACCCTGTGCCTCTTGGGAACAGTCCAGTCGGAACTGCCAAGCCAGGTTCTCCCTGGACTGGAAACAAGCATCCTAGGACCGTTTTCGGGGTTTCACCCCTCTTCAGCCAGGATAGCTTGATTCCAGTGGCATGGAGAGCATGGGACCCACGTCTGGGCATACCCTTCCCACTCGGGGTGACAAATGCAAAAACAACAGTTGATGGACAGAATGCAGAACAATATCATACATTCACCCCAGTACAGAGATCTGGGCCTAGATTGTGTGTCTTTTACTCTTCAATACTTAGCATCTCCTTCTCTGTTACACAACAAGAATACTGTACAAAAACAACACAGATCACCAGCTAACTCTTAGCAACCATCTCTACCACCTAGACACGTGGACACAAAAGAATTTCCACTAAAGTCTGCTGGATGAGGATTACGATATAGACAGACAAGATTATTGCTATCCTCAAATAGTTAATACCAGCACTAATAACACAGGCATCCTATTGCACAGCGTAACCAGACTATGTTCCGGAGCACTCATACTCCTCAAAATGTCACAGGAAACATATTGCTGAACCGTTGCAGAATACTTGATGTTAGATAAAAAGCAGTCCCCTGTGAGAACTTGTACATGCCCTACGGAATTAAGAAATAAAACATCCTTCATGAAAATTGATAAAACACATGCAGACTTACTGTCTTTATTAAGAACAGTTTACAATGAAGTTTACAATGAAGCCCTGAAGAATTCCCTTATGACAAAACTCGTTGGCTACTGTGGCTTTCAATTTTAATGGAAGAAGAATTTGAAAAAGAATTTTCCATAAAACATTTATTGAAGAATATGAATTTTCTTGAATTTTATACACTATGAGCTTTGTGTTAAATTGTCATTAGTGATAAACAGTAAGGTTTTCCACTACAAAAAAAAGGGTGTTAACCATGTTGATTGAATCATGCTGAAAACATTTTTTTTTTTCAATTGAATGTTGAAAGAGGTTGAACTTTCGGTTCTGTGCACCTTAGAAGTGTTTAATTACTTTTCCCACTATAATGTTAAGTGTGGTAGGATTTTGCCTCAACCTCTTCTGTTAATTATCCGGCACTAATAACACACCTGCTACGAGTTCAAACAATACTTCTCACTTTTCTAAAAAACAAAGTCACACCACCACCAAAACACAATCTCTAGACAGCCTATTAATAAATGCTCAATCACTCTCTAAAAACAAGCACCACATTTTCATAACTGAATCATGGTTGGGAGATGACATGGCTCCAGTGTTCATGAATGTTTAATATTTAAATAAGTTAGCGTACACCTACTGATAAGGAATTAAATATAACACTTTGAACAAAATACAGTATGTTGAAGCGTGCTACTCAGAAGCGAGGAAGCCCACCTCGTATGAATCAAACAAAACTGCTGGTGATTGATCACCAGTATACCGAGTGCACAGCAAAATCGAATAGAATAGTCTTGTTATTCTATAATTGGTAACACAAGAAACTACAATAAGTTGATAGAAGACAATTGTTGAACAAAAAAACTTCACAGTTGTATCACATCTGTTTTCATGAAGCCATTTCTCCAGGCTCTCAGACTATCAAACAAGACTGCACAGGCAAAGGAGGAGGTAGACTAGCTGTTATATACAAGGAAACAATAAATCTCACCAAATCTGATGAAATTTCCAATTCAGCATTGCAAGGTCATCATCACCAAATGCAACCCTAAACCAACATCCTCCTGTAGCTTACTCCTTCTTTACAAACCACCAACTAGCTTAGCAACATTCCCAGACACATTTATAGACACAGTTTCACACACTACACTCCAACCTATTTGACAAACCCAATATGCCCCATCCAAAAACTATCATCACTGGCCTAGACACACTGATCCTACATCAGATTGCCTAAAAACTCACGCACATCGCTGGACATATCCTTGATGTCATTTGTACAAGTCCAGAAGTAGTCACCTTTCAAGTATTCCTTCTTGCAGAAAAACAATCCTGCTTACAACCCAGGCACCCTTGCACCATGGCGTAATGGTGCCTGTGTTGTGAAAAGGACAGGACACACAAAGGACAGGACTGCACCATTTAATGTTAAATATGGTCATTTCACGCAGCGCAACAAAGTGTCTTGCTGAATTGCGTTGGGTGAAAGTTTGTTCAATTAGGGCCTTGGTGTACATGAGTGGGTTCTTTTTAATGTGACACTGGGGTCAGGTTTTGCTTGAGCATCCCTCTCCAGTAATGACTGGGAAAACGACAAAGAAGGTAGAGGTAATTTCCTGAATACTTACATGTAATCTTCAGTGTTTTTAGACCTAATCGTTCTCATACCATTCACTACGACTTGACTATCCCGGGCTTAACTGCCTGGCCTTCATCATGGTTTAGGTACATCAGGAGGATGCTGGGAATACCAGCATATACATGACACCCAACTTGGAACGGACAGGCATTGCTTTCACAGCGTTTGACTGAAGCTTTTCTATCTTGAGGGGGGATTCACCTTACAAGTAACGACTGGTACGATTCTGATTAGGACAATGAGATTCGTTTATCCAAGCCACTGAGCAGAAGCACTTCTTTTTTTTTTTTTTTTTTAAGTTTTAAAGAAAGTTTATTGAAATTTAAATACAGCAGAATTATGATAAAGCAGAAGCACTTCTAATGCATTCTGCTTCCTGTTTTATTTCTCCTTTACAGTAATTTAACACGTTGACCCATACTGTGGAAACCTTATATATTTTCCCCATATTGTTTACATACAGGGTGGCAATTTGTGAAACAAATGATAATTTATATTAAAAACATATCCTGCAAATCTTGTGAAAAAATGGTGGCAACCTTCACACTAACATCCCCTGATTTCCTTCCCCGTGGCTGTTCATTTAGCAAGCACCTAGCCATGCAAATACTTTGGATACCAATGCTGCTTCATAAAGTGTCCACATACAGCTATTACAGATCTTAACATATGATATTGTATCAATACTTACAGCCTGCGTTACGGAGAGAAAGCGGTCATAGCTGATTAGCAGAATACTGTACGCCGACGTTATGCACAGCATGTTGTCAAGAATTAAGTACACTTTACAGAAGGGCCTTCCAAACGACCATCTTCCTGTATATATAAGTGGAAGATAGCACGGAATTGAAAAGGAACCTACGAATACAAATGCAGTGTCATTATGCAATATTCCTTAACCATGGGATACACCACACATGACACCAAACGACAATAGATAACCGATTTAAGAGTCAGAAGCAACAAGCATTATTTGGGCTGGTAATCGGCACGCGTTCTTGTGTAAATTTCAGGGTTTTTTTCTGATCAGAGAGATCTTGTATTACCCACATCCATCTGGCTCATCTCAATCCTTATTTATACGGTTTTGTCCTCCAAAGGCTATTTGTATCTCAGTGTATGAAACATGTTTTGATGTGAATCCACACTCCACTCTTCTCTGTGCATGAGGTAGCCCACCACGGCATGACAATGCAATTTTTCGACATGACATGCCACGTACTCAACTTGAACATTTTTCCCAATCGGGACATTGGGGTGATTTGGGGAATGTAGTCACAGGCCCATTGGGACACAAACTACTGATTCGGGTCCGCAGTAGGGCCGGAGATTAGAGGGGCATTCTTGAGAAGGGACTGAGGAGGACCCACCACGTGGCAGGAATGTCTCTGAACTGTACAGGGTGCGCGGGAAACCGACATCTGCCTTGGCAAAAATGTACAGATTAGCCTTGTACTGCAGGAGGCTGCGAATAAATAGGGCTGTGGGGGCTTTATAGTAGGTCTGTGGCAGCCCATCTTGCTCTGAAAGCAGTCCTATGGGTCACTCCCCATGCTGGAAATGGCAGAGTGGTAAAATGACCCGTCTGACCCCACAGGTGCAGCTGCAGAAGGGAGCAGACAAGTGCTAGTCTGTAGTATGGGACTCAAAATTGCTTTTGAGTAATGTATGCCCCTGTGGCGCTCCTCCGTTAAGGTGGAAGAGTGTTGCCCTGCTCATTTAAGCAGTGTCACTGGGCAGCTTTGAGGACAGGGCAGGGCGAGGCAGCTCTGCTGACAGAGCAGGGGATGGGAGGAGTGGTTTTCACTATCTAGAGTGCTCATGAATGTTTGGCCGTCCCTCTGGGGCCTGCCAAACATTTATGCACACTTTGCTTGTTCTCCATGCTGGCTGCGCGCATGCGCAGCTTTCCATTCTCTGGCTGAGAGCTGATGCACGGCGCTCAGCCCAATCACAATTGATTGGCTATCGGGAGGCTGGGAGCCGGGTGCATCCTGCTTCCTGCCCTGGAAGCGGGGAAGAGGACCGAAAGGAGGCAGTAGCGATGGCGGGCGGCAGACAGGTAAGTGTGAATTGTAATTTTTTTATTTCATTCCCCCACCCCTGCGACCCGCCCCCCACTGCCTTCAAATATCAGTCGCATAAACAACAATTGATGGACAGAATGCAGAACAATGTCATACATTCACCCCAGTACAGAGATCTGGGCCTAAATCCATCGTTTTTTTGCTCACCATGCCATTCCAGTTTGAACCCAGCCATATGCAAATCAGTCTTGACCCTGTGCCCCATGGGAACAGTCCAGCCCGAACTGCCAAGCCAGGTCCTCCCTGGACTGGAAACAAGCATCCTAGGACCGGTTTCGGGCTTTCAGCCCTCGTCAGCCAGGATAGCCTGATTCCAGTGGCATGGAGAGCAAGGGACTCACGTCTGAGCATACCCTTCCCACTCGGGGTGACAAATGCATAAACAACAATTGATGGACAGAATGCAGAAGAATGTCATACATTCACCCCAGTACAGAGATCTGGGCCTAAATCCATCGTTTTTTTGCTCACCATGCCATTCCAGTTTGAACCCAGCCATATGCAAATCAGTCTTGACCCTGTGCCCCATGGGAACAGTCCAGCCCGAACTGCCAAGCCAGGTCCTCCCTGGACTGGAAACAAGCATCCTAGGACCGGTTTCGGGCTTTCAGCCCTCGTCAGCCAGGATAGCCTGATTCCAGTGGCATGGAGAGCAAGGGACTCACGTCTGAGCATACCCTTCCCACTCGGGGTGACAAATGCATAAACAACAATTGATGGACAGAATGCAGAACAATGTCATACATTCACCCCAGTACAGAGATCTGGGCCTAAATCCATCGTTTTTTTGCTCACCATGCCATTCCAGTTTGAACCCAGCCATATGCAAATCAGTCTTGACCCTGTGCCCCATGGGAACAGTCCAGCCCGAACTGCCAAGCCAGGTCCTCCCTGGACTGGAAACAAGCATCCTAGGACCGGTTTCGGGCTTTCAGCCCTCGTCAGCCAGGATAGCCTGATTCCAGTGGCATGCTGAGCATACCCTTCCCACTCGGGGTGACAAATGCATAAACAACAATTGATGGACAGAATGCAGAACAATGTCATACATTCACCCCAGTACAGAGATCTGGGCCTAAATCCATCGTTTTTTTGCTCACCATGCCATTCCAGTTTGAACCCAGCCATATGCAAATCAGTCTTGACCCTGTGCCCCATGGGAACAGTCCAGCCCGAACTGCCAAGCCAGGTCCTCCCTGGACTGGAAACAAGCATCCTAGGACCGGTTTCGGGCTTTCAGCCCTCGTCAGCCAGGATAGCCTGATTCCAGTGGCATGGAGAGCAAGGGACTCACGTCTGAGCATACCCTTCCCACTCGGGGTGACAAATGCATAAACAACGATGGATTTAACCCAGCTCTCTTGACTGGGGGAGAATGTCTGCATTGTCAGCATTCCGTCCATCAATTGTTTGTTGTAACGCTTTTCGCCCTAAGTGGGATGGGTATTCCCAGACGTGGGACTCGTGCTCACTACGCCACTGGAGTCAAGCTATCCTGGCTGATGACGGCTGATAGCCAGAAACCGGTCCTAGGATGCTTGATTCCGGTCCAGGGAAGACATGGCTTGGCAGTTCGGGCTGGACTGTTCCCATGAGGCACAGGGTCAAGACTGATTTGCATATGGCCATGTCTAAACTGGGGTGGTGTAGTGGGCAAAAGAACGATGGATTTAACCCAGATCTCTTGACTGGGGGAGAATGTCTGCATTGTCAGCATTCCGTCCATCAATTGTTTGTTGTAACGCTTTTCGCCCTAAGTGGGATGGGTATTCCCAGACGTGGGACCCGTGCTCACTACGCCACTGGAGTCAAGCTATCCTGGCTGATGACGGCTGATAGCCAGAAACCGGTCCTAGGATGCTTGATTCCGGTCCAGGGAAGACATGGCTTGGCAGTTCGGGCTGGACTGTTCCCATGAGGCACAGGGTCAAGACTGATTTGCATATGGCCATGTCTAAACTGGGGTGGTGTAGTGGGCAAAAGAACGATGGATTTAACCCAGATCTCTTGACTGGGGGAGAATGTCTGCATTGTCAGCATTCCGTCCATCATTTGTTTGTTGTAACGCTTTTCGCCCTAAGTGGGACGGGTATTCCCAGACGTGGGACCCGTGCTCACTACGCCACTGGAGTCAAGCTATCCTGGCTGATGACGGCTGATAGCCAGAAACCGGTCCTAGGATGCTTGATTCCGGTCCAGGGAAGACATGGCTTGGCAGTTCGGGCTGGACTGTTCCCATGAGGCACAGGGTCAAGACTGATTTGCATATGGCCATGTCTAAACTGGGGTGGTGTAGTGGGCAAAAGAACGATGGATTTAACCCAGATCTCTTGACTGGGGGAGAATGTCTGCATTGTCAGCATTCCGTCCATCAATTGTTTGTTGTAACGCTTTTCGCCCTAAGTGGGATGGGTATTCCCAGACGTGGGACCCGTGCTCACTACGCCACTGGAGTCAAGCTATCCTGGCTGATGACGGCTGATAGCCAGAAACCGGTCCTAGGATGCTTGATTCCGGTCCAGGGAAGACATGGCTTGGCAGTTCGGGCTGGACTGTTCCCATGAGGCACAGGGTCAAGACTGATTTGCATATGGCCATGTCTAAACTGGGGTGGTGTAGTGGGCAAAAGAACGATGGATTTAACCCAGATCTCTTGACTGGGGGAGAATGTCTGCATTGTCAGCATTCCGTCCATCAATTGTTTGTTGTAACGTTCAAATATCAGTCGCCACTGACATGCCTAAAGGAACTTTCTCTCAGTTATTGGCTAAAATAGAAAGAACCTGAGGACATACACACGGCTGGGTGCGTCTTCAGAGTGAAGTCAGTGGCCCCACAATGTTGGAGCCTATGGTAATGAGAGTTCTCATAAAAACAGTTGATGGGAAGGAGAATATGTTAGTTTGTTGACAGTGGGTTGAGAAGTCTCCTACACTGCCTGTTGTGATACTGACAGTGCTGAATATATGTGGAAAGAGGGGGTACCCCTGAATGAGTTTCCCAAATCAGGGCAAAAAAACAATGTTTGTAAATAGACATTTAGGAAACGATTAAAAAGGTGGAACAATACTATACAATAATAATATGTGTCCAGAAAGGTTATTATTGTTCCAAAATATATTCTTTTATTGAAAAACATTTGATATATATATTTTTTGTATTATTTATTCTTCATATAACATTGTTGCTCATATATAGATAAACAATAAGGTGCATACAAAATACAATATATAAACTACAAACATAAATGTAACAGATGACAGATTTTTTTTTTTTTTTTTTTTTTTTTTTTAAATTTATTGAACAATAATTCGGTTACAAGCACGGGCCTACAACCACCAGGGCCGGCCGCTAAGTACAGAATGAAATATACATTTATCAAGGCTGCAGTCGGTTCCCGGGGCTCGGCCCCGTAGTGGCTCCGGATAGTTCTAAAGGAACAGGAGACTTAAGTCCAACAGACACAAAAACTAAAAGAAAAACAAAAGGCGAGGCATAAAGACAAACAGCGCTGATCAGGCTTCCTCCGGGGAACTCCAGTTCAGACCATTAAGCAGCCTGCAAAAGGAAGGAGTACCGGGAGGCTGGGGACGGGGGGGGGGGGGCCAAGGGAAATGAACGTCCATATGTAGTCATTCCAAAAGGTGCCAGGAACCGTCAAGGGTCAGGGGGACATGGCGATATCGGTGTCCACCAGGGGGGGCGTACAGATACCCCCACGATACGCATTCCATTGCCCCCAGATTCTGCCCCATGCCCCCGGCTTACCACGGGCCACATACACAGTCTTCTCCCTGAACATACACCAGTCCATATTCTCCTTCCATACTGACACGGTGGGCGGCCGCTGGGCACCCCAAAGCTGCGCTATATCTCTCTTGGCAATCATGTTCCCCAGGGCCGCCCACCGAGTCTGAGCCGCGCTGTAATCATTGGGCTCCCACACATTCAGGACACAGCGACGCACCTCCGGCAGCAGCACAACCCCAGTGACCTGTCCCATAACCGTATGGACCCGGCGCCAGTAGTCCGCCACCTCGCGGCACTCCCACAGGATATGGAGAAAGGTGGCGCTGAGCCCACAACCCCGCTTACAGAGCCCGTCGTCGGAAAATCCCATCGAGACCAAGCGAGGACCCGTCACATACACCCGGTGAAGAATCTTAAGCTGTACCAACCGGAGACGGGCTGGAATGGCGACCTCCTTGGGGGACGACAGTGCAGACTGCCAGTCCTCGTCGTCCAATTCCACCCCATCCCCCGTCCAAGCCTCCCGAAGGCGCACAAAGAGGTCAGCCCGATGATTGATCAGTTTTTTATAGATTAAAGAAATAGTACTGTCAGGGACATGTCCGTCAAGTATGCGGTCCTCGAGGGGCGAGGAAACCGGGATCTTGGTCCCCTCCCCAAAGACCGAGAGCAGGGCGTGTCGAACCTGGGCATAGCGGAAGAACTCCCTGTCCGTAAGCTCATATTCGGCCTGAAGCACCGCGAAAGTCTTAACCGCGCCCTTATGCCACAGGTCTCCCACTTTGCTGATACCAATCGTGTCCCACTGGTCAAACCCCTTCGTAGTCCAGAGGCTGCCCAGGCGATCGGAGGCAAACAAAGGAGTAGCACATGTTAGTCGCTCACTCCAGCCCGTGGCCGCAGTGGCAGCCCTCCAGGTCCGCACCGCAATCTTAGTAGGACCCGTAAGGGTCCGGCCAGCCGAGCGGGAGTAAAGTGCCCTGTTATAGTTCCCGCCGGGAAGCAGAAACTTGTCCATCTCATACGCCGGATTCAGGCCAGGCGCATACGTGGCATGATTAATGGCCGAAAGCTGCGTGGCCCAATAATACCTGCGAATGTCGGGAAGCGCGATGCCCCCGTCGTACCAGGGGAGAGTAAGCTTAGCAAGAGCAATACGCGCCCGCCCGTCCCACACCAGTCTCCTCTGCAGGCTCTCCACCTCCCGAAAGTAGGCCACTGGGATGACGTCGAAGGAGTTCTGGAGTGCATAGAGGAACCTGGGAAGGGACATCATTTTGAACAGCGCGGCCCGACCCAGCGGGGACAGGGGCAGCCTGCACCACCGGGCCGTGTCCTCTCGCAATCGCCGAAGTGGACGCAGGAGATTCTGCTCATAGCGAGCCACCGGGTCCAGCGAAACGTATATCCCCAGGTACTTAAAGCCGCTCAAAGATACTTGGATCGGAAGCCGAGGCGGCAGGAGAGGAGGACCACCGGAGATCGGATAGACGCAGGATTTAGACCAGTTGATCGTGAGACCCGAATTGTTCCCAAAGGAAGTCAGAACGTCGAAGAGGACGTTGAGCGACTGCCGCGGTGAGGTGAGATACAGGAGAATATCGTCCGCATACAGCGAGACCCGATCTTCGAAGCCCGGGGCCCACCGGATCCCTCTAAGCGAGGGCTCCCAGCGGAGCCAAGCAGCAAGTGGCTCCAGGGCGAGAGCAAAGAGCAAAGGGGACAACGGGCATCCCTGCCTCGTGCCCCTGCCGAGGGCAAAGGGCCGAGAGACCCGCCCATTCACCACCACCTGAGCCATGGGTCCCGTGTAAAGAAGCTTCACCCAGCCAATAAATCCTTCCCCAAAGCCAAATTTAGCCAAGACAGCCCAGAGGAATGGCCACTCGATGGTGTCAAAAGCCATCGTGGCATCCAAAGAAACCAGCACGGCCGGTTCGGAGAGGAGCTCCGCCCTGGCAAGGGCGCCGTGAAGACGCCGCAAGTTAAGAGCGGTGTTACGATGCGGGATGAAGCCGCATTGGTCCGGATGAATAAGATCGCACACGACGCTCAACAGACGATTGGCAAGGACTTTCGCCAGGATCTTAGGCTCTGCATTTAGCAGTGAAATAGGCCGGTAAGAAGTACAGCGGTCTCGCGGCTTGCCCTCCTTGGGGATCACGACTATCGTGGCCAAACGCTGGTCGGCCGGAAGGGAACCCGCCGCAAGAGACTCACGGAACATGCGACTGAGGAAGGGCGCAAGCTTGTCAGGGCGCAATTTATATAGCTCAATGGGCAGACCGTTGGGACCCATAGCCTTGCCCGAGCGAAGGGAGCGGATCGCGGTCGCTATTTCATCCGCCGACAAGGGGGCGTCCAGCCGCTCACGGTCCTCAACGGACAGGCCGGGCAAGGCGATATCCCTCAGTAGAAGGCGAGAGTCGTCCTCATCCCTGTCAGTCACTGGGGAGTACACAGCCCGGAGGTGGTCGGCGAAACATTCCACAATCTCATCCGGCTCAGTCACACACACACCATCCGCAGCACGCAACTCCGGGACCACACGATTCACTCTCTCCTTCCTGTCCAGCCACGCGATCAACTTTCCCGCCTTGTCCCCGGCGTCGTACAGTCGACCCTGCTGCTCCCTATACATAGTTTTGGCCGCGTCAGTGACCAGGGACCTATATTCAAACTGTTTCAGGCTGAGGGCATGGAGCCCGTCCGGAGTGACATTCGCCTCCAAGGCCGACTCCAGCCCCGAGATGTCAGTCTCCAGCCTCACCACTGCCTCACTCTTGACCCTCTTAGCCACCACTATCTGGGAGAGGGCGTGTCCGCGGATCACGGTTTTAAAGGCTTCCCACAGGGACATTGCAGACGACACCGACCCCTCGTTATCAAGGAAGTATTGGTCCATAGCCTTAACCAGGCTGTCACGAGTCGTAGGGTCTCGCAGGTACCATGGGTTAATGGGAGCGATCCGCCCTGCAGACCGCGAGCCGGTGTCAAAAAGAAGCCAGAGCGGAGAATGGTCGGAGATACCCCTCGCCAGGTGCCTGACCTCTCGAATCCGACCAGTCTGCGCCGCGGGCATAACGAAGTAGTCTAACCTAGAGAGACTCCCATGCGCCCCCGAGTGAAAGGTGAATTGACATTGGGTCGGATGCATTAATCTCCAACTATCCACCAGGCCGAAGGTCTCCAGCATCCCACCCAGCCATGCCTGGGCAGCGGGGAGGGTCCTTGGTGGGTGACGATCCAGTTCACCCGAAACCACAGAATTAAAGTCCCCGCCCATGAGCAGGAGGCTGTCCGGAAGGTCAAGCAGCATTCGACCCAAGTCAGTGAAGGTGGAGTTCTGGAGGCCCGGGGGGACGTAAACTGAAACCAGGGTAAGGGGCTGCCCCTCCCACCTCCCAATCAAACACACATAGCGCCCTCTGTCATCCGAGACTATCTTAGTGATCTCCACCGGAAGTGAGGTTCGCAGGAGAATGCCCACCCCCCTGGAACCAGTTGTGAAACCAGAATGGGCCACGAGGCGGTATCCCCCCCTGTTCATTGCATGACAAACATTGCCAACCAGATGCGTCTCCTGGAGAAACACCACATCAGGAGTCAAACGACGCAAATATTGCAGTACTACACCCCGCTTGATACGGTCCCCCAACCCATTGACGTTCCATGACATAAGCCTCAACCCGTCCCCCCCCAACCCCCCCAATAGATCAAGGGTCCCCCAGCCTGCAGCACAGTTCCCAGATGTGGACAAAAATCAGTACCTCGCCCTGTAAACAAAAAACACACAGCAAAACAACCCCTCCTCCCCCCCAACCCCACCCCAAGACCAACTCCCCCCACCCTGCACCCCTGCGGGCCAAAAAACCCCCCCAACTTGCAGTGTGCCTGTCGCCCCACTAACCCCATTCTACGAAAAGACCCCAGAGGAGGTAAGGGACCCGTCCCCGCCCGCCCCCCTCACTGGTCCTGGTAAAACACAATATACAAATGAAATAAGAACCAACTGTGCAGTGCAAAACGGCAAAATCAAGGACCAAAAGTCATTCTAAAGGGGACCCGTCACCCGCGGTGCCCGCAGAGGGTCCGGGACGGCCACCTCCGTCCGGCAGAGAGTCCAGCCAGTCACTTGTGGCCACAGGAGAATCAAAAAAGGCTGTCCGATCCCCATGTTCCACTCGGAGTTTTGCAGGGTAGAGCATCGAATACTTTAGGCCCAGCTCGCGGAGACGACGCTTCACCCCTTGGAATCCCATCCGCTGTTTCTGGACCAGTTGCGTGAAGTCCGGATAAAAATTGATGGCCGAGTTCTCATGACGAACCGGGCCGTGGGTCCGTGAGGCCTGCAGAATAGCGTCGCGGTCCCTGTAGTGGAACAGTTTGGCCACGATAGGCCTCGGGGGGGCCCTCGGCCGTGGCCGACCGCCCGGAACTCGATGGGCCCGCTCCACGGCAAAGAACTTACTAAGGCCAGCCGGGGACAACTGTTTCAGGATGAGTTCCTCGACCACGAGGTCAACCGGGCGGCCGTCGGAGGACTCCGGTACACCTATGACGCGGATGTTGTTGCGTCGGGCCCGTCCCTCGAAGTCCTCAAGCCGCCGGGCCATATGATCGTTGACCACCCTGATGTCTCCAAGCGCGGCCCGCAGATCCGACACCTCCGCACCGAGGGTGGAGGTCCGTGTATCGAGAGCCTGGACCCTCTCGTTAGTTTTGGAGAGGTTGGCCCGGATCAGGGTGACATCAATCGCGACAGTGTCAATCTTACGGGCCAGGGCCTCATATTGCGTCGCGATGGTTTCCCTAATGCCATCAATGGCGCCCATAATGTCCTGCAGGGATAGTTCCGTAGAGACGGTCGTGCCTCCCCCCGCAGTATCCGAGGGGAGGCCAGCAGCGCCAGGGGACCCCCTGCCCTGGGTGTAGCGGTCCATGTTATTGCTCTGGACTGCTCCCCCGCGGAGGGAAGCCTTGGTCTTGCGCCCCTCGGGACCCCCTTTGCCCCCCATGTGAACACGGTCACTCAAGGGGACCTCCAATCAAGAGGTGTAAGGGCACCAGCAAGAAGACCACAAAATGTCGGTATAGGGGGTCCGAGGCGATAGGCACTCTAGTGGCAGGTGGAAGAAAACCTCGTGCAGAGGCCCAGGAAGCACCTCGCCACCCCGAGCGCACCCGCCCGCTGGTCTCCTGAAGTCCAAAACCGAAACCGAAAGTGGTGGATCGGCAGCTGGCACCGCGCTGAAGCCGCTGTTGTTCAATTGCAGCCCGGCCCCTCGGGTCACCTTCACCCCGGTCACCTCCGTCGGGTGGGTCCCAAAAGTTCCGACGACGACAACTCAGGATTCCCAGGTCCGATTTGATTTTTGAAAAGAGATATATGCTCAGCTGGTCTTTATCTCCCAGATTCCATAAGCCACGTCAGGATATTCTCAGGATAAATTCCGAGGAGCAGAAAGGGTCCGGGGAGCCCTGTGCTCACGCGACCATCTTGGATGCGCGCTAGGCTCCTCCTTCACAGATGACAGATTTGATACAAAATTTATACCAACAAAGTGGATTTTTCAAACGAACCTATGTACTACTAGGACAATTAGTAAGATTCTCATTCATAGGGGGCCGCAGAAACATTTACTGAAAGGATATTAACTAAGCAGGTCGCAATTTGTGACTACCTCCATTTGGCTACAAAAGCAGTAATGGTGGCCTGTAAGGGAAAACGGATAAAACAACCGGTGCTGCTTAAAACAAAACACAAAAAAGACACAATCTGCTCCCCAAATAGGAACTGAAGAGCCTATGATGGTGGTGGTCGGTGAGATATATGCCTTCTGCTCGAAGGGCTGCTCACACTCTGTCAATGATCATTGAGTCTAGGTGGCATTTTATGTCCCATAAGAAAATGAAATTGGGGTGTCATGCCCAAAATTCCTCCTTCTGCAAAGCCGCATTTCTAAAAGATAGATAGAGGTCAGAGAGATATGTAACTTCTGCCAGTAGGTCTGGTGCTGCACTCTGCACTATATTTCTTTCTTTCAGTTGAAAGAAAATGATGACTGCAATGTATGGCATTGCAGTCTCTTAATTGAGGCAAATTAGGGGACAACACCTCATTTGCTCTTGCAGGGGAGATAGACTGCTGATAGTGAGTGGCTATCAGCAGAAGACATGCTTTTTGCTAAGTGGACTATTGCCCCATTCAAACTTAACCATCTTGTAGTATAGAGAACATTTCAAATCATTGTACTGGCTGGGGGCGGGTGGGTTTAAGAACCCTTTTATGCTCAACTACTGGAGTTGAAATGTGGATGGAAATTAGATATCAAAATGAAATGCACCTCCTGCCAGACAGCCTTGTCCTGCTCTCTGTTTCCATGTTTGAGCATGAACAGAAATTACCTCTGGAATATAAGTGCCATCTATCAGGTATATCAGGGCCAAGCATTCCTATCTAGTTCTCTAGAGAAGCTGAAATGTAGAAGGCGGGTGAAGGTTAGAGAAAGATATACCTCTTGGCAGGACTGCAGTGACATTTAGGAAGATATGCAAGAAATTCAGAATCCCTGTTCTGGATGTGTTTACCTCTTCAATTAACAAACAAGTGCAAAAAATATTTTCTCAGTTTCCAGCTCCAAGTTCTTTGAGAATTAATGCCCTATCTGGACCCTAATTGCTTGGTTACTTCTCAAAATCAGGAGAGAGAAAGTAATAGTGACAGTACCATTTTGGCAACCCTGGCCCTGGTTCAGCTAGTTGAAAACTATGGCAGTGAGACCTTTCTGTAAAATACTGCTAAATCCTTCTCCTCTTCTAAGTCACATGTATTTTATCTATCCCAACTGTCTCGCTTGGTCTGAAAGTAGAAAGATTATAGAACTTCAAAGCAGACGGATTTCTGAACATTTAGATGAAGTCCTCCTACTCTGAAGTCACATACAAAGCATTGATGGAATTTTGAACACTGATATGCTTTGAATTCTGTTTCTGCTGTTGGATGTGGGATTCTCCTATCTTGCAATTTTTCAGGATGGGTTTCAAAAGAGATTGGCAGTGTCTACATGGTAGGCCCAGTTTGCTGTCATTATAGTGTTTAGAACTTCTGATGGTGCGGTTTTTCTGGATGCAGCTTTTGTGTTCAGAATTCTAAAAAGTTGTTCCATTACAAGCACATTTGTAAAGTCTCTCGTACCTCCCTGAAACTTAACTTTAGAATCAAAAATGTTACAGGGAGTCCCATTTTAACCTTTAACTTCAATGGGCCTTACATATTTAACACTTAAAGTAGCTTCCTTAGTAGCTATCAACTCTGCTAGAGTATATGGATGCAGGAGAAAATACTGCCCTAATTGTATGAGACCTCTCTGTGGCGTTGAACACAATCTCATACAAAAACCTCATACATTGCCTGGTTGCGATAGGAGTGGAGGGGACTGCTCTAGCCTTGTTAGGTTCCTTTTTAAAGCACAGACAACAGGCAGTGAGGCTGAAGCCATTTTATTTTGAAGCAAAGACGCTCAAGTGTGGAGTTCTTCAGTGCTCGTCCCTGAGCCCCACACTTTTTAATATTTGCAAGACTCCGCTGGCATACCTAATTGATTCATTCGGTATCCAAGTGGTCTTCTATGTAGATGACACCCAGTTTCTGCTGACCTACGACAACAACGCATCAGAAACCAGATCAAAATTTGCAACTTGCATAGTAGCAGTAATGGTATGACTTTAGGCCAACTTGCTTCAATGCAACCCAAAGAAAACAGATGTCTTGCTGTTTGGGGGCAACCCCATGGCTGGGTGGTCTGGGGCTTGGCAGACTGATAGCACTTTACCTCCCCCCTCATAGGTGGCCAAGAATTTAGGTGTGAACATTGACACTCACCTGTGCTTTAAAACCCAGATCTCAGCAGTAATAGACAAAGACCAATGGTAGACCTAGATAGCCGCACCTCACCGCTATGTCCCTCTTGTCATTGTTTTAAGTGATGATTTAGAAAGGTGTGCTCATTGAACTCCTGCACCTGCCACTGTTGGGTGTAGACTGCAAGGAAGATCGAATACTGGATAAACGTGGAAAGGTGCACCACTGGACTGCCTTTTCCAATGACAAAAGACTGACCAAATTTCTTTATGTATAGAATTCCTTTATTCAGATAACATCATGAACATGGACTCCAGCCAACGCGTTTCATTCAATGGAGACTGAACTTCATCAGGGCTTAGGATAAGTAAGGACATTGGAAATCCCTGGTGAAGAATTTCCCAAACTACAAATTCTAGCCGCAAAGCAAGATGCAAAGGTATCCTGTTGTACCGTGGGTGAGAAAAAGTATCAGACAAAGTTGTTGCGGTGTGACCTGTTAGACCTCCCTGATAAGGGCCCGGTACATGTACCTTAAGCGAAGGTCGTCAGCGTCCCATACCTGGATTGGACGCGTTACGCCAAGAATTTGAAGTTTTGGGAATTCTTCACAAGGGATTTCCACATCCTTATTTATCTTAAGCTCTGATGAAATTCAATCTCCATGGAACGAAACGCATTGGCTGGAGTCCATGTTTATGATGTTATCTGAATAAAGGAATTCTATACATAATGAAATGTGGTCAGTCTTTTGTCATTGGAAAAGGCAGTCCGTTGGTGCACCTCTCCACGTTTATCCAGATCTCAGCAGTGGTTAAAACCTCCTGTTGGATACTGAGGATGTTGAGAACATTTCTAATCCTTCTGCCCTGGGAATCCCAGAAAAAAGAAGTCCACTCATTAATCCTCAGCAGACTGTACTAGGAGAATATTCTGTACCTAGGGCTCCCTGATTAGCTAATCCAACAAATGCAAATGATTCAGAATTCGGCAATTCACCTGCTATTTAAACTTCTCAAGCATGCCTCCATCTCTTTCTACTGTGAACAATTGCAATGGCTACCAGTGAAAAAGGAATATGGTCAAAACGATGACAGTGGCACATGCTGCCTTCTTTAAGACAGGGCCCAAATACCTGTCCAAAACAATTGTTGAATGCTGTCCAAAAAGAACTCTGCAATCACAATCTGCCTGGTTGTTTGCTATCACCTATACCAAACGAAAGAAATGGGGTGGTTCAGCTAGCTCGATTTGGAAGCCAAGTGCAGGAACAATCTCCACTCCCTCTTAAGTGCATTCCAGAGAAGAACTCATTTCACAAACAACTGGAAACACATCTGCTCAGACTGTAGATTTGGTTGACACCCTTCACTGGCTGTCTGCCTCAGCACTGGAACACTCTTGCAGTAACTCCACGCTTTAGAAATCGTATCATTCGTTCATTCATTCAAGAAAGTGTTCTGCTAAAACTTAATCCTGATTTCTATGCCAAGATTGTGTCTACATTTTATGTAGATCAAGAGGCTTTGTTACCCTGTTTCTTTCCACACCCAACTGCTACAGAAAAAGAAGAGGAATTATGGCATATTTGGGGTGATAAAAGGGCAGTTTTTCTATACATTGACAGATCTAATGGTCTTAGGAACACAGATGACTTGTTTGTAACATTTATGATCAAGGTCATACAGCATGTAATATATCGATTAGCCGATGGAATTATGACACAATATTTTTGGCATACTCTCTTGCTGGTTACCTATCCAAGAAAGAGTCCATGGAAAGTTTCTTAGAAGTGTTTTGACATCCTTGGAGGAGGTACAGGGTGTTACATTGAATAACAACATGGGCTTTACAAACACTTTTGTAAAACACTACGGAATTGAGGGTGTAGGGTTGGGAAAAGATGTTTTTGTTACAAGGTGTTTACTTCAGTGATAAATAAATAATTATCCTAATAAAAGGTTGATAGGTTCATCAATTAATCTGAGCAAAGATGTTTCAATTCAAAGAAGTTATTTATTCATGGTTGATCTATTGAAAGGCAGTTGTAACTCTGGTATGCCTCATAAGTATTGATTGGGATGAGGAAGTAGTAAGTACGGTTAATGCCAGGTTACTTACCGGCGAACTTCATTATCCTTAGTCTGTTGAGTCCTCCTCACAGTCATCACAGTCCACCCAACAACCCTGTATATACTGGCCTTCAGTGCCTTCGTATTTGCACGAAGTTCAAATGGTCATTCTAGGCTTATATGGTTATAGGGAAGGTGAAGGCCTTTGACACTTCCTGTTATTTTTTCACGTCAGAGGTGTGATCACATCATACATGTATGACTGATTAGAATGCAATGGACTAGGGACTATGAAGTAAGTAAGTACCTGGCAGTTAACTTGAACAGTCTCAAAGTTCGTACATGGCGGACAGCTCACATGGAAACACAAAGCAAAGTTTGCCTTTCTGGATTTCCGAGCTGTGCATTCTATAACTCATGAATAGCTCTGCAGACAGGCCAGTTTTAGGAAATACAATTGCACAGAACTAATACGCTCCACACTGAACAACATCATAATACAGCCCCAAACCTTGGAAGCTTTTAACAGTAATTACATCACTGTGTTTCTGAGCTGTGCTGTCTGCAATTCTTGCATTAACTATTAGATATTCTGAGTCATATCGCACCTTCTGCTTTTGTGCAGTTCTCAGACAAGTAGGGTTGTGATGTAGACCTGGTGGTAAGGGGCAGTAAAAACTGCAAAATGACCCTGCACCATGCAAGACAACTCCCATGGTGCGGGAGTCATTTGTTTTTTAATTTTCAAAAACAAAATTGTGCTTGGGATTTTTTAATTTTTTATTTAAATGAAAAGACAGGTTTAAAGTTTTAATTACGGTACCGTGATGTTGACAGTGGTTCCTACCAATGTAAAAAGATGTCCGCTAGGCCAGCAGACATCTCTAAATTTGGGGAATGCGTACTCCATCAGGGTGAATGAATATTTTACTCCGTTGCCTTGATGGAGTAAAGACTGGCCTCCATGGTCTAAATCGGGCCCTACGTGTCCTGTGTTTCAATAACAATGGTAAGATGGGCATATCGAAGACTTGCTGCTGCAGAATAATAATACTTCTGTGTACTGCAGCAGACTCTGTAGCATTGAAATACTTTTCAGCAATTCTCCTACAGTTTTATAAGATCCCCTACAGTGCTCCCTTGGCTTGTGTATTTTGAATATCTTTGGGTGAAATCTCCCAAACTATTAGTCTCGCCATTGATTGCTCTTTCATCCAGCGGCCATGTATTTCTTGTCCTTCAATAACATTACATATATCTATCAGTTGAAGATCAAGAAAAGGTTATGAAAAATGAATAGGACACTTACAAATGTGGTGCACCCACATTAATGAAGATTTAAAATATCAGTGCAGATGTTGTGCCTGTTGTATTGTAGCATTGGTATCCCTATATGGGGCGCTGAAGCACTTACCCACATGGATAGAAAGTTGAACTATGTAGTTTGTGCTGTTTGGATGGTAGTATTTTAGTTTAGAACCTATATTGGAAGTGTTTCATTGTCTTGCGTGATGGCCGGCAAGGAGCGGTCATCGCGTTACAGGACGCAGCCCCTGGTAGTGTAATGGGTGATTGTGTGTGGGAGATAGACATGCAAATGATAGGTATTATAAAGATTAGCCGGCTTAGCCACAAGGGCACTGTGATGCTGTGTGCCTGTACACCAAAAGGGGAGTATTCAGAGAAAGCTCAGGTATCATTCCCAGCTTTAAACACATTGGTCATCCATACCTGGAGTTCATACTGCATTCTTCTTTCAACCCCAATGGTTTCTGCTCAGATGTTCTTCCAATTTCAGATCGACAACAATCCATTAAGCCTCTCAAGTCAGCAAGGTTCATTCTTTAATATTCCGTGCTCTTTATTTTGGCATGACATGGTCGCCTGGACCCAGGTGGAATTTTCCTTCCGGGTGAATAAAATTAAATATAGTCTAATCAGAAATATCTTTGCTCCGCTTGCTGCCAATCTAAAAACCAGCAAGAGCTGCTTCTCCGAGGAAGCCTGCTCCGCTGACAGACTGCTGCCATCATTGTGGTGGTGGTGGTCCAACCAAGGACATCCAAGTATTTCACTGTGCCAGTAACCCAGCATCGTGTGAGTCTGTCCAGGGCCCAAGATGGAAGGTATTACCACAAATCAAGCTTTCTCTCCCTCTCCTCTGCTACTCTCCACACATAAGTGCAGGCAGCCACAAGTTCGCAGTGACACCATACACGGAGACTCTGCCCCACACTTACAACACCAAAAGACTTTCAACAGACGCTCCATTGCATCCACACATTCTCCCTCCATTCCATCTAACGTCTAGATCTATGCATTCAATCTCTTGACTAAAAGCACAAGAGCAACACATTAAAACTCCACTCATACGGGCCATGCGATATACACACACTCTTCATCTAAGCACCCTCACGGAGTCGTGCGGGTTCCAGTCCACAAATTCACATTCACAGACTAAGTGGTATGAAGCGGTATAGGATTACTACACACACCGCTTCCCTAGATTCCCCTTTTTAGGTTTCAAACCGCATTACGGAGCGGCTGAATAGGTCTGTTGCCACAGCAACAGAGGGCTCGATTGAAATCATGCACCCTGATGTGGTACCTGGCTGTCCTCTCCCAGTCTCCATCAAAGGAACTGGTGCAGGCTTGCTGAGAAATCAATTGTGCATGTTCCTGTGGTATCATGAAGAAATAAGGTATAATCTCCACGATTATTGTCCTAACCACAGGAGGCCCTGCAGTATATTTGCTTTATACCTGAAAGTGTCCGTATTTCTGTGCCTCCATGAAAATCAGAAGGGAGAAACAGAAAGACCACTGGGCCATTCATTTACTACTCTAATCCTGGTCAATGTAATATCTGGTTAAAATGTGTGCTCAAGTGTTCTTGCCACAGCTCTAGCAAGAAGAGAGAGTAAAAATACATGGCACACAGTGGTCGGTGGAGGCGAATTATAATGCGTACCACAAGTTCATCATTAACAAGCTGGACCTTCTAATTCCGATAAAAAAGACAAGAGTTAGGATTAAACCATCTGCGCCTTGGTACGATGATGATTTGCGACTGTCAAGACAGCTCTGCAGGCGGGCCGAAAGAAAGTGGAGGAAGGGATTCCTCGACAGCGACAAGATAATTGAATTGTTATAGTCATTATTTTAATCATTGGCCGCCCTGTAATACTTGTGCACCTTCACAGTGTGTTTTAAATAGATATTTGGCTCCTACCCGACCCATTAGAACGGGGGGAACTGGGCACTCAAATTCGTCCACGAGCACCAGCCGCCATCTTAGGGCTGGCTCGGGACGCGTTCTAGCTCTTCTACACTTCCGGGAGAGAGCTATATAGTCCTCGCTCACCCAGGATGCGCAGCGGTCGTGCGCAGCGGGCGCGCGCCGAAGACGCGCCTAAGACAAGCCCGTCTGCGCCCGTCCGTGCCAGATCCGGGCCCAGGGCCACCCCCCCTGGTCCGGCCACCACTCACGAAGCCACAGCTACCCTATGCTATACCTCCGCACAGCTGAAACAGTGGAAAACAGGTGTGGGTAGGTCTTGTAAATTACTATTGTCATGTAAACATTTGCCTACTGCACCCATATCTTGTGTAGGTTGCGCTTTTTCTTTGCCATGCCCACGGCTGCCGACAAACATCATACCCTATTCCCAGGAAACCCTCAGCGCCTCCCCAGTTGTCGACCAATATGTAAAAGCAGCGCTACTCAATGTACGCTCGCTCCCCCAACATAGTCTAGTAATAAGGGAGACCATTATTAATCAAGAACTGGACATACTCTTTATTACCGAGTCTTGGGGAGATGATGCTTCCGGTCCGGATTTTGTAATGGCTACCCCACAAGGTTATTGTGTATCCAGACAAGATAGGACCTCAGGGCGAGGTGGAGGCTTAGCCATTATATATAGGGACACCTATCGGACCAAATGTGACCCTGTTCACAGCACTAATTGCGAAGCTGTTGCATTTACTATTAATCTTACCCAGAAACAAGCTTTTAAAGGGACACTTGTGTACAGACCTCCAGGAACACGTACTAAATTTTTGGCAGCTCTTACAGAAATCACGGAATCGGTAATAGATTCACCATACTATACGATTCTTGGGGATTTTAATTTCCCGCTTGAAAACATGGATAATCAAGACACAGTCCAACTCATCGCTGATATGCAGGCAATAGGATTGCAGCAGCTAGTGAGGGGCCCTACGCATAATGCTGGCCACACACTGGATGGTGTATTTACCAACGACCCCAAAATTGAGACATCAGTATTATTTCCTTTGATATGGACTGATCATCAAGCTATAACCTTTAGGATTAAACAGTTACCACTCAAACTTTCTCAGAATAAAGTCCGTCCGCTAGTGGGGGCACGGAGGTGGAATAAGGCAGATATGCCGTATAATCTCCTGATGTCATCTATTCCAGAAAACACAGGTGATACTGAGACCATGTCCGCAAATTTTCAGGATTGGATCTTAAAGGCAGCCAACCAAGTTGCACCTGAAAAATATTATCGCCCCAATAGAGCTACGCCATCTGCCCAATGGTACACAGAAGAACTGCGTCTCCAACGCCAATACTGTAGAAACCTTGAAAGGCGCTGGAGAAAAAATTACAGTCCCTCTGCCAAGCAAGAGTATAAGAGCGCTCTAGCTATTTATAAAAAAGCCATTAACACGCAAAAAAATCTTTTTTATACTGGACAAATTGAACAAGCACATAATTCATCTAGGATGCTTTTTCAAGTCGTGAATTCTCTCTCTAGTCCAAAGGGACCCATAATTGACAACTCGCAGGAACTATGTGACTCATTAGCCACATTTTTTAAAACCAAGATAACGGATATTTATTCTACTTTTTCCAAGGAACAGTTAGGAAAAACTGATGTTACATCCATCATTCATCCAACACCCAGCAACTCCTTTTTTGATCAATTTCAGCCAGCTACTGAAGATCAGATCAGCTCGCTCATCTGTAAGATCAAATCAGGTTCTCCACTTGACCCTTGCCCTCCTACAACAATGAATAAATTACAGAATGTTATCACACAGCCGCTAACTGAAATATGTAACACCATATTTAAATCCGGTGCGTACCCAGAGAGCTGGAAGAAGGCCATTGTTAAACCTTTAATTAAAAAACCTTCCTTGGACCCCACTATTTCGTCCAACTACAGGCCTATTGCTTGCCTCCCTTTTACGTCTAAAATCATAGAGGCCATTATGAATAAACCGCTCTCAGAGTTTATTGAACATCACAAACTCTTAGATGACACTCAGTTCGGGTTCCGGAGGGAACACGGAACTGAGACAGCACTAATAAAAGCCTCAGACGAAATCAGAGAGATTATGGACTTAGGAGGAGCTGCAGTTCTCATTTTATTGGACCTATCGGCGGCCTTTGACACGGTCGACCATACCATCTTGGTCGACCGTGTCGCAACCTTTGGGATCAATCATTTGGCCAAAGACCTTATAGCCTCCTTTTTATCCAACCGCAGACAGGCAGTAAAGCTGGGCAATTACTATTCACCCACTACTGAATTACCTTGTGGGGTCCCTCAAGGATCCTCGCTAAGTCCCACACTTTTTAACATTTATGTTTCGGACTTGGCGAGGGTCATTAAATCTTATGGGATGCGCTTAACTACCTACGCTGACGATACCCAGCTCGTGCTAGCGGTATACAAGAATGGCCCTGTGGTAGCAGCTGGGTTTCAGGAGGGTTTACTGGGTGTACAATCATGGATGCACAGTAACTACCTGAAACTTAATGCTGAGAAAACCGAGGTTATGACCTTTGGCACAATCCATCCAGAATGGTCTCACATATGGTGGCCTAGTCAGATGGGCCCGCCTCCGATACCAGCAACTAAGGTCAGAAATCTGGGGGTGACTTTTGATAACAAGTTATCTTTTGGATGCCATGTTAACAAGGTCGTTTCGGCTACTTTCTTTGTACTGAAGAAAATAAAAAAACTCTTGCCGTACCTACCAGTCTCTGCAGGAAAAACGCTAGTTACCACACTAGCTTTTTCAAAATTAGATTATGGAAATGCTCTCTTCCTTGGCACACACAAATATATCTTAAACAAGCTTCAGTCCGTCCAAAACATGGCAGCACGGATCCTGCTTAACATCCCTAGGCGACATTCCACTTCTGCAGCCATACGCCATCTTCATTGGCTAAGGGTTGAGAGCAGGATCAAATTTAAGGCCCTTTGTATAGCCTATAAGGCCATTCATCAAATAGGACCTAAGTTTTTAAAAGAGGCTTTTCAGGTGTACATCCCAAAAAAAAAATCTAAGATCAGCAGCTAGCCATCTTTTGACTGTCCCCCGCACAAGAACGGCCACCTGGGGTGACAGGAGATTTTTGGTAACAACGCCTGTGCTCTGGAACTTACTTCCTTTGCACATTAAAACCGCATCCACCCTTATTAACTTTCGCAAATTATTGAAGACCTGGCTTTTTAATCAATGAGAATGGGGTCTGATCTGTGCTGTAATCTGGAGTATCTCGCTGCGCCTAGACACCTTAGGGTATTAGTTGCGCACAAAAAATCTCATAAATAAATAAATAAATAAATAAATAAGATGGCGTTAAGATCTGCACAGAGCGGGTACAAGCAGCTCATTATGGAGCGCAAAGCTAGCTTTTATGCTGACTCCATAGTGCAAGCCCCAAATGGGGCTAAGGAATTGTTTAAAATCGTCAAATCCATATCGACCCCGCGCTACCTAGAGAATAAAGTTGTACCTTCAAAAAGGCTGTGTGATGAGATTGCCACTTATTTTAAGGATAAGGTGACAAATATAACCGATCTCTTTAGGGGCACTGATACAGTAGACGAAGATCCTGAGAGGGAGATGACCAATGAGAGATTGGGTAGTCTCTGCTCTTTGACCACTCTTCCGCTCTTTACGGAAGCGTCGTTTGTTACTACGGCACATAGTATCTGTTCTGGCTCTCCCCTTGACCCCCTGCCCCAGAGGGCTTGGAAGCTATATGGCCACCTGACCTTCCCCTGGCTGTGTCAGATCTGCAATCAGTCGTTGGAAGAGTGTCTAGTTCCAGAGAGCTGGAAAGAGGCAGTAGTCTCTCACCTCATCAAAAAACCAACTCTGGATCCAACCGTTCCTGCTAGTTTCCGGCCTATCTCTCTACTTCCTTTTCCTATCAAAATCTTAGAGAAGTCTGTGAGCAGGTCCCTTTCGGACTATTTAGAGGTAAACCTTCTGCTGGACAAGGATCAGTTTGGCTTCCGCCCCTGTCACAGAACAGAGTCAGCATTAGTCACCATGCTGGACTCGATGCGCGTGCGGGTTGACACCGGGAACACCGCTGTTCTGTTGCTCCTGGATTTGTCAGCCGCATTCGATACCGTGAGTCATAAAATCCTGCTGGGGCGGCTGAAGGAGTTTGGAGTGGGAGGCCAGGCATTACAGTGGCTCCGCTCTTATCTAGCAGGGAGACACCAAATGGTGACTCTGGGCTCCTTCTCCTCAGATAATACCCCTGTAGACTTTGGAGTTCCACAAGGTTCAAGTATCAGCCCCATTCTGTTCAACATATATCTGCCGCCGTTATTCTCAATCATCAAGGCGTTCGGGGTGGAGCTGATCAACTACACAGATGACACACAACTGGCCTTCTCCCTGGAAGGTAAACAGGCAGTTCCCCTGGAGCAGTTTCAAAGCTGCATAAGGCAGACCACTGACTGGCTACAGAGAAACTGTCTGCAGTTCAATGGAGATAAAACCGAGCTGCTGTGCTACGCGCCGATAAGGCGGATTCAACATCTACCAGTGGACATGAGGCTTGCTCCAGACGCGACCCCACTGGTCCCAGTTAGCACAGTACGGAATCTCGGGGTTCTATTCGATAGCAATCTCCAGCTGGACTCGCAGGCGAATAAAACATCTAGCACTTGCTTTGGACTATTGCGGCTCCTACGCCGTATTCTTCCATTGCTGCCCGCGGACTCTCGTAGTACGGTCGTTAGGAGTACGGTGCTAAGCAGATTGGATTACTGCAACTCGCTGTTCCTAGGAGCCCCCCCATACATTCTGCAGGGGCTACAAAGAGTTCAGTCAGCTGCAGCGAAGTTGGGATTAAACCGTAAGTTCGACTCTTCCTTTACTCAGGCACTACGAGAATTACATTGGTTGCCTGTTAGAGAAAGGGTCTTCTTCAAGTCCCTCTGCTTGGTTCACAAAGCAATCCATGGGATGGGTCCGGTTCCCCTCCAGGAAAGATTCCTAAGGTACTCCCCCGTGAGGCAACTGCGATCCTCCAACGCCAGCTTGCTGGCACAGCCCAGGTTTAAACGGGCAAGGCTGGGCGGGAGGGCCTTCAGTGTGGTTGGAGCTCGAATCTGGAACGAGCTCCCACATGAGCTTAGACAGACGCAGCCGTTGATGGAATTCAGGAGGAGCCTTAAGACCTGGCTCTTTCCAGCAGCATGATGTCCCCTGATCTGCCCCCCTCAGTATTAAAAGATCCCGTTTTGTCTGAGCGCCTGGATACCCGTAGGGTCACAGTCTTTTTGCGCTTTATAAATATTTATACAATACAATACAATACTTGAAGGCAACATGTCTATCTGTTTAGGAAGGGTGGAGAGGCATTGAAAGGCAGGGGGCTTCTACAGAGGAACAAACCAAACCTGGACCATGATCCTGTAAGGAAGGTAGGTTGTCACAACAGACTTATTTCCGACAATCTGCAGAGACAAAACTTGCAGGCCGGCAGCTACGTTCGAAGAGACACTAGCCTGCATAACATTTTCTGAGATAACAGTGAATGGGTCTTGTTTGAACAACTTGAAAAAGATAATTAGGGTGCAGGCCAGAGTTTAATTTGCAAAAGAATGAGTGCCAGTACTGAAAGCTCTGTTCAGAACAGAAGCCCGCAACCAGTGCTTCTAAATGTTAGTGCACAGAATGTGTATCAGGTGAGATGGCGCGGAATGAATAGGCCAAATTAAGAGAGTAAAAGGCCACTTTATTAGGTGGGGCCGCAGCTGAACTTGGTCAAACAATACATGAACATCAAATAACCCCCACCTCACTTAACACTAATTCAACCTCACATCTCTCACCCTTAGTCCTACCCCAACCTATTCAAACTCACAACAAAATTCCCCAGAAGTCAGCACGCTCCCCTTTTCATCCCCTTAGCTGTCCTTTCACACCAGACGCCACCTCACTCTCCTGTCCTCCTTCCGCCAACATCCCCCCAGCCCCAACATCTTCTGGTCTATTGCATGAGCCCTCCGCTTGTCTGCCATCTGTCCTAAAGCGGCAACTAAAATTCTGTGAATATCTGTGAAATATGGGAGACTGGGGGCGGGGGGGGGGGGAAGGCATCATCACATCCTGCAGGGTCCAATTTTCATTAAACCACTGAGCTGCGTGCGCAATATCACTATAGCAAGCTTAGACGGATATTAAACCGTAATTAAAACAAAAATATAGCTTAATTATAGTCGCTTACCAACAAAACAATCGCAGACAGCCAAATTAAGAAGGAAATAACAGCTATGGTTTCTCAGTCGTTTGTCCACCACAAAAGCCACAATGACGAGAGAGTTTCCCAGCGTCGCCGTAAGGCTCAAGACGATCCCCAGGACAGTGATGACGACACCATGAATACTTTGACCATAATTTTGAATTTCCAGAGACTGGTTCCTATTTGCCGTGACTATTAGAGAAGCGTTAACTAGGAAACGGAAGCGCGTATTGTTGTACATTCTAATCGCACTTGGGAAGACCCTGACGTTGAACAAGCATCGTTTCTCCTAACAAGATGTGCTGCGTGTAACAGCTTTCATTTCTTGATGGTCATTATATAGGCAAGCAGACACGTGAAGTGAACAATTACGTATACCCTTTGGATTTGTTCAGAAACTGCGTGCACTGCTGGGATTCTCTTAGCTCGGAAAAAAAGGCATTTTGTAAGATTGTTTTTCCCCCATGTGCCAAAGCCTTAAAATACATCACTAAATGAAAGCTGTTATTTCACCAATGCATAAGAGACCAGAATGTTCTAATGAACCAATTTTTTCTTTGCAATTTACTTAATTAAAAGACACTCTTGCATAGGCCTGGGTGATCACTCCTGTCAAATTTTAAAGAGGCCAGAAGGGTGCTTTTTTAAAAAACCGAACTGTAGGAAAACGCATGACTTGCTCGGCCATTTAAATCCGTAAAAATGTAAACTATATTATTTTCCACTCTTTTTAAGACATTTTTCTGGGCTGAAGCATCCAAAGACAGGCACTCCGACAACTTGAGGTTAGGCTAGCCAGGATCAGTCAGGAAAGATGTGTTGCCTGAACATCCAATCTTCGGGAGCCGGAGGTCCTCTGTGTTTTAGTGCTATCTTTTGATATAGAATTGTTCACGTGAGAGAAAATGTTCTGCTTGAACCATACAAGTGTGTTTTGCATGCTTTGAGGTAGTGGCCCGTTGTAGGGGTCTGGATAGCTTTTGAAATTGGTGTTGTTTAATTTACAGGATATGGAACGTGATGTACGAAGATCTGGTTGCAAAGCCTGCGATTCAATAAATCAACAGGGATGGGACCACTAAATGACTTAATCTTGTACATCTTGACGCTTTGTCATCTCCAAGCAGCCTCAGACCAACTTTAACACGTGGGAAGGTCTCCAACTCGTCGCCAAAATATATGTAGCAATGTAGTCCACGCTGATAGATGTACTTTTAGTAGATTTATTCAAGTAGTTAACATGTAGAGTAAATCCAGTACAGCAGTCCCACCAGGAGCAGCCTGCTAGCTGCTCAGCCCTTCCACCACCTGTCACCAGTCATACCCAGTCACTCAAGCATTCCACTCATGGCCCACACACCAACATTCCACACTGGCTGAGCAGCTCAGAACAAGATAACATAGTATATGACAACAAAACATGAGAATACTACACTTTTTAATAAATGTACTAAACCAGTCGCATAGCAATGACGCCAAGGGCCCTGGAGCAAGCAGGAAAAATGGCCCCATGACTGCTGAGGGGGTAGTAAAAGTCAGCAATTATCAGGGATCAATGGGCCCATCAGGGCTTTGGCCCTCAGTGCCAATGCACCTGCTGCACCAATGGAAGTTAAGCCCCTGTACTAAACTAACCCTGGGCGTAGTTTGCGTAGTAGCGCTACGTGTAGCTACGCAAAGTGCACTTTGCACTATGCACGCTATGCATAGCTACGCAAACTGTGTAGTGCGGTAGGGAAATGCTGTTCGCAATGATTGCACAGTGCCGGATGCTTGTCCGCACTGTGCAATCATTGCAAACGGCATCTTGCACAGTGCAAGTGGTCGTTTTCTCGAGCAGCAGCTTTCTCAACGCAAACTGGTATTTTCTGTTCACAAGCGTATGCGACCACTCGCAATGAGAAACCTGACCTCCCCGCGTTGAGAATCTCACTGGGAGGTTTATTTTCCACGCTCACGATCGGCAACTTGGTGTTGCCGATCGCGAACGAGGAAAAAGTCTTACCGGGATGTTGGTTTTTCTCTCTCTCGGTCGCCAACTTGACGTTGAGGACCGCGAGCAATCAAAAAATACCCGCTATGCGTTTTTGAAATTAGCATAGTGCGTAGTAGAGTGAACTACGCACGCTCAGCGAGCGTAGCGTAGTACTACGCCCAGGGTATACTAAACCCTCTTTTGTGATTAGCTAACTGTTTACAAAATCTCAAAATGAGCTTAGAAATGCATTACAAATCGTAATTTTGAAGGGGCATGTTTAGGACCTCACTTCCAAATTCTGATTTGCAATGCTATGTACCAATGATTTGCGCCTGCAGCTTCGGTTACAAACCCTTGATAGCTTACCACATTCTCAAAGGAGGTGGTAACCCACTTGCAAATGGGAAATGGGTCACAGTGGGACACTTTCCCTTTTGTGAATGTTAATAAAACGCTTGTTTGGGAGTGGGCAGTGGTGCAGTAGACCACTTCCACTTCTTAAACAAACTTTTTAAAATCATTGTACTCTATTTAAATCCGATCACAATCATGGAGATCTGCAGACCCAGCAGGCCACCATTCCTGGGGTGGCATTCAATCGGAATGAATTGCAATTTGTGACCTACCACATGCATTTTTTCAGTAGGTAGGTCAAACTGCAGCCCACTCTGAATGGTGAGTTTGCAAACCATCTTATTAGTTCAGAAATTTGTTCACAAAATCAGAATTGTTTACAAAAAAGTTGGTTTGCAATTTCTAACCACTTTTTGCAAATCAGTTCTTAGACAGTACATCTGACCCATAATGTTAGGATTATAAAGCATACTTGACTGAATAGGCAACCCAGAGCTCAACGCGCCGCTTCCATGAATTATATACTTGGAAGGACAGTAAAGATAATGGAGCTGGGACAAGATAACCTGGATGTGTGAATCTTATTCACCAATGTATAAAGAGAGACAAGGCTGATTTATGTATTTTAGTGTTTGAATGTTTTAAAATGTGAGCTTTAAATTGTGAGTTTTAATTAACTGTACAATAAAGATTACTCTTACTCTCTTACTCTTGACTGATTTGGACCAATACATGGCTTGAAAAAGCTATGGGCTCAATTTAGAGCTTGGAGGAGTGTGTACTCTGTTGCAGTGGTGACGGAGTACCGTCTCCACCAAACTCAAGCTTTGCCTACCCAATTTAGAGTCAGCCGGAGATTCCTTATGTGGATGGCGGAGACTACTCCAACTCCCCTGCTGACATAAACCTCCAATGAACCGACAGAGTAAGGGTATTTGGAGGTTTGGCCTTGTGTCCGACCACCTGATTTAGAGTGGGCGAACACATGGCTAGTTTTCACTGTATGTACATTCGACAATATCTCAGCAGGATATATTGGAATTATTTAAAATAGTATGTACAAGACATTACAAAGAGCAAAAACAGAAGAGAGGAGACTTTGGAGTTATTTTTTCAAAGCGCCAATTGGCGTCATATATTTAGAAGATCAAAGGCATTTCAAATAATGGTAGTAAGAGCACAACAGGGTATGAATACTCAGGAAACCCTAGTGAAGAAAGTGTACAAAGTGCTCGTGCTAGTGAAACAACGGCGCAAGTGACAACGTGAAAGAAACCAACAGCTGGCGGCGCAGAAGAGGCAATATATACAATAAAAGGTTCATATAACAATTTTCTTAATGGTATAATTGGTATTTTTCATTATTTTCGTGAACCAAGTGCGTACGCGCCAAAGAAATTGGGCTGGAGGATAGTGGTCGACGGCGTTTCGATCCTGTCAATTAAGGATCATCATCAGGACCTGGGTCGCCTATTTTGGGAGTGCTCTTGCGCACAACGAGAAGGCGCTGAAAAGAGAACGGGGACTTCAACTGTGAAGGAATGGCACAGTGACGGACGAGGGGAGAGGATTCTCAACCGCGAGGTTCCGGACGTGTGCAACCTTCGAGCAATAAGTCACTGATTGCTCGAAGGTTGCACACGTCCGTGGCTCCTCTCGTCCCCGCTGGATTTGTTCCGCTTCTGATTCATTCCTTGATCCACTGCCGATCCTCCAATTGACTTCGTGACCGCAGCTCCATTCCTGCTCCATTTTTTATCGGGCAGGTCACTGCTCCTCCCTCCGTCCGGACTCATGTACCGGTTGCCCTCCCTTTGAAGTTTCGTCTAATTAATCTAACGGAACCTCGTGATGATGATCCAGGATCGAAACGCCGTCGACCACTATCCTCCAGCCCAATTTCTTTGGCGCGTACGCACTTGGTTCATGAAAATAATGAAAAATACCAATTATACCATTAAGAAAATTGTTATATGAACCTTTTATTGTATATATTGCCTCTTCTGCGCCGCCAGCTGTTGGTTTCTTTCACGTTGTCACTTGCGCCGTTGTTTCACTAACACGAGCACTTTGTACACTTTCTTCACTAGGGTTGCCTGAGTATTCATACCCTGTTGTGCTCTTACTACCATTATTTGAAATGCCTTTGATCTTCTAAATATATGACGCCAATTGGCGCTTTGAAAAAATAACTCCAAAGTCTCCTCTCTTCTGTTTTTGCTCTTTGTAATGTCTTGTACATACTATTTTAAATAATTCCAATATATCCTGCTGAGATATTGTCGAATGTACACACTATTACCCAATCTCAGTTGGGTCTACGGGTATTACTCCTGTGCTTGTTCTAGTTTTCACTGTATGTCACTGCCAGGTTAAACCTGGTGGTAATGGGCAGTGAAAGCTGCAAAATGTCCCCTCCTCATCGGAGCACACTCTCATGGTGAGGGGAGCCTTGCTTTTTAAAAAAACAAAATCCCACTTTGAGTTTTTGTATTGGAAAATAAAAAAAACATTGTAAGTATGCCGTGTGGCTCCGCCATGTTAACAGAGCCACCCATCAAACTTACAATGCATTGATAGGAACCGCAGTGACAGAGGTCCCTGTCTGTGCTTGAAATGTCAGTTGGTTGGGGGAATATCTCAAAATTTGGTAGGCAGGGAATCCATTGGGCGACCCTGTCAAAGAAAGCCCTGTCTGCCAATATCAAAATCAGGCCCTAAGTCAATGCTCATCTGTTGAATAAAAAGAATAAAAACTGTGCACTGGAGTCTCAACAGCAGTTGCACCTTGGAGCCGCAAGCTCAGGTAGGTATGTTGGGCCACCGTTAACGCGGCCGGTCTCTCGGGGCCAGTACGCTGAGGGCAGTTGTGCTTGTAGGAGGGTTGCGCACAATGTTTTCCTCTGGGCCTGGTTGACTTCTATGGGCTGTTTGTTAGATTCCGTGGGGGCCGGGTTGCTTATCGGATTCTCTTGTCTAGGATGTTTTTACTTACATGGGGCTCCATTGGTGGTTGGAATGCATGGGTAATTCGTCTGGTACTCTGCCTCGGGTGCATAGAGCCTGGGCCTGGTTCTGGCATTGGATTGGTTGGTCTATATGGGTTGGGAGTGTTCCTCTGCCCATAGCTCGTCATGGATCGGAAACGATCAGAGAAGAGTAGGTACCTGGAGGAGGAGGTGCTCGTTGCTGGACCTGCCTCTGCTACTGCCTTATCTGAGGTGGAGAAGATGATTGAAGCCGTGGTGGCTAAAGCATTTCTGGCTAGGGAGTCCAAGGGGCCTAAAAGGCAGAAGTTGGATGCCCCTGCATTCTCTGATCCAGGGGAGGAGTCGGATGAGGAGGTGAAGGGTCGGTTTGTCCAAGGGGCAGATCTTCACAGTATCCTGCAACACGTGTGAGACAATTTGGGGTTCCCTGATCCCTCGGAGGGTGATGAGTCGGAGGACTTTTTCACCAATTAGCACAGGAGGGAGCCTGTGTACCTTCCTGTTCATAAGTCGGTGCGGAATGCCCTGGAGGGGGAATGGAAGGATATTGACAAACATACCTTTTCCCGGTTTCTGGCTAAGAGATATCCTTACTAGGGGTTCTCGCAGGAATTTGCTTCTGTGGTGAGGGTGGATTTACTGCTGGTGGGACTGGCGTCACAGAGCCTGGTGGTTTCCGAGGATTTTGTTCCTTCTGATCGTGGGGACAAGCAAGTTAAAAGGGTTTTGAAAAGGACCTTTGCGTCTTCCAACCTTGTGGTTCGTTCTGCCACTTACACTAACTATATGGTGCAGTGTCTTCTAAAGGACTGTCAGGGTATTTTGGAGTAGCTGTTACAGGAGGAAGATCCCTCTGAGTCTGAATATGTTGGAGCAGCAGTTGCGTTTCCTGGCTCACTTGTCCTTTGATTCCCTTAGTGCTGCTTAAGCCTTGGAAAGCTGAGGTAGCTCAGGAGGCTTCTCTCATGAAGATTCCTTTCACAGGCTCCAAAATGTTTGGGGAACCATTGGAGGCTTTGATAAAAAAGACAACAGAGCACAAAACGTTGTTGGCTCCATCCCGCTCATCACAGAAGGGAAAGTTTGCTAGTTCTAAGCGGGAATTTGGGCAAGCCTTTCAAATGAAGATGGCCGTCCAGCCCTTTCATGGTAGGGGACGTAGCTGGGGTGTCCCTTCCTTCCAGAAGTCCCGGGATCAGCAGGGTGCCTCCTGTGCTTTAGGTCCTTCCAAGACTATGAGAGGGGTTCAGAGGGGCCTCCGGTTGGGGGTCACGTCAGGTCTTTTTTTCCGGTATGGAAGGAGTTCTTCTGCGATCAATGGGTCCTACGGACTGTCAGACTGGGATGTCAGATCAAATTTGGGGAGCCAATGGGGGACATGTTCCATGCTACCCCTTTTCCCAGATCTCCGGTTAAGTGTCGGGCTCTTTTGGAGGGGTTCAGGACCAGGCTTTCAAAGGGGCCATGGTGAGGGTGCCTGTGAGTCAGAAGGGTCGGGAGGGTTACCTGATCCTGTTTCTGATCCAGAAACCACTTGGGGACTTCCGTCCTGTTTGGATCTGAAGGCTGTGAATTTGTACATCCCTCATTGTTCCTTCAAAATGGTGTCTCTACTGATGATTCTGCCCGTCATGTCTGTGGGGGATTAACTGGCTTCTATGGTTCTCAGGGACACCTATTTTCAAGTGCCGGTGCATGTGGCATCCCAGAGGTTTCTGCGGTTTTGTGTGGGTGTCGATCATTACCAGTTTCAGGTATTGCACTTTGGTCTCTCTGCCTCGCTTAGGGTGTTTACTAAGGTGTTAGCACCATTGGTTGGGTTATTGCATGCTCAGGGGATCCAGGTGTTTCCTTACTTGGATGACTGGTTGATCTCTTCCTCTTCTTTCCTAAAGGTTCAATCACATACCCAGGAGGTCTGCCGGCTCCTGCAGAAGTTCAGGTGAATCATGTTCTGGGACATTGGAGTCTGGGGTCTCAGGATTACGTACAGTTGATTCCGGAGAGTGTGGAGATTTCATGGGTATTGTCTTGGTGGCTGGAGGATCAGTACCTCTTACAGGACTCTCCCTTTGTGTCCAAGGAGCGGTTGGTGCTAACTACGGACGCCAGCAAGCTGGGTTGGGAGTCTGTGTTGGCCCAGGAGTCTTTTCAGGGGATTTGGTCAGTACTGGAAGCTGGGCCATCTTCAAAATGGAGGGAATTGAAGGCAGTTCAGTTGTCCTTGGCACATTCTCTTTCTTGGGTCCCACAGCGAGTTGTGCTGATGAGGACGGACAACACAGTGGTGGTGTGTTGTGTCAACCACCAGGGGAGTGTGAAGGTGGCTTCCCTCAACTTGTTAGCGCTGCAGATTTGCCAGTGGGCAAAGTTGAACTTGTTGTCTCTGAGGGCGTTGCATTTGCCGGGAGTTTTGAACTCAGAGGCAGATCGTTTGAGCAGGTTTTTTCCCTCCCTGTAGGACATTTGCTTGATGCCGGAGGTGTTTGGGGGCCTGATGGAGAAGTTTGGGGTCCCTGTGGTGGACCTGTTTGCTCCCCCTTGAGGGAGAGGTTTTGCTCTCTTGGTCATTCGGACTGGGTTTAGAGGGTGGATGCACTGCCCTTTCGGTGGGAGGGGGATTGATGTATGCCTTTCCTTTGATTGCCTTGATTCAGAGGGTCTTGCTGAAGGTTAAATTAGACAGGGCTTCTGTAAACCTGGTGGTGCCTGCCTGGAGCCGGAGACCTTGGTTCCCTCTGTTGTTGAGGTTGGTGGTGGGCCCTTGCTGGCCATTGCCAGTGGTTCCATGTCCCCTGTCATTTCCTCCTCTGTCCTAGGATTGAATCGTCCACTTGCATCTAGCCGGCTGGCTGTTGAGAGGATGACCCTAGTGGCTATGGGTTGTCCTGCTGATGTGGCTCAGTTAATCCAACAGTCCCGGCACCCTTCGACTCTTAAGTCCTGTGCTCGGCATTGGGCTTCTTTTCAGGATTGGTGTGCGGATCAGGGCTGGTTGGCTATGGGGGTGGATCCTGTGCGTGTCTTGGAATTCCTGAAGGATGGCTTTGACTTGGGTCTGGCTGTGTCCTCCTTGCGAGTTCAGTGGGCGGCCGTGCAGGCCCTTCGGAGTCTGGCCTATGAGCCTGTTGTTCCTTTGGTGTCCCGGTTGTTGTGGAGTTGTTTCCTCAAAAAGCGAGTGGTTAAGTCCTTTACGCCTGGTTGGGATCTTCCGTTGGTGCTGAGGATTTTACAGTCGGCTCCCTTTGAGACTCTGGGGGAGGTGTCTCTGAGTTTTCTGACGATCAAGGTGGTTTTCCTTGTTGCTATTACCTCGGCCCGGAGGGTTAGGGAGTTGGGTTCCTTGCTTTGTTCTGAGCCCTTTTTGATTTTTTTCTGGATCGGGTCTTTCTTCGGCATTATCCTTCCTTTGTTTACAAGGTCCTTTACTCGTTTCACTGCTCGGAGGATCTGGTACTGCCTGTGTTCTGTCCTGATCCTTGTTCGGAGGATGAGGTGCCACTGCACTGTTTGGATGTTCATCGGGCTCCTGGGGTGTACTTGGTTTCTACTAAACCTTTTTGTAAGGTGCATTCTCTTTTTGTGACCTTTGGCCTGGTGGTCCATGGTCTGAAGCCTTCTGGTGCGACTCTCAGTCAGTGGCTGAGGCGGGCAGTGGGGGCGTCGTATGAGGCTAGTGGGGTGCTGGTGCCTGGGTCGGTGCAAGGAAGATCGACTCAGGGTGTGGCTGCTTCCTGGGCTTGTTTTCAGGGGCCCTCTATGGCTGAGATCTGAAAGGCCGCTAATTAGAGTACTCCACACACCTTTATGTCCCATTACCATTTGGTGGTGGGTGGGACTGGGTCTGCTGGTTTTGGAGACGCTGTGTTGCGTTCTGTCCAGGTGGTGTGACTGTCTGCTTGTGCTAATAATGTCTGTTTACTGCTCTCTGGTGAAGCTTATTCTTGGTTTGGTAACTGTTCATGTGTTAATGACTGTGACGGGGAGGTCTGATGAGGAGGTAATGACTGGTTACTTACCGGTAATATTCATTACTCCGAATCGTAGACCTTCCCGTCACAATTCTGGTTACCATATCTCCCTCCCTGTTCGGCTTCTTGTGCTTGGTGGTACAGGATGTGCTGCAGTGGGTCAGAGGTTATGAGCCACAGAAAGAGGGAGTGGCCTTGAGTGTGGAAATGGGGCTAAGGGAGTTTTTGCTTGGAAGTTCTGTGGGAGGAGCTATTGCTCATGCGTTAATGACTGTGATAGGGAGGTCTACGACTCAGAGTAATGGATATTACTGGTAAGAAATCGGTCATTAACACTGCAAGGATCAGGGATGTTTGCTCTATGCTTACTATAGTAGGAATACCTGTCACAGTAGATTAATGTGATTAATGCAAAAATAACAATTGATGGACAAAATGCAGAACAATGTCATACATTCACTCCAGTACAGAGATCTGGGCCTAAATCCATTGTTTATTTGCTCACCATGCCATTCCAGTTTGGACCTAGCCATATGGAAATCAGTCTTGACCCTGCTTCCAATGGGAACAGTTCAGCCCGAACTGCCAGGCCAGGTCCTCCCTGGACTGGAAACAAGCATCCTAGGACCAGTTTCAGGCTTTCAGCCCTCATCAGCAGGATAACTTGACTCCAGTGGCATGGAGAGCAAAGGACCCACGTCTGGGCATACCCATGACAAATGCAAAAAGAGGAATTGTTGGACAGAATGCAGAACAATGTCATACATTCACACCAAGTACAGAGATCTGAGCCTAAATCCATTGATTCAACCCAGATTGTGACTGGGGGTGAGTGTCTGAAAAGTTTCAGCGCTCCGTCCATCATCTCCTTGTGTTTGCTTTGTTCACCCTAAGTTGGCAGGGTATGCCCAGACGTGGGTCTCTTGCTCACTTTGCCACTGGATTCAAGCTAGCCTGGCTGATGAAGGGTGTTACCCAGAAACTGGTCCCAGGATGCTTGTTTCCGGTTCAGGGAAGACCTGGCTTGGCAGTTTGGGTTGGACTGTTCCCATGAGGCACAGGGTCAAGACTGATTTGCATACAGCTGGGTCTGAACTGAGGTGGTGAAGTGAGCTAAAGAGCGATGATGTATTCAACACAGATTGTGACTGGGGTGAGTGTCTGAAAAGTTTCAGCGCTGCGTCCATCATCTCCTTGTGTTTTCTTTGTTCACCCTTAGTTGGCAGGGTATGCCCAGACGTGGGTTCCTTGCTCACTTTGCCACTGGATTCAAGCTAGCCTGGCTGATCAAGAGTGTTACCCAGAAACCAGTCCCAGAAGCTTGTTTCCTGTTCAGGGAAGACCTGGCTTGGCAGTTTGGACTGGACTGTTCCCATGAGGCACAGGGTCAAGACTGATCTGCATATAGCTGGGTCTGAACTGAGGTGGCGAAGTGAGCTAAAGAACGATGATGGATTCAACCCAGATTGTGACTAGGCGTGAGTGTCTGGTAAGTTTCAGTGCTACATACATCATCTCCTTGTGTTTGCTTTGTTTGACCTAAGTTGGTAGGGTATGTCCAGACGTGGGTCTCTTGCTCACTTTGCCACTGGATTTAAGCTTGCCTGGCTGATGGAGGGTGTTACCCAGAAACCGGTCCCAGAATGCTTGTTTCCGGTTCAGGGAAGACCTGGCTTGGCAGTTCGGACTGGACTGTTCCCATGAGGCAGAGGGTCAAGTCTGATTTGCATATAGCTGGGTCTGAACTGAGGTGGCGAAGTGAACTAAAGAGCGATGATAGATTCAACCCAGATTGTGACTGGGGGTGAGTGTCTGAAAAGTTTCAGCGCTCCGTCAACCATCTCCTTGTGTTTGATTAATGTGATGAAATAGAAGTTTGTTTTCTTGATCTACAAATGATACATTACCATTTTTTAGAGCAATCAGGTTTAAAACCAATTTTACAAGAATTAAAAGAAGACACCAGTAAGTCTGTTCAACTGACATAGAAAGGCAATGTGTAAAAATAGAATATCTGAAACACTGAAGATAGCAACAGTTTTGGTGCATCTATCACTGGATGATATCTAAGCAGACCACCACTAAATATTCAGACATTTTCTGCTGATGGAAAGTGACTTTATTCAACCCAGAATTATATTCTGTCTATAGGTTGCTTTTGTTTTTTGCATTTTCACTCATGTCTCACACACCCGGCTGACTGATCAGCAACTTGTGACTCCTCAAGCCATCGATCTATATTTTGTGGCATTATTTTGAGAATTAATTCAGTACGCCATACTTCAAGTTGCTTGCATCAGCTGCAGGACATATGCACTCTATGAATGTCTGCCTCAGCCTTCTGCCACTTTCCCTTAGCCCATGCTGCTTTCCATTAGCCTTTCCTTGGCTGCAGCAGAGAGACCGTCAGCGCATGTATGGGATTGTGGCTTGAGCAGCCTGCAATAACACGTCACAGGGGCAGAAGCCACTACAGGCATATGGCTGAGTTTTCCATTCCCACTTTGAGCATAGGACTGCATCAGGAGGTATGGGCATTGTCTCTGTCCCAACAGTGACTCCACTTTGGCTCTCTTTTTCACAGGCTGGGGTAAATTCTGCAAGTTTTTTGTCCTTGTCCCGGACTGTAACAAAGTGGGCAACGATAGAGTCTTTGGCTTCACCCTCTATCAGGCCATGACTGTGTGCCTGCCCTGTCATTTGCATAGCTGGCCGTCCCAATATCCTGGTCCAACAGGTCCTATGTGCTCTCCGAGCCCCCCTCCTCATGATGGCTTGTTCTATGAATATGCTGAGCCTCTCCATAGTTCAGGAGCAATACAGTCTCTCCACCTCCTAAGAGATTGTAATTGTAATTGTATTTATAAAGCGCTTACTACCCTTGATGAGGCGTTGAAGTGTTTTTTCTGCAAGTAGCACGCTACTCCGGAACCCAAAAAGGATAAGTGGTGAATTAGTATAGGGAAATTTAAAATTAATTTGAGCGGTGGACATGTTAGTCTGTTATTTGGATTGAAAAAGGATAGTGGTGGGAAAGAAGAGGGAAGGGTTTGCATTTATATTTATAAAGCGCTTGCTACATATGATGAGGTGTTGAAGCGCTTTTCGGCAGGTAGCACACTACTCTGGAACCCAAACAGGATTAGTGGGGAATTAGTATAGGGAAATATGAAATTAATTTGACTGGTGGACATTTTAGCCTGTTATTTGGATTGAAAAGGATAGTAGAGTGATAGAGGAGGTTTTCTTTTAGCTCATAGCAGTAGGAGGAGGCTTGGGATGAGTAAAGGGGAGGTGGAAAGGGGAAGAGTCAGAGGGAAGGTTTTAGAAAGGCTTGTTTGGGGGATCTGAATAGTTAAAGAGGTATGATATGATGCAAAGAGTGGTAGAGGAGCGAAGAGTCTAGAAAGGGTTATTTTGGGGATTTTAGTTGTAGAATGGGGTTTCGGATGAGTGAGAGAGTGGAGGTAGATGATAAATTGAGAGAGGAATAGTGTGAGAAATAGGTGAGTCTAGAAAGGGCTATTTTGGGGATCATAGTAGTAGAATGGGGTTTGGGATGAATGAGAGAGTGGAGGTAGGGGATATATTGAGAGAGGTATGGGGGAAATAGGGTAATGCAGTGGAAAGAGTAGTAGAATGAGGTTTGAGATGAGTCAGAGTGGAGGTAGAGGATATATTGTGAGAAGTATAGAGTTAGATATAGGTTAGTGCATTGGAGATGCTGAATTAGAAGCAAAGTAATAAATATAAAGATACATAACTCCATGGAAGGTATATATATGTAAGGAAGGTAATGTATGTAGATTTAAGTTGTATTTAATAAAGTCAGAGTTTCAAGCATGGCTGTATTCAATGTTAATTTGTTTTTATATATTATTTTTGTAATTCAGTAGTCAATCAATTGTAGATAAATAGTTCTGATGTGATCAAAAATGTATTTGTTTAGGCAGTCACATATATACATGTTAAACATAGAATAATATACCCAAATGTAATATGTATATTTGTTAAGCAGAACTAACGAATATCTATCTATTTAAAAACATATTTGTTATACACATTATACAAAGCAATACTCATATGTAGGTACACATCTGTAGTCTAAATAAATGGATATATACAGAAGGATATGCTGTATATTTATGTTTGCGCATGGTGGTTATGTGGGGGGAAGAGTCAACTCTTGAGTAGTTTTCTGAAGATAAGATTTAGATGCCTGTTGAGCTATACCCCAAAATCCACAGAAACCCACTTTGCAAAAAGAGGGTCAGTTTTCAGTGGGAAAATGTGCTATGCCCATGTTGCATTTTGGGTCACTTTCTGTTGCGGCCACTAGGCCTATACACACAAGTGAGGAACCATTTTCTTCGGAAAACATGTGGTAACATAGAATAGCAGCACACTGGTTATTAGCAACTGGATTTCACTGCATGTGTTCCTTCACATGTAAGCTAGTGTGTAAGAAAGAAAATATGTTGAAAAATATCCTCTAAATCATAAGCTAGTATGGGTACCCACAAATTCAGAGACGTACAAATAACCACTGCTCTTAAACTCTATATCTTGTGCCCATTTCAGAAATACATAGATTTCCTTGATACACATTTTTTATGCTATATATTTTACCATATGAATTGGTCTATACCAGTGTACGTTATTGCTCAGTTGCTAGCTCTGGGTACCATGGCTTCTTGTAGATCCTACAAACCTTATATAGCCTAGCAACGAGAAGGGTCTAGCCAACGTAATAATGATATACTGCTTTTGTAAATTGGCCATCATGACAAAAAGCTAACCAAAAGGTTGTCACGTATGGTCATTTGTACCTACTCATGTTCCATATTTCTTTATTTCAACACTCCTGTCTGGCAGGCTGGTTTTTGGTGTTCCCACAGCGGTGCCTCTAAAAATGGGTACCACAATGGGAACCTCAAAAACATTTCCTGCACGGCATGGACGTAAAATTCCAATGCCGTGCTGGAACTGGGACACATGCACACAGGAGTGGTTGGGAGTTTAGGGTGGCATGGGTAATTTTAGGGTTTAGGGGCAGGCAGGGGTATAGGGTGATAAGGCCAAACTTAGGGTATAGGGGTGGGTAGGGGTATAGGGCCGTAAGGGCATTTTGGAGGTTATGGATAGTGGTAAAGTGTGATAAGGATAATTGTAGGGATGGGTAGGTGTAAAGGGTCATAAGGATACTTTTAGGGTATGATTCATAAAGATAAACATACACTTTTGTTTATGATTATTTGCTATTCACAAAGGGATTTGCGAGTAGTAGATTCTCTGCACATAAATAGACTACTGAACATTACACCTGCTTATAACGTTACTTTAACCTTTGTTTTTTTTCAGTAAATTACAAGTTTTTTAACATAAAGTAATATTTTATTACCATACGTAAGGCTGTGCCCGGCAGTGGGGTTGGCTGTAGGGCCTGGCACATCCAATCCCGAAAGGCGGCCAAACCTCCCCCTACACCCTCCCCACCCAGCATTCAGCCTAAATATAATCACATTATGTATAAAGCAGATCTGCCATCTTTCTTCAAACATTACTAATCATTTTAATCAAATCGATTTTTTAACAATGACTTACAACATATTTAATAAAGTTTTCTTGAAGTACATGTCTGTGACTCTTTATTTTTAAACTGTTTTTCAGTGAATTTCTAGGGTGCTTATAATGTAAATAATATTTTATTACCATAAATTTCCGCCGCTGAGCGGTCTAGTTGCTCAGCGCCCCTCACTTTAAAACGGTGGTCATAGCAAGCGCGAGTCAGACGACACAGACTACGCGGCTTGGCTACTCGTAGAAGTGCGGTGGCTCTTCATTAATCGGACATAGTATTTCAGCTGCTATTACAAACTTTGTTTTAAATATTTTTAACAGTGCTATCTCCTACCTGTATTGCGTTATTTTGCACATTGCCTGTTCCTTCCCTGGTGTTAGTTTCAGCCCCAGGCTCCCCGGTCCGTCACGGCAAGTGCCGGTTGAACGGAGGGTGCAGAGGAGGCGAGAGCAGACACACTTCCGGGCTGGGGGCATTTCCGGCGCTGAGCGGTCTAGTTGCTCAACGCCCCTTGTCTATTTCAACTCAATGGCCCACCAAGCGCGCAGCGGATGTGCGCAGCGGGCACGCCGCCAGCATGCCGAAGGCACGCTAAAGGCAAGCCCGTCTGTGCCCGTTCGCGCCTCGACCGAGCCCAGGGCCACCACATATACTCAAATACCATCAGTCCCCAGGAACATAAGTTACACTAGTGGGGAATTGCTTCGGCTCAGACCCAAACCCCGCTGTCACACTTTAGCTGCAATTAAAGAAACCAAGCAATGCCCTAGATGTTTACTCACCTTCGATTATTCACACAGTAGAAGAGCAACACCGCTCTATAACCGCCCCATTAATCAAACTTAAAAAACGTTTAATGCCGGGTTAATCAACGCACGTTCCTTATTCAAACACAACACAGAAACGGCCACTCTAATAGAAATCTGTAATTCACGCTAAAGGATCGACAGAATGCGGTGGCCACCAATCTGAATCTCCAGCAATGACTGTCTGTGGTGCCCACAGGATCTTAATGCTACAGCGATGACCGTCTGTGATACCCAGCCTGCTCCTCCAGCCACAGTAACAACCATCTGTGTCGCTCTCCCTGCTCCTCGAGGCTCCCTCCATTGCGTACAGAACTCGTTGCACTGTTCTTTAGAAGGTAACTCTTTCAGCTGGACTATCCTGGTCCCTGTATTCTGACCGCACTCTATCGTGGTCAGCCTGAACTTGTGACTTTCACCCGATCTCATACAACCACATAATAGTGAGTCACACTTTTGCTTTTAGGCACTTTACTTACCCTAAACATTTTAACATGCATATTTCCGGTTCTATTGATTCAGTTTTTGTCATTTTGGTGTCAAATCATTCTGAAAAACTCACTCTTTTTTTCCAGATTGGTGTGAGTTTTTTCTTGTGTAATGTTGCCCTTTTAACACTGTTTGAAGTGCTGCAAAAATATATCACACATTGCCTCTAATTTAAACCTGACTGCTTAGTGCCAAGCTACCAGAGAGTTGAGCAAAGCTTAATTTGGGGTTTGATTGTCTTTCACCCCAACAAGAGTTGTGGTTGCTGCTTGGGAATGGACCCCCCCAACCAGTAACCCACTATACTGCATAACCATACCTAACTGTAACGTTACTTTACCTTTTGCTGTTTCAGTGGATTTCAGAGGTTATTTTAACATCAATCAATCAATCAGTTACATTTACAAAGCGCGCTACTCACCCGTAAGGGTCTCAAGGCGCTGGGGGGAGGGGGGGGTCAGTGCTCATAGAGCCAGGCCTTGAGCTGCCTTCTGAAGGAGAGGTGGTCCTGTATGGCGCGAAGGTGGCTGGGAAGGGAGTTCCAGGTCTTCGCTGCCAGAAAAGAGAAAGATCTTCCTCCGGCGGTGGCTTTGCGGATGCGGGGTACGGCTGCCAGGGCTTGTCCGGTCGAGCGTAGGGTGCGCGGAGGAGTGTAGAAGGAGACGCGGTGGTTGATGAGTTTTGGTCCGAGGTTGTGCAGGGCTTTGTGTGCGTGGGTGAGGAGTCTGAAGGTGATCCTCTTGTTGACTGGGAGCCAGTGAAGTTTCTTCAGGTGTCCGGAGCTGTGGTGGTGGCGGGGTATGTTCAGGATGAGTCGTGCGGCAGCGTTCTGGATTCGTTGCAGTTTCCTCTGCAGCTTGATGGTGATGCCGGCGTACAGAGTGTTCCCATAGTCCAAGCGACTGGTGACGAGGGCTTGGGTGACAGTCTTCCTGGTGTCGGTGGGGATCCAGCGGAAGATCTTGCGGAGCATGCGGAGGGTGTTGAAGCATGCCGAGGTCACCGAGTTGACCTGTCTGGTCATGGAGAGGGATGAGTCCAGGATGAAGCCGAGGTTGCGTGTGTGGTCGGTGGTTTGGGGAGTGCTGCCCAGGGTGGGAGGCCACCAGGAGTCGTCCCAGGTGGAGCTTGTAGGGCTGAGTATGAGGACCTCCGTCTTCTCTGTGTTCAGTTTAAGCCGGCTGTCTGTCATCCAGTTCGCTACTTCCTTCATGCCTTCGTGTAGTCTGGTTCTAGCTGAGGTGGGGTTGTTGGTGAGGGATAAGATGAGCTGGGTGTCGTCGGCGTAGGATATGAGGTCGAGTCCGTGTTTTCGTGCGATGTTCGCCAGGGGGGTCATGTAGATGTTGAAGAGGGTGGGGCTGAGGGAGGATCCTTGGGGGACGCCGCAGATGATCTCTGTGGCTGTGGATCTGAAGGGGGGGAGGCGGACTCTCTGGGTTCTTCCGGAGAGGAAGGAGATGATCCATTCTAGGGCCTTGCCTCTGATGCCGGCGTTGCTGAGGCGACGTATCAGGGTATGGTGGCATACCGTGTCGAAGGCTGCAGAGAGGTCCAGGAGTATGAGGGCCACGGTTTCTCCTTTGTCGGTAAGGGATCTGATGTCGTCCGTGGCTGCGATGAGGGCAGTCTCGGTGCTGTGGTTAGCTCTGAAGCCGAACTGTGAGGGGTCGAGTGAGTCGTTGATTTCCAGGGCGGTGGTGAGTTGAGCGTTGACGATTTTCTCAATCACTTTGGTTGGGAACGGTAGGAGCGAGATGGTACGGAAGTTTTTGAGTTTGGTTGGGTCTGCTGTTGGTTTCTTTAGGAGGGCGTTGAGTTCGGCATGTTTCCATTTCTCCGGGAAGGTGGCGGTGGTGAAAGACGCGTTGATGATGTCTCGGGGGTTGGGGATGCGATGATGTTGTCGGCTTTGTTGAAGATGTGGTGCAGGCAGGGGTCGGATGGTGATCCTGAGTGGATGGAGTTCATGATGCGGGTGGTTTCCTCGGTGGTGGTTGGGTTCTAGGTGAGGATGGTGGTGTTGTCGGTGGCGGGTTCCAGTGGTGGGTTCGTGTTGGTTGTGGTGAAGCTGTTGTAGATGTCGGTGATCTTGTGGTGGAAGAAGGCTGCGAGGGAGTCGCAGAGGTCCTGTGAGGGAGTGATGGAGTTGTTTTCTGCGTCGGGGTTGGAGAGTTCTTTGACGATGCCAAATAGTTTCTTGCTGTTGTGGGCGTTGTTGTCTAGTCTGTTCTGGAAGGCTGATTTTCGTGCGGCGCGGAGGCGTTGGTGGTGTTGGCGGGTGGCGTTCTTGAGAGCAGACATGTTCTCCTCGGTCTGGTTGAGGCGCCAAGTCTTTTCGAGGGTGCGGCATTCTTTTTTGGAGTCTTTGAGGTCGGGGGTGAACCAGGAGTTTTTCTTGTGGTTGTTGGTGTTTGCTTGGGTCTTCAGGGGGGCCAGGAGGTTGGCGCAGTCGGAGATCCAGCTCGTGAGGTTGTTGGTGGCTTCGTTGGGGTCTGTGGTGCTGGTGGGTTGCTTCTGAGAGAGGGTCGATGTGAGTTGTTCCGTGGTGATTCGATTCCACTGTCTTCTTGGTGGTTGCCGGGTGTGGTGGTGCACGGTGGTCTTCTTGAAGCTGAAGTGGACACAGCTGTGGTCCGACCAGGCGAGTTCGGTGGTGTGGCTGAAAGAGATGTGTTTGCTGGAGGAGAAGATGGGGTCGAGCGTGTGTCCGGCGTAGTGGGTGGGGGTGTTGACTAGCTGTTTCAGTCCCAGGTTGGCAAGGTTGTCCAGTAAGGCGGTGGTGTTGTTGTCGGTGTGGTTCTCCAGGTGGAAGTTGAGGTCCCCTAGGAGGATGTAGTCGGTGGACGGGAGTGCGTGTGGGCTGACGAAGTCTGCGATGTCTTCGCTGAACTTAGTGCGTGGTCCTGGTGGTCTGGACCAATGGGATTACGCTTGAGGAGCGCAAAAACGGCGGGAAAAGCGGGAGGCGGGCGGCGGGAAAAACGAGGAAAAAACGGCTTTGGGAAGGTGGCGAGAGAACAGGGGAAGAAGCGATGCGGACGACGAGAAAGGTGGGAAAAGGACGAGAAAAAGGCGGAGAAAAACAAGCACAACGAGCAGGGGCACCGGGCGCACAGGGGGGGCCACGCACTCGGGCATACAGAAAAAAGGTGGAATTACATTCAACCAGGCAGTCTCTTAGGCAGGCACTCGAGGGTACAAAATAGAAGGAGGGAACCGGGCACTCTGGGGCCACGCACTCGGGGAACAAGGAGAGAAGTGGGAGCGGCAGTCACGGGGGCACACAGGCAGAACTAGGCAACACCGAGGCAGGCAAGCACTGGTGGCACTGCGGAGGCGGGGGAGCGGCCTACCCTAAGGTCAAGGGTCGCTACCTCTGCATCGCAGCGGCCGCCATATATGGGGTAGCCGGGGAGGGGGGGTCAGCTGGGAGGCGGAGGCGGGAGGGTAGGTGGGCCAATGGGATTACGCTTGAGGAGCGCAAAAATGGCGGGAAAAGCGGGAGGCGGGCGGCGGGAAAAACGAGGAAAAACCGGCATAAGGGTGCACATTTTAATAAGCCAGACATAATATTTTTATCACAGGGTTAGAGCATGAAAATATAAAAGGCAGGCCTATCGGCTTTATGAGGGGTAGGCCGATTAACATATATAAAGCAAACCGATTGGTTTTGTCAAAAAGTCACCACAATAATTCATCACTTATCTATCAAATAAAACATTAATTAATAATGCACACATGGCAATGTTTACTAATAGTTACATAGGTATTCAAAATGAAACATTTTTATTTAAAGCAACTATAAATTTGGGTTTGCATTTTTTAGCACTCATCAGGCAACAAAATGCAACCACATGGGAGCACTGCATTCCAGCTTAAGAGACTTAGAGACTCATGCAACCACTCACAGACTCACTCAGACACTTATGCATGCACTCACAGACCCATTCAGACACACATGCACCCACTCGCAGACCCAGTCAGAGACTCATGCACCCACTCACAGACCTACTCAGAGACTCAAACACCTACTCACAGACCTACTCAGATACTCATGCCTCCACTCACAGACCCACTCAGAGTCTTATACACCCACTCACATAGCCACTAATGCACCCACTCACAAACCTACTCAGAAACTCATGTACCCTGTCACAGATCCAGTCAGACTAACACACTGACTCACAGATACACTGAGAGACTCATGCATCCACTCACAGACCTACTCAGATACTCACACACCCACTCAGAGACTCATGCATCCACTCATAGACCTACTCAGACACTGATGCAGTGCGTCTGAGACCCACTTAGACACTCTTGGCCCACTCAAACATTGACTCAGGAACTGATATATGTACTCACAGACCTACTTAAACCTATGCATCCACTTATGCGCACACTTACACACTGACAAACTTACAAACTCTTTTTTATAATATATATATATATACATATATATTATCGCTTCTCGTCTCCTCTCAGTCCCAGAAAAGACACAGAACTCGCGGAGGAGAGTCCTTAGATTTTATTTAGTCTCTCAACGCACCAGACGCGAGGAAGGCGACTGCCGAAATGCGTCTGGTGCGTTGAGAGTCTAAATAAAATCTAAGGACTCTCCCCCGCGAGTGCTGTGTCTTTTCTGAGACTAAGAGGAGGCGAGGAGCGATAATAATATTGGCGGGAGCACCCCCCGCCTTAACAGCACCCATTCGAGAGTGTGTGAGCATGGTGCAAATGAAGCAGCGATAAAAAAAAAAATATGTATATATATAATTTTTTTTAATTGATCTTTCATCTGCTGGCCTGTTTTTTTTAATTTTTTTTATTGTTTTTGTTATGAACAAAACAGCAAGACACTTGAGTAGGCATTTTGCTCGTATCTTTTGACAATACAGCACCCAAATATACAATCCATAAGTAAGCACCGTATCTGCACTGTGTTACATAGCCGGCATCAACATTTCCCACTGCCGCCCCGAGATCTACTTCATCAGTCTGAATCAGAGGTGTCATCATGTGGCATCGGTGGCGGGACACATATTCCTCCCCTGAATTTGTTCCATGCCCCCCATACCTTGTCCCACTTGCGGGGGCAACCCCGCCTGAGAAACGCTGAGCGCTCAGAAAACATGGCTGCGTCCATATCCCTCCCCCATGCGGTCAGTGAAGGCACCCCCACCGCCCCCCATTTTTGGGCTATGTTCCTTTTAGCTGTCATTATTCCCAGCGTTGCCCAGCTCTGAGTCTGACGACTGAGGTCGTTAGGCTCCCACACATTCAGTAAGCAGCGCCGGGGCTCCGGCACCAACGATACCCCGCACGCCTGCGACATTGTCCGCATCACTCGCCTCCAGAAATCTTGGATTACGGGGCAATCCCAAATTGTATGATAAAAGGTTCCTTCCTCCCCACAACCACGCAGGCAGAAGGGGTGTAGTGCTCTGCCCATTTTGTGTAACAAATGTCTGGTATAGTACGAATGGTGCAAAATTCGGAGCTGCACCAGCCGCAGCCTTGAAGGTATACCCGCCTCGTGCGGCGAGGCCAACACCTCGCGCCATTCCGGATCATCAAATTCGCCGATCTCATCGGCCCACTTCTCCCGCAAGGGCCCCATGAGGTCCGGCAGGTTATTGATAAGCTTGCGGTACGTGAAGGACGTGGCCTTCTTAGGCATGTATTCCGTCAGTAATCTGTCTTCCAACGGGGATGCCTCCGGAACCTCCCCGCCGGGAGCTAGCTTTGCGATCAGGGCATGTTTAATCTGAATGTACCGGAACCATTCCGAGGAAGCCAGCTCATATTGCTGCTGTAAGCGTGCGAACAGGACGACTGCCCCCTTTTGCCACATATCGCCTATCACCGAAATTCCAATGTTGTGCCAACCATCGAAGCCTTTGCTATCCCTCAACCGTCCCAACTGCTTTGCATCCCAGAGAGGTGTGAGTTGTGTCAAAACCCCCGCCACCCCAATTTGGCCTGGGCCGCATGCCATATGGACACAGTCTGTCTCAGGGGGCCGATCAACTTCGGGGCCAGTCTACCATCGTATAAAGGCGACAGTATACCCCTCTCGCCCAATATATCTCTGTCCGCCTTAAATGCCGGGTCAGACTGTGGCGCGTGGAGCCATTGATTAATTACCTTCAGCTGCGCCACCCAATAGTAGAGTTGGATATCAGGGAGCGCAATTCCCCCATCATACCACCCACAAACTAATTTAGATTGCGCAATTCGTGCCGGCCCGTTGCCCCATAGAAGGCTAGAGACTTGCACCGCTATCGCACGGAAGTAGGCCAGGGGGCCCAGATACGGCGTGTTCTCCAGCACATATAAGAACCGTGGCAAAGCCATCATTTTGAAGAGTGCCGCTCTCCCCAACAGGGTCAGTGGCAGCGCTCCCCAGTGATGCACATCCTGCTTGAGGCGGTCCATTGGGGGGCACAGATTTCCCTGGAAAAACTCTGTCTGATCCAACGTGATGTGTACACCTAAACATTTGAAAGATCCTTCTGCCACGCGGAGCGGACAGCCCGCCGGCAGCTGCGGGGGAGGGCCATTCAGTACGAACAGGACCGACTTTGACCAGTTAATCGTATAGCCGGACGCTCTGCCAAAGACCTCACAGATGTTAAGTAGTGCTAGTATAGAACGTCTAAGGGAGGACAGATACAGCAACACGTCATCCGTGTACAGGGAGATGCGGTCCTCCCAGCCGTCAGACCACTTGAGGCCCCGTATCATGGGCTCACAGCGTATCCAAGCCGCAAGTGGCTCAAGCGCCATGGCAAAGAGCAGTGGCGACAAAGGACAGCCCTGGCGTGTGCCACGCGTCAAGGGGAAGTCCTCTGACATATGTCCATTGGCCGTGACATGGCCACTGGATTAGTGTATAGGAGTCGGACCCAGGCACAGAATTTGGGCCCGAAGCCCAGATGCAACAACACTGCAAAAAGAAAGGGCCATTCAACCATATCAAACACCATTCGCGCGTCCAGAGAGAGAAGCACTGCCGGTTCCCGCAACCGTTCCGCCCGGGCCAGCACCCCATGCAGTCGCCTCAAGTTATGGGATGTACCTCTGCCGGGCATAAAGCCTGACTGATCTGGGTGCACAATTTCGGACAAGTGCGGCGTCAGCCTGCTGGCCAGCAACTTCGTGAGGATCTTGGCCTCCGCGTTAAGCAGCGATATGGGACAATAGGAGGTACATTGATTGGCAGGTTTTCCTAATTTTGGAATCACCATGATGGTGGCCGTGCGTCGGTCTAATGGGAGCTTGCCCGTCCGCAAGCTATGGGTAAACATACTTAGTAGATGTGGGGCAAGCGTCCTGGACAGCCTCTTATAGAGCTCAACCGGTATGCCGTTGGGCCCCAAAGCCTTACCGGGCTGCAACGCGCAAATAGCCGCCTGTATCTCCTCCACCGTGAGCTCGGCTTCCAGGGCCTCCCGCGCCTCAAGGGAGAGTTTGGGTATCTTGAGGTCTCTGATTGTTAGACCTGGCACCTTGGCGTGAGTTTCCCTTCCACTTTTTGATGGTGTGCCTCGATTGTTTTGCTGGTGTTGTCCGCTCAGGGCACTGCGCCACGGCTAATCCGTGCCGCAGTGCAAGTGCTCCCTAGGTAAAGTGTACCTGTAATTGATGTCCATGATTGGTTTATTGGATTCACTGTCAGTCCCCAGTAAAGTGCACCAGGGGTGCCAGGGCTCGTGAATGCCAATGCCGCTGGTGGGCTTGCAGCGCTGGTTGCGCCACCCACGGAAGCGGCCTTGTAAAGTGTGTCTAGGGTCTGCCACCGCAGACCCTGTGCGCGGTCCGGGACCGTCGCGCTGACTGCGCAAGTGCCCCCACTTGCCAGTCCCTAAACCTTCCCTTACCTACATATTAGCCACCCCTCTGGTAGGCCCACGGGCAGGGTGCATTGTAGGCATAAGGTAGGACATGCCCTGATGTGGGTGGCATGTCTTAGTAGTGAATTACAGCCCTTGTCGTTTTTCACTATTGAAGGCTACCTGCTCTCCATAGGCCAGAATGGGCTGCCGGGATCACGCCAACGCTGTGACCCCAGTGGACTCAGAGAGCATGGTAGAAGTGTCAAGTTTAGTATGTGTTCTGCCTGGCAACAGTAAGGAGCAGGGTTGGGGAATCCCCAGAGACAGGTTGGCTGCCAGGTGGTGGGTAGAGAGATTACACCTGGATGGGTGGGAGGAGTACACCTTGACTCTTGAATAGACCTGTGCTCTGCCACCACAAAGCCGGCGCCACCCCCTGTGGGGCGGCTGATGTCTCTGCCCTGCTGCTGAAAGGAAAGAGCAGAGTCACCATAACAAAGTGCTCCAGAACTGGACTGAGCCAGGCCTAGGCCCCCTGGCGCTAAAGAACAAAAGAATCATGGTATAAAAGTAGGAGCCTGGCTCCTAAGAAATCAGAATCCTGTTTACCACAAAGAACCTCTGCCCGACTAGAAGGAGAAGAAGACGCCGGAGGAGCTGGCCTGCTGCTTGCCTTGCTGAGAGAGGAGAGGAAGAGACTTACTGAAAAGACTTTGCTACTTTGTGCTTGAACATTCTCCAAGGGCTTGATCTGAGCTTGCCCCCTGAACTGAACCCCAGGAACAGTGGGTTCTCTGTGCTTCTTGCTCGTCCTCCAATTCGAGCCGTGTGTGCATCCCGCTGGAAAAGAGACTGCGCCCCTCATCGCCCCTCCTAGGGCCGTGACACCCAGAAGCTCGCCTGCCTCAATCCCGTGAGAGCCCCGCTCCGTCCGGAGCCGCTCTCTGTCCCCGGGCCAGGCCGCCTGCACCCCTGTCACCGCCTGCCATTGGAGTGCGCTGAACGCGCTATCACCCCTCCTGCCGGAAGCCGTCCGACGACTGTGATCTACGCCGGGTCATCCAGCTGCACTGACTGTGCCCTGTGACCCCGCTTCGCTATCCCCGGACATCTCAGGCCGCGCCGCCCCCGCTGTGGAGACCCTCCTGCACCGCCGTGCCAAAGGGTCGCGGGCCGCGCCTGCCTACTTGCCCACACCTGCTGATTGAGGACCCAAGAACACTTCCCGAAGTTGAGAGTCGCACCGACCTGTGCCGACTCTCCACCTCACGAAAGAAATTCCAGCATCGGGCTCAGGGCCCGCAACGCCTTATTTCCCCGTTCGCAGGAACCGATCTCTGTGAGTACTGGAACTACAAGTAAGGAGACTACAAAGTATCCATTTGAAACTACCAACCAAGAACATTTGCCTGCTGTATAACCTGGTGGCCTAGCGAAAACGTTATTGGTCTTGTGATAAGTCTGTTGAGATATATATACCTTATTTTTACATAAAGAATCGTATTTTTATATATATCCAAGTCTGGTGTCCGTTTCTGGGGGGATTGATGTATTTACTGTGTGTACGATTGTAAGTGCTTAGCCAACAACGCCTGAGGAATCGCCTTGGCTGCTCACGCCACGCACCTAGAGGGTGAGCGAGGGTCATTCGCGAGGGGTTATCCTGCGCCCTGACGTGGAGGAGAGGGTTCCTGCTTGACACAAGGGCAACCTTGCGCCAACCAGAGATCCCCGACTCTAACACTGATGTATATCAGCGCCTCCTCCACTGTCATAGAGGAGGCGGAAGAGTAGACCCCCTGAAAGTGCCCTGCCAGAGCACGCACTATTGCGCGCGGGTCAGACAACCTCTGCCCCTCATCCGTGCTAAGTTGCGCAATCCACCTCTCGCCACTGTCACGTCTATCAAGCCACGCCAGCAACTTTCCAGTTTTATCACCCACATCATAAACTGTGTGCCTTGAAGCTTCCAGGTGTAGTCTGGTGCGCTCTGCGAGGTGCTCCCTGTATTTCGTCTGCACCAATCGCAGATTGTGGGAGGCCGTGGGAGATCGGTCTTGGGCCTGGTGAGCCTCCACTGCATGAAGCTCAAGCTCTAGTGACTGCAGCTCAGAATGCTTTCCACGCTTGTACTCCGCAATGGAGGCCATAGCCTGCCCCCTAACAACCGTTTTGTATGCCTCCCAAAGAACAGTGGGGGAATCAACCGAGGCGGCATTTTCCTGAAAGTAAAGGCTCGTCACCTTCGCTATTGATTTACGAATATCAGGGAGCCGTAGGCAGCTGGGATGCATCTGGTAGATGCGGCGTTGCATCAAGTGATAGCGAGTGTATTGCAAGAGTATCGGGGAGTGATCAGATATGCCTCTGGGTCTAATTTCTATACTATCAATATTTTGGAGGCAACCAGACGAACCCAGGAAGTAGTCTATGCGAGTTAAACTATTGTGCACCCCAGAGTGGTACGTGAATTGCTGTACCGCTGGGTGATGCAACCGCCATAAATCCGTTAGCCCGATTGCCTCCGTAAAGCTCTCAAGGCGCGATACTCCCCCGCCCCTCGTCCGTGGAGGACACCGGTCATTGAGGTCGTTCATAACAGCATTGAAGTCTCCGCCCAGTATCACCTCCCCCTCCGGTAGAGCCAGCAGAAACTCGCTGACCGCTGGGAGCGTCGTGGCATGCAGTGCAGGTGGAATATAAACAGACACTATGTTGAGGGGCCACCCCTCCCATTGGGTGTGGACCGCCGCAAATCGTCCCGACCCATCAGTTTTAACATTGTTCACTATTAAGTGGGACTGTCGGTGCTCCATTATGCCCTAGCGGTGCCAGTAAGGTGGGTCTCTTGGAGCAGGACCACCGCCGGGGCGCACCTCTTAATACTCTGCAGGACCAGGCCCTGTTTGATTTTGTCTCCCAAGCCCCGCACATTCCACGTGAGTAGAGAGAGAGGCCGCACCGGGGTCAGATTGGTCTCAGTTGGTGTTTTGTGCATTAAACCGGACATTACGGTAGTTGGGGCAAAAGGCAGTGAACATGGCGGATATACCGGTGTAGGACATATCTAATGTAGTGAAGGCATGCATTGTTTGATTCAAGTGTCATTGCCACCAGGAACCCAAACATAGAAAAAAAACTGTGAAACAATCCCCAACCCCCAAACCCCCTCCCTGCCTCCCTGCCATATGGACCTAGAACTGCCCGCCACCCCAACTCAGCAGAGTGCTCAGACCCCTTAACCCCGAACAGTACTTGTGTGCAAAGGAGCGGGAGGTCCGAGGAAGACCAAGACATCCCCTGTCCCAAGGTCCCATAGTCCGTGCAATAAAGCAACATGAAGTAGGCCACTCCGGCTGTAGTAGGTCTCTGAGTTCGCTACATATCATCGTGTCTGGGGAGGCTTCCGTCAGGGCTCTATCCGGCGGATCCCTCCTCCACCTCCTCCGTCCGCCGGTTCCGACCACCAGGATCCTCAGATCCCCCAGGCTGTCTCCCCCTCCGGTCCGAATGCCCAGCACCTTTAACCTGTTGCCATCCCGCAAGCCAGTCATGAGCCTCCTCCGGCGTGTCAAAGAACCTCGTTTTCCCATCTGCCACCACCCTCAGCCGCGCCGGGAAGAGCATAGCATTAGGGAAGCTCACGGGCTCTGAGCTTCTTTTTGACTTCCAGGAAGCTCCTCCGCTGCACCGCCACTGCCGCCGTGTAATCCGGGAAGAAGGATACCGTGGAGTTCTGGAGGCGGAGGTGCGGTGCCACCCGTGCCGCCTGGAGAATGGCGTCTCTGTCGCGGAAGTTGAACATGCGAGCCAGGACCGGTCTAGGGGGCGCACCAACTTTCGGCCGGCCACCAGGTACTCTGTGGGCGCGCTCCACCGAGAAAAAGGCCGAGAGACCCCTGGGCTGCAGCTTGGACTTTATCAGATCCTCAACATATAAGTCCATGGCAGGATGCCCCTCACTTTCGGGAATCCAAGTTATGCGCATGTTGTTGCGATGGGAGCGCCCCGCCTGATCGTCCAACCTGGCCGCCATGCACTTGTTCTCCGCCTCCAACTGGGACACTTTTTGTAGGAAATAGCTAGAATCTTTTGTTAAGGTAGCTGTCACTTGCTCCACATCTGTGACCCTGGCTGACATTTTCTGAAAGTCCGCACGGAGGAGGGACACGTCCGAGGAAATCGATCCCACGGTGGATTGTACTTGCGACAGGGCAGCCATGATGTCCTCCAGCGTCACTTTAGGCGTCTCCGGTTCTGCTGCCACCTTCTCGGCACGTCCGCCACAGTCCGGCATGGAGCCAGAATCTTTATTATATGCGAACTTGTCCAACTTGCTTTGCTGGCTCGCCCAGGCTCCTTTCCCACTCATGGTCGCTTCGGGAGATGCCGCCAAAAATATCCCCTATCCACCGCCAGCTAGTCGTCGGAGCGGGAAGCCCCGACCGGGCGCTGGCATTCCGAGGTCAGCGCAGGAGTTGTCCACCACAGCGGGCCACACCCTCAGATTCAGCATGGGTAGTCAGGCGTAACACCCAAAGCAGCACAGGGCCCAGCACCGATCACACCAGCAGCCTGCAGCCCACCTCGTCGGTCTCATCAGAAGGAGGGAGCGCCAGGGGTTCCCAGCACCATCAGTCAGCAGCACCACCAGTCGCTCCTTGGCCGCCTCACGATGGGCTAGAGGCAGCACCGGTGACCGGAACTCCCCCGGAGCATGCCTCGGCTGTCACCTGCCAATCGTATCGTCCGGCACGGGAGGGCCACGGCCACCGGGCCCGACCACGAGTCCTCTGCGGGGCCGTCTTCCCCCGCGCCGCCCAGGCCCCGCCTCCTCCTGGCTCCGCCGATGTACTATGCACACAGGGACGACCCAAGCGGGCGCGATCAGCACGCACCACCACCAGGCCCGCAGTGAGCCGTGAACTCCCCCGGAGCGCCCTTCAAACTGGCCCGGATCTTCCTCGCGGCACCCGGGACCCTCCGCCAACTCGAGGTCCCGGTTTCAGTCACCGGTGTAGGCCGCAACCTTCCGGGCAGCGCCAATAACGTTCTGGGCCACGGAGAGACCCGGGAATGGAAGCAGGCGGGGTCGCTTCGCCTCAACTCCCTGTTCAGGGACCTTGGGGTTAGAATTAGGCACGGATGATCAGGCGGATGTATGGGGAGTCAGCCTCACCCTCGGAGCTCGGTTAAGCTGCGGCCATCTTGCTAGGCAGCTAGCCACGCCCCCCCTGCTGGCCCGTTTTGACATTCATTCCAGCCTAAAATAATTACTAGACCATTCTTTGACATTTAGGGGCCTATTAGGTTGGCAGCCGGAAAACCACCCCGACCGCCATGGAAGCGGAAAACAGCCACCCGCCAGCACCGTGGGAAAACCGGCGGCCATATTAGGATCATCCGCCAAAAAACACAGACCATGGCAGAACGGGGCCAAGAAAAGCCGCCCGTAGCGGGAGGAGATGGCAAAAATCCATCCGTGGCGGTCGGAGTCACGGTGGAAAACACTAACCCGCCGCAAGTATAGGGGAGACACCGCATGGGAAATTAGGATATCCCCGACAGTCCAGTGGTACGTACCGCTGTCTCTGACCGCCGCGGTCGCACAATGGGATGAATGGGAGAGCCAGCGGAAGAGCTGAAGCCACCGCTGCAGACGATCCATAAAAAATATGGCAGACGAAGCAAAAAACAAACAAACAGGCAAAAAGGTTCACATAGAAAACTAGCCATGCACCCCAAATACACAAAACACACCCCAATGACACAACCACATGGCAAAAAGAAACGTACAAATCCCAGGACAAAACACCTGACAGCAATACCCCAATTGCACACACCCACATAGCTGAGTATAAAACCAGCCCCTTCCCTGACCACAATCCTTTGCAATACTCCACGAGAGAAGGAACACACACCCCAGCTGACAGGAGACACAAAGGACACAACATCACTAGCCACACCACACACAGCACCACCACCACTTCCACACCTGCACAACTAACCCACTTGCACAACACACACCATACACATCACAACCACACCCACACTCCTGCACCCACAACCACTTTGCACACCACACTCTATGGCCACACAGAAAATGCCCAAATTCACAGAGAGTGAGTTGTAAGTACAAACAAATGACTACCACCATTCTGCTATGTACAGTCCCACACAACTACAAAGCTACACCACCTAGGACAAATTCCATCCATCTGCACCACACACTCACAAAAACATGTCTCACCGAACCAACATTCACCCACTCCCATTCACTACAAACGTAGCTACCAACATTACCATGAGGGCATGTGTACAGGCAGACAGCACTACAACTCCCACCAGGCCCCCTTGTCCCACAGCATCAGCAAGATGGAGTCCTCCACCCACCCCACCCAGAAGCATGTGTCAGCCATTACATCATCAAACTTACAGGTAGGCAGCCATCTTCCATGGGAGGGTGTTTGAGGGTGGGAGGCCTGCACTACTACTCCCACCATTCCCTCTGCCCCACACCTGAGCAGGATGGAGCACTCCCCCACACAAAAGCAGTTGGAAGCCATTGCAGTACACCAAACAAACTTACAGGTAGGTAGCCATCTTCACAATGAAGGTGTCTGGGTGTGGGAGGCCTGTACCACTACTCCCACCATGCACCCTGCCCCCCACCTCAGCAGGATGGAGCACTTCCCCACCAAGAAGCAGTTGAAAGCCATTGCAGTATATCAAACAAACTTACAGGTAGGTAGCCATCTTCACAATAAGGGTGTCTGGGTGTGAGAGGCTTGTACTACTACTCCCACCATTCCCTCTGTCCCACACCTGAGCAGGATTGAGCCCTCCCCCCACCCCACCCAGAAGCAGTTGGAAGCCATTACATCACCCTCATCAAACTAACAGGTAGGTAACCATCTTCACAGTGAGGGTGTCTGGGTGTGGGAGGCCTGTACCACTACTCCCACCATGCACCCTGGCTCCCACCTCAACAGGAGGGAGCCCTCCCCCCAACCCACCCAGAAACAGTTGGAAGCCATTGCAGTACACGAAATAGACTTACAGGTAGGTAGACATATGATTCTGGCCTGTGACCCCACTGAGCAGGATGTAAGCCGCCACCACGCACACACACATGTGTGACATAACAAACCCAAATGTGGGCACATTACAGGTAAGTAGCCAGTACGTGTACCCTCCCAATCATCACAAATTAAATGGTGCCATATGACAATACCAGCCCTCTCATTGCACAAAGAGGCACACCTACCCCATTGCCAAGCACAGTGTGCACACAGGAAACTGTCACAGCTACCAAAGTGTGACACACCAATGCCAAAGTCAGGGCACTAACATGCACAGCACCTATTTACATGTGCATCACCATGGGGCAAGTGCAACAAGAACCATTCGAAAAATACGAAATCATGTGTGGTGGTACAAATCAATATATGCACATGAGAGTACAAAGGCACTCAGGAGATGACAATGGCCAGTCCATGGCCAGATGTGACGCCTGCCAGGTCAGACAAATCAACAAAGAGTCCTCAATGAAAAACATGTTGTGCCAGGCCCTAGATGGCACCGAGTCCCTGTAATCATTAATTGTGCATGGGTCACATGGTATGCCCTTGACACCTCACACCATGGACAAGTAATGCATCTACCACTGCATCATGTCAGGAAGCACAGTAGTGACGATGAGCTCAAAGCGGGCCCATCTGGTGTGCCAGGAAGCAACAGGTCCCAGGACCCCATTGTCCCCCCACCACATCTGCGGCAACAACAACTCCACAGCAGACCCCTGCTGTCACGGCCTGTGCGGCCACCGCCAGTACCACTACCACCACCACCACCACCACCACCAGTGCGGCCTGCAATACCCTTCCTGACCCAGAGGATGACCAACACACACCACCAACGGAGGGGGCAGGGAGAGGATGCGGTGCCCACAGTGGTGAGGCAACAGGTCCATGGCAGCAGGGCAGGTGGGAGGGGCAGGGTCATCCACGGACACCAGGAGGCTAGGACCCACTCCCTGGAACACATCACCAGAGTCCTGGGTGCATACAAACAGGCCCAGAGACGAACGGCCGGTCGGACAAACTGTTGCACGAGCTCACCCTGCTGATGAAGTCCATCGACACCAGCATGGGACAAATCGTGGACCTCTTGGGCCAGCAAGTGGCGGTACTGAGGGACAGGCATGCGACACAGACAACACATCCACCTCCCTCTGGTGGGCCGCAGGATGACAGTTCACCATCCTCCCCTGTACCCACAGAGAGGGGTGAGTTCTCAGACCCCACTGGCCCTGAAGCAGCCCCCCCCCCTGCCAAATGACAAAGGGGCCATCCTAAGAAGACCCTGGGAGTATCTGGTGGCAAAGCACCTGTCAGACGCCAGTCACGGAGCCAGCCATGATGGCAACCCTCTCCACCACTGCATTGACCTTTTGGACTGTCCTTCCCCACACTGCCTTGTGAATGGCATCTGTCTGTTGGACTGGGTCACCACATCAATGTGGTGACTCCTTGATTATTTCATCTACCACAACTGTCAACTCACTGCTCCACCCCCCCATGGAAATGTACACCCCCCTCGCATCTCACCATTGCAACTAAAATATCCTTACACATATGTTGTCGTGTCTGCTCCGTCTTTATTGCAGGATGTACAGCCTTCAACATGATCACAATGTACCAGGAGCATGGGCTGCATGTAGCAAGGAGAAGTTGAAGGCACCTAGGGAAACACAACAGAACTACTGTCACTGGTCTGGGTGTGGCATCACAGACATCACACAACCCCTACCATCAGGATAACCCAACATGCACACGTCACAATGGGCAACAAGTGTCAACATACACGTCCTGTAGATGTTCCCAAATGACCTGTCCCAGTAAAATTGCCAAACACCGCTGGGTCTACAACTGGCTGCTGTTACAATTCTCACATGCCCCTTCACGACAACAGCATTATCAGCAGACAATGGGTATGTTGCACATTGTCACCCACCTTCAAGTGAAGTAGCGTGTGATGAGCTGTTCACGCAGGTCAGCACCTTCTTCCTCTCCACTGTCCTCATCACTGGACATGGGTTAGTTTGCAGGCTGGGGCCTTGGGTCCTCACCATCTTCCAGGAGCAGGGGAATCTCCTTGCGAATGGCTAGGTTGTGGAGCATCCAGCATGCCACTACAATCTGACACACCTTCCCGGGCGAGTATGCCAGTGCACCTCCGGTCTTGTCCAGGCAGTGGAAACGTGACTTGAGCAGACCAAAAGTACGCTCCACCACACGACGTGTCCTCCCATGTGCCTCATTGTAGCTGACGTCAGCTGGGGTCCTGGGATTCCTCAGTGGGCTCAGCAACCAGGGGGGGTTGGGATATGCAGAGTCACCTAGGTATGACAAACACAAATAGACATTGCAATGTCGCTGAGGCTGCGGGCAGCAGCTCACACACAGCATGCAATATGAGTAGGCCTACTCACCCACAATCCATGCACACTCGGGAAGCAGATTAGCCGTCAGCTGGGGCACAATGCTGTTTCGCAGGATGTAGGAGTCATGGGCCAAGCCTGGGAATTTGGCACACACGTGGGAGATGATCATATCTGCCAGGCACACCACCTGCACATTTATGGAGTGTTAATGCTTGTGATTGATTCCTGAAAATTTGCTCACTTGCCTGTGGTGGCACAAGCCCCACATGGGTGCAATCATTGGCACCAGCAACATTGGGAATGTGTCCAAGGGGATAGAAGTCTCCCTTCACAGCTGCCAATTCAGTACCCCTGGGGAAATGGATGTATCTGTCCTTGTATATCATCATGGAGGAAAGTACATCATGCAGCACCATGCTGTACATCGGTTGTGGCATCCCACCTGCGCTGGCCACTGTCTCTTGGAACGATCCAGTGGCAAAAAAATGCAGGGCCGCCATCACCTTCTAAGTAGGGGTGAAAGCTATTGGATATGTCCAGCGAGGCTGCAGGTGGGGCTCCAACAGATCACAAAGGGTTTTCAGGGTGGCTCTATCCAGACGGCATTTCCGGATGATCGCAACATCCTCCATGTCCTCCAGCACCGTCAAGTGATGAATCAAATTTGGCCTCCTCCTATTTGAGATGATAGTGGACACATGTGAATGCAATACATCATGAGATGTGCACAGCATATCACGTTCTGGATTACACCATGACAACAATGACTGACATCAATATTGACCAACTGACCAGCTTACATGTAGGGACACCTTCAGCTACACAAAAGGCACACCTGTCAACTTACACAAGACAAGTACCTCAAACACCACCTTGGTCAATGTGAATGCACATAGGGAGATGGCTACATTTCACATGGGCATGCCTGGTAGTATAGCATCCAGCATATGTGCAACAAATCAAACCCACTGTCTCATACCTAGCTGCTGTACAGTCACACCTTAATGCGTCATTACAACCTGGCACATATCCACCACACAATGACCACCGTTGGTGCAGGTATGACGAATGTGTGCATGAGCAGACATGAGAGGCAATGCAAAATTGATCATCATTCATTAAGACGAGCATTGCTGTGATTGTCACTGCACCTCAACACATTGACATGTGTACACATTGTAGAGTCCAGACCAACACTGTCCTGCCCACCCAACCATCAAATCAATAAGTGACATGTGAGGGAGTACAGGCCAATCTACAAAATCACACACACAAACATGGCATGTGCAGCCATCAGTGGAGTAAATGGAACATTGGCATCGTGTGCACAATGATGTGCCATTGACCATGTGGGCACTGTGCACTGTTGATATTTGCCAGATGGCCATTGAGATTGTATGGCACCCATACCACGGTAGCTACCACCTGGCCCTGGCGGTATGTCACCAGCACCTCCCATTCCCACAAGTGCAATAGTGATAGGCATGGAGACATGGGGAAATGGCGGTTGGCATGCTCCACCGCCTAAATTGTGGTGCTTTGTGTCAATGTATGGCACCCATATCGTGGTAGCTACCACCTGGCCCCGGTGGTGTGTCACCAGCACCCCCATTCACACATGTGCAGTAGTCATAGGCATCGAGACATGGGGAGATGGCGGTTGGCATGCTCCGACACCCATATTGCGGTAGCTACCACCTGGCCCCGGCGGTGTGTCACCAGCACCCCCATTCACACATGTGCGGTAATGATAGGCATAGAGACATGGGGAGATGGCGGTTGGTATGCTCCGCCACCCATATCGCGGTAGCTACCGCCTGGCCCCAGCGGTGTGTCACCACCATGGAGCTTGCCCTAGAGTCAATGGGAGGCACGATAGTGGTGGCATGATGCAATTTTGAAGATCACAGTAGGAGTGCTCCGCCACCGCGGAGGTGGCCATTGGATGCATTTGAAAGATGCACCATTGCGCAAGTGCACACCGGGCCCAGGCGGTGTGTCACCACTATGGAGCTTGCCCTAGAGCCAATGGGAAGCTTGATAGCGGTGGCATAATACAATTTTGAAAATCGCGGTAGGCGTGCTCCGCCTCCGTGGGGGCGGTCATTGGATGCATTTGAAAGAGGCAGACCTGGACCACCAATTGTTGCAGCTTGGTACCTTTGAAACGACCCCAGGGGGCTATATATGTGTGGAATTGAGCCTCAAATTTACACTGCTCCCAGAGCCTGCTGCCAGAGACCCCTTCCTGCTGCTGCCTCCAGGGACTGCTGCCTGAGACCCCTCACCTGCTGCTGCATCCAGGGACTCCTGCCTGAGACCCCCCGCCTGCTGCTGCCTCCAGGGAGTGCTGCCTGTGACACCTCACCACCCAATTCCGCCGCTGTTGTCTCATGTCCACAGTGATGGCAAGGACAGAGAAGATCTGTGCCAGTCCCTTCACGAGCGAAGAGCTGGAGGTCCTGGTGGACGAAGTGCTCACACAGTACCCAAGGCTATATGGTGCCCCAAATGTTGTGGTAAGTCGTCAACAGGAGGGGAGGGCAGGGGGGCAACACATGTAGTTGGACTGATGCAGTATGTGCCTGGGAGTGTGGGGTAGTGTCATGCACTGCATGACATGCTGTCTCCAGGGGGAGGGTGTGTGTACCCAATGCCACAGGTTTCCCTGTCTGCACATGTATGCATGAGTGACCTGTGTTGTCAGCCATACAGTGACACAGAAGGTTGTTCATGCTGTAGTCAGGACAGTGATTGCTTGGCTGGATGGCTGTGTGTGCCCCTGTAGTCCATCTCAGTGTGAGCCCAGCTGGGCAGCACAGTCCACGTCTACAAAGACAAGGACACATCACTTCACTTACAGAGTATGAGATCAGTCTTTTCACATTGCACTCCAGATATGGGCCATCTCAGCACTGTAGATTGCACACAACCGCCCTTGTGAACAGCTTTTTATAGTTCTGAGATCATGTTCCTCAATTTGACATCCCTGACACAGTTATCTATTCATTGGGCAGGGACATTGGGGCTGCGCAGTCCTGGACAAAGTGGGTCACCCCCCACACACAGGTTGATATGTGATGTATGTGTTGCTCCAACCAACAATGGACTGGAGATGTAAGCAGGCTACATAGGGATTCCAGTGCTGGCATCCTGCATGTGTGTGAGATGTGCAGGGACTGTGTTCCCCCTCACACCTGCATGCATTCACATCAACTTTTCTCAATGCGATGTACCATGTTAGATGTACTTTAGTCTCTGATAGACATATCGTTTGATATGTGATGAGTTTGTATCTTACTACTATACTGATAGATGTCGGTACATAACACTGTCCCTGATCATTTCCCCCTCTTGTCTCCCATGCCTGCAGCTCAAGGTACACCAGCGTAAGGCTGTGTGGAGGGCTATTGCAGTGAAGGTTCGAGCTCTGGGGGTCTCAAACTGACAGCGCACCCACTGCCACAAGAGGTGGGACGACATCAGCCGGCTGGCAAAGATCGTGGCGGAGATGACCTTGGGGCTGCTTCCTCGCACTGGGCGTTTGGCATGGCGCAGCATGACACCACTAATGGGCCGCATCTTGGCAGTGACACAGCCTGAGCTGGATGCACGTTTGAAGGAGCATCAGCAGAAAGCCAGGGGTGAGCATTTGGGGAGGGTGACTTAGGCATTTGCCCTACCTGTACTGACAAAGGTGATTTGGATGCTGTGCATTTACATTACATTCTGAGTTGTTCTCTTCAGGTTTCTTTTGCACTGGGGTAGTCTTGGGAATCCCATGTGAGGGAACGGCAGTGTGCCCGATCTGACTGTGCCTTCATCAATGCATCCTTTGCATGCACCCAGATTGGGGAGGCCTACACATCTGACAGCAATGTGCACCATTCTATTGTCCCCACAGTACAACATGGTGGGTGGCATTGGCTAATGTCCATTGTGGACTGTCATGTTGTAGTCTATCTCTGTGTTGTCCCCTCCTGTTCCATCCAGATCTGTCATTGGCAGTAGTTTGCCCCCATCATGTCCCTAGGTGTGTTCAGAGCTAGTTGTGTGTCTGGTTGAACAGAGCCACAAGCAGGGTGTTGTGCTGTGTGGTCATCACATGGCTCACTCATGCCTGAGTGTCCAGTTTCCACGCACTGCTTGAGTCTATATAGTGAGTTGGCACAATGTGATTGCACAGGGTGGTGTGCAACATGTAGATGTGGTCATCTTTTGTAATTAATTGCTTACATATGTTTTTTCTGTTGCTGTCACTGACCTGACCCTACATCTCTCTCTCTCATGCAGCATCTCATGTGGTCATGGAGGGACAGGAGACGGACACTAGTGGGGGTGAAACAAGCACAACAGCTGCACAGGAGCCGAGTGACACAGATGTCACTAGCGCCTCAGAGGGGGACAGGAGTCTGCTGGAGGAATCCCAGCAGGAGACGCAAAGCACCACATCATCTGATGCCAGCGGGGAAGCATCCATGTTGGAGGGCACAGAGAATGGGGACTCTGCATTGTCTTCTACCAAACAGCGGCCAGTGCCCACCCTCCCAGCCACTTCCTCTGGTGCTGCCCGTGTCTGTCTCAGTAAGAGGGGAAGAGTGTCCTTCACCCCTGGCACTGCTGCCCCTGCCCCTGTCCCCCTGCTGCCATCAGTGCTGAGTCTGTGGGCCTTTTGCGCCAGCTGTGTGTAGGCCAGACAGCTCTCCTCAATATCTTCATTGACCACAACAACAAATTGGCCCAGGTGGTTGCTTTCATGGAGGGCATACATTCAGACGTGGGTTGGCTGCATCGGACAGTCCAGGGTTTGTCATTGACATTGACGTCTGCCCTTCAACAGGCACATAATCACAGTCCAGCTCCCGTCCCTTTGTCCACCCCCCTGGCAGTGGCCACGTCTGATGATAGTGACTACAGTCCACATACATCAAAGTCACAATACAGCACACGGAGAACACAGCAGCAGCTACCCAAGCGGTCCTGGCCGCAGACACCATCCCCACAGAAAACCAAAGCCACCCCAGAGCGCAGGGAGAAAAGTCCTTCAGGCGACACCAGTGGGCAAAAAGCAAAGCAGCAGGCTTCAGGCACACATGCCTCAGAGGCATCCCCAGCCAAGGACTCTCGTGCCCCTAAAGCATCACACAAAGAGAAGCATACAGTGTCTGTGCCCACCAAGGAGGTGGTGCATGCCAAGGGTAAACCTAGGAAGGGCTCCAAGGCAGATTCACCCACCACCTCGAATCCCATTCCAAGCCCAGTGAAGCAGGGGCCAGAGTGCACTGTAGGGGTGACACCTAGTAAACAGGGGAAGGGGGGCAGAGGCAAAACCAGGCAAAGCGTTCCGCTGGGTCCAGCACATCACCAGAGGGGGTGCTAGCGCCTGCACCTGATACAGCTTTGGTGGTGAGTGTGCCCGTTGTACCCACACCACTTCCCATTGATCCAAAGTCAGGCAAGCCATTTAGAATCCCCAAGAAGTGGAAAGTTACCCCTCCACAATCTCCAAGCCACACCATGTCTCCCGTCTGCATGACTACACCTCCACGTGCCACTACACCACCTGGTCCAAGGAGCCCTCCGGCTTTCCAAGCCACTGATAGCTCTACCTCAGCTGTTTTGCTCTCTCCCCGTTCAGGTGCCCCAACAGTCCCCAAGACACAGCCAGCTCTCAGTCTGCCTGACAGCCAAGTCTGAGTGTTAGTTACCCTCACACATTTTTCTCTCACACAGGTGGGCCTGTACTGCACATTGTTACCCCCTGACTGTGTTGCTGACCATGGAAAGGTACAGTCAAACGCATTCCCTGTGCAGCTTCTCATGGACTCAGTCTGCAGTTTGTCCTGCCCACTGGCCTTGTCGTTCACTGCTGTGTGCCCCCTGCCTGTGCAGCTTCTCATGGACTCAGTCTGCACCTCGGACTGGCCACTGGCCTTGTGTTTTGCCCCCTGCCTGTGCAGCTTCTCATGGACTCATTCTGCACCTTGGACTTGCCACTGGCCTTGTGTTTTGCCCCCTGCCTGTGCAGCTTCACATGGACTAACTCTGCACTTTGTCCGTCCCACTGGCCTTGTCGTTCACTGCTGTGTGCCCCATGCCTGTCCAGCTTCTCATGGACATGCTCTGCACTTTGTCCTGCCCACTGGCCTTGTCGTTCACTGCTGTGTGCCCTCTGCCTGCGCAACTTCTAATGGACATGCTCAGCATTTTGTGCCTTGCTCTTCTCTTGTCATGGTGCCTATCTGTGTGAATAAAGACGGTTGCTCCTGTTGTCTATTTTGTCAGTGTCCTTACTGAATAAAGTTCTTTTGCTGTGTATATATGGTTTACTGTGCCACATGCTCTGCGTGCCACTTGAACATGGTCAAAGTTTGGGCTCACTTACGAATCAGTTTTCTGGGGTGACAGGGTCTTCAGTTGTTCCTGAACCAGATACTTGTGGGGGCAATGGTGTAATTTTACAATGTGCAGCACTTGTCATTTACTTGATTAGTTGAGTTCATGCTGGCTATATTGTACACATGTCAGGTTGGGGGGCACTGCCTGCATAGAGTGGTGTATGTGTGTGGTCATCTTGTGATGGCCAGTCATCCTAGTCCCATGGCTTACTTTCCATGTGTGCTCTTGGATGGTCAGCTGGTGTGCGGTGTGAAGGGGATGAGTTTGTGGGGAGTGTTGATGTGTGCATGCCCCTGCAATGTGAACTACACACATGTGTCACCCAGGAGTTGTATGCCTGTTGTTTTGATTGTTCAGCCCTGTGGATGTGGTTGTATGCACATGTGTGAGTTGTATGTAGTGCACTGTACAGTGTGTTGGTGTGTCCTTTCAGTTCTGTCTGACTCCTACTTGTTGTTTTTGTCACTTGTGAGTATGCAGATTGTGAGTGACTGGTGAGTCAGTGTTGTGTTTTGTTGCACATCCATGTGTCTGGTGGCTGTTTGCGGGGACTGTGCAGACCTGCTGGTCCACACTCCCATTGTGGTTGTGTTTTCTCATGCCTTGCTGTCAGATGGTGCCTTCTTGTCTCCAGTGTGGCATGCTGTGTGTGTTGTCATGCCATCCCCTAACTGTGCTTCAGATGCCTACCCATCATGGGTCTGTACTCCCTCACTTTGTGTATGGTACACTCCTGCCATGTCCCTTACTGGCATGCAGTACACTTCACTTTGGTGTCAGCTGCTCCCTTGGTTTCCATGTGTGTGTGCCTCCCCATCACTTCATTTGTCACACTGTGCTTTGTGGTGCAGTTCTTTGTCCAGGGTCAATGTGCCACTCAGGGCATTTCCCCAATGGGTTGTATGTGATGTGCTGGTGCTGTTTGGCAGTCATGGTTGCTCCTCTGCAGTCCAACTGTGTGTGTTGCCCAGTGCTCTGGTCAAGTTGTTTCCACCTTTGTGTCCCGGGCTTGTGCATCTGTTGGTGTTGTGTTGGATGTATGTGTGTTGTCTGTGTTATTGCTTCACTTCCTGGGTGTGCTGTTGTCTTTGTGCTGTGCTGTATGGTGTTGTGTGGGTAGCTGTTCTGTCACTGATGTCTGTGTGTGGCTGGTATGCCTGGTGTGCACACACTGCTTGCTGTGCATGCAGTGTTGTGTGTGTCTGTTGCCTTGTCATTGCCTGGTGTGAATCCCCTGATGTCCTGCTGTGTTTGCTGTGTGATTTTTGTACCTGGGCATCTGTTGTTTGTTTGATGTGGCTGTGTTTTTATGTGATGGTGCAGTTCTTGTGTGTGTTGTGGTATGTTGTCTGTGCATTGTTCCTGACTGGTGATGATGTGCCCTCCTGTTGTATCTGTGCTCCCATTGCCTTTCCCCAGTTTAGCTGCACAGGGCATGTCTGTTTTTGCTGTTGTTCTGTGTGTGTTTCTGTTGGGTCATGTGTTTGTGGGTTGTTTTTGTGCAGACATTTGTTGTGGCATCCCTGTGTGTGTGGGATGTTTGCAGCTACCCCCAGGGTGTGTGATTGGTTGTGTGTGTGTTGACTGGCAAGTTTTGCTAGCCTTCAGTGTGTTTGGCACTGGTGTTGTGTGCTGCTGGTGTGAGGAGGGTATGTGTGTGGATTCCTACTGGTGTTTGTCAGTCATGGCGTGTGTCAATGGTCCCTGTGTGTATTGTTGCTGGTGTACTCCTGTGAAGTAGTTGTATAGATGTGTGGCTGTTCACAGTTTGACTTCAGGGCCTTCCTTTCATCCTTGTGCCTCTACATGGTTTGCCTTGCTGTCTCCCTGTGTTGTTGCACTGTGATGTCTGTGGCTTGTCCTCACTGACTGTACCAGCCATGTGTGCTTTGATGGTGGGAGGGCCTTCCATTTGTGTGCATCCCACTTTGGTTTCCCTATCTGTTGTGCTTCATTGCAGTTGGCATGTGGGGTGTGTATGTGTCTGTGTGTCAGTCTGTGGTATGTATGTGTGACTATGCAGGCTGTGTGTCCATTTGGATGTTTGTTCCTTGTATGTGTTCATTTGGTGCTTGTCTTCATTTCTGTTTCCCTGAGTGTGGTGTTGTGGTGGTGTGTGTGTTTCCCTGGCCCTGTGCTACTGTGCTGTGAAGTTGTGTGTTCCTGTGCAGCCACTCCTACAGTGTCTGTCTACATGATTGGTTGTTGTGTGGTGCAGGGTGTGTATTAACCTGGCTTGTTGCTGTGCATCGGGTACACAGGAGGGGCATATGGCATGTGCCTTCATGGGGTGTGTTAGTGTGTGGTGGGAGGGGGTGTGGCCCTGTGGTCTTTGTGCCCTGCCCATGCCTGGCACTGGCCCTGCCTTCTGCATTGTGCGCATGTATTTCCTTGTGTTCACCGCTGCAGCGACATGACCGGGACATTGCTGCATGGTCGCGGGAGATGTGTGTCCGGGATGCAGAGGGGTGACTTGGTGGCAGGTGGGTGATGTGTGGGTACCCTTGTGGATGTGTCCCTGTCCCCACCAGGGTGTCTGATGTGGATTTGGACCCTGTGTCAGCCCATGTGTTGTGTGTTATGTGTTGTGTTATTGTGTACCTGCGGCAGCGTTGGCGGCAGACCATGAGTTCCTGGTGATGTAGCAGCTACAGCACCGGAAAGGCGTGTAGGGCTTGTTCCATGGCGGTCGTGACCGGGTGATGTGGACCAGGACTCTGGTTTCGCGCTCCGCTGTTGTGCTTCCGCCGTCTCTGGTTGGGCGGTTTCTCCCCTGCTGAGCATCTGCTTGTTTGGGTCATCCTAATTTGTGGAGCGGGGCAGACATCATTCCGCACGGAGAGTTTCCATTGGCTCCCACCGCTGCGGTGACGGGCGCACTTTGATGGCGGTGCGCGTCGCACCGCTGCGGTCGGGAAATGGGCTGTTTGGCCATACTAATATGGCGGGTGGGAGGACCACTGCTCGCGGGCAAAACAACCATTTTTCTGCACCACCGGCACAGCGGTGGTGCCACCGCCCGACATCCTAATGGACCCCTTAGTATCTTTTAGGATAGATGCTGCTAATCCTTAATTGTGTTTGCTAAGCAATTGTTTAATCCAACAGAACTCACTGTAGATTATATTGAATCCCATATAATCACATTTAAAACCGAAGAGCCACTAATACACCCCCTCAGACTGTGTCAGAAGCATATAAACATTTACTCACATGTACAGACATAACTCTCATGTATCTAGCACTAACTGGGGCAATGGGACACTCACTTAAGTAATCCAATACAAATTAACACACTATCTGCCCCATCAACGTGTCTAAGACCTGCTACTGGACAGCTTGTGTGTTGTTTTACTGCTAGGCAGATTTGACATTTTAAACATGTTACCAAGTCTAAAAAACTGTTCTCTACTACTTCAAATAAGACTCCCCTTAGGTAGGTTATAAGTAGGCCATACACAGTGAGTTCCTTAAACATAAGACATATAGTTTCTAGCTTCAGTGACTCACAACTGTACTTACATATACATATATCTAGTTATAAATTCAGTGTCACACCAATACAACAACTCACATACCTATCTCCAAAGTATACAGTATCTTACACAGCCACTAAGACATGCAGAGAGGCACTTTCACATTTATTCCCACATACAGAGACAGCTCTTCTGTAAGTAGGTCTTACAGTGTTAGTTGCAGACAGAGTTGAATATCCCATTGCTCTGTAACACACCCAATAGTCAATCCATGTAGCCTTTTACATACACACTTTTAGAGAGCCACATATTTGAGGCTTGCTACTACACAGCCTCTGTGCCCAGGTTTACTAGTAGACACATTTGACATTTAAAATATGTTCTCAAGTCTAAAAAGCACTAAGGTAGAATGTATGTAGGCTATAGGTTGTGATGTGTGTTCCTAAAACATAGGACATTACAAGTTTCTAGTTTTGTGACTCACATCTGTACTTACACACCGGTATGTCTAGTTACATATCCAGCCTCAGACCTGTACTGCAACCCACATACTATCTCCCAAAGGATACACCCTCTTGCACATCCAGTCAGACATGCACAGACACACTTCCACATTCACTCCCAGACAGATGAACAGCTGTTATGTAAGTAGGCCTCATGCACACAGTTGTACACAGATTTATTATTCTGCAATGGTCTGTAACGCACCCAATAACCAATCCATGCAGCTCCTTCCATACACATTTAGAGATGCATAGAGTCAGTTAGAGAGACAATCATCTACCAACATATTCCCTCAATTATGCAAAGACACAATCAAATAGGGACTGCCAAACTCATTCAGATATGTCTTTAGGAACTGACACTAACATGTCAGCCATTCAGACAACCTGTTCTTTCAACAAATCTCCAGCCTGCTACTGCACAGTCTCTATCTCCAGGTTTAGTAGTAAGGATACTTGACATTTAAAACTCGTTATAAATCCTAGAGTTCCTATCAAGTATATATAACTCATTACCTCTGTAAGCTGTAGCTAGGCTGCAGAATAGGGTACTATGTACGTAGAAATAATACATATATTTTCACAGTGAGTATAGCTGTTAAGTTTCTTACCTCTTGAATGGTATGAAATAGTAACATAATCATATATGTATGATTTTAGATGTTTAAATCATAGAACATAACATACTCTATTTTGTTATCAGATATCTACTTGAGTTCAAAGAGAATTTAAGATGAAACAAAAGGTACAGAGGAGAAAAGCACAAAAGAAAAGAACTACTTGGAAAAGACTCAGAACGAAAATGAACATGGTGGACAGAATGAACTCCAGGAAAAAAAATCTGATGGTAAGGGAACTGAGCAATTTCTTAGAACAGTCGTTAGAAAATTTTAAAATATGAAAATTATGTCTACAAAAAGAAAACTTTACCAACAACTCAAAGATGAAAATCAGTAATTCATGTTGAAAGTGGAAACTGTTCTCAAATAAACAAGCCATCTAACAAGAAGGCGGAAACAGCATAGAGAAATAGAAAGAAGAAAGTTTATAAGTAGAGTAATACAAAATGTGGTAAGAAACGTAAAAAAATATAAGAGAAGATCAGCAGCTTATAAGCAAAAACAACATCCAGAAAATGTAGTTTACAAGCCTTTGCCTTGAAGCAGAAGCTGTTTATATTAATATTAAACAGAATGAAAACATTGGATAAAAAAGTGTAGAATATGAAGAGAAAAAATCAGACAAAAAGACTTGTGAATAAAACGAACTTTTGTAAAATCTTTAGAGGTGAATGGAAGCATACATCTAGCACTGAGCATTTCTTTATAGAAGAAAGCTATTTTCCAAAGAACACATGAGTGAATGCAGTTGAAACAACTGGACGATGTTATGAGGGGAAGGGTGGTATTCCTATTTCAAAAGGGGAAATGGTTTCTAGGAATTTGCGAAAGTGATAGCTGAAGAGATACAGGGAAGGCGCAGACAGGCCCGGTATATAAGTGGAATTGTAGCAGTTCGTCAAGAATCTATTGATATAATGAGACATTTTCTACATCAGTTTTCACACAGAGGTTCAAGACAGAAAATTTCCATTTTGCACGGCTTAGATCCATGCAAAATGAGAAAGTATAGTAATTTACAAGGACATTCACTGGTGTGTCTATCAAAGAAAGTGTGCTGAAGTATCTTTCATCATTTCAGAATTTTAGCTGTTCACCACTCCGAAATGCAGAAGTTATTTAGGAGACTTTACTATGTTAAAAATCCTGCACTATGTTTAGGAGAAATTAATAGAGCTCTATTGCATGGTACAGTAGCAGAGGTAGAAAAAGTTTGTGATGATGTTTAGTTTTGTTTCTTTGTGTAGGTGAAGTGAGAACTTGCTATCTGCAGGTGTAGTATAACAGGACACAGGGATTTGTATTTATAACTTTGTAGAAGAGATTTCATCGTTTAACACCATTTCCTCTGAAAACCCAAACTGTTTGTGTTTGTTGTCGACGCACTCACTACAAAAGTCAAACTCAGAATGTTGATTTATATTTAAAAAGTGCAAAACAGAACAATGATGAGTGGTAACAATTTGCTATTTAGTTATTTGTAGAGGGCTGGTTTGACTTGTCCACTTGTTCAGTTTGATATCAGTACCGTTCCAACAAGTTAGAAGAAAACAAAATGCCAGCTAGAGCAGTATATAGTAACCTAGAGTTTGTATCTATTCCTCAAGAACTTGCATGTCTACATTATTTATGAGTCTATTCAAATACAATATGCACACCCATTCCCCATTCCTGGCCAAAGTTTGTATGTAGCCTAAGACAGGAACGCTGCCACCAAATGTCCTACAAAAAAACCTTAAAGGAAAAGTTGTGTACTTACCTTTAGATTTTAAACAGAATATTAAAACTGTTGGTGTAGACAAAGACAATCATGAACCACTTGTAATTCTAGTAAATGGTGTGCCTACAAAGAATTAAAAAATCTGGCAAGAGTTAGTAGATACTAGTAAAGTTTAAAATGGGACATTATACCTTGTGTAGGAGGAAACATTACCGTCAAGTGGACAGATTGAAAAAGAGGTTCGATGCAGCATCCATCTTCTACATTCAAAAGAAGTGATCGGTGATGCCACTGAAATATTTCAAATGAAGCAAGCAAAAGGAACTTCCATGAGTATATCGGAGAAACGTTTAGAAGCTCACTATTTGCCACAAGTGTTCTCCACTGGAAAAGGTGGACACTTTGATGATCACCCTGTACCAATACCTGCATCTGAATACCAGTCAACAAGATTATACTTAGAAGATCCAAGATTTCGGCAGTTTATGATGTCTTTATCTTCAACAAAACAAATCTTCCTCTTGGAGAAGTAACTGATTTCTTTTGGCAAAAAGAGTAAAAAGCATGAGGTACTCCTCTTATACACATGCTGTTATGGATAAAGGATGAACCAAACTTTGGGACAGATAGTGATGAGGATGTCCTGTATTTTATCGAACAGCATGTCACATGTCCCACCCCAAATAATGGTGGTGAAAACACCTTGAGACAGCATGTTTTAAGGTTACAAATTCACAGATGTGGATACAGATACAATGGTATATTTGATCCAAGATGTCCTCTTGGATTCCCATGACTTGCCAATTCACAAGGAAGAGTAAACAGATTTTTGTCACCAGTAACACATGCACTAAATTGGAAATCACCCCAAAACACATGCAACCTAGTAAGAACACAAGTCTTGAAGTAAATTAATGACAATAATCTAGTGATTTTAAAAATGTGGAATGCGAACATGGATATTCAGTTTGTTGCAGACAGCTTGTTTGCTGTTGCTTGTTATGTTACATCATATATTACATAATCAGAGAAGTCAGACATGAAAGAGATTTGGGAGGAGATTTCTGCGAAAAAGAGTCTCAGCAAGAAATTGTACAGCTTTAGCTTCATAATGTTTTCCCATTGGAGAAAGGATCCTATGAGTGCTCAGATTGGTTGATTTGGGCCAGTTTGTTCTCAAAGTCAAGAGGTACTGTTTGGGTATGTCTAGGATTAGCCAGCAAGCAGAACAGAGTGTTGAAGTCTTTCCCAGAAATCCAATACTTAACAGAGTTTGAGCTAGAAAGTACCGATATTGTCAAAACAAATATGTTGGATACATACTATTCAAGAAGGATTCCACATCTGGAAAATATGTGCCTCTATGAAGTATTTCAGCTCTACAGGTATAAAAAGAATATAACAGAAAACATACAAGAAGAAAAGTATGCAGAAATTGAATGTGCCAAAGAAAATCTTATTAAGCATAGAAAACTCAGTTGCCAAACTTCGGACAAGAGAGATTTTTTCTACTTAGCAGTTCTGCAACTTGGCGGGCTGGAACAGAATTGCTTGGAGACTATGACTGCTACAAAGATTCTTTCAATGGTATGAAAGACAGCGTTCAGTGTTCAGTCTTTCCTATCTATTTGAAAATGTTAAATGATGAGGCAGAACAAGAGGAAACCAATGCAGCTGAAATAGCTAGAGAAAGTTTGCAAAGTAGCCAAAGTTCAGTACCATTGAGTGCAAATCCTCTTGGACAACCAATTATTCAAATGAAGCAGCAATAGCCATGAATGAAGTGGAAACTGCAATGGAACAAGCGGGATAGGACACTATTGATTTTGAAGAGTTAGAAGGACAACTAAACACTGAACAGAAACAAACCTATATATAAATAAAATACAGATTACTGCATTGATTTCTCCACAAGCTCAAGAAATGCAAATGCTGTGCATTTCAACTTATCCTATTATACTTCAGCGGTAAAGCTGGAACAGGAAAACAATTCTTAAATAAAGTTCTCACCAGTTATCTACAAAGAATTATAGAATCAAATTCACCTCGAGTAGTAACAGCACCAACTAGCTTAGCACCATTCAACATTAAAGGAATTACTTTACATCGACTACTTATGCTACCTCTTTAACATGATGTTAAACTGGAATACCAGAGAGTTTCTGGAGAAGATTGTCCTGAAGTCTCAAGAGTACAGAAGAAACTGAAGCTTTTAATCATTGATGAGGTGAGCATGGTCTCAAACTTAATGCTTGTGTTTGTACACTTGAGAATGCAACATATTTTAAAAACAGAGTACGACGTGCTGTTTGGAGGAAAGCATTTATTTGTCTTTGTTGACCTATTCCAACTTACCACAGTGAAAGGTCAATCTGTTTTCAAGACACTTCTACATAAGGAAACAAAGAATTCTTTGGAAAGTATTGTCAATATAAATATTTGGTTAAACTTCAAATACAAAGAACTAGTGATGAATATGTATCAAACATTTGATGTTTATTATGGAGTTATTCTAAAGGACTTTAGAATAGGAGTTTTGACAAAAGATGGTAAACGAGGTTTGGACAGTTGACTAATCATGAAACTGCTTTCATCTCAAAACACACCAGCACAACTAATGTATAATTTCATTGCAGAAGACAAATCCATAGTTTGTTTAATGCTTACACTACATGAGTGCTCCAACTTAAATGAATACCTACTGAAAAGGGAAAAATAGCTTATTTTGGAGATTAAAGCTATCGATAAAATGGAACACCAGGGAGTAGCAATACTACTAACTGAAAAACTAGAAACAAAATTGGATTCTTTTGGAAAAGTCTGTATCGAAGACTGCAGGTTTAGAACAGTGTTTAGGCATGTGTAAAACTGTCTAGTTATTTTGAGAAGAAGTTTGAATGTAGAGGAAGGATTAGTAAATGATGCTACATGTAAAGTTATTTATTTTGTTAATTTTCCGAACAGGGATCAGATAGAACTCTTGGCTGTAAAATTTGATCGGATTGATGGCTTAAAGAAGATAGGCCACTCATTTATCCTCTTACTCACTCCTACATGTACTTATGTACCTACTCAGTCACACATACAGCCACTCATTCACTCTATCATTCACCATACAGCCATTTACACACCCACCCACTCACCCACACATATACTCACACTGCTGCTTGCTTTTCATACACCCACTGACACACCCACTTGCTCACTCATACAAAAACTCATACACCGACTCACTAATGTATACAGTCCCTCACATATGCACCCACTCTTCTATACAAAACTTACACGTCCACTCATTCACCTAGACTGAGAATTCCACAGCCATTTTCCTTAGTATATATGTGTAACACTCAGTAACTTTTAGAAAAAACACACAATCACAGAATGATGTCATCAGTGATGTCATGTGAGAAGTCATCAGCGATGTAATTTGAGATGTCATCAGTGATGTCATCATTGATTTCACTGACCATGTCATGAGTGATGTAATATGTGAGGTCATAAGCAGTTCATTGTGGGGATGTAAGTAATAGCTAGCTCAGGTAACTAACTATAACTGCTGAATTTCAATGGTTTTGTATGAGTGAAATCTGAGCCTAACAATAACGTCCCTGTAACCTTAACCTTTGTTTTTTCAGTGAATATATTGGCAGTCACCAATAGGTAGTTACAGTTAGGACCTAGTTTCCATAGGAAGAGCGTTTTATGTTTTGCCAATAAATTTGGCATCATTTGACGAGTCCTCGCAAATCTTTCAAAACTAGTTTGACGCTCAATTCAGCTGCTGTCTTGACAGTTTCCGGGTGATCCGTTAAGCATGGGCTGAGAAAAATGGGGGGGTCCCAAAAATGCAATTTTTCCCCATGTTAATTTCCATAGGAACTTTGGACACGGCTACAGCCTGAACTGCTTAATAGATTTACACTAAATTTGGAAAGAAGGTAGATTTTGTCTCTCAACAAAAAAAGAAAAGGGGGCAGGGTAGAAACAACCTGCTCCCCTAGGCCTCATGAAGGGGGGGTCCCAATAGGACCCCACTGGGCCCAAAAGCATTTTTGAAAAAATTCTGCTGTAGGCGCACTTGATCTACGAATACTGCAGAAAATCTTTAAATAATCAAGCACGCAATCCTGTGCTTTGTTTCTAATCAGTCCTGGGCGGTCTCCATTTGGATATTATATGAGGGGGACACATAGACCTCCCCTCCTGGGGCTTACTAAGGCCCTGGGGTCCACCACCTCACCAGGGCTTCTTTTTTTTTAAATGGGGGGATCTTGGACCCCCACTCTAGGGACCACCACCTCCCAGGGCTTTACATTGACTCAATATGGGGGGGCTGCACGGACCCCCCTCTGCTGCCACCTCCCTGGGGCTTCAATTTAAATAATACGTGGGCTACGCCAACCCCCCTGCATCCCCAGGGACCACCCCCTTCACTGGGATAAATTAAAGGAAGGAGGAGGCCACGTGGCCCCCCTCCGGGAGCCATAGATGGCTCTGGTGACTGGCACCACTCAGAAAAAGGCTTCTATTATGTCCAGGGTTGTCCCTCAGGACATAGCTGTTTGCTTTGCCTTGGCAGGAGCTTTAATGCTCCAGCCAAGCCATAGAAAACTGTGCCACACTTCAGCAAGTGAGAGCAGAAAGAAAAGGCTCTTGCTTGCTAGAACACAAGCACAATCGTTTTGACAGAGAGGGAGTTGCATGTTAGCAGCTCCCTCTCTGTCAAAGCAATGGCGGCTCCCACAGAAGGCGGGGAGAAGACGGGGATGGCAGGGTCATTGAGGCTCCACCCATGGTCCCCAACACTTCTAAGGGGGTGCCCTGGGTTGGACCAGAATTTGGAGAAAATTGGTAAGGAGGAAAAGATAGAATAATATTTTTAAATAAGGACACCTTTAATTATCCTTTCATATGCGTATATATTCACATTTTCTTTTTGTCATTTTATCGGTGAGCATCTAAAAAGAACATATATTTACAAACAACACCTCTGAAATAATAACAAACTAACGCTACTGTCCACCGTGAAATATTTCCTATTGTGGAGCCACCTTTAAATAGTGTGGACTACCCACAGTACCCAGGGCAACCACACTAGAGGCTGGGCCCCTGAGATAGGGTCCCCTAGCCGAAATTGTCCAGGGAAGGGAGCCGCTTGGCCCCCCTCTATTTAGTTTATAAAAAAAGTTTTATAAAGGCAGTGCCCCAGGCGATGTGGTCCCTGGAGCTGAAATTGGCCCAGGGAAGGGGTGCCATGCAGTCCCCCTCCCTGAATGAATTTTTTAAAAAGCCAGCACGTCGACGTAGGCCCGCCATCTTTTACCACCACTCAGCAAACGCACCTCATGGCACACTACTAGTTGAGGAATTATGTCCCCTTGATTCCAGAGGGTCCTTAGGGGCTAACTACCCTTGCTGTTACCTTCAGTAAGTCATACACAGCGGAATTGCTGAGAGGCCACACCCTCTTTCTCCACCACTCTGCAAACGCACCTCCTAGCATACTGCTGCTTGGGGGATGAGTATCGTTGGCTCCAGAGGGTCCTTAGGGGCCAACAGCCCTCCTGTTACCTCCAGTAAGTCCCACAAAGCATAACTGCTGAGAGGACTTTGAAGGCCACGCACCCTTTCTCCATCATTATACAAACGCACCTCAAGGCACACTTCTGGTTGGGAATGAAGCCCCCTTGGCTCTAGAGTGTCCTTGGGGGCCAACAAGTCCTCCTGTTATCTGCAGTAGGTCCCACACAATGGAATTGCTGAGAGGTGTTTAGGGGTCATGACCCCTTTCTCTACCACTCAGCAGACGCGCGTCCTGGCACACTGCTGGTTGCGGGATGTAGTTCTCTTGGATGCTGAGGGCTCTTGGGGACCCAGAATGTTCAGAAACCATCTTGTTACCTCCAGAAAGTCTGACCTAGCAGGATTCCTGAGAGGTGGTCAGAGGCCCGGCCCCTTTCTCCACCACTTCGCAAGTTGACTACTAATTGAAAAAAACATAGACATTCACTTATACAATCAAAGGTTACATGGACATTATAGTTAGGAAAAAGAACTTGAGAAACCTTAGAAATGTACTTAAAAAACAAAAAATTACAGGGTCATTATAGTTAGAAAATAGAATTGCTCCTATAATATTCAAATGTCCCCAGGAACTGGACCACACAGGACTGATTAGAAACAAAGAATTACAAAAACCTTAAAAATTCACTGAAAAAAACAAAGGTTACAGGGACATTATAGTTAGGCTCAGATTTTGATCATACAAAGCCAGTGAAATTCGGAATTTCTATAGGCCTGGGCCAAAATTTCGTTTGTGGAAATTGCGATAATTTGGCATTTTCACGTTCCGCGGAAAGCGCGAAAATGTCAAAATTTCCGCAATCCGTAGCTTAGCGATAATTTGTTTCTTGCTCACGCCGTAAAAAAATATATTCTCGCATGCGCGCAATTGCCTTACCTGAATCCCCGCGCTCGCTGACAAGTTTTCCCGACCCGGTCGCGTTCTCCACGAGATATTGGTCTGTTGGTAGCCATTTTGCGCTGTCTCGCAACAGTTCACGCTCGCATTATTGTCACTTGTCGCGCGATCACGTCATTTGTCGCGCGATCATGTAATTCTTCTCGTGATCATGCACCGAGCGAGTATGAGAAGATTGAGATCTCGAACACACCATTCTCCACCGCGAGCGAGAGAGTGAGGACACGGGCACGTCTAATCGAACGCGAAAAGGAGAAAGAGACCCCGAACACGTCATATCCAACGCGACAGGGAGCGAGAGAACACGATCAAGTCATTTTGGACACGCCAGCGACATCCGGCGGAAGTATTGTGAAGCTCGAGAACTCGAACATGTAAAATTTTCAATTTGGAGAAGAATATCAGCTCTAGCAGCATGAAACCTTCTGCAAATGATGATTTTGGATGAAAACAACTCCTTAGATTGACATTTGGCTGTCCTTTTTTGTGCAAGGAGTCCTTTTTGAAAAAGGTGGGGAGAGGGAGGAAGGGACACAGAATCTCCAAATTCCTGTTCCTGTCCAACAGGCTCCTCCCAGTGCTTTGTCCATCTCCAACTCATTCTGCCTTTGGATTTTGAGCTGGAAAGATCACTCTTTTTGTCTGCTGCATCATTGCAATTGGATTTGAGGATTTTTTGATTTGGATATTTTACAAGTAAGTGGTTGTTGTGTCTGTTTGATTGTGGGCATTGCAGTTGTTGTAACTACAATTTATTTTTGATAACTATCATCATTCCTTTTTTTTTTAAATGTTGTGGGTAGTAGTAGTCAGTAGTAGGCCCGAGCTAGTCATGGGCATGGCCTCATGGGTGTGTGCATGATGAAGCAACTGTTCCTTTGGTGTTTTTTGAATGTTGTATTTTATTTTCAAGCATCATATAGGGCATGGCTGGCATTGGATTGAGTTGGGGAAGTTTGTTTTTTTGGGGTGGGCTTTCTGATGTTGTTGGTCCTGGCCATGTGGCTGGTGGCCATTTTGAAGCCTAGGCCTGCAAGCTTGCCTGGCCTTGTCTGCCAACAGGCCTGCTTTCATCCACTAGGATCAGAGCAGGTAGCCACAGCTTTATTAATCAAGTGTTTTCTGTGTGGTCTGTTGAATTTTTAGACATCATTTAGGGCATGGATGGCATTGGATTGAGTTGAGGAAGTGTGTTTTGTTGGGGTGGCCTTTCTGATGTTGTTGGGCCTGGCCATGTGGCTGGTGGCCATTTTGAAGCCTAGGCCTGCAAGCTTGCCTGGCCTTGTCTGCCAACAGGCCTGCTTTTTCATCCACTAGGATCAGAGCAGGTAGCCACAGCTTTATTAATCAAGGGTTTTCTGTGTGGTCTGTTGAATTTTTAGACATCATTTAGGGCATGGATGGCATTGGATTGAGTTGGGGAAGTGTGTTTTTTTGGGGTGGCCTTTCTGATGTTGTTGGGCCTGGCCATGTGGCTGGTGGCCATTTTGAAGCCTAGGCCTGCAAGCTTGCCTGGCCTTGTCTGCCAACAGGCCTGCTTTCATCCACTAGGATCAGAGCAGGTAGGCACAGCTTTATTAATCAAGTGTTTTCTGTGTGGTCTGTTGAATTTTTAGACATCATTTAGGGCATGGATGTCATTGGATTGAGTTGGGGAGTTGTGTTTTTTGGGGGCGGCCTTTCTGATGTTGTTGGGCCTGGCCATGTGGCTGGTGGCCATTTTGAAGCCTAGGCCTGCAAGCTTGCCTGGCCTTGTCTGCCAACAGGCCTGCTTTCATCCACTAGGATCAGAGCAGGTAGGCACAGCTTTATTAATCAAGTGTTTTCTGTGTGGTCTGTTGAATTTAGACATAATTTAGGGCATGAATGGCATTGGATTGAGTTGGGGAAGTGTGTTTTTTTGGGGTGGCCTTTCTGATGTTGTTGGGCCTGGCCATGTGGCTGGTGGCCATTTTGAAGCCTAGGCCTGCAAGCTTGCCTGGCCTTGTCTGCCAACAGGCCTGCTTTTTCATCCACTAGGATCAGAGCAGGTAGCCACAGCTTTATTAATCAAGTGTTTTCTGTGTGGTCTGTTGAATTTAGACGTCATTTATGGCATGGATGGCATTGGATTGAGTTGGGGAAGTGTGTTTTTTTGGGGTGGCCTTTCTGATGTTGTTGGGCCTGGCCATGTGGCTGGTGGCCATTTTGAAGCCTAGGCCTGCAAGCTTGCCTGGCCTTGTCTGCCAACAGGCCTGCTTTTTCATCCACTAGGATCAGAGCAGGTAGCCACAGCTTTATTAATCAAGTGTTTTCTGTGTGGCCTGTTGAATTTAGACATCATTTATGGCATGGATGGCATTGGATTGAGTTGGGGAAGTGTGTTTTTTTGGGGTGGCCTTTCTGATGTTGTTGGGCCTGGCCATGTGGCTGGTGGCCATTTTGAAGCCTAGGCCTGCAAGCTTGCCTGGCCTTGTCTGCCAACAGGCCTGCTTTTTCATCCACTAGGATCAGAGCAGGTAGCCACAGCTTTATTAATCAAGTGTTTTCTGTGTGGTCTGTTGAATTTAGACATCATTTAGGGCATGGATGGCATTGGATTGAGTTGGGGAAGTGTGTTTTTTTGGGGTGGCCTTTCTGATGTTGGTTATTTTAAAGACATGCTTTTGTTGTATGTGTCTGGTGTGTTGGTGTGCAATGCATGCACCCTGCAGACCTTTTTGGGGCCTGTGAATGTTCGTATTTCCATTTTGTTGCATTAAAAAGGCAGAGCAGTGTGCTTTAGCATGCATCCTTTACCTGGCTTTTATAGGCCTTTTGTCAGCTCCTGGTGTTTCCCAGGCCCCCTGCTTGTTTGTGATTTGTGAGTGTCCATGTGGCTGGTGGCCTTTTTTTGTGTTTGGACTGGGAGTTATTAGTCTCCTGCTTTTGCCATAGGCCTGCATGGTTTTCCTATTGGCTATTTGGCTTACTGCTTCCATCCATCCACCCCCTTTGCCAGCAGCAGCTCCATGGATGCTGAGATGCTCAAATAATTTAATGGCAAATAGGGTCCACCCCACTTCCATTACATTTTTATTTTGGTGGTTATTATTAACTTTCCTATCCTTCCTGAGAGTGTAGTGTGTGACTGTACACAGTAGTATAACATAGCCCTTGTTAGAAAAAAGTCATAAATGGCTAGACTATATCTTTTGTTTGCACTAGTACAGTACTAAGTAACTGAACCACAACAACAAATGCAACATTTCACTGATGTCCTTCTCTGGTCTTATTTGCTTTTAGGTGCACAAAAGACAGAGGAGGAGGTGTCATCAGCATCACCCGGCTACCCATTGTACTGCCAGCCAGACAGAAGTCCTGCTGCGCATCACGTCCACGTGTGACCAGAACTTGTTGTGCATCTGCATCCTGCCTGACATCTGAAGAAAATGGCCCCAAAGAAAAGTACCAGGTCTAGTACCAAGAAAGTTGCCGGTGAGAAGAAGGAATAGAAAAAGGAAGTGCCATTAACCACGATTGGTGTTGTGCCGTCCAATGTTTTTTTTGGCACCAAAAAAGTTACACCTGCAGCAGCGTTGTCCAGGAATCAAGCTGGCAGCAGCACAGCGGTCCAACCCCACCAACCTAGGCCCAAGGGCTTTAGTGTCGCAGAGGTAGCCAGTCTACTAACAAGCAGCGATGTTGAAGAAATGTAATTACCGCAAAGTAGTACACAATCAAGTTCAACGCAGGCGCAAACTCAGCATATAAGTGTGCAGCCGCAACAAGAACAGCAGCAGCCGCAACAAGAACAGCAGCAGCCGCATCAAGAACAGCAGCAGCCCCAACAAGAACAGCAGCGGCCGCAACAAGAACAGCAGCGGCCACAACAAGAACAGCAGCAGCCGCAACAAGAACAGCAGGGGTCGCAACAAGAACAGCAGCGGCCGCAACAAGAACAGCAGCGGCCGCAACAGCCCACCATAGTAGTTGTTGCTCCTGACGTAGGGGCATTTCAGGAAATCGAGCTTCCTGCAGACAAAGTGGAGCAAAGTCAAACCACTGTTTCAGAAGATCTATTGTCTTCCAGACCACCAGCAAGGAAAAGGAGGCTTAGTCCATCATCTTCTTCTTCAAGCCCCGCTTCTGATGATCGTGATGCCACTTGGCTCCCACCAGCTCAGTCTGAGAGTGATATACGCCACTAGACAATGCTTCTGAAAAGGAAGGTCCCAGAAAAACTTAGAGTTATGGAGGTAGATGTAGAAGAGGGGGTTGATGATGTTGATGAAGATGAGCCAGTCATCACGCACATTACTCCCGCCCCAAAGGGATTGGAGACCAACATTCTCACCCTATCCAGAAAGGCTGCTACTGAGCGGGATGTAGCACGGATATCACCAACATGTAGAAGAGGGGGGTGATGATGTTGATGAAGACGAGCCAGTCATCACGCACATTACTCCCGCCCCAAAGGGGTTGGAGACCAACATTCTCACCCTATCCAGAAAGGCTGCTACTGAGCGAGATGTAGCACGGATATCACCAACACAGGTTACACCACCACTACCTCCAGCTGCCATATTTTCCAAGGCCCGGCAGGGACCTACATCCAGCTCAACCATCTCAGTAGGTAGTGGTAGTAAAAGTCACAGTCTAGGTGCACAGGGTCACATTTCGAAGACACTCTCCAGTTCATCTGGTATTGAAAGTGGCACATCCAGCAGTGCCCGAAAGTTCTCCTCCACAGTTTGGGACTTCTTTTCTGTTAGCGCCAAGGAGGAGAACGTTGCTATATGCTCAATTTGTCGGCAAGGTGTTCGGCGTGGTAAGCTTGGTACAAACTATGGTACCGGAGGACAAGCAAGTCATCTCAGAATACACCACACTATCGTGTGGGAGGATCACCTACTTAAGTTAAAAGAAAGTAGAAAAACTCAACCCATTGAAGTTGGTCAGGATGAATCAGAAAGCGATACTATTGCGGTGGAAGGTGAAGAAGAGGGAAGCATTTCTAGCCCTGTCCCCAGTAGTGCAGTGGTAACGCCCACATCCTCCTTAGTAACATCAGAGTGGCACCGCAGTAAGAGCCATACTCTGAGTCAGGCTGAGAGTGAGACACCAAGGCGACCGAGTACCGCAATAAGACAATCTGTGTCGTTGAGCCTTAGTGGGTTAATGAAAACAGCACCACAAAGGAAAGTAATCCAGCCTACCATTGAGAGCATGTTTAGGTTGGAGGGGCAGTTCCAACGCAACCACCCAATGGCACGATTGTACAATGCGAAGCTGGCTAAAATGTTAGCGCTGGACCTTCTTCCTTTTTCATTTGTGGAAGGGGTGGGTTTCCTTGAATTTGTGTCTGCCATCTGCCCTAAATGGAAGGTTCCTAGCCGGTCCTATTTCGCAAGAATTGCTGTTCCAGCACTACATCATGATGTGCTGGAATTGGTTGGACAAGCTTTGCAGCAGAGTGCTGTTCACAATATCCACCTGACAACAGACATGTGGACCAGTTGCCAAGCCACAGATTACATGTGCATCACTGCACACTGGATCTCTTTTGTGGGGGTTAGAGATAAGCTATATCCACAAGGTGCTGTTGACACAGCTGCGATTTTTGAAGGTACACGGAAACATGCAACTGTAGCCATGTTCGCCATGGAGAAATCTCATACGGCTGAAAACATTTTACACGAGTTTCGCAGCAAGTTTTTGGAATGGCTGCGGCCAAGAGGGCTTGGTATTGGTTTTGTTGCCACAGACAATGACAGTAATGTACTTAAGGCCATGGAACTTGGTTCCTATTTCAGGGTTCCGTGTTTTGTGCACTGCATAAACATTATAATTCAAGACTTTCTGAAAAAAGAACCCATAGTCAGCAATTTACTGGCCATCTGCCGAAGAATATGCACTCATTTCAGCCATTCTTTTAAAGCTCGGAAGCAGCTGAGGATCATCCAACGTGAACATAGGATGCCAGTCAAGGCACTCATCCTGGAGGTGGCAACACGTTGGAACTCAACGTATTACATGCTTGATCGTCTGTATGAGCAGTACAGGTCACTCCATGAATATGTCTGGAAAAGAAGAGGGGATGCTACTGTTAAAGGCATGAACCTTGACATGGAGCAATGGAGCCTAATTAAATGCCTGACTGAGATGCTTTTCCCTTTTTAGGTCTTCACACGTGAAGTCAGACAGGAGGACTGTACAATGGGCCAAGCTATCCCATTATTGCAAATGCTAGAGCATCAGCTGAATAATGTGTCTGAATCATACAAAGGTGTAGAGGACAAAAGGCAAGCCCATGACTTGGTGGAGAGCTTATCCCGTCGCTTAACTGAAAATGTAAGGATACTAAATAAAATGTTGTCACAAGAACATTACATTTGTGCCACAATTCTGGATCCACGTATAAAATTTGGACTAAAGACATTCTTTGCTTTTTCCGAGATTGATGTTGCCCGCTACAAAACTTGTCTAGCTGAAGCAGCCAGTAAGTTGGAAAACGAACGGCTGCTAATTAAAAGCCCGCAAGATCAACCCACAAGAAGTACTGCAGCAGGCCATGCAGGATCAAGTGCAACTTCGTCGGCTGAGGGCAGTGCATTTGGATCACAACACTCACCATCACTATCGACCACAGAAACAATAACTGGATCATTAGGCCGAGTACAATCATTACACGATTGGTATGTAAAGTTAGGCATTAATAAGCACAGTGCTGATGCACAGAGAAAAGAGCACAAAAGCTTACCAGCAGCAACCCTGAACATAGAACGGATGGTCCAGGCCTATCTGGATGACCCAACAGAGGTGTACATTGATCAAAACCCATTGCAGTATTGGTATAGGAAAAGGTCTGAATGGCCACAGCTCAGCAGCCTGGCGATAAGCTATCTGGCTTGCCCTGTCGCAAGTGTCTCTTCCGAACATGTTTTCAGTGCTGCTGGTTCCATTGTAACATTGAGAAGGACCAGTCTCTCGCCCAAAAATGTGGAGAGGTTAACAATGATCAAAATGAATCAGCACATCATACCACCGAATTACACAATACATGAAGCAATGGAGGAAGATGAGGACAGAGGCTCAGGTGATGGAAGTAGTGTGTCACATGATGATTACCTACTACTGGCTGACCCCCCAGAGTTTGAGGACGAGCTATACTTTCCTGACAATTAGGCTTTCACTTACTGTCTTCCTCCCTTTTTTCCCACCGTTATTTGTGTGTCTGTCGTTCCGGTTACAAACTTGTGAATCACAACAAATCCATTACCACCGTCTTCTACTCTTCTTATTTAATATACAATTTTCAGGTGTCTGCAATTTGACAGTAGAGTCCTCCGAATCCAGCTCCTTCGCTCCATCATACTGAATCTCCCGCCCAAATCCATTGCCCTCATGAATGATGATTGGATGATGGTAAAATACTACAAGAAAAAATTCAAACTTTCCTAGTCCTGCCAAAAAAGTGGAGCATGAATCAGATGACTACTATAGCTATCCTCCTTTCAGAGCCGAGAGAGACTGTCCATTAACTGAAAATAAGATGAAACAGGTAATGATTGAAGCCATGCATTGGACGCAGAGTCGCAGACTGAATGATTTTGTTGTGTTTGTTGTGCATGAATTTATGTAATTGTGCATTGCCACTAATCAACTTTCTACAGAACACACTAAACTTAACTCAAGGTGAATTCAATTTTCCCCTTCTTGCAAATAAGAAATTTGTACTTCTCCTGCAGCTTGGTAATACATTGCTTTTAATTCAATACAGGAAGCGGACTCACGCTATCTGCGCAATGAGTATGATTGACACAACAGCACCGTCCATCATGATGATGGCGAAATAGACGGCCCGTTAACTTAAGATGAGAAGCAACAGATAATGACAATTAATGGCATGCATTGGACACCTGAGCGATTGGTCTTTGTGTTTTCGTTGTTTGTTTGTTGTGCACAAAGTGAAGTCAAAGTGTACTAGTAATCTATCTTTCTGTACACACTAAAGACTGACTCATGTCAATAATATTTCTACTCTTGTTGTGTAATAACAATTTTACTTCTACTGCAGGCCGATCTTCACAGTCAATCAGTAAAAGTATCGGAGATGATGATGAAGTCAGGAGGACGTTTCATGAGTGGCATAAACTTAAAAGCCTAAAGGTAAACACGTCAACAACAACCACAGCAGACCCAAATGTCTGTAGAAGTGGAATAGAGTTTAGTGATGGGATGACTGTGGTGCATTGATTTACTAACTTAAACTGTCAAATGCTATGTTTGGAATGGATAATGTGCTTTGCCTTTGTCCAACTCGTTAAAAAAAAAAAAAAGTACTCTAAAGTCTTAATGTAGGATGTGCTACTGCTAAGCACTGTGGGCCTGCTCTCTCCTGTTATTGTTGAAGGTCAATGCTGGAAACAGACTAGAGTAGAGATGATGCATACATGCCACCTCGGAAAGGGTTCTTGTTGCACTACACCATAACTTGTGCATTTGTTTCAACTTTGTTTCTCAATATCCCCTTTGGTTTTCCATCTACAATTACAGGCCGGGCCTTGCCCTATACTTTGGAAAACATTACAATGCGCACTTACCTTACCAATAAATCGACATTTTTTTCCAGCCTGGCAGTGGCGAGTGGGGAGACGACACACCCAAGATTAATGGGCGAGAGGAGGACCAAGAGAAATACCGAGATGCAAATCCAGTCCACATTTTTTACCAGGATAACACAGTAACAGTATCCACTTTTATCTTCTTTTAAATAATTTAATTAATATTTTGTATACAATCTTTACAACAGTGTGTTCTTGGAGTTGTTATTATCATCATTAGGTTTGCTCATTGTTTACGATTCTTCCCTACCAATATTTAAAATTTCTATTTGCTATCTGTAAAAGTATTAAGGCCGGAACAACAGAACAAGAACTAGAAGTTTATGTAATCCGGGTCTCTCTAGAATTAACCGAGAAAATAAGAGAATTGACTAAAAATCGGGAAGCGGTAACTATTCCAGTAACAATAGGTCCAGTAATGCCCATTTTCGATAAACAGAAAGATAGCAAACATTGTTTGACAGTCCCTTATAAAAGTAACAAACCGGCTGAACAACCAAGAATGAGTCATAGTGATAATCCATGGAGGCAGACAATGAGTATGATTGAACCAAACTTTTCAAATAACCAGTTTTTAGGTCAAAATTGTGCAGAAAAGCGTATGACGATAATAGAGACAATGACAGAAACGCAGAAAGATTTTGGACAAGGAAATGTAGAAAAGCCAGTACGACCACCTACAGAGGAGTTGAGTGAATGGTTGAGAAGCTTGCAAAAGAAAGATAAAGAATCACAGTCAATAGATGTAGCCAAACTACGAATGGTACTGGAAGAATTAATAGTTGGAACTATCCCGACTGAAAAGTTAAAAACTTACCAAGATGAGGAGTTGTTATTTCTGTGTAAAAGCGTAACATGGAGAGCAAAAAGTCTTCATGAAAGACTAGAAGAAGTGGCAAATGAAATGGGTATTGATATTGAAAAGGTAAAAGCATTACAAAAACCCTATCGAGTAGATTTCACTGAGAAAGACATTGAAAACATGAATACCACAGGACGAATAGGTCAGATAAAAGAGATAATTATTTTGTTGAGAAAATGCGGAGATGTGGACAAATGGAAAAGCAGATGGTATCGTAAACGAGATGAAGTTTCAGACAAAACGTTTTCAGCTTACCCTGTGAGAGAGAAAGATAAGGTTGTGACAGAATGCCCTATGAGAGAGATTCCAGGAAGAGGATATGTACATGTCCCATGGACTAGACAGGATATTTTGTCATTCACGAATGACTTCCCTCGACTGCGTGAAAAACCCATCGAGTGGTATAGACAAATGGACATATTTGTGAAACTATCCCAAGTATTGTGGATTGATCTAAATAGCTTGTTCGACGTAATAGTACCAGCAGATCTATGGATAGAATGTAAAATAGTAATAGATTGGCCGACACAGGAATACCCAAGGGATCCATAAACAGGAGCTCCAGACCCCGAGGTAATGAAGAAATATGAACAGGTTATGGCATTTTTGAAGATCAAGGTACCCCCTAAAGAGACAGATTGGGTAAAAATTGACAGAACACATCAAGAAAGCAAAGAATGAGTACATGCCTATTATGAGAGGGTATTTTTAGCCTTTAAACAATTCAGTGGAGATGAAAATTTAAGTGACAAGGATTTGAGTCATTTCGTATACAGATTTGTATATGGTCTTCATCCAGAAATTAGTGAAATGATAAGACAGCATACGGTAGATTGGCAAAATAAGAAAATAGACGAAATATTGAGACATGCTAAATATTTCAGTGATGAAATTGAAGCAAAACAACAAAAACTGAAAGAGAAGGCTATGTTGGCACAGGTAAAGGTAGCAAAAAGACAGGAAGCACAATTAGCAGAACAAGGTGGGTCAAAACAGAAATTTAATCCTGGGAAAAATAAAGGGAATATTGAGGAAGCTAAAAAGAAATTTCCGCGTCATAATTGCGGTAGGATAGGGCATTGGAAATCCGAGTGTAAATTTCCTCCAAGTACTAACGATGAAAATCCATCATTAAATCCACAGGTGCAGAATGAGGTGAGTGGTGAACAGCAACGACAACAGCAGGGTGTAACACAACAGAATCAGGTGCCAAAACCACCTTTTCCACAGAACAAAAATTGCTAGAAGTATAGTAAGGAGAATGGATTCTTCAACGGAGAACAGGTAAATAAGCCGCAACGTGCTAGCGCTGCTTCACAGTATTGGCTGCAACGCGATGAAAGCGATTCAGAAGAGGGTTATTGACGGTGCCGAAGGGAGGAAACAGAGTGCGTACTTGGCGCAACTCTAGAAGTAGACCAGACAGGCCCATTTGTAGATGGAAAAGTTAATAATGAAAATATTACTTTCCTAGTCGATACTGGTGCTACTCGATCAACTATCAGATCAGCTGATGTTAAGAATCTTCCTCTCTCGGGTGAAACGATCCCAGTAGTTGGTGTATCCAACAGACAGATTAAAACTTACCTTACAGAACCAGTGAAAGTTAGTATAGGGAAATTTTCTGAAACGCACCGATTCGTAGTGTGCAATACCAGTCCTGTGAACTTGTTAGGTAGAGATTTATTGTGCAAGATGAATTGCACCATATTTTGTACTCCAGATGGAATAGCTTTTGAAACACCAGATGATGATGTGCTGTATAAAATGACAATGGCAAACAGAGAGAAAGAGGTTACAGGAACCTATGCTGTATTTAACCCTGACGAATTACCAAAAGAATTAAAACAGTCAGTAAAAGCAGAAGTGTGGGATTTCACAGGAGAAGCGTAGGATTGATGAGAAATGTAGATCCAGTAAAAATAACTGTAAAAGAAGGAGTATGTTATCCAAATGTCCCACAGTATAAATTGACACCTGAAATAATCGAAGGAGTTACTCCAGTGATCGAGAACATGATAAAACAAGGAATTTTGAGAGAAATAATGAGTAGCCCATGTAATTCACCAATGATGGGGCTAAAGAAGCCTTGTGGGAAGTTCAGGATAGTACAAGATCTGAGAAAGATAAACAAAATTGTTGTACCATGTTGTCCCATTGTACCGAATCCATCTGTGATTTTATATCAGATCCCTCATGACGCAGAATGGTATACAGTGATTGATCTGTGCCATGCTTTCTTTTCTATCCCATTGCACCATGACAGTCAGCAAAGTTTTGCATTTCGTTTCGGTGAGCGTATTTTGGCGTGGTGCCGAATTCCACAGCAGTATACAGAAAGCCCCTCAAAATTTAATCAGCTATTGAAAAGGTCTTTGGAAAGTCTAGAAAATGCCTGAGAACTCAGTACTAGTACAATATATCGATGACCTGCTTGTGGCATAGAAAACTCATGAAGCTTGTGAGTTAGACACAGTAGCCTTGCTGCATCATTTGGCAGATGGAGGACTAAAAGTGTCACCATCGAAATTACAATTTTGCAAGAAAGAGGTCCAATATATGGAACACAGCATTGAGAAAGGACACAGGAAAATAACCATAGACAGAATCAGGATCATAAAAAGAATGAGTCCGCCAATGACCCAAAGAGAAATGAGAATGTTTCTGGGAATGGTTGGATATTGTCGTCAGTGGATAAGCAACTTTTCCTTGATTGCAAAGCCTTTGGTACGATTGACAAGAAGTGATGTGAGAGATTCAATTGATTTGAACAAAGAGGAGTTGGCAGCATTCAAAACATTGAGAGAAGGATTGTGTGAAGCACCTGCATTAGGAATGCCTGACTATGACAAGGAGTTCGAGTTGTATTGCAGTGAGAGAAATGGATGTGCACTTTCTGTTCTAGTACAGAAGCATGGAAAACTGAGGAAACCAATTGCGTATTTTTCATCCATGTTGGACCCAGAAGCTGAAGCCCTTCCTGGGTGTCTGAAAGCAGTAGCTGCTACATGTCGAAGTTTGGAACAGAGTGAGGGAATTGTGATGGGATATCCTGTGAAAATGTTTGTACCTCATGATGTGGCGATTCTTTTAACAAGGAGTCGTACTCAGTATATGACGCAAAGCCGACTGACTAAGTATGAAAAGGTCATTTTGGGTGCAACAAATATGAGTTGTGTGAATGTGAATCCTTAACGCTGTTGCCAGATCTAGAGCATGTGGAGGTAAGAGATGAAGCAGATCATGATTGTTTGGATGTACTTGATTTCTGTACAAAACCCCGACCTGACATAGAAGATGAACCTTTGCCAGAAAGTGATTTTGTCATGTTTGTTGATGGATCTTGTTTGAGGACAGATGATGGAGTGCTGAGTGCAGCATATGCGGTATGTACAGTTGCAGCAGTGATGGAAGCATCCTACTTGAAAGGAGTAAGATCGGCCCAAGTAGCTGAACTTGTAGCCCTGACCAGAGCATGTAAGATTGGGAAAAGTGTGAGAGTGACTGTGATAACTGATAGCCAATATGGCTATGGATTGGTCCATGATTTTGGCCAAATTTGGCTGCAAAGAGGTTTCCTAACCTCAAGTGGAACTCCCATTAAGAATGCTGAAGTGGTTGGAAAGTTGCTTGATGCAATACAGTTGCCTAGGCAATTGGCTGTGGTGAAATGTGCTGCCCATAGTCGCAGAGGTGATTACATTGCCACTGGAAAAAAGTTCGCTAACGATATGGTGCAATATTGTGAACGAAATCAGAATTCAATCAATCGGGCAAAGGAAAAGGCATTGATTTCTTTTTTCCCAATGTTTACTAACACTGTGGGAACATGGGAAGAAGTAAGACAATTGCAGGAAGTAGCAGGAGAGGAAAAAATAAAACAGTGGGTAAAAGCAGGATGTGCACCAAGAGAGAAGGATCATGTGTGGGTCTATCGAGATGGAAGACCAGTTATGCCTGATAGCATGATGTCTGCCATGGCACGGATGTATCATGGACAGGGACATATAGGGAGAGACGCCATGATTAGGTCCTTTAAACAAACTTGGTATAATGCCAAGTTCAGACCTGTATCAGAAAGTATTTGTCAAAGATGCCTAATTTGTCAACAATACAATCCAGGAAGAAAGACAGTAGTGAGTTTAGGGACAATAGGTCGAGAAGGAGGGCCTTTCACCAGAATGCAAGTAGATTTCATTGAGATGCCTCCTTGTAACAGGTTGAGGTATGTTTTGGTGATGGTATGCCTATTCTCCAGGTGGGTAGAGGCGTTCCCAGCAAGAAGAAATGATGGAATAACAGTGGCAAAATTACTGTTGAGGGAATTCATCCCTAGATTTGGGTTCCCAGTAACATTCGAGTCAGACAGAGGAGGACATTTTCATAACTAGATCATAAAACTGATTTGTGCATTGAATATACGACAAAAACTGCATTGTGCCTACAGACCAGAGGCTTCTGGTGTAGTAGAACAAATGAATGGTACTATCAAAAACAGAATAGGGAAAATGTGTTTAGCCACCGGTATGAAATGGCCCGATGTCTTGCCTCTGGTACTCATGACTATTAGATCAATTTCAGACAGAAGCACTGGTTTAAGTCCGCATGAGATCATCATGGGACGTGCCATGCGACATGTGTTTATACCAGTCAACAAGCTGATGACAATAACTGATGACATGGTGTTGGAATACTGTAAAAGCCTGGCTGACTCAGTTCATTCTATGTTTCATCAGGTTGGAGCGGATGCCACCCCTCTTGAAAAGAAGCCAGCCCATGATCTAAGCCCAGGGGACTGGGTAAGGATAAAAGTACATAGAAGAAGAAACTGTTTGGTTCCCAGGTGGGGAAAACCAAGGCAAGTCATCTTGACCACAACAACAGCTGTGAAGTGTGCTGGATTAAAGAACTGGATCCATGCAAGTCAGACTTTGAAAATTCCAAATCCAGTTGACTGTAAAGAAAAGGAGTATTTTGATGAATCAGAATCCAGCACTGAGTCGGATGACGGAGAGCCAAAAGACAAAGAAAAAGAAAACCCTGAAAGGGGGAAACAGAACTGAGTTTAATTTTGGTCCCCAGAACTAATTCCCTGAGGAGAAGATTACAGATTTGTGATACCAGTTCAGACTCAGAGACAGAACAAAGAGCACACTCTTCCAAGAAAGAACAAGGGAAGAACAAAGAAAAGGACAGTGGAGAGACAATAAAAGAAATAAATGAGAAAGAAGTGCCAGATGAAAGATTAAGAGAAATTCCATCTGAAACAACACCTATAGATGGACAGGTGCCAGATACGGAGAGAGAGGGAAAGATTATTGTGGAAGACCCCCGAGGAGGTGTAGGGAACTGCAACATCCAGTTAGAAGCAGGGAAAAGTAGTCAGTAGGAAGATTGCGTGACGGAGATTCGAGGAGGGACAAAAGTAGGGAAAACAAAAGAAGTGGTGGAAAAAGAAATTGTCGATGGCAAAAAGCATGTTAAAACAGAGTCTGAGGAAAGCGAAGATGAAATACCAGAAGGCCGAGTTCTGAGAAAGAGAGCTTGGAGAACTAAAAAGAATGATAAAGGGAGTAAATTGAAAAGAGCGGCAAAGGATGAGGAGTGGCCAAACAATATAAAAAGACTGAGATATCGATTGACACATGTAAATTTGCCAAGGGCTGAACAGATGACTGAAGTAACGAGTCAGGAGAAATCGAAAGGAGAAGAACAAACAGTGGTTAAAGAAAGCAAAAGAACAAGGAAACCTAACCAGAAGTATAAATCACCGGAATGGACATATGTGGCCCTGCCTGAAGTGAAGGAAGAGGCGGATAGCCAAGGAAATCCAGAGGTGGTTGTACCGGAAGTGGTTAAGGAAGACGAAGAATGGGAAATCCTGAGAGTTATCTTGTTCGATATTGGAGAAGAAGCGGATGTTCAGGACAACCTGTATGCTGAAAACGAAGGGAAAATGAAAGATGATGAGATGCCAAACTGAATGAGACAAGAAAATTACTGATGGAAAGATAATAAAACATTGAAAAAGACAAAAACTGGTTGCGAAGTAGAAGAGGCTAAGTCAAAAGACACGGCTCATTTTAGTTAAGATGGCAAACATAGAAAGTAGCAAAAGTAGATGTACCTTTCTTAGAAGATGGTGCAAAAAGTGTTGTTGTTGTACAGGATTATTAATGCTTCTTTGGAGTATTCTCGCTCTACTAATTTCATTTAAAGTTACTGTTGATACATTAGAAGGACATAGTGATACCATAACTAATATAGGGAAAGTTCAAAAAGTAGTTCCAACTAGAATAGATAGAAACTATTTACATAAAGATAGGTCAATAACAGATTTTTCTAACAATGTGTTTTCGAAATTATTGTATGAATATGGAAACACCATGGACGTAAGGGATTGCTACGTTTGTATGCAATTACCTGCATCTGTATCTGAAGGAGTGACTTATCATCACCTTCCAGTAACATATGTAATAACATGTAGTGTGATAGCTAGTTTATTTTATCAAACAGGTAAATTAGAGTATTATTTTTCAGATGTAGCTACTATATTTTCACAAGTACCAGCAATTAACAAACTAAACAAGGTAAAACCTGCAAAGGTATTAGGCACATTTTTCTTAGAGACTAAAGAATTAACATTAGAATATATATTTAGAAATAACTTGACTTGCAGTTTAAAGAAAGAGGAGAAGACATTTTTAGATATGGTTGAGGAAAGGAGATTGAAAATGCAAAGAAAGGTTTCAGAAGGGGAAGTGGAGAAAACAGTCTGGGGTGTAGAAATGGAGAAACACTTGGAAGGAGAAACGGGTCCAACTATGGCTTTAGATTGGCCTCAGAAAGGAAAATTGTGTATGAGAAGGAATCAGACGGCGTATGACACTGATTACTTTGTAGGGAATAGTGAGTGCCATGATACATACCGAATCATAGGAGGATGGGGATTTAAAGGTGGAAGAGATCCAGTCTTTTCAGGACTGTATTTCATTTGTGGGAACAGGGCATATTATCATTTGCCAGACCATTGGTATGGCACATGTTATGTTGGCCTGGTTTTTCCAAAGATTTTTCACATGGATAGAGGAGAAGATGGTGTACATAGCTTAGGTAGTTATTTAGCACGTAGTAAGAGAGAATCTGGGACTGAAATTGTGGGTGACATATTTGGAGCACTGATACCCGCAGTGGGAATATCTCTGAATGCAAATAAAATTAGAAAACTTTCAACAGAAGTGGATCGCTTGTCAACAAGCACCGCTGGAGGATTCTTATTGGTAAATACAGAAATGGTTGCCATGCGTGCTATGGTAATGCAAAATCGACTTGCCCTTCATATATTATTGGCAAAAGAGTGTGGTAAATAATTTAATTACCGGGACTTAATTTGATACAGAAACATAATAAAAATAGCTCAGTAAATAAGAGGCAGAATCCGTGGTATTAGAGGTTCGGAACGGGCTTTATTCCAATGGACGATTCGAATCGGCGACTCCAAGTTCCATCACCACGGAGGTTCAGGAAGTGAAGTACATACTTTATTGATAATTAATCACTTTTATACAATAGGCATTACAGTGAAGTAAAATGCAAGAGGCGTAACAATTGATAGTGTAGATAAAAGATACATACGTAGCAAAAATAGGCGTAACTGGGTGTGACTAAAGAACGTCATCAGGTGTGATGTCATAATAGGGTGGTTCCATGAAAGAATTTCGCAATGTCAGCAGAAATACTTGGCAGAAATGCGCGCGCAGCAGCATGACGTGTGATTGACGTGCAACTAGGGGGTGAAGGGGACTTGACATTTAGCTCTACATATGGCGACAGAAGTCTGGAGGGTCAAGTCAACCTAATCCCAAATCATATCTAACATCCTATGTTTAAAGAACTATGTTATCCAAAAGAGAGGTCTCTTAGAGTAGAATCTTATTCTATACTGACTATACTGCGTGTACAAGCGTCTAAGTGTCTACACTAGATGCGAGGGAAGAAGTCTTCCATAATAATAGGGCTATGAATTACTTGCATAAAGACAGAGAAGCCGGGCCTTTGCTCGGTAGCTGGAAGAATGTTTACTTAAACTACTAGACAGGAATGCATTGGGCAGGGAGCGGAGCAGATAATTTCGAAGGTGAAATACAGTTTTTGGCAGGCAACAGGCTGATGTCAGGCTTCGTGAGCCGCGCAGGGAATGAGACAAAGTTCATGGTCACAGATGCAGGCTCAGACTGGAGCTTTCAGAGGCAGAAGGCAAGAAAAGCTTGATGACAGAATCAGGGCCTACTTGCCTGGACTGTAAAATGGCATGAGTGAACCATATAAAGCCGGTGGCCTGTCATACTTAGGAATGGAATATCCGGCCTATTCATGGCGGATCTGAAAGAGGACATGTTGACGGTGGACGCACATGTGTTTGCGTCTTCATAACTGGAACTGGAGGGAACATACATGTACTTGTGATTCATACATGAAACCGTTGGGGTCCAAGATAGGGGACATAACTGATCGGAAAAATCCATATTTCCACATTCCCTCCTTGTCCCCTACTTGCCCGTCAAGAGATATCAATCTTCATCAATCCATTGATCTGTTCATATAGCATCATTTGTTCTTCCTTTTTCTTCTGGGATGAATGAAATCTTGGTGGTGGAATACACGATGTGGCACACAGACCACAGATCGCTGGTCCACATTGTAGACATAGACAGCAACTGAATAGTATGAGAAGGCCAATACCTAGGAAGGATAGGACCTTCCATCCAAAGGTAGATAATACACTCCAAAACCAACCGGACCAAGTCCAGGTGCCTGGATCCTGGTGTATCTGGCTTACAATCTTATGAAGGCGAGTTATGGCTTTATATACAGATGGCGAATTTTCTGGTATGAAAATGCAACAACTTGATCCGATGACCCTACAAGCTCCGCCCCTATCGGCCAGGATGACGTCAAGGACAAGACGATTTTGAAGCACAACAATCCGCATAGCAGACTGCTCTTCTGTTAAATTGCCTAAGGCGGAAATAGTTTCGTTCACTACTGCTTCAAGGGTTCTAGTTAATCTACGTATCAGCTTACTATTAGTAACGGTACCTATATAGGGAAAGAGACCTTCATTGAAATCTGTGTATTTTTCCCATGCTGTTTCAGTGTAATCGACTATTGGGAGATCTCTCCTTTCTCTATTGTGTACTAAATGAGTATTTCTGTGATAATCAGGAGGAGCTAGGAAAACAGGTGGCAAAAGGAATCCAATGTAGCAGGTACCATCCCAATCTAGAGGCAAACGTACATATGCCGTCTGACCACATATGAAATAGGAATGGCGGGAAGCTCTAAATGTAGACTTGCCTTGATCACTAAATTCTATTACAGTGGTACATCTACTATGGCCCATATGTATGGAACCATTCTTTCTTACACATAATTCACCTTTTACTGGAAATATTGACATAGCGGGCAAAATTGGAGTAGCTTCGGATTCGACATTTAGGATCATAAGATTAAGCGTAAAATTACCTAATCCATACACTTCATTTTCTAGATCAGTTCCTGTTCTTTTGGGAAGTCCCTCCTTGTTAGGGTAGCAGACTTTAAGTAAAACTAAGTTCAAATTTCCCCATACCCAGTTGTCTTGATAAACTACAGAATTCGGATCTAGGGAATTAATTAAACTAAACCATGCTCCACAGGAGCCGTTGTGTGTGAACGGGTATGGAAAGAGAGGTAGAATTCCTTTATAATTCTGATAGGGAGGGAGTCGGCCACATATCCAACAATTTGTAGCATTGCTAACCTGATGGGAATGATGTAACATACTAATAAACGTGTTATTGCGCAGCGCAAATCTATAAGACAACTCAAGCGGAGGTAATTCACTAAAAGAATGTTCAGCAGTAACATTATAAACATGTCTAGAAATAGGATAATATATGTGCAACAATATACTTGCAGTGATTATTAAAAGACTTAAGAAAAACAAAATTAATAACGTCACTGTGCAATGACTACGCAGTGATTTACAGTACGCATGTCGTTTCAACATTTTTCGGGTTTTTCCTCTATTCAGGTCTAAGGGATACATGTCAGAGACAAATTCAACCGCTTCACCTTGGAGAGGACTTAAACAATCAAATTGCTTGACTGGTTAGACCTGAGTTATAGTTTATATTGTTCGTGATTACTCATTTCAACCAAAGGAAGTTTTGAGTCAATGGGTGAAGACACACAAGGTGTGGTATTTACATCCGATGGTAGTCCATGAAATTTCTTGATATGACTTGAATGTATCCAGCCTTTTCTGCCCTCGATCTTCACGGCTGTCCTTGTGGTGAGCAAGACCAGTTGCGGCGACTTCCACCTAGGATCCAGCTGAGTCTTCCGATCAAAGTTCCTCACTAAGACCAGGTCCCCCGGGACTACGTCATGGGGTTTCACCTCAGTGTTGTCAGGAAAAGCTGCAGCTACCTGTGAACGACAAGATTGTAGTGCAGACATCAAGGAAGCCAAGTAATCTGTCAGCATATTACAGTCAATATCAGTTATTTTGCGTGGTATAGGCGTCCCCCACATATTTGGTGGTCTGCCAAAGATCACCTCATACGGGGATAGCCCTGTTCGAGAGTGTGCTACCATTCTCATGTAAAAGAGTGCAACTGGTAACGCTACTACCCAGTCGACACCTTTCTCTCTGCATATTTTGGACAATCTGATTTTCAGGATCTGATTATGTCTTTCTACGAGACCTGCTGCCTCGGGGTGTCGGACACAGTGGAATTTCCACTGATAGCCTAACAAAAGTGAAACGTGTTTCATTAATTCGGATGAGAACGGCTGGCCGTTATCTGAGTAGACAACACGTGGTAAACCGTACCGTGGGAAGAATTCTCGAACCAACTGTTTGGCAGTAGTCGGGGCAGTGTAATCTGAAACCGGGTATGCCTCTGTCCAACGGGAAAGAGCACAGACAACTACGAGAACATATTTGAATCCTCGACATCGTTCCATCTGGATATAATCCATCTGGAGGACTTCAAAAGGGTGATCAGGAGGCTGAAATCCACCCTGTTCTACGGGAACGCTTTTTCCTGGGTTGAACTGACAACAGATCATACAGGTACGAACTTTTTGTTTAGCTGCTGCTCGTAAATGTTTATTGAACCAAATGTGTTGAATGCTGTCTAGCATAGCTTTTTCTCCTAGATGCGCTGGACTATGTATAGTGTTAATAATGACTTGGACCATTGAATCAGGAAGGAACCACACAGATTTTTCCTTCGTCATCCATCCTTGATCCGTTTGAATCCCTCCTAATCCAGTCCATTTCTTTATTTTGTCTGGTGTAGCATGTGTCTGTATGTCAATTACGTCAAGGGTAGGATCTTTAATCGTCATACAATGTGTTGGCGTCGGGACTATTGTCTTTGTCATGTCGGATGTTTGAGTTTGAGCAGTCTGTTTAGCTGTTCTGTCAGCTAGATCATTGCCTTGAGAAATGATATCAGTAACTTTCGTATGAGCTTTACATTTCATAATTGATATTGCAGTGGGTAGATGTATTGCCTCTAATAAGGCATGAATGAGGGGTCCGTGCTGAATGTGGGCACCGTGAGAAGTTAAATAACCTCTCTCTCGCCACAGCACGCCGAAGTCATGTACAACTCCGAATGCGTAACGTGAATCAGTATATATGTTGACTTTTTTATTTGTGGCTTGAATACAGGCTTGTGTCAGAGCGATGAGCTCTGCGGCTTGAGCTGACAAGGTATTTATGCAATTTGTTTCGATGACTTCAGTGTCTGTTGTGACTGCGTAAGCAGCCACTAACTCTCCTGTATTTGTTCTCATACATGAACCATCTACATACAGCGTCAGGTCTGGGTCTGACAATGGGACATCTGTCAAGTCTTGTCTGGGTTTCGTCGTGATTGTAATAACTTCAATACAGTCATGAGCTAGTGGGTCTGTTCCGATTACAGGTAAAAGTGTGGCAGGATTCAATGTGTTACAACGTCTGATTTCTATATGTGGCTGAAACAATGTTAATTCATACCCTGTAAGTCGCGCTATAGTCAAGTGTTGTGTTTGCGTTCGATTCACAAGAACCTCTACTGCATGTGGTACTTGAACTGTCAATGGATGTCCTAACACTATGGCATCGCTTTGTCTGATTGCTAAAGCTGTTGCTGCCACTGATTTTAGGCATGCAGGCAAAGCCTGAGCTACGGGATCTAATGTACTAGAAAAATAAGCACATGGTTTGTGTGATCCTGCTTGTTCCTGTGTGAGTACTGACAAGGCAGTACCTTCGCGCTCTGTAACAAAGAGTGTAAACTGTTTATTGTAACATGGTGTTGCTAAAACAGGTGCTTGGCATAAGGCTTTCTTTAGGCTTTCAAAAGCTTGTGTATGTTCCTGAGTCCAAGGGAGAACAGTCGATGTGGCTGCCTCCTGTGTTGTCAATTGAATGAGTGGTTTTGCTAGAAATGCATACTGAGGGATCCACTGCCTACAATATGAAGTGAGGCCTATGAAAGCCCGCACCTCCTTTTGTGTCTTGGGTATTGGCATGTTAGCTATTAACTGAATGCGGTCGGGTGTAAGCTGCCTTCCCTCCTTGGACAGCGAGTGTCCAAGATAAACAACTCGCTGGACACAGAATTGCAGCTTAGAAGGGGACACCTTGTGCCCCTTTTCGGCTAGAAATTGTAAAACTGTCAGTGATGCTTTCTCACATTCAGGTTCGCTTCTGGCGGTGATCAGCAGATCATCAACATATTGAAGCAGGGCAGTGTTAACTGGCATGTGGATACTGTCGAGCTCTCGTTTCAGTGCTTGGCTATAGATGCTGGGGCTTTCTGTAAATCCTTGAGGTGCGCGTGTGAATTTAAAGCTACGTCCATTTAAACTAAATCCGAACAAGTATTGGCTTTCCGGATCTATTGGGACGCTGAAAAAGGCTTTCTTGAGATCAATTACAGTAAAGAATGTTGCTTCGGAATCAATAGCTGTCAGTAATGACGAGATATCTGGGACCACAGGGAATTGTGGCACAATGCACTTGTTTAATTCGCGCAGATCAATAACCAATCGATATACTGGCGGGGCCTTCGGATCTGTTCGTTTAAGAATCGGAATTATCGGTGAATTACATACATTGGAGTCTGTTTCCACAACCACTCCTTGGGCAATGAGCTCGTCAATGATTTGCAGTAACGCCACTACAGCATCTGGCGGTAACTTGTATTGTCGCATTCGTGGTAGTACCACTCCTGCCTTTAGTGTAACTCGATATGGTGTAATATTCATGCAACCAACATCAGTAGGGCCTTGTGCCCATAAATGTGTAGGTAAAGTCTGCAATCGGGGCTCCATGTCTCTAGACACATAGTGACCTTTGAAATCACGTAAAAACAATCTTACTCCTTCCGGAGAACAACATATTATAGCTCCTAGAGCTTTCAGTGTTTTTATACCTAACAAGTTTTCTGGACATGATTTAGTAAGCAATAAATCTGTAGTTCGGGTCAAAGGTCCTATCGTAAGTGGGAGAGGCTGTGATACTTCATTAACAATAGGTTTTCCTGAAAAACCAAGGGAAATATTCTGTGAGCCTGAGAGGGGTGCCCCTGGAACTTCACTACGTTTTATGGTTGTTCGACTTGCCCCTGTATCAAGTAAAAATTTTCTATCTTGGCCTAATAATTCACTATGTACATAAGGTCCTTCTTGGTCTACAGGGACCTCGATAAGGGGTAAGTCAACTTCCCTCTCTAGGCTAGTTCATGCGTATCGTTGATAATCAGGATAGTCGTACTGTGCGGTCTGGTACAGCTGTCGTGTCGTGGTTTGTGTGGCAGCAACAGGCAGCGCTGGTGCAGCTGGCACAAACTGTATAGACTGTTGTGGAGCTGGCATGGACTGTGCATGCTGCGGGGCTCCTTGTTCATTCTGATCCTGTCTAGGTGGCCGTGGTCTTTCTTTTGTAATACCTGTGGCGATATTACGCTTCAGGACCGGGCAATCGTGTATGTAATGTCCTGGCTGTTTACAATAGTTGCATGTCCCTTTTACAGGACCTGCTGAATCACCGGAATGTGTCGTACCCTTTTTATGTCCTTCAGCTGGAACTGTCTGGGAGACTAGCATTTTCATTTTTGTGTCTTTCATGCGTCTTTGTTCATGTTCTTGTTCCTCTCTAATTCTATTGTGATGATACTGTAACATTTGTAACATTTGTGATGGGGTGTTACCTTGCCAGGTACTCTCGAATTTTAATACTCTATTCTTCACTTGGGGTAAGGAGTTTTCAACTAATTTTGTCACAAACAGATGTGGGTATGATTCACTACTTGCTTTTATGCCACTATTTATACCAAAACATTTTTCAAATCGAGCATAGAAATCACTAGTGTCTTCATCTTGCTTTTGTTTACAGGCTGAAATTGTACCCCAGTCTTCCTTTTTCGTAGTTAATAAACGTGGCAGTACCTGTACTAGTAAACCTGGTAGTGCTTTAGTTTTATCCCCAAGCCCTGCTCCTGCAGTTCGGGCCTTTTCTTCTGTTTCTAATGCTGACCAGTCTATCTTTTGGTCTCCCACCTCCCACTCTTTTTCCTTGAGTTTTTCATAAATGCCAGCAGGCATTAATACCTTTAATATTGTCATAATGTCGGGATAGGTATACTCCCCCATGAGTAACATGTCTTTAATTTCTCGGTGGAAACCCGCTGGGTCTTTGTCATGACTGGGTACCACTTTCTTCATTTGTAACAATTCTATTTTCGATATGGGCGTATATACAAACACACGTTTAAACTCATTGTCCTCGCCTTTTATTGGGTGTACTTCTCGTAAGGGATTCTGTCTGTCCATGTAATACGTGGTTCTTTCCTTGATGGGCAATGAGACATGTTCTGGGCATACAAAAAGAATGTACTGCTTTCTTGATTCTAGTATTTCTCTAATTAACTTAGTACCTGAACCTCTCCATCTATTCGTGAGTAGTTCAGTCAATATATCAGGTAAGGGACCAGGATCTGAATGCTGACTTTTATATAGTATAAGGAGTTGTTGAATCATATAAATCCCAGCTAAACGCTGTTCATCTGGGGTGAGGTTCAAAAATGTGTGTGCTACTGTATCATCACCATACTTTCCGGGACTGTCAACCCAATGAACGGCTGACCTGGCTAATTCTTGTTCATCCATAGAATCGAGAAAATGATAACCCCTTCGTTCTCGGAGTAATTTGTCAGCGGCTTGGAACGAATGCTCGGGGGACCTTATATTTATTATAGGTGCTTGGAAATTCCTGTTATTATCTGGACATATCGGACGTATCGGGTCAATAAAACATCTAGTACTATTACAAGATCTTCCTCTACCTACATAGGCTATGGTTTCTGACTGTCCTGTGGGCAGTCCTGATCCTTCCTCCTCGCTTTGTTCGAACTGGTCTACCGCTAATCTCTCTTCGTGTAGGCGTTCTATTTCTTTACGGATCTTTCGGCACATGGCTATTATACAATTTTGCTTATCATGTCTCCCTTCTGATATATTCTGGCTCCATCTGGTAAGAGTTTGCATTGCTTCCGGGTCTACCCCCGGTCGGTCTTGATTTCTGATCACACAATTTATGAGGAAACGTAACAGTTCCCCCTGTATCTCCACTTTCTGGTATTCCATAGCTCTGTTAATACATTCAGAATCTCGCCCTGTTTGGACAAAATGATATATATTATCTAGATGCACAGTCATTCCTGGTATCTTCCCTAGATACACCGCGGCTCGTCTGATACGTAATGATGCCATGATCATTTCGTCCTCTTTGCCGGGCACAGGGTCATATCTACAATCTACTAGAAGTTCCTTAAGCGTGCGGGCATTTATGAGTTTGGGGGTATGTGGATGTGCTGATTCTTGAAAGGTAAGTTTATTTACTCTGGGTGGCGTAGAAAAAATGTTGGTAGCACCTCCGGTAGCCCCATCTGGGGTATCGGGCGTGAAAGGATTCGTTGAACGCGATACAGCAACTATAGGTGTGGACACAGCTATAGAAGTAGCTGTAGGAACAGATGTGGAAACAGATGTGCTTGCCGGAACTTGTGTCAGGATTTGTTGCTGTAGAGATACAGATACTGGATCTTGGCGTTGAACCTCCCTGGCAGGCGGTCTATGTGGGGCGGGATTAGCATACTCGGGAGCTGCGTCATCTAAATATGAGGAAAGAAAAACATCTTCTGCTGTTCTAGGATGCCCCTTAGGATGCATTTTTATTGGAAACAATGGGGGTGGCAAGTCTTTTGGTATTTCCGGAGTAGCCTTAGGTAATCCCTCGGCCAGGAGGGGATACATACCATTCATAAGGGCATTTCTTTGTCTGTCTACTTGTTCTGATTTCACTCGTGTACCTTCTTCAATTAATAGATTTTCTCGGACTTTATTTGAATTCTCTTTATTTTTCTCTTCCTGTCTGAGTGCTTTTTCTATACGTCTATGAGATTCTTTACGCCATAACTCAACGGCGTCTTTCTGTGACTGTCTGACTTTCCTTTTCCATAACTCTTCCTCTACTTTCATGATGCACTCTGCATCCCAGGTCCAAGCTGCGGGCCACCTCTGACTTTCTGGAAATTCCTTGGTGTAGTCTACCCATAAATCAAGAAATAATATAGCGTCTAAGCCGTGTTTATGATACATGAAGTACCCTGGGGTGTCCCTAGGAGGAATAGGAACAGCTTCTTCGAGTACCCCTTTTCTTGTTGTGATCTGTCTTAATTTCGAAAAGAGCGGCATATTGAGAACTGATCTGATACTTGATCTTGAACAAACTTAATACAAATAAACACAATAATGAACAGTCATTCACACCACAATATGCAGAACGTATTTAAAACATTTAACATTTAACATTTAACTGAGCAACAATGATGATGACGATCTAAGGGAAACTTAATCACTAAACATAATACTCGGCATTAACTGGATTATTCTGAATTTATATACTTGATATACTAGATATACTGCTAAACAGTACAGATACACTGCTAAAACAGTGCAGACCGGATTTGTGTACCCAAACCCGTCTTGACCGGCACAACCTATGTGCACGTCAGAACGCCTCCCCAGTAATGGTACTCACCGGGTAGCTCGGAACGGAAGGCCTCGGAACGGAACTGAACTGGACCGGACTGGACTCGACTCGAAAACTTCGGACACTTCGGAACTTCGGAAACCTGGTGGGCCTCTGTATACCTCGGATCTTGCTCTCTCAGCTAGGCTCTGGCCGGGATACTTCGCACTTCTCACCGCCTCGTCTGGGTGTTGATCGCAGCCTCAGTCGCCCCCGCTTGACCGGAGGGAGATACAGGAAATCCTGCTGGTACGCGTTGTTGTCCGTCCAGCTGTGGCAGGAGACCGGGCCTGCAACGCACCGCCGGCGCGTGAGATGAGAAAGTGTCCCTGTTCGGGCGCCATTCATGTGGTAAATAATTTAATTACCGGGACTTAATTTGATACAGAAACATAATAAAAATAGCTCAGTAAATAAGAGGCAGAATCCGTGGTATTAGAGGTTCGGAACGGGCTTTATTCCAATGGACGATTCGAATCGGCGACTCCAAGTTCCATCACCACGGAGGTTCAGGAAGTGAAGTACATACTTTATTGATAATTAATCACTTTTATACAATAGGCATTACAGTGAAGTAAAATGCAAGAGGCGTAACAATTGATAGTGTAGATAAAAGATACATACGTAGCAAAAATAGGCGTAACTGGGTGTGACTAAAGAACGTCATCAGGTGTGATGTCATAATAGGGTGGTTCCATGAAAGAATTTCGCAATGTCAGCAGAAATACTTGGCAGAAATGCGCGCGCAGCAGCATGACGTGTGATTGACGTGCAACTAGGGGGTGAAGGGGACTTGACATTTAGCTCTACATATGGCGACAGAAGTCTGGAGGGTCAAGTCAACCTAATCCCAAATCATATCTAACATCCTATGTTTAAAGAACTATGTTATCCAAAAGAGAGGTCTCTTAGAGTAGAATCTTATTCTATACTGACTATACTGCGTGTACAAGCGTCTAAGTGTCTACACTAGATGCGAGGGAAGAAGTCTTCCATAATAATAGGGCTATGAATTACTTGCATAAAGACAGAGAAGCCGGGCCTTTGCTCGGTAGCTGGAAGAATGTTTACTTAAACTACTAGACAGGAATGCATTGGGCAGGGAGCGGAGCAGATCATTTCGAAGGTGAAATACAGTTTTTGGCAGGCAACAGGCTGATGTCAGGCTTCGTGAGCCGCGCAGGGAATGAGACAAAGTTCATGGTCACAGATGCAGGCTCAGACTGGAGCTTTCAGAGGCAGAAGGCAAGAAAAGCTTGATGACAGAATCAGGGCCTACTTGCCTGGACTGTAAAATGGCATGAGTGAACCATATAAAGCCGGTGGCCTTTCATACTTAGGAATGGAATATCCGGCCTATTCATGGCGGATCTGAAAGAGGACATGTTGACGGTGGACGCACATGTGTTTGCGTCTTCATAACTGGAACTGGAGGGAACATACATGTACTTGTGATTCATACATGAAACCGTTGGGGTCCAAGATAGGGGACATAACTGATCGGAAAAATCCATATTTCCACAAGAGGGTGGAGTCTGTGGAATGCTGAAAGTTTAACATTGTTGTACTTACATTCCTGACGAAAGTAGAGATTTGAAAATGTATATTAAAATATTACAGAATTGCATGACGAAATTGTACCACTTGTGGTTAAAGGTGTCTGGGAGAAAATTGGTAAGAAAATATCAGCTATTAAAGACTTTGTAGTAAAACTAGGTAGTACATTTATAGGCAAAATATTATTTCCATTAACATGTGTGATTTCCTTAGTATTAATAATTAGACTAGGTTGTATTTGTTGTAAAAAGAATAAAAACCAGAAAAGAATAAAAAGAGAAAACTTAAAGAGAAGGGATAAGAAACAAGAAAGAGAATTCGAAGAAATAGAACTAGAAGAAATAAAGGAAAGCATGTATAAAACAGCAAAAAGAGAAGAAACAGGGGAAACTAAAATATGAATGAAACAAGAAATCAATTTAAAATTTCCGTAAAAGGGATACAACATTTTTGGTTGATGTGGTGATATAATCACCAAAGTGGGGATTGATGGAGCGGGTAGTTCAAAATTTTGTATACCCCTCATTCTGCATGTTTATATTAATCTGAATAATTAACTAATAGTAATCTTATTAATTGGTTTGCAGTGAAATACTTATCAATCATATTAACAAAAGAATTACACGTGGGAATTGCACTTTGCATGGCTATATTAATTGTAAACTAACTTGTGTACGCATACTAATAGTAGAAAATTAGAAAATTGCATGGTATATGTTGCTTTGGTGATGTATTTGTGATTTGTGCTTTATTAAGTGAGTATACACTACTTTGAGTGTTGCTTTCTGCTAGATAAATACACACACATATGGGTATTAGCGAGGGGATAACATTTTATTTGCCATTTCTATGTTTTAATTACGTTTTTGTGTTTCTTTTGCTTAAGTTGCCCATTTCAGCCTAGACAAAATGGCTGAACGAGACATTGAACGTGACTGCCCTGACAACACGAGGTTCTGAGTGAAGCGCGCAGGTGTCACCACCAGCAGCAGTGGCCTGGACCTGACTCCGGGAGAACATGTACCCTTCAAGGTCTCTCCGGGAACTTCGCCAGCAGCAAAAACAATGGACAATTTAAAAACCGGAACCAGCAATTGCGATGAGTTCATTACATAGACATCATGAGAACTTTACCCCACGACCACAAGTTGACCAATCAGGACTTTCTAAACCCCGATCTTGATACTTTTTGACATTATTTTCATTATAAAAGTAGGCAGGGAATTGAACTAAAAAAACTTGCTCTTCTTTGACAAACTCGATTTCCTGACGTTATGCTGACGGAGAGGACGGTGACACTGCTGGACAGCTGTTATCCTGAATCTTTGAGAGACTGAATTGCGGCCTAACTTTGCTGATTAAAGATTATTTCCTCGACCTGACTGACTTAGAGGACGACTTTAAGCCAGATTAGGTAAAAATGATGTTCTGCAATGCTGGTGATGATTTCTAACGATTTTTGCAATATTTCTTAGATAAAGAATATTTGATTAATTGACAAATGTGTTGTGTTGATTATTTAAAGAAGAGTATTTAGTTTAGTATGTAAAGTGTAGATAAATGATTGTGTCACTAAACCATAGAAAACAACTAAATGATTCATCTCCTTATGAGAGGAATATCTTAGGGTTGAAGTCAATGTATTTAGAGTGAGGTATAGATATTCCTTTCATGTCAGCGTTTGGCAGCTTATTCCTCTAGGAAAACAGATCAACTGAGTGTGAGTATTGGTGTCATGGGCCCCACCAATGAATGTCTTTGAGTGAATTTGCTGTCACATCGGTCTAATTTTAAGGATCTGCTGGACCGTACTGTAGGCCTGAGCCAGCGGGCAGCACTGCCCTACAGACACGTGGCGTTTGCTTTTAGGACACTGTAGTGAGCTTCTTACTAAGTGTTCATGCACACAGGCTCCCGCCACTGCATTACACGCACACATTATGATTCTAGCATGCGCTCTGTTCCTTTGTATGTGAACGTTGGCATAACATATTATTATTTAACCTTGTGTATTCTTGTGCACTCCAACTCCACTTTGAACCACGATTACAACTAACAGTTGGTAGATTGTACTTCAAAAACGAAGGATGCACTCAACTCCTATTTTCTATCAAGCTTGAAATAAACCTTCATTTACCTCCAGACGTTTCCACCATTAAATTATTTCTCCCTTTGCAGACATTCCATTGATTGCCACAAGAAGGGCCGAGTGGGAGCTGACCCCGCAATGATGCCCTGGCATTCTGACACCTTCCATCATGGTGTCAAGACACCGTCCCCAACGGAGACCTGGTCTATCGTACAAACATACCCTGGACTAGGAGCTTGCACCAACACGTCGTGGGACACACCAGTGGTGGCAGGTGAGCAGTGAAGCCTCGGTGTGCAAGAACTACAATTGAGCACAGTGTGGGGGAAGGGGTTGGGGTGCTGCGCCCTGGGTGCACAGGTGCATGCAAGTGATTTTCCCATAGCTAATAATGTAGGACTATATTATCAAATAACGGCGATAACATTATCACCACTTTAGTGACAGGAAACTGCCGCTAAAGCGAAGATAAGGGGTTGATAATATGCCCTTGTAAATTCCCATAGAAGCCCAGGTTCACACCAGAACCTGGGCTTCTAAGGGGATTCACAAGGGCATATTATCAACCCTTATTGCCGCTTTAGCAGCAGTTTCCTGCCACTAAAGCGGCGATAATGTTATCACCCTTCCTTCATAATATGACCCATAATCTCTGGCCTCATGTATTTAATTTTAAGGTCTTGCTGAACCACACTCTTTCTCGCAGACCCCAGCGTCCTAGACAAACGGGTGACGGAGGGTAAACTCTAAGGGCTGGGTGCAATAGGCCGACGCTCTGTCTCCTTCTCCCTCTCTTCTTTTGACTCTCCCTCCCCTTCTCCCTTCCACCCACTCCCCCTCACTTCCATTCTCACTATGGGCCTTTCATTTGGACTACCTTTCTTTACCTCTTCCACATAGCACACATACTTATGTTTCTTTTTTGTCTTGCAGGTTTCCTACGCTGCTTCCACAGGAGTCCAACCCACTTTTTTTTATTATACTGTTTTATTAAAGTTACATTTCTATTTATTTCTGTTTTAATAAAGGTTACTTATTTTTTCAAATAAATAACTGAGTGTATAGGTCTTCTTTTTCTGACAACACCTGTCTATTGTTTATTGTGAAAATCATCTGTTTATAGGAGATTTTAAGGACATCATTATTTACTATCAGACTGCACCTACCAAATATAATCTAACTGACTATTAGACAAATGAAGCCTGTGTAATTGTACAACTGCAAGAGTTCTATGAGTGTATCACTTCATAACACCATAAGTACTGCCCGTGTGATTACAGAACAAATAAGGCACTGCCTAGGACCACCGAGGCTTCAGGGACTGCCGAGGCCCACCCTGCATATTTAAATAAAGACCCGGAGTGTGGCGATCCCTGGACTTCAGTTGTCCTCAAACCCCCCGAACAATTAGTAAACAATTCCCGGGAAGGTGGCGCTCCCCTTGGCTGCAAAACATCTCTGTGCCCTTCCGCGACTAATTTACATGTGAAATTAAGATCCGCAGTCCTACAGAGACCCCGCAATATAATAATTGGATTGGCCACGGAACATTACCAACCCACCAGGGGCCTCATTTAAAAGAACGGGTGAGACCCCGCTTTTTTTTTTTGTTCTTTTCTCTCAATTTTTTCCATCCGCATCCCCTATATTACAGCGATACAAGGTTTTCCTCCTCTCGCTTCAAGTAGTCGAACAAGTATTTGCTATCACATGGTGGAAGCCATGCACCACCCTCTAATAGCAAACACAAATGTCCAGTGAATACACACCCCGGGACGTTGTATGAGCTGCACCTGAGAGGTCACCCTCCCTATTACCATGATGCATTTGTTAGTATAAACGCATACGAACACTACTTACACACGTGTAGTACAGCGACCAGAATGTAGTGAAGATGCAGAGGAAGCGCAAAATCAAAAAATATAAATCCTACCTGAAGTCGGATGACAGTTCAATGAGCCGACGACCCTGGCATGAGTAGAAACACCTACACAAACAAAACGGGTCTTCAGCACAATGCAAGCAATTTTGAAATATTGCTGAGTGGTGCCTTCTTTTTGCCTTCTCCCACTCGTCGACAAATTTATATAGTAAAGAGGCAGACAGCAGTGAATCCAATAAGTAGATTTATTACAAGAAAACAAGACACCTGAAACAACCATCAACAGGAGCAGACAGCAAAGCAACCGTGTAATCCATCACCATGTACAAACTCCGCAAGGTTCCCCTCATGACAGCCCTACATTCATACATTACATACTGAGGGTCATTATCAAGGAATGGCATTAAAATTATCGCTGCTTTAGCGCCAGGAATCTGCCGCTAAAATGGCGCTAATGGGCTTGATAACATGCCCTAGAGAATTCCAATAGAAGCCCATGTTCTCATGTTAACATGGGCTTCTATTGGAATTCTCTACGGAAAATTATCAAGCCCATTATCCCAGTCTTAGCGGCAGTTTCCTGCCGCAAAAACGGCGATAATTTTAAAGCCGCTCCTTGATAATATGCCCCTTAGATTTTAGTAGAATTACATACTAACATTCTACTATGACTTACGATGGAATGCTGCACAGAGCACATGACTTTACTGCAATAAGCTCATAGTTTCATCCACGAGTCTTGACACCGGTGGGGGTAAGACTTTCGTAAACTAACACTTCTTCCACAAGTATGCTACAGCGCCCAGAGCACATCACTTTACAGCAATGACCTCACAATTTAGGGTCACGGTTTAATAACCGAGTCTTCACACCAGTAGGGATGAGTAGTCCCTTCCCATTCCCTATATACAATAAACGCATACTAACACTACTTACACACTTATACTACAGCAGCTAGTATCCTACACCACCCAGAGCCCATCACTTTACATCAATCAGCTCGGTTTCATCCCCAATTCTTCACACCGGTAGGCGTAACTACTTCGCTTTCCGCTTCCGGTATACTATCAACACACAGTAGCGGTCAGTAGTTTGCTTCCCACTCCCTGTATGGTATAAACGCCTACTAACACTACTTACACACGTGTGCTACAAACACCAGACCACATCACTTTACAGCAATGACCTCACGGTTTAGACTCTCGGTTTCATACCCGAGTGTAGCATCATATCATATCACCATCATGCCACTCTGAGCAACACCGCGCTTTCAGACAGTTAACAGTGATCGCCAGTAGGTAATCAAGAACAAATTACAATAGTTCCTTGATTCTTTTAGCTTTCAAAAATTCTGTCTATTACTGTCTTTCTACTTTTCCATATAAATAGTTTTCTAATATTCAAAGTACACATCAAAGTCAGAAATGCAACGTATTCTATCAACAAACTTTCTAGAACATTCTACAACACGTGAAGGTTAAAAGTTCCTAAATTTTTTTAAACCTAACAATATTTTTTTGCAACATTTTCTCGAACATTTAACGGCACGTGCAGGTTAAAAGTTCATGATTGTTTTAAGTTCGAACAGTGCCTTCCAAATGCAAGTAGCAGGTGTAGTTGATTTGAGCAAATTTTATCCTATAATATGTACTATAATATGTACGTGCAAACTGCTTTTTCTTAACCAATCACAAACATACTTTTTTTTAAAAACAATGCTTTTCATCTCCCAATCAGGTACCATTTTGTATGCGAAAAGAAAATAGTTCCCCATCTTTACACATATCTCTTATTCTACGAAGGAACTGCATGAGCTTCAGGCATCTTTCCATACCTTCCAGCCATACCTTCAAAATTCTAGTGTGGGTTGTGGGACATAGCTATGTTTTCTGGTGCAAGAGGTATGCAGAACAGAGACGTATTGACTAAGACCTAGGTTTACAAAATGTGGACATGAAATGGTTTGGACAAGAGGCTTGAAGTGGCACCAATTGTTGCCTTTGGTTAAAACCTGTTTGCATCTCCAACACCCTGACCTCATGATTGTGCACTGTGGTAGAAACGACCTAGGCACATTGACTAGGGTAGATTTGGAAATGCTTATGAAGGACACCTTTGGACAATTGATGTTACTTTTGCCTCAAACTGTCTTTGTATAGTCCAATATACCAAAGACAGAAGTGGAAATGGTCCAAACAATTATGTCCTAAGATTGAAAACTCTCAGAAAAAAAGTAAACAAAGCTGTCTCTGCATACCTCACAGATGACAAAATGGGGTCCATATACAACAACAACATATGTTTTGATATGGCGGATATATAAAGAAGTGATGGAGTACACTTCACAGATCAGGAGTTCTCATAAATAACTGAAAGCTGTGCATCGCACTTATATGTAGCTCCAACTAATGAACACAAGGGCTCTTTTTAGAGCCACCCTATAACTTACAACTTAGGCCCCCTATTTTAGGGCCATTTAACGCCAACTCCTGCACAATCGCCAAAATGTATTCTCCACACAGCTGTGGCGCAGTGGCCAGACCATCTCACTTTGTAGCACAGACCTCTCGCTTTGATCCCCAGCTCTACTCACCCATAGGGGTGAGTAGTTTGAGCTCTACAAATACCATATTGATTTACCTTCGCACTCCCTATACAACACCACCTAAGCACCATACACAAGCTACAATGTTCTAAACAAAAGTTTATCCAAGTACCTATAACTACATGCTGACACTACTTGCACAGATGTGGCACAGCGGCCAGAGCACATGACTTCACAGCATATGACACACAGTTTGGGCTCACGCTTTAATCCCCGACTCCGGCAGTAACTCAGCTTAGTAAAATGAGACTCTGGACAACACCTCACATATATTCCGTACCCCATGACTTTCATACCAGTACAGGTCAGTAGTTCATCTTAGTAGTTATAAACACATCCGGAGACTACTTCCACAACTGTAGTGCAGTGGCCACAGCACATGACTTCACAGCATAAGACACACAATTTTGGGCTCACGCTTTATTCCCCGAGTCCCGCACCAGCTCACCCGCATCAGACTCTACCCAATACCTTACTTAATTTCCGTAGCCCACCACTTACACACCGGTAGGGGTAAATACTTTGCTTTGCACCCCCTCTATAGCACACCCTAAATACACCACAGTGCTCCTACCCTCCTATTTCCCACTTTTTCCCACTTTTTTCCCCTTTTTTCACCTTACTTGCTTCAATGGAATCACAAAATCGTGGCCAACACTTCCTAGTTGCAACCGCTCGCACCGCTCACAGCCAATCAGCAACAAGCTCGTGCTCGTAATGCCTCAGCCAATCAGATGGCAGAATTCCCAAATATCGATATCTGTAAATTTCGATATTTCTCAAAATCTACTGAACGGATTTACACCAAATAAACAAAAGCATGCTTTCTAGACCAAGACCCTTCTCCCTGCCAAATTTGGGGTAATTCCGTTGACCCATTCGACCTGTAGCCTTGTCTAAAGTTTCCTATGGAAATTAACATTGAAAAAAAACATGTTTTGGGACCCCCTTTTTCTCGGCCCCTTCACGAATCACCCCCACACTTTCAACATAGGAGCTGATCTCAAAAAAGAATTAGTTTTGAAAATGTCGCGAAGATTCGTCAATCGGCGCCAAAGTTATTGAGAATAGAATATTGCCATTTTCCTATGCTAACTAGGTCCTAACTATAACTATATATATATACACACACATATACAAATAAATGTAAGTAAACCACTTTCACACAGTTTATGCCTTCACGGATGCCTTTGCGTTGTAATGGCATGCGTGGTAAAGTAATATGCGGAGTGAAAGTTTGCTGGGTGATGGTATCGCATATTGCTTTGTAAAAAATGCGGGGTGAGGGTATGCGGGGTATTGTCTTGCGGGATAATGACACATATTTGTGAAAACTGCTCCCACACCAGAAACAATGGCCAGAATATGGGTCTAGGTATAGGGAGGTGTTTTACTTCCCCTTGCAGGGAAACCAGTTAGGGGAGACCCAGATACTTCTTTAACGTATTTCAATTTCATATGTACTTTTTCCCCCAGCCAGGCTGACACGAAACCCAGTGGAAGGGAGCTACTCCTACAATCATTTTTGAGTGACCACAGAGAAAGCAACTGCTTGTTTTCCTAGCCACACTTATGGGTGGGTACACAGGCTCTTCACAGGGGGCGAAGGGTTTTTCCAACTTGAATTTTAGGAGTAACGTGCACTGTTGGATTGTTTGCGCCAGGCAAACATGAATAGCTGCAATGGAGGGTGTGATTCCCCCTAGGAACCTTTTCCCATTGCTTAGGTGGGAGCCTGGAGTCACCCCCACCCACTAGCTTTTGTCATCTGTAAATGTGGAACTCCAAGTCACCCTCCTCAGAACACTTTCTGGACCTTCAGAAAATTGCAGGAGGACTTGACCCTGCTTGCTCGAACCCTATACAACTGAACCTGCATCCTCTTGTGTGGCTACAGGGACACAAGAAGCTGCAAGACACCTTTTTTTCATGAACTGACCACTGACCAGTACCATCCAGACCTGGACTGGCCCCAGCTGAAGTTAGCTCTGGCTCCTGAGTGCTGTCCCATAGGTCTTGAGAGCCATAGACTTTACCCATAGGGGCTGCTTCAGAAACCCTGAGACTTAAAGTGTTTTTGGAGGCAGATCTCGCAGCAAAGGTTTCCAATTTCAATGCATCTTTCTTCGCTAAAGCTTTAGGCTTGCTCCACTGAAAGATTTTAAGCACCATAGCAGAGACTCAGAAAGTAACATTTTTGACCTGGAGGAACCCGCTTAGTGTATTTAACCCATGCTCCATCGTGGTCGAATTTAAATCTTTATATGTCCATGTATGCTTCGTCCATAGATGATTTTTTGCAGTTAATGCTTTTTGGCCCATTTTCTACTCTAAATATGTACTTTACATATTGTCCTAAATTAAGCCTGTTTTCTCTCTCCCATAGCTATGAGGAGGATGAGCTCAAGTAAATTCAGCGACTTTGGGGTCCACCTTGAAAAGTTAGTGTTAATTGTCCTTGTGGTGGGCAACTGCCAACCCCAAATAATAATCCATTCTATTACACAAATCATGGGACCTCATTTGTGTTTTGTTAGGCTGGTTGCCAAGTTCCTGGAGGGACAAAGGTCCGACCTCTGTTTCCCCAGCAGGTGGGGAATATTCACCAAAGGTGCCTTTCCTGACATGGCAGGAGCATGGTTGGGAAAATGCTCAATGCCAGCTGGCCAACTAGTTTTAGCATATGTCCCATATAATGTCAACCTCTAAATTAGTTTGTTAGAAGTTTTGTACATGGTTTTTCTGTTTATTTGAATTTAGGATTTGTGATGGGATGGTCTCTCTATTGCCATTCAAGGATCCTCTCCATCAGAGCTGGAATTAATATGACTTTTACAGAGAATGTTTTTTTTAGCGATATTGTGTCTCACTCCTGTTGCCCACATGGCCTGCTGAGCTTATTTATCTAATTACCACCGTTAGCAAGTGTAGAATTTGGTAACTGAAAGCATTGATTCCCACTGACTTTACAAGATCTGACCTTCAGCATGTAGACACTCACTGTTGGATGTGTCTGTTTCAGATCTACTTTCCACAGGCTACAGGTATGCCTTTGGGTTGTGTTCAGTAACTTATTGGCAAATGATGTAATGTTCCATTACACACTGTATTACCACATCTTCTGCCTCCAATGCCCTTTGGACACAACCTTCATGCATACTTAGCAGATTCTAGGTGCAGGGCTCAACCAACTGCAATTCACTATGCCCTTGTCACAAGCCTGTAGAGAACACCTGTTGACCATATCCAGAGAGCTCTTAGTTCAGAGTGTGACTTCAAGCCACTCCTTACACATAATTCATCTGCACACACAACCCACAAAGATAGGCTGTTGCCTCTGTTCAGTCGGCTTGCGATGCAGCATTCAGCTTGCAGCTACCTTCTGAGCCTGATCTGCTTTAACCCACTAAATAAACAGCATAACTTTTGGCAGTGTTCGCTCACTTTGCCTAGAGCCAGCAGAAAACAGGTTTTGGTCATTATCTTACACAAAAAGCATTGGCAAACCAATAAATTTGACTGTTGAGACCTACTGGCTAGGCCAATGCTTGTGTACTTTGGCTTTGGGCTAACTCCTACTTAAAGCTGGTAAATGTGTAGCAGGAATCACCAAAGCACTTTATTAATATTTCCAAATATACCATCCGTCTGTCAACAGATTAAGGTCCAGCATGAGATGGTCACTTCTCCATGCAATTAAATTGAGAGGGGGAGTTTTGCTGCAGGAGCTGCACAACTCTACAACAGAACACTTTGCTCTAGGATACCTATCTTCTCTGATGCCTGGCGAGCACTGTGGCTAAAGTACGGATATGGCCGCTTAATTTCAGACAAACCCTTGGCCATGTCCAAAAGACCATCACACAACCACATCAACTGGCATTTTCAAGCCACATTCTTCTATTTGAACCTTTGGGTTCCAAGATGATGCCTCACCGCAGTCCTGAAAGCTGATACTTTGATGGTGGTGTAAATCCTTTATATTTCTTTCCTCACACCTATTTGTAACCAATTGAAGGACTGGTGCTTTAGCCACATACAAATAGTAGTGATTGGAGCATGCAAAATGTGTTATAACAAAAGCTATACTTAGCTTCTCTTTTGCAAATACTGTTCTTAAACAAGAGATACATACGAGACATGTGGAAATGATCTGGCAAGAGTGTTCATTTGCATACACCTTACCTTCTATAAGAGAAAAATAACTTTGCTAGAACTCTGCAGTTGGGCAAGGAAAACAAGCTACACCTCATATGGACTTTAACCTATTTAATGCATGGCTGAATATCTGGGTCAAGATTTATTCATTTAAAGCTTTGTGGTGGTGCAAAGTGACGCAAAGTCATGGAAAGGCTACCTAGGGTATTAACTTTCCGTGCAAAAGTTATTTTTGCGGTGTAATTGTGCTCTTTTCTCAATGCAAATAGTGCTTTGCATTCCTTTGCATCCCTTTGCATTAAGGGGGGGGGACAATACTAGGCTGTACCTTGCATGGATCAGAACAAACACCCATAGTTTGCGATGCAACCCTCAATCTACTATGATTTTTGCATTAAAAAATAGGATATCTTTGAAGCAAGCATTAAAGGAAGAGATGCTTTCATTTATCAAAACCATTATAACATAATGGGGTAACCCAAGAAAAAGTCCATGGAGCTGGGTAACGATTGGTGTAGAAAACAGTTGGTCCTAGACTAGTTTATCATACAGTTAAGTTGTACGACATCCATAATTCATAAAACACATTGGAGATGCATTTGATTAGCATATAGTCATGAATACATACAGGTTTTTTTTTTAACAGAAATATATATGCACGCTCTCTAAAAACGCAATGGCACCCGTTGACCTTCAGTGAAAATGGCTGTTTTATTTTTATATTACAAATACTCATTGGATAATAAATCACCATATTCAGTAGCAAAGATGAAAAGGTCGCTCCAGAAGGGGAGGTGAAAAAGAAGTCTGCTCATGTGTAGAACAGATAGGAAAAAGAAGGGATTCAAAATACATCCAAGGGAGAATCAATTGCAATTATTATACTTTAAACACAACATTATGCGCACCTCTCTCCACAGACTACCCACCTCTTGGGGGCAGTAACCGGACTATCCCTGCTGACATTCACATATAGGTCAGTTCACATAGCACTCTTTTTGCCTTTTTGTTACCATTTATGACTACGGCACTAACTCCGGTTTTATGGTTTAAACCTTCAGGGTCGCTTCCCTCATCTCTCTTCCCCTGTCCTGAAGAATACCCATGAGTGGAGGATGTAACTTACCCTCTATAGACCAGGGTCGAAACGTCAGCACTTTCTCCCCAGTGGGCCTGTACCCGGTACCACCCCTACCCTGCCCAATCCACAGATGATGTTTCTCTGTGCACCTTGCTTTGAAAGTAATATAAATACCGACCTAACCGACTTGTGAGGGGCAGGCCCGGACAATTAACTGGCCTTACTGTAAACTATAGCCAGTTGTGTGTAATGTATAATAATTGCAATTGATTCTCCCTTGGATGTATTTTGAATCCCTTCTTTTTCCAATGTCAATTCTCACTCGCGCTTGCCAACATACTGTTGGCAAACTGCACTCGAGAAAAAACTGCTCCACACGGCGGTTGGCCGGAACGCCACATTAAAAACTCAATGAGGTGTGTCCAAAACTCCATGGATGGGCTGCAGAGTGGAATTTAATACCCACTCATACATTATACAGTATACAGATAAGGCAAGATTTACTAACCTTTCACACAATATAGTCTAGCAAGGCAACTTTCTGCGCTGCATTGCGAGAAAAGGGGAAATCAGAAATGTATCATACCTATGAAGACTTCTCTTCAGGCAGTCTAGCACCAACTCAGGCACCATTGTAACATGGTAAAAGGCTGTGTGTGTCACAAGGAGAAATGTTTTTGTCCAGGAAGGGATACCTTCCTGAACAAAAACAATCTCTTTAGGCATTTTCTTTCTTCTATGTGTACTGGAGATTGCAGCACACATACAAAGAGGAAATAACGAGGAGAACAAGAGACTTTTCTCCTTGCTATGCCATCCTCTGGGAGGCATAGTGATTTCACACAATCCCAGGTTTAGAAACATTTGTAAATCTAGGATTGTGTGAAATCCATTGGTGGACACATGGGAACGCCCATGGTCCACCCATCGAACGCCTCCCAGAATGAAATGAAGTACAAGCCTCTACATTGTGTTACATTCTTTATACAAAGCCATGCAAGGCAGAGCAAATCACCCATTGTTTGTCTTTGTAAATATTTACTAGCATTTTGTGTCATAGATGCGTCACAAATGTGGTGGAACCATGATGCAAAATGTTAGCAAACCTGCCCCATAATCAATAAGGTTAAATATTAATTCACCAAACATGTGATAATGACAAGAAAGGTGAATATTCAGGAAACTGTCTTCTTCAATACAGATTCCCTTCAGATGGATTTATAACAAAGAGACATTATAAATACAGATTGACAACAAATATGGCAAACATTTTTAACATCACACAGTGTTAAGTACAACAGGGTTCCTGAATACTTAGCACTCAATACATATCTATGGGACAAAGTACCCTGTGCCATACATATCAGAATATTGTAAATCACTGAGGAGTTCCATGATCATATAGAAGAACAAGTCCAAATGCTGAGATCCTTTATAAGGTTATCAAACACTAAGGTGTCTGCAAGGGGTACTTGTTCCTTATATTACAAGGTTTCAACATCACCTTTCCCCCAAACTACTTAAATCCTTGGTGCATAGCTCTTTTTGCAAACATGAAGAATAAATATAGAATCTGTAGGTCAAAATTAAATACCTCAAAAAGCTGATAGACATTTGTTACAAAATATATTATAATCAGTTTAATACAAGTATTTTTTTTTATTAAAAAAGGTTTAGTGGGCACACGCAGTAAGATTCAAACTTTTCGATAATTACCCAAGGAGTGCAAAAGAAAATATCATCATAAACATCTACTTTCTATTTGTCACTGTACAGCTAGAAAAACAGCGGAGAAGAAAGAAAAGCACCATTTAGCTTTGTTCTTTTTACTGCTAATTCAGTCATGCTCAGTGATATTATCTCTTAATCATGCTATTTATTACTTTATTACACACACACTTATTCTCTGACTAAACAGAATAACATGAATACCTTTACCTAGTTGTGCCTTTTCTGCAGTATCACAGTTATAACGAATAGAATTGTACCACTCGTCTTCCCCACTGCCTTCTAAAAAAGAGAATGGTGACTATGAACATATGCACATCAGTATTTCAAGACAGAGATGGCCAATCTGCTTGATTTCATAATGATGATATCAAATGCTAATAGTAATAACAGCGTTCAACATAAAGATGGATAGATAATAATATTACTAACAGAGCGGCAAATGAAAATAATAATTAGAATACCGAGATTTAACTTCAAAATAAATACTCAATCATTTTAATAAATTGCAAAATAATTATTTGAGTAACCTGCCTCATTCTTTGGCACACTATTCAACTTTCTTGCCTTCATGCTATGTGATATTTTAAAGTGGGTATAGTACTGTAAAATGTTTCAGAGAAGTCAAGGCGTGTCATTGGATATACAGAAGAATTTGACACATGCACAGTTGCATGAGCGAGTTCCATATTTTGAATGAAACATAATGAGCACCAGCAGATTTCTAGTTTCTTTCTTTTTGTTCATCAAAGACTTGTGCGCCATGGAATGACACATGGCCCATTCACCGCCCTGAGAGACCAAGCCTGAATCCTCGGCATCTTCTTGGAAAGCATCCTATCTGTGAAGAAGCAGGTAAATGCACTTATCTGTCTGCTTCTAAACCCTACACATGCTCCGTAAGATCCTCAGGTGGCTCCCAGTCAACATCTGAAGGGCTGTCACATAGACCCTCGTCACGAGCTGGCTGGACTACAGGAACATGCTTTACATAGGAGTCACTGCACATCCCCTGAAGAGACTACAGACAATATATAATTCAGCATCAAGATTCATCATCAACCTACCCAGACGGACCCACATCACATCCTACACTGGCTCCCGATCCAGAAGAAATGCCAGTTCAAGTTATTGACCCACACATAGAAAGCCCTGTATAACGAAGGACATGCATACATCAACAAAAGCATGACCGTCCACCAGCTGAACAGACACCTATTATACACCTCCCTCTTCTTTGAAGACACCCCCCCATGATCTGCTGAGGCAACAGCAGAGGACGCTTCTTCTCACACCTGCCAGTCAACGCTTGGAACGACCTTCCCCTGCACCTCAAGACCACCACATCAATCCGGCAATTCAAGGAAAGGACTCATGACCAAGCTTTTTGAATGAACAGATCACTACAAAGCAGTTAGCAATTCCAGAACCTTGAGAGCCTCACATGAGAAATGTTGCACTTTATAAATCTTCGATTGAATGCTTGTACAACCTTTGCACAATGTGCATGTAATGTGAACATGGTCTCTGAACAATTGCATCTCAACTGTGTTACGAAACAAATCTGGTACTTACTTTGTCCACTGTGAAACAAAATGCTAAGCCACCTCTTTGAAGCATTAAAAATGATGATGTGTAGGCTGCCCATGTTGTAAGAATCTGTGCATTAACTTGTGGACTTACCAACAATCTTGAATAAGCAGAATGGCCTATACCCTGGCCTAGTTATTACAGATGCAGGCCTGAGTGAACATCTCTTTTCAGACACACGGAGAATGGGGCCTCCATTCAAAAAAGTAAACTTACACTCAAAGTCTAAGTTTAGACCTAGGGCCTGATTCTCATAGGTAAACTTACCTGTTAGTGTAAATTTACAATTTTACTTCAATTCACAAATACATTTTAGGAGTATTATCTTTATAACTCCAGAGCCTCCACACTTGTGGCAGAAACTTCACACATAATATGATAGGTGAGCTGTAAAGATACAACACGTAAAATTGCTTTGTGACAACCCAAAAAATTTACCTTTACGAATCAGGCCCTTAGCCTTCAGGTCTAAGTTTGGACTTCAGGTCTAAACTTATACTTCAGGTCTCAGCTTACCTTTGTGAATTGCCACCTGGGTCTTTGATCTGTTTTTTTCAGAATCCCCTTAGTAAGGGTAGATTTGCTAATTCCCTTGCCAGAAAACAATACACAATACCCTTAAAACACCAGAAACATGCTCTAATATTCAGGCATGCAAGTCGATCACTGTTGAGGATTGTCAAAGAGTTAGCCGGGCATAATTCATGGACTGCATTTTAGAGTACGTAAATATATTACAGTAGTACTACTCATATAGCACAAAAAACAGTTCACAAACCTATGAGGGAAGACTTCCACATTGGTCTCTCCTATCATTTATGTGCTGAGGTTGAGAGGAATGGGTGTATTTACATTTTCATTATTGACCGAGGGCCTGATTTACAAAGGTAAACTTACACTTTTGTGTAAGTTTACAATTGTTTGATATTCACATAGGGATTTACGAGTGGTATCTGTACAAGTGCGGAGTCTCTGCACATAAAAATAAAGGCCAGGGAGAGATCAGACAACGTTGGACCATGTTCATTTATACCTTATACTGAAACCTACCAGACAACCCATACTTGTCCCGCACATCCCCCACCTATATCTGTCTGAAAGTCAGCATTGACTTCCAGGTATCCTTTTTATAATACCAGTCTATGCTATCCCTCACTACTACATGTCCTCCTTAGTCACACCTGGTCCTTTTGTGGGCTAGATGATGGGTCACATTCTGCTCTGCTCTGCTCTGTTCTATTCATAAATTGTATCAATGTCGTTTACTGCTTATGGGAGATGCGTGTGCCACTTTTGATATGCATTACTAAACTGTTTCTGCTACCTAATGGTGACGACTGTCTAGCAGTGGTTGTTTAATAGGAGAGTGGGTGTAATCACCCATGCATGTACTGTCATTTAAAATGCTTATTACACCTGATGCTGTTTCTACCTCCTATACTCTGATGGTATGTCATCTCCATTCTCCTTCTTACATTTTGTTTCCTCTACATGTGTTGTGATGATTGTCCTTTTGATAATACTTGTGGGATGATAAATGAATAATTGGAACACAAAAAATGAAATAACTAAGAAATGTAATTAGTCCACAGGTCACCTATCTGTTACATGCATGGATCAATGTTTTCCTCAGTTAAAGGGACCTCACTGCCATGACCAACACCTTCTTTTACTTGACAGTATTTCTTTTGCCTGGTGAAAACCTATCTTGTTAAGAAAACATCATGTGACCCAAAGGTCATGTCAAAGTCCAGGCTTATCTCAAACTTACTTTTCCCATACTGTATCATCAAAAAGAAGGCAACAAGACAACGGACCAGCGTAAATGTGTGCCTCACACCTTTATATGCAACTTATATACTCAACATGGGTTTGACTATGTTATTTTGTATGCCAACTGTATATTAACTGGAAGTATAATAAATGTATTCATCAAGAAAGAAATGTGTGCCTTTCCTAAATTGAATTTAATATATCCATTTATGCTAATTGTATTTGTTAAGAACCTGTCCTGACTTTAATGTTGGCATAACTTGTAATGAGGCCTTACGTGCACATGTTACATTTTCACAAAATATTTAGCACGTTCCTTGTTTTACTTTCCTCCACTCTCCTTGTCTGCTGCATATACCATTGGATTTAAGGATTTTGTATTTGTATTTGGGATTTCACATCAAAGTTCAAAAACCCTTGTATAAGGGTGTTCTGTTTGTATGATGGAGGCCATGCACTAGCATTCGTACTTTTATTAAAGTCTTCCAAGTTATTGTGGTGGGTGGCCTGTATTTTTTTCAATGGGGGCCTAGTTATATTTTTGAATTTCATTTTTCTTATTTTATAAAGGAACAATGTTGCACAGTTCAGTACATTTTCTCCATGTTTGTTAATTTTGAAATATTTATTTATTCAATTCAATTCAATTATCTTTATTCGGATATAGTATATAGCCATAAAAGTACAACGTCATTGCTAATGTACATGTGACATACAGTCTTCTCTCAGACATAACAATAATTAACAATAAGATCAAATGATGAACTTGTAAAATTGAATATCATAAAAACCTGTACATACAACTTGTAAATGCAGTTTAACGATAAATAAATTAACCAATGATTCATACAAAGACCAGCGGCCTTACTGTGCAAAAAACGCAGGATGTAAAATGTAAGCACTGTGCAAAATGGGCAATTTGTAAACATCCGACTTAACTCCGCAAAACCATCGACCTGCTCCCAGAATCATCTAGGAAGACCCTGGTCCACGCCCTTGTCACGTCAAGACTGGACTACGGCAATGCCCTTTATCTGGGAGCCAATGCCACTAGCCGGCGGCGACTGCAGACAATTCAGAATGCTGCCGCTCGCCTGGACCTCCGGCTGCCCAGAAGAGCCCCTTCAAAAAAATCCCTACGAACTCTGCATTGGCTGCCGATCAATGAGAGAATTGATTTCAAAGTCCTTTGCATTGGTCACAGGATCGTACATGGCAAGGGCCCGGCCTTCCTTCGGAACCTTCTTTGCCCCTATACGCCCACTCGACAACTCCGCTCGTTAGGAGCAGGCCTCCTCGCTGTCCCCAGACACAAGAAAGCCAGAATGGGAGGAAAATCCTTTCGTATTTTGGCGGCACATAAATGGAACTCTCTCCCCCTGAGCTTAAGAGTGGAAACTTCGGAGCTCATCTTCCGGAGAAAGCTCAAAACATTCCTCTTCCCTAAAGACTAACCCGTCTTGTCTGACTGACGGAGTAGATGGCTCTTCTGACAGCGCGGGGACACACTGTAAGTGTAACCATGCGCTTTACAAATTCAGAAATAATAATAATAATAATAATGTGGAAAACAGGTTTATCACATATGTTGTAGTCTGTTGGGTACCAAAAAACCCTATGGGTACCAATGTTGATAAAGTGCAAATAAGCGATAATTTTGCCTAGTATAGTCCCTACAAGTGACACCAACATTACTGTGCAAAAGTCGCAAGAATGTAAACATTAATCATAATTTATGACAACCGACTTTGTGCAAAATAGGCATATCATGAATGAACATAATCAGATGAAAATGTTGCGAATTAGTGGCGTATTTCAGGGGGCGATCATAGAGGCTCGGGATTTGACAGCTAATCGTAAAAATCAGCTTATACGGTAGATCATGTCCTCACAACCCAGTTGCAGTATTTCTTGATATGCAGAGTTATGATTAGTCACCTCATTTACCTTAAAATAGGGGATTAGATATTGTTTTGTGTACATTACATAAAATTTGCAAGAGAACAAAAAGAGTGGCATTGTTTGCTTACAACCATCGCCACATGGGAAGAGTGTCTCCTCCAGGTTTTTATTAAAACCAATCGGGAAGCAGAGTAGATATTTTACACTGTTGTCCCTGAGACGGAAGAGCAGGCTCCTATTCCATCTCCCGATGTTTTTCCTTAGATACTCCTGTGGTTTAAAATAGTTGATGTCTACTGTCCTCAGGATAGACATGTATCTAATAATGGATGGCTTACGGAGCTCAGTCTTTACTCTATCTTTGCGAAATAAATCAAATAATGCACCCCTCACTGCTTTTAAAATAGTGTTTTCGGCGGCAGAGGGAAGAAGAAAGATGTGTTCTAAGTGAATACTGGCTAGGCTTTTGTGTACAGCATTAAGCCAAGGTATGTATTTACCCCTATCGCATCTAAGGCAATCTGTGATGATTCGTTGGGTTAGGATTGCTGCAGGGTTTCGCCATATCTTTAACCAAATAAGGCAGGGCGAGATTTAATAAAGTCCTCCACATAATGTAGGTTCAGTTCTTTATGGCATATGAAGGTGGGTGATGAAATTTGTGCCCCAAGTAACCTTCTACAAAATCTGTTTTCCTCCGTTTGTATGCCACTGCAGTCTAAGTGCCCCCACACTTCAGAACCATAGGTCGCGGTAGGCAGACACTGGGTTCTATAGATCTGAAGTAATGGGGTCACCACTTCTGCCTTTCTGGGCTGTCGCAGGCTGATTATAGAATTAATTGCCGTACCGAGTTTATTTCTGCCTCTAGCTACATGCGATCGCCATGAGCCCGTGTCAGAAAAGACTAGACCCAAATAGGGGAAAGTGCTGGTGCTTTTTAGAAGATCGCTTCCGATTCTCATGTTCTTTATACAGTACTTTTTGGGCCCACATGACATTATAAAAGATTTATTAAAATTGGTACAAAGTCCCAACTCTGCCATAAAAGATACAAAACCTGAATTTAAAATGCGTAATGTTTTAGGTGTGCGGCCCATAAGGACCGCGTCGTCTGCATATAAAAGTGCGGGATAGAGTTGACCATTTATTTTTGGTACATCACTGGTCAGTTCAATCAGGGAATTATTCAATTCATTAATATAAAGAATAAAAAGCAGGGGGGCCAGGACGCATCCTTGTCTGACCCCCCTGCCAATTAAAATGTCCCTGGAGACCTCTCCTTCATTATTGATCCTCACCCGCGCTTTCAGGTCTCTGTGCAAATATGCCAAAAAGTGCACGAGTGCATCGTCCAGCCCATAATTTAAAAGAATCTCCCATAAACGTGAGCGATTAACGAAATCGAAAGCCGAAGTTAGGTCCATAAATCCCAAGTATAAAGGTACTTTTTTTGCTACTGTGTATTTCCCCAATATAAGGTTTAGATTTAGGCATTGTTCAACAGTTCCAACGTGGCTCCTAAAACCCAATTGACAACAGTTTAAAATTTGTTTTTCTTCTGCCCAATTCCTGATTTTGTTAAAAACAACCTGGCCCAAGATCTTCAAGGTGTTATCAATCAGGGATATTGGGCGGTAACAGCTAGGGTTGGATCTGTCCCCTTTCTTAAAAATGGGTACTATTATGCTCGTGGTCCAAGTTTCTGGAAATGAGGTGTTGGCTAAATTATTAAAAACATTACATAAAAGGGGGGACCAAAAGTCAGGTTCGGATTTAATAAGATCAATTGAGAGGCCATCTGGGCCTGGGGCTTTATTCCCTGCGCTTTCATGTATAGCATCTTCAACTTCAGATAATAATATAATCAAATTGGAGGGCTGGGGGAAATTGTCGATGCTTACTGTTTTAGCTAGGTATATTTTTGAGAAATGCTCCTCCCATGCGTTACTCAATATATTGCAGTTTATGGGAGTGATATTTGATCCTGTAGATCTAAACGCTTTCACCTCTCTCCAAAACCCCGTTACGTCTTTAAGGGCGGCGGCGCAAGCAAGAAAGTCCCACCGTTCCTTTAACACCACCTCTGCGAGTGTTTTAGTAGCTTTCTTGTAACGCTCTCTCAAAAGTTTTACTAGTGCCGTATCCCTAGGTTTGCCTTTTAATGCATCACGGAGGGCCCTATTAGCCCTGGAGCAAGTGTCATCAAACCATCTAGGGTTCTTGCCCTGGATCGTGACAGGTTTGGAAATTTCTCGTTTAATTCCGGCACATAACCTGGTGAAAGCCTGGATGATATCAATTCCAGGGCATGTGCTGGACAGGCACGTCTCTATGAGTGATCGGTGGGATTTTATGGTACGAGCCAGTAAAACTTTGTTGTCTATGCCTCTCCAAATCACTTTCAGCTTGTCAGTGGATGCTATCAAATCTTTTGCCCCTATTTCTTTTCGTTTCCTAAGTTTATTAAAAAATTTAATAGTAGTAAAAATTGGGTTGTGGTCGCTGTGACTAGTGCCTAAAACTTCGGCCTTTACTAAAACATTCTCAAGGGAAGATGAAATAAAGATGTAATCAATGGTGGATGAACAACCACGGCCTCTATATGTGGGCAGTGGATGGTTGTCAGGATCATGTCCAGCTTTTGCCATTACATTAACTAGACCGTGAATAGATAGGTGATTATACAGTTCTTCACCTCTTCTACAGGGGGTTTTCCCAACACATTTTATAGCAGATATATCCGTGCTGTTATACAGATGGGCATTAAAATCCCCCCCCCAAACAAATACCGTCTAATTTCCATATTTGTCTTCATCCACCAAGTTATCAATAAATTCAAATAACTTAATAAAGTTTTTGTTGGGTAGTGAAGTAAAATCGTTATTATAGAAATTTATTAGGCATACCGTGATTCCATGCGTATAAATCAGGGCCTGAATATTGTCAATATTGGTCTCTATAGGTTTTATGCTATTGCCTTCAATGATCTTTATCCATATAGATAGGCCCCCACTTGGTCTGCCAAAATCAGGGGTGGGTACAATTTTGTTATGGCAGGCGAATCCCTCAAGTAATAAGCCGCTGGTGCACCAGGTTTCTTGAAACATCAAGATATCGAATCGACTAACCATGTTGATCCATTCTTTTATGGTCATTTTGGCCTTTAGACCTGCAATGTTCCAGCTAAGTATGTTCAGATTTTGGTTATTGGGTCTTGGTGCGATGGTCACAGAGGAAGTGACCAATGCTGGTTATGCCTGTCGTGATTCTTGAGAGTTTTCAGTAGAGCTACATTCAACTGTATCTAGATGATCATACGAAGAGCTCAGTTGTTCTATTCCAACGCTAACAGGTCTATACGTTGGTCAATCCTGGTTCTCCAAATCAGATAAAATGCTAAACCTATTAGATATCTGAGGTATCTGGATGGCAGTATTATATGTCCTTGGTTGAGGTCTATAAAAGAAACCCAATTGTACTAGGATGATGTTTGTGGGACTGATGAACGGGTCAAATGGGGCGCTCAACAACCATTTCGCCAATGAGGGAGACCTTAAGGATACAACTATACAATCTCCCATGATGTTTTTGATAGAGGGTCCCACCCAGGCCACCCTACGGACCATTAGGATATCATTAGCAATCTCCCACCCTACACCCTTATGCTTACACAACCAGTCCATACTTTTGTTTTTGAGCTGATCCCAGGACTCAATTTGATCGTGTCTAAGGGAGGGTACGCCGACTAGAATTATTACGTAAGGGCTGGCTTCTGGGGGCAACTGAAGAATAGCTTCCGCACATTTGTTAGCCTGTGAATGGTAATAGGTCTACTAGTTATCTCAGAGGCTATTTTCACGGAACCTGGCATAAGTGCTGTAGTTGGCTCTATAAAGGGAGATACCAAATTGCCAAGGGGGTTGTTCACATCGTTCACCTTTTGTAATGACGGCATACTAGCCACAGTACTAGGCGGGTGATTAGTTGATGAAAAATTTAAGTACATTTTTTTACACACATTAGTTGGTCCAGACAGTGCATTATTGCTGATACCCTCTGCGATTCCTTTATTGATGACTTCCAGATCTTTTAATAGCCTATCACCCCTGATTTGTTCTATAGTTATAGTCCCTTTTCTCTTTGTTTCCTCCTTTTTCACCAGGCTCTCCAGTCTGTCAAGTCTTTTAAATAATACATTAAACTGTTTATCCATAAAGTCCTTCAATCGATTGAAGGTGGAGTCCACTATAGTATCGATTAAATTTCCAATTGGCCTTCCTTGTGTATCATCCCTCGGTACAGACTCAGTTTGAGTGAAGGTAGAGGTACAAGCAGCTTCCGCTGTGGTGAGATCTAAAGTGCTGGTAACTAATTGCACGGTGCAGTTACCAGATGCCCTACTAGGTTCAGCTGCACCTCGTGACCACATGCCCATTGGCGTCGGTTGGAATTTATTACAAGGGGGCTGTTTTCTCTTACATCTAAAAAGTTTTCCGGGGCCCCTTTTCGTTTTCTCCCCCACAGTCTTTTCCGGTATAGCCGCCGAATTGATGTTAATTGCAGCATTAGGGTTTTGCTGGGAGTCAAGGATGGCAATTACATCATCGGTGGTCACAGGGGTCTCAAGTATGGTTTCAGGATATGATGGCTTGTTAATTATTACAGTTGGTAGTAGTGGAGAGGGGGCCGCGATCCCAGTTTCCCAGGAGCCCTCAGGCGATGGTTGGTGTGGAGGTATAAACCCCATAGACAGTCTCCTCTCGGTGTTCTCGATCTCTTTGTTTACCCTATTTACGGCATCCTCCAATATGTTCTCAAATGAGGATGTGATCGTATTGAGGCCTCTAGGTGGCGGAGCAATAGGGGCGGTAGTGGGTGTAGGGGTCATACGTTTACCCATAGCTTATAATTATGGCCACTTACCGGCACTCACAGGTCAGAGGGGGGCCCCAGCCCAGCCTCGGTCAGCCCCGGACGGCCACAGACGGCCCGCTCTTTGCCCGGGCTTAGCCAGGCGCTGCCCACTCGCATCCCGCGTCACGGGGATGTCCGCAGATTTATGCGCCTCCAGGCGCGGAGATGACGGTAGCGGGCTTCCGCCGCTGAGGAGCTTGGGGGCTGTAGTCCTACACACTGCGGCCGCGATGGGAAGTGGCTGCTGCGGCGGTGGTAGGAGGGGGATGCATATCCCCTAGTGCCCTGGTGCGGCTCTGGAACACAAAATGAGGCAGGATGGTAAGGAAGGGTTGCGGGATACCAGCATGAACACCCGCTCTGCCGGGGATGTCCGCAGATTTATGCGCCTCCAGGCGCGGTGATGACGGTGGCGGGCTTCCGCCGCTGAGGAGCTTGGGGGCTGTAGTCCTACACACTGCGGCCGCGATGGGAAGTGGCTGCTGCGGCGGTGGTAGGAGGGGGATGCGTATCCCCTAGTGCCCTGGTGCGGCTCGTTTCCAACAACCAACTAACTATTATTATACTATGTGGCCTTCTCTGCCAAGGAACCATCCAGTAGGCCCATGGTAGTGCTAGTCATGGTTACATGCAAAACCGGTTTCGGTGTTAGATGTTGTTTTAAAGTATTATTTAGGACTGGGATGGCATTGGATAGTATTACAATGTGGTGTTTGTTTGTATTTCAAATTTAATTCTGGAATATTTGATGCCTCTCAAGTATATGTGCTGTTGTAAAGTTTTTATAGCTCAGGTAATTTTCATTTTTGGCATTGCTGAATTAATGGTAGTGTTTTCTTCAGTGTTACCATGTGTATGTGTGTTTGCCTAAGGCCACCATTGATTTGTCTTCATTCTCCATGCCATGTTGCCAGGGGATATTTTGTGGAGTCTGTGTCCATAGGCCCAAATGTATTTTCTTTGTTCCTCATGCCTCCTTGCTTGCTGTTGTTACTTGGACATGTGGCTGCCAGCCATTTTGTGCACTCAGCCAGTGTACCTTTGCCATAGGCTTGCATGTGTTTTTTGATCCCCATGCCTACTTGCTTGCTGTTGTTGTTTGACCATGTGGCACTGGCTGGCAGCCATTTTGTGCATCCAGCCACTGTGCTTTGCCGTAAGCTTGCATGTATGTTTTGTTCCCCATGCCTCCTTGATCAGTGTTGTTGTTTGACCATGTGCCACTGGCTGGTAGCCATTTTGTACATCCAGACACTGTGCTTTTGCCATAAGCTTGTATTGATGGATGTGAGACATCAGTTTAATAATATTCTTGAGGACCATTGTAGAACGTATATTAAGAATATGATTTCAATGAACATTGCTTATATATTACATATATTTTTTGCATTTTTTTTATTTTGCACTTCGTTGCTTCATAATAGATTTCTGTGCCGTAACCGGGGAGCCAAGCACCATCGCCGCTGCACGCCACCAATGCGATGCGCCAGGAGACGCATAAATCAACGTTGGGCCCCAGCTGCGCAGGAGCCTGTGTCTGTTTGCCTGCCTACCTGCCATTGCCATAACCGGGGGAGCCAGAAGGCATCAGCCCCCAAGTACCATCGCGGATGCACGCCGCCAATGCGACACGCCAGGAGGCGCATAAATCAAAGTTGGTCTCTCGCTGTGTGGGATTGCCAGTGGGAGTGTCCGGGCAAAGCCTGTGCCAAGGACGGGCCCATCCATGCCCATCAGGCCCCGGAGGAAGCTGGGCTGGGCCTACTCTCTTGGTCCCTTCACCCTGACCGAGGGTCATCACTATTGAGACTCTGTCTTCAGAATCAACGCAAAGGTAAAAAAAACACTTTTAATTCCTCTAGTATTTATTTTTAAGAAAATATTGTATTATGGGGAATCGAAAAATTACACCTGTCCCAAAAACAACTGACACCACTTTGGACGGCTTTCTACAAAATGCGGTTGGGGCCATCACTAAAGAGATAGGTTTGGGTGAGCGAAGACTCTCGTTACCCCCTCCCCCAGTCTCACATGTCCCTGCCACCTCAGACTCGCAGGTAGCTGCGGCTGAAACTGACAGTGAACAGAGGTTACAAGCCCCACTTTCACCCACCGTTGCAATTCTGCGGCAGGGAGAGTCAAGTGCTCCTCAGGAGGGAGTTGAGCCTATCCCCGGCTTAGCCACTGGAACTATTGCATCCCAAGCGGCAACAGGAGGGAAGAGGAAACATCCTGAATTGGCTGGGGTTTATTGTAAATTAAAGGGCCACTTACTAAGGGTTAAAAGAACTAGACAAATGGACTTTACCGGAAACAAAAGTAAATCTCGTGTGGGAGGGGAAAGATTCACTGTACAGGAGGACCAGGACATTCTTACTGAAAGATTTAGAAAAATAGTACAAGATGCCTTGGCACCTTTTTCTTCCAGACTTGTCAATATAGAAAAGCAACTGGCTAGAATACTGCAGGATTCTAAGTAAAATGTGGCACACAAAGATCAGAATAATTTGGCCACCAGACTAAATAGCACAGATAAAAGCAAATAGGTCGCCTCTATAAGGGGAATGGTCCCGTCTAACGTAATACCCTCTATACGTAACAAGATGATCCCCTTATTAAAGCCAGTAACAATCTTTTGGTCCCACTCCTTTGGGAATCTGTGCCCGATGAGAATCCCTATGGGACCAACGAAAAGTCACGGTATCGGGCTACTAATTGGCCAAGAATTAGCATGCAAAGTGGGGGCAGAACACAACAAGGAAATATAAACATTAATGGCCTAGTGTATGGTATCCTTAAATGGGCGGGATGCAAACAACATAAAAAACTTACCACCCGATTGCACACCGTATACATTAATCTTGACAGGGGTACCCCATCTCCCCTTTGACCAGCAAGAAAGCTGTCAAAATCTTATCAATAAATCAGCCCATTGGTGCTTCAGGAAAATTACATCCAAGATAAACTGGTTTCAATGTATCATTATGGCAAGGCGGGTGAGTTGGGTGGGTCGCATGGTCAAATGCATGGAAGGGAGTTGTGTCGTGCTCAGTTTTAGTAAAGCCAGGTGGGTTCAACTAGCTCTGGAAAACCTCAGAGATTCTCCTGGTTATTTGATTAAGGTCCGCCCCCTGTGTTTTTTCTATCCCCCTCACCAAGGCATTATTGCGAGACAACAGCCTTCATGGCTAGGCCCAAACACATATCCCCCTTTAGAGCCCTCTACATATACTCACCCATTTTGAAGCTCTCACTGGGCTTACTGAAATAGACTGACTGACTGTACAATTTAGTCACTCAGTCATAACAGGAAGAATGGGTTCTCATTGTACCAACCAAGGGAAAGACCCACACGTAGTTGTACCAGGTAGTATGATGTTAGACTCAGCAGGCACTAATTCACATAAATGTGTTGGTTCCTTTAAGAATACAGATAATGCAGATAAACCAGAAACCTGCTCCCTGCCACTTAATTCTATCCAGAATGGCAACCTTGGTGGGGAGGGGCCCGGCCCAGCAACGCCTCTTAGCACGTCTGCCATAAAATCTATACAGATTCGCTTAAGCAGGCACACACCACTCGCCCCCTTAAAATCATATCATGGAATATCGCAGGGATCCACCCCAAATTGATAGATGAGGTATGGCTTAAGTATATGAGGGGTTTGGACATAATTTGCCTTCAGGAAACCTGGTATAATGATAACATTGTGTTGGATGGCTATTGCTCTTTTACTGTTCATGCAACACCTTCTCCAGCAGGGAGGCGCCAAAAGGAGAGTTGGCGTTGCTTATTGCAGTCAAATATGGATCTATAAAAGTCTCTGTTGTAAAATTGTCCCGCTAGTACCAGCTAACTATGATCTCCAATTTGATACAGGTTAAACTATTAGTGGTGAATTGGTAGTATAACATCTTTGACAAAAATAGCTGTCATGTCATCGAAGCTCCACAGATGGAAACTAATAACAGCTCTGGGAAGTAGCAGCCACTATGTATTCTCTGGGTCGGGGATTTTAATTGTATTACCTGTCTGCATAGTGCCAACTGAGTTTGTGGGATGCTGGACACAGAGGGACAGCCCCAGCCGCATTTTATTCACACACCACAGGGCAAGGCCTTAAATTTCATAATTATTGAGAATTACCTAGGTCTCATCAATAACCTGGCTAGATGTCCCTCATCATTGTGCCCCATCTATTTTGGAGGTGGCAGGGAAAGTTTTATTTATTTTATGTTCATCTCAAGGAAGTTCCTGACGCTCATCGGTGACTTTGAGGTGGAACCAAATAATTCGAGTGACCATAACCCCCTAATAGCATCTCTTAGTGTTTCAGCCCAGCCAGGGAAAGGTGACGGTCGAGAAGAAACCTCACCCGCAGTACTGCCAAACAGAAGGTCTGTGCAGCGACGTTACACGTCAGTCCTCCAGTCTATTCTGCTTGTGCAGCTGAATACATCTGCCAACTGAGAACGTTAAGATGGTCCCAAAGAAAGATGCCTACAAGAAACTGGTCAGTATGAAGAAGCAGCTTCTTACCTGTGACATGCCAGCTCAAACCTTTTTTTGACCACGTTGTGCGTCAGCCACACTGGCGTCCGGAGAGCAAGCTGATAGCAGCACTCCCGCAACAACAGCAGCACTCAAACCTAAGTCCAAAACCATTTCTGTTAGTGAGGCTGCCACTGCAATCATGGCGATGCCAACAAGCAGGGAAACAGGATTTGATTTAATAATAATAAATAATTGGACTTACTAGGCTGAGCGGAGCCCTCATCATTGGCACTGGTGGTCGACGCCTCTTCACCAGGTTTTCCCGGGCCCTCCTCTGAACTGCCCCTCTTCTTGCTCTTGGGTGCTGATGTAATAAGTGATATAGAATTTTTAAAAAGTGGTAGAGTTAATCTTTACAAATGATTTTGGCAAGCAAATGTTGTCACATGTTACTATGTTATGTGTCTTAGTTAGGCCCATGTACCAACACTACCATCTTTTACTGTGAACCTATTTCTTACAATGACTTCCCTTTCTCACAATAACTATTTACACACATTTTGTGTGTGAAAATGTTGAATTTGTTTCCCTGAAACTACTTCCCTTACTAATTCTGCTTTGCTTAACATTATCACTGCTCCTTGAACTCCACATTAAAGACCTCGACTCACATTGTGGAAATGTCATTCTATTTTTCATCCACCAGACGACATGGCTATCTATAGAACATAACAATGCTGGCTTGCACTGGACTCACAAGGATGCTTTTCATTATATATAAACAAGCATTTCTGGGTTTAGTTAGAGACGCACTTTGCTATCATTGTCATGGTCTGTTCATACTATAGCTTCGGCCCAATAACTTGCTGATATCCCTGCTAGGGTATCCAGCTTGCGACTAAAACAGGGACTTACATTCTCTCCCTTCAGGTGACCGGGTTTGGATCATCCAGTATGGGGATTCTTGGCAGACTACATACACACACGTCCTAGACACTTAAGTTACGGACTGCATAGTAGAAGTACACTAGATTTCTAATTTGTTTTATATGATTGCATATCTACATTAGATTAGCACAATGGTGGAGTTTTTATTTGTGTTCACTGTCTTGGTGTTTCAAATCACTTTAATCTGTTTCTGTCTATTGATTTTTGCAGCACATATATTCTATACAAGAATCATGTTGGTTTAATAAACAGTGAAAATGTCCCACAGAGTATTCCTTGTATCTTTTGCGGAGAAAAAAAAGAGCACCAGTGACTGAACAAAAGCGTTCTAGATCTGTTACCAGGATTCCTGGGGATCTTGTTTGTCATGTTTGGTGGTTGCCAGAACCATTTGCTACCTTTTGAGATTTAGGGGTGCTTATGGTGGCACTGCGAGCTAGATGGCCTACAGGACAACATATCCCGAGGGGGGTGCATAGATTCAGTCTGGCATCATCCCCTCAATTATGCTGTCCACAAACAAGCCGTTCCTACCATAGAGTGGATACTACACAACATGGTGCTGCCAACGTTGGTTAGGTACTTATTTTTATGGATATCCTGAGTAGTTCAATTGTGCCTTCTCAGAGACCCCAACTTTCCTCCAAACTGGAGACGTCCATGATGGTAGCGAACATCTTCCTCAGATGAGAAAGTAACCCTTATGTATTGGCTGTAGGCTGTACAGTCTTGAACCTTACTTCCCATTGTGTTACCCCCCTCTGTAATTCATTTTCATACTGGCTGATGAAGATGAAGCAGTACTTAACATTGCAGAGAACTGCAGACATGCAGTTACTCAGAAGCTATTACAAAACAGCCTTGCAGTTGCGGGCGGAGATGTTGTCTTTGTGGTTGAGGCTCATGAAGCACTTAGGACAGGGGTGTTCTACTCCTGGGTTACATTCCAAGGTGCAAATGGAGCCACACAATTATTTCACACTTACAAACAAGGTGAAGTACCAAATTATTACACACCATACGAAGAGATGGAGATGCCTCTCATGTACCAAGAACATATAAATTGATTTAATGGCACCCTCCCCCACACTACAGAAAAAGTTAGACTTGGTCCTCTCAGCAATGAGGGAGCAACATGGCCAGTCCTAGCAGGATACACACCACATCCTAATGTTGATAACTTAACAGCAGCACTATACAAAGATCCAGTAACAATTTATAGATGTCTTACACAGTTCATTATGAGAACATTAACACTTAATCCTGCATGGGCTGTTCAAGCTACACCACAACAATTGGTTACCCTGGGCATTAGCCCACAAACTCATGGGAAAACTTACAGTCAGATGAGAGGAGAATCCCTTCTGATTTGCAGAACAAACAAGTCAGCTTGAATCTGTATTTCTCCATACAGGACCACAGGAAAAACACAGAATATTGACAATATGCTTGCCAATTGGGATGGTTACCACTGTGGAAGACTGTGGAACTTGAGGTACAGACTTTGCTGCATTGTGTACTGGAACACATGGTACCCCTTCCCTGGCTGTTGTGTCTGAAGTGCTAAAACAGCTGCAGAATGAGTAAAGGGCAGCACCTGCCCTGGACTTGGAGATGTATCAGATGGGCAATTTTCCACTATATCCACAATTATGTTAAGCAACATAAAGGGGGAAGCATGAGCACAAATTACCTAAAATTATCGTAGAAATGTATGCTATGCTAGGCAGTTATAATTTTGGAGCACCTGCTAGGATATCTGTAAGAAAACAGCTGACTCTTCAACAAAGAAGAAGTGGGAGAATAAACAAAAAAACAAAGACAAGACAAAATCACAGAATGGATCTACTCAACAGGAAGCCACTGAAAAACAATATAATCTCTGAAACCGTGATAATATTAGACCACCTCAAAGGTATCAGGATATAGATACATGTTCATCTCGTTCCTTTCAGGAGTCATCGTTTAAACGTTCTTAGAGGTGGACAGTCAGAATGCAGAGCTGAAGTGCACCTGAAACAGAAGGACACACAATACTCATTTGACTACATAATAAACAGGAAAATAAACAGAAACCTTACCAGCCTCAATTCAAAAGAAGATAGCCGGACTAAAGGCCAGACATGCCACGGATATTGAGGACTCTGCTTCTGACCTTGGATTGTGCATTGACAATGCTAGACTGCACGGCAGAAGTCACAATAGTTTGCTAGAACCCGATGGATTGTCTAGTGGGAGATTCCTTGAGTGAACATATCACAGTGGAAACACCTGATACCAGGGTAAGTGTCCTAAATAGTTTGTTAGAAATACTACTCCACTGGGAGGGGGACATACCCAGTAAATGTCAATGTTCTTTTTTGGGAGGACTTGAGCGATGGTTACAATAATCTTTTGGGTGAAATACTGGCCACCTGATTTCGTAATGGAGTGCCCAAACGGGAAAACAATAATTGTACCTGCTTTTCCCAACCTCATTCCAGAATCAGTAAAACATTCATACGCCAAGGAGTGGGGGTTAGCACTAGCTTCTGCATTATACCGCACCCATGTGGGTTGTTATGACGGTTCCCCTAATGATAAGATCCCATTAAGGATGACCCAGACCTCAATAACGATACCAAATTAAACATGAAGCTAAAAAACAAGCTAGTGAAATCCTAGAACTACTTGAATACCAAGAAGTAATAGAAAACTGCACCCCATCCATGAATAATCCTTTGTTTCCAGTAATTAAATGAGACAATTTATATCATTCATATCATTTAGTATTAGATTACAAACACTTGAACACAGCTACTCACACACTTGCAGTGCAGAATGCACACAGCGCCTCACTAATGAACAACATTACGCAGAAGAAATACGAAACAAAACTCAATATCTCAAATGGATTTTTCTGCAAAAATATAGCGCCTGGAAGTAGAATAAGAATAGTCCTGGGCTGTTCTCAGCCAGAATAAAACAGCTACTAAACAATTTGATGAACAGACATTGTCCTATGTCAAAGACATTTATCTGATGGATGATGACCTTAGGGAATACTTGATAAGAGTGGATTGCAAAATCTTGGGATTTGCTCACATGGGCTACATATTAGATTTTAAATAATCTAAAATTGCCCACCTCAATGTCCTTTTTCAGGGATATGACCCGTCAAGTGTGAACAAAAGCCTTGCAACATACTTCTTAGAGAAATGTTTGGTGCTTCAACCACCAACTACAATGAAGAGACCACAATCCATATTAGGATTCCTAAATTTTGGCAGAACATATATTCCAGAGTATGCAGAATGGGTTAAACCATTCTACGACTAGATACCTGCAGATTTTTTCAAGCGCATACTGGACACAGGAACATACAAACATCTTATGTTCTGTACAAGCTGATATGAGAGCTTCCAAAAATGTACACACATGTGTGAACACTACGAACCTGGTGATCTGCGACATTACGGTAGTATCAGGGTACACTTACATCACTTTCAACAAAGGTGACACAGTACCAATAGCATATAAATCGTATTTATACACCAATGCTGAAATTAGTTTTTCACCTACTGAATAAATCCTCAAAGCAGTACAGACTGCTGTAGTGAGAGAGCAACCCTTGGCTCAGGGTAAACACATAATTGCCATGACCCCAGTGTGGACCTTAGAGGCTGTCACCAAAGCGAGTGTTCTGAGTGCTAAAGCTTTACATCAACAATGGATACGATGGGCTAACTCACTCACTACAACAGATGTAGAATATAGATTTGATTCTACAATACAAACTCAAGATTCTCAGCAGTATGAACAAGAATATTCTCTCACTAATGATGTAATGCCTCTACGATTGTATCATATATACTGATGGGTCTGCCCAGCCTGTCATGGGGACTACGTATCAATACTCAGCTGCATTTGCAATTGTAAAAGGGTGTATGCATGATTGAGAATTACATCCTGACAAAACCTACATGAAGTTACTCGGTGACTGCATATGGCAGCTGGCAGAACGACATGTTCTGATACTGGCATAAGAAAATATGGATATTGAATTCCCCACATTTATACAGTGCGACTCGTATTACTGTGTCCAATCCTATAATGAATACCTACACAATTGGAGCCAGAATGGATTCAGGGATTCAAAGGTTTGCACAATAAATCACAAGCTGCTTTGGGAGAAGGTGGAAAAGCTGAAAGATTGCTTGCCGCGGATCCATATAATACACACATTGATTCATCAACATGTTGGCGTTCACATTGCAGGGAATTCCATGACTGATGAAGCCGTGAAAGCAACAGTTTGCAGTAAGGTTGTTTTAATTTTATGATAACACCCTTTGCTATTTTATAAGGAGTGAGAAATGTGAGACATACCGCCTCCATTTTAAGAAGCTTGCACAGTGCTTTTATTTTCTTTAACCAGGGGGTACAAATGATCTTGTCCAAACTGAGAATCCCCTCCAGAGCTTTTCTGTAGATCTCAAGTTCCGGAGTATTCCAGATTCATACCCAATATGTTAAAAGTTTTAATGGAATCACATTGTCAATTCTGTTTAGTGCTAGATCAAATCAAAGTGGGGTAGAGGGGTGCTTACTGGAAGGTTAAAAAGGGCCCTAATAAATTGGTTTTCAGCTGCAATGAGTGTAGACACATCTGTCTATCCCCAAAGCTCTGCACTATAAACCGTCCCTGACAGGGTTGTGGCCCTATATGCCTCCAGGGCTGGGTTTACTCCTCCGCTTGAGGTAGCCTTTTATTTCTTCCCTTGGCCATCACCCTTTAGATCAGAAATGTTCTACTTTTCCTTAACTGTGGTACCTAGGACATATTGTCAGACAATCTTACACTCAAATAATCAAATTACTTTACTTGTTCCAGGGGTGCCCCCTCTATCCTTATTTTATCTCTAACGGACCGGTGGGTGTTCAGTGCCATAAAATGTAACTTTGCTGAGGTTATCTCAAGGCACCTTGCACAACGAAAGGATGAAAAGCGGTCTATCAGCGACTGCAATCCACAGGGTGTTCGAGATATTAAAAGCATGACATTGACACACATTAAAATAGGGACATTCCTACCCACAGATTTTGGTGCCTCTTGATTACATTTTGCTAGTAATTCAACTGCTCCATTTATACTTAGACTAAAAAGCGTGGAGGCCAACACGCACCCTTGTCTGACACTACAATTAAAATGTATCTTATATGTGTGGACCCCACCCGCATTATGCCTGACCTGGGCAAGAATAGGATTTTCAAAATTCCAATGAGGTCCTTCAGAACTGCTGTATGACTCTAACACAGCCCATAGGTTCTCCCTAGGAACCAGGTCAAATGCTGCCCTTAGGTCTATAAAGGCAACATAAAGATGATCCTGCCTCAGAACGACATACTTCCAGCATAGCGCCCTGAAGAGAAGTACCTGGCACAAGGAATTAACCTTTGCCCTAAACCCTGCTTGGCAATGAGCTATTATTTGATGTTCTGTCAATTAAGCTAATGGGTCTATAGTTGGTCACAATGTCCCTCCTCCCCTTCTTGTAAATAGGTACAATAACTGCTTTGTGTCAGGAGAGGGGATATTCTTACCTCAGGATAGTGTTACTGAGGGCATTCACATAAGGTTCCCAAATCTCAGGGTGAGATAGATATAAATCTTCCGGAATGCCATTGGGACCCAGTGCCTTCTCCTATTTCAATAGGTGCAGTGCAGTTTCTGCCATCCCAAGTGCTATGGTCACTCTAGCCTCTGTCCTGGGCTTTTTCCCTGTCTGGTCTACAAAACAACAGCTTTTGAGCATTGTTGTTTGACCATGTCTTCTATAGCTCAGTGAAATTGGATTCCTATACAGCAGGTCAAACCAGTTTATCCAGATGTTTTTCTACAGTGCAGGTCCCTGATGCTATGAGTTCCCAAAATGCCTTGGTGCTCCTATTATATAGGCATTCAGTACGTTTCTCCCATTGCTTTTCCTCCCACCCACTTTTCACCTTTAAAAGGTGTACTTTAAAGTCTTTTCTGGGGTTACAGATCGTACGGTCCCCTGATTTTGCCGCTTCAATTATTGTCATTTTGGTAGTCCACAGGCACCTATATACAAACCTGGGTGGTTCAGACACCAGTCTCCCCTGTGCCTGTCCTTAGTAAACAGCAGTATTAGTTGCCCCATACATTTACAGTGAATGTCTACAAAGTTAATTGCACTTAGATCTAAACTTTCAAAGGGGTTTATTTTCTCTATAAAATGATTATACGTTTGAGACTGCATTCTGTCATCGCCCACTAATACAGCCCATTTCACATTCTTTCTGTTATTACATGTTTCAATTCTGCTTGTGGAAATAGTGTTACCCAGTGGAGGTAAGTTTGTAAGGGATCTAACAAACGAATGGGGCACCTAGTGCTTCATGGTTGCTGTTGTTTCTAGGTATCACCACCATGTCAATTAGAGAAGACAATAAGAGTATATCTTTGAGAATGTTGTCTATGTTACTGATATACAAACCCCACTTGAAGGGTAGATGGGCTGGACAATCAGACATAGTGCATCTATTTACAATGTTCAGGTCATGGGAAGTGATCAAATCAACAATTTGGTCAACGGTCTTAGAGTGTCTTACCCTATATTCTGTGTCGCTAACTGGAGCTACTTTGTCCCATGGAATTGTTCCATCTGATCAAGCGAGATGAGACCCTTCACTCAAGTTCTCCTAGAAGTTAGATGCACAAAACATACCATATGGTCACATTCTTAAAGTGGGGGATAGAGTAATACCAAACACTGATCGCATACTTGGGTTGATACTAGCGTTACATGAAGGTCTGGCCTCTGCACATGTAGGGGTGACTGCTACAATTTCATTATTGCAGCAGCATTATTTGTGGCCAGGTCTTTAGAAACATACCAAGGACTTTGTCCTTAAAAGCGTTATCTGCCAGCACATTAAGGGCTCCACATTAGCATGCCCACCACAGACATCTCTACTGATTTCAAACATGTCACTGGCTTGTGTTTACTAGGACAACTGTGGCCTCCTGTAATCATATGGGGCTTACAAATAAATCTTGGTGGAGGTGGATTCCTGCTCTCGATTCCTGTAGGTAGGGCCACAGCAGTTGACTGATGCCCAAACTGTTATAAAGGATCTGCAAGTCTTTATCGGAAGGTATGCAATTGGCACATTATATTCCAACCAGGGTCCAGTGTTTAGCTCTCGAGCTTACCAAGAGGCTATGGGAAGTTTGGTTGTGACCTTGAGTTATTCTTCACTCTATTATGCTAAGGTAAATTCAGTAGCGGAGAGGAAAAAACGTGACTTAAAGCAGTCTTTACCTGCAAGGGTCCTAGGCTCAGGTCGCAGTTGGGTCAATCACCTATATGGGTTATAGAGGGCACTCAACAACATGCTGAGAAAATCCCTGAGAGTTGGACTCCCTATGATGTGGGTCCAAGATCTCAACAATCCCAGCACAGTGGTGGCAGAAACAACATTTGACATCAATGAATGTTAGGCTTGTTTACAGGAACTGAACAATTTCCAGGAAGAACAAAGCAACGTCCAAGCAAAATGTACCACCACTGGAGAAGTGAAGGCAGTGCCGGCGATGCCTGAATGGGTCCTGAAGGTTAGGGATGCATACTCTGGCACACAGTGACAATTAGCGATGGCGCAGTTGTCGGTAATACGGCCCCTGAACTGCACTTCTTCTGTTACTTGCTGGTCATAAAGACAAAAGATTTGTCTCCATTGATCTGATCAAACCTCACTATGTGGCCGATTCTCAACAGTAAGCCACATGGGCTCCTGGGTAGCTACCTGCCTCCTCTTTCTCCACACAAGAAGTTCAGATGGAAGCTTTGAAAACTGAAGAAGCTTCCTCTCTCTAGCGAGAGACAACAATAAACAACAATGAAGTATACCTTCTACCGGTTACAAATACGACAACTGTACAGTCAACTAGTACAGACACTCAGATTTCAATTTGGAAACTTGACAAGAACATGGTCTACGTCAATGTACCACAGATTGAGTCATCTCGCATTTCTACAAAACCTGCTGAGCTGTCAAAGATTGATCAGACTGCTTCTGGCTAGTTCATCAACTTTGATAACTTCTCTTTGGATTCAACTGATCCACCACTGCTTCTTCCTTTGAGGCTGAAAGCGTGTGTTTTCTATCTCTGGCTGAAAAGGACATATTTTGTTTGTCCTTCGTTACATCTTTGGAATACAATTGGGTTACTTTTCCTGATCCTTTCAATTTGTTTGGTGACAGTATTTTTCCTGCTTCTAAATGGACACTATTTTCTAGAAAGCTTTACAGTACAACAGGTGAACTTGGTACTCAAACCACATACATCATCACACTGTGAACGGAGAAACCTTTCCCTGGTGAACATTTCAGCTGTTCCAGTTCCTCAAGGAATTGTTTGGGATAGGTTATCATATGCTGTGTATGATACCACTGAGCTGTTACACATTTCTTATTTGTTCAAAATTTCTATAAATTATGTCATTACCCCTGGTACTGTTTCTAATGATTGGGACATTAATACAGTTCATGAATTGTTAGAAGATCAAGAGCAGTCAGCTGTATTTTCCTCAGCTGGATTATATGAGGGCACATCTAATTATGATGACATGTTCTGTTTCAACATTATTGTCATTGTTTCCTGCATAAAGCAAGTGTTACATGTACATGTTCTATTTACAATTACACTCAATGGGAACATTGCCCTATACCATCACAGGGTATTTTGACAGAGGTTTGCCTATTTTTCTAGTTATGATACAACTGATACAGACTCATATTTTTAGAGGCTTGCACTATCATCTGCAAAGAAGCATATGGTAGCTTACACTATACTGATATATTCTGCATCTTTTCTTTACCAGCTGTCTGTAAAGGGTTTTGACTTCTGGAGGGACACTATAGATGTAAAATCTATTTGTGGGAAAAAAGACTGGCAGGTTCAGGGAATGGAGGCTTTGTTTAGAGTATGCCTGACACCACAACAAGTAATTCTCCACATTGAAAAACTAGAAAAGTTACCTTTCACTGTTGGAGAAACGCCATCTGCGAATTGAATAATCCATGGGTATATTAATTCCATTACCAATATTATCTGTAGTACCACCACCAAGTAGGCAGATATAAAGTGTTAGGGGAGGGGTTTGGACATGAGCATTGGGAACTGCCTTTCAAGTTTTGATGTAGGAATGTGAATACTGAAGTCTTTCCCAGTGGTTCTGACTGTGAGTACGCTTTAAGTGGGTTCTTAGCCTGCAAGGACATTTCGTTTCATGGAGCCTAATGCATCTGTAGTAAATTTGTCCTGTTTTCTATAAGGTTCCATGGCGGCCATGATTCAGATTGCTTTGTATTGTGAGCTATTTGATGCGTAACAATCAAGGATGTTGTGGAATGAAACCCGACATCGCTTATCTGATTACTGTAAATTCCATAGTTACTTGCGGTACTCAGGTTCTGTTTCCACCTACTCAAACAGTTAGGGTGGCAATGCTATGGCCTTCCATAAATCTTTCCAATGTACTCTTTGATGCTCTGAGCAAACTGAAAGCCATGCTGTTTCAATGAGATGTGGCCTTAACATTCACTAAAGAGACGTTTGATATCCAGGTTGGAAGTTCCTCTTAAGAGATATAGGGCCTCATGTAGGTTGCCAAATACCGGTCGGTAACGGCCGATTTTCGGTAAATATGCCGTTACCGACCGGTATTCAGACAAGTGAGATGTAGGAGTCCAAAAACCACTTTTCGGTAAATATGAGGCGGTAAATACCGAATCAGATTTACCGAATTCCAAAATACCGATTCATATTTACCGAAGACATAATTAACGAATCGGTAAACATGAAGTGGTAAATATGAAGTGGTAAAATTTAAAATGACATGTAGGAGCACTCGGTAATTAAGAAATCCAGGAAAATCGGTAAATAAGAGTCGGTAATTAACACGGATTGAAAGCAGGTGGTAACCATCAACAATGCATATTAGCAAACCCAAAATGCAACAGCGTGGACAACATGGCCGCTATGTACGTCATTGCAAGGCGCCTACGTCTACAGGCAGCAGGACTGAGGGTGTGGCGACGGGAGGAACAAATCTACAGACAGCGCATCACACTATTCCAGCTGACTGATGCAGAGATACATGAGAGGTACAGGCTACACCCCGAAACCATCATGGACTTAATCAGGGACCTACACCCACTCCTGGACCAGCCAATAAAAAGGGCGCACGCCATACCCCCACATGTGCAGGTGCTCTGCAGCCTACATCTGTTGGCATCCGGCAGTTATCAGGTGGTGATAGCTGCGGTGGGTGGGGTATCCCAGAGTTGCCTGTCACGTTTCTTCAGGAAGTTCCTGGATGCCATGATGCAGAGAATGCACCACTACATAAGCTTCCCAAACACACAGGCTGCACTGCAGAAAACAAAAACTGACTTTTATCACATGGCACAGTTCCCCCATGTCCTCGGCTGTATTGATGGTACACACATCCCAATCTGTCCACCAGCTGATACAGAGCACATCTACAGGAACAGGAAGTCCACCCACTCCATCAATGTGCAGGTGATCTGTGATGCAGGGAACATCATCACAGATATTGTAGCAAAGTTTCCTGGGAGCACCCACGACTCTTACATCTTCCAGAATAGTGGGATCTACACACGACTGAGTGCCGGAGAATTCGGAGAGGGATACCTGCTAGGTGAGTAACAGTGACGCCCCTTGAAACCTGCAAATCATAGTGTATAGAGGCATGTTACTGATGGTTCCCTTTTACTCATCCAGGCGACAGTGCATATGCATGCCGGTCATTCATCCTCACTCCCTACCTACACCCAGCAACCCAGAGTGAGAGACGATACAACGTGGCACACAAAACAACACGCAATGTGGTGGAGCGCACGTTCGGACTACTGAAGAGCAGGTTCCACTGCCTGCACAAGAGCGGAGGCGCACGCCAGTACAAACCCATCACCTGCTGCAAGATTATTGCAACTTGTGCAATGCTGCACAACCTTGCCACGAAAAAAGGTACAGGTGTGGAACTAACATATTTTGAGGACAACGAGGATGAGTCAGGCCAGCCAGAGGGCAACGCAGCTAGAGTGCCAACTGCAATAGATGGGAGAGAGAGACGGGCAGAGATCACATGCAACTATTTCTGAGTAAGTAAGGGGACACAGCGAGTTGTGAGAAGTCATGACGTAGTTTTAATGTGGCACCACGCCATGAACACAATAACAGGCCAATCTGGCAATATGCCATCTATACAATGAGTATGTCCAGGGTTACATCACCCAATGGCAAGTGGATAAGCAGGGCAACATCAATGTTTGCGCATACGCGCTGCAGTGGTGGATTGCACGGCCTGTGCATCCTCACTAGTGCCAACCCCAAGGCGCCTGCTGCTCCTGCGTGCTTCTGGGACGGGGGGTGTGATGCTGCTGCTGGTGTCGATGCTCTCCGCAGCATCCCCTGCAGCAGTTGTCGACGCCTGACTAGTCAATAGCACCCCTAGTGCACTTGTCACCTGCACCATCCCCCGAGACAGGTCGCTGCAGCACTGTGTTAGGCCCTCCTGCATCGTCACAGAGCGCCGGCACAGTAGAGAAGTCGCCGTTGCCAGACGGTTGAGTGCCCTGTTGGTAGTGTCCCTTCTCTGGCGTTCCCGGCGCCGTGCTTCGATGTCAGCATCTAATTTGCTGCACAACTGCTGGATTGACTGGGACATGTCCCGAATGCCCGCAGCCATGCCGCTAATGTTAGTGTCCATGTTGACTAATGTTGTCTTCATCACCCGCATGTGCCTCTGGACTGACATGACTGCCTTTGATTGCAGGCGCTGTTGCTTCAACATTTGGCCCTCGAGCCCCAAGAAGACACCATGGCCGTCAGTGGGTGCTGGTGGACTCTGGACACGCGACCTGCGGCGCCCTCTTGCTTCCGTCTGTGCTGCCTGTGAGGTGTGGGGTACAGTGGCATGGCTCCCTTCCTGGGGCCCGGTGCGGTCTTCTGGGCCCATGCTGTCGTCTGACGAGGTGTCTAAGGCTCGTAGCCTGGCTGCTGGACGCCTCCTCATTCTCACACCTGCAAGCGGAGATGTGGCCGGTGATTCGAACATGAGTGGCGATGCTGGCTCTGGTGGTGGTGATGCTGGCTCTCGGTGAGGTGATGCTGGCTCTGTGTGCGGCGAGGCTGGCTGTGTTGGTGGTGCGGCTGCCAGTGGGCCTGCTCCCTGGTCTGAACTTGTGCTGGCTGGAGGTGATTTATGTGGCCGGTGTGCCGTCTCTCCTGCAGCATGCCCTGTCCTGCATGATGTCACATCTGTGGACAGAAATACAACATTGGCTCAGTGTCCCCGAAGGGCTGCATTGCAAGCGTCAATATCAATCATTTCACATTCCAATATGTCCCCTGTCTCCTTGTGCCTCGAGTGCGTGACATGCCTTGTTGCCCTGTAACATTTACGTCATGGTTAGTGTTGCCCTGACTACATCTCCCGGAATGCATTGCCTGTCTGCACTGACACGTGTGGACTGCAGTGTGATTATCGTTTCACAATTGGGGGATGTGGGATAGGGGTAGGGGGGGCTACATTGCTGTGCTTTCGTCTTACCTTGGTGTGTTGCGGCTCTGGCAGAACTGTCGGCGTCCCCAAGACCCACGACGCTCTCTTGCTCGATTGTGGCCGCCACCAGCTCCTCCAGTTCGGTGAGGGCAGGTGCCCTGTTGGTTCCACCTCCGGTCTGGCTGGCCTCCTTCTGGATGTCGCCCATCTTTCTCTTGGTTACGATCCTGAGGTCATACCATCGCTTTTTGAGGACCTCAATGTCCCTGTGGGTCACTCCCACGGCATTGACCTGCGCCTGGATGGCCAGCCATATGTTGCGCTTTTCCACCTCAGGCACTTGCAGGGATTGCCTTCCAAACAGCTTCTGGTGCTGCTTCACCACCTCCTCCACCAGCACCTGGAGTTCCTTGGGGCTAAATTTCAGCTTCCTCCTCCTTTCCCCTCCGTCTTTCTGTGTTCTCTGGCTGGACATGCTGTTCGTTTACCCGCTCGCACATGCAACGGCTCCCTGCCTCTCCTCTGCACTCCAAGCCTCTCCAGGGTCGGCTAATTATGTACACCTGCCTGGGTGTGGCCACTTCGGATAATTATGTACACCTGCCTGGGTGTGGGCACTTCCTGGTTGGGTGGGCTGTCGTTGCACTGGATTAGCTGTTTCGTCAAGTCATGTGATTGTATTTACCGAATCCGTACATACCGATTCGGTATTTTCCGATTCGGTAAATTCCACCTCGGTATTTTCCGATTCGGTGAATACCACCTCGGTATTTTCCGATTCGGTAAATACCACCTCGGTATTTACCGATTCGGTGAATTCCGATTCGTAATTACCGAATGTTACCGAATCGGTAACTGTTACCGAATTTTTACCTACATATAACTTACCGATTCTAATTTACCGATTCGGTACGGCTCGGTATTTAAGAACCGGTAAAATGTATTTACCTACATGAGGCCCATAGGCTCTAATTCATACTAACATCCTACCTCATTTTGGGAAGTTGCTCCATAGTATTTCTAACATGTCTGATATGAAGGGAATAGAAAACTTTACTAAGGATATAGGCTCTGGATTGGTAAGTACCTTCCAAACACTGTTTCTGAGTAAATCTATCGTTTATACACTCTGTACTTGGAAGCGTCTTTGGAGGTATTTCATTTCTCCTGCTCCTGCAATTTTAATTTTTTTGCTCTGCAATGAATTTCCCTGTTCAAAACGAAATGGAACAAGCACTGCCGCTTGTGCTATGGTGCCATTAATGCATGGTGCAATGCTTTAGTACACCTCGAATTCAGGAACTAAATGAGAATTTGTTCTTGTCCTTTAGGCCTGTCTGGCTTCACTGCATGCAGCCTGCATTCCAATGTCTGCTGGTTTTATACCTAGGATCACAATTGGTAGAGCCGTTGGACATAGATGTACTGGTGGACCCCTTAAAGACCCATTCATATAGTTGTTGCAGTGTATTCTATTGCTACTGAACATATGTTTTGAGTCACCTTGGGATGCTTCAGCTCCTAGTGAAATGGATCTTGGCTCTGCTGAAAATTTACAGGCTATGGTCACTCCTTCAGCAGATGCTGTAGTAGCTGGATGGGAACACATTTGCTCCATAAACCTGGTTCAAGGTATGCCTCTGGGGAATATCGTATGTTGTTGCTGGAAACAGAAATGTTTCCTCTACCACTTGGAACACACAAACAATTGGCTATTACATTTTGTGTGACCTTTTAATTAGGCCTGACATTTGTAACAATGTGATTTTCAACAAGATTCTTTTAACTTTTTATGTTTTATAATTTTAAGCAAATGTCTTTGTGTGTGCTTTGACTTTTAAATTGCATGATTGCCTTTTTTTAGTATTAATATTGGTTAATTTGATATCACAGCATTTTACCACTATTTTTTTTATAGCTTTTCTATTATTTTTCTTTAGATAGCTTGATAGGTCGCCCCTTTGTCTGAGGAATGGGTGTTATGTGTCTTATGTAGGCCAATATACCAATGCTGCCATCTTTTCCTGTGTACACATTTCTTACATTGCCTTACCTTTCACACAATTAACCTTTGATACACATTTGCGTGCGTGACAATGTTGGATCAGTTTGTCTGAAACTGCTTTGCTTACAAATTCTGCATCGCTTAATATTATCATGTCTTCTTGAACTCCACTTACAAGGCCTCAATGCACATTGTGCAAATTTCATTCTATTTTTCATCCACGATGTGACATGGCTATCTATAGACCATAGAAATGTTGGCTTGCAAGGGACTCGCAAGGATGCTTTTCATTATAAATAAACAAGCATTTCTGTGTTAATTCAAGGAGCACTTTGCTGTCATTGGCGAGGTCTGTACACACTGAAGTTTCTGCCCAATAGCGTGCTGATATCTCCGCAGGGGTGTCCAGCTCATGACCAAGACGGGGTCTTACATTCTTTCTCTTCAGGTAACCAGGTTTGGATCATCCAGTACAGAGATTCTTAGCAAAACACATACACACACACCCTAGACACAAAGGTTAGGGACTGCATAGTAGGAGTACACCTGATTTCTAGATTGTTTTATATTAGGCCTGGGCCAAAATTACATTCCGCTCGCGGAAATTGCGATAATTTGACATTTTCGCGTTCCACAGAGAGCGCGAAAATGTCAAAATGTCCGCAATCCGCATTTTACCAGAAATTTTTTGCTTACTCGCGCTGTAAAATAATACATTCTCACGTGTGCGCGATCGCCTTACCTGAATCCCCGCGTTCGCCGACAAGTTTTCCCGATCCGGTCGCGTTCTCCACGAGATGTTGGATTGTTGGGAGCCATTTGCGCTGTCTCGTGACAGTTCGTGCCCGCAGTAACGTAATTCATCGCGCGATCACGTCTTTCTTCTTGCGATCATGCACCACGAGACAAGTGAAAACAAGATGGCCGCGCCCGTGAGCAATCGCATGAGTAAGTTGGCGAGCCGCGTCCACGTATAAAATACCGCAAACGGGCGGGAAAATAACTTCCGCATCTTCGCGATATTTCCGTGTGTTTGCGGAGATTTTTAACATTTTCGCGATAATTTGCGAAAGTGAATTTCGCAAATTCCGTCCTGTCCTATTTTATAAGCCTGCATATATACAGTGTATTAGCATGATGGTGGGGTGTTTTATTCTGTTCACCTTCTTGTATATTTCCCTGAGAAAAGAGAGATTTCTGGGGGAAATATGTGATGTTACTTAGCATACCGTTACTCCACAGGTATTTACTTCGAAGTTTTTACTTCGCAAATACCATTACTACGCATGATTTTAGTGTGCATGCTTTTACCTCGCAAGTATATACAAATACATTAAAAATGCTTTTACTTTGCAGTTAACTATTACACATATCGTTACAACACGTTATTGGTACTTTAAAACAAAACATTTAATCGTAATAGTAACCTATCCCCTGGCACGCATCCTGAACCCTAAAAATTCCCCCAATACCCCAAAACCCTATCTCACCCTGACTTCTTAAAATACCCCAAAACCTTAAATGCACCCTGAACCCTAAAAATGCCCCCTACACCACAAAACCCCAACCCACCCTGACCCCTAAAAATACCCCTGTACCCCAAAACCTAAACGCACCCTGAACCCCCAAAATACTCCAGCACCCCAAAATCTTAAATGCACCCTGAACCCTAAAAATACCCACTAAAGCCCAAATCCCTATCCCACCCTGACCCCTAAAAATATCCCAGCACCCCAAAACCTATGGGCACCCTGAACCCCCAAAATACCCCAGTACCCCAAAACTTAAATGCACCCTTAACCCTAAAATTACCCCCTACTACCCAAAAACCCTAACCAACCCTGACGCCTAAAATTACCCCAGCACCCCAAAACCTAAATGCACCCTGAACCCCAAAAATACCCCAGCACCCCAAAACCTTAAATGCACCCTGAACCCTAAAAATACCCCTATACCCCAAACCCTAACCCACCCTGAACCCTAAAAATACCCCAGCACCCCAAAACCTTAAATGTACCCTGAACCCTAAAAATACCCCCTACACCCCAAAACCCAAACCCACCATGACCCCTAAAAATACCCCAGCACCCCAGAAACCTTAAATGCACCCTGAATCCTAAAAATGCCCCCACACCCCAAAACCCCAACCCACCCTGACCCCTAAAATACCCCTGTGCCACAAAACCTAAACAGACCTTGAACCCCCAAAAATACCCCAGTACCCCAAAACGCACCCTGAATCCTAAAATTACCCCCACACCCCAAAACCCTAACCATCCCAACCCCTAAATTTACCCCAGCACACCAAAACCTAAACGCACCCTGAACCCCTAAAATACCCCAGCACCCCAAAACCTTAAACGCACCCTAAACCCTCAAAATACCCCATGCACCCCAAAACCCTAACCCACTCTGACTCCTAAAAATACCCCAGTACCCCAAAACCTAAATGCCCCCTTAACCCTGAAATTACCACTACACCCCAAAACTCTAACGAACCCTGACCCCTACAATTACCCCAGCACCCCACAATCTAAACGCACCCTGAACCCCAAATATACCTCAGCACCCCAAAACCTCAAATGCACCGTGAACCCTAAAAATACCCTCTACACCCCAAAACACCAGCACCCCAAAACCTAAACGCACCCTGAACCCCAAAAATACCTCAGCACCTCAAAACCTCAAATGCACCCTTAACCTCTACACCCCAAAACCCTAACCCACCCTGACCCCTAAAAATACCCTAGTACCCCAAAACGTAAATGCACCTTGAACCCTAAAATTACCCCTACACCCCAAAACCATAACCAACCCTCACCCCTAAAATTACCCCAGCACCCCAAAACCTAAATGCACCCTGAACCCCAAAAATACCCTAGCACCCCAAAATCTTAAATGCACCATGAACCCTATAAATACCCCCTACACCCCAAAACCCTAACCCATCCTGACCCCTAAAAATACCCCAGTACCCCAAAACCTAAATGCACCCTGAACCCTAAAATTACCCCCCACACCCCAAAACCCTAACCAACCCGACCCCTAAAATTACCCCAGCACGCCAAAACCTAAATGCACCCTGAACCCTAAAAATACCACAGCACCACAAAACCTTAAATGCACCCTAAACCCAAAAAGTACCACCTACACCCCAAAACCCTAACCCACCCTGACCCCTAAAAATTCCCCTGTACCCCAAAACTTTAATTTGCATAGTAACTCCATTATGCGTAGTAAGTGAATGCTAAGTAACAGCATCTGCAAACTAAAATATACGTAGTAATGGTAATACAAAGTAATGACCGCGTAGTAAAGGTAGAATACCTTCTGGGGGATCAGGGTTGTCATGTTCGGTGGTTGTCAGAACCATTTGCTACCTGTCTAGGTTTAGGGGTGTTTATGAAGGTACTGTGTGCTAGCTGGCCTATAGGACAGCATATTCAGAGGGGGTGCAAAGAATCAGGCTGGCACCATCAACTTAGTTATGTGGTCCACAAATGCATAGTTCCTACCATAAGGTGGAAACTACACAACACTAGATTCAAGTCTATCGACTGTCTTTGAGTTGGTCATACTAATATTAAAATCCCTATTTAAAAGTTCATTAAGAAAACCTACATTTGGAACTAATGCATTACAATAAATGATTCTTGATTCTATTCTTATATCTGAACCCCCTTAATGGACCAACTCAATCTCCCTTTTTTGCAATATATAGATGCATACTACACATCACTTTCAAATAGCTTAGGAGTGTACGAGCTACATAAAGATAACCACAGAGAATGCTAACTCACTGATATCACTGATTCACTATGGTGACAGGAGGACAGAAGAATCTGCAAAGTTTCTTAATTATGCATCCGAAGCGAGAGCCAGTCAATAGGATTACTTAGCACTGAGCACCTGCCTAGCTGAAACTGGATTACATAATAATAATATTCAAATGTAAACGAAACATATTTTACCTCTGAGTGTGTGCAGCATGCTATTCGGAAAAAAATGTTAGCATTGTAAAACACAAACACCCAAAAAATAATGCTCATCAAACTCCGGAATCTTGACACGGAGCAGGCCGAACAAGTCCTGCTCCCGGTCGAGAATATTTGCCCAGCGGTGCATCAGCTGCTGGACAATACGCCAAACCTGGCTGGTGTGCTGCACAAACCTGCTCACCCTCCCCCAGCGCAGCAGACATTCCAAAAGGGGTTACCCACTGCTGGGCCTGCTGCCTGGTGCCAGCATGGAGGGGAGGAGCCAGTGCATAGAAAATAACAGTGCTGCCATCTGCCACCTCCACTTCACTGAAGACAGACTGGGTCGGCACACCTGTGCGGCACCAACGTCCGCAGGGTAGGCGGCTGGTCAGGGGCCTGGCAGTGTTACTCCCCTGTCCCCACATGGCACTGGGGGTGGGGGGGAAGAAAACCAAAGAAGGAAGGAAGGAACCAAAGAAGGAGGAACTTAAATAGATGTAAAGGAAGAATAAACAAAAGTCCACAAAAAAACCACAAAATACAAAGACACAAAAACACACACTAATATAATAAATGAAAATTAGTAGTAGATTAATTAGGCGGGCATAGGATTGATAAGATTTACAGATTGAAAATTAGGCACAGCACCATGAACAGAATAGAGAAAACATGATGGCCGCACCTATGCGAACAGCGCCGTGCAGTCCACACACGATTTCAAATGTGAGGACTCACTCCTCATTGCGTTTGAAATTAAACAGTTGTGCTGGGCAACTCCGCCCGCTCATGGAACTCTACATAGTGCTGCAGTATTACATGATCACTTCACAGAGTTTCACTTAGCACAACTCAGCAAACTCCACCCGAGATTAATTCTTTTAGATGATTTTGCAAAGAGATTGAGATTCAAGAAATTCCGCTACATTAAAAACTTCATGAATGTTTACACTATAGCACTCCCTACATGACCAAACCTCGAGGAGTGTGCAAAATTACATATTCTGTTGAGCCTCCACTTTGTCATTTTGTTAAAAAAAAAGCTGCACAAGCTTAACAAAATGCAAAGCAAAGGATTCAAAAATCTGAGGAGCAATTGAAACAGCTTTATGTAGCAATGAGAAAAGATTGCTGTTGCAAAACACTACAAAGGTTACCCAGATTGACCTCATTTGGAAACACTATCCTGATTTTATTCCAAGAAGCTTCCCTGATGTGCTCTCACCCTAACAGACGGACCAGTAAAGGCATTCTCTTGGTACAGGGACCTAAGAGTGTGCTATGTGGAACTCTCCTCCCTCACCAGTTCGGCAGAATACTTAGCCCCAGGAATCCATACAACAGAAGTAGGTACTCTGACTAATACCCTCCATCCGTTGCACTGCAGTCCTCACTGAACCACCTGAATTCGAAGAATTAGCCTCTGACAAACCACCACGCCTCTTGGACCCAAAGAATCAGCCCCGTGACTGCCTGTGCTAGGGAAAATAGGGGAAGCTGAGTAGAAACTCTCCACGCCCTCTCCTACCAAGTCACATTCTACTTTCCCCTTCACCACTCCATACCTGAATAGTGTTGGGGCATAGCTATCACTATGATAGCTAGTGAGTCCCTTCCTCTCCCTTGGACGGATCACTTTCTAGTCTCCTTCCAACTTCCGGGAACTTTTAGGAAACCTCATAAACCGCCCACTTATACCAGGGACAGGGCCTGGTCCAGGCTCCCCACTGAAGATTGGGCCAGGATCCTAAAGTCAACCACCCCTGCCTACGCAGAAGACCCGGATGTCGCCGACAGTAAATATAGAGAATGGATTACTACCTCCCTAGATCTCGTACTCCCATTTAGGACTCGGGAGGACAAAAATGGGAAACCAGGCTCTGCCCCGTGGTATACACCGGAACTTCGCCTATTACGCAAAAACTGTAAGAGAGCCGAACGACTTTGGAGGAAAGACTGGCAGCATACCAGCAAGGAAGCCTACCAAAATTCAGTCAGATTATATAAAACTGCTATTAGGCGCTCCAAAGCTTCTCACTATGACACCCGGATAAAAGAATCCACTAATTCAGCCAGGGAATCTTTCCTAATTGTCAAAGAGCTTCTGAGAGTACCAACCACTCCGCCCTCCAATAGCCCCCCCGTGGACCGAAGTGACGAATTAGCCACCTATTTTAAAGACAAAATTGCCCGTATCCTAGCATCCCTTCCTCCTTCATGTCCCTCTAGCTATACGGACAATGGTCCACCCCCCAACCAGTCTGGAAGCAGCTTACGCCCTCAACTTGCGACATTTAGACCAGTAACCTGTAACGAGGTAGAAGCAACCTTGACCAAAATGAAAAGCGGATCACCTTTGGACCCTGTACCCTTGAGATTCCTTAAAACTGTTACCCCCGCCATCATTCCCACGATCACGGAGCTTATTAATAGCTCACTTGCCCGGGGTTCGGTTCCCGCTAGCTGGAAGAGTGCAGTGGTGAAGGCACTCCTAAAAAAAACCCAGCTAGACCCAGCAGATATGGCCAACTATCGGCCAATCTCACTCCTCCCTGGTATCAGCAAGGTAGCCGAGAAACTGGTCAACGGACAATTGTCTCAGTTTCTCGAGGTAAATAACATCTTACGGCAATCCCAAACTGGGTTCCGCCCGGGCCACGGTACAGATACTGCCCTTCTCGCCGTCATCGAAGAGGCAAGGCGCATACTAGATTCAGGAGGGTCAGTGGCAGTGATCCTCCTGGATCTTAGTGCAGCCTTCGACACAGTAAACCATCGTGTCCTCCTCAATCGATTGACGGCTGCAGGGCTGACCGGGACAGCACTCAGATGGATAGAGTCCTTCCTTGCTGGGCGCACGTTCCAGGTTTGGGACGGCAACCATCGCTCGTCCACTCTTCCCCTCATGAGCGGGGTCCCTCAGGGATCTTCCCTGAGCCCAACGCTTTTTAATGCCTACATGGCCCCCCTTGAAGACGTGGTGATCCCATTCGGCATAAAAATAGTGAGCTACGCTGATGATACACAGCTGGTCGTCTCCCTATCCCAACTAGACGACCACCCAGACAAACTGGCAAACTGCCTTACGGAAATCCACGGATGGATGTGTGAGTCATCACTAAAACTAAATGGGTCAAAGACCGAAGTGATGCTCATGGGAAAGCAATGGGTGACCATCCCCCCAGCGGTCTGGCCAAACGTGTTCGGAGAAATTCCTACCCCGAAACATCAAATTAAGACCCTAGGTGTATGGTTAGAACCCGAGCTCTCCATGAAAACGCAAGCGGCCAAAACCGCAGGAACCTGTTTTGGGCTTATGCGTACTACCCGCAGGATTCTCCCCCTACTCCCCCCCGCAGCCTGGAAACTACTGGTCCAAGGGATCATACTATCACGTTTGGATTACAGTAACATGATCTACCTGGGAGCCCCTGAGGCCACCCTGGCGAAACTGCAGCGAACACAGAATGCAGCTGCCCGTCTACTCATGAACCTTCCCTCCAGAGTGTCAGCGAAACCTGCTATCAAGGCCCTGCACTGGCTCCCTGTGCGCCAAAGAGTGGAATTCAAAGCCATGTGCACGGCATTTAAACTGATCAATGGAAGTGGCCCTTCGATCCTCAGCGACCTGGTTACTCCATATAAAACCTCCAGATCCCTGAGGTCTGAGAGTGAGCACCTAGCCAACATCCCCAAATTTAAAAAGACTCGCACTGGAGGTCGACGCTTCTCAGTAAAAGCGTCCACTGGATGGAACGCCCTCCCACGCACCCTTAGACTGGAATCCAATTATCTAGTTTTTAGAAAAAAATTGAAAACACTCTTATTCCCTAAATAAGGCCTTCCCCCTTCTTTCCTCCCTCCCTTCTGGACAGCTAAGTTTATAGCGCGGGGATGCCCTTGGGTCACCAGGCGCTTTACAAATCGCTAAATAAATAAATAAATAAATAGCAGGTCGCTTACAGTCCAATCATATTTTCTGGTGATAGCAGTCCTACTCAAGGAGCATGGTGCCTAAGAAGTCCTGAGTTGTGCAGTAAGTTACGGGTTTTATCAACTATTGAGTGATGCTTGGTTCCCATCAAGAACCTATAGTATGCCAAAGTGAACCAGTTTTCCTGTATATATGAGCACAGTTACACCATGCACCCACCCCTAGTCTAGACCGTTCAAGGAACTAAAACCAATCTGTCCAATGCCCTTGAAAAATTATTGCTGTCTTTGGATGAAAAAATAACTTTGTTTCATACATTAGGACTTCTCAGGAGTCAACAACACCGTGGCCCATGGAGACTAGCTGAGATGGAATGTGCCAGAGTTTAGGGACCCATTCAAAAAACGTTCATTCTTTCCTTCACATCCTTGCCAATGCATACAGCCTACAACACTGAACTCAAACATTACAGCAATACACAGACTCGGTCTATCTACAGCACTCTGAAGTAACCAAAAGGTGACTTGCTGAGCAGTATAAAATATTTTAGTAAACACATGGATACAGTTCTGGAAGTGAGGGATATTAGTGTGTGCACCACTAGAAGATACTGTTGATGCTTTATGACTCAGACTGCACCACATAAAAGTTTTTTGAAAGCTCTCCTAAACTTTTTGTGACAAAGAGGGTACAAAAGTGGATTAATAGAGGAGTTGATCCATATGAGCCACCATGTTATTTCCATCATGTACAGTTTCAGCCATTGCTCATGACAGATCACTTGAATTGGATGTATTATTGTGTATGGAATCCAACATAAAAAATATGCCCCTACAATAATTGCAAGTGATTTTGCCATCTTTTTATCCTTGTTGAGCTTCATTTGCTGTGTGATGGGTGCCTGATTGGCAGTACTTGTTGAAGTCACTAGTGAAGGGATGTTTTCCTTGGTGACAGCGTGGTTAAATAGCCCCACAGTTTTCTTATCAAAAGAATGTTTTGGGATATTTGAAGGGGCAGCTTGTTCTATTGATATATTTGACAGCGGAGGCACTGACTGGTTCTGAGGTAAGTAGTCTCTTTCTGTTGTGGAGAAAACAACAACCTTTGTATCAAGTGATGTCTCTCGTTTTACACTGCGTTTTCTGATGTTCCAATAAATGCTCAAATTGAAATACACAATACAAATGAAGGGTGAAAACTGCAACAATGAATTTAAAATTATAAAACGCCAAGATGTCTCAAATTCATAAATGCAGGTTCCATCTGGCACAGTCTTATAACCAGTTACAGTGTCAAAGAACAAAATTGTTGGCCCATATAGAAGAAATGCCACCAACCATGATACACCTATTTGGATTAATGTTTTCCTGGTCATTTCTTCTGTTCCTTGTAGGACTCTATATGAAACCTATAAAAAAATATACATTTTAGCTGAGCATGCCACAGGCATAGACATCTCCAAATTCTATTATGCATTAAATTCACACTGGACTAAATCACACCTACTCAATAAAGAGGAAAAGGCATTGCAATTTGAATCGATATTCAATATTGTTTTTAAGACAAGCTGCAAAGTGGTTTGTAATGTACTGTAACTGGCATTTTGTACATTTGCAACATGGTACAGGCAGGAAGTTTTTCAAATCACCCACTATCTTGTTATGTGTTTTAATAATGTGCTTATCCACCCATGAGGGAATCCAGCTGCTTTGTAGCCAGTATGTGAGGCCAGTCATGGAGGGCTAACTCAAAAATCTAGGGTTCCTCTTCTTGTGGAAGCCAAGAAGAGAGGAGGAGTTTTTGATGTGTTTTGGTCAGTTACTGTAGTCTTCAGGATCCAAATATTAGGAGACAAACACCATGCTTGGCTTTTTTGTATGTATGGAGTGTGTGCTAGTGACAGTCCAGCTGAGAAGAAATGCCTGGAAGGTTCGTTGAAATGAATGTGGCTATTCAGGTAGACTAGTCTGTGTTGTGAAATGCTTTGTAGGTGTGGGTGAGGAGTTTGAAGTGTGCACACCAGTGGGTTAGGATCCAGTAGCGCTCCTGAAGGAGTGGTGGGCTGTGAGCGTGGTGTGGAATTTTGAGAACAAGTCTGGCTGCTGCATTTTGGACTGTCTGAATTCTTCTTGTAAGCTGGTTGCTTATCCCTGCATACAGGGTGTTCCCATTGTCCGGTCTGCTTGTGATGTGGGTTTGGGTGATCATTTTTGTGATGCTGTCCAGTAGCCAATTGAAGATTTTATTCAGCATCCCTAGAGTGTTGAAGCAGGACAAGGCTATTGCATTGACTTCAGCAGCCGTGTCCAGTTTGTTATCTATGATAGTTCCAAGCATTCTCTTTCTAAGCTAGGCGTAGAGGTGGACCTGAGGTCTGCGGGCCACCAGGTGGAGTCCCATGCCAAGGCATCTTTCCCAAAGACTACCACTTCGGTCTTGACTGAGTTCACTTTAAGGCAGTTGAATTTCACCCAGGTGGTCACTTCGATCATACATGTGGGAAACTTGTTCCCAGTGTTGGGTGTTGTGCTTGAGAGAGTCAGTATGAGTTGTGTGTCATTGGTATATGTGAGGATGTTTTTGTTGTGAGTCCGTATACCATTGGCCAGTGGAGTCATATAGATGTTGTAGAGTGTCTGGCTGAGTGAGAAGCCCTACTGGACACCACAGAAGAGTTCTCGTGCTTCAGCAGAGTAGGAGGGCATGATGAAGGTTAGGGTTTTTCCATTGAGCAGATCCACTCGAGGGCATGAACCTGGATGCCTGCTTCTTGAAGTCAAGTCAGGTGAGAATGGCATTGTAGACAGTGTCAAAGGCTGCTGATTTGTCTAGGAGGATGAGAGCTGACATTTCCCCCTGTCCTGGATCACCCGGATGTCATCTGTTGCTGGTATGAGGGTCATTTCTGTGCTGTGGTTGGGTCTAAATCCTGAGTCAATGATGTTGAGAAGCTCAGTCAGTCAGTCAAAGGCTTTATTTCGATAAAAACATATCATAAAAGCTTTACAATTAAAAAAGAGTTTAAATTCATTTAGGTTAAAATCCAAATATTACAATAAGAATAAGACATATCATAAATAGATGTTAAGAACGGATTAAACAATTTCTTTAAGCCTTTTGCTTCTAATGCGCCATGCCCAAGATAGAAATTTTGATAGGGCGCAAGCATACAGAGGGCGGGAGTCAGACATTAAAATACGTAACGCCTCAATGTAGTGCCTAGTGCCTAAGGAACGGCACAATTGCTTGAGCCATCTTCTTCTTGGGTAAACATACTGTGGGCATTCAAATAAAAAGTGGGCCACAGACTCTTGTCTGGATATACAAAAAGGACAAAATTCAGTGGTCTGGGCAGGGGGATTCCACCGGGAAGTAAAAACATAAAGTGGGAGAGTCCCGGTCCTAAATTTGAAGTAAAGAGATCTATCATGAGGTCTCTCAATAATGTCGAGGTACAGTTCCCGGATCGGCTGTTCCTTGAATTCCAGAAAGTCCTCCGTAAGTCTACCCAATGTACAGTTCGTTTTTCTTTGGGTCGCAATCCAATTCCAATATAGAGACTTAAGCGTAGCTTTCGGGGGGGAAGACCTGTTTTCCCATGCTGCGCTTAGCCCGAGATTGCACAAGAGGATTTTCATGTCGCTCAGCCACTTTATCTTGTGCCATCCCGGGAGTGACATAACTTCTGAAAGGCCTTTGGCATATTTAGCTAGTTCCGGGACACGCCATAGTCGGGCCCATAGCAGTAGAGGGCGAAGTTTCGCCAGGTCATCAATAGGACGACAACCTAGGTCGAGCATCAGTGGGGTCGTTGGAGTACCTTGAGGGAGTGACATGATGGCCCTACAAAACTTTCTCTCAGCTCTTGACAACTCACTAGTATTGCATGAACCCCACAGCTCAGCCCCGTAAAGAGCAGAGCTGACTGCCCTTGCTGCATAAATTTCCATAACAGGGGCTATAGGTCTAATAGCACAGGAGCGCTGTTCCTTCAGTAGGGCCCCTGTTACTCTCTTGTGGGCTAGCAACATCTTGCATAAGTGGGGGGCCCATTGCATATTATGAGATAAGCGAATCCCTAGGTAATCAAACACATCCACCCTCCCCAAAGGTACGGCATTTAATTTCAAAGGGCGCACAAGTTTTTTGGGGGGGTTCATCACAAGATATTTCGTTTTGTCAGTGTTGATTACCAGGCCCCGTTTAGCGCAAAAGAGTTGGAAGTTATTTAATAGTTTTTGGAGGCCCATAGGGGATTTGGAGAGTAAAAGAGTGTCGTCCGCGAAGAGGAGGGTAGGGATACGTTCCCCTGCCAGGGATGGTTCATCTGAAGGATCGTTCAGCAGATGCTCAACCACACCGTTCACATATAAAGAAAAAAGGGTGGGGGCTAGAACACATCCCTGGCGGACCCCTCTCTCTACCGGGATTCTACTAGTTCTCTCTCCATCCCTGCCCCATCTAATCTGGGCAAAGTTGTTTTCATGCAACCTTGCAATTAACAAGAGTAAGTAGTGGGGCACCCCCATGTCAGCAAGAACTCTCCAGAGGGTCTCCCTGGGTACCAAATCAAAGGCAGTCTTTAAATCGATAAATGCGAGATAAAGACTGCCCTTGCCTAGGACCATCACCTTTGTTGAGAAGCTAATGGTTGGTTTGATAGTTGGGGAGGCACTTGCTGATGGATTTGTTCAAGCCCATGGCTGGTTAAAGAAGGAGGCATATCAGTTGGTGACTTTGGTAGGGTCCTCTGAGGTTTTCTTTAGGAGGGCATTTACGGCTGCATGTTTCCATGGTTCTGGAAAGATAGCTATACTGATGGAGGTGTTCAGGATGGGGGTGATGGCCTTGCTGATAGAAGCATGATAGAGGCAGGTATCAGCTGGGGCCCCGGAGTGTATGGTCTTCATGATTGCTGTGGTTTCCTCTTTGCTGATGGTGTGATTGTGTTGTGTTCATTTGTCACTGGGAGATTTCTGGTGAGATTCAAGGGGTCTGGTTGCGGGGCAAAGTTGATGTATATGGTTGTGATATTGATACAAAAGAAATTTCAAAGGTTTTTACACATATCTTGGATTGGGCTGATGTTGCTGGTGGCAGCCGTGGGTGTGGTGGAATCCTTGATGAGTGTGAAGATTTTATTGTGCAGTTGGAGCTGGTATCTTGTGTCATCATTCCTTAGCAGTGCCTTACCACCTGAGGAAATAGTCAGGTATTTACCACTCTCCTGAAAGCAAGACATTCCTGGGTTGATCTGAAATTCACGAAAATAGCATTGCAGAGTTTTTCTAAATTTACAGCAAACACTTGTTTCATAGCTTGTTTCCTGAAAGTATGAGTAGGCATATAACATCTGAATAGCTGTATATGCTACATAAAGCATCTTGAATGCAATGAGGATCTGCAGTAATAGAGAGATGGGTCTCCCATTGCAGAACTTCATGCAATCTGCTGTCTTCTTTACCAGTTCAGTGCATTGAGTTGCATCGTTTGTCATGCCAATATACCTGCTATTGTATTAAGCGTACCATAAAGAATCCTTGAGGGAAGAGTAGATGAAGTTATTCCTGGCCCTGGAAAAATTGCAGGCAGATTTGTATATTTGTTTGACAAAGTGTTTCATGATAGTATGTCCTGTGTGGAAAGAGTTGGTTGTGATGCATGAGATCTTACATGGCTGGTTGTGATGCAGCAAACTAGTTGTAGCCAAGAAATATGCTAATTTTTACAGCGGTGTGTGGAAGACAAAGGGTTGGAATCATGTGCAGTGCATGCAGCATTTGTGTCACATAACTGACTGATTAGTCATAGCATGGTGGATGTGCTGTCCAAAGGTTTTGCTCAGAGTTCATTGAGTGTAGTGTTGGGATATCTTGGCAGTCTCTGTTGAAAATGTGTGGCTAGACTTTGTTTACTTTTTATTGCCTTAGAGAGAAGTATGTTGCTGTGTTTTGATGGTTAATCTGTGTTTGCCTAGAGAGAATAGCTTGAACAGTTACATTGATTGGCCTTCTGGAAGGCAAGGTGGTTTTGTATTTGATGTATGTAGAATTGCATCTAGTTGCTATGTTTGTTGACTTCTACAGAGAGAGAACATCATTTCAGGTATGATTTATTGAAGAGTTGCCTTTAATATCAAGGAAAGCATTGCACAGACATCTGCATCGAGATCAATGAGTATGTAATTTTGCTATAACATCTTTGACCTAATTCCTTTAGTTACTTGATATGTTATGCACAGTGATGTAAAACTGATTCTGTGTAAAACTGGAGACTAGTACCCCATCAAGGGTGGTAAAATACTATCCTCCCATAGTGTGGTATGTCCCTCAATTATCAAATCAAAAAAATAGATGGGGCACATTATCAAGGATTTAATATTGAAAATAAAATAACAACAAAGAAGTAAGTCTACATTTCCTATACCTAACTACACATATATGTACCTAGGCTGTACATATATCTTCAAGGTACATAGATGTGTGGTTAGGAATCGTAAACATAGACTTTTCTATATGCACTCACCTTTCGATATTTTGTCCCTTGATATTCTGTCCCTGATATTGGTATGCCACTATTAGTGTTAGTGTTGATATTCAGTAGTACAATCCATGGCGTAAGGCGTAGGTGAAGTCTAGCTGTTGAGAATTGGACATGTTGCAATTTGTTTATTTAGAACAGCTGTGTTTATGTAATATTTCTTTGCATACCGACCAGAGACAAAAACAGGGCTGCATTCTAGCTCCTGCGCTGTTTAACTTATATATGGCCGATCTTGGCAAGGCCCTTCAAAGAGCAACCTTACCCACCACAGAAAATTGGGCTGCAAAAGGTGTCTTTACTCAATACACAGACAACTTGGTAATATTCGATCAAAATCAAAATAGGTCTACAAAAGCAGTTGGACTCTCTACACACCTGCAATGAAAGAAACGATCTAGTGCAACCAGAAGAACTTATAACTATCTTGGGGCATGGCTCAGTGATACAGGGAAGGCATCTACACACCAGCTTAAGATGAAGTTGAAAGTGCAATCAACTATTTAGGCTCAGGCTAGGGGTAGGGTTTTTAGTGAAGTCAGGAAAAATGGCACTCAGGCTAATACGCACGGTGTCGTCTATGGACCTGTGTAGGAACGGTGCTGCCAGGTCTGGGGAATTACTCAATAACCCCCAGAGTTGTATGAATCGAATGATCCACACTGTAAAATGAGCACAGTCCCGGGCACACGTAATGGGGATATCACAATGTTGTACAAGTCTTGTTGAATTTCAATTGCAGTGGTCAACACCAGCATGAGGTTGAAAAGTTATTTAATGAAGCAACAACCGTATTGAAACAAATAACCATACAGGTATCGATCACTGCAATTGAAATTGAACAAGACTTGTACAACATTGTGATATCCCCATTACGTGTGCCCGGGACTGTGCTCAACTATTTAGGCTCTGTGCAACCTCAATGGGAAATTATGCAGTCCAAATATGGTACCAATGAGGAGGGTCATAAAAACTGAACTGTTGGCAACTGCAGGGTATGCACAACAAGTGTTCCCCGGACAAATGGACGTGATGCTGAAAAATGTCAGTGCCAGGGTTATAAATGAATTTTAAGACTATCTAAATATACATGCAATAATCTGCTTCAGCTAGAATTTTAACCTCCTCCAGCAAAAATATGAATGTCTGGGGACCCAGGCGAAATATCACCATCAGGTCCTCTAAGCCCCAGCAGGATCATTGAAGGATGTGCTGAAAGCTATTTATGAAGGGAAGTCAAATCCCTATAATAGCTATATGCAAAAGGCCATGGTGGCATACAACTTCACCAACTGTTGAGGAAGGAGTGTTATATTCCTGGGTTAGGCCCATGCAGGGAAGCTGCTCATTTCTTACATTGTTCTCTTTTTCTCAATGACATTTCTGCTGTGAGCTCTTGCACATATTTGCATTCACAACAATGTTGGATTAGTTTATCTGGAACTACTTTGTGTACACATCTAGCTTCTCACAACATTATCACAATGCCTCAAACATCATGTACAAGGCCGCTTCACACACTATGTACTAATATCGTTCTATCATCACCCAAGAGGTGACAGAGCTATCTACATAAACATAACATCACTAATCTACAACATACATCGCAAGGCTGCTTTCTATTATAAATAGGCTATCTAGTTTTAGGTTTCAACCTATAATAACTGATAAAACCCCACCTAAAGGAAAATAGCCATCACCGGTGTAAACATATAAACACTGAAAAAACACCTTCGCGACCACAAACTAAATGCCATTCAAAGAAAGGAAAAGATGAGTGAAAGAGTCATTTTTATTTCTTCCTGAAGGGGCCAATACAATGTAACTTTGTAATATAAAGCAGCAGCAAGAAAGACTAGGCTAACATCATTCGTCTTGAGTTTTGTTGTTTAGGGATGTCACTAAAATATTGTCTCTTCTTCCTTCTGCTTTTTCAGTTTTGTGGTCTTTGGTCTAAGGATGCAGTGTTTAGAAACATGTTTTAGGTCATATTTAGTTATTTTATAAACTGTAGAGAATCAGGAAATATAAAGATCATATTTGATATTTTGGCTACATTTCATTCCACTGATAGGTAAAAGGTCTGTTTTTATAAGAATCTTTCTCAATATGTACCATCACTTTTATCCCCAGACAGAGAATGGGTGAAATCCTTTGCTACATTAGCACCCTTTTCTAGTGAGTCAGTATTGATTGCCAAACATCCTAGGCTTTAAACATTCAATGCAAGGTGTAGTGACAGGTATATGTGAAAATAATGTTGTCACCAAGCATCTGAGATTGTGGTGAAAACATGACACCAGACGTTGGTAAACATGGAATGCAGTGCCACTTGGAATGCTGCTGAAAAAAGTTCCTACCAAGTTCAATAAAGATTGGAGTGATATTATTTGTATTTTCAGTAATACAGATACATATATGAAAAAGTTGTATGATGACCTGTCAAAGTCGATACCTGAGCTGAAGTGCTTTCCTGTAAGAGATTCTTGCCACTTGTTAGATGGTTCGCTGAAAGCATCTTTACAATCTTCAGAGTTGATGAAGAATACTATTGACTTTGTGGTCCATTCTGGTGCACTGTTTCGTTATGCCCAGGAAATAAAATGCAAATATTTCTCATTTTGTGCTTTGTATGGCATCAAAGAAAGAGTCATCCTAACTGTGTCATTGAGCCAGTGAATTCTCAGTCCTAGAGGCTGTGAATGCCATATTATCTGTTTACAGGCTTGGTAATGAAGCCAAAGGCAAGAAATGCGATGATCTTTGGTCGCATAGTGATAGTAATGTGAAAAGTACAGTCTACTGCATGCTTAGGTTTTTACAGGAAAACATGATCTTTTGGGCACATATTGATAGTGATGTGAAATATGTACACTCTACTGCATGTTTAGGTTTTTTCAGGAAAACATGACTGCTGTAGTGGACATAATCAAAATACTAGATTCTGAAAACACCCTTGTCTACCAAGTGTTCAGCGTAATTGGTCTAGATGTCTAAAATCTAATTCAGATTAGGCTGGGTGACACTTTTAGTGACTTTGGCACTGTAACATGCTCCATGTTAGAATTCTCGCCACTTGGTATTCAAAGAAATGTGGAGGAGCAATTCAGGACATTTTAATTTACAGTCTATGGGAAATGGCTCGCAATGATGCATAGAAATGTCTCTTCGCCAGCCATGGCATTCAAAGTTAATGAAGCCTCACTGAGGGACTCTTCACAAGTTTTAGATCCCTTATTTTTTTTCCTCCAGACTTTGAAAAGTGCTGCTTTGTTTTTGACTGCTTCAATAACTGAGGGCATATGTGCCCAATTCAGAGCAATTGTCGCAGAACATGACCTTGAGAATCATAATCTTCAGGTACACACAGTATTGGCATGGAAAGCTATGTCATTGGCCAGAGTTAGCAAATTGTGTACTGGCTGTTTTGGCATTGCCCTTCTCAAGTGCCAATGTTGAGAAGTCCTTTTCACAGATAAACGTTTACATAGGAAGGAAAGAGCGAGCACGCATGACCAAAGACTCATTAAGAATTATTGTATGGTGTAGTACAAAAAGTTTGATTTGTAAAAATGTATTTGGACCTCATATGTCCTGTACACATGCTATCTATACACATGCACTTTCAGTGCAGAAAGCAAGCAATAATTAAAAGCAAAACTCCATAAACACTGGAAAAATACTGTTTCTGTTCTTTTTAATTTCGCATAAATGTGTAACTCCTGCTAACCACTGTTTTTTAAGGTATTCAAAAAACTGATAAAAACCCCAACAGAATTTACAAAAAATAGAAACTGAAAACAGAAAACCCTAATTATAAATATTGAGCATCCCAATAAATTATCAGACGAGGCACTTCAGCTGACACCAAAGGTGCGTGCATGCTGAGACTTCAGGACACAGCTGTGTGAAATCTCCGTGAGGGGTGTCCAGTTCATGACCAAGACGGGATCCTTCATTCTCTCCCACCAGGCAATGGGGTTGGATCGTCCCTAAGGGGGATTCTTGGCTCTACACCTAAATACACTCTCGGTGCACTTAGAATAGGATTTGCTTAATAGGAGTATGCCTGATTAATGCTTGCATATTTACACTGTTTTAGCAGCATGGTAGAGCTGTACCTACTATTTACTCTTTTGGTGCTCGTAATCACTTTCATCTGCTTCTGTCTACTGATTATCACAGCATTCTATACAAGAGAAACGTTAGTTCAATAAATATATTGAAAACGGCCCACTGTGTATTCTATATATTTCTCTGAGAACACGTAAGCACGAGTGACTGAGCGAAAGGTTCAGATCTGTTTCCACGATCCCTGAGGGGTCTGGGATGTCATGTTAAGTGGTTGCCAGAAACCATTTGCTCCCTGGTAAGGTTAAGGGGGCTTACAGTCGCACTGTGAGCTAGCTGGTCTATAGGCCAACATATCCTGCTGGGGTGCCTGTAATTAGTCTAGGCACCTCACCCAAAGTTTATGTTGTCCAACAAATGTGCAGGTCCTACAGATTAGTAAGAACTTCACAACATGGCACCACCAACATTGGTTGGGCTCGTATTTAACAGCATTTTCTGAATAGTTCAGCTGTGCTTTTCTCAGAGACTCCTACTCACCTCCACACTGAAGACGTCTGTGGTGGGAAAGAAAAATCCACCTCAGCTGAGTAGGTATACCCTATCTATTGGCTGTAGGTTATTCAAGCTTGTAGGATAACATTTTCCCACATGTGTGCTAACCCCATCTCCACAAATCCAACTACTAAACTACTACTTTCTTCACAATGTCTGTAAATGCAAAGGAAGTTGAAGAACAACAGATCGACTAAACATTGCGGAAAATTGAAGACATTGAGTTACTCTGAAATTATTACATTACTGCCTCTCTGCAACGGATGGTGATGTTACCTTCGTGGTTGAGGCTCACAAAGCATTCAGAAGAGAGGTATTCTACTCTTGGGTTAAATTCCAGCCTGCAGATGCTCGCAGAAAATTGTTTCACACTTACATTAAAGATAAAACACCAGAGGAATATTTTCCTTATGTGGACATAGAAATTCCATTCTCTGGCAAAGAACATATAAATTGGTTCAAAGGTGCCCTCCCCCATACCGTAGAAAATATGAGACTCGGTCCACTCAAGAAGGAGCAACTTGGCGGTCCTATATGCCATATCCTAATCTTAATGATTTAGATGCAGCAGGAATAACAACACCATATAAAGATCTGGTAAACATTTACAAAAACCCACACTCACAGTTAAACTTGCGCGCATGGCTCAGGCTGCACAACCTCAATTGGCTGCTACAGGTATCAGACCTCAAACACTGAATATCGTTACGGGAAAAGGTCCCACCCGTCCAGAGCAAATTCCGTTCTGGATAGCACAGAAAACAAGTCAGATTGAAGCATTTTTCCCCATATGGGACCGCAGGTCAAACAGAGAATATCAACAATATGCTTGCCAATAGGGGTGGCCCCCTCAGTGGAAGATTGTGCCACTTGGGGTACAGTCTTCACTGTAGTCTACACCAGAACCCATGGTACCCTTCAATAGCAGTTTTACCTGATGTACTGAAACAAGTACAGAATGAGTACAGGACAGGATCTGCCCTGGTCTTGATGATGAAAATTGTGGGCAATTTTGTCGCAGTATCAACCATTATGTTAAGTAACATAAAAGGGGAAGCAGCAGCATTGGATACACACCAATGCCTGAGGGAGTTCACTCCTGCACAGAAGGAGCGAGAATTACCTAGAATTATCGAAGAAACCTATGCTACGTTAGGTAGAGATAATTTGAGAGCCAGAGCTGGGAAACTACAGGTTAAGAGTATTTCTAAAAAGGATAACTCTAAGCAAGCATCAATTCTTCAAAAAGAAATGGGACAATAAACAACAAAATAATAAACAAAATAAAACACAATTACAGGGTGGGTCTCCTCAGCAGGAATCCACTGACAAAAATGATAATTTAAGAAACTGTGATACTATTAGAAAGCCTGACAGGTATCAGGATACTGATACATGCTCCTCTTGTTCCTTTCAGGATTCATCATTCATACATTCAGAGCGCAGATCAGAAGAGCGTGTGAAGCTGAAAAGGGAAAGACATCGCTCCTCAGACTACATCCTTAAAGAGGACAAACAAAAGACTCCTAAACCTCAATTCAAAAAGAAGAAGGTAGCTGGAAATAAAATAAGACATGTCCAGACTACTGAGGACTCTGTTTCTGAACAACTGGGAGTGGGCGGTGACGATGCTGGACAGTGTGTCAGAAGTCACAATAGCTCGCTGAAACCTGATGGATAATCTGGTGGTAGTAGCTCTGAATGAGCATATCGTGGTGCAAACACCTGATACAAGGGTGAGTGTCCAACATCGTTTATACAAAATAACACTCCAAATGGATGGTGAAATACCCAGGAATGTCAAGGTTCTCTTTTGCAGAGCCTGACCTATGGTCACAATATTCTTTTGGCATGAAGAGGATTGGCCACCTGATTTCATAATGGAACACCCAAAGGGAGAAACTGTAATATTATCTGCTTTCTCTGACCTTGTCCCAGGATCAACTGAACATTCATACACACGGAAGTGGGCATTAGCTCCAGCAGTTGACCTCAATCATGTTAGGTGGGATGATAAATCACCTCATCAAGAAATCCCATTAAAATCAACTCCTCAACCCCAGAGACAGTACCCAATAAAACAGGAAGCTAAAAAAACAAGTTAGGGAAATCCTAGAACAACTTGAGTACCAGGGTGTAATAGAAAATTGTACCTCATCCATGAATAATCTCTTGTTTCCCATAATGAAACAGACAATTCATACGTCTTAGACTACAGAAATTTGAAGACTTTCAAATGCACGTTTGTAGTACAAAATGCACATAGTGCCGCACTAATGAATGACATTGTGCAGAAGGAATATAAAACAACACTAAATATCTCAAATGGATGTTTATGTCAGAATACAGCACCTGAAAGCAGATATTTAACAGCATTTTCAGCACTAGATTCACAGCGTCAATTTTGCTGTTTACCTCAAGAGTATAAGAACAGCCCTGGGCTGTTTTTATCCAGGGTAACAGAGTTCCTTCAAAAGTTTGATGGGGAAGCATTGTCCTATGTAGATGACATCTGTCTGATGGTCGATGAATTGATGGAATACTTGGCTAGAGTGAACCACATAATCCTTGGGTTCGCTCACCTCGGTTACAAAGTCAATTTAAAAAAATCAAAACTTGCCCCCTTCAATGTCCTGGTTCTGGGATATGAGCTGTCATCTATGTATATAAGAAAGTGAAACCAAAAGGAACTTCAATTGGTATGGAAGAGAAAAGAAGGCTTAGGAGAGGTAAGAGGTAAATGAAGAACATCAATTTGAGGCACAGCCAGGCTGAATAATGTGGGAAAGAAGAGTTATGTGGGCCACTGTGTTGAATACTGCTGACAGGTCTAAAAGGATTAGGATAGCCAATTTGGCATGATGCAGTCTTTTCTTTATACCCAGAAAGGCCGAATCAATGCTAAAACCCTGCCTAAAATGTGATTGCAGTGAGTCTACGAGACAAATTCTTTCTAGTTGAATGGGCAGTATGCTGTTCATTCAGCTGTCATGTTTTCAAAGTGTTTATTTTTGTGGATTTCATTTGTGTTTTCTCAGCATTTTCCAAACCTTGAAAGTCAGTGATTATCAGTGTTAATTCAGCTGCCTAATCCTGAAAATACACAGTTAAAATTGAGTTTCGGTCTTAAGTTTAACTGAGACCAAAATTCAGTGATATAATATGTGACGTCATCAGCAGTGGATTGCGGGCGCGCGAGTTATAGTTAGCTGGACTAACTATAACGGGGGAATTTCTAGGGTTTTTTACGAGGGAAATGTCCAGCTAACTATAACATGTGTGAAACCTATGGTTTTTTCAGTGAATTTGCAAGGTTTTTTAAATGCTAATTCCTAACTATAACGTGTGTGAAACATATGGTTTTTTCAGTGAATTTGCAAGGTTTTTTAAATGCTAATTCCTAACTATAACGTGTGTGAAACCTATGGTTTTTTAAGTGAATTTGCAAGGTTTTTTAAATGCTAATTTATGAATGTATTATTATATTTGTAAAATATTTATTTTACAATAAGCTACCTATGTATATAGTTATAGATTAACTGTATCCTGTAATATGGAATGGCTCAGCTCTTTTTTTTTTAATTTGGATAAAGTTGAACAGCATAGTTAATATCTTCTATAAACTTATAAACACTTTAAAATGTTTTTTTTAAGGGTTTTTGACCATGCGTATGTGCTCTGTGTGCGCATGCGGTACGTGCTCCACGTGCGCCTGCGTACGTCGTGCGTGCTCCGTACGCGCATTTGCGCGTGCTCTGTACGCGCATGCACGTGTGCTCCATACACGCGTGCTCCGTACGCGCATGCGCGCGTGCTCCGTACGCGCATGCGAGCGTGCTCCGTGCGCGCATGCATGCGCGCGTGCTCTGTGCGCGCACCGTACGCGCACCGTGCGCGCAAGTCATGTGATTTAGAAACAACACTTTTCATTGGTTTATTGTAGTTTCAGGTCATGTGATTAAGAAACAACACTTTTCATTGGTTTATAGTAGTTTCAGTTCCAGTAACTTCCAACACCACACCCACTCCCCTCATTATTTCTTCTGATTCCCTGGGAGAAGGAGCTGAACGACTTTTCCAGTACTCCAGTACTCGAGAATGGCAGAGCAGCAGTCATCTTCTGGGAGTGAGCAGGAGACCCTTGTGCTACAGAGACAGAGGAAACAGAAAGACTCTTTTATATGGCAATTTTTTACATTTCCAGAGGGGCAGAAGAAGGTGAATGCTCCAAAAGTCACCTGCACTATTTGTGATGTTGTCTTATCAAGAGGAGATCCTAAAAAGAAATACTCTTTTAGTATTTTCACGATGATCAGGCACGTTAAAGGAGTACATCCTGTGGCTTTTGCTCGAGCTGCTAGAGACAACCCTCCAGCAGCTCAGCCAAGCACATCCGCAGCAGCTCAGCCGAGCATATCATCGGCAGCTCAGCCGAGCACTTCATCTGCGGCGGCAGCTTCACCTGCTTCTGTTCCTCTGGATATGCACCCTCTGTTCAAGAGGGTGCATATACGGTGCAATGCGTGCAATGCTCTTCTCTCTTATGGTGACACCAGCATTCCCCTAATAGAGAGCAAGATACAGCAGCACACATGCGGCACCCCATAATTTTTTTCATTCTTTTGTTCCTCTGTTCCTCAATTAACACAACGGCTCTTTTTAGAGCCACCTAACATCTAAACACTTAAATTTGATTTTTAATTCTATTTTTTTTATGATTTTTTTCCGCCGTGCGCGCACCGTGCGCGGACCTCGCGACGGTGCGCGCACCTCGCGATTTAAAAAAAAATAAAATGTTTTTTTCACCCTTCGGGGTCCTTCAGGGACCCCGTGACAAAAGCTAGGGGGACAGGAATTCTGTACCCTGCCTCCTTTTCACGTTCTCCACATTTCTTTTTCACTGTCACACACAAAATGGTGGATGACATTTCCTGATTTCGACCGATTCGAATGTTGACTGACATCTAACCACCAATCACAATTACGCTCGCGCACGGTGCGCGCACGGTGCGCACATATAGATATTTATGTACTTTTAACTGCAATTTTCTCAGGAACTACTGAACAGATTGACACCATATATGCAAAAGGCACATGCCTGACCTGAGGACTACCTCTTTGCCAAATTTCAAGTAATTCTGTTCAGCCGTTCGGGCTGTACCTTTGACTAAAGGTCCTATGGGAAAATGCATGGGGAAAACGCGTTTTGGGACCCCCCTTTTTTCTCAGCCCCCGCTTGACGAATCACCCCGAGACTTTCAGGGTAGGAGCTGAGCGGAGCGCCCCATTAGTTTTGAAAGTTTCGCCAGGATCCGTCAACCGGCGCCAAAGTTATACAAAATAGAATTTTCGCCAGTAGATAATATATATATATATATATATATATATATATATATATATATATATATATATATATATATACCTTGCTGGGAGGCTCGTAAATATTTTAGCACAGCAAACAACATGAGACTGCATTTACCATAATGTCAGGGACGAACCTTGCTGGGAGGTTAAGCGGTGTGCTCCCACCCCTGTTCCTATTTAAAAGTACTCTTGTGAGTTATTGAGGTGATGAGCTCATGGAAGAAGCACCCACGCGCCATTGAGAGGTACCTGACCTGATGTGATGTTTGGCAGCCTACTCGGTAATCCCCAAATTTGAAGCCTGTAATCTCTACTGATGACGGTTAAAGAACACTTGTCTAGAGATCAGCACTCTCTGCGCCAACTCTGTAGAAACACTCGTAAATACTTTAGCAAAGCAAACAACATGAGACTGCATCTACCATAATGTCAGGGATGAACTTTGCTGGGAGGTTAAGCGGTGTGCTCCCACCCCTGTTCCTGTTTAAAAGTACTCCCGTGAGTCATTGAGCTGACGAGCTTGTGGAAGAAGCACCCACGCACCACTGAGAGGTACCTGACCTGATGTGATATTTGGCAGCCTACTGAGCAAACCCCAAATTTGAAGCCTGTAATCTCTACTGATGACGGTTAAAGAACCAGAAACACATGTCTAGAGATCAGCACTCTTTGCGCCAAATCTGGCGAAACACTCGTAAATATTTTAGCAAAGCAAACAACATGAGACTGCATTTACCATTATGCTAGGGGCGAACCTTGCTGGGAGGTTATGCGGTGTGTGCCCACCCCTGTTCCTATTTAAAAGTACTCCCATGAGTCATTGTGCTGATGAGCTCCAGGAAGAAGCACCCACGCACCATTGAGAGGTACTTAACCTGATGTGATGTTTGGCAGCCTACTCGGCAAACCCCAAATTTGAAGCCTGTAATCTCTAGTAATGACGGTTAAAGAACCAGAAACACGTGTCTTTAGATCAGAACTCTCTGCGCCAACTCTGGCGAAACACTCGTAAATATTTTAGCAAAGCAAACAACATGAGACTGCATTTACCATAATGCCAGGGGTGAACCTTGCTAGGAGGTTAAGCGGTGTGCTCCCACCCCTGTTCCTGTTCAGGGACGTTATAGTTAGTTGGTCATTTCACTCATATAAAAACAGAGAAATTCGAACGTTATAGTTAGTAGAGCTAACTATAACTCGCGCCCTCGCAATGCACTGCTGATGACGTCACATATGACATCACTCATGACGTGGTCAGTGATTACACTAATGACATCTCAAATGACATCACTGATTACATCATCCAGTGAATGTGCGTTTCTGTAAAGTTTAAATATATTTTATATATGTTAATGCCAAGGTTTATTGAAGAATGAGTTGGTGTATAAGTGAGTGGGTGGAGCACTTAATAGGTGTGTGACTGACTGTATAAGTTAGCGATTGAATGTGTCTTACTGAATGCATGGTTTAGTGACTAAACTGTGTGAATGTCTGTATCAGTCTCTCAGTTGTTGTGTAAGCTGCTGCATGGGTTGATGATCAGGTACTTGAGTGTCTATATGGGTTACTTATTAGTTGCATGAGTATCTGTATGGGTGCCTCAGTGTTTGTGTGTGTGAGTGGGTGGGCGGTGTGTGGCTTTCTGCCTACATGTATGAGTGGATAATTTACTGGGTGTATGGGTTCATGGGTTCAATAGTGCATGTGGAAACAGCTGTGTAGGTGAGTGAGTGTGTGTATCAGTATGTTGGTGAGTAAATGTATGTCTCATTGGTATATGTGTGAATAACTACATATGTGAAATGCAGTATATGTGAGTGTTGGAGTATATAAATGACTATATGTGAGAGTGAGTAATTGTGAGAGGGGCTGTATAAATGAGTGTGTGCTTGTGTCAGTGATTGTATATGAGAGGTAGTATATGTTAGTATCTGTACAAATAGGTTAGATGGTGAATGTATAACTATAGGTGAGTAAATGTCAGTGTTATTGATTCTTTTCATAACTAGCTTCAGTGTCTCAATAACTCTATGGATAAGTGACGGTGTATGAGTGTTTGTATAGGTAAATAAATAAATATAATAGTGCGGTATTGATGAGTGACTGCATGTATGAGTAAATGTATGGGTGAATGAATGAATTTGTGTGTATAGCTAGGAATTAGTCAGTGGGTATATAGTAACTGCTATTGATTTGTCTATGGTTATGAAAATGGTAGTCTGTATTTTAGACTGGGTGTATCAAAGGTTATATTAGGGTGTGAGGAGGTGCATCAGATTATCACGTGGATGATGTCATTAGTAATGTCATGTGAGATGTCATCCGTGATGTCATCAGTGATGTCACTGACCATGTCATGAGTGATGTCATATGTGACATCATCAGCAGTGTATTGCAGGGGCTCAAGTTATAGTTAGCTCTACTAACTATAACTTTCGAATTTCTCTATTTTTGAACGAGTGAAATGACCAACTAACTATAACATCCCTGAAACCTATGATTTTTTCAGTTAATTTCTAAGGTTTTTTAAATGCAAATTTCTAACTATGACGTCCCTGAAACCTATGTTTTTTCAGTGAATTTCAAAGGTTTTGTAAATGCTAATTTCTAACTATAATATCTGTAAAATCTATGTTTTTTTCAGTGAATTTCAAAAGTTTTTTAAATGTTAATTTCTAATTATAATGTTCATTAAACCTGTAGTTTTTTCAGTGATTTTAAATTATCATTCCATTCTCAACCTGGTTAAAACAGCCGATATCGCCAGTTTTCCAGCAATAGCTCCCACCCAAAAAAATTGCAACAACTAACGCAAATAATATGCAGAGTAGGCATTCCTGTACAGAAATAAGACAAAAGCACCACTTCCCGATATTTTCAACGAGCAGCCAAATCTGCGGTGCGTTCCAAAAACAGGCGATAAACTGCGTTAGCAGTAGGATCTGCCTTTTACTGGTGTAAAGTAGGACGACTTCCTACAGTGTGAAAGGGAGCCCAGCCCAGAATCACATCTGAAGACCAGCACATGTCATAGAGCTACTGCTCATGCACCTCTGACACCCAAGAAGGCCACAAAACCCACTGCCACCACCCTCAGGACCTCCCCCGGACCACCCCCCTACTACCACCGAGGCAGCGCACAACAGGACAGCGGACCTTCCAAAAATGGCATGGCCCCTCAGTCACAGAATAGCTGAATGTAGCGAGATGTGGCAACCAAACATGTGTAAAGAACGCAAGTCACCCACCAATAATAATGCACACAATACCAAGAGCACAGGGTTACACATTGGCGCTTGCGGCCCGGGTGGCGGCAGCACTACAACAGGGACACCCGCATCAACTGATTCCTCATACAGCCCAGGACAGAACCACATGCAGAGCTCTGGAGTCATTGTTCACAGCCTCACGCAGGATTGGCATACGCCAGGCCAGCCCAATCTGTTTACACATACAGGGAGGGACAACAACGCTACATGGTCCAGCTTTTCATTGTAGTGATCTGCTGCTCACAGGTCTAGTTGTTGGTACACCACAGCCACTCCCTGATGGCTGGTTTACACCCACACAACACCCATCAAGCACAGGCGTTACAGGACACGTGACCCTGCTAGTAAAAAGGACCGGACAAACGTGCTCCACGCCATTTCCATTTCAGACTTGGTGAACTGGATGCACTGCGGCCGGCACAGGCACACCGCCACAAGACGGTGAATTTCGGTCCACTGAGGTAGGGCCATTGTAAGTGCTGAGTGGTGTGCAGCCTGCGATTATGCCCCATCCCGGTGGTCCGGACAGCTCAATGATGATGGGTGCACTGGTATGTCCTCTGCCATGGCAAAATAAAGACGCAGCACCAAATATGAGACCTGTTGGCCTGTGGAGCGGGGCTGCATGATGTGGAGGGTGCCCTGTCTGCAAAAAGGGGAGCAGTGAGGCCTGGGTGCGCAGAGGCGGGCAGACACCTCTGGGTGGCTGGAGTGGATGGGGTGCAGCAGCTTGGGTGTGCAGCGGTGGGCAGACCTCTCTTCGCAGTGGAAGTGGATGAAGTGCAGCAGCCTGGATCTACAAAGGCAGGACAGCTATTTAGGTGTGCGCAGTCGTATATACTCTGCCATTCCTGATTCTGTACTTTGTTTCAGATGTGGGAGCTTGAGGGCTCCACTAGGTCCCGGCATGTGGTTGGAGACACAGCGGTGGCATGAAGGTGAGCTGTGAGGGTTTTGCCTATAGTGTGGGCACTCACTGTCCCTTCTCATCTCTTCCTTTCTCTCCCTCACACTCTTTCTCTCTCTCTTCCTCTTTCTCACACTGTTTCTCTCTGCCTTCCTCTCTCTCTCTCACTCTTTCTCTGTCTCACTCTTCTTCTGTTTCTCTATTCCTCTTTCCCACACTCTTTCTCCCTTTCTCTCTCTCTTCCTCTCTCTCACTGTTTCTCTCTCTCTTCATCTCTCTCACTCGTTCTCTCTGTCTTCCTCTCACTTACTCTTTCTTTCTTTTTCTCTCTCTCTCTCTTCCTCTCACTCTCACTGTTTCTCTCTTTCTCTGTCTTCCTCTCACTCTTTCTTTCTTTTTCTCTCTCTCTTCCTCTGACTCACTCTTCCTGTGTCGCTCTTTCGCTCTCTCCTTTGATCGACGCATGCCTCACAATCTTATCTTGCTTTTTGTCTAACAGGCTGTGATTCACGAATTGATGCCCCCCAACACGGAACTCATGCCACTCAGTGCCACCAGAGCTGAACGCGTGTGCAACCTGCAATGATGCATGGCCATCCTGACAATCAACACACATTCTGCATTGTGAGCTCTGTTTACCGCGTGTATGCAACACCTGAGAAGGTTGTTTCGGCACGTGGTGCACCCTCTTATACACACACCGGTGGCAGAAGGTGAGCAGAGAGGCTTGTTTCCGCAGCAGTGGGCAGTCACCTCTGGGCGGTGGGAGTGGATAGTGTGCAGCATCCTGGGTGCACAAGAGCGGACAGACACCTCCGGGCACTGGGAGTGGATGGGGTGCAGCAGCTTGGATGTGCAGGAACGGGCAGTCACCTCCGGGCACTGAGAGTGGATGGGTGCAGCAGCCTGGGTGCACAGCAGCGGGCAGACACCTCTGGGCAGTGGGAGTGGATGGGGTAAATCATCCTGGGTGCGCTGATGCGGGCAGACACCTCTGGGTGGCAGTAGTCGATGGTGTGCAACAGCCTGAGTGCGCAGGCCGGACAGACACCTCTGAGCGACGGGAGTTGATGGGGTGCAGCAGCCTGAGTGCGCAGGGGCGAAACAGAGAATTACATGTGTGCATTTGTATGTACTCTGCCATTACCATTTCTATACTATGTTTTCAGATGACTAAACGTGAGGACTACATTATATCCCGGCACGTGGTTGGAGACACACTGGTGGCAGAAAGATAAGCTGTGAAGATTTTCTCCACAGTGTCAACACTCCCTCTCCCTCTTCATCTCTTCCTTTCTGTCACTCACACTCTTTCTATCTCATATTCTCTATCTCTTCCTTTCTCTCCCTCACACTTTCTCTTTTTCTCTGTCTCTTCCTCTCTCTCTTATTCTTTCTTTCACTCTCTTCCTCTCTCTCACTCTTTCTCTCTCTCTCTTTCTTTCTCTCTCTCACACTGTCTCTCTTCCTTGTATCTCACTCTTTCTCTCTTTCTCTCTCTCACTCTCACTTGTTCTCTCTTTCTCTGTCTTCCTCTCTCTCTCTCTCTCTCTCTCTCTCTCTCTCTCTCTTTCTCTCTCTCTCTCTCTCATTTGCTGGATGCATGATGCACCATCTTATCTTTCTTTTTGTCATGCAGGCTGTGATTCACAAATTGTCGAGGGATGGCATATGACATATGTGTCTTTATGAAAAAAAAATATTTGTAATATATGTATAGCTAAAAATTTATGGAAGAAGACATGGGCAAATAAGTGTCTAAATACAGTATTAGCATCAGCAGAGGATTGCGGTCGCGTGAGTTATAGTTGCCTGCACTAACTATAACGGGGGAATTTCATTGGTTTTTTTATCAGTAAAATTTCCGCTAACTATAACATGTGTGAAACCTATGGTTTTTTCAGTGAATATATATATATATATATATATATATTTATATATATATATATATATATATATATATATATATATATATATATATATATATATATATATATATCAGAGTAACTCCAACCGCCTCTCAGATTCATGCAAGGAGCACGGACCACTGGTAAAGTGCAGATTTTTTTATTTCATTCGTCCATCATAGCGTTTTGGCAGCATTACGCGTTTCGGCACCAGGAAGTGCCTTGATCACATGATATATATATATATTCAAAACAAAGTGCCCGGAAGCTTTTGAAGATGCACTCCTAGCCAATGTATTTAACACAAAGAACCGTGGGGTGGCAATAGAGAATTGCAACTTAGACAACGGGAGTCCTGGCATATTATTAACTTACAGAGTAAAGATCCTGGAGGCCTAAACCAGGACAAGGAACTGAGTGTTCCTCTGTGAGAGCATTAAATACCAGTAATCATGTCTGAGATTTGGGACCTATATGATATACCATGACACTAAATGTGGGAGATTGATTTAAAAAACTCGAAAAGCAAATTGTTATGTGAGAAACTGTATATTTTAAGTGTTTTAACCTTTCCTATTAGAGACTGATAGTTCTTTCTTCTTTTTCTAATTTCTTTTTTAACTATAAGAGGAAAGGAAGGGGCCGACTCCGGAAGGGAATCGAGATTCTCCCCTACACTTTTCTTTAAGAACGTCACACCATCACATAGCGACGTAGCAGTATTACAGATAAGAGAACCCCTGTGTTCCTAATAATATGTTTGTGTTCTATTCTGTATATTTAATGTAGTAAGGGGGAATAGGTAGCACTAATTGGTTTGCATATTTACATTGGTATTCACCGTTTTGGGGTTGGCCTTGAATTTAATTTGTGGGAGTAATGTTTTACGTAAAAGATTATTATGACTTATTTTGGCATGAGAAGGAGGCAATTGAAAAACTGGCTTTTATAGGCACTATGTCAAAATTAGAGCTATAGAACAAAGTGACAACGCAGTAAGCATAAACATGTGTATATCCAAAAACACATGTATATCTAAATTGGACACTAGACACTATGTCAAGTATAATTTACCACATACAGTGAAAATAGTATTGAATATCCATATATATCTCATATGACCAATACTAATCCAATATGGCCACGATATTCTTTGTATATAAGAACAAGGTTGGTACTTAAAACGAGGCAACAATGCGGCTAGTATTAACATGCTTACTTTTGTAATGAACTCAAGACACTATGTCAAGAGGAAACGTTTAATGAACTATGCACGGACCAATGCAACAGAACAATGTTATATACAGTGTAAAAAAAACGAGCCCAAAATGGCCGCTTTGTTCACAAACGTTGTAGGACTATCCGAATAAAGTCCTCTTTCTCTGCCTTATTATTGACAGTATATACGTAATTCAACCCCACATTTCAGTGCATGAGCAAGGCTGCTGTGACGGGCAAAACACGTTACTGAAATTAAATAAGACCTGGTGGTGAAATATGGCCTCTTGTCTGATCATCTACTTTGGCAAATTTGGGAGAATATCGAAGTCTGCGCGCTCTGCCGACATCAGACGATCAGCCTGCCATGGGCGGGGGAGACAGAAGGAGCAACTTGAGTGTGATATATAAATATATATATTCACTGAAAAAAACATAGGTTTCAGACATGTTATAGTTAGGAATTAGCATTTAAAAAACCTTAGAAATTCACTGAAAAAAACATAGGTTTCAGGGCTGTTATAGTTAGCTGGACATTTCACTCGTACAAAACCATTGAAATTCCTCCGTTATAGTTAGTTCTGCTAAATATAACTTGCGCGCCTGCAATCCACTGATGATGATGTCACATATTACATCATTCATGACATGGTCATTCTGACCTGGAATCCAGTGTCCAAGGACCCTCCTCGACGACCCAGACGATGCCAGCAGACTCATAACCCGGGACCCCACCAACCTTACCAGAGGGTAAGATTTCCCGACATCCAAAGACACCCCTGCACCCGGCGCCCCCCGGCCTCCTGTGCCCAACTCCAGGGTGCCTACCTACCCTCCAAGATCCCAACTTACCCCTCGAAGTGTCTGTCGCTCCAGAAGATCCACCGTCCCCGAGCCTGCAGCCTTTGTTCCCTTTTAAAGATCTCCATTGAATAATATTGAGCGCCAGACGGCTCAAAAGCACCCTGCACCCAGCCGCCCGAGTGCCCCTGGCAGTGCAACCTTTGTCCTATCCTACTTCCCCATTTGCCCTGAGCAAGTGATCAGGAGCCCAGCTCCCACAGCCGTGTGGCCTGCTAGCCAGCAGCCACCAACCGAAGGACCCCTGCCTCTCATTGGATAACATTGGGCCTAACTACCTCTGCACCCGGCTGCCCCTGTGCTGCTGAGGGTGTACCAACTGTACCTACCTGACCCTGGGAGATCCCTGAGTCTATGCCCAGAACCTTAACTCTGCCAGTCGAGTACTTACCTAAAAGCCGATAACTCACTTTTCTTCCTTAGGCTAACATTGACTGGTTTCAAATATTCCTCTAAAATCAGCCGAATACGAATTCCGATTTACTCACCTGCTATCAGGAGAGACCTCAGTGCTGCATCTTTGAGCCCAGTACTGATCCTGAAAATTAATTCTAACCGTACTTACCAGTAACTTGAATTTCCTTCCATAGGATATCATTGCCTGCTTTTTGCTGAAAAAGTTTCTGTGTCGATATTTGAAACTTACAAATATTCTCTAAAAATCGTGCCAACGATAAAAACGTAATTACTTACCTGTTTTAGATAGAGGTCCCAGTGCTGAAACTAGGAGTCCAGCACTGGATTACAAAAGTAACTTAAACATACTTTACCTGCAAATTCAATTTCCTTCCATAGGATAACATTGGCAATTCCAACTGAAAAAGTTTCTGTCAACTTTTAAAATACAATAATATTCCTTAAAAATCACTATTGTAACCAAAACGCTTTTACTTAACTGTTTACAGCTCATGTCCAAGTCCAGTCCTGTGGTTAGAAAAGTAATCTACAAAGTAACTAATTGCATTTAACCAGAAATTCCCATTGAGCTCAATGTTGCATTGTGTTTGAAATTGTGTTGCCTATTGCAACAAACTATAACTATTGCATTCAAAAAGTCAATTGCCTATTTGAAAAGTATTTAACTAAAGTAACTCATCCTGAGAAAGTATATTTTGATATCTTGTTGGTTCTAAAATAAAACAACTATATCTTTTTATACAAAACAATTGGCCTAGAGTTCAGTTCTTGAGTGTGTGAGCCCATTTGCTGACTGAGTGTGATCCCTGCAACCACTACTAAACCCATGAGAATCTTCCATCCCCATGTGGACATCAGTCCCCAGAACCACTCTGTCAAAGACCATGTACCATTATCTTCATGTATTTCGGAGGCTAACTTATGGAGTTTCTGGATGGTTGAATAAACAGTAGGCGCGTGGTCTGGTATTTAATCACAGCAACTGCTGCCGATCACACAACAGGCCCCACCCCTATCCGTGAGAATGACGTCAAGGACAATCCGGTTTTGAAGAGCAACAAGCGTGGTCGCCTGAAGCTCAGCTGTAATATTCGTGAGTATACCAGCAGTAGTGTTGATGACAGCTTCCACTACTCTAGTAAGATGACAAATTCAACTACTATTATGCATAGGAACCCATAGAGGCAACAATCCCTTCATAGCATCAGCAAATTGCTGCATTGTGGTATCTGTCTGATCGACATCTTCAGTGTTGATAACCCTTTTTACTCGTGACAATGAGCTACCCTTTTGCTGTAACTTATGATCCTTATGGTAATTGTATGGGGCTAAATAAACTGGGGGTAAAAGAAAAGAAACATAACAGCGTCCTGCCCACCCCCTAGGGAGCCATATATAAGCATGTGTCCCACAGACAAAATATACATTAGGGGGTGTAAGCAAAGGTGGACTACTTGTCGTGGCCAATGTAAAAGTATAATTACAATGACTCTGCCCCACAGGAACACTTCAAACCCATCTACACAAAATGGGGCTGACAAATTAATTATTGGAATGGGTAGAACCTAACTATCTGGGATATTCCTGTCATGAAAGGATCTAAAATACTCTGTTATATTAAACCCTCTATCTATAAAACTCTATCATCTCATCTTTTATCCAGGAAATATTTGCACTTTGCTCATACACGTTCATACAGGCATCTGGATGCAAAGTACCCACCTTCCCTCCTTTTCCAGGAGTGTATCCTTGGTGCATAACTATGTATTCCAACACTGCTTCATAATCTTCTTTAGTCTATTGGGCAGTATCTGCATGTCAGTGGGTTTACACTATAGTAAGGAGCTGGAACCATGCTTCACAACTCTCTAAATATGACAGAGGCAAAGATATAAGAAGATCATTCTTAAGGGTCATAGAAGTAAGTAACCCACAAATCCAACACTTTGTCGCATTAGTCGTTTGGTGTACTTCATGTAGCATTTGAAGAAAAACGTTCCCTGAATACGTCTGCCTATGTCTTTCTTTAAGTGGAGCTAAGGAGGCAAACAAATGCTCAGGCGGATCAGGAGTAGCCCCTATCAGGACATGCATTGGATGCTTAATTTCAAAACAGAATACAACTCCCAAAAATATAATCATGACAACAAAAATATAGAATAAGAATGCAGCTTTGGTTTTAGTGGTCCAACTAGGCCATCCAGGATCATTTTGACCTAAGGGCAGGGCCACCAGAGGTTGCTCCTCTTGCACGACAACTCACCCAAATGGAAACATATCTAACACCTACTCTCTGCATAAATGGGGGAGACACTTGCGGCCTACTTCAATCAATAATCAACTACACCAAAGTCTGTTCTAAGCCTCTTTGGTAGGCTTCTATTATCCATCACACTGTGACAGATAACTTCCTCCGTGTGGGGCCTCACAGTCTAGACCTACTCAATTTTCCGATCCCTCTTTGTATCAGTTGGGGTACCCTCCGGGCAAATACCCACAGCTCACTTGAAAGTCTCAATGTCCCAAAACAGTGCACCAGTGTCTCTCTTTTGTGGCAGGCGCTACAGATATTGTGCTCATACCATAATCTCAAGTTCATAACTCTCTATTTCCGTCTGGTGCTCTTCTTTTGTCATGGGCGTAGATCATATCTCACAGACCCAGGCACTGTTTGATCAGAAAACAGCAACGGAGGGTCAGGCTCAACGGAACTCCCAGACTCTAACACTCGTTGTTCAGTGTCAGAGGATACTCGTGCTGCCCTTATTTCAGGTGGGACAGCTTCCTATAGCACATCCTTGTTCTCTTAGTCTGTTTCTCTCCAAGTTAAACAAGCATCTGAAAACTGGATGAACCTTGGGACGTGCTCACATTCATGATCTCCCATTCTGATGAATACAGGCCCCAGCTAGGCCCGCAGAATACAAGGGTTCGCTCTCCTGTAACAAAAGTTAGAAGGAAGTTGGCACGGAAACTGCAAATACAAAGACAGAGTTTATTAACCCTTAAGGGTGGTCCTACAACCTATACAACACTCTTCAGTATTGCATAGAGTAGCACAAAGAACTTGCGTACACGGTCCCCTTTTATACACAACAGAGGGGCTCATAAGTGGGTGGATACAACATGAGGCAAAGTTCTTTACCTTTTATGGACATTTTCGATACAGAATCAATATGTGGGCGGAGGCGACAATGTCCTGAGCCCGCGAAAACATGGTCAAGCAAGGACTAACTGATAACAGATGTGGTCAAGTCTGGGCATGCGCCAGACGAACAAAGGAGCTATTTATAGACTGTTACTAGGCAGATTACAAGAGCTACTAACAAGAAGAAAGGACTCTTCTCGTGCAAAGCACGTGGAGGCATGACATTACAAGATGGAGTCCAGACATTAGTCAACATAAGACAAGAAACAGGTTTTAACTAGAGAGAATTCATGTCTTTAGTGAATGCTTAATCATATCGCCGTTTTAGTTTTCAACAGATGACCCTTTCAGCATTTACTGAAGACATTCGGCTTGTTAGGATAATCATCATATATGTCAATTTTCATCATCTCTTCCACCTCTTTGGTTAAATGTTTCTGGTGGGTGACATTGGCAATAGCTTTCTTATCAGGAATACAAAAGGACACACATAGAGAACAGAGTAAAGGACCACACTGGACACAGATGCAACAGGAAAACAGAACTGCTACAATAATGCAGAGACCAGTTAAAACCCTCCATCCCCATGTAGTGATCAATGCCCAAAACCATCCAGAAAAGGTCCAAGTGCCATTTTCTGTATGAATCTCAGCTGCGATTTTATGCAATTTATTAATAGCGTTGTAAACTGATGGCGTATGATCAGGAATGAACACACAGCAACTACTTCCGATAATTTTACATGCTCCACCTCTATCAGCTAACATAACATCTAACCATACGATTCTGTAATGCAACAATTCTAGTAATTTGTAATTCTTCCGTAAGATTCCCAAGAGCAGCAGCGGTTTGATTCGTCACAGCCTCTACAACTCTTGTTAATCTACGAACCTTCCTACTATTTAGAGCAGCTCCAACAAAGAAAAACAATCCTAAATTAAAATCAATATACTGCTGTAAGCTAATATCAGTTTGATCAACATCATCAATGGATAGAGTACGTTTATACCTATTTAAAGTTACATTATTCAGCAACTTCAAATCTTTATGATAGGATGCAGGTGCTAAAAATTCAGGGGGTAATAAAAATGCTACATAGCATACTCCGGACCAGCCGGCTGGTAAGTGATAATAACCCTTATTCCCACATACAATTATGTATTATGGGAGGCTAAGAAAGTACTATTATTTAACCCATCTATATTCAATACAATAATACAATCGCTAACACCAACAGGAAAATAACCCACACTCTGGACACACAGGTCCGCTTGAGCTTGTGCCACTTGAATCACAAATCGTTCCTTCCCTGCAGTGTCTCTGGTGTTCGTGAATCGTTAGGGGATCGATTCATTGTCTGGTCGATATTCTTCCCACTCCCATATTGTCCCATTCGCTTGTGGATAGCCATCTTTATCTTGATGACATTCCCTACTAAGTCTGAAAAGTAATCGTCCCACTGTAGGTTTCCGTGTGGCAAAAAGCAAAGTGTACCATGCTCTACAAGAGCCATTATGAGAGAAAGGAAGAGGTATGAATGGCGTTCCTCCTTTCTTCTGATGAGCTGGCATCATACCACATATCCAACAGTTCGTAGCATTCGTAGCAACATGGGTATGATGCAACATCTGGATGAAAGTGTTATTCAAATAAGACTGACGATGCTTCAATTCTTGATACGGAAGGGTATAAAAGTAGTGCTCCTCAGGCACTGAAGTGGTCAAAACAAGCAACTCACGGGCAGGAGTCACATCCTCAGCAAACCATGTGGTTATACCAACAATAGCTACAATAATAATAAAACTTGTCGCACAAAGAATCTTCTTCTTTTCCATCTTGTAGTAAAAAGTCAATATCTTCCTGAAACTAAAAGGTTGTCAGAACTCTTCCCCTTAGGCAGCCGTTGATTTCTTCACCAGTGGGCCAAGACGGGTGTCACTACACTAATGCAGGGCTGATCCCCTCCCTTGCCTCATTGGCTCGCCGTTTCACTAACCTAAGGGCCGTTCTGACAACGTATCTGGGTACAGAAAAAAATCACTTCCTCGGTCGAAGATGATATCTTCCTCCTCCAGGGATCGCTTGGTCCGGGAAGAGCTCCTCAGTGTCATTCGGTTCCACAGCACGGCCTTTCTCTGCAGTCAGGATTTCTCGATGGTCGGTCAACACAGCAGGCTCCACCAATCCAGGTGGCACTTTACGACAGTGCAAGGAGTGGATCCAGTTCTTCCGATTGGAAACTCGCACAGCTGTCCTCGTTGCGAGCAAGACTTGCTCAGGACCAACCCATCTCGGTTCCAGACTGTTCGTCCTTTCAAATACCTTGATCATAACCTGATCGCCAGGTCGGAGGTTATGACCTTCACCTGTGGACCGATCAGGGAGTCCTTCTCGAACCTGTTGATGAATAGAAACCAAATTAGCCGTTAACTGTGCCAGATAATCATTCATCATTACACAAGGTACATCATACACTGACCTCGGTTTTGGTGGACCCCAAATATTCATTGGGCGTCCAAACACGATCTCGTAGGGTGTGAGACCAGTCCGAGAATGCGGTATCGATCTAATTGACAATAATGCCAGCGGTAAAGCGTCTGGCCAAGTCAAAGAAGTTGAGGCTTGGATCTTAGCAATCTTAAGCTTCAAAGTACCGTTATATTTCTCAACCAATCCCGCAGACTGAGGGTGAAATACTGCATGAAACTTCTGAGTAATGCCTAGGCCTTTCAGGACATACTTGATAACGTCTGCTATAAAATGAGGTCCGTTATCACTCCACAACAATCTGCAAACACCATATTGAGGGAAAAACTCCTTCAATGGCATCTTGGCTGTAGTCATTGCAGTATTGTCTTTCGTAGGGTATGCCTCAACCCATTTACTGAATGCACAAACCACTACTAGAACATACTTCAAATTGTTACAGCGCTCAAGCTGAATGTAATCCATCTGCAAAACCTCAAAGGGTGCAGTAGGCGTTGCAAATCCTCCTGCTGGAGTTCGTGTACCCTTTCCTGGGTTGTACCTTAGGCAAATCCAACAGGTCTGCACTACCCTCTTTGCCGTACTAGCGATCTCCGGATGCTCCCAAACTCGTGTGAGTAATTTGACAATTGCAGAAGCTCCGACATGCGCTAGTCCATGTGCCATCTGAACCATAGGTTGTACGAAGGCAGTGGGTAACTTCCATTTATCCATCTGCTTACTTCTCCAACACCCTTCATCATCTAATTCTCCATCATTGGACCATTGCTCCCGTTCCTTATCAGAAGCGGTCCTCTGTATCTCCAACACTTCTCTACTGGCATCGTGCCATCTTTCTGTCTGCGATTTCACAACATACATTGCAGTAGCACCAAGCTGCATCGCAGTCTCTCGTGCCACCCGGTCTGCTAAAGCATTCCCTTCTCCAACTTTATCAACCACCTTCTTATGGGCACTACATTTAACTATAGCAATCTTCTTTGGATATGTTAATGCAGTCAAAAGGTTGTGAACTAACTCCCCATACATTATCTGTGTTCCATGTGACGTTAGAAACCCTCTCTCCTTCCAGAGTAGGCCGAAATCGTGCGCTACTCCGAAGGCATAGCGGCTATCTGTATAAACATTCACACACAATCCTGTACTGAGCTCACATGCTCGTGTTAATGCTATCAGTTCCGCTGCCTGAGCTGATTTCTGCGGTATGCGTGCTGTCTCCACTATTGTTTGTAATGTGGTAATTGCATACGCTGCTGAAGTCGTACCATCTGGTAGCTTCAAGCATGATCCATCCACCCACAGTTCTCCATCTACATCTGTAAAGGGCGTATCCTGGAGATCAATACGACCCTTTGTCTGTTCCTCAGTCACAAGAATACAGTCATGTGCTTTTCGTGCTTCAGACTGAGTTTCCGGGAACGGCAACAATGTGGCTGGATTTAACATTGCACACCTCTTTAACGTAATATGAGGAGCCAAAAGCGTCAACTCATATCCCGTTAAACGAGCACTGGTCAAATGCTGCGTCTTTGTCTGATTAAGCAGGGCATCAACAGCATGGGGAACTAATACCAACAGTTTATGAGATAACACAATTCCCTCGCTTTGACGTATTGACACAGCTGTCGCCGCAACCGAGCGAAAACAACCAGGCAATGCTCGAGCAACAGGATCAAGTACAGCCGAAAAATAAGCACAAGGGCGCTGCTTGTCGCCGTGCATCTGCACTAAGACTGATAATGCACATCCATCTTTCTCATGCACATACAGTGAAAAGGGCTTCGTATAATCAGGGGTACCTAACACTGGTGCTGAACAAAGGGCTTGTCATAATTGCTGGAAGGCAATTTCACACTCATTTGACCAGGGAAGAGGAATCGGAGTGTCTTTTGTCAAAAGTGCTAACAATGGCTTAGCTATGTGTGAGAACCCCAATATCCATTGCCTACAGAAAGAGGCAAGACCCAAGAATGCACGCACATCCTTCTGTGTGGAAGGTACTGGCGTGTCCAAAATTGCTTGAATACCCATCTGGTGTGAGTGCACGCCCCTCCTTAGACAAAAGGTGACCCAAATAAGTTACCTTTGGTCTACAGAATTGCAATTTCTTCCTCGACACTTTGTGATTGTGAGATGCCAAAAAGGAAAGCAAAGATAACGTAGTCTTCTCACACAGCTCAGGAGTGTCAGCCGCCAACAAGATGTCATCGACATATTGTATAAGGGCGACACCATCAGGCAGAACAAAGGAATCCAATTGCCTTTTCAATGCTTGACTATAAATACTAGGGCTTTCTGTATAACCCTGAGGAACTCTACAAAATCTGTAAGACCTATTATTCAAAGTAAAACCGAAAAGGTATCGGCTATCAGGATGAATAGGAATCGAAAAGAAAGCATTTTTTAAATCAATAACTGAAAACGTGGTCGCCGTTGGCGGAACCAAAGTAAGTAACGTCGTGATATCAGAAACCACTGGATACTGAGGTATCACTATCTTATTCACTTCCCTTAAGTCAATGATAAAACGATAAACCCTGGTATTGGTATCTTTCTTCAAAATGGGTAAAATAGGGCTGTTGCAGACATTGTAGGGAACTTCCTCCACCACTCCTACCTTAATCAAATCCTGCACAATCTGTATGAGTGCCTCCTCCCCCTCCTGGGAAATACGATACTGAGGGAGGCGAGGTAACACCGCGCCCTCCTGGACACTAATGTGGACAGGCGGAATCACCATCTGTCCCACATCAGTATCCGAAGTGGCCCACAAAGAATGAGGGAGGGAAGCTAATGCAGTATCCTCCGCAACCACACACATCCGGTCTGTCAGTGGGTGATTATCGTTTAATATCACACGTACTCCAGTAGGAGAGCAACGGATCGTAACTCTGAAGTGCTTAAGCATATCAAGACCCATAATGTTGTCGGGCGTGTTCGGAGCGAGCAAAAACGGACAGGGTGCAGAAAAGTGGTCAACATGGAAGGCAAGGGGTCGGGAAAGAGGGCTTCGAGAGAGTGTACCATCAAACCCTACCGATGTAACCATTAAGCCAGATGGGGGAGCCCTCGGAACCAATTGTTTGGACAGTGCACTGCGAGTAGCTCTTGTATCAACTAGGAACCGATCAGTAGAACCCAAAACACTTGCTGAAACATAAGGACCCTTCTGATCAACCGGTACTTCAACTGATTCCAACCCCCATCCAACGCAATCCTATGCATGCTGCGAATCATGGTACCCAGGGCGGTCATTCCCAGACATTTGATACTGATTTCGCCGATCAAATACATTAGGTCTATCTCGTTGCTGCACGTTAGAGTCAAATCGAGCACGATCATTGGAATTCCCTCTGAAATTCGAAAAGCCCCCTCTACCTCTCGGTGGTCCCTGACCACGTCCCTGACGAGATGCATATAATACCGGACAATCTCTAGCCCAATGACCCGACTGTTTACAATACGCACATTGATTTCTAATAATATCTGACCGAACGGAAGGGGGACCATAGGATCCTCCTCTACCTCTGTCGACACCCCGACGAGGCGGACCATACACTTGTGCTAACATCACCTTAGTTTTCAAATCTTTCGATTTCTTTTGCTCATGCCCCTTCGCTTCTTGTTCCTGACGCTCATAATACTGAGCCATAGTCAGGAGGGATGCCGGAGACGAAGTGGACCAGGAACTTTCACTCGCTTTTAAACGAGCTGCTATTCCTGGTAATAAATTCGCCACATATTTATCAACAAAAAGATGTCGACCCGTATCATCCGTAAGTGACTGACCACTGAAATCATGAAATGTCTCCTCAAAGCGCGTAAAGAAGTCTGAAACCGATTCATCAACCTTCTGTTTACAAGAGGCTAACATGTTCCAATCAATCTTTTTAGGGGGGATAATTGTTTTCAATTTAGTCAAAATAGCAGTGGGAAGATCTAAAATAAGCTGGGGTGGTTTTTGCGCGGGTTTTCTCTCCCTATCCACATCCTCAATCTCAGACCATTTGGCCTTAAAAGCGGCTTGATCATCCACCTTCCGCACAGATCGCCACATATCCGGTGGTAAAATAAGCCCAAAGAACAAATCTATATCTGCTAAGGTCATAGTACAAGAATTCAAGGCCCCTTCGACCTCTTCGTAAAAGGCCGCTGGATTCTTGCGGGGGTCAGGCAATGCATTCTTTAATGCCATAACATCAGCCCTATGCCAGGGAGTATAAACCCAATTATACACAAAATATCCCCTAGCATCGGGGGAAGATATATCTGAACTATTTCCTGCTCCTTTAGGAGGAACATACAAAGGTGCCGCCTCTCGCATCGGTTTAGCATGCACTAGTTCACTCTTATCTGATTGGGAGGTAGATGACTGGTCGCCGCCGGTACATGAATCCGATTGCTCCTTCTCCCCTGCCTTTAGGCGCGCTCTCTCTTTAAGTTCAAACGCCGCGTCCCGCAATGCAAACAGCCGTCGGACCGCATCGGGTACCTTAGAAGGAGAAAAAACACTGTTACGTAATGCTTTAGCATCTGAAACTACAGCATCAGGCTCGAAAACATCAGAATATTTCCAAAAGGCAGTAATCACTTCATCAGAAAAAGTTGCCGCAAAATACAGCTTCTCTCTATCCTGCCAACTTTCCAAAGATTCCAACAATTCAGCAAGAGATAACTTGCCTTTAAGTACACGCAGAGAAATTTTCCGAAGTTCACCCATACGCTCAACTGATAACATGGACCGCGTGTCTACCTTATCCGAAACCGATCCAGAATCCTGTGATCTCGGGGCGGACGCGCCAACATAAGGGGGCGGAGAGCGATCTAATAAATAAAAATCATCTTCAAGATAAGTAAGGATAGGATAAAGTGGCTGGCGGACAGCATATTGACCAGAGACTTGCAACCTACGCTCTTTCTCTTGTCTCTCCGCCAGTTCTCTTTCTTCCCGACGCTTCGCTTCCTGCGCTCTCACATGATCATTTTTCCGTTGCTCTTTATCAAACAGCGCTTTCTCACGTTTCTCTCGCTCACGCACTTCCTTCACCCATAACCGTACACATTCAAACATGTCTTGCCGAGCACGCCGTTTACACATACACTGTTCCACATACTCAATCTTACGCATATCAAACGATCCATACAAAGGCCATCGCAACTCAGGATCCTTTTTAGTGTATTTCCTCCACACTGTGCTGTACATTATAGAGGAAAGACCATGCTTCACATACATATCCCTATTAGGAGTCCCCTCTGGGGGGGCTGGAGCAGATTCCTCGAGATTTAACCGGTTTCCAAAACAGCAGCACCACTTACGGAGTGCGCTGAAAGCAGGCATGCTCAAAAATAATGCAAAATATGCAGTATTTATAAAAAAAAATGGCACTTAAACTTTGTGACGTTCAAATTTACACAACTCCGGAGAAATATCTCCACATTACCTGCCTATATGTGTTGCAACGCATATATTCTCACAGTAATCCATACAAAATATGACCGGTCATCACAAATCAAACTCAAATAGCCAACCCAGGCTTCAAAACTCGGAGCAAGTACCGTACAACGGTTCTTACCAATCAAGAGTGTCCAGATTCCAACTGCCAAGTTCCAAAATTCGCCCAAACGGCTGTCGCGGCAAAACCGACAGAAGAGGTCTCATTCTAGGACCGGCGCCACCCAGAAAGTCAGTTCGGAAGGGAAGGAAGAAACCTCGGGATGCCAGGACTAAAACGCCGCTGGCAGTGATCACATCCCCGGCCAAATTCCTCACCTTCGTCACGACCAGTCCTTCGAGCATCCAAGTCGCCGATGAGCCCCACGTGACGGGCGCCAATTGATGAATACTGGCCCCAGCTAGGCCCGCAGAATACAAGGGTTCGCTCTCCTGTAACAAAAGTTAGAAGGAAGTTGGCACGGAAACTGCAAATACAAAGACAGAGTTTATTAACCCTTAAGGGTGGTCCTACAACCTATACAACACTCTGCAGTATTGCACAGAGTAGCACAAAGAACTTGCGTACACGGTCCCCTTTTATACACAACAGAGGGGCTCATAAGTGGGTGGATACAACATGAGGCAAAGTTCTTTACCTTTTATGGACATTTTCGATACAGAATCAATATGTGGGCGGAGGCGACAATGTCCTGAGCCCGCGAAAACATGGTCAAGCAAGGACTAACTGATAACAGATGTGGTCAAGTCTGGGCATGCGCCAGACGAACAAAGGAGCTATTTATAGACTGTTACTAGGCAGATTACAAGAGCAACTAACAAGAAGAAAGGACTCTTCTCGTGCAAAGCACGTGGAGGCATGACATTACAAGATGGAGTCCAGACATTAGTCAACATAAGACAAGAAACAGGTTTTAACTAGAGAGAATTCATGTCTTTAGTGAATGCTTAATCATATCGCCGTTTTAGTTTTCAACAATTCCTTCTTGAACCCATCGATCATAAAGGGAGTGACAGCGGTATTTTCTTAGTATGATGGGCGTGAATCCAATTTTTCTTCCCATCCACCTTCACCACCATCCTCGTTGCCAAAAGCATTTGACTTGGGTTGTACCACTGGGGCTCCTGAGCCTTCTTTCTCGCAAAATTACGACATAGGACCCGGTCTCCGGGTTTCAACGAATGACCAGGGCTCTCTGGAAGTGGTCGTAGTGACTCCTCAATCTGCTGATGAATGGAACGAAGATTTTTAGTTAACTCATACAGGTAATCTATCATCATCAGATACTCAATCTCACTAAATCGTTTTGGCCTAGGGACACCCCCTATATTAGCAATCTTTAATTTAATGATTCTATTGTATTTCTCAACAAGACCTGTAGATTGGGGGTGATTTGCCGCATGAAACATCTGATTGATATGCAACCCTTCACACACCAACTGCATGACTCGCGTATTAAAATGACTTCTGTTGTCACTCCAGACCACTCGAGGCAAACTGAAACGAGGAAAGAACGCTTTTATGAGTGCCTTCGCCATTGCGTTAGCAGTATTTTCCTTCACAGGGTACGCCTCCACCCACTTACTGAAAGCACACACCACCACTAGGACGTATTTCAAATTATTCACTCGTTCTAGCTCAATGAAGTCCATTTGGAGAACCTCATAGGGAAATGAGGATGGTGTAAAATTCCCAGAAGGCACAGGTGTAACTCTTCCAGGATTATGCTTTAAACAAATCATACAGTATTTCACTAAATGGGCACCTACCTTGGGGATGAGATCATTGTGTCACACTGGGTCTAATAATTTACAGATTCCTTTTGCGCTAAAATGAGCGGGGCCATGAGCCATAGTGACAACTGAGAAAACATATGCATTAGGCATCAGCCATCTTTGGCTGTCAGACAAATCAGTCCAACACCCATCCTCGTCTTGAGTACCTGTCCTTTCCTGCCATACAACCAGTTAATCTGCTGTGGCTTATGTCCTTAACACTACTTACAGTGTTCTAATACACCCCATTGTCAGGTACACACCTAGCACGTACTGCCACAAACATCTTACTCATCGTTGATCTAGCAGTTTCTCTAGCTGTTTTATCCGCAAATGTGTTGCCCCTACCCACATCATCTGTAACTACCTTGTGGGCACTGCATTTTATCATTGCCAGCTTATTGGGTAACATTAAAGCCGACAAAAATCTATGGATCAACGGGCCATGCTATATCTTCAACCCATGGGATGTCAGGAACCCCCTTTCCGCACAGAGTCGCCCAAAATGATGAGTGACTCTGAACGCATACTGGCTGACTGTGTAAATATTAACAGCCATATTCTCACTTATATCACAAGCTCTTAGCAGGGCTATTAACTCAGCAGCCTGGGAAGATTGATATGGGATGCAAGAAATCTCTACGACTGTGCGCAATGTGGTGATCGCATATGCAGCAGAAGTAGTGCCATCTGGTAGCTTGAGGCAGGAGCCAACAACATATAGTTCCCCTTAGGGTTCAGTTAAGGGAACATCAGTCAGGTCTACCCGTCCCTTCGTTTCTTCCTCTGTTCTATACATACAGTCATGCACATCTGCATAATGACTCATCGAAGGGAGGGGTAGAAATGTGGCTGGATTCAGAGTGACACATCGTTTAATGGTGACATGTAGAGCGAACAAAGTTAGCTCATATCCCGTCAGACGCGCACTGGTTAGGTGCTGCGTCTGCGTTCTATTTAACAGGGTGTCTACAGAATGGGGTACCATGACCGTTAGGTCAGTGTCAAGAACGAGCCAGGCCAATTGTCTGATTGCAATTCCCACCGCAGCAGCGCCTCTCAGACAGCTCGGGAGCACTCTGGCCACGTTGTCAAGAACTGCAGAAAAATATGCACAGTGCCGGTACTTACCACTGAAAGCCTGTACCAAAACACGCAACGCACAACCATCTACTTCGTGTACATACAATACAAAGGGCTTCTTATAGTCAGGATTACCAAGGACTGGAGCAGAACAAAGTGCATGCTTCAGCTGTTCGAACGCATGCTGACACTCAAGCGTCCACGGCAAGGCTTCACTCACATCTTTCGTAGTTAGATAAAGAAGGGGTTTCACAATCAAAGAATAGTTGGGGATCCAATGACGACAGTATGAGGTAATTCCAATAAACACTTGCACTTCTCTCTGGGTCTTTGGCATGCTCATCTTATTGATTACCAAAATACGTTCAAGGGTCAATCTTCTACCCTCCTTCGATAGGAGGTGACCTAAATAGGTAACTTCCTGTTGACAATACTGAAACTTAGAAAGGGACGCTTTATGTCCATTCTGTACCAAATGCATTAACAATTTGACCGTTGCTTCCTTACATCCTTCTTCAGTATCAGAGATCACGAGGAGATTGTCAACATATTGCACCAACACATTACCAGCCGGGAGTACTAATGAGTCCAATTGTGCTTTCAAAGCTTGACTATATATACTAGGACTTTCAGTATACCCTTGAGGAGTGCGACAGAACACAAAGCTGCGGCCAGATAAATTGAATCTGAAAAGATACCTGGAATCTGGATGGATCGGAATGCTAAAATACGCATTCTTCAAATCAATCACAGAGAAATGCTGAGCTGTAGGAGGGATCATAGTCAAAATAGAAGTGATATCGGGAACAACAGGAAATTGTGGTACTACTATTTTATTAATTTCCCTAAGATCAATAATAAATTGATATAAATCTGGATGAGCATCAGGTGAATCTGTCGGGACCTTTTTAAAAACCGGAAGAATATGGCTGTTACTCACATTAGAAACCGTTTCCTCCATGACACCAGATGCAATTAAATCATTTATGATTTTTAACAAAGCAGTCTCTCCTGCTTGCGATATTTTATACCAGTGGTTCCCAACCTTTTTCGATCCACGGCTCCCTTGACCTATTGGCCATAAGCCATGGCTCGCCTTTGTTACTTTTTTTAGTGGGTGAGGGGATGTCAACCCTACCTCAGTAGAACTTCAATTTGTCTCCCTGAAAATAATTGCCATGAAGCTGATGAAGGTATTATAATCATAGATGCAACTAAATAAATATATAACAGTTGTTTAATAAAATATTTTATTTGGTTTAGTCACAGTGCACTTAAAACAAAGTTAACCTTACAGGCAAGTGCAGGCAATGCATTGTGATGAATGTCCCCAACAGGTGACTCAATAATAGACAGTGTATGACCCTGACTGTTCATGGTTAGTAGGCAATTAACCTGAACTCTTTTTGTAATCATATTAATTATTTGTATTTAACTTGTAAAGTTCAAGACTAAAGATACCGAAATCCAAAAGATGTTGAGGAAAGTCATTTCAATGACCTCTTAAAATTGTACAGCATTCTAGTGTCAAAGACTACATTATCTGCTTTACATGCCATTCCTCACAATTGCGTAAACATTGAAGGTAAAAAAGAGAAAAAGATCTGAAAATCTTCCACACTACTTCTGGACCCCACTTGCAACTCTTAGATTTAATTTTCCACCACTTGGAACAGTTGGACCCCCACATTTCGAATTAGTTTACTAGAGCCATTTAATTTTTGGAATAAACTGCATTTTTTGTTCAACTCAAAATTTCCTACAGATTTCCGTTAAGAATTGGATATTTTACATTCAGCACAAATGTAGTTGATCTTTTCCCGACATTGCTTCAGAGAGGGAAACAAGCGCAGTGATCTCTTTCATGCTCTGAATATGGTGGGACTAGTTTCCAGCTATGTTAAGATATTCACATTTCAGCAAATATTTAGGAATATGTTCAATATTTGAGCCGTGAGCTTTTTTTTATCCTAATCAGCACAGATCGCTCACATCAATCACCAGAGATTTCTGTCAACTTTTTATGTTGTAAAAATGCAGCCCTCCTATTCAAAGTGATCATGATTTATGTGTTTATGAGCTATGTTCAAATATGCACAGAATTATAATTGAAACTACAGAGCTTCCCCAAATGCCTCCAGGAATAAAAATTTGCCATGTAAAGCTTGACTCTGCACCATTTTGGAATGGGACAGGTTAACTGATGAAAACTGTGCAGAATAGTATACCCGCATGCACTTATGCCACACCACTTTTACACCAGATTCAGGCGCTGGGCAGTTTATGCCTGAATCCGAATTTGCACGAAAATAAGAATAATTACCTAAAATGTAAGTTTGGGAACCACTGGCCTAAATATCAGAATTGTGATTGTTTTCAAACGAATTCGAATATTGCCATTATAAGTGCAAAAGCATTTCTGCTTCCTTTGATATCCTATCTTTAAACTGCTCCGTGTAAATGTGTTTAATTGAGTTTAGAATGATTTCAAGTTATAATAAAGTCGTTTTTGAGTCCGACGTGGAAATTTCCTGATTGGCCTGCAAGGTCGTGTTTTTAATTTGCTAAATTGATAGGCTGCAGCAGCAGCTTGATATACCTGGTCTTCAGGGTTGTGACAGAAAGTGAGGGCACTGCCAAAAACATATCTACAAACTGGTATTGTTTTTTTAAAAAAAACATGTTTATGACAGGCCTGTACTGTGAGGGGTAATCAACATACCTTTTAGGACAAGAGAGTGCAAATATTGGTTCAAAACAATTGTTGCAGCCAAGAAGTTAAAAGAATTGGGTGGGTGGAAAGTCTGCATTGTAAGACTGTTTTGGCTACAAGATGCACGTCTCAGGCAGTCTAACCTATTCAGCCTCTTTTTCGTGAAGAGAGAAAAAGAAAGCAGAAAGATGAACAGAGGGTTTCCAAATGTTCCTGCCTGCTCAGTTCTGACGCAGGGGTGAAGGTGGCAGGGTTAGGACTCATCATCTGCCATTGTGTCCACAGCTCTGTATTCCCCTTGTAGCAAAAAACGAGAAAAGGAGCTGTTCATAGCACCCGTATCAACCAAAAACTTTTGAAAAGTACCAAGCAAACCCACAGCAACATAAGGTCCACGTGATCTACATTCACCGAAACTGGTCCCCTACCCTGTCCATTGCTGTCCTAGCTGTGGATGGACATCCCTGTTCCTTCATCTACATCATAATCCTCACGACAATACTGCCGTCCTCTAGGATCATCAAAGTAATTCTGATCCTTTTCAACTCTCAGTTTGTTCTGGTCTTCTCTCATTCTGGTTTATTGCTCCTCTACCCCGTCCCCGAAAACCTCCTCTTCTAGGGATCCCACCATCCTGTAGCAATACAGGGCACTCATATCGCCAATGCCCCTCCTGCCAACAATACGCACATTGATTAGGTCCCACAGGTACATATGGAGCACTCGTTCACCACCTTGTGGTACGTACACTCGCTGTTGTGCTTGCGGCTGACCCCTTCTTCTTCCACTACTTCCCTGCACCTTTGTCTTCAACTCCTTCCCTTTTCTTTCTGCAACCTGCTTCTGTTTGTTCTCTTGATGTTCATAATATTGCGCCATACTTAATATTCCTGAGGGAGTGGATGTAGACCAGGTACTTTCCGCTGCTTTCGTCCGGGCTGCAATCTCAGGAAGCAAATTGTTAACAAACCTGTCGACAAACAGCCGGATTCCACCATGCACTGACAAATCCTGACCACTAAAATCAAAAAACACTCCCTCGTACCTGGTAAGGAAATCTGACACACTCTAGTCTTTCTTTTGACAACATGCTGTAAGTTTATCCCAATCCACTTTCTTAGGAGCAATAAACGAATGCATATATGTGATAATTAGTTCAGGTAACGTTAACACTTCCGCTCTTGGCTTCTCACCTGGCTTACGCTCTTGATCCCACAATATTATCTGATCCCACGTGGCTCCTAACTCTACCACGTGACCCACCAAGTGCACCTGTTTCCATATATCAACCAGTACCAGTAACCCAAAAAACAACATAATGTCCGCTAACATCATAACTGTCGAGTTGGCCGCTTCTGTCAGTTCCTTATAATAAGCAGTGGGATTCTTTCTAGCATCTGGTAACTGATTCTTAAGGGAGAGTACTTCACTTCTCTTCCAGGGGGTGTAAACCCATTTTCCTTGGAACCATACCCCCACCCGGGGCTGAACAATATCACCCACTGTATTTCTCTCTTCTGGTATCTCGGGGTAATATATAGGGTGAAATTCTCTCATAGGGACCTGCGCTAATGCCGTGGAACCCTCTTTAGAGCATCTTACCTCAATATTTTAACAAAATAGTAACTTTAGTCAACACAGCAGCAGGATCCATACCGGATCCATTCACTTCATCTCGTATCTCAGAGACCGCCCCTAGGTTCTCAGCGCTAAAGCGCTGCTCCCACAAACACATCAGTGTTGTACACATATGCTTAAGCGCAAGTTGTTGCATAAGTGGTTCATACTGTCTCATCACAATCCATATATCCTCAACCATATAGGTCAGGTTTCAAATCCACTGCGCAGCCTGAATCACCACCATCTCCTTTTCTCGATCACTTACTGCAGAACGCACCAACACTCCACTCACACGATCCTGCACTTTTGCTCGACTTCCCGGAGACATTCCACTCACAGGTGTTCTGTCAAATTGCATCAAGGGGAGTGAAGCATCCACCGGTGAAAGAGTGAATGAAGAGACAGGCACCCTCCGACCCGGGCATCGGTAAAGCAGTATAATACCCAGAAGGCGTCAAATGTAGACTCTAAATGTTTGGAGGAGGAGGACTAGTGGGGCCAAGTACCGGGACCAAAGCCCTCGACACCGGTGCCTGAGAAACTGGAATGGTCAGATATATCAGAACAGGAGTATAAGGGGGGGTTGAGTATCTAACAAATCTTGAACAAAAGCATCACCTTCGTCTTGAACAACATAGCTCTTCTCCACTTGCAGCCGAAATGCCCTGTCTGCACACTCAATGCCTTTATTTACTGTTGATTTATCATAAGCCATGGCTTTCTGCGTAATCATCTATGCCTGTTTTTTCCTAATATTTTTCTCCTCTCTAATTCACCGCTGCTTTGCCTCCTTCTGCCAAACCCTTAACATATCAAACATTGACTGCCTACTCTTCTTAGAAAACAACTTTCCTTCTAAAAAATTAAATTTTTGTTCATCAAACGACCCAACAAGTGGCCACTGCAGCTCAGCATTGTCCTTTGTATATTTATGCCATAAAGTGCTAAACATAATACGGCCAAAACCGTGCTTTATGTACATATCAAAATTCGGGGTGCCTTCGGGAGGCGTGGGCTGTCTTTCCTCCAATCAATCACTTGCACAACAACATCAACATACAAAACATCTAAGTTTACTAAAACACTGCATCTAAATATAAAATAGTTACAAAATACCCACTGCGCAAGCGCAAGGCAAATCCACTTCTCCCTCCGAGAATCGTACACAAAAATTACACAAAAAAATCAGCACGAACAAACCTCTCAAGGTGTGCGACACAACACAGCCCAAATAGCCTTTCACTAAGCACCTTCTTAAAATCTCTGTTACGTGTATGGATAGCCCAGTTCGATCCTTCTTGCGTCTCGACATGATCTAAAGCCTATCTCACACCTTGTAGCTCATAGAGCCGTTACGACTCTCAAACCACTACGAGATTCAGCCCCAGCACTCGGCCACACAATACAGACAAAACTCGCTATAAAAGCACAGCCCAAGCAACTTGTCCCCAATACTTAAGGGAACAACTCAAGGTGCTGCCTCGTCAAAGCACTGCCAGTGAGGTTTCGCCTCTAAGGCTCATCTCAATCTGTTTTACAAGACCACTGAGATGGCTCGATGGGCGTCCTCACACTCACAGTCCGACACCACTTATGGAGCACAGACCGATCGGTTCTGCCTCCCAAAGTCGGTAGTGTGACTCCGTCCACGAAACACGCCCCGAAGGCCCTGTCCCTCCCAGTGCCATCCACGAACTACTATGAGACGGGTCTCAAGAGCCCAAATCGCATGGAGCAGTTCAAGTTCCCACCGAAAGGTGGTCGTTAACGGTCCGCCTCGCACAGTTTAGTCCAGCACTACCTCAAAATCTGGCACCAGTATTCCAAAGACCCAAAGACCAAACATACACAAAATCACTCACCTGTCCGACTCAGGTGTCAGAGGTAATTCTCTACCACCGACTCTCCAGACCAAATCTGGTCTGCTCCAGGGTCTCGCCATCTCTGAACCCCAGCGTATCACCACTAGACAGGGCACACTCGATCAAGCGGGCGGGGCAAGCCACAGAGACAGGGCTCCATCTTTGGGGGGGCCCCCGATCCGCCTGCTGAACCAGCCTGCACCCCGACCTCATGACCCGTTTGCGGGTGTGATGGATAATAACACAGGGTCCCTTTTCAGGCGCCAACTAAAGGAAGTGACCTGAATAGGGTCACTCGGGTTACTAGACCACCTTTCGGCCTTACCTATTATAAGGAAGAGTCGGACAGCCAGTAGATAATACAAACAAGCAGTTTATTATCTATACTCTGCAGAGGAGCACAAATGCAGCCTGGAGCTTGCAATGCTTACAAGAGGACTGACTCGATATTGATGCCCAGTATAGTATAGTACACCAAACACGTCATAACCCCCAGAGTATGCCTACAAGGGAGAGTTACAGGTTTGGGATGCGTACTTTAGGGAGGCAGAGGGACGTACATCACCAGCCCGAGATGGGCACACAGTATCTCTTAGTCAAGGTCAGCCAGCTGCATACCTACTCCCCCCAGCATAGGAGAGGTGCTGCAAATGGAATACTGCTTACACACAGAAAAAGGCCTATTCATAAGCGAAGAAGCGTCCCTTATTGAGTAATGAGAACGAAACTGGGCGTATACCTACCAGGTTAACAACAAGTGTCATGGCGCGGCTCTATCCGGGCCTATCTTGTTCGCAATTTAGAGCTCACCACGTGCTTATATATAACCATAATATAAGATGGCGGCCAATACAAAAAATGGCTGCCACCCTCCCAAGACCAACCTATTCTGTAAAACATTTTTCTTATTATTATAGCTCAGTGGGTTGTAAATATGGATAACTACTATTCTTATATTTAGCTATATAAGGTTAATCTAAATAGCGTAACATAAGGGACATAGCCCTATGAATATTTTTAAACCTACAGTTCCGGGGTCATAGATCCCCCCTCCTTTTCTGGCAGTAGACTCTGCACCACTTGAACATACCCAGGTTCCGCATCTTCCTGGCAATTGCCTTCCAGATGTCTCTCTTCTGATGGGCGTTGACCTGTATGAATACAACAAATGATAGAAAATAGAATGGTTTTGTGACTTTTTGTTTGTCTGTATAAATATGTTACACAATTTTGCTACATCTATCACTAGCATAACTCAGAAGTTACTGTACAATATGTGTACTGTCACATGCTGACCAAAACCATTATCTGTATTCACACTTTTGTAGTCACCTATTGCCTGCCCTCAACCCATGTCATGGTTTACACTCACCAATCCTGTCCTGTGGCATCATATTGTGTAACATGACCTACTTCTGATCAGAGCAATAGATAGTGAACTGCTGAAGGCTAAACATAAATACTTAGGGCACAGTGAATACTGGCCTCTGGGAGTAAGGGGGCTGCAGTCTGGATATGACACACTTTGAAATGGGAGTCCAATGATATGCAGTGCTAGCTCAAGTATTTAGGTAAAGCTCCTTTTCAACTGCTGTACATTTAAAAGCATTCAGGGGCATATATTTAAGCACATCTCAAAATTTACCCTGGCAAGGATACATGTTTATGACAGATGTACCTCAGGCCCTCAGTTGTTTGTATGTGCACAAAGATAAGCTCCCCGAGAATTGTTCGATTATAGAGATGTATCCCTCTCAACTCTACTCAGTACAAGTGTTGGGCATACAGAAAAATGTAACGGATTGTCCTTACACACCACCTGGTCTCCTGCTTCATCATAGGACAATCCTTGCTCTCCAAAACCCCTGCTTGATGGACAGCGGGCCAACTTTACAGAGGCAGAGGCCGATAAAGAAGAAACAAAAATAAAACAGTCAGCCCCCCAGGGTACAGTGGGGGGACCAACAACCCAGATGGTCACGAGGAGCAAAGGGAAGGAGACAATACCATCCACAAACAGAGGCCCTCCAATGTAGTGAATCTAAGCAACACAACCCTAACAGATATGGATATGGAAGTACTTTCTAAAGGGTTCGGCTTTGTTCCAACCCCAAAGAGTAATTTATTCACCCTACCTACAGAGCTGGCACAATTCTTCAGATGTATCAAATTACAGCATTTCTTTGAAAATCATGATGACACTGTGATAAAAGAATAAACACTGGATTAAGGAGGAAACCAAAATGTGTACCACTCACACAGACTATATCCTGTGAAATACTGGCATTTGATCAAGCAGTGCTGAAAGAAGTACACGGACTCGCCATAACCAAAGGGTATTCCAGAACCTTAGCAAAAACGTAAAACATGAATCTCTTCAAAAAGAAAACGGATCTGGTTATAAAGCCAGCTGATGAAGGGGATGCAATTGTGGTAATGAGCAAAATAATGTACTCTCGGGGAGCCTATTTCTGTGTACATATGTTGTGTTGGGAGGCCAGCTCATCCCAGAGCCTCTAGTTCCCTACCCAGAGTACTTCCTGGGGGTGTACTTCAGTTTTTGTCCGTGTGACTCTGCACCAGCCTGACCCATAATTATGGCTGAGCACTGCTCATTGCCAGTTCTTGTTATCCGCAGCCTGATGATCTAGATGTGACATCAACACAGGCTTCCCTTTACATTTCAATGCAAAAAGAACATTGTGCCTATGTAATAAGTAGCCTCCAGGCTGTGTGCTACTCTGAATGGGTCTGGGAGCTACTGGTAGCTCCCATATAACTGTTCAGCGAGGCCAGATATAGGCTGAGTGAATTGTTGGACGATACACATAGCAAATATCAGTTCCATGTTGTTAGTACTGAAAACATATTCAAGTACAGTTGTTGAAGAGTCTATAATGTGTTCTGAAATTGCCATGATATTAGTTTAGAAGGTAGCACGCCAATCACACATATACATAGTTATATCTCCCCATACACATCAATTACACTCTACGGCTTTAAACACACAGCACACACTAAAGTTGTTTTTACCATGGAAAAGTGATTAGAAATCCCCACCATCATTGTCCTCTATAAGGAACAATATATATGGCAGTTCATATCACTAGCTGCACTTCACTCAAGAACCTCAAAGGGACATTGTAGGAAAGTAGGATCTGCTTCTTATGGTTACCCCACTTTTTGCTTTTTGCACCCACTGTTTTGACTAGTCTGCCTGGGGTCCTGCTAATCAGGACACCAGCCTATCTGTTTTCTCCCTTAAATTGATATGTATGTACTTTGGTACACTCCAGATTGGATATTGGGGTACCCTTATAAGTCCCTAGTATATGGTACACCATGTACCCAGGGCATAGGTACCCCAGAGGCCTCCCCTGGGCTGAAGCATGTATTATGCCACCCATGAGAGGTCATGCAAAATGGAACCTCAGGTATGCTACTGCAGCCTGAGATATAGGTTCACTATTTCTATTTTATGTCACTACGCGTAAAACTTTATAAGTCACCCCTATACCAGGCCTTAACAATCCTGAAGGCAGGGTGCTGGGTTTTACGTGAGAGGGTGCTCCTGCATGAGCAGGACTCCTCTTCAGTCTTCAGAGACCATTCTCCCGGGCTGTACGTGATACTGCCAGACATATAAGTAGAGGTGCATTATAACCTCACGGTAAATGCTATCTTGAAAACGACTGCAATGAAGTATGTTGTGTTTGGTGTCAAACACCTTGGAATCATATCTCCACACCAGTAACTGGTGTAGGAGGTATGATTCCTCCCCTCAGAACCGAGGTTCTGGGGTACCTAAGTCTACCGGTACCAACTTTCTCGAGCCTTACAGCACACAATTGATGGTGCCAGTCACAGACACGAGTCTACCCTCCTGCTGCTGAGCCAAACTCGAGAAGAGGAAGGTCAGACAATAGGCATCCTGTGACAGGGACGTGTGACCACCTCCCAGACAGGATTTAGTGTATTGGAGCTGGGTGGATGCACTGCCCCAGTGCCAGAAAGTCTGCACGAAGGGCACATTTGGTGTCCCTGTGCATAGTACAGCTCAAACCAGTTCAGGGAGCCATTTGCTCCTGCTCTGGTGCGAAACTGGACAAAGGACATAGGTGTAGTCACCCCACTGTCCTGTCCCTCCCCCAGGAGGGTTCCCGAAATCTGTCCAACCCTTTCCCGTGGGTATAAAATGGGTTACCTGGCTACAGGACATTAGATTTTACATGGACAAGATTTTGCAGGAAGATACCACTACACTTCGACCGTCTGGACACGCTAGAATTTGCTGGACCTCCCTTGGGCTCAACTTCGTCTCCCCTTGCTGTACCCAGTCTCGCCACTGTCTGTGATCCATACAGGCTCCGTGCTGGACCCTGTGAACCTTCAAGACAACAGAAGAATCTCCCTTGGGGTGAAGGAGTCACTCCCCTGCAAACGCTGGCACCGTAACTCATCTGTCCAGTTTGCTGATCCTGAGGTCCTGCAGACTCCGAAGGCTCCAGCAACACAGGAGGTGGGTTTCTGAAGGTCTCCGAGGTTGAGCTGCCCTCTCTCCAAGATTGAGGCTGAAACCCCTCCTGGGGACCTTATACCCGTATTCCTGTGCACCGCATTTATTTGCAGCTGCACATGCTTGTTGTTGTGCAATAATTCCGTGCATTGGGCCATTTGTAGCCCTGACCCCAGCTCATCTTTTCTGAGAAGGACTCCAGCATCCTCTCACTCTGTGCCCTGCTAGCTGGTATCCTGTGAAACGGCCTGAGGTCTCCTCGCAACTCCTGTGCCTTCGGCCTGTGGGTCCGCTTGTGGGTCAACTTTACCTTAATTGGTCTCCCCTGGTTGCTACAGGCCTTCCCTGATTCCCCTTGCTGTTGTGAGTCTCCTGCTCCATGCTGGGCCAGATTGAAACCAAAGTTGACTAGCTACGTTGTTTGCCGCCGTCAAGACTTGTAGGTGCTCCAGCCGGACACCGACCCCTCAGCACTCAACATCCTTCTTGGACAGCTCGCATCCAGCTGCTGGTTGTCCTAGACATTTCCAGGTCCTCGCAACTGAAGAGTCAAGATCACCGTCAACACACCTGAAGCACCCGACATCAGTGGGCATTCGTCTACTGAGCCCCTAGTCACTCCAAAGTGACCCAGACTCTGTCCCGTCTGCTTTCAGGTTCTTCTCATCTAGAATCTACATTTGGATCCCACTAGACACTTTTCGTACTTCCAGCAGCAGCATTGCTTTGTCGACATCCATAGTGAATGACGAGGGTTTACGACGCCACTTCGTACCCATGCACCCGGCTCCACTGGGACAGGTAGCTCTGGTACAAAGGTATCCACGGGTGGGGTGCCTCTTCAAACTCTTAAGTTCCAAGGGTTGTTTTTGCAATCTGCTGGGAATGGCCTGTAATCTCTAATTTTCCAACCGCGACTTTCCCATTGAATTGAACGGAGACCGCTGTCGTGTTCTTACACTGCACCCGTCCTCTGTGGGGTCTCTAGTTACACACCTTGGGTGGTTCCTTGGGGTCCCAGTGATTCTACACTTTCTAAACTAGGTCTAGTCCCGAGTTTTGGTTCTTATACCACTTATTTAGTATATGGTTTGGTCTCCCCCGGGAGCCCACTGTGTATCGTGCTACTTACGTTTGATTCTTTGCAACTGTATTATTTGATTTGTGTTCTATCCTCATGTGGAGGATACTAGAGAGTGTTATAGATAATAAATACATATTTTTATAACAACTGTGTGGTTTCCCTTTCATTTAACCAATACTATAATGTTGCATTCTGGTAAAACAAGGTGCTTAACATTCCTTCAAGACTTAGCCTAAACGCTGCTCTCCATAGCTACCACTAGGATAGCTTTCAATAAAGGTTATATTTGACCTAATCACCATAAGGGGTTGCTTGGACCGGTACAGGGTGCCCTCTTTAATTAGTGGACAGCATATACCAGGCCAACTTCTCACAGACATTATAGTCTGTGTTAATGGAAAAAAAAACAGATAGATTTCGATAAACATTTCAGACCTGTACCTGTTCTTCTGGTGAGCCATAGAGCTGGCCGTACAGAAAGAGGACTTCCTGTGCCAGCAAATCCAGCTCCTTTGGCAAAAAGGCAGGGTGATTCTCACCTGCTCTTCCTGGCATGATTGCTCACAGTGGTGAAAAACAGCAGCAAATGTAGAGGAGGTTTAGATGGCATCAGTGTTACGAGGCAATTGTTTATTTTTCCAAACGCCATGTACATGTACGTGATGTGCGCAATTCTCAACGTAAACGGACACATTCATTTATCTTCATACGTTACTTTCAACAATGTTAGCTGATGGCTGTGTCCGTCATGGAGTTCAATGCCCACTAAACGGTCTACAACCGCCATGCCCATCTGATTCCAAATGTTTTTTCTGCAAGGTCAGGCAGCCACCATTTCAGAAATTTAAAATAGTGTGTATGTAACGTGTGTCACCACCACTCAAAATGGGAGCTAGTTTGTTCACATGTACAAACTTTGAGGGACACACATTCTTTTGAAAATAAACAATTATATTTATATGTAGAGCGTTTACAGCTCTGCTGGCGGTTTTTGGTGGTATTTTGTGATGAACTAATTTTAAAACAATATAGGTGTAAATAACACATGTAAAATGTACTATTTACATATTCTCTAAATTTCTCAATTTTTGTAGGCAAAAAGCAAATGTTGTAATAGAATAAGTAGTTAAACCATATGTATTTTGAAGGAGTATATGACTTTACTGTTAATTATCAAACATGTTGCTATTGAAAATGTAAGAAAAGTTCAAATGTTTCTCCAATGCAGACATATGAACCCTGTGAGTGTGAGGAGATGACAGCCACAGGTGTACCACCCATTTCCAGACATTGCCACCATGGAAGAAAGGGATATAATCAAGAAGTTCACCTTGAATAGGCAAACACATGACAGTACTTTTTTGGCCACAGGATCCTTCCAATGCACTGCGGCAGTATCTGGTGGTATGTCACAAACAACTTTCAGTGTGCTCCAAGAGGTTCTATCTTCAATGATGAGACACATCAACAGCTTCATCCAGTTTCTACGGCAGCAGGATTTAGCTAATGTGAAGGGGGACTTTTATGGTCTGGGTCTCCTACCACATGTTTGGAGCAACTGATGGCATACATATTGCCTTAGTGCCACCACACGCCAGTGAACAGGTCTACCTGAACCGTAAAGACTTCCATTCAATCAACCTGCAAGTTGGTTACTTACAGCATTTGTACATCACAAGCATCTGTGCACGTTTCCTTGGCTTGGCCCATGATTCCCTTGTACTACGGAACAGCCCCAGAACCCCTGAAACATCTCAACTTCTTCCTAAGAGGGCCTGGCTTGTTGGTCAGTAGAATCTTTCATTATATTGTTTGGGGTATTCCTAGTTGCAAGTCAGAAAACAAACTTCCTCTTTGGTGGAATCAAATACTTCAATCTGATCCACACAGCATACTCATCCTGTATCACCAGAACATAAATTCACATTTGGAGTAAGGAATAGCTATAACAAATATAAAGATTTATTTTAATCTTTAATTGGACAATTTATTATAATCATTAAAAAAATGATTTAAAACCATCAGACAGAACAATTTATTTCTCCAACACAACTAATTGTTGTGTATACAATAAAAAAGCATAAAAACCTATATTATACCAAGGAAGGGTCACATAAAGCCCAACAGACATTAATGTCACAATTATACATACAACAAAGTGAGAGAAAACAATAGACCAAAAACTCACTGTCATTGCCTCACAGAACGGACGCTCCCCGCCACTGCTCTGCCACTTACCTGCCTCTGCTGCCTGACGCCTGATCTCCGCATCTTCTTCCCGCCGCATCTTTTTCCCGCCACTTATCTGACGCCGCTGCCTGCCTCCGGATACCGCCTCCCGCCTCCCAGGTAACGCCTGCTGCCTCCTGGCTGCTCCTCACGCCGCTGCCTTCACTCCTCCTACCTGCTGACCTCCGCTGGGCACCGGGTGACTTCCTGCCTGCTCCGCCGCTTCCCGCCGTTTTTTCCCGCCGCCGCTGCCCCAGGCGCCTCCTCCCACTCCCGCCTCCACCTCCGGCCCGCCCCCCCTCCCTGCCCATTGGCCACCCCGCTCCCGCCTCCCGCTGACCCTCTCTCCCGGCTCCTTATTTATGTCACCCCCTCCGCGACCGCGCAGCGGGAGCGCCGATTGAGCGCCAAAGGTAAGCCCGTCTGCGCCCGTCCGCGCCTGGACAGCGCCCAGCGCCAGACCCCCTGGCCCCCGCGCCCGCCAGCCCCCCCGCAGGACCTACGACTTCGCTACGCTCATCGCACTCAAAACCGCCCGAGCCCCCGGATGCTACCAAGCGTCCCCGCGACGCACCCATGGACCCTTCGTCTGCCGATCCTGCAACTTCTCCTGCCTCCAAACAGACACCACGCCCACCAAGACGGACAACAGCAACCACCTCAAGTGCATCCTGATCAACACCCGCTCCATCCACAGACACGCCGTGGAACTCTGGAACCTCCTCGACACCGCATCTCCAGACGTCGCCTTCCTCACGGAAACCTGGATGAACGACTCCTCAGCCCCCGACATCGCCATAGCCATCCCGGACGGCTACAAGATCATCAGGAGGGATCGCAACAACCAGACCGGAGGGGGCATCGCCATCGCTCACAAAAGCACCATTCGCATCTCGACTGACTCCACCGATGCATTCAACACCGCCGAATACCTGCACTTCCAGATCCACACCGACCCCAAGACTATCCTCAGAGGCACCCTCATCTACAGACCCCCGGGACCACGCGCACAGTTCTGCGAAGACATCACGGACTTCATCAGCCCTCACGCCCTCCCCTCCACCGACTACATCCTCCTCGGAGACCTCAACTTCCACCTGGAGAACAACAACGACCGCAACACGACCACCCTGCTGGACAACCTCGCCAACCTCGGACTCCAGCAACTGGTCAACACCCCCACCCACTACGCCGGCCACACGCTCGACCCCCTCTTCTCATCCAGCAAGCACATCACCTTCAGCCACTGCACCGGACTCCACTGGACTGACCACAGCTGCGTCCACTTCAGCTTCAAGAAGAACACGGTCCAGCACCACCCGAAGCAGGTTCCCCACAGAAACTGGAGCAAGATCACCGTCGACCAGCTCACCACCTCCCTCAGCCAGAACCCACCGGTCAGGACAACGGACCCTAACACAGCAGCCCTCGACCTCACGCAATGGCTGACCTCCTGTGCCAACGACCTCGCCCCACTGAAGAACCCACTCACCAGGCCCAGAAGCAAGAAGGCCCCCTGGTTCACCGACGAACTCAAGGACTCCAAGAAGGCCTGCCGCACCCTCGAGAAGGCCTGGCTCCTGGACAAGACCACCGACAACATGACCGCCCTCAAACTCGCCACCCGCAGACATCACCAGCTCATCCGCACCACCAAGAAGAAATCTTTGAAGGAACGACTGGACAAGAACGCCCATGACAGCAAGGAGCTCTTCAACATCGTCAAGGAGTTCTCCAACCCCAGCACCGGCAACAACGACATCACTCCCTCGCAGGACCTCTGCGACTCCCTCGCCTCGTACTTCCACCGCAAGATCGCCGACATCCACAACAGCTTCGGCGCTCCACCCCCGCACCCATCGACCGAACCTACGCACCCCGCCGCTATCCTCCAGACATGGACCAAAGTGACCCTCGAAGACACGACACGCATTATGAACACCATCCACTCCGGATCTCCGACCGACTCATGCCCCCACCATGTCTTCAACAAGGCCGCCTCTACCATCGCACCCCACCTCCGAGACATCATCAACGCCTCCTTCGACACAGCCACCTTCCCGGAGAGCTGGAAGCACGCCGAGCTCAGCGCACTACTGAAGAAACCAACTGCGGACCCGACTGACCTCAAGAACTTCCGCCCTATCTCGCTCCTTCCATTCCCTGCCAAAGTCATCGAGAAGGTCGTCAACAAGCAGCTGGCCGCCTTCCTCGAGACGAACGGATCCCTCGACCCATCGCAATCCGGATTCAGAGCCAACCACAGCACCGAGACCGCCCTCATCGCAGCCACCGACGACATCCGAGCCCTGCTCGACAAAGGTGAAACAGCGGCACTCATCCTCCTTGACCTCTCCGCAGCATTTGACACTGTCTGCCACCACACCCTAGTCCAACGCCTCAACGACACCGGCATCCAGGGGATTGCTCTGGAATGGATCATCTCATACCTCTCTGGCAGAACACAGAGAGTACGCCTCCCTCCGTTCCGCTCTGAGGCCACCGAAGTCATCTGCGGCGTCCCGCAAGGATCATCGCTCAGCCCCACTCTCTTCAACATCTACATGAAACCCCTCGCTGCCATCGCACGCCAACACAACCTCAACATCATTTCCTACGCCGATGACACCCAGCTGATTCTCTCCCTCACCAGAGACTCCGACACCGCCAAAGCCGACCTACACGAAAGGATGAAAGATGTTGCCGAATGGATGACCATCAGCCGCCTGAAGTTGAACACGGACAAGACAGAAGTCCTCATCCTGGGACCGTCGCCCTCCGCATGGGACGACTCCTGGTGGCCCCCGGCCCTGGGCACCACACCCAAGCCAACGGACCACGCTCGCAACTTGGGCGTCATCCTGGACTCCTCCCTATCGATGACCAGACAAGTCAACGCCGTCTCCTCATCTTGCTTCCACAACCTCCGCATGCTCCGCAAGATCTTCAGATGGATCCCGACCGAGACCAGGAAGACTGTCACCCAGGCCCTCATCACCAGCAGACTAGACTACGGAAACACCCTCTACGCCGGTACAACAGCCAAGCTTCAGGAAAGACTTCAGCGTATCCAGAACGCCTCCGCCCATCTCATCCTGGACGCCCCCCGACGCAGCCACATCTCGAGCCACCTGAGAGACCTGCACTGGCTCCCTGTCAACAAGAGGATCATGTTCAGACTCCTCACCCACGCACACAAATCCCTCCACGACCTGGGCCCAAGGTACCTCAACGACCGCCTGACCTTCTACACGCCCACCCGACAGCTACGATCCGCGAACCTCGCCCTCACCGTCGTCCCTCGCATCCAGAGAGCCACCGTCGGAGGAAGATCCTTCTCCTACCTGGCGGCTAAGACATGGAACTCCCTGCCCGCCCACCTGCGGCTGACCTAGGACCACCTCGCCTTCAGGAAACAGCTCAAGACCTGGCTGTTCGAGCAGTAGCAGACCCCCTCCCCCAAGCGCCTTGAGACCCTTCCGGGTGAGTAGTGCGCGATACAAATTCCTTGATTGATTGATTGATTGATTATGTAAAGACAGCAGTCTATAATAGATTATTCATTGCAGTCAGAATGTATTCCTAGTTGCACCATCTGCAATTGTTATTTTGACCCTTATTTTGTCTTCCATGTGGGAGACTCAGTTTATCCCAACCGACCTTGGTTGTTGGCACTGCTGAGGAATCCAACCAATCCAGGGGAAGTCTGCTTCAATGAGGCCCATGGAAGAACAAGGCAGCCAGTTGAGTGGGCTTTTGGGCTCCTAAAGGCCAGGTTTAATTGTCCGGACAAAAGTGGTGGAGACCTCCTCTACTCATCTGCTAATGTTTGCCAAATCACCATGGCTTGCTGCATGCTTCACAACATTGCCCTGCGATTGAACATCCCTTACATCACAGAGGATGGAGACCATGAAGAGCCACCATGTGAGGATCCTGATATGCCAAATGAAGATGATAGGGATGAAGAGGAAGGAGTTGAATTACTTGAAGATGTCATTGACAACTTCTTCTCTTGAGTGTAGGTATATCTTTACATCTTATGCCTTTCACCGTTACACCAACTATTGATTTGGTGATGTCAGAAGTATGTGGTGGTACTTTGTTGGGAAGGGTAAGTTCACGGTAAATCAGGCCATAGGTGTTTGTTGATAAAAGTTTGGACACATTGACTATTATGTTCAGTTACACTGATAATCTCTGATTATTTTGTGAATCTGTGTTCTCCAAAATTTGACTTTGTAATGTGGCCATGAACTTCTATGTGATAATTAATCTCTTTTGTATTGATGTGTTATAGGTTTTATCACCATGCCATCTTCATTTGAACATTTCAGAGTTGTGACATTTGCAAGTATATGGTGCTGTTTCAAAGTGCAAAGGAAACCTGGGTTGATCCTGTGAAAGACACACAGACTTTGTGTGTACAAATCTTGTACCAATGCAACTTGCATTTTTTTTGAATGGAAGATTACATTGGATCTGTTCTCTATCATGTATTGGCACTAAAGAAATATGAGTGCCATCATTTGCTCAAAACACATGTGGTAGTGGAGCCAAAACATGGTAATCTCCCATCACATTGGGAAAATCCTCATTGTGTGTAAAGTTTATGTAGTTGTTCATGTGTCACATCATTGTGGGACATACGTCTTTTGGCACGCACTGAAACTTGGTTGTAACATTCCACCAGATCCTAGAACAGTGATTTAGAATGATCCTGTGTCTACAAAGAATAGTACTGCCATGGATTTGTCTCTTGGTGTTATTGATCTGGCTACAGCTGATGACATTAATCAATGATAATTTGCCTACGCTATCTTCTTGTTTGAGACATATCCCCTTCTTCCATTTTGGCGCGGTCATGAACTGGAAATGTGCATCTCACACTTAGTATAAGTGTATTGTATGGATTGTCATTTTAGTGTAAATATTAACAAAGTATTGGTCAAATGAAATAACCATATTAGTAGATGATTGAATGGTAAGACATTTTTAGGAGTCATGTTTGCGAACTTGAAATAAACATTACCTACATGCAAATCTTCTATGTTTACACAATCTTTAGATTTTTGTCATTGGCAAAGTATGATGGATGAAAATAACAATATTGAGATATACAACGCTAGTCTATAAGTTTTTCACTTGAAAATGTATTGTACTAAACATGACAAAATTGAAGAGGGTGAACATAACAAAAGCAAACCAAAAAGTTAAGAAGTCAGCCATGGTGAATGAAACCATAGTTGGAGAGCCAAAATTATTTGAAGTTCAATGTCAACAATACTACTACCATTGATAAGGCAAATGTGTCCAGACATAGTCCACAGAGTGAATGGTAGGCACCAACTGGAGGATAGTAGGATTGGGGTTTCTTGCTGGTGGTGTCAGTGGTCTTGCCATTGTTACAGCCTGGTAATTTGGGTGGCCGTCTCCTCTTGCAGGTGACGAGGGATCCACAGTTGGAGGGCCTGGTGCACCTGGAGGTGGTTCTTGCAGTGGCAGGGCCTCCCTTCCTGCAGATATGACAGACATACATGTCTTGAATGTTGTGTGACCACAGCAAGGGATAGATGGTGATGGTAAATCCCTGCACATATTAGTGTAAATGTCCTCAGCACCCCAAGCCCATATTTGAGTTATGGTCCTCCATCTGCTGGTTGGGCTCCATCTGCAACTACTTCATCTCCCGGAGCTAGGTGAGTACCTGGTCCATCATGTCTTGGGACTGGTGATAGGGTCCTAAGATGTGGTTGAAGGTGATCTGGGTGTGAGTGACCCCAGTGGACTCAGCATGCTCACCCACAAACACCCTCCCATGACTCTTAACCCAACTGGTTCCTGAGTGAGCTGAAGTTAGTTGTGGCATGGTCTCAACATCACCCAGGACTGGGAGGCACACAATCGGTGTCACAGTGGGAGGAACACAGGAATTGGAGTCTTCAGCTTGCTGAGGTGCTACAGTTAGGGTGAAGGTGTTGGTATGGGCACAGTGAGTGTCACTGGAGCCATCTTCCTGGGCTTACCAGTTGTACCAGACTCCTTAAGCTCCTCCAAATTACCAGGAGTGCTGTCCTCATTGATGGCTTGAACCTGGATTGGAGTGGAGGTCTCTTCAAAGGCAGGAACCTGATCATGTGCTCTGGCAGTTACACCTATTGAGAACATATTTATTATTAAAACTCTGTATTGTACATTCAAATCTTTAGAAACAAACAATGTAGATACCAAGAATACAAAATAGGTAGAGATTATTGTGATGATAGCTTCCAGTGGTATTGTACATATTACCCTTACATTTATCAATTTCAAACCATTTAAATTAAAAAAAACAGGTAAAAAGGTGTCCTGAAATGTTCATAAAGTGATTAGGGAGCATACCTAACATCTCCCAACCATTCAGCCCAACACAGTGGAGAGGTGAAGTGTGTAATTGACAACTTCAAAGCCTAGCTGACTTCAAAACAGACATTTCCACAACTGGCATGGATGCTTGTCATTAGTCATCATGTAAACAGTGCAGTGTCCATTTGTGGAAGTTCCACTTATATTCACCAAAGTAATTTACATACCCGCCAACTTTTCTGCCAAAACAATTTGATTTTTGAAACATGTGACATCAATTGAATTGTTAGAGTAGAGCAGGACAACATATAGAAAACAACAGACATCATGTTCAGAAGGGAGCTTTGAATAAGTATTGATCACTACATGACACTTTACCATATGTTAAAATCTGTTGGACAAGAGAGAATGAGCAATATGATATAACAATATTCTGTTGACAAACAGAAACAGGGCATCATGGTAGTTGTAGTCATTTCAAATATAACTTACCAACACTTGCAAAATAGTTGGTGGAACATGCATCTGGTAAACCTGCAGTGGAAATGGGCCAGACACTTACACTATGACACACAAATGGATAATTTGTTATTTTGTTTTGCAACACTTACAGGCACCCTAGCATTATGTGACATGTAATGGAGATTGACACCTGTAATCCTAGATGCAACACAATACATTCACACAAACACTCACAAGTATATGAAACTGATAGTTTGATGTTTCCATGTTATACAAATATATGCATAACACATTAGCAACAGCTAACGTCTAAGCACACAGAACATTGAGGTTTAATGAGAGTTAGTAAAGTGTAGCTTACCAGACTCCACTCTGCCAGGTATTCCTGTTAAACAATCAGTATGTAGTATATGCAAGACCTTCTCCTTCCAGGGCATGAGTTTTAAGGGGGCCTGGGAGAACCGCCACCAGTCTGCTGGGTCACCAGGTGGTGCTTGGATGCCAGGGAATGCACCCTCCCCCACAGGTTGTGCAACCTCTTCTTAATTTCCTCCTGTGTGCGCATGTTGTTAGCTACAGCATTCACTCTGTTGACTATTCTGTCCCACATTTGCCTTTTCTAGGATTGGGGTCTATTTTGAACTTGAGTTCCAAAGAATTGGGGCTCTACTCTTGTAAATCCATCCACCATGGCTGACAGCTTTCCTTCAGTGAAATGGGGATTTTTGTGTCCTGGCATTGTGCAACAAAATAATATCAAATTAAATTAAGCAAACACAAGGTGTACAAAGAAAAAAGATGAAAGGACAAGTAACAAGGAAAAGAAACAAAACACCTGACTTAACTGTGAAATGCTCTCCTGGCAAGTGTTGTGGTGCAGTGGAATGGCAAAGGATCATGTTCTGAAATGGAGTGTGTTTTATACTGTGGTATGCAGGTGTTTCCATTTGGCCAATAGACTTCAGGTGTGTTCTACGGCCATCAATCTAATGTCCACAGTGGTGGTGCATTGTGGAGAGTGCACTGCAAAAGATGTACTCTGTCTAGGAACCGCCACTGATGGCCGCTCGTACATGGGCGCTCTCTGGGAGCTCCTGAGGGCCAGGATCACCAGCAGTGCAAATCTCTGCATGCCCGTGCCATCCACCCTCTGAATTACTAGAATCAAACATAGATGAAGATTTGCAAAGCAGGACAGCCTTTCCCAGCTGTCCTGACCTGATTTTTTGAAGAATTGGCGACGGGACGGTCCAGTTCGCCTGGGTACGTATATCAACCCAGAACTCAGCGAAAGTTTCGCTGCCTGGGATTCCACTAGTCCCTGCACCCACAAGAAGACTATGGAGGTGCTGGGGTACTGATGTACTTTTATCAGCCCGGAACTCAGCTGAGGTTTTGCTGCCTGATTCCACAATTGCTGAGTGCCGCTGGTCTCTGCACCCACAAAAAGAAGGCTTCAGGTGCCCTGGGGTACTGAGGTACTTATAACATCATGGATGATCGCGGCTGAGTGTTTGGTGTCAGCAGGAGGTCGCTAGCTCACGCAACAACACTGCGATGCCCAGAGTGCCACAAAGGCTGGTTGGACTGCACCGGAGGCGTTGGCGGCCATTGACTTCAGGAAAAACATCAGAACGAGGTACGTTTCGATTCCCTCCCCATTGCACTCACCCCATAGAAAACTCCTTGCCTCCACTCCTTACCTCACTGGACGATCCCCGGTCTCCTCCACTCCACATTGCCTTTCTGAGTCGAGCATATGTATGGGACAGGCCAACTCCAGTGCTTTCGGTGTAGGTTCCCTAAAGATGTCAATTCGGCTGCAACATGACTTGAGGGCACTGTTCACGTTGCCTCAGTTGAGGGCTTTTTGAAGAAGATGACTGGTAGGGCTGAATGCTGGCGATTTGGCCAGGTTCCTGGCGAGTCCAGATCGTACGGCCGCACGACCGTGCTACTGCTTCTGGGGTGATGCAGGGGGTTTCTTACTAGTTTTAGCTGCTTTTGTGGCCTGTGGCTGGCTGCTCCACGATAGAGTGTCCTCAGGCCCAGCAGCAGTTTTTCTTTTCCTTTCATTTGTTGAAGCCCAGGGTTCGTGTGGGGCCATTTCCATTCTTCAGTGGCTGCTGCCAATCAAACAGCTGAGCAGCATTTTTGGTCGTGACCCCCGTGCCTCTGCTGTGTTTCAGGAGGCAGCCACAAGGAGGAATTTCAGTTAGCCTCTGCTCAGGACCCAGAGTGGAGCTCTGCCGTGCAAAGGGGAAGCATGCTGGGTGAGATTGGCGGAGCGTTTTGAAGTAGTCAGCACATGGTAATCATCGATGAGGTTAATAAGAATGAGAAAATGACACAGAGTAATTAGAGATCCTCCGAGAGAGGGTGTTATGGCCTCTATGGAATCTATCCAGCAAATGTACTCTCTTGACTTAGCTTTAGTTTCTCCCAGCCATTTTGTTTAAGATCTACCATCAGGGTCTCCCCCACCCCTTGGCAGCCATTTTCCCGTTCTCTCTGCCACCACCCATCTTCAGCGTTTCCCTTGCCCTCATTCAGGAAACTCCGAACAAATGACTAAGCTTGGAGCTCCGTCTAGTAGTCACAATTAGAACAGTAGACTACATTGTTTAGGCTGGCTTTTACTGCAGGCCCTTTATAGTCCAGCTTGGAGCTCCATTGTGTGGTCAGTTCAGGTCAACAAAACTTTATCCGGTCACGTTCTGGCCATACAAGTACATTTCACAGAAAAAGACACAAACAGATAAAATTTAAAATTGCGATACAAATGTGGTTAAGAGCACAAATAAAATTCATCCATATAATAAAAACATTTGCAAATAGGGCCAAGTCACTGCTGTTGTCAACCCAAGTTGTTTCTTTTATGTTTAGCCCCTGATAAAAAACTTGCGCCCCATAACAAATAAGTGGGGAGGAGAGCGTTTGCAGGTAAATCAGTGCTGGTTCTACTTGTGCAAAATAGCAATTTCTTAAAAGTGGTAAAATATATTTTGCTCGCAGCTGAGTATAAAAACGACAGAAGAACATAAAGTGCAACAGATCTTGGTCAGAAAAATTGGCACATGCACATGGCTCTATGGTTCTTGACTTAGAGAAATCTAGATAAACGAAAACGATGATGCAAATTATTAACAAAAGACCAAAATGGTTCATTTAAAATCCAGAGTTTATAATCATAAAATGCCTGCATGTAGGTTTCTTAAGTTCATTTGCTTCCCTATCCAGATTTCTCCTAGTTAAGAATTGAGTTTTTATAACTTTCACCTCTATGGGGTGCAGCTTTCTTGGTTGATTAAATAGCTCTGGTTGCTCTAGTGCTGAAAGCTGCCGAGAAACATAGCTTAACTAGGGAATATCTGCGGCTCTATCTAGCTTCATGCAGTCATCTAGAATAATTTAATTTAGGTTTGGCTCAGTTCTAGACCATAGTTTTAACCACCATGGGGGCTGCAGCAATATTATATGTAATGTAGCCCTGCCTTTATTCCTCATGCACCATAAAGGTTGAAATGCTTCAGGGAGCAGCTAAGAGTTTTCCTAGATGTTTATTTTCAACTCCTTGTAGTTCATTACATTCCTTGTAGCCCCATACCACGCTTCCATACACTGTCCTGGAGATGCATTTCTCATTATAGATCTTTAGCAGTGGTTGTATGGGTTTACTCAATAATCTTCTAGCAAAATCCAGTGTGGCACCTGCGGCCTATTGAAAGTGGACGTTAAGTTCATAAAAGCCAAAAACATACGTCCTTTTTTAGCTAGGGTGTATTTGTTGGTTATCATGAGTAGGTTCATACATTGCTCCACTGTACCCCTACACTTATGAAAGCCAAACTGCAGTTCAGATAACACGTCTTTTTCTTCCAGCCAAATACTTAAGTGATCTAAAATTACCTTGCCCCTTATTTTTGCTACGGAATCCAATAAAGAAATTGGGCGATAACAGGCAGGATCGTCCCTGGCACCTTTTTATAAATTGGCAAAATCACCACCGTTGACCATGAGTGAGGTAGGCCTTCCCTTGTAGCAGCATTAAACACCATAGTTAAAATGTTCTCCCATGTACCAAAGTCCGATTTGTAGAGGTCCACAAGTATTCCATCGGGACCAGGGGCTTTCCATGCAGACATATCCTCAATCACTTTCAATACCTCCTTTACCTCAAACCCTAATACGAGTGGTGCAGTACTACGTAGCCAGGAGAAGTCAGTTTGTTTTTTAGCCACCTCTGCATAAATCTGCTCAAAGTGACTAACCCACTGATCAACTTGTTGTGTTATTGTTCTTAAAAAAGGGGCTGTTTACTACCTTCCAAAATTTTGCGCTATCAGCTTGGGCACTAGCCTGAGTTGGGTCCTCCCATGCCTGGTCCCTTAAAGCAGCCTTCCTTAGTTTTAGAGCCAAATCATATGCGTTCCTTTGGGTTTTAATCAATTCCAAATCCCTGGGTGCAGCCATTAGGGTTTTGTGAGTTTTAGAGCAATTGCCATTAAACCATTTAACCTCATTAATACCCTCTAAGACCCTTTTTACCTGTCAGCTTTTTAGCAATTCACATTGCCAATTTATCAAAAGCCTTTAGGACTTCCGTTAGCTCATTATGTACATCGAGGCACTGCTCAATATCTTCTTTGCCCTCAGTATATAGCTCTGCTAAGAAAAGCTCGAGAACAATTTCCCCCCATCTTATTTTCTGATCCTGATCCGTAGGCTGAAAATCCCCATTTACAAAGGTCCTTAGCACTACACCCCATAAGACCATTAGGCCCTTAGATTCTGCAGTAATCGGGTTGTGATCAATGAGGCCAGTACAGGCCAATCTCACGTCCCTCATATTTTGGTATAGAGGGGCTGATATTACAATATAATCTATAGTCAAACAACTCCCTCTCCCAAAAAAGGAAGGTATTATCTCTACTTCGTCCCTAGACTCTAGGCAGTATAAGTTGATATTAGCTAATAGACTTTCTAGTCGGGCACCTTGAGGTGTATATTCAAAATGGGCGGCGGGTGGTAAATTGTCAAAAATCTCTCTCTCGAATAAACATTTTAAAGGGCAGTGTGTACGTTAAAATCTCCCATTATAATTATTTCGTAGGGGGTGTGTCTATCCTGTGCAAATTCCACTATAAAACGTTCAAGAGCAAATAAATGTCCACTGACAGAATCCCTACAAAATGAGTTATAGAAATTTACAATCACCAGGGTTATGCTACTCGGAAAAATGTATTCTACTTCTAACAGGTGTGGCGAGGAGCTGGGCAAACCCTTAACAGTACATGACAGTTTAAGCGATATGAAAGTGAGCAAATCGCCCTTTGCTCATCCCATTGCTGATGGGGATGCAGATTTAAAGAATGAGGCGAAACCATCCATTACAAAGGAGTCAGACATTTCCCACGTTTCTTGCAGCGCAATGATGTGACCTGCTTTTATTATTGCTACCCACTGCTCAACATCTTTTTTTGCCTTCCACCCTGCAATATTTCATGACATGAAAGTACACACAGAGGGGTTTGTCACTTTATGGTCACAAAATAGTGGAAACGAAGTGATAGATTGCACTGTTACAGGAGGGTTGGTGCTAACTATAATATCAACAGGGGTTAGCTGTCAATCGATACTATCAGGATCCCTTAATGGAGCAAATCTATTTATGAGAGGGATTGTTGTATTCCTAATAGTGCCACTTTTGTTGTGTTTGCAACAACCTCCATTGAGGCCGACTAAAGCTAGTGCCCTCACTTCCAGGAAGTAATGGCCCTTCCAGGTAAAAGAAGGAAAATGAAAGAGCCTGAATTCCTGTATACGAATCTGCTCTCAACTGGCCTGTATCATGGCTCTTGCATGTAAAGGATGGGTTACATTAACCACAATACAATCCCCACTCACGTCTTTACTTGTGGTTTTCCCCACCCAGCCTACTCTTCTGGCCATGATAAAATGGGGGGCAAAAGATCAGCCATCTATTAGTGATTTGTCCTGCCAGTGTGTTACCTTATGTATTAAATCCATTGTTGTCTTTTTGGAATTCTCCTGTAGGGGAAGAACTCCTACTAGGACAGTCACTAGCGGGGCTGATTCAGGGGGCAAGTGTAAGACATCAGTTCTCTGTCTCTACAGGCTATTTGGATTAAGTGGTTTCAGGCCAATGTTCTCAGTCCTGTGGGTCACTCAAGTTTCTTTAGGCACAGCCCCTACTGATTCACGCAGGGCTGCATCTCGAGCAGTTCCATCAGCCCTACTGCTTTCTGGGCGACCCATCCTTCCCCGTGTGCCTGTCTCATCTGGAGTTTGTGTACTAGATCTGGTTGACTGCTGAGTCATCCTGTGTGTCATATATGCACTTTTGCTAGTTAGTGTCCCCTTATTATGTGAGTGTCGTATAATGTCAAGGCCCTCTGACGGTGAAGGATGGGTCTGCCCCATCAGTTCTGTCCCCCTACTATCCATGGTACTGTTAGTAAAACGTTCATTTGATCAACACAATAATAATTCTAACTTGTCCAACTGTGCGTTAATAGGAGTGAAGTATGTCTTTATAATTTTTAATGAGAAGCTATTTAAAATTTGGCCCAGATCCCATTAGCTTGATCGACGATGGCTGGTTCTGCTTTTTTTTGGGCTGCTGTGCCATTATCTTGCCTCCACCTCTGACTCTTTTCATCTTTACTGGTGGTTGCAGCAAGGATGCACCCTCTCCTTGGTTGCCCCCGACCTCATCCACTAAATCGGTGACAACCACTGGAGAGGGCACAGACTCGCTTTGCACTATTTGGACTGGGGTATTCGACTCGGACTCGGGGGCAAATTAATCAGTTCCATAGAGAGTTTCCATTCGGTCAGGGCAATTTCGTATGACAAGACATTTGCTGCCAGGCCAAAAATGCGTCAAAGGTTGTCACTGCCTCCCCCCACTGTGCCCTCCTGTAGACTGCTTCCTCTTGCCCATGATTTTCCAAACAACCAGCAAACTAGTTGTTCAGGAAAATTATGCTTCAGATTACAGGCGATAAATCCCAAAATACTAGATACTGTGTTTGGAGCAAGTTTTGATCATATAAATGGAGGGTGCCAATGGGGGGAATACACAACTAACACTCTCCCAGCCACCAAGGGCACATAGAGCACAATACTATTTAGTTAGTTAGTTTTCTAGGCGCTCTATGTCACTCCCAACACCCTTCAAGTTTGTTTACCTGTTTGTTGCGATAAGTAAGTAACTTGTTTACTTTAAGTTTCTAGTACATTACCGCAGGTGATGCCCAGCAATGGCAAATCGAGGACCAGAAGAAAGAGGGGTGGTCGAGCCCTGCCTCTTCCTGGCAATGACGGGCAAGGATGGGCCTGCCCTTGGCCCAAGCTTGGCCTGGGCATGGCCCGGGCATAACCTCGTGCATCCCACCCTTTGATGCTTTTAATGCGCCTCCTGACGCGGTCTAGCGGTGTCGGCGGTTGGATACCACAAGTGGTGCTGGGACTAGGAGTCCTAGTCCCCGGTGCAGGTCCCCAGCAACAAAGCCCAACAACAGGTAACGGGCATCCTGCACTGCGGGAGCCCTTAGATGTTTTTAATCCGCCTCCTGGCATGGTCTAGCAGAGTCGGCGGTCGGATACTGCAAGTGGTGCTGGGACTAGGAGTCCTTGTCTCCGGTGCAGGTCCCCAGCAACAAAGCCCAACAACAACAGGTAACGGGCGCCATTATTAGAACCTGACAGCTACCTTGAAATACTGGTCTTTGATGCAGGAATCTTAGAACTACATTACCTGTGTGTATATGGATTTTAATGCACTGTCTTCAACATCTTACTTGCTCCCTGTGAATCTGAAGGCTACCTTGTAATACTGACTTTTGCTACAGGAACTTGGAACTACATTACCTGTCTGTCTATAATTGTTATGTACTTTCGTCTACATCTTACTTGCTCCTTGTGTCAGTACCTTACTGCCTGGGCTTAAATTACACTAATCACCTCCCCATGGCTCCTCACTCTTCGTTACACCTTCACCTCACCGGACTCTAACAACGGTCGTACTCCCATTTGTTGCACCCTAAACTGTAAACCTATCATGATTATGTTGATTACAATGCTCCCCCATAGACCTCTCGACACATCACTGGTTAGATATATGGTCCTAACTCATGGACTATTGATTATCCTATAAATGTCTCAAAGAATATGAAGAACTTCAAACACAAACTTCTGAAACAACAACTGGAAATTCTAATTGCAGACACCTACCATAATTTGTCCAATGGCACCAAGAAAACTAATTTAGTCTTCTACTCCAAACTCTCGACAAAATGGAAAAACATCTTCCTTCTCCTCCTGCAAGTGACCAAGACCATCAAGATACCCTGCGGAACAAAACGGATGACATCACCCTCCTCTTCTTTTAGAGGTGAAATTGAAATATCCATTTTCAAGAAAGGTAATAGCCTTATACAAGTGACCGACCCACACCTCTCCTTATTCCATCATCACTTTCAGACATTTTTCAAGCTGCTATCACTGCAGGGTGATCTGGATCATTTGCCTTCATCCCCATGATCTCTGACACGCTCCCCTGGACCACCCCAACTTCTTCCACTCTCCAATTCACCTTCCCACCCTTAGATACCCAGGGACCTGAACATTATCCTTACTGCCCAACCAACACTCACAGCATACCTACATCTTCCAGTGGGTCGACACCTCTAACCCCCCAAACCAGCAATCTCCCGGTTTTAAATCACAATGTGGGTCACCTCTATCCTAGCAGGTCAGGCCTCATTGCGAGACCGACTACTCCTATACCCATAATCGACACACCGCTCCCTACCATTGACTTCCCAACTAAACCCATAAGGAATAACTACAAGCCGAATCCCTATGCTAAGGAGCTCACACATATTAAAGCATGGTCTGCTCTGCGTCTTCAAGGACTTGACTCACATCCTCCCTTGTGCAATAATGATAGTGTCAAAAACACTTTCACTCAGATCTTACCCTGCTTGGAACAGAAACTTGACTCACTGGCTAATGACAGAGCTAACCTAAGACATGACATCTCTCAACTGACCAAACTTCCCATACATCACACCCGAGAGTGCTAAAGTACCCCTACCCATTGGCAAGCCCACCTCAGTTTCGCATTTTATCACCTGGCCCTTCACTCCTTTAACTCATCTGGCCCAGAGCCCCCATCGTGCCCAAGCTCCCTTTCAAATCTTGAAGCCACTGCTCTCAGTGAATCCTGTATTACAAAGCACCTGTCTAAATCTCCGCACCCCCCTCCAATATCCCAGTAATTGTCAGCACAAATAGATTACTCTCTACAATAGGTGAGCCCAGACCACCAGCTCAACTCACCACCATTCAAACTCTTCCTTTCTCTAAGGATACATCTTGCCCTCTCTCTTGCATGCTCCTCAACTGTAGATCAGCAGGAAAGCGTGCTACTGATATCGCTGAATCTATCATAAGAGAAAATAAATTGATATTGCTTTCTCAAGGAATCCTGGCTTAATGACCACACCACCCCTATTCTTGACCTGTTAACCCCACACGGGTACATTATCATTAGGCAGGACAAACCTAAAAGATAAGGGGGGGCTAGCCATAATTCACAAAATAGGAATTCAACTCTCCACTTTAAGTAAGGCAGAATACTCAACCTTCAAATACCTGGGGTGGAAGTTACAAACAAAGGTTGCCATTCTAGTAAATTGCAAACCATCTAACATCCACCTGGTGAATGAGCCCACTTTGCAGAAGAGTTGTCAGACCTAATTACTCAGTTCGCCCTAACAGACACAAAGGCTGTGTTCCTGGGAGACTTAAACATCCATTGGAACAACACAGAAGACACCTCAATCTGACTACTCACAAACCTCCTAGAAATTAACGACCTAAATCAACTCTGTAAGGAACCAAATCACATAGAAGGCTCCACCCTTAATGTGATTATAACGAAAAATTACCTTATCTCCATCAGCTCCATCTCACCTATTGACTGGTCTGACCACCATCGAATTCTTTTCAACATCAGTACCCCTACCAGACTCCGCCCTGATGTTATTAAGAAACCTAAGCTATTAACCAGAAATATCAAACAAATCCCAATTCTTGAACTTGAATAAAAAATTTGTGATCAACTGCACTGTCTCCCCTCTTGTCTACCACAGCAGAGCTCACCTCACACTTCAACTTATCGATATCAGATGTACCAGCCCAGCCTAAACTAAAACAAATAAGGTTTTCAAAATCAAAAGCTTGGTTTAACCCCGATCTCAACAGCGAAAAAAGAAAACTCAGACAAGCAGAAAGGACTTGGAGACAAAACCCCTCAATTAATAACCTCGCACTACTTAGAACAACAAGGCTGCATTAAAAAAACACACCTTTAGAGGTAATCCTCCTTCTTCCGCAACCAACTAGACCGTGCAAAAAACAGACCTAGGGAGCTCTTTAACATTGGTAAACAACAAACTACATCAGCACCCCCTCTTGCTGTAATCGCCACAAACGAGCGATGTGAAGAAATGTCTACCTTTTTCACTGACAAAGTACAAAAAATTGAGCAAGTCTCTGCTCTCCCCACGTCCTTTCCACCTACATCATCCCACTTCCACTCGCGGTTGTTCCACATCCAGATCCCTACCAAATGACGACAAAAGGAACTAACGACTTCCTGAATCTCGCTAAACGAAAAAACAATGCCAACTAGTAGGATTTCAAACCCTTGACTGAAAAGTAAATCTTAAATAAAATCAGGAATCTAAAGCCAACGGGCCACACCAAGGATGCCCTCCCATCCACGATGGTGGAAAATTTTAACATCATCATCGCCCCGTTCTGGACTCTCATCATGGGTTGTGTTCCAATCTCTCTTCAACTAGGACAAATCACACCCATTCCCAAAAATACCAGGGCTGACCCCAATGATCTCAACAATCTCATACCTATATCCAATCTTCCATTCCTTGCCAAGAGCTTGAAAAAATGTGTCTTACAGCAACTTAATCATCATATACGAAAATTCTCCCTCCTTGACACTTTCCAATCTGGGTTTAGGAAAGGCTGTAGTTCTGAATGGCCATGCTGAATATATCTTATGACATCCACAGAGCCTTAGATGAGGGTGACAATTGCCATGGCAGAGTGCTAAAATGGTACTCTTCCTACCTTCAAAACCGCTCGCAACAAATTAAAATCAACTCTTGCCTATCTAAACCCACTCGGATCAATATTGGCGTGCCTCAGTGCTCAATTCTATTCCCCTCCCTTTTCAATCTTGGTATGGAACTCTTAACAGTCACCTAGAAACAGGCAGGGATCAAATATCACTTATATGCTGATGACACTCAACTTTACTACAAATTCAAATCACCCAGTGACATTCAACATCTCAACGACACACTGAACAAGTTACAATCCTGTTTTTACACTAATCACTTAAAGTTAAACCCCATCAAAACAGAAGTAAAATTTTCTCCTCCAAAAGTAACCACTTTCCAATACACGAATGGCTCATCAACCTTTATGCTTTAAACTGCTCTCTTACCCTATCCAACTCTGCAAGAATACAGCAAAAGGAGTGCTGTTCACACACCCTCAAGAAACTTAAACCATTTATTCCCGCTGATGATTTCAAGATTGTGGAACAATCCTTGGTCCTCTCTAAACTAGACTATAGTAATGCCATTCTCACTGGGATGCCAAAAACTCACCTCGCCCCCCTGAGATCAGTTCTTAACATGGCAGTCTGGCTCATCGCAGATGTTAAACGGATTAAATATATCAAAAACGCACAAGTTTGGCAGTGTATTCCGTAAAGACCTAGCACCTGACCCACTATTCCTAATTGATGTAATAGGATTTCTCCAATAATTGTGTGTGCACACTGTTAACACACCCACTGCCGCGGTGCAATCCAAGACAGGATTATAGCAAGCAAACTAAATCGCAAAGGTGGACCACTAAGTAACAAGAAGATATAGACACATCGCAAAACATCAAGTCTGTGTCCATAGTATTTTTCATATGTTTTCTTCTTTTCTTCTCAAAATATTCATGATACCAGACCACAGCTGACGCTTTTCGTCCAGTAAAGGACTTCTTCAGGGCATTAGAGCCAGAAAGGCGAGCACTCCTAGAGATAAGTCAACGTTGAAGTTCCAGGCACTGGGTATCTGTTAAGCCGAAATTGCCCAAAGCTCTTATCTTCCATATGTAAATTGTCAGGATAATTTTGCTTCAATTGGACAAAGCAAGATTCATTCATGGGAATAGTACCCTCTACACAAACCCTCCTGGAATGCGCTTCACTACGATAAAGTGGGCCAACAATAGAAACAGGCAGTCTCCCAATACAGACTCGATATGGCTACAAAAACGACCTCGAGCAATCTCCTGCAGGACAAAGACGGTTTGAATACATCACTTCTGCACTCAAGAGCCTCAACTGGCTTTCCATTGAAGGAAGATGCACCTATAAAACTGCATGTATCATCCACAAATCCCTTTACTCTCATTCACCAAACTACTTAGAGAACAGTCAAAAGCAGGGTCTACTAGAGCATTGAGAAGCTACAATGCTCTTCTGCTCCTACCTCCCATTCTAAAAAAGACAGAAAACAATTTGCGCTCTTTTTCTAGAAATTTTCCAAGCTTATGGAACTCCCTACCGTGTGACCTTCGATGCAACCCTTCCTTCCCTTGCCTCAAGAGAAACCAGATACTCCTCCTCCTTAACAAATACTTTAATTCCTAGTTTTAGGGATCATAATTATGCATCGCCGATTCAGACCAAGACCCTCTGTCTGAAGCTGTGGTTCATTTGCTTCTTTGACTTTTAGATCCTCTCGAACTGTCTATCAAGCATTGGTCACTCTAATAGCACCTTTGATCGGGACCAATATTTTATTGAACTATCCCCTCTTATGTTCATTGCATGACTGTGCTACTGTACTCTATTACGATCAATGTGAAGCGCTCTGACACCTACAGGTCTAGCTAGCGCTATATAAAACTTATATAAATAAATTAATAAAACTAGGAGACTGCCAGCACAACTGTGAAATCTAAATCTACTCAGCGGTAACCCGCTGACCTGATGGCAATGGAGTAGTATTCACCAGAATTGGAGTCTGCCACATTGACAGCAGTGTACAGCATTGGCGGCAGGAAACACTCTGTCAACACAGTTAGCGAAGCAACCTGCATGCATCTAAATCCAGTGGACAAATGACTGTCGGATCAGCAAAGTACTTGGGCCCAACGCCGCTGCGGAACAGCAGTAAGACATAGTAATAAGTGTGGTCAGAGAGGTTTATCCCTAAGCTCTAAAACACATTTTTAATATGTGTTATCATATCAAAATGTAGAAAGTAGAATGAAAAGACCATATAAAAGAAGTAGACCATAAGGGAGGTATATTTGATTTCAAATGTTTAAACAAAGAATATAAGAGACTCACTAACTATAATAAGAATGTTATTTAGAAAACAATGGGAAATAATTTCAGAAAATTATTAATGGGGGGGCAGAAAATATTGTGCAAATTGGTTAGGAGAGTGTTTAATACAAACGCTGTCTCCCTCGGTACAATACTGGAAGAGTCTTAGGACACCCACTTTAAATAAGGCTTGAAGCGTGAGCCACAGTCTCTCGGTCTGCAATTGTAGCAACACGTTTGACCTACAATTAAACCAGAAAGTAAGTTTGTGAGTCCCATCCATTAACCATTGTCCTCCAAGTTTTCCGTATCTCATACCACACAACACATACACTTAACTTTAACTTCTACATTTCTCTCCGAAGAAACCGAAAGACAACAAACAACACTCTCAAAAATGTCTTATTAAAAACATAATTAAACGCATTTCTGGAAATGAGATTGTACAGACCAATTTTGCACAGAATGATCCTGTTGATACCTTATGGCTCACTATTAAGCACTTAAAAGTTTCTTGAAAGCTCTCCTAAACTTTTTATGACAAAGAGGGTACAAAAAGGGATTAATTGAAGAGTTCATCCATAAGAGCCACCATGCAATTTCAAATGCAAGTGGTTCAATGCACTGTTCTGGACAGACTGCTTTAATGAGAAGCATCAATGTGAATGGAAGCCAACACATAAAATAAACACCCACAATAACTGCTAGGGACTTTGCCAATTGCTTATCCTTTTTGAGTTTTAGCTGCTGAGTGTTGAATACTTGATTATCACTAGTTCCTGGATTCCCTATAGGATCAATTGTTTCTTTGGTGTGTATATTGTTAAAAAGTTTCAATATTCTGTTAAAAAGTGATTGTTTATGTCCATTTGAAGGGCTAGTTTGTTGTGTTGTCACCTTTGGCATTTGAGGGATTGTCCTATCCTGCGGTGAACAGTAATTTTCTTGTTTGGAGAAAATAACAGACTTCTTATTGCTTGAATCGAATATTAAGTCACTCTTTCTCTTTACACTGCGTCTTCTGATGCTCCAATAGATGCTCAAATTAAAATATCCAATACCAATGAAAGGCGCGTAAAATTCCAGCAAGGAAGTTGTGATTACATATACCCAGGCGTTGCTGTATTCATAAAGGCAGGTTCCTTCTGGTACATCACTGTATCCTGCTATAGTGTCCCAGAAGAAAATTGCTGGTGCGGATAGAAGAAATGCCACCAACCATGCTACGCATATTTGGAGTAATGCTCTCTTGCCCATTTCATCTGATCCTTGGAGTTCTCTGTAGAATACCTGGGTACAAATAAAATATACAAATAAAAAGAACATTTTGTTTCACATACAAAGACATCAACTAGTATCTGTAATGAATCAAGACCACATTGTACACACAAATCAGAACTGTCCATTAAGCAGAGCAATCGAAACTGGTGTAGGTTTTGGCGCAATACGTATATCTCCACATTGCAAGGTGTTATTAACGACAAGATTATAGCTGAGGGTCTGGATTGGGGTCATTGAGATTCTGCTCCTAATATTGTTTTGAAAAAAGTGTTGCAACACTTTTTTGGTATACTTAGCTTATGGTTCTCTTTCTATCAAAGCGGAATTCAGGAAACTCATCTAAAATATGTTGCAATTTAAACTATATGTGTATAGGAGCAATGATCAAAAGAGATACAGATTTACATTGGGTAGTAATTCCAGGGAATTCTCAGATGAATTTGTGGCAAATAGAATGTTTTAAAATAAAACAAGCAGTACCATTCTACCGAGGCTATTTGTTTTTACAACTTTGAAAAGAGAGCTCAGTGGATCTCATCTAAGGACTTTGAGGGAATGAGTGATGAGTGGTATGCTTTAAAGTAAATTACATTCTCTAAAATTGACGAAAACTGGATTGAAACTAAACATTTGCCCTTAATTTTAATGTTACAATTAATGGCAAATGAAGCCACTTAATTCCTATTTTTTTAGGATTAGTGGTCAAAACTGGATATAATTTTAACACAATTTTATTCAGAGGTTCTCAACAAGTGAATATTCAGAAACTGTGTTGAAAATATTGCATTTAGGCATCTTCAACAGAAAGCCTCTGTGAAAACTCTATGGGTATTAAGATTCAGGCACACACCCGATTAACAAACAGTCACAACAAACAAATAGCAACCACAAAGGTTCTGCCACAAAGATAAAGGCATATGCTCTTACACAAATAGCCAGGGACCCGTTTCAGCAGTATAAGTGGGCATCCATTTTTAGATATTTGGGTAGTATAGGAATGGCTTGCAAAATGCTAGGGAATTGATGATTCCGGTACTTGGATAAAATATTGAGTTACAGAAATATCAGAAACAAAATATTGTGATGCAAAACTATTGTGATGCAGATATTTTGTTGTCAAGAATATAGATTTTTTCAAGTAAGTAATGTCGTTGTCAAGAATATCATTACTGTTAACATCGTTTTCAATAATATAGCTGTAAGAAATATTGTTTTTTAATTGTATTTATGTGTTGTAGTTCATATATTGATTTTATGTGCTATTATTGGTTGTATTATTGTTAATATATTTTAAAGTTGTAATTTTAAGTGATTTACAATTTTTAATGTAATTGCTAATAGTAATTTATAGTGTTTTAGCGGGTTGCTAGGTTTGTAGGTGTATAGGGTGGGAAGTTAATTAAGTCTATTTTTTTTATTATCAACTATTTAATTGATTATTAATTATATGACTTGTGCAATAATTATATTTTTTAGTTGGATATGAGATGTGGGATGGGGTAATTAGGTAATAATTAATTAACAATTTATTATTGAGTTTTTATTAATTGTTTAACTGAAAATGATGTATATTGTGTAATAGTTATATATTAGGTGTTGAGTTTGTAGGTGTTTAGGGTGGGAAGTGATTAAGAAGTAATAATTAATTAATTATTGCTTTAGTAATAATGATTTAATTGATTATTAATTATTTTAATTGTGTTATAATTATTTATTTTAGGTATGTTTTAAGTGTGGGCTGCTAGGTTTGTGGAGTGGAAGTATAGGATGGTAAGTTAATTAAGTAATAAATACATTTAAAATAAAATGATAATTACCTGTTAAATTGTTTAATAATCATGTAAATTGCTCAATTGTTATTTAATTTTATATATATTTTTTGGGGTTATTTTTAAATGTTCCTAGTAAAAGTTTTATACTTGTTGTATTTTCATAGGGTTATTCAAATGTGTAGGCCTGGGTGGAGCTTGCGGAGCTTCACTCAACTGAATTCTGTGGAGTTACCAAAAAACGATGCCAAATTGTGAAGAGTTCCATGAGCAGGCAGAGTCTTGTTCGCCCACCCCTAATAAAGTCTCCTTTAATGCTGAGAGTAGTTGGGGACCAAGAACTTCTCCTGCTACCACCAATAAGTCTCACACAACAGAATTGTTGAGAACTCATTGGAGGCTTCCCACCTTTCTCACCCACTCCAGAAATGCGCCACCTGGTGCACTACTGGTTCGGGGATGAGTTCCACCTGGCTGCTGAGGGACGTTGGGGGCCAAGACCTCTATTGTTGCCACCAGTCAGTCCCATGTAGCGGGATTGCTGAGACCTCATCAGAGGCTTCGACCCTTTTCTCAACTACTCTGCAAACGTGCTGCCTGGCTCACCACTGGTTGGGTATTAACTCCCCTTGGCTGCTGAGGGTCATTGGGGGCCAAGTACCCCTACTTTTGCCACAAGAAAGCCCCCCACAGTGGGATTGCTGAGACCTCGTAGGAGGACCCTGCCCCCTTGCTCAACCATCCTACAAATGCACCTCCGGGTGCAATACTGATTGGGGGATAACGTCCCCTTGGCTGCTGAGGTTCGTTGGGGGCCAAGAACCCCTATTTTTCCCACAAGTAATTCCCCAACAGCGTGTTTGCTAAGACCTTCTCAGGGGCCCATACTCATTCTCAACCACTCAGCAAACACACCTCCTGGCGCACTACTGGTTGGGGGATAAATTCCCCTTAGCTTCTCATGGTTGTTGTGGGACTGGTACCCTTATTGTTGCCACAAACAAGTCTCCACAGCGGGATTGCTGAGGCCTCGTGGGGGGCCCTGCCCCCTTTCTCAACCATTCTGCAAACCCACATCCTGAGGCACTTCTGCTTGGGGGATGAAGTCCACTTGACTGCTAAGGGTTGTAAGGGGCCAAGAACCCCTTTTGTTGCCACAAGTAAGTCATCCACAGCGGGATTGCCGAGACCTCGCTTGAGGCCACGCCTCCTTTCTCCACCTCTCTACAAAGGGGCTGCCTGGAGCACAACTGGTTGGGGGATGACATCCCCTTGCCTGCTGAGGGTCTCTGGGGCCAACAACCCCTATTGTTGCCACAAGTAAGTCACCACAGCAGGATTTCTGAGACCTCATCAGAGGCCCCACCCCCTTTCTCAACCACTCTGCAAATGCACCTCCTGGAGCACTACTGGTAGGGGGATGAAGTCCCCTTGGCTGCTGAGGGTCGTTCAGGACCACAAACCCCTATTGTTGCCACAAGTAAGCCCCCCACAGCGGTATTGCAGAGACCTCATTGGAGGTCCCAAGCCTATTCTCAACCACTATGCAAACGTGCCTCCTTGTGCACTATTGTTTGGGGAATGAACTCCTCTTGGCTGCAGTCGGTCATTGAGGGCCAAGAACCCTACTGTTCCACAAATAAGCCTCCTACAGCAGCATTACTGCAAACGCATTTGTTGGGGGATGAAGTACCCTTGACTGTTGGGAGTAGTTGGGGGTTAAGATCCCCTATTGTTGGCACAAGTAAGTCCCCTACAGCAGGATTGCTGAGATATCGTCGGAGGCCTTGTCCCCTTTCTCAACCACTCTGCAAGGGGCCTCCTGGTAAACTTCTTGGTGGTGGATGAAGTCCACTTGGCCGCTGAGGGTTGTTCGGGGCCAAGAATCCCTATTGTTGCCATAAGTCAGTCCCTCACAGTAGGATTGCTGAGACCTTGTTGGAGGTCCTGCCCCCTTTCTCAAGCACTCTGCATATGTGTCTCCTTATGCACTATTGGTTGTGGGATGAAGACCCCTTGGCTGATGAGAGTGACTGGGGCCAAGAATCCCTACTGTTGCCACAACTAAGTCCCCCACAACTGGATTGCTGAGACCATGCCGTAGGACCCGCCCCCTCGCTCAACCACTCTGCAAACGTGCCTCCTGGCTCGCTGCTCTTGGGAGATGAAGTCTAGGGGTGAGCGCACTGGTAAATTCTGCTCCTCTTGCAATTAGCAGAGTTTTTGTCAAAACTCTGCAAACTCTGCCGGCGTAGTGAAGTTTACTGCTCACCCCTACAAATATATATTGTGTTTTAAGTCAAATACGTTCCTAACTATTGCACCGACTGGAGTGGGAATAGTACATTTAATCCCCCCAAAGTCCAATGTTTTCTCTACTGCTACACAGACTGGAGTGGGAATAGTACATCTTGTCCCACCGAAGTCCATCACTTTCCCTACTGTTGCACAGAATTGAGTGGGAGTAGTAAATCTGACCCCTCCAAAGCCCAATCCTTTCCTTACTGTTGCATGGACTGGAGTTGGAAGTGTAAATGTAACCCTTCCAAAGTCCAATGCATTACCTACTGTTGAACAGCCTGGAGTGGGAATATTAAATGTAACCTCACTGAAATCCAATGTTTTCCCTACTGCTGCACAGGCTGGAGAGGGATTAGTAAATCTTACCCCTTCAAAGTCCAATGCTTTCACTACTGCTGGACAGACTGGAGTCGGAAAAGTAAATCTTATCTCTCCAAAGTTCAATGCTATTCCTAATGTTGCATAGGCTGGAATGAGAATAGTAAATCTGATCCTTCCGAAGCCCAGTGCTTTCACTACTGTTGCACAGACTGGAGTTGGAATAGTGAATTAAACCCCAACATAGTCCAATACTTTCCCTACCATTTCAGAGACTAGAGTGTCAATAGTAAAGTTTATATCTCCCAAGTCTAACTCTTTCCCTACTGTTGCACAGACTGAAGTTAGAATAGTACATCTTACCTCTCTAAAGTCCTACAATTTCCCTAAAGTTGCACATACTGGCATAGGAATGGTAACTCCTACCCCTTCAAAGCCCAGTTATTTCTTTACTGCTGCACAGCCCGGAGTGGGAATAGTAAGCCTTACCCTCTGAAATCCAATGCTTTTCCTACAGTTGTACAAACTGGAGTAGAAATAGTAAATCTTACCCTTGGAAAGTCTAATGCGTTCCCTATTGTTGCACAGACTTTAGTGGGAATAGTGAATGTAATCCTTCTGAAGTCTAACAGTTTTCCTACTATTGCAGCAATTGGAGTGGTTATAGCTAATTTTACCCCTCCAAAGTCTAACGCTTTCCCTACTGTTGCACAGACTGCAGTGGGAATAGGCAATCTTACCTCTTGAAGTCCAATGCTTTCCCTATTGTAGCAGAGACTGTAGTGGAAATAGTAAATTTAGCCCTTTTGAAGTCCAACACTTTCCCTAATGTTGTAGGGAGTGAGCTGGAAACAGTATATCTTACCCCTCAGAAGTCCAATACTCTCACTTTTGTATACCTGTTTACTGTGGTAATAGTAATTGCAACCACTTGGAAACCATACACTCTCACTGCTGTTGCATAAACTGAAGTGGGAATAGTATATTACTGGTATTATTTGTTTATTTCTTTAATTTTATATTTTTTGTTCATATCATTATATGAACACTCGGAAAGAGGCAAACGTAATATGATCTGTGACACTTTCAAAGAATCCAGGAAGTTAAAGTGCACACGAGGCTAACAAAGAGCTGATGTGAATTTTCTTCTTGTAATAAAAAGTAGTATATTGCTAGAAACATGCAAAAAACATAATTATGTTCTAACTTTACCTTTCTACAAGTGATTCCTGAGATGTGAATAATGTGAACTACAAACACAAAAAGACTACCAAAGTGATTCTTTAATGTTTATGCAATTGGCAACACCTGTGGAATGAAAAAGCCTGTGCATTTTATGGTTGACAAAGGCTGCGTCAACAGCCGAAAACGCGTTCTAGTTTTTAATGCAAGTCCTTTTAGTGAATAAAGAAGTGAACCCCAAGATTTGAGTGCGGATTTGCTCTAGATGGAGGGAAGAATGCCTCTTTCCAGCACCACCGGTGATTAGGATGCACTCCAGCAAAACCACAAAACCCAGAGTGCATATATATATATAACAGAGATTCCGTTTCACAAGACCAATCATTGGACAATACGCACTTTAAGAATCACCATATTTGCATCGCGTAATTAACAGAACCACAATACCCAGAATCCACCATGGCTGAAAGAGTAAAAAATCGTGCACAGAGAGCATGTGATCTCCTTAACGACGACTCCAGTTCCTCTTACAAAACTGTTGATGGTGCATCTAGTGGAGACACAAACAAGAGAACTCTTTCTTGTATCCTAAAAGAATTACAAGCCGCTCGCATCCAAGAAATAAATAAATGGTGGGAGAAAACGACGCTAGAAAAATACATTGAATTTAAAAGAATTCCCAGAGGTTTGAGGATTCTCATTATGCCCACATTAAATGACTTGGATGCGGATTTAATTAAACAATGGCAAACAGACACTAATGAATGTTCTTTTAGACTAATGACCACATTGATTGCCCACGCTGAAAGAAAACTTACAACTCTTGCTACAACTATCAAAGAATTGGAGAGTGAATTAAATCAAATCCCTACTGATGAGGACACTACCAAATTAATTGAGTTAATGGAAAAGAAAATCAACAAACACGAAGATGATGTGGAAAAACGAAAAGCTAACAAATTTAATAGGGACAGACTTGACTACACATATGGCAGAATTTATACCTTCGCCAGGAAATATGACACACTTAGAAACCGTGTAGTAATGGATAAAATCAGTGGACAAGCAACTCCTGTCTCAGAAGAGAGCTCGGAATTAAGTTCAGCGGATGAGGACCAACTTACCTCCAGTCTGGATTTTTCCGGGGAAATGCGCCTCATGCAGATGACAACGCGACAGAGGGGACGCGGCCAAGGACCATCACGGGGGAGGGGACATCCACAACCCCGAAACGGAGAACAAGGAGAGGTGGCCAGACCCAAAAGAGGAAGAGGAAGAACAAAACAAAATTAAAACCACAAGATCTCAACTTAATTGTTAATCTCTCCAACAAAATCCTCACTAAAGCACAAACTTCACTGCTTAATAAAGGTTTATCCTTCTGTCCCAACAAAGATATGGACCTAGCCAACATACGCATTGATTTGTATAAATTTTGCCGCAAAATTAAACTTAAAAAATACTTTGAAGAGAAACCCTCTCAATCATCTTCTACATTCTCACCAAGCCCTACTACTCAACCCTTGAGTATCAAAGACATTCCAGCATTAAGAACAGCTACCTTATTACAAACTGAGTCATCCACACAAGCTGATGCCAGCAATCACTCTTCCATGTCGGATTTACAATATTGTCATGACACCGGCATTGAGACCAACAGAGGAGGTAACAGTGGTGCTAAAAATCGATCAACGTTCTGTCCACAACTCCCTCCTGGTAATAAAATTGATCTCTTCCAAGAAATCATGGTAGAGGAGATCAATAAAATGTCCACCAATTGTCCGATGTCATCCACCAAAAAGGGTAAAGTTACTACTAAACACATGAATAAGAGTAAAACATGGAACCTCACTTTTGAAGAACACAATGCCCTAAAAGAATTATGCAATGATCAAAATATCATCATTAAAGCCTCTGACAAAGGCGGCAACATAGTTATTCAAAATTGTGAGGATTACATTAAAGAAGCTGTCAGACAACTTAGCAATAAGGATCACTATGAAAGGTTAACAAAGAATCCAATCAAGGACTGGACAGATGAATATCATTTGAAACTCAAGGCTTGGAAAGAGAGAGAACTTATTGATCTGGATGAATATCTATATCTCAAAACCAATCATCCCATCACGGCAACAATTTATTTCTTACCAAAGATTCACAAATCTACAATCAATCCACCTGGTAGACCCATTGTTAGCTCCATCGGTTCTCTACTGGAATCCACATCTCGTTTTATTGATATCTTTTTAATGAATTATGTTACAGCTCTCCCATCATATTTAAGGGACACAATGGATTTTCTGCAAAAAAATGATCAATTACAGTGGAAACAAAACTACATCATGGCCTCCATTGATGTTTCTTCACTTTACACCTCCATCCGTCACACTGATGGCATCGCAGCAGTAAAAGAATTCCTCTATACTAGAGCAATTTGTTTTTTGGAACACTCCGCTATGTTGATTGAAATGTTGACTTACTGTCTGACACATAATGCCTTCCTGTTCAGAGGTGAGCTGTTCCTACAAAAACAAGGGACTGCGATGGGCACATCTTTTGCCCCCACATATGCCAACCTTCTGATGGCAACATGGGAAACTGAAGTCTTAAATGATGACCGCGCTAAGAACATCAAATTTTGGTCAAGATACATTGATGACCTGTTCATCATTTGGGAAGGCGACTCTGAGCTATTCAAGAATTTTCTGGACTCCCTTAACATCAACAGATACCAATTGACTTTTACATCTACTATCAGTACTTCCAACATTATATTTTTGGATGTCGAAGTATACATACTTAATGGCAAATTTTGTACCAAAATGCACAGAAAACCGACGGCCAGTAACAGCATACTTCACGCCAACAGTGGGCATCCAGCAAAACTCAAATGGAGCATCCCCTATGGGGAAATGTTAAGAGCCAGAAGGAATTGCTCAGAACTGTCAGACTTCAACCTACAAATTGAGGAGATGAGTCAACGTTTCCTACAACGAGGTTACCCCTTGGAGGTGATTCTAACAGCAGTAAACAGAGTTCAGAACAAAAATAGAGAAGAATTACTCCAAGTGGGTCGGCACAAAGAAGATACTGCCAACATTACGAGACTCATTATTGATTTCAACAACCAAAGCAATGCACTACAAAAAATGATCTCTAAACATTGGGGAGTACTACTGCTAGATGAAACCTTAAAGAAAACTTTGCCTCCCGGCCCAAGAATTACCTATCGAAAGACAGCCTCCTTGGGAGACATTCTAACACAAAGTCATTTTGAAGTTAAACCACCAATCACCAAGTCCTGGTTAACCACACCTGGATTTTGGAAATGCTCAAAATGCAAGGCATGTGAACAGGGTAAAAACATCACCTCTTACCAACTTCAGAATGGCCATCGTGAAATAATTCGAGATCACATCACATGTGAATCAAAATATGTAGTCTATAGACTGGAATGCCCTTGCCAGAAATATTATATAGGGAGCACGATTAACAAACTCAAACTTCGCATCCTACAGCATTTGCGTGCGATCAAGAACAAGGATTTCACATACCCTATGGCAAAACATTTTTATGACTTCCACTCAAGTGACTCCTGTCAGCTTAGATACTCTGGCATCAAAATTGTCAAGCAGAAGGAAAGGGGTGGAAATCGCATGCTTGACTTAAGAAGAGCAGAGTCAAGAATGATACTACTAATGGGTACTGAAAACCCATTGGGACATAACTTGGATGCTGAATTACATGTGCACCTTTAATGGCTCTCAATCTGAAAATTCATGATGGGCACCTTTCAGTCTTTTTCGTCTTTTTTGCACTTGTACATATTTCCACGTTTGATCAATAATTGTCAGTTACTCATCATCTTCACTGCATCTCTTCTAAATCATTTACTCTTTGATGCTACTGATATAGATATATGTAAATTACCTTGCATAAACTTGTAATAACCCTTCTTTGATTCTAGATTGGGAACGTTATGAATTTTGACAACAATACGTACTTTGATCGTTGATAACATACTTGATGGAAATAATCACCTCAATGGTACTTCACCTTGATTGTTATTTTAAAATTTTAAAATTTTAAAATTCGTAACTCCCTGAAATCAATTGCAATGATTTTTTTCCAAAAAACTTTATTTGTATCAACAAACAACCACCATGGTGGCATGAACTATTGTATTTCTCAATTGATTTAAATTTTCATTTACTTGTAAATAATATATCTTGATCTACGATGCGATGTAAGTCCAGTATGTTTTCAGTTTCTATTATTAATTTGAAAATGTTGCTTTAAAAGAGACATTCTGGACGACAGGACTCTATGGTCCAGTTGAAGGCTGAGTGCCGAAACGCGTCGACCGTCCTTTTGTGCGTGTCCTTGAAGATTTATGTTCAATAAATTCCAACGGTGAAATTCTCTGTGGTGCCGTGCTTTTCCTTTGCTGCGACGAACCCTGGGACTCGGGGTGAAGCCTGAGAGAAGTTTTGTCTCATATATATATGTGTGTGTGTGTATATCTTATCGCACACCAATTGCTATATTATGCACTCTCAGGACTTGAATTAGCTTCCAATAATCCATTTCTTTCATCTCCACATTAGGGGCCAGATGCATCAAGCATTTTTCTCCTCGCCAACCGGCCGATTCACAGAATCGGCTTGTTTGCGATCGTTAAAAATGCTTTTGCAATGCATCAAACCCAATCTTGCGATTCAGTAACCTTTTACCAATTCTCAAAATGGGTTTGCGATTTGCTATTTGGAAGGGGCGTGTTTAGGACTTCCCTTCCAAATAGTGAATCCTAACGGTATGCATGAATGTTTTATGACCGTGAATGCAGTCGCAAAACATTCGTATTTTACCGCTACTTCAAGTAGGTGCTAACCCATTCGCAAATGGGAAGAGGTCACCAAGGGACCCCTTCCCCTTTGCGATTGTTTGTAAAAGCATTTTTTTTAAATTCTCTTTATTTCAAATTTTCCCATAATTATACCTTGCAGATGTGGTGGTTCACTGTTATACAAAGTTACAGTTTCTCATTCAACGTGGTCACAGCGTATCGTTTTATCTTACCCATATTTCAATGTTGCAGCATTCGAGTCGGATACAGTTGCATTCATAATTCCAACACCCCAATTATGTCTTGGGTATTTATCTATAGCTATACATTCCCTCCCTCCCAAAGAGCCCATTTATATCTCTGTTATTATCTCTGTGAGTTGCTTAGACTGGAACATAGTGACCATGACAAGACTTGCAGTGTACAGTCCAGTAGCCAGGTTTCCTCACCCCACTCACTCTGGGACCAAACCACTTGTCAGTTGTGAATTAGTATCTTGTCAAAGAGATTCTACATATGCCCGATATGGGCCCCATATATCCTGTGGGCGGGACGAGCTGGGCATGACGCTGGCATATACCTTGCTATTTACATTGCAGTAGGCCAAGCTGCATAGCCAACCCTTCAAAGTTGGATCCTTCCTACTTCCACATACCAAGGCTATTTCTCCTTTGGCCAGTAACAGCCCAATGGATGCGAACCATCTGACTGTCTTTTGAAAATTTACTGTATATCCCAGTAACGCCACTTCCGGTGTAGGGGTAAGTGTAAGGTTAGTTATAGCTCCCAGTCCGGAGTGTGTTTGTTCCCCATAGGTCTGCAATTTAGGACAGGTCCATGTTAGGTGAGCAAAGTCAGCATGTGGGGCGTTGCATTTTGTAAAAGCATTTTTGAGAGAAGGCAATGGTCCCATGGACCACCGCCTGCTCTTAGAAAATGAAAAGAAAACTTTCCATTTTTCTTTTTGTAAAGCATCTCATTTTCCTTTAAGGGAAATGGGCTGCTTTACAAAAAAAAGATTGCTTTATTTAAAAGCAATCACAGACATGGTGGTCTGCTGATCTCAGCAGGCCTCCATTCCCTTGATTTTTGAGATTCCTAGGGAGTCGCAAATTGCAACCTACTTCATTAATATTCATGAGGTAGGTCATTTGTGACCGCTTAGGAATCGCAGAAAGTGTACTACACACTTTCATGCATGCTGTTTTGCGATTCCCTAATTGCGAATCACTAGGATTTGCAATTAGGGAATTGCAAAACATTTTTTTGATACATCTGGCCCAATGTGTTTTGGCTGCCCAGCAGCCTTGATCACATGCAAAGTTACCACCAATCATGTGCATTATTAACCCCTTGAGTGCCCCGCCCTTTCCCCCTCCTGTGCCGGGCATTGTATTAGCGGGCGGGGTCCATGACGAGATAGTCTCGTCATGGGCACCGCGCAACCGCGCTCCATGACGAGACTATCTCGTCATGGGCACAGAAGGGGTTAAGACTGTGTAATAAATATCAAAATAGGACTATCATACTGGCTTATAGCAGCCATATTGTAGTATATATAGGCAACAAATATACAAAATTCATACATGAGTTCAACAAACTGTATCACACTATCAACTTATTCATATGAGGTAAGATAATAACAAAGGAGGCTCTATATTGTCAAATGCATGCTATCATTGCGATCAACATTAACATAACATTAAAGGAAGAAAACATTCATAATTGACATAGCAAGTGGTGAGAGACAGATGACAGTGGGTAATGTGTGTGGTAATTCATTGAGAGAATTAAACAGTCAACGAACCCCTGGTTCACTACTAGTTGGGAGATTAAGTCCCTTTGGCTCTTGAGGGTCCTTGGGGGCCAAATACCCCTTCTGTTACCTCCAGTAACACCCACACAGCTGGATTGCTGGGAGGTAGTCAGAGACCATGGCCCCTTTCTCCTCCACTCTGCAAACATGCCTCCTGGTGCACTAATGGTTGGGGGAAGGAGTCCACTTTAGTCGTGAGGCCCTCAGGAGAAAAGTGGAATTCATTCCCCAACCAGTAGCGGGCCAAGAGTACCATTTGTAGAGTGGTGGAGAAAGGGGATGTGGCCTCCAAAGACCGCTCGGCAATCCAGCCATGTTGGTCTTGCTGGAGGTAAGAGGAGGGCTTGTTGGCCCTCAACGAACCTCTGAAGCCAAGGGGACTTCATCTCCCAACCAGCGTCGCCCCGGGAGGTGCATTTGCAGAGTCGTGGAAAAAGGAGGTGGAGTTTTTTAGGGAAGGGTGGCCAATTACCCCTCCTGTTATCTCCATTAAGTCCCACACAACGGGATTATTAAGAGGTCTTCAGATGCCGCGCCCCCTTTCTCTTCCACTCTGCAAATGCGGCTTGTGGTGCACTACTGGTTAGGGGACGAGTGACCTCGGGCCAAAAAGCCCTCCTGGTAACTCCTGTAAGTCCTACACAGCAGGATTCCTGAGAGATGGTGGGAGGCCCAGCCCCCTTTCTCCGCCACCCTGAAAACATGATTACTAGTTAAACAACCATAGAAATTCACTGAAAATCCAAAGGTTACAGGGATGTTTTAGGTAGGAATTAGCATTTAAAAACCTTAGAAATTCTATGTATAAACCCAAGGTTACAGGGCCATTATATTTAGCAAATAGAATGATAAAAACCTGAACAATTCACCGAAAGAAACACAGGTTACAGTGCAGTTATAGTTAGCATCAAATTTCACTCATACAAAACTTGGAAATTTGGCAGTTATAGTTACCTGAGCTAACTATAAATTACATCCTGCAATGCACTGCATATGACCTCACATATGACATCAATCATGCCATGGTCAGTGACATCACTGATGACATCATCCACAGAACCACTTACACACCTGCTCACACCCCTATACAACCTCTCGTACTCCCACTCACACACCTGTACAATCACTGACAAACCCATTCACAGAACTATACCAGGACTCACACACCCACTCACTCCTCCATAGAGCTATTCACTAGGGGCGGGCGAGTGTTCGCAGCGTTCGCGGAGTCCTATTTCGTGTAATTCTACGGTGTCTAAAAAAACGACACCACGCTATGCAGACTTACGCTTATGGATGAGTTTGCAGGTGCACCCATTCGTGTTGCATTAGGAATGCAGAGTGCTACTGAGCGCTCCAAAATCACACATGAACCTCACTACGCGGTTCTCAAGTGTGTTCCTGTGTTCAAAATCGCACGAGAACAGCACCAGGTGGTCCACATTGGCATGGCCATCTTGTTTTTCTGCTCTCTGGTATTGGGCTGGTCCTAAATTGTATCTGTCCTCAATCTTTGTAATAATCCTCCTTTATTACTTTTCTACCCCAAATTTTTATTTTTTATAATAGTGTTTGTTTATTTTACATTTTTGTGTACATTTGTTTGTGTTTTTGTCACTTTTTGACTTTATTTCCCCTACTTTCTTTATTTCTTTCTTCTTTACTCTCCCTTGCTTTTCCTTCTTATTATTTCCCCACCCAGCCCCATAGAAGAGTGGGGACTTCCTTAGTGTTGGCGCCGCCACCCAGGTGTGCAGCTCTGGGCGATCTTTGGCGAGGAGGAGGTGGCAGCACTAGTTTCTTTTGTGCAGTGCCACCTCCTTCTATGCTGGTAGCAGGCGCAGATGCAGCTCTGGAACAGCCACTCTGTCAAAATAGATCCTATTGATTCCCTTCCATTTTGGGAAGATGGCTGTCACAAACTCTAAAAATCCCACTCCTTCCACAAAAGAAAAAGGGAGGAGGTCAAGTGCTAACATTTTTGCCAGCTTCCCATTGTACAAACATGCAGTTGAATGGTTTTGCTCGTAGGGCCCATCCTGCTTAAAAATGCCCGTAATAGTAACCTGGATGTTCTTCTTTTCTTGGAGCACTGACAGAAGTGTCTTTTGAGAAGTAGATGCTAGTGATATATTCAATGTGTGTGGTGGTGGTGGGGCAGTCACTGTATGCAGTGGTGTTTCCATCTCACTCTGAGGCTTCTTGTGCCATTGTGAAGTGACTGAGGTGGGTTAATCTGCTGGCACACTGCTGTGGACAGGGCTGTTTGCCTAAAGATGTCACCCTCTTCTTTCTCATTATCACATTCCACCATGATTGCACTTGGAGCTGATGTTTCCCAGCTCTACCCACCACCAGGACCATGTTCAGTATTTTTTTATGTACTCCTCCCACTTGGTTGTGTGGTGTTTTTTCATATTGGTTGTCTGGTCTCCAGTACCATAATGTGTACTAAGCTTACCTTGACTAATATTTGTGTGGCAAATGGTGCATACTGCAATGCACTCCCCTTTTTTGCTAACTGTAAAAAAGTCCTAAACTGGGGAGGGGTACTTTTTTACTGGGCCACTGCCAATGCCTGAAGAATAACTGTTGGTAGGTGGCATGTCGTTGAATGCCTCTCTGCTTCTCCTGAGGCAGGTGTTGGTGCAGGTCTCAGCTGGGGCTTTGCAAATATGGGAGCTGGTGGCAGTGCTACCTGTGCCACATCCCTCAGAGCTGGTTAAATAGCAATGTCAGATTCCTATGTGTCACCTTCCACCATGACTACCTCGTCAACGTCATCCACCTCTTCATCCCCTTCCATAAGCCTAAGTCTTTCTGTAACTTTTTTTTTCCTTTTCCACTCCTTTTGTATCCTGGTCTCTGTTGGGGTCCACTCCATGCGCCGATCATCCTCATCAGAAGTGGTGCTTGGAGAAGATGGTGCAGTATTTCCCAAACCTTTCCTTGCTGGAGATCTGAGAGCCAATGATTCTAAAAGAGGAGGTTCAACTTCTTGCTTGGAAGGAAGCTCAATCTCCTGTCCTGCTCTAACATCAGACAAATGTACTATTGCTGGCTGCAGCAGCTGTCCACTTTGCTGAGTTTCCTGAAACAATGTGAACTACTTTGTGAAAGGGACAAATTCAATTCAACATCACCATTCATCGGCATCGACATGATTGCACTGTCTTGCCTCACTAACAGACATGGTCTTGGGCTTAGGTTGGGTGGGTGGTACTGTTTATGCAGGAGTGCTGCTCTCAGCTTGCTTGCCGGAGGCTGGTGCAAGAGTCACAGCTTTCCTGAAAAAGGTTGCGGTCAGCACGCCAGTGGTGGAAATCTGCTTCTTCTGCTGCCCACTAGCCACTTTCTTGGAAGCACCTTTCTTTGGGGCTATCTTGACGCTATAAGTTTGCAGTGGCACTTAGCTTCACAACAAGCTGAAGAGATGACCGTGTTGCGAAGTCAGTCACATGTCACGTCGTGCACAGGCCATCTGTCGGGCAGTACTTTGGGTGATGTCTCTTCTCTTGTGCACCTAAAAGCAAACAAGCAAGAAAACATCAATGGAACATGGCTTTGTTGCAGTTCTAGTATTAGTACAAATCACCAATATCATTTAATGTGGTGACTTAGCAATAATACAATCTAACTATCCATTTGTATACCACACCTAAAAGCAATGCACTCAGGAAGGATCAGAGAGAGCAACAATAACATACAGATGTAGCTTTTTGCTTTATGTGCATCACGTTGGGATGTGGCACTCAGGGAGGTGAAGGGGAAAATGGAATAATCCTTAGACAATGACTGCTGCTGTGCAGGGGAGCTATTTCAGTCATGGGGTTGATGCCAGATGTTAAGAAAATGGAAAATAAATTAGGTCAAAATAAGAAAAAATGTACATTTAAAAAATGTGAATTGAAATAACAATTTTTGAAGAAAAAAATAAAACATTTAAAAAGATGCAAATTAAAAAAAGAAAAAGAAAAAATGTAAATAAAAAATTTAAATAAATGTAAAAATATATATATATACAAATGTATACATAACAAAATTAAAATAAATTAATTAATAAAATGAATACATTTAAAGCAACTAAATTCAAAAAATCTAAATGACACAATTAAAGATAAGTGAAAATATCCACAAGCATATTCATTTATTAAACTGCTATCACTGGCTGGATGCACAAAATGGCTGCCAGCCAGTGCAACATGGACATCTTCAACAATTAACACTGAGCAAGGTCACAATTTCAGAGAAGACATGCAGGCCTATGGCCAAAGCACACTGGCTAGCTACCCAAAATGGCTTACAGCCACATGGTCACAACATCAACAACCAGCAAGAAGGCATGGCCAGAAACAAAGAAGACATTCAGCCTATGGGACGAGCACACTGGCTGGCTACACAAACTGGCCACCAGCCACATGGTCAGAACAACAACTGCCAGCAAGGAGGCATGGTCACAAACAGAGAAAACATGCCGGTCTATGGCAAAAGCACACTGGCTGGCTACATAAAATGGCCGCCAGCTACATGGTCACACAACCAGCAAGGAGGCATGGTCACACACAGAGAAGACATGCAGGCCTAGGGCAGAAGCACACTGGCTGGCTACATAAAGTGGCCCCCAGCCACATTGTCACAACAACCAGCAAGGAGACATGGTTATAAACAAAGAAGACATGCAGGCATTTGGCAGAAAAGCACACTGGCTGGCAACACAAAATCGCCACCAGCCACATGGTCACAACAACAACAGCCAACAAGGAGGCATGGGTACAAACAGAGAAGACATGTGGGCCTATGGAAAAAGCACATTATCTAGCTACACAAAATGGCTGACAGCCACATGGTCAGTACATCAACAACCAGCAAGAAGGCATGGCCAGAAACAAAGAAGACATGCAGGCCTATGTTGAAAACACACTGGGAGGCCACTCAAATTGGCTGCCAGCCACATGGTCACAACAAAAAAAAGACAGCAAGAAGGCATGGCCACAAATAGAGAAGACATGCAGCACCCATGGCAAAAGCACACTGACTGGCTATACAAAATGGCTGCCAGCCATATGGTCACAACGACAAGCAGGAGGCCTGGAAAACATAGAACACATGCAGGCATAGGGTGGACACTGGCTATACTAAATGGATCCCGGCCACACGGCGTGATGAACAACAAAGGCAAATGGTGGCCTATGGCAAGCACGCAAATACACGCACTGGCCAGACAGAAGAGGCATGATAACACAGGAGAACCCAGCATTAATTCAGCGACTGCCAAAAATGATAAATGAACAGGGCTAAACATGTTTACAACACCCACCATCCAAAGACATTACCCCACCTATACACAGTTTGCAGGGAAATAAAGTGAAATACCACCAAAAAAACACATTTCATATATTAATTCAATTCAACAGACACCACAGAAACAGTTGTTTCATGCACCAATAAATAGTATAGAGCCTGCTGGCTGAAAGGCACATTGGCAGGCTAGGCCAAAAAGTGAATTAAATCAATCTTGCAAATTTATTATAAAACAGGGTGAACATGTAGTAAACTGTGCAACATTTTCCCTACACAAAAAAAAGAAAAATTAAATGCAAACAATAACTAGGCCCCTATTAAAACTGCAGGCCACCCACCACAATAAATTTTGAATATCAAACAAAAGTCAAAATAAATCAGAGGGAGAACATGATGGCCACAACACCGGCAGGTTGCTAGAGCACTGACGGTGCCTGCCACCAAAAACCAAGCAATACCCACCTTACCTGCTGCAATAGCCTGGAATGTGCCTCCCCCATCAGCCAGAGGGCACTTCAAGGCAGAAGAATACACGAAGTGTAGGTACACACTGGTTTTCGGATGCCTTGGAGCTTAGGAGGAGCAGGCGGGTAGCAGTGCTTGGTCTCATCTAGGCCACGGGGGCAGCCTCAGCAAAAGTGCTGCCCCCGCTGCACCGGGTGTGCACTGGTTAAACTCGAGGGCTGCAGAGGCACAGGAACCTCAGGAGCAGAGGAAAGCCAAGAAGGTGGCCAGCAGCGACAAGAAGGTGGAGGAAATAGAGCAAACAACCCTGGAGCAAAGTAAAGGTGGGAGGGCATATTTAGTTAATGAACAGCTCGATCAGAGTAAGCCTACAGGGAGAGGGTGGGACCATAACTATAACATAATTGAAAGTAACACAAGTTGTTCCCACAATATTTTTTTTGTTCCCCCGATCAGGGATACCAAATAAGAATGAGGACTGTGAGCCCCCTCGGCCCCTGGTGAGTAGACCTAAAGACCACCTTATAAGGGAATCGCAAAGGGGCGGTAAAATAAAGAAGAAGCCTGAGGGGGGACAAAAATAACACCCTCATTAAGATCTTTTTTTAAGGTGTTGCCACCCTGTGGTGGATATCAGATAAAAGGCAACAGAGCTAGCTAATTGGTCAGGAGGTCAGGCAATCCTCAAGCCGGTGGCAGCAGAGGGGAGTATGGCCAAGTTGGAGGTCAGGGTAGCCAAGAGGTGGCCTCAATAAGTCTGAGCACAGAACAGAACAAGACACAATAGGAGAAGGAGCTAGATCCCCCATTGGTGACCCTACTGAAAACTCCAACCAGGTCGAGTCCATACTACATTAGGCCCCAATATTAACAAGAGAAAATTACATAAACCCGGGGGCTTCCCTAAGGTCCCTAGAGGGCATGATCATCACTTTCGGCCGATATCAGAAAAGGCATCACAGTTTTGGAAGCAAACCCAAGTGAAATAAGGAGCTTTTGCGAAGCCCTGGCGAAAAAATATATCTCCTATATATAACAATGCAGACTTTAGAGAACACAGTTGGGGAATTGAAGGAAGAACTGAGCAATAGTAAAGTGGAATTTCAGGCAATAGGACACAAGGAGCAAGAAAGCCGAGAGAAACTGGAACAGTTGGAGAACAAATAAAGAAAAAACAACTTATGGATTTTGAATGTGGTTGAGGGCAAAGAAGGGAGGAGACATAAAGGCTTTTGTGGTTTCTCTGATAAAGCACACAGTTTAGATTGATCGAAGTGAGGAGGAGATAATAAAGGATATCCAAAGGGGGCACAGAGATCCTCTTAAAAGAAATCGCAACAGGGTCAAACCTCGTAGGATCCTCCTCAACTTCCAAACCTATGCTTTAAAGAAAGAAATTCTCTGAATAGCCCTGAAAATGAAGATTCTAAGAGTGACGGACTTCTCATTTGAAATCAGATCAGACCTGTCGTGAGCCACTTTGGATAGACAATGGGAGCTGGGTAACCACTTAGAAGAAAAAGCTAGGGGTCTCAGCACTAAGCCTGGGCAAAGCACTACGCTACGCTTGCGTAGTTTGCGAAGTTCGCTCTACTTCGCACTATGCGAATTGCACGTAGCACAGTGCGAACATGCGTAGCATAGTGTTGCGTAGTGCTGCGGTCATATTTTGCTTGCTCGCGGTCCTCAACGTCAAGTTGGCGACCGCGAGCAAGCAAAATGACATCCCGGCGAGACTTTTTCCTTGTTCGCGATCAGCAACATCAAGTTGGCGATCACGAGCCTGGAAAATAAACTTCCCGGCGAGATTCCGAAACGCGAGGAGGTCAGGTTTCTCATTGCGAGTGGTCGCGTATGCTCGCGACTGCTCGCGATGAGAAACTACCAGTTCGCGTTGAGAAAGCTGCCGCTCGAATAAAAATCTACTCGAGCAGCAGAAAACTACAGCTCGCACTGTGCAAGATGCCATTTTTAATGATTGCACAGTGCCGGTTGCTTGTCCGCACTGTGCAATCATTGAAAACGACATCTGGCACAGTGCGAACAAGGTACTATGCAGTTCGCGAAGTGCTACGCGTAGCTCGCGTAGTGAGAACTGCACTTTGCGTAGCTTCGCGAAGTGCTACTTTGCGAACTACGCCCAGTGTTTCTCAGCACAGCTTAACTTACCTGCGTCCCTAAGAGTTATGCACAACAATAAAATGGATAATTTGAGAAGGCAAAGGGAGACAGCTGACCTACTGGAAAGTATAAAAAAAGGGGGAATCTAGCTTATTACTACAAGGCAGTGAAAGTGTACATAGAAGATGAGAGTAGGTGATTGGTCTTAGTCTGCACATTAGGGTAGATGGGGTGGTGTATAAAGTTACGTGGTTTTCCCTTTTGGTTTATTGAGCGGCGGCAGGTGACCAGTGGCACAAAACAAAACAAACTGACTTCGAGTCCGGAGAAAAGCAGGGGTGGGTTCTCCAGGGGGGGCAGGTAAGGGGTCAGGGGGGAACACTAGGTGGGGAGCAAAAGGAAAAAAAGCATTAAAAATTCTCATACACCTTAGCAATGCAGAATATAGATAGAATAGATGCAAGTGCCCAGGAGGAGAATCAAGAGATAGAAGTAGGGAGATGGCAATTCAGTTGCTAATATGGAATTTTAACGGGTTACACACGAAAGGGGAAGGGAAAGGATTGTGGAATATCTAAGGGATTCCCCGGCACAAATAATAATCCTACAAGAGACCCATCTGGTAAAGAGGGAGTGCATTGAGATTATTAAAAAACAAGCTTGGTTTAGGCAAGTGGTCTGTACTGATCAGAGCGCAGATATAAGAGGAGTTGCGATATTAAGAAAAAACAGGTGAAGGCATGCATAATAGATAGAGCAGTGGATAGGAGCGGCGGGTGGATCATAGTAAAAGCTAAATTACAGGAGAGATTAATACCACTGGTAGGGTACTTCGGTCCAAACTGTGATGACATAGAGCCAATAAAAGCAATTTACTAATATGCTGGAGTTTCCTGACCCAGTGATTATGGCTGATGATTTGAATGTAATAATGGATCAAAAATTGGATATGTCAAAATAAAGCAGCGCAATAGCTAATTCAAAATCACGTACATATTTAAAGACAATGATCAAACAAAGTGCTCTTTGCGATTTATGGAGGGAGAGGTCGGGTTGTTTGCAAGGTGTCTCCTTTCATAACAAAAAATATGGACATAGTTCCAGAATTGATTACCTTTCGGTAAGTTTGAATCTGAAAACCAGTATATTGTCTACATGAGGGCCTATTTCTCAGACCATTCTGAAGTTACATTAAAAATTGAGCAAACTAGTAGGCCCACAGAAAGGAAATGGATGTTGGATCGTACCATAATTACGAACAATGAAGCAATGGACCTCTTAAATAATGAGTTTGGGGAGTTTCTTAAGAACAATATAGGTTCTACTTCCACAGTAAGGGTTTGGGATATTCTTAAAGTATACATAAGGTGTGAAATCGTGAGTATGCTCTACTTCAAAAATAGGGGTTAAAGAGCTAAGGAGAGCCAGTAAGAGGAGGAAATGAAAGCTATAGAGACAATTAGAACAAAAAGCAAGGATGAGGATCATAGGCTCTTGGGAGAGAAAAAACTATGCTTGCTGAAAAATCAACTAGAAACTATTCTTCAGATGTGGATTAAGAAGTGATGGTAGGCCAGCAAGGTGGCCCATTTCGAATATGGGGAGGGAGCAGTGAAGCTGTTGGTTTGAAAGGTGAAAGCAGACAGAAACAAAAACCAGATTAAGGAAATCGAGGGCACACAGAAAGGCATCAAACTAACTACTGAATTTGAGATATAGGAAGCCTTTAAGGATTGCTTTCAGAGACTATACGCCGAAGAGGGGATAGTCTCAGAAGAGGAGGTTGGCCACTGGTTAGGTCCGAAAACAATAAACCCCCTGGATTTGAATCAGCAACATCTCCTTAATCAGGCAATCACTCATGATGAGGTTAAGAAGGGTATTCAGACAATCAAAGGGGGTAAAGCTGCAGGGCCTGATGGAATACTAATAGAGCTATATAGAATCTTGGGAGACGTGCTAATCCTGTTTATGACATCGATGTTTGAGGAGATTCTAGAGAAAGGACTATAGCTGCCTAAATCCTGGGGCGAGGCAATAGTAGTTGATATTAAAATCAGGGAAAAACCCAGCTAGCTGTGACTCACGTAGGCTGTTATCACTGCTCAAAGCAGACAATAAAATCTTTGCAAAAATCCTAGCAGAAAGATCGAGTAAATTAGTTGGCAGGATAATACATTGTGATTAGAAGGGGTTTATTAAGGGTAGGTACCTACACAAATTAACATACAGCCTGATAGGGGCTATTGATCTGACTACCGTTCAGTCAATCCCCATAGCTGTGGTGACGTTAGATGCTACCAAAGCTTTTGACAGAGTAAATTGGTCCTATTTGGCTATCAAAACACAAGCTGGGAGATAATTTCTGTAAGATTAATCAGTTAATATACCAGGACCCTTCATCAAAAATACTCGTAAATTGAAATTTGATGGCTTCTTTTAAAATATTCAGAGGGACTAGACAAGGTTGACCCCTATCCCCACTTTTATTCAATCTCTACAAAGAGCCCTTAGCACATAAGATGAGAATGGCCGCTAATATTCCACTCTTTGGTTATGAGGGCTGGAGAAAGAAGGTAGCATTTTATGCAGACAAGTTAATGGTTTATATTTCGGATCTCTTGGTTGCCTTGCTGGTTATATTGCAGATTGTGTCAGAATTTGTTAAAGTTTCTGAGTATGGAGTAAATACAGGGAAAACTGAGGTAATGGCATGGAATCAGGAAGATGGTAACCCATTGATCAAAAAAGAAATGAGATACCTTCGTCTGAAGTTTGTACAGGACATCAAGGAAATCCCAGAAGTATGCCTAAATAGCACACTAAGGGACTGTATACAGATACTGAAGGGATGAGTACATCTTCCCTTAACAATCTTCGGGAGGGTGCACCTGGTGAAAATGGTGATATTGCCTAAAATCAAATTTTTGTTTAACACAATCCCTCCGCACTTCCATAAGTCACTGATCGATAAAGTGCAGCAGGCCATAAACACCTACATCTGGGCTTATAAGGGCATAAGAATCTCATGGAAAAAACTATGGTGGAAAAGGGAGAAGGGGGGCTATACCACGATATTCAATACTATGCTTGTGCTTTCCAGCTGACAAACACCAGAATGCTGCTCAAGGTGCCAGACTGTTCAGATCTGGGGAATCTGTTTAAGGTCATGCTAAAGGGAGTTAATGTAGGCACAGATCAGATCCTATTTAGGCCTGGAGACCCCAAATTCTACAAAAAGATCAAACTTAAAGTACTGCAGGCAATAGCAAGAATATGGTCCAATATATAGGATGATTGACAAGTCTAAACTACTACTCTGATATACTTCCTAAATGGAATCCACCAGGGACCCCTAAAGGTCAAATTAGCCATGCCAATAAGAGATGCAGGAATACGCTATTGGGGAGAACTAACAATCTTATATCCTGGGCACAGCTGAGTGAGAGGATGGGGAAATGTTGAAATTCAAATATATAGAATTGAAAAGCTGTGAGCAAAGTCAGAGGTCTCCCTTGGGCATTGGAAATTATCTGGAAGAACAGCTTGTGGGCAAACCTCCTGGAAGCAAGGAAGTGTCAGTTTAGCATTGGGTACAACAGGTTACGGACGGAAAGTTCATTTTGGCAGATGACCTGTGGAGAGACTGCTTGCCAAGGTAGCAGATATAAAACATCTGGCAAGTATTGACGCGCACATTATATTCAATTGAAAAGCTGGCTTAATTAAGGAGAAATCACCTCTTTTCAATCCACAGGGCATATATAACACTGGAAAGGCTATCAAAGATGGCAAAAGAAAGACCTGCCAAATCAATTAAATGTTGATTAGTAAAGGCATCAGATGTGTATATGTTTCAACAATGCCCAGGTTTTTTTAAATTCTGGTAGGAAGTGGGTAAGACCATCTCAAGAATTTTGGGTTTTCATGTTAAGGTAAGCCTTTTTACTGATTATGTTTGGAGTGGTGGAGGGTATTACATGTCCTGCCAGAGATCTCTTGTTCTATGCAACACTACTGGCAAGAAGGACAATCTGACGTAGGTGGGTAGGAGATATCTCTCTGCAACACTTAGAGTGGTTAGAATCTTTATTTTACATGTCCAAAATTGATTTAATGGGGAAAGAATAAAAAAGAAGAAATACTGGACCATCTTTTTAAAGTGGTCCTGGAAGTAGTTGGGGGTAAAAAAAAATCAAGAAGCACAAAAGAACATATGTCTTTTGCCCAATGATTACACCTAAGCATCTCTCTAAGCTGTGATGGCCTTTCCACCCCGTGCGGCTGCCGGTTACCGGATAATTTGAGAGAGACAAACCCCTTTTGGGCAATGTCCACATGCGTACCGGACCCTGGGCTAGCCTTCTTATCTATAGATCAAAAGGTATGGGTCGGAGGGATGCTTATTGAAGTCAGAGGTGAATGAGAACAAAAAAAGCAACAAAAATAGTACAAATAAATCCAGGTTCATGCCCCCAAACACAACACCCGTATACACCAGTTTTTCAACTTACTTGTGATATCTCACAAACAAAGTCCTTAAACCCAATGATATATATGCAGCAGACAAGGAGAGTGACCCTTCCAGCTCCAAATCCCAATGAAAAGTGACCAGGAGATAGACTAATCACTGGGAGGAGCCTGCTGGACAGGAACAGGAAGTTGGAGTCTCTGGGATACTTCATTCTGGTTTGACAAAAACCTAAACTAAAAAAAAATGGCTCCTTGCACAAAAAGACCGAACTCCAACGGGCAGTTTGAGAAGAAAATCCACTCCAAATGCCTCTCAGCTGCATTCTCATGCAGAAAAGTTGCTTGACTGCTCCGTTTGCGATTGGCACAAAGGATGCTAGATTTGTGCTGTCGTGGCTGGAAGCCATGCAAGTGACAGCGAAGTCTCGACGGAGTTTGCTTGCGGTGTGAGAAGTATTGCAAACATTCACAAGCAGCCCAAGAGTCTTGGCGCTTGTGGTTGAGAGCCAATAGAAAACTGGAGCATGCAAATGGGAAAAAAACTTTGCTTTGTACCCGAATGGCAGAATTCAAGAATTCCATCTACCTCCATGGAGCGTAGAGTGCCTGGATTCTGCAAACTCCGCAAACGAAGTGGAGTTTACCGTCCAGGCTTATTATTCACATACCCACTCACTCACTCATACAGTCACTCACACTACCATTCACTCACCCATACAGCCACTCATACAACCAGTTACTCACCAATACAATCAGTCACAAAACCAGACACTCCCCTATACAGTTACACACACACCTACTTCTTTACCTACAAAGTCACACACCCACTCACTCACCCAATCAGCCTCTTAACACAGCCACTCTCTCACCCATACAAGCATACTCACTCATACAAACACTTACATACCCATTTACACATCCATACAAGCACTCGCACAGTCTTGTACTCACCCACACAGCCCTTCACACAGACACTCACTGTTCAATACAGTCACTCACACACAAAGTCACTGAATGAAACACCTACTCAAAAAACCACTCGCCCATACAGCCACTTATATACCTAGTCACTCACTCATACAGTCACTCAGAAACCCACTCATTCAGCCATACAGCCAATCACACACCCATATGCACAATGAAACATACAGTCACACAGTCACTCACATGATATATATTAAAAGTAGCATCACACATTAGTAGTACACCTAGTATACTACTTTAACTTTTGCAGTACCTTAGCATATATGATTAACAATCAGAAACTCAAAATAATTATACTCACTGGATGGTGCCATCAGTGAAGTCATCAGTGATGTCATCAGTGATGTCACTGACCATGTCATGAGTGATGTAATATGTGAGGTCATAAGCAGTGCATTGTGGGGGTTTTAGTTATAGTTAGCTCCGGCAACTGTTACTTCTGAACTTTACTGGCTTTGTACCAGTGAAATCTGACCCTAAATATAACATTCATGTGACCTTTGGTTTTTCCAGTATAAATATGTATTTATATATGTATAATAGCCACAATCCTGTGAGCGATCCATTCACGACCAAAACAGGTACGGACCACAACGTGGAGGTAAATGTCCTTTTTATTGCAGAATTAAAAGTGCAAGTGCATGAAGTTTACAAGCGAGTGCCCAGCCTGACGCGTTTTGACTGCCCAATGGTAGTTTTGATCACATGAGGCGCTGGGCCTATCAGTGCATATATATAGAGATTTAAAGTGAGCACATGATACAACAATATTTAAATTAGTTCATAACGTAGTAAAAACAGAGAAACAATCCTGTTTATGATTTTTTTAAAAGAAAGCCAAATAATTGTTTCTACACTCACATCTATATTGTGTATTTGTAACTACTGATTTTGCAAATAATTAAATAATGAAAACATAGTGCTACTAAAGTCATAGCACACATATAATCAGCCAAATAGTTATTTTAAATTATACAACTCGACATACAATTATAGCATAGTGCTAATTTGCAAGCTATATTGATCTTTGTGTATAGAAATCGGGCCATTGTCATAATTAAATTATACTCCATGAATTATCTGATAGATCACTAACCGATATGTTGAACATGTGCAAAAAGTGTCAAGCGTGAAAGTGCTCAGTTAAAAAAATAAATATATACATAAATACATAGCAGCATTTAGCAGATGTCCCTCAAATATTCTCATATTCTAATATCTAGAAACAGTTGGCAGTTGCATATTTCAATAGGAAGTCCCCCTAATCAAACATCATTATACATGTAATCCATTAAAGAAAATAAACAAACCAAACAATGGCAACCCAATTAGTTCATTTTAGCAGCAATAAGATGAAATTTTATGAAATCTTAATTTTAGTGTCACAACTTACTTAATACAACCTGTGTCGCACTGCTAAAAACCGGCAAGAGCTCCATAAAACCTAGTAAAATCAAGGGAACCTTAGATAAAACCAAGTAAAATCAAGATCCAACCAGATAAAAGCATTGCGACAAAAGATTCTAGTTTTCTTCATTCAAAATAAAAGATACATAAATATAGCAGCCTCCAAATTACAGGGCATATAGATTGATATTAATATAATATCTAAATATAATAAATAAAATCCAGGAGCTCAAAAAACGGTGATATCCTCCACTGAAACCAGTTGAAACCTAGGAAAAACCAAGACTAAAACTCGGCTGAAGTAAAAGTAAAAACCAGTTAAAAGAGCAAACCTGAAAGTCATCATCATATCTGATATTGCTGGCCCCACCATTATTCAAAAAAAATTATGCAGATCGTCACTATTGTTGAGACCATTCGGCATTTTGGTATCGTGTAGCATGATGAACTCTCATTCCCGTTGCCTCAATCTTTTTTCTCTATATCCCCCTCTGTTATTTTTAGGTACTGAACTTATGAAATAATATCTAAGGTCATTGAGATTATTATTGTGTACCAATTTTAGATGCCGCGCCACAGGGTAATTGGGATCTGAATTTACTACTGCTCTAAGGTGTTGAAGAATCCTGTTAAAAACCTGCAGTTTAGTGCTGCCTACATACATTAAATGGCAGGTGCACTCTAAAATGTATACGGCATAATCCGTTCTACAAGTATAATGTCCTTGTATTTTCATAGGTTCAGGACTATATATATATATATATATATGTATATATGTATGCATGTATATATATATATATTCACTGAAAAAAACAAAGGTTTCAGGGGCATTATAGTTAGGAATTGGCATTTAAAAAACCTTAGAAATTCACTGAAAAAAACATAGGTTTCAGGGGCGTTATAGTTAGCTGGACATTTCCCTCATACAAAACCCTAGAAATTCCCCTGTTATAGTTAGTTCATCTAACTATAACTCGCGCCCCCGCAATGCACTGCTGATGACGTCACATATTACATCACTCATGACATGGTCAGTGACATCACTGATGACATCACTGATGACATATGAAATGACATCACTGATGACATCACTGATGACGTCATCCATGTGATAAATTAGTGCATTTTCTAACACCCTTTGATATACTCAATCAAAATTGCAGACGTCCATTCTCAAAACCATAGATACTCCAATACCAATAACTACATACCCACTCATTGACCCTTAGATCTACACACATATCCACTCACTCACCTGTACAGTCACCCATACTTACAGTCACTCAGTACAGGACTATCATATGCATTTATACACCTACATAGACACTCACACACCACCAATCATCCATAGAGGTACTCTCACACCTAGTCAGTCATGCAAATAATTAATCACACTCCCATTTACTCACCTATGCAGTTATACACACACAAGTTCACTTACTCATAAAAATAGTACCACATTCTTACGCTCTTATACAATCACTGATACAAGCACACACTCATCCATACAGCCACTCTCACAATCACACACTCTCACATTTACCCACTTATATACTCTTACACACATATATACTGCCTTTCACATATGTAGTTACTCACACATGTACGACTGAGGTATTCATTCAATCACTAACACACCCATACATACACTCACCCAACCATACAGTCATCACAGATGCACTCTTAAAACCATGCACCCATAGAATCACCCACTTACACATGTATGCACAGAGTCACACACACCCCACCCACACAAACACTCAGGCACCCATACAGATACTCAGACAACCAATCAATAACCCTTAGAGAGACTCATATAGCTCTTCACAAAATCATGCAGCCGCTTATACACCAACAGACAGACAGATACAGACATTCACAAAGTTTAGTCACTAGTCTGCAGTAAGATACATTTAATGACTCACTTATAGTCAGTCACACACCTACTAAATCATCCATTCTCACACTTATACACCCACTCATTCTTCCATAGATTTTTCCCTATATATATATATTAAACATATTTAAAATTTACAGAAACACACACTCACTGGATGACGTCATCAGTGATGTCATCAGTGATGTCATTTCAGATGTCATCAGTGATGTCACTGACCATGTCATGAGTGATGTAATATGTGACGTCATCAGCAGTGCATTGCGGGGGCGCGAGTTATAGTTAGCTGAACTAACTATAACGGAGGAATTTCTAGGGTTTTGTACGAGGGAAATGTCCAGTTAACTATAACGCCCCTGAAACCTATGGTTTTTTCAGTGAATTTCTAAGGTTTTTTAAATGCCAATTCCTAACTATCACACCCCTGTAACCTTTGGTTTTTTCAGTGAATTTCAAAGGTTTTGTATATGACAGTTTTTAATGTATTAATTGTTATACTGATTTTTTTGATACTGATTTAATACATTTTTTAAACTATTTATTTTTAGATATTTTTTTTAAATTACATTATACATTACAATACAAAATATACTTTCTCTGAATGAATTACTTTAGTTTAAATACTTGGAAAATAGGCAACAGACTTTTAAGTACAGTAGTTACAGTTGTTGCAATGGCCAACCCAATATCAAACACAGAGCAACATTGAGCTCAATGTGAATTTCTAGTTAAATGCTATTAGTTACTTTATGGATTACTTTTCTAACCACAGGACTGGATCCTAGATTCAGTCCTTGGACATCTCCTGTAAACAGTTGAGTAAAAGCGTTTTGGAGGAATATTATTGTATTTTAAAAGTTGACACTTAGAAATGTTTTCACATAGAATCACCAATGTTATCCTATGGCAGAAAATTCACTTAGCAGGTAAGTAGTGTTATCGTTACATTTTCTTACTCAGTGGTGGATCCTGGATCCAGCACTGGCCAACCTCCTGTAAACAGTTGAAAGAATGTGTTTAAGTCATACAGACGATTTTTAAGGAATATTTTTTGTTTGTGAAAATAGACACTTAGAAACTTTTCTGCTGAAAACCACACAATGGATTCCTATGGAAGGAAATACAAGTTACCGGTAAGTACGCTTAAAATTACTTTTCAGGGTCAGTGCTGGGCTAAAAGATGCAGCACTGGGTTCTCTCCTGATTACAGGTGAGTAAATCGGAATTCGTAGTTTGGCTGATTTTTGAGGAATATTTGTACGTTTCAAAAATGGACAATTCGAAAATTTTCTGGTGAAAACCACACAATGGATTCGTATGGAAGGAAATACAAGTTACTGGTAAGTACGCTTAGAATTACTTTTCAGAGTCAGTGCTGGGCTAAAAGATGCAGCCCAGGGTTCTCTCCTGATTACAGGTGAGTAAATCGGAATTCGTAGTTCGGCTGATTTTAGAGGAATATTTATACATTTCAAAAATGGAAACTTAGAAAATGTTCTGTTGAAAACCACACAATAGATTCCAATGGAAGGAAATACAAGTTACTGGTAAGTACGCTTAGAATTACTTTTCAAAATCAGTGCTGGGCTAAAAGATACAGCCCTGGGTTCTCTCCTGATAACAGGTGAGTAAATCGGAATTCGTAGTTCGGCTGATTTTAGAGGAATATTTTTAGTTTGTGAAAATAGACACTTAGAAACTTTTCTGCTGAAAACCACACAATGGATTCCTATGGACGGAAATACAAGTTACTGGTAAATACGCTTAGATTTACTTTTCAGGGTCAGTGCTGGGCTAAAAGATGCAGCACTGGGTTCCCTCCTGATAACAGGGGAGTAAATCGGAATTCGTAGTTCGGCTGATTTTAGAGGAATATTTGTACGTTTCAAAAATGGACACTTAGAAAATGTTCTGGTGAAAACCACACAATGGATTCCTATGGAAGGAAATACAAGTCGTTGGTAAGTACGCTTAGAATTACTTTTCAGGTTCAGTGCTGGGCTAAGAGATGCAGCCCAGGCTGCTCTCCTGATTACAGGTGAGTAAATCGGAATTCGTAGTTCGGCTGATTTTAGAGGAATATTTGTACAATGGTGAAGGGAGGGGGCGGGGCCTGAGGAGATATGTGTGCAAACACGCCCTGTGGCGTGATTTAAGTTGGGGAATTAATTCCTCTTCAATCCTTAGGTCCCCTGGGGGCCAACTAGCCCACCAGGTACCTCCAGTATGAGCCAGGGGGCTGCATTGCAGAGAGGTGTGCAGAAGCCATGATCCCTTTTTACAACACTCTGCAACGCAGCTCCGTGGCATTTACTGGAGGTATCTGGTGGGCTAGTTGGTCCCCAGGGACCTTCAGGATTGAAGAGGAATTAATTCCCCAACTTAAAACGCGCCACAGGGCGTGTTTGCACACATATCACCTCAGGCCCCACCCCCTACCTTCACCACTGTGAAAAAGCACCCTGTGGGGTGTTTTAAGTTGGGGGATTAAGTCCCCTTGAATCCTGAGGTCCCCTGGCATCCAACTAGCCCACCAGGTACCTCCAGTATGCGCCAGGGAGCTGCGTTGCAGAGAGGTGTTCAGAGGCCACACCCCTTTTTACAACACTCTGCAACGCAGCTCCGTGGCGCTTAGTGGAGGTAGCTGGTGGGCTAGTTGTCCCCTAGGGGACCTCTGGATCGAAGAGGTATGAATTCCCAAACTTAAAACGTGCCACAGGGCGTATTTGCACAGTATCACCTCAGGTCCCGCCCCTAACTTCACCACTGTGCAAACGCACCCCGTGGCGCGTTTCAAGTTGGGAGATTAAGTCCCCTTGAATCCTAAGGTCCCCTGGCGGCCAACTAGCCCACCAGGTACCTCCAGTAAGTGCCACAGAGCTGCGTTGCAGAGAAGTGTAAAAAGGGGCGTGGCCTCATTACACCTCTCTGCAACGCAGCCCCCTGGCGCATACTGGAGGTTCCTGGTGGGCTAGTTGGCTAGTTGGCCCCCAGGGACCCCCAGTATTGAAGGGGAATTCGTTCCCCCTCTGCAAACGTGCCAGGGGGCGGGTTTGCAGAGTGATGAAAGGAGGGGGCGTGGCCTCCTCCCGATCCCGTTATTTTTTTTTTGTCTTTTTAAGAACAGGGGCTGTGTAGCTCCCCTTCTTTTTCAAATTTTTTGGCCCTGGGACCCCATCCCCCAGGGCCTGCCCCCTATTTTTTTTTTTTTTAAACTGCTGAGGGGGGCCTTGTGGCCCCCCTCCCGAGGCCTTAATTTGCCCCGGGGACCCCATCCCCCGGTGCATGGCCCTTTTTAAAATAAAAAATTTGGGGAGGGGGGCTGCTTTGCCCACCCTCCTGGTGCCTCTTTTGGCCCCGGGGACCCCATCCCCCGGGGACGTTTTTTTTTAAAAATTATTTTTATTTTGGGCTGGGGGGGCCGCGTGTCCCCCCTCCCGGGCCACCACTGGCCCCGGGGACCCCATCCCCCGGGGCCTGGCCTCCGTTCGGGACCGTGGGGGGGTCCCTAATCCCCCCACGGCCCGCCAGCTCCCTGCCTCCTGTGGGAGCCGGCATTGCTTTTCCACATGGGCAGCAGCTAACATGCTGATCCCCATGTGGAAAAGCAATCTGCTTTGCTATTTGGAAGAGAGAGCAGGTTTCCCTGCTCTCTCTTCCAAATGGCAAAGCAGTTTGCAATGGCAGGGTGGGAGCCGCGAGGCTCCTGCCCTGCCATTGCAAACAGCAGTGTCCCGGGGGTGGGCACCCCGGGACACTGCAGGAGCCGGCCTTGCGGGGTGGCGGTCCCCAGGGCCACGACAAGGCTCCAGGAGGGGGGCTGCGCGGCCCCCATCCCCCTTAAGTTAAAGCCCCAGGGGGTGGTGGTCCCCGGGGCTTGGGGGTCCGTACTAAAAGTCCCTACTTTAAATATGTAGGGCCCCGGGGAGGTCGCAGTCCCCGGGGCGTGTGGGGGGGGTTTGAGCCCCCCACACAGGTTTTTTACAATTTTTTTAAAAAAACAAGCCCAGGGGATGGTGGGCACCAGGCTGCGGGGGGCCATGAGCCCCCCGCATACATTAAGATAAGCCCCGGGGGGTGGCGGTCCGTGGGGCTGAGGGGCCCCTCTGGGCCCCCCATAACTATGATAAATTGCCCCCGGGACTTGGCTCCCTGGGGCTAATTGTAAACGAAGCGCGGGAGCGCGCGCTCTGGTTTTTTTTTCCTCAGCAGGATGCGTGGGCCCTACGCGCATACCGCGATTTTTGGCCTTGGGGGTCCTTGTGGGACCCCCTGAGCAGGCCTAGGGGTTCAGGGTGTTTCTACCCTACCCCCTTTTCGCGTTTTGCAAATTTTTTTGGGGGCTTCTTGTGCCTCAGTTCTACCGAGGCACAAGATGGCTGCTAACACTTCCTGATCTGGAGTGTTGACAGCCAATTAGCATTCAGCTCGTGCACGGCAGGGTGCGCGCTGGGTGCGGGGAGGGTTCGCAGATCCTCCTCGGCCATAGATATCACTAACTTTTAACTCTAATTTTCTCAGGAATTACTGAACGGATTTACACCATTTAAGCAAGAGGCACCAGTCTGAACTGAGGACTACCTCTTTGCCAAATTTGGTGTAATTACGTTCAGCAGTTCGGGCTGTAGCTGCGACAACAGGTCCTATGGGAAATTGCATGGGGAAAACGCGTTTTGGGCCCCACTTTTTTCTCGGCCCCGGCTTTATGAATCACCGCAAAACTTTCAGGGTAGGAGCGGAGCGGAGCTGTCCAAAAGTTTGGAAAATTTCGCGAAGATTCGTCAATCGGCACCAGACCTATTGGGAATAGAATGTTACGGATTTCCTATGGAAAATAGGTCCTAACTATAACTATCTATTGGCGACCGCCAGTAGAAAATATATATTTTTGTGAAAATATCCACACATGAGTAGATTTATGAATAACTTAAAAGTCTCAGTCACACTCAGGGAATGGTAACTGGCCACTAATGCCGGTTCATTTGTAATTTCGGTGGCTAAATTGTTTAACTGTTGCCATTTTTACATGTTCTAGAATCTGGCTACTATAGAACAGGAACATCCAGACAGCATACATTGTAAATACCATTCCTTAAGTTGTATCGTTTACTTCAATTGACATTGGGCAATCTACTCTTTTTCAAACAACTATTGTAGAAATTAACAAATGTCCAAATGCTTTATTGTTGATTTGGGAAATTGAATTGATTTGATTTTTACTGTTACAAGGTGTTCATCATAAAACTTTATTCGTGTTAGAAAAACTTAAAAAAACTTATAAAATGTGTAAACTACAGCTCCCAGAAGTCTATGGGGCGTATTACGTTGCATAGGAAATGCTTTAAATTGCAACAGGATATGGTGTCACCTACCGTGAACAAGGCCGACATGGCTGAAACGCGTCGGTGTAACAGAAGGGTACTCTGTGAAGAATAAAACACTTGCAAGGTTCCTGAGTGCGAGTGTCATTTGTTGCAAAATTGATTCTTGGCCGCTGGCTTGGCCCAACACTCGCACCCGCTGCTGAGCGATCCGAATTCAAGCCGCATTGCAGTACATAAATATATATATATATATATATATATATATATATATATATATATATATATATATATATATATATATATATATATATATATATATATATTCACTTAAAAAACCATACGTTTCACACATGTTATAGTTAGCTGGACATTTCACTCGTAAAAACCCAATGAAATTCCCCCGTTATAGTTACTGCAGGCAACTATAACTCACGCGACCGCAATCCTCTGCTGATGACGTCAGATATTACATCACTGTATTTAGACACTGATTTACCCATGTCTTCTTCCATTAATCTTTAGCTATACATATATTGCAAATATTTATTTTTCATAAAGACACATATGTCATCAGTGATGTAATATCTGACGTCATCAGCAGAGGATTGCGGTCGCGTGAGTTATAGTTGCCTGCAGTAACTATAACGGAGGAATTTCATTGGTTTTTTATGAGTGAAATGTCCAGCTAACTATAACATGTGTGAAACCTATGGTTTTTTAAGTGAATTTGCAAGGTTTTTTAAATGCCAATTCGTAACTATAACGTGTGTGAAACCTATGGTTTTTTCAGTGAATTTGTACGTTTTTTTAAATGCTAAGTTATGTTTTTTTTTTTTTTTCAGGTTTTTCACTGTGCGCGCACCGTGAAATTTTCTTTTTTTTTTTAAAATCGCGAGGTGGGCGCTCGGTGCGCTTCGCGCACTGAGCACACACGGTTCGCAGTGCGTGCCGTGCGCGCAGGGTGCGCGCACCTCGCGATTTAAAAAAAATAAAAAATAGTTTTTTTCTCCCTTGGGGGTCCTTCTGTGACCCCCTGACCAAGGCTAGGGGGTCAGGAACTGTCCACTCTGCCCCCTTTTCACGTTCTCCACCTTTTTTTTTCACCCCCTCAGACTGCGAGAGACAAAATGGCGGCCGACACTTCCTGGTTTTGACCGATTCGAATGTTTACCGACATCTAACAACCAATCAGAATTGCGCTCGCGCACGGCAGGGTGCGACCACCGTGCGCGCACGGTGCGCTCGTATAGATATTGATATGCTTTTAAATGCTATTTTCTCCGGAAATACTGAACAGATTTACACCAGACCTGCAAAAGGCACTTCCTTGACCTTATGGCTACCTCTCTGCCAAATTTAAAGTAATTCTGTTCAGCCGTTCGGGCTGTAGCTGTGTCTAAAGGTTCTATGGAAAAATGCATGGGGAAAACGCGTATTGGGACCCCCCTTTTTTCTCGGCCCCCGCTTGACGAATCACCCCGAGACTTTCAGGGTAGGAGCTGAGCAGAGCGCCCCATTAGTTTTGAAAATTTCGCGAGGATTTGTCAACCGGCGCCAAAGTTATTCAAAATAGAATTTTGAGATTTCCTATGGAAACTAGGTTGTAACTATAACTATCTACTGGCGGAATATATATATATATATATATATTCACTGAAAAAAACATAGGTTTCAGGCACGTTATAGTTAGAAATTAGTATTTAAAAAATCTTTGAAATTCACTGAAAAAACCACAGGTTTCAGGGACTTTATAGTTAGTTGGACATTTCACTCGTACAAAACCAGTGAAATTCAGTTGTTATAGTTAGTTCAGCTAACTATAACTTGCACCCCCGCAATGCACTGCTGATGACGTCACATATTGCATCATTCATGACATGGTCAGTGATATCACTGATGACATCACTGATGACATCTCAAATGACATCATTGATGATATCACTGATGACATCATATAGTGACTGTGTGTTTCTGTGAAGTTTAAATATGTTTTATATATGTGCCAAGGTGTATTGAAGAATGAGTGGGTGTATAAGTATCTGAATGTATCATTTAGTAGGTGTGTGACTGTCTGTTTAAGTGAGTGATTAAACGTTTCTTAGTGAATGCATGGGTTAGTGACTAACTGTGACTAAACTGTATAAACGTCTGCATCAGTTTGTCAGTTGGTTTGTAAGCAGCTCCATGGGTTGGTGAGTAGCTCCATGAGTGTCTGTATGGTTTATTGATTGTTTGTCTGAGTATCTGTATGGGTGCCTGAGTGTCTGTGTGGGTGGGTGGGGGGTGAATGATTCCCTGCGTGGATGTGTGATTCACTGGGTGTATGGGTTCAAGAATGTGTCTGTGACGGGCTGTATGGGTGGGTGATTGTGTGTATGGCTGTGTTGGTGAGTGAATGGATGTCTCAGTGGTACATGTGTGAGTATATACATATGTGAAAGACAGTATATGTGAGTGTTGGAGTATATAAATGACTATGTGATAGTGAGTGATTGTAAGAGTGGCTGTATGGATGAGTGTGTGCTTGTATCAGTGATTGTATAAGAAAGTAAGTATTTGTTAGTAAATGTTTGAATACGTGAGGTGGTGTGTGTGTAACTGTATAGGTGAGTAAATGGGAGTGTGATTGATTCTTTGCATGACTGACTAGGTGTGTGAGTAGCTCTATGGGTGAGTGGCAGTGTGTGAGTGTCTCTATAGGTGTATAAGTGCATATGATAGTGCTGTATTTATGAGTGACTGCATATATGAGTGACTGTATAGGTGAATAAGTGGATGTATGTTTAGTCCTAGGAATCAGTGAGGGGGTATGTAGTAACTGGTATTGGTGTGTGTATGGTTTTGAAAATGGTATTCTGTATTTTAGAGTGGGCGTATCAAAGGTTATATTAGGTTGTGATGAGGTGCATCTGATTATCACATGGATGATGTCATCAGTGATGTCATCACTGTTGTAATTTGAGATGTCATTAGTGATGTCATCAGTGATGTCACTGACCATGTCATGAATGATGTAATATGTGACGTCATCAGCAGTGCATTGCGGGGGCGCAAGTTATAGTTCGCTGTAATATTATAACAGCCAAATTTCACTGGTTTTGTATGAGTGATATGTCCAACTAACTATAACGCCCCTGAAACCTATGTTTGTTTCAGTGAATTTCAAAGGTTTTTTTAAATCTAATTTCTAGCTATACCTACAGAGGAAGGTAATGTGCAGAAAGAAGAAGAAAGGCGCCGAAAGAAGTAAGAGAAATGCAAAAAGAGGCAACAGAATTCCAGAAAGACAAAGAAAGGTGCAGAAAGAAGCAAAAGATATGCAGAAAGAACCAACAGGGGTGCAGAAAGAGGCCTTTTTGCAAAGTCATCCTGTGCCCCCAACTTTTTGCTGATGGGTACTGGTGGTAACTGACTCTGACTAAACAGGCTTAGAGCCAGTGCTACGCTAATAGACACTTAGAATACAGTGAAAACACCTACATACACTAGGGTACACTATGGGTTGGGGTACTCCTGTGATTGGCATGACCTCCCCTGTAAGGCCCTAGTATATAATAGGGCAGGGAGATTAAATCTACCTCTAAGTCAGAGGTGCAGAAACATGCTACTTTAACTAGTAGTTGCATTTGCAGAGTGGTAGAGAAAGGGTGCTGGGCCTTGGACCAGCGCCCAAGTATTCCGCTGCGTAGAACTTACAGAAGATACCAGGAGGGCTTCTTGGCCCCCAAAGTCCCTCAGGAGTAAAATGGACTTCAGTTAGTCTGCCAGGAGGCGCGTTTGCTGAGTGGTGGAGGAAGGGGGCATGGCCTCCGAAGACGTCTTAGCAATCCTACTGTGTGGGAGTTACTGGAGGTAAGAAGAGTGGTACTTGGCACCCAAGGACATCCTTGTGGGCCAACTACCCCTCCTATTAACTCCAGTAAGTACCACACAGCAGTATTGCTGTGTTCTCAAAGCAGGTCATGCCCCCTTTGCCCACCACTCTGCAAGCGCACTCCCTGGCGCACTCTTGGATGGGGATTGAAGTCCCCTTCACTGCTGATGGTCCTAAGGGGCCAGCTAGCCTACCTCCTACCTCCAGTAAGCCCCACACAGTGGGATTGCTGAGAGGTGGACAGAGGTCCGCCCCATGTCTCCACCACTCTGCAAACGCGCCGCCTGGCATGATTTTGGTTGGGGGAAGAAGTCCCCTTTCCTCATGAGGGTCCCTGGGGGCCAACTAGCCCTCCTGTTAGCTGCAGTAAGTCCCATATAGCTGGATTGCTGAGAGTGGTCTGAGGCCACTCACCCTTTTTAGACCACTCTGCAAACACGCCACCTGGCACACTGCTGCTCTGGGGATGACGTCCACTTGTATCCTGAGGTCCTGAGAACACAAGAATACCTCATCGCCCCACCAGCAGTGCGCCAAGAGTTTGCAGAGTGGTGTAAAAAGGGGCATGACCTCGGACCACCGCTCTGCAATCCAGCTGTGTGGCGCTTACTGGAGGTACCTGGTGGGCTAGATGCCCCCAGGGACCGTCAGAATTCAAGGGGACTTAATTCCCCAACATGGAACCCGCCAGGGGGTGCGTTTGCAGACTTATGCAGGGGGTTGGGGCCTCCAGTGAGATGCCTGCTTTTTTAAAATTTTGTTTTTTGAAGGGGGGCTGTGTGGCCCCCCTTCCCTTACTTATTTTTGGGCCCTGGGAACCCCACCCCCTAGGGCCTGACTATTTTTTTTTGTTTAAAAAAAAAAAAAAACAGAAAGTGGGTAGGGTGGCCCCCCTTTCCTGGGCCACTATTGCCCATGTGAACCCAATCCCCGGGGCCTGTCCTCATTTTTATTTTTTTTATATATATTTGGGAGGTGACCACCCTCCCCTTGGCCATTTCTAGCCCTGGGGACCCCATCTCCCGGGGCCAGGCCTTGCTTTTTGTTTTTTTTGTGTGCATCCCCTGGGCCACTTCTGGCCCCGGGGACCCCATCCCCCAAGACCAGCCATTAAGTTGGTGACCATAGGGGGAGCCCCAATGCCCCCACGGTCCCTGCCGGCTCCCCGCCTCCTGCCCGAGCCAGCATTGCTTTTGGACAAGGGGCGCTACTAACATGCAATCTGCTTTGCTTTTTGGAAGCGAGAGCAGGTTTCCTGCTCTCGCTTTCAAAAAGCAATGCAGAATTTGCTATGACAGGGCGGGAGCCGTGCTGCCATCCTGTCATAGCAAACAGCAATGTCACCGGGGGGCACCCCAGGACATTGCGGGAGCCAGCCCTGTGGGGTGGAAGTCCCCAGGGCCATCAAGGGTCCAAGAGGGGGGCTGGGTGGCCCCCCTCCCTGCATTTTCAAATCCCTGGGGAGGAGGTGGTCCCTGGGGCCTTCTACGGACCCCTGCATTTAAATTTGTGTATGCCATGGGGAACTGGTGGTCCACGGGGCAGTGTGGGGGGCAGGAGCCACCCCCACAGCTTTTTATATTAAGTTAAGCCCTGGGGAGGTGGCTGTCCCTGGAGCTTGGAGTGGCCTGCAAGGTCGCCCCATCAATAATAATAAATGCCCCAGGGAGGTGGTGGTCCCTGGGGCAGTGTGTGGGGGCAGGAGCCCCTTGGATTATTTTATAAGCCCTGGGGAGGTGGTGGTCCCCAGGGCTGCAGGGGGGCCTTGTGTTCCCCGCACATTATGTATAAAGCCCTGAGGAGTTGGTGGTCCCCGGGGCTGTGGGGCCCTCGCAGGCCCCCGCTATATAATTCCGCATTGCCCCCGGGACCTGGCCCACCCGGGGGCTTAAGAATAACGAAGCACGAGAGCCAGCGCATCGTTTCTTTTTGTTTCCTCATCCAGATTCGTGGACCCAGTGTGAATTCGCCCGATTTAAAAAATAAATGCTTATTTAACCCTCTGGGTCTTTGTGGGACCCCCTGAGCAGGCCTAGGGGGTCAGGGTGTTTCTACCCTGCCCCCTTTTCTTGTTTCTGTTTTATTGTGACTCAGTTACCGAGTCGCAAGATGGCTACCAACACTTCCTGGTTTGGAGTGTTGGCAGCCAATCAAAAGTCAGCTTGTCCTTGGGAGTGTTCGCAAACCCCCCTCGGTCCTCAGATATCGATCATTTTTTAATTTCTCAGCAACTACGGAACGGATTTATAGCATTTTAAAACAGGTCACTTTCTGGACCAAGACCAACCTTTTTCCCAAATTTTGTGTAATTCCGTTCAACAGTTTGGGTTGTAGCCGTGTCTAAATTCCTATGGAAATTAACATGAGGAAAATGTGTTTTGGGACCCCCCTTTTTTCTTGGCCCCCGCTTGACGAATCACCCCGAAACTTTAAAAACAGGAGCTAACCTGAGTGAACCTTTTTTTGGAAAAATTTCATGAAGATTCGTTAAACAGCGCCAAAGATATTGGCAAATCAGAAAACGCTTTTCCTATAGAAATTAGGTCCTAACTATAACTACCTATTGGTGACCGCCATATATATATATATATATATATATATATATATATATATATATATATATATATATATATATATATATGTCAAACCGACACCCCCGCAATGCACTGCTGATGACGTCACATATTACATCACTCATGACATAGTCAGTGACATCACTGATGACCACTGATGACATCTCAAATGACATCACTGATGACATCACTGATGGCATCATCCACTTAATCTCTGATGCACGTACTCACACCCTAATACAACCTTTCATACACCCACTCTAAAATACAGACTACCATTCTCGAAACTATAGACACACCAATACCATTTAGTACATACCCACTCACTGATTCATAGGTCTACACATACATCCACTCACTCACCCATACAGTCACTCAACAATACAGCCACTAGTATATGCACTCATACACCCATACAGACACTCATACATCGCCACTCACCCATAGAGTTACTCACACACCTAGTCAGTCACCCAAAGAGTCAATCACAATTAACCCTGGGCGTAGTTCACGAAGTAGCCCTTCGCGAAGCTACGCAAAGTGCAGTTCGCACTACGCGAGCTGCGCGTAGCACTTCGCGAACTGCGTAGTACCTTGTTCGCACTGTGCCAGATGTCCTTTTCAATGATTGCACAGTGCGGACAAGCAACCGGCACTGTGCAATCATTGAAAATGACATCTTGCACAGTGGGAGCTGTAGTTTTCTGCTGCTCGAGTAGATTTTTACTCGAGCGGCAGCTTTCTTAACGCGAACTGGTAGTTTCTCATCACGAGCAGTCGCGAACATACGCGACCACTCGCAATTAGAAACCTGACCTCCTCGCGTTGGGAATCTCGCCGGGAGGTTTATTTTCCATGTTCGCGATCGCCAACTTGATGTTGCTGATCGCGAACAAGGAAAAAGTCTCGCCGGGATGTCATTTTGCTTGCTCGCTTTCGCCAACTTGACGTTGAGGACCGCGAGCAAGCAAAAAATGACCGCAGCACTATGCAACACTGCGCTACGCATGTTCGCACTGTGCTACGTGCAGATCGCGGAGTGCGAAGTAGCACGAACTTCGCAAACTACGCGAGCGTAGCGTAGTGCTTTGCCCAGGCTTAATCACAATGCCATTTACCCACCTATACAGTTATACACACACCACCTCACTTATTCACAGATACTAACACATACTTACTCTCTTACACAATCACTGACACACACAAACACTCATCCATACATCCACTCTCACAATCACTCACTTTCACATACAGTCACTTATATACTCCAACACTCACATATACTGCCATTCACATATGCAATTACTCACAAATATACCACTGAGACATCCATTCACTCACCAACACAGCCATATGCACACTCACTCACCCATACAGCCCCTTGAAGACACACTCATGAACCCATACACCCAATGAATCACCCACTCACACATTTATGCAAGTAGTCACACAACACACAGACACTCAGGCACCCATATAGGTGCCCAGACAACCAATCAATAACCCATATAGACACTCGTACCTATTTACCTACCCATGCAGCCACTTACACACCAATTGACAGACTGATACAGACATTCACACAGATTAGTCACTCACCCATACATTCACCTAGAGACGTATAATCACTCACTTATACTGTCAGTCACACACTGACTGAATCATCATATATATATATATCACATTCTTAAACTTTTTAGAAACACTCACAGTCACTGGATGATGTCTTAAGTGATATCATCAGTGATGTCATTTGCGATGTCATCAGTGATGTCATCAGTGATATATGTGAAAAACATCAGCAGTGTATTGCCGGGGTGAGAGTTATAGTTAGATCAGCTAACTATAACAGCTGAATTTCTTAGGTTTTGTACGAGTGAAATGTCAGACTAACTATAACATCCCAGAAACCTGTAGTTTTTTCAGTGAATATCTTAGGATTTTTTAAATACTAATTTCTAACTATAACGTCCCTGAAACCTGTGGTTTTATCAGTGAATTTTATATATATGTATTCAATCTCCTCTCACACTTACAAGGAAGGCATCAGCACTCAGGTGGTAGTTTGGAAGTATTTAATCAGCAAAGGACGTGATCCACGCGTTTCAGCTCATCTGAACCTTGATAACAATGCAAGACGTCATAGTAGCTTCCTTATCTAAATGTACAAATGCCTCCAGTTGCCAACATTAAAAAAACGACTACATATTATTGGCCTGTTCACGATGTGAAAATTCAGGAATTGATACAATAAAGAAGACAAGTGTTAATATGCACACCATGCCATTTCAGCAAATCTTGCCCCGTGACTGCTGTACCTGTCTGTTTGTCAACGTGACTTGTTCATAATAAATATTGCAAAAGGATTGCAAACATCAAAATAAACAATAGACTACACATTACTTTAACGTGAAAGGCTATCGGCCATATTGATCTGGGCACGTTGTGTATTTTAATGGTTCTTACAAGAAAGAAAAGGAAAAAAGGGGTGTTAATATACACACACTATCCCTAAATAAAGTTAGAGCGATTATAGTTCCATTCCATTCACAGCTCATTTGAGATGTCATGAGTGATGTCATCAGTGATGTCACTGACCATGTCATGAATGATGTAATGTCTTAGGTCATAAGCAGTGCATTGCAGGGGTGTAAGTTATAGTCAGCTCAGGTAACTATAACTGCTGAATTTCACTGGTTTTGTACAAGTGAAATCTGAGTCTAACTATGATGTCCTTGTAATCTTTGTTTTTTTCAGCAAATGCTTAGATTTCTTTTCAACGTTAAGTAAGATGCCTATCACAATGGATGGTGGAAGGCTGGTAGCAAGGCCTAGGGTGGCATTGTGCTGCCCCCACCCAAGCTTGCTGCTCCTGCCACCCCTCCTCCTTGCCATCCATTGTCCAAGTCCATGCCCCTGCTCCCTCATTTCAGCCCTGTGTGGCTGTTGTTCTGCCTCTGGCCTTCCCATCTTCTCTGAACAGTTGGCTTGATGGTCCATCCACCTCCTCCCTATCCTCTGTTGTCTGAATCCATGCACTATCCTCCTCCCTCCTGCCATGCATGGTCTGATGTGTTGCCACTGCCCTCCATTTAGCATGGTGTCCAAGTCCACTCCTCCTGCCCTCCACTGCCCAATTCTATGCCCCATCATTGAACTCCTGCTTAGCCTCTGTGCTTAGCTTGCTGCCCCTACTCTTCTTCCCCCTGCCATCCGATGTCTGTGTGCATGCCCCTGCTCCATCCTTTTTGCCCACCATGTTACATGGACCTGCCCCTCCTATCTACTCTGAGTGTTCTGTTGAGCTGCCACTCCCCTCCCACCTGCCTAGCATTGTCAGATGACTGTAACCTCTCCCTGCCACCTCCACCCTGCCTGTCCACGTTCCATGCCCCCATCCCCTTTATCCTGTCCTCCATGGTCCATTTTACTACTACAATCTACTGCCCTCCCTGGTCCGTTGTGCTGCAACTGCTCCTCCTGCCTACCCTGCGTGGTCTGTTGTGAGGCCCCTTCCCCTGAACTCTCTTGTCTGTGCACAGCTCCTACCCCTCCCTTCTATCCTCCATGGTCCTTTTTGCATGCCCATGCCCCCTCCTTCTTGCCCATCATGGCCATTGTGCTGCCACTAACCCTCCTGCTTGCCATGCTTTGTCTTCTGTGCTGCCACAGCCCCTCCCACCTTCCCTGTGTGGTCAGCTAGCTGCCCCTGACCCCCCCAACTTCCCTCAATGGTCTATGTGTATGCCATTATAGTCTCACTGTTGCTCTCCATGGTGTGTATTGCTTCTAGTGCCCATCCTGCCTGACCTCCATGGTCAGCTTGCTGCTCCTGCCCTGCCCCCTTGACCCCCTGCCCTCTATTTTCCATGTGCAGACCCTATTCCCTCCCTCCGGCTTGTCTGTGCCGTTGTAATGCCCCTTATCCCACCCTCCTGCTCTTTATTGTTCGTTATGCTGCAGCTTTCTCTCATTTCCGTCCATTATGGTCAGCTAGCTGCCATTGCCTCTTCCCCTCTGTTCTCTGGTTTCCATGTGCATGGTCCTGTCCCCTCTCTATTGCTTTCCATGAATTGTTGTGCTGTACTTCCGTCCCGAATGCCTGTGTGGTGTATGGTGCTGCTGTAAACCCTGATGCCTGCCCTGTAAGATCAGTTTGGTGCACCTGTCCATGTCCCACCTGTCCTCTGTTACCGAGTCCATGTCCCTACCCCAATTCTGCCTGCCTTCTATGATCCAATGTACCATACTTGCTAACATTTTGAACTTGATAAAAGGGAGATTTTGAAAAAAACACTGGGGTATTGATTTTCCCCATTGACTTACATTGAAAAAGAGGAGATTGTAGACAGGAGACAGATCAAAGAAAGCCCCTTTGGGCTTAAAAACATTGGGTGTTTCCTGGCTGAATCGGGTCTGTTGGCATGTATGGTTGTACTACCACTGCCTCTTCCTTCTGCCCACAATGGTCTATTATACTGCCATAGCCTTACTTGCCTGTCCTACATTGTTGGTTTGTTGCCCCTGCCCCCTTTCCACTGCCCTCCATAGTCTGTTGTGCTGCCACTGCCCTTTCTGCGTTCCCAGTGTGGGCAAATTGTTGCCTCAGAACCCTCCTACCTGCCTGCCTTCAATTTTCTGAATCCGAGCCCCTGGCATCTGCCTCCCAACAGTATCCTAATGAACAACTAGATTGCTAACATTCTATATTTATTTCAAAAGTGCAGCACGCCTGACATCATCTTGATGTAATCAAAACTGTAATACCTAGAGCATTTCCATTAGAAATTACAGAAATGAGAGTGTCTCATTTGCATTGAAATTATGGTTTGTGCTCTAAAAAACTAAAATGAGGACATATTTTCTGAGTTTTCAAATAGCGACAAAGCACTTTAAAATTATTTGTTATCTTTATGTTTTTTTATCCAGTTGACCACTTGATTAAATGTTGCACTTAGGGGAGAGGATGTGGTGTTATTTCCAGAGCTGCAGACTTCGCTACTGGGGAACCAGGTTGGAGTTTCTGCTTCAGCTGGACATTCTGTGATTCTGGTCAAATCACTTAATCTCCCCATGTCTACAACCAAAAATAATTTGTCCTTGTGTGATGTAACCAATGCTCATGTAAAGCACTCCAATACTTGACCAGTCTGCACTATATAAAAATGCCCCAAAAAAAAATGTAAAGTTTTTTGCACACTTCTGTCATTGGGCTATACATGGGCTACATCTTGGTGATAGTTGTGCTACATTTGGGCTCTTTTGTCTCTGGTGGCCATCTTGGGATATTTATTTGTTATGAAGATTCCTAATTTCCTCATATACTGCAGTCTCCTTAGTAGGAAATTCTTTCAGTTTTTTACTTTGATTCCATCAAGAAGGCATTCAGATGTGTCACACATTTGCAATAAATTCTGAATGTTAGCACTCATTAGATCACTGTAGTAAAGCTACTGCTCACCAGGGAAGTCTGCTACTGGTATTGAAAGTGCACGTTTCGGGTCTGCATGTCAGAATGTTTTAATGAAATAGAAGAGGACTCAAAATGTGCCCTAATTTTTCTTTCTTCAGCACTAATCATAATTTCTATGGCAAAATAAAGCCCCTCATTTTGATCCTTTTTAAATTAAATGTTTTAAGTGTTACCAGTTTATTCCAATCAAGAAGGCTTTAGGTGTGCCATACATTTGTCATTAGTAAGACCGTTAGTGCTCTAGTTGTTCTTTACAACACTCTGGGATGCTGCAGTAGAACACAAAGGAATCAACTGACAGTCTCTGCCCTTGTTGGATATACATGTTTTACTTTTTTTAAAAAAATGTTTAACTTTATTTAAATTTATTTTTATTACAAGGAACAGGGACCAATCACAAAATAAAACACATTGTCTTGGTGGCGACCCTACCGGGCACCAAAACATCAACAATCCAATATAGTAAGTTGACAGGCGGACATTCTACACCAGTAGACAAGTACCAAAGGGGGGAAAACAGACCCCGCAAGCCCAAGGACCCCAGATAGAGTTAAAATAGACCAAACCCCAGTAACGCTTGTTACTCAGCAAAAAAAAAAAATAATAATAATAATAATAACCCACAACATCCCACAATATACCCTATCTTACAGACTCTTCAATTCATTCTGTGATTGGCCTCCAAATTTTTAACCCCCTTATGCTCTTTCTGAGTCCCTTTGTTTTGTAAATTACAGATTCCATATTAAACGTTGCCAAAAGTCAGGCCCTCCAAGCACAAAATGACGGAGGGTCAGAAGAGACCCAATCTTTCGTGAAACAAGCGCGAAGAATCGCCATACAGATAAACAGAAAGGAAGTTATAGACTTCGATCTTCCTTGCGCTTCAGCATCTAATTTAATTCCTAATAATACCATTTCCCCAGTAATATACACTGGTGATCCCAGTACCACAACCAAAAAAGATTGAATTGAAGATAAAAGATCCCCCAGTTTTGGGCATGAGTAAAACATATGGATAGCATCTGCAGCTAAAGTACCACACCTATTGCACTTAGTTCCTGGTCCTGTTCCCCATTTCGAAATCTTGCACGGTGTGTAGTATAAATCATAGATCGCCATATAATGTTGTGCACGCATCCTGCCTGTCATTAAAAAATTTTCGCCAAGGTAATAGAAGTGTCTAACGCAATTGTCTCTATATTTAACTTCCCATTCCATCTTTCCTGGCAATACTGCAAGTCATCGGGCATTAAATTTATAAAAATCGAATAAAAGAAACCTATAGGCATGTTTTCCCCCAACTGTTCTATTACGGGGAACTTTCTAAATTGGTGCATACCATCTGAAGCTACTGTATTACAGAAGCTTCGGATTTGCAAATATTTAAAAAAATCATGTCTTTGATAATCCATATTGTAATTTAAGCTCTGTAAAGGATAAAAATTGGCCATCTGGACAGAGATCTCTTAGACGAGAGATCCCTTTCTGCATCCATCTATTAGTTATATAGTCTTGAAAAATTGGTGGAAGCACCCCTAAAGCATCAAGAGGGATATAGGCATTTATTTTGGGAAGAGCTAGAAGCCGTTTAACTCTCCTCCAGATAGCAAAGGCTGCCTTATTAATTTTAAACTTTGTTTTTTTATAGTAGCTGGGTTCCGTGAATTTTACTAAAGAGGAATTTGCCTTTTCCCCTTATCCGAATTCATAAATTGAAGGGCTGTGGCAGGGCAACAGCTTAGCCCTATCTCCAACTACCAGTGGAGACATAAATTTCATCGCTGCCGCCCAATAGTAAAACAAAAAATATAGATGTACATGTTTTACTGAGAATGTCAGACTTCATTCTCACATGACTAAGAAAGATAATGTGAATTTACAGGTAATATGCTCTAATTTTAGCTTCTAGATCACCTTCCAAACCTCTCTGGGAAAAATATGAGAAAATAGTTTTCTCTCAAACATGATTCATGATATCCCAGCAGAAGGCTTTTCACAGGGTATAATCACCTTAGAACACACCACAATTCCTAAAATTAGTATGGTACCATCAACAAATGATTTATAATGTAACTAAAGTCTGTTATCACCCTTTATACGTTCTCCTTTTGGTGACCCTCAAAACCTACCATTCACTACAATGCATTTCAATGGAGTGCTATCATGTATATTGGTCCCAAGATGGCTGCCAACACTTCGTGGATGAAGTGCTGACAGTCAATCAGATCTCACAATGAGATGTGTGGTTAGGCTCCCCCCAGATATATAAATTTATTTTTCCTTTAATATTAAAAAAACAACAGAACAGATTTACACCATTTAAAAAAATGGCACTTTCTGAACCAATAGCTACCTTTTTGCCAAATTTGGTGTAATTCCGTTCAGCAGTTCGGGTTGTAGCCTTGTCTAAACTTTCCTATGGAAATTAACATGGGAAAAATGCGTTTTGGGACCCCCCCTTTTTTCTCGGCCCCCGCTTGACAAATCACCCGGAAACTTTCAAGACAGGAGCTGACCTGAGCGGGCCATTATTTACCTACTAGCAGTCACCAGTAGGTAGTTATAGCTAGGATATAGTTTCCATAGGAAGAGCCCTATTTCAATTGTCAATAACTTTGGCATCATTTGACTATTTTTAATTGATACAAAATGCGAGGGAGGCTCTAAGGGCTCCCCAGCTGCCCCGGGGAAAGCCACCTCCCAGGGGCACAAATAATATAATTAAGGGGGCCAGTTGCAGAACTCCAGCCCCGGTGACTACCACCTCTTGGGGCTTAATTCACAAAGGAGGGGGGCATGCAACCCCCCTCCAGGAGCCCTAGATGGCCCACGGGACTTCCATCCACCAAGGTCATCTCCAGCAATGTCCCGGGGTGCCCACATTGCAGTTTGATATCGCTTGGCAGAAGCATCACTCCCGCCAAGCCATAGCAAACCTGATCTGCTTTCAGCAAGCGAGAGCAAAAATAATCTTGCCTGCAAAGCAGAGCAGTGTATGTTTCCCTGCCCGCTGTAAAGCGAGCAGGAAAAGAGACATTGCTTTGGAATCCAAGGAGATGCATATCAGCAGCTCCCTGGATCCCAAAGCAATGCCAGCTCCAGCAGAAGGCTGGAAGCCAGCAGGGACCGTGGGGGCCTTGAGGTCCTCAATATTGAAATTTTGGTGCCCTTGGTTGAGACCAGGCCACCTACACGCCAAGTTCTGTGGCCTCCTCCCATTTTTTTTTAAATTCTAAAAAATAGGGCAGGCCACAGGGGTTGGGGCCCCCCGGGGCCAAAAATGTTTTTTATATAAATATTTTTTTTTAAAGAAAAGGCCGGGCACCAGGGGGATGGGGTCTCTGGCCTGTGAGGGGGGCCGCACAGCCCACCCCATGTTTAAAAAAAAAAAAGGGCAGGCCCTGAGGGATGGGGTTCCCTAGGCCGTATATTGACTGGAAAGGGGGCCGCATGGCTACCTCCCTTTTTTTAATAATAAATTAATAATTAAAAAGGTCAGGCCCTGGGGGAAGTGGTCCCTGCAGCCAAAATGGCAGACAGCCCCCCTCTTGGTTTTCTAATTAAAAAAATATAAAGGGTCAGGACCAAGGGATGGGGTCCCTGGGGCCCAAATGGTCAAGGGAAGAGGAGCCATGTACCCCTTCTTAAAAAACAATAAGAAAAAAAGCCACCAACTCACTTGAGGCCCCCCTTTCTCCACTACTCTGCATAGGTACCTCCTGGTACGCTCCTGGTTGGATGATGAAGTCCCCTTGACTGATGATTGTCCTCAAGGGCAAACAAGACCTCCTGGTACCTCCAGTAAGCCCCACACTGTGGGATTGTTAAGAGGTGGTCAAAGGCCATGCCCCCTTTCTCCACCACTCTGCAAACACACCTCTCAGTGCGCTGCTGGTGGGGTGATGAGGCCCCCTTGCCTCTTGAAGGCCTCAGGACTAAAGTGGACTTCTTACCCCAAAGAGTAGTGCACCAGAAGGCGCGTTTGCAGAGTGGTGAAGAAAGAGGGCGTGGCCTCTGATGACCTCTCAGCAATCTACCTGTGTGGGTCTTTCCGGCAGTAACAAGAAGGCTAGTTGGCCCACATGGACCCTCAAGAGCCTAAGGGACTTCATCCCACAACTAGTAGTGCACCAGCAGGCATGTGTGCAGAGTGGAGGAGAAAGGGGGCGTGGACACCAAAAACCTCTCTGCAAGCCCAATGTATAAAACAAGTGAAATTCAACATTTATAGTTACTGAGCTAACTATAACCTATGACCCTGCAATGTACTGCTTAGACCTCACACATTAAATCACTCATCACATGACACCCACTCACACACCCATACAACCACTCACTCACTGATCCATAGAGCCACTCACACACCCACTCACTCACTCAGTCACTCACCTGTACAGCCACTCACTTTCCATACACCTACTCACACAGCTACTCACACACCCACTTATTATATCTATCTCAATAAAAAATTTCCAAAAAACATGTTCTACTTTACCTACAGTTGTACAGACTAGATTGGGAATGGTATTGTGTATGGAAAGTTTTGGCATGATGAGTCAAGTTGGGGCTAAGAAAAAGGGGGGGGTAAAAATAATGTGATTCCCATTTTAATTCCCATAGCGATTTTGAACACGACTATAGTCTGAACTGCTGGATGGAATTACACCAAATTTGCAGAGAGGTAGCTTTTGGTCCAGAAAGCACACTTTCATTTTTTATTTAAATCCATTCATTAGTTTTGGAGTTATTAAAAGGAAAGTAAATGTGTATATCTAGAGGCACAAACCCTACACAAATCCTCCTATTCCTGGTGCTGTGGTCTTCTAGCAAAATAGATTTTTTTTTTTTAATTCTCATGAAAGCATTAAGCCTGGGTGGTAAACTCTGCTACGCTCACGTAGTTTGGGGAGTTTTCCACACTCCGAGTTACACAAAGCAGAGTTTTTTCCCTTGCTTGCGCTCATCAACATCAAGTTGGCGAGCGAGGTGAATCAACCTCTGGGTGAGATTTATCAACACAGGCGTTCGGATTTCTCAATGCGAGTGGCTGCATATGCTTGCGACTGCTTGCGTTAAGAAACCATCCGTTCACGCTGAGAAAGCTGCCACTCGAGTAGAAAATCTGCTCGAGTGGCAGAAAGGAAGCAGCACCCGCTTGCACCCACTTGCGCTATGCATGGTGCCATTCACAATAATTTCACAGCACGGGCAAACACTCGGTGCTGAAAATTACAGCAACAGCATTTTTTTCGAACACAATCCTCCGCTCATGGAGTAAAGTGTAGTGCGCCGGAGTTATTTTTGCATTACATGGAGTTCCGCATAGTGGAAGTCTGCAAACTCTGCCAAGGCTTAGAAATCATGATGATTCATGAATTTGTGCAAGAAATGTTTTTTTTAAAAAAAGGGTAATCTCCTGCTCTTGTTGTCAATAAATCCCCTGGGAGTGACATGTACCAGGGGTGCAATTTATGATATATTTTGGGAAGGGGTGCAGCCCCCTCTCTATGTCCGATCTTGGCCCCAGGGACCACCACCTACCTCTTGCAGGTCGAGTTCCAATATTAATGGAATGGGGCCACAAGGCCCCCTCCAGAGCCTTTTTATTGCTCTGGAGACCACCACCTCCCAGGGGCTTCATTAATAAAGACAAAAGAGAGGGCAGAAAAACAAGTAGGAAAAGGCAAAAGAGAGGGCAGAAAAATTACAGGAGAAGACAAAACAGAGGGCAGCAAAATTAGCAAAAAAGTCAAAACAAAGGGCAGAAAAACAAGCAGAAATGGCAAAACAGAGAAGAAGAAGTCAACACAGAGGGCAGAAAAACAAGCAGTGAAAGCAAAATGGAGGTCAGAAAAATCAAAACAGAGGGCAGAAAAATGACAAGAACAGACAAAATAGAGGGCAGGAAAATTAGCAGAAAAGGCAAAACAGAGGGCAGAAAAACAAGCAGTGAAGGCAAAATGGAGGTCAGAAAAAGTAGCAGAAAAGGAAAAACAGGGCAGAAAAACAAGCAGAAAAGGCATAATGGAGGACAGAAAAATGAGCAGTGAAGGCAAAATGGAGGGCAGAAAAACAAGCAGAAAAGGAAAAACAAGGGGCAAACATATGAGGGAAAGAGACAAAACAAAATTAGCAAAAAAGGCAAAACAGTGCAAGAAAGGAGCAGAGGAGGCACAAAAAAAGGGCAGCAGGTAGCCAGGCATCAGAGGGTAGTGGACTGTGGTCAAGCTGGAAAGGAGAACTGTCGCAGAGGGAGCTGCCATTAGGACCGGCTTAATTTTTACAGAAATTAAACCTCAACGGGAAACAATTACATATATAAGCATAGCAGGTGCCCTAATTAAAGCTCAACTTCTGTAATGGACAAATGATCCTCACCTCCTGGGCTTGACGAAGGCAAAGCAAGTGTTTTTTCTCAGCAATTCCACATTAAAAGACGATCTGAAATGCTTTGTGGAGGGGAATGTATCGTTGATCTATTGGAGCGCAATGTGTAGTGACTGTGACGGGTGGGTTCTTTCTTGTCATTACCTGGTGAGAGCAGAGTGCATGGTTCTCCCTGTAAATGACTACGAGTACACACATTTGCATAACCACCTGAAACTCCGCCCATTTGGCCCCACCCCATCCACCTTGGAAGTATGCAAAGGTCTTCCCACTTTTTGCCAGCTTATCAAAAGGCCATCAGTGCTTTTTCCGCCAATTTTGGTGACACATTCTTGATGCTGATGAAAATGAGGACATCTCCACCAAACATAGAAGCACTTACTTAATATAGTTAAGAGCACGGTGCCTTGTTTGGTGGCGATTTACCTCTTTGTCTTCTCTATAGGAAGATGCATGCTATCACAAGTTTCTAGATTAAGGTGCATGAGGAACAATCACATTGCCAAAACTCACACAAGGTCACTGGTGACATTCCCTAGTGCTTTATTATGCAGCTGTAGTGTAGAATATGTACTTTACATTTAACCAAGGAGGTAGCACTTAGTAATTAACGAGTAGAAAGTACTCCACTTGGTTAGATATGTTCTGCAAAACTGTGAACTCTTTTTGGATGCAGGGGCAGGTGTGGTTCCGTTGTGACCCAGTCAGTGACACAGCTTCTGATACACCCACTCATGGATCCACTCGGACACTCACATACCCACTCACAGACCCACTCAGATCCACTCACATACCTACTCAGACACTCTCACATGCACTCATAGATCTACTCATACACACCTGCACATGATACATTGCTATATCATGCAGAAATAATACTTCTCATTGAAGCAGCTATGTTTTGCACCAACACTTCTCAGCGGAACTACTATAACTTTAACTCAATCAATACTTCTCAGAAACAATGCTATACTTTTATAGAGCACTACCAGCACATTTATAGGGTAGCCATGCATTTAAAGAAATGACAGTAAACTTCTCAGCATGGCCACCATGAATTTAGTTGGCTTACAAAAGGGTGCAATACATTTCATGGGCACTATGGTGTAAAGTTACAAATTTTTCAAGCAGGGCAGCAAACACAGTTGCTGCGCTGCAAGAAGATTAAACAGCAAAAATGTGCTTTATGAACTAAGATATGGTGCATTTCCGCTGTCTCTTAGCACTGGTTCACTGTGTCCTGCCTACTGTCAATGTAGTCACCCTTTCATCATGGTGCAAGGTGACTGTGTTACAGGCAGGATTTTATTTTTCAGTAAGGTATATCTTTCTGCACAAAAACTATTCTTAAAGGGATTGTTCTCTTTCTATGTGTGCTGCAGAAAGCAGTATGCATATAAGCAGGATGTAATGTGGAGAAATAAAGATATTTCTCCTTGTTATGCCTGCTTCAGAAAGGCAAAGCTTTTTCCCACTGTGGCTCGGCTGGTACAAATATCCCTAGGCGGGCATAGGTGGGGGCTGCCTTGAGGGAATTACACTGGCTCCCTATACAGGCTAGTGTCACCTTTAAGGCCTTGTGTTTTGGCCATAGGATCCTCAATGAGAAAGGGCCAAGATATATTTGCCCCCTTCTCACTGCCTTCAGACCTGCTTGGAACCTGAGGTTGTTGGGCATGGCGAAGATGATTGTGCCTAAGGTTTGGGAGGTACAGGCAGAAGGCAGTTCTTTTGGCTTCCTCTAAGGCTAAGGCCTGGAATGACCTACCTGTAGAATTGAGGACTTGTCCATTGGAGACATTGTTCTGGACAAAACTTAAAACCTGGCTCTTCCAGCACCCTCCAGGGGGCCTGTAGTAGGCTTTCTCACATCTTAGGGCCTTAGGCTAGGGGGGGGGTTCCAGGCCAGTTGCTGTGGTTTACGTTATCCTAGCGTGGGGACACTCTGTTGGAGTAACCAGGTGCTCTACAACCTTAATAATAATACAAATAATAACTAGCTTTAGTAAATCTTGGAATGCGCTATGTACTGCCTTGTGTTACCTTTTAGAAAATCTCCAACGCAAAGTAAATCACAAATAACATTTTGCATTATGGCTGTGCCAAGGAAGTTCTGCATTAATGATGCAAAATGTTGGTAAATCTGCCCCAATTAACCTTTCTCTGCAGGGCATCCTTGCTTTTATTTCACACCAATATTTCAATATTTCACAGCTATGTTGCTACACACTATAGTCAGTTCAGTTTGAAGCTTTATTTCGGTTAGATTTACCATAAAAGCACATAAGAAATATACAAAACACCAAATCAGGCAATCCATTTCAAACCTGTAATCACCGATTATTACATAGTTGTTAGACAATTATTGCTTTAAAATTACTAAATAATTTCAGAATTCTAAAATCGATATAACAGAATTATTCTTAAAAAGTTAAAATATCGCTATTCTCTCGGAGTTCATTATACTGGATCATGAATCAAAACATCATTGTTAATCAAGTTCCTTCGTAAAAACCACATAGAATGTAAATATTTAGTCACTGCAAAGACAATCATAGGGTCGGTATCTGATTTTAATATTCTAAAAAAAACCAAGTATTGTCTTATGCCCATATTCTTACACAACTGAATGATCCATTTCTTCCTAATATAGGCGTAAGCAGGACAAAATAAAATAACATGGATAGGGGTCTCGTCCTCTAGACGGCAGCCTGGGCAGGGGCGTGCTGTTCCACCTTTCCACCTACCAATATTGTGAAAGAAAGGCAAAGTGCCGTATCTGAATTGCAGATAAAGCTTTTTTGCTAGTGTTGGTTGGATTGAATCAATCGCAGGCTCAAAGCTATAAATGGACTTAATATCCAAAAACACATCGGTTAAGCTTGAGGTTTTGACTGAGCGAACAAGATTCCTTAGATTAGTTTCCTTTATAGCATTCGTCATAGTTTTCTTTGAAATAGCTGAACAGGAAACTTCGGGATTTAACCAGAGTTCCTCGAAGTCCATCAGCGCGAGTGACTGTTTGATGAATGCTAACCAAGGGATCCTACCAGAACCAATTGAAGCCATGACAACTTTAAGCTCCTCCCTATAGGACGCCAGCTCGGGAGTGCTCCAGAGACGCTTCCAGAATAATAATGGACGGACAAAAATAGCGTCTGCAATTGGGCAAAGATTTAGGTCGAGTCTTAGCGGGACTAGAGGGGTGCTTTTTGGCAAGTTCAGAAGTTGTCTTAAAAAATTATTTTCAGTTATTGATAGTTTGGTCACTGTTGTGTGACCCCAGAGTTCTGCCCCATACAGAGAAGAAGCCCTGGCTTGCACTTTAAAAATTTCCAGAGGAGCACTAATTGTTTTAAAGGTGCAACTTTTCTGGACCTTAAGGATTCCCCCTACCGCTTGGGTTAGTCTTAAGTTAGCCTTATCGACTTGCGGACCCCAACCCATTTTGTCATTCAGAGTCAAGCCCAGATATTCGAAAGTTGGGACCCTTTCCAGGGGTCTGCCATCCATCATTGGGTGGGGGCAGTTAACAGTATTTGCGTTAAAAACCATGTACTTAGTCTTATTGATGTTAACTACCAGGTTTCTTTTGGTGCAAAATCTAGAGAACTGGTCCAACACGCGCTGCATCCCCATTGGGGATTTTGAGAGCAGAAGCGTGTCGTCAGCAAACATTAGGGCGGGAAACCTTCGGGCACCCAGTTTGGGGGAGTCTATGTCATTTGTGGCTAAAAGATCTTCAATCAACCCGTTGAGGAAGAGAGAAAAAAGAGTCGGGGCGAGGACACACCCCTGCCTGACACCTTTCTCAATCGGGAAGGCCCCAGTTAACTGGCCTAATCTGCCAAAACGTACTCTAGCAAAAGTGCCTTCGTGAAGGATTCTAAGCTGTTGACATAAATACGGTGGAACCCCCATTGTTAGTAAAATGGACCATAGTTGTTTCCTGTCCACCATGTCGAAAGCAGATTTTAGATCGACGAAAGTGAGATAGAGACTACCCCCTTCCAGGAACACGTGCTTCCAGTACAGTACTTGTAACCGGAATAATTGGTCGATGGTTGATGTTTTTGCCCTGAATCCCGCCTGTAGCGGTGTTAGAATGTTGTTATCACTGGACCAGACCTCCAAACGTTGCAGCAATACCCTGGCATAAATTTTCTGTGTAACATCTATAAGGCTAATTGGCCTGTAATTAGAGGGTTCGAGCGGAGAGCCCTTCTTATAAATTGGGATAATCTCCGCCCCAAGCCAAGTACTCGGCAATGGTAACCCCTGCAGTATCGCATTAAATAAAGCTAAAAGGTAGGGGCCCCAAATTGTTGGTTCATCTCTGAATAAATCACCCGGGATTCTATCAAGACCCGGTGCTTTATTGGGCTTGATCTTGAGTATGGCTGTCTTTACTTCCTCCAGTGTGTATAATTGCACTGGCGAGATAGGGGTCGAAGGTGAAGGACTCAAAGGGATTTCATTGATACAGGATGGGGAGAGAGAATAAAGATCTTTAAAATACATGGACCAGGCTTCCTCAGAAATATTTGGGATAATTGCAGAATTGCCTTCTGTGTTCCCAGTATGGACAAGGTTCCAAAAGGACCTTGCATCCTTAGCGGCAAGTGCAGAAGAAATAGCAACCCAGCGGTCAGCCTCCCATTCAATTTTAGCGCTATGTATCATTTTCTTATAAGCTTGTCTGGCCTCAATGATACAGTGCCTAGCTCCTTGAGTGATGGCCTGGAGTAATGCAGATTTTGCGTCTCTACATCCTCTATTAAACCATGGATTATTGCCATGACATGGTTTAGATTTAACTACGCCATCTTTGTAGAATGTATCCTTTAATAGAGTAACCATTTCATTATGGATATCGCCAATTGCGATCACGTCAATAGTGGGAGGATGGAAAAGGGCAGAATTTGTCTTTTCAAGCAAGGGAATTACTTTTCTATATAGGTTGGGCATAATTTCCATAGAGGATTTTGCTGCCGCCCAGCGGATTCTTCTCCCACCTTGCTCTAATCTTAGATCGCAACTAGGAGTAATGATTGTAGCGGTATCCCCACCGGTTAGTTGGAGATCCATCTCTATTATCAAGGGATTGTGGTCGCTTTCAGTGCGGTGACAGATGGAGAAGTCTATGATTTTAAACCAGAAGACTAAACTCACCAAAAAATAATCAATCACCGATGAATGTCCCAAGCCATTATAAGTAAATTGGGCAGGAGTATCGCTCTTGAAGCGACCATTGCAGGCTCTCAGGGAGAATGCATATGTGAGAGAAGTCATCTGAAGAACTAGGGCTGACCATTTTTTTGCGGGGTATGCAATTGGGGGTGGAACAGACCATGTTTCATCTTCAGCCTTGGTGATTGAGGGGACCCCATATAAAGGTTCGAAGTGACAATTGAAGTCACCTCCCATCAGCAACACTGCGTCGCCCCCTAGCGTGTGCAGAAAAGCAGTTAACATATCCAAGGTATTGGATGTCCCCCCATATTTAACTGGCCGTGAATAGATATTAATTAGGGCCAGCTTGGGTGTCTTGTTATGGGACAACAGGATGCACGTAAGGTCCGGACTGTTAGTCTCTATTCTTTTCATCGTGAATCCTAGGTGAATACCAACCCATATACACAACCCCCCTGAGGGTCTACCTCTTAGCCCTTTTACTGCGGGTTCCGCAAAAGTTACATATCCTACTCTATGTGTGGGACTAGTTGCCCATGTTTCTTGGAATAAACAAATCCCATGGGAGTCCACAAATGTATACCAGTCCGGAATTTCTAAGTTAGGTACGAGGCCCGCTATATTCCAGGATAATATTTTAAGGGACCCTTTACATCTAGACTGCACATTTTCCATGCTTCCCTCAAGACAGGACCCGACAAAGTCATGGGTCCCAGGGCCAGCTGATCGATGGTCTAGAGGTGCATGGGCAGACTGGGGTTGTAAAACCATAGTACAGATAGAATTCGGCGAGGTAGATAAACCGTCCCCTAACACACCTATTGATGAAAGGGGCTTTTCCTTAGTTATCAAACTATCCTTGATTGGAGGCAAGGAATTATTAGCATCAATTTCCTCCCTCGAGTGCTTCTTCCTTGTAATCTTCAAAGCTCTAGCTTTTTTTAAGTCAGCGCTTTGATGAGCCTGAGAGTGGCTGGGCAGCACAGGGAGTCAATCTACTTGATCAAGCAGACTGAATCGATTACTTAACGGGACTCCCATCCGTTCTGCCCTGAATTGGCCACCTCTACCTCTAGGTGCACAATGCCAGGTACCCTCTTGCTGTGGCCTAGGGTCAAACCTCCCATAGTCGAGAGAGGAACAAACATGGTCCATGAGATAAAAATAGTCTAACTTCCATGTTTTAATCTTTGTGTCAAAACTTGGCTGTTGCCAACTACATATGTGATCAACTGCCCTATGATCTTCAAATGTGATGATTACACAGTCCCCACCCACATTTTTAGGTCTGCAACCCACCCACCCCACCCTTCTAACAAACAGTATTTTACTAAAAAAGGATCTAGGCAGGGGTCTATGGGTATTCAACCAATGCAGAGTCTTATTTCTGAGTTCCTCAAAAGATTCTGTTTTATCACTAGGCAGCTCTGGGACCTCCGTTAGGATGACGACATATGGAGCACAGTCCGGAGGTAAGTTAATGCAAGGTAGATCTTGATAGATAGTTTTTTCTGGTGAGTTTTTAGGGAGCTCCTTCCCCCGAGTTGCAACATTTACCGGATTTATCAATTGCGAGGGCTGCCCAGGAGGTGCCTTATCCAAGTTATTTGGTCTGTTATTTAGACAGGTACTGCAGTGACCTTGGGTCAAACCCTGATTGGTGGTCATTGTAGGTTTGTTAGTTGCAGTTAAATGTAATGACATGTCTTGTGACTGTGGGGTTTTGGCTGAAAGGGTTAGGTCTTTGACTTGGGTTTGGATAACGCGAAAATCCTTCCTGAGGCCCACGCTATCCATGAGCAAAGACTCCATTTTCCCAAGTCTATCATCTAAGTGTTTCAGCTTTTGTTCCACAGGTTGGATAAGGGAAGATATAAGAAGGCTCAGTCTGCCCACCAATAAATCCAGGTCCAGGGAGCAAGAGTTTGCAGGAGGGCTGCCATTCTTGGCAGGACTGACTGTTAAAATCTCACAGGAGCGAGGCTCCGGGGGAGCCGTAGAAGGTGGTGGCAGTTCAATGGTGTTCTTAGGTTGTTTTAGTTTTCTACCCCGTGCTGAAGTATCAGCTTTCCTCTTCTTTGGGATTGCACCCTCCTTGGGTCTTAACTCCTTTTCATTATTAAAACTCGATTCCGGAGGAACCACAGATTTATTTGAAGGCTGGCCACATAATGGACGCATTAAGACCTCTGTCTGAGGACCAGTCGCACTGCTTAACCCCACGTTATGTGGATTAGATGGAGAATCTACTAAGGCTAGGTTTGGCTGCGTGTTGACAGGAGAGCTAGCATGGGAAACAAGGCCCAGGGAGGATCTTCTCGAAAGGACCGGATCTAATGACAAACGGCGTTGCGTCATTTGAATTTCGTGCTCTAACGCCGACGATGCCCTTGTTATAAATTGATCCAATGTCCCAGCAACCATCCCTATGGGTGTAGCTTTCGTGCCCTTTCTAGTAGTCATTGTATTGAATGTGGGAAATGCACTGTATTGGTGTACGTACTTACAGTTTACAGTAGCAGTTAGAGGGCTGGCCCTGCCCGGCCTCTTCCGGCCCCGGACGGCCACAGACGGTCCCGCCCTTGTCCCGGGCTTCTCCCGGCGCCGCCCGCGCGCGTCCCGCGACGCGGAGGGAGGGTCGCGCTTTTCAGCGCCTCCTGGCGCGACGGCGGGCGGAAGTGCCCAGTTGGCGCTAAGGAGGCTGGGAAATGTGGTTCCGGGGTCCCGCAATGCCGTGGGTTGAAAACGGCAGCAGCAAGGCTGACAGCGATGATGAAGAAAAACGCTGCCAGCAGGTCCAGGTAGGTACTATTCTCCGCCGCCTTTCCACTGCTCACTCGCTGAGTCCCCCGCTCCACCGAGGGAGGGTCGCGCTTTTCAGCGCCTCCTGGCGCGACGGCGGGCGGAAGTGCCCAGTTGGCGCTAAGGAGGCTGGGAAATGTGGTTCCGGGGTCCCGCAATGCCGTGGGTTGAAAACGGCAGCAGCAAGGCTGACAGCGATGATGAAGAAAAACGCTGCCAGCAGGTCCAGGTAGGTACTATTCTCCGCCGTCTTTCCACTGCTCACTCGCTGAGTCCCCCGCTCCACCGAGGGAGGGTCGCGCTTTTCAGCGCCTCCTGGCGCGACGGCGGGCGGAAGTGCCCAGTTGGCGCTAAGGAGGCTGGGAAATGTGGTTCCGGGGTCCCGCAATGCCGTGGGTTGAAAACGGCAGCAGCAAGGCTGACAGCGATGATGAAGAAAAACGCTGCCAGCAGGTCCAGGTAGGTACTATTCTCCGCCGCCTTTCCACTGCTCACTCGCTGAGTCCCCCCACACACTATAGTACAAAACGACACTTCAGAACAGTTCCAATGGGTTCTGATAAACATTTCTACTACTAAGCATTTGCACCAAAATATGACACCTTCTCGAGCCAGATGTAACAGTGGAGCAAATTTTTAATATCTCCACATTATAACTACTTTGCATCTATGCTAAAACTGTACAGTAAAAGTATTAAAGCATAGTTTTTGTACTGGAAGGATTTCCTTCCTGTAGAAAACATATGCTTGAAAGAGAACACATTTCCCTGTACTATTGTGCAAGCGTGTAGGTTTTGACACTTGACAGCCTGAAGTGTAGCAGCACAGGGAGACAGTAAATTAGCAACATATTTAAGCGGATAGGAGGTGCTATTCTGTTTACTCCATTTTTTGGATCACAGTAGAGCATTTTTGTTGCTGAGTTGCTTTTCTTGAAAAATTTGTAAATCTGCCCATAATTTTAAATAAAACACAGATATATTTAGCACCATTTCCAGACATCAATAAGTATGCAATAATCTGACATTTGCGAAGGTTTCGCTTACTATCCTCATAATGGCGGGCCATTGCAGGCTTATGCCAATACACGTGGAGGCCAGTGTAACAGTTAATACAAGCCAGGTCACTAGCAATGCTGGGATCAAGATGTAATAAAAAACAAAGGCAAAGCAATACAGCAAAGCCAATACAGGATCCATAATCCACATAAAAATGCAGGAGATAAGCCGGATAAATGTGGGAACCGATAGGGGAAAAAATAATGTTAGAGGATGGAGCAAGGATGAGCAAATTGGTGTGGCAAACTGTTGTGTCAATATAACACGGAAAGTTGCCATGTAACTTCCTTCCTAGGGAGCGTTCAGCTCTTATATAGCACTGCCATCTACAGTTCCCCTAAACTCCCACCCCTTCACTTTTTAAGGTCTAACTGCTCCCCAAATTGGTAAAGGCCACAAGCCAGTTCACCACATTCTCATGGAGATGTGGCTTAAAACATTCTTTCATCTATATCTCCAGCCTATTGGCCTAAAATCTGTACACTGTGGCAAAGCAGAAACCCTACTTTGCCCAATGTGAATGTAACATATATTAAGCATGTTGTGTGTACTTGAAGTGACAGGATATTCCTACAGAAAGGAACATTCATACATGTGTAGACCCTAGGGGGTGTTGAAAATTAAAGTTAGTTGTGGAACTTGGTATGTGATTGTCTCACAATTTCTTTTGTCAATCCTGTGACTATGCCATTCTCCCTGCCCTCCAACATAGTCCAATACAGTTCAGGTTGGTGTATTTGGGTTTGAACAGTAAACACTAAAACGGAACAGAGGGTACAACTTTGTGTCTTTTGTGTTCACATCACCACTCCACTTTGAAATAGATCCAACATGTCCCTTGTGTTTTGAGAAAAATGTATTTTCCACAAGAAAAAGGCCTAGGACATGGCCACATAATCTCACTTTAAACAAAGGGTTGTTCTCGATTCCCATCCCCTTAAACCTATATTCAGCTATGAATTCTAGACAACAGTTGCAGAGAACGTCTCTAATTAACTGACCCCTGTCAGGAGTCAATTCACATCCACTTAGTGTATTATGGCAAGCCACCTTGTGTAGTGCTTTATCAGTATGGACCTGGATTATACTGATGCATTATTTGGGCTCCTCCTAGAATCACAGGGGTCAGATTTCTAACCCCCTTGCTCACCGACTTAGTCAATGTACTAACTAGAAATACAGTTGGAATGCAACCCAGTCAAGAGCACTGTGCAATATTACACCCTGATTGTGCTATCCCTAGGGGTTATGCTAGTTCTGGCAGAATAAGTAATTTATAAGCCTTCTTATTCTCACGTCTCAGAGATGGAGTGCATACCTGGTTTGTGACTACAGTGCGGTTGCATCTGGAATACCAAGTCTGCTATTCCTAATTTGAGGACAGGGCAGTACTGTCTATCCAAAAACAAACCCTAGCACTAGCCAGTGAAGGCTAAACGCTTTACAGGAGCCTGACAGGAGCCTTTAGTTAAGGAGAATACTGGTGCTGTGCCCATCTTGATCTTGATCACCTGTGTGAAGTCCTCTCCAACCTATAGTCTGATCTTGGGTTTTCATAAGATTGGTTTCCCAATCTTATCTTATGTTTTGCAAACAATTATAGGACTAGGGGACAATAAGGGCCAGATAGAAACCATTTTAGCTGTTTGGGACTGCTAAAACACCTTTCAGCATGCACTAACCATATTTTGTGTGTCAGTAACCTATTACCGAGTCAGTCTTAGGAAGGGGCTTGCCAAAGGCATCCCTTCCTAATAGCACGTCGCAGGGGCATGTATGAATGTTTTGCGGCCGGAATGCAGTCGCAAAACATTCATATTTTACCGACTTCATGAAGGACCCCTTGCCCTTCGCGAATATGGGAGCCAATATTTTTTAAGAGCAGGCAGTGGACTCTCAAAAAATGAAAATGTAGCTTTTACCATTTTTATTTTTGGAATGTGTCCCATTTTCCATTAAGGAAAATGGGCTGCATTTCAGTAAAAGAAATTGCATTATATGAAAAGCGATCCCAGACATGGTGGTCTGCTAACCCCAGAAGGCCACCATCCCTGTGATTACAGGACATTCCCAATCATTTGCAAATTGTGACCTGCCTCATGAAGATTGATGAGGCAGGTCAATTGCGACCCCATTAGAAATCGTAAACCATGTCTGAGACACTGTTGCACATCGTATTTTGCAATTTCCTAATTGTGAGTTGCAAAAAGTCACAATTAGGAAGTCACAAAATGCTTAGGTCATACATCTGGCCCTAATTCAGTAACAGGACAAAAGAATGATGGTGACAAATGTGTCAGCTTAATTATCATATTGATATCGGGTGCAGACATTTTATCTAAACTTTACACTTTATATGAAAGAAATAGAAATATTTTAACTTTAGAAACAGAAGAATATCAAAATGTAGTATGAAGAAATTAAAAGAGTCAGAACTCATAGGGGCCAGTTATGCAGTCGGTCGGAGTTGCCTTCAACCGACATCATCGCGGAACCGGGACCGACCAACCTCCGTTCGACAGTCCCAACTGCATAATTACAATGCGTAAACTGGCCACAGCACAAGTTCCAATAGAGAAAGGGGAGATTGTGTTCATTCCTACACTGCGTGGCCTCAGGGTGCCTGCCAGATGATGCAGGGATGAACAGGGGGGCATCATAGGTGCCCTCTCGGCTCCCAACCGGAGACCGTAAGGAAAAGGCGGCCCTGCAAGGGGCCCCCAAACTCGCTTTACAACAGGCTTTCCATGTCGGGAAACCTGGCATGGAAAGCCTGTCGGAAACAGTGCATCTTAATCCCAACGGCAGAAACGCTATCCATTTGGATTTATGGGCCGGTCTCCGACTGGCCAACGGGCTCCTTGAGTCCATCGGAATCCACCTGGAATGACTGGCTGGTGTCAATTCTGACTGCCAAGAAGTGAAACCAACGATGAGTGTCAGAAAGCACTCATCATAATCAGGCCCACAATGTGAAGGAAATGAAAGAGTTTGAAGGGAAGCTATAGTGTTTAAGACATCGTTGGAAAAGTTTTAAACTAAACCAGCAAACACAGAGCAACTGTGTTTTCTTGCTACCACTTTTTGAACATTTCTAAACGAAATAATCATACAAATATTTATTTGTTATCGTTGTGTTTTGCATACACTTTATTTTCACAACTTCATGACACATTGTCAAACCATAAGAACATGCTAGAAACAATGCTGATTTTCATTGAGAACTGAAAAATCTCTTCTTTCAAAAACATGAGTTTCACAAAAAGGCATAAAGAAGAATACAATTTCTATTAATTTATTTCCATCAAAACGTTCAAGTCTAGCTCACGATCTGAGTGACTCTTTTGCTTGCCTTATCAGCCACACCATTTCAAAACAAGTTGATCCCTGCAACTAGAAAATCAGTTTACCTTTGACTATTTGGATCGTCTGTTTTGGTGACAGAACTCTATATTGCTGCCCAAATTTTGGGGGCCATGGAAATGCTATAGGTGTGTCATGAAGACCTGTTTTCTGTCTAAGGAGCTATGCCTAGACCAAACTGCTTGACCGAGTAGAAGGTCAGTCTCTATTGTAAACTCCTACAAAGCACAGCTAAAGGTTGTGCACAGCAGCGTTAGGACATCCATGGGGGCAGCCAGGCCCTGCAGTCAACTGCTAAGGCCAGCCCTTGTTGCACAGGGCCACAGGCTGTACACTGCTTTGAATGGATACATGGCCGCTGAATGCAATATATCGTAAAAAATATATAGAAAAGTACAAAAACATTGCAGCTAAAGTTATTCATGGTTCCATGAACACAAATTCAAAGAAGCATACCATTTAATAATTATGTTATATAACATACAACGCACACCATAACACACCCCGTCCGCCATGCTCAATATACCATTTTGCCAATGGCACAGGAAAAAAGGCTAATTGCCAATAGTAAATCATGGCAGACAGGGGGAGTATGTCTACTATGGGGTAAAGTGTACAATTTCAAAAAAACATTTTTTGTTAAAATAAAATAAAACATTCTGTCTGTAGAAGACAGAAATTTCTCCTCCAGTCCCTCAACAATGGTAATAAATAGCATTTTAATCTCTGGGCATCTGTTTGTATGATTTATGTTTGTTGTTCTTTCATGTATAATAGTTATAACAGATATTTCAGGAGACTAAGAGCACAATCCAATTGTTTAGGGCCATTGTATTAAGCAATGTGGATCATGGATATGATCTAGGACCAGAAAACCACGAGATAGATAGATGGATAGATAGATAGATAGAAAGAGAGACAGAGAGACAGACAGATAAATAGATCGATAGATAGATAGATAGATAGATAGATAGATAGATAGATAGATAGATAGATAGATAGATAGATAGATAGATAGATAGATAGATAGATAGATAGATAGATAGATAGATAGATAGATAGATAGATAGATAGATAGATAGATAGACTTACAGCTTTTGTAACAGAGAGAAACCGATCGTAGGTGATTAGCAGAATACTATACACTGAAGATAAACAAACGGTAGAATCCACAGCTAACCACAGTTTACAGGCAAACCTCCCAATCGGCCATCTTCCTGTAAGTGCAGGATATATATACCACGGAATGGAGAAGGAACCTGCAAAAGAATACATTTCTTTAGATACTTTCAAATGAATCTGTTTATTAAAATATTTCTCTAGGGATGTAATATATTTTATGATTTTTGTCTTAGAAAAAAATAACTATTCACAAAGCTGCTTTCAGTGACAAGTTAGGCTCACAGTTAAAAACGGCCCTCATTTATTAATGATCTCCCAAAGAGTTACACTTGTTTAAATAATTCCCTGTTGGTGCAAAGTATTTTCATGTATTCCAACTCCAGATGCACTGTGCTTGTTGTCAGACTAGCATGTTCTTATTATTTTGTTCTTAGCAATATAAACTGCAAATATCAGTTCATAGCATATTCGAAACTGGTGGCTGGGTTCATGTTGACCTTTAGAAATCAGCATTCACTGTTTTTAATTAACCCCGTGAGGGTAACTATGATCCGCCAGCAGAGTTTATATAGTTTTGCCTACTCTGCGTTCCATTGCGAACGCGGAGTTCAGGCAATACTACGATTCCGTGATGGAGAGTGGTTAGCCGGTCCCCCCACCCTCCCAAAATAATTAATAGTAAGTAAAAGGCACTTACATGCCCCGTGGCTGCCTCCTCTTAACCATCGCCGCTCTCCTGCCTCCTCCTCGCCATCCTGCTTCACTGATGACCCCTACGTTGTACATCTTGCATGTGCGCATGCGAACGCGCAAGATGTACAACGTAGGGGCTATTAGTGAAGAAGGACGACGAGGAAGAGGCAGGAGAGTGGTGATAAAATCCAGTAATTCAGCTAAAGGTAGGCAAAATAGTCATATTAAAATCTGCTGCCTCTCTATTAGAATTTCCATCCCTCATTAATACTATGGTGCCGATTACGATGTCGTCCGGACAAACTTCCGACCGAATCGGTTTCGTAATCGTTTCCAACCGAATCGTATTCTGCGAGTCCGACCGAATGATTACGATGCTTCAGGACACACATTGCGTTGACTTCAATGGGAGCTTGTGTTCCGAACGTGAACACAGGCTCCCATTGACAAAAGAGGTGGTTGGGGAAAACCTTGCACCCTGTGACGGGCACCGAATGGTGCCTGCCACAGTGTGCATGCATGGGGAGGGGGGACCCATGGGTACCCCCACAGGATGTATTCGGAGGTCCTGGGTGAAGTGGGGCCTGCTAGGGCCCCCCAAAGTCAGATTACAACAGCTGATCCATGTCAGAACAACTGATTTGGGAAGGCTGGCAGAATCTGACATCTTAATCGCTCGGCTGGCAACACCGATCGATAGACCGCTACGATTCGGCTCCAAACAACTCGGTTACTCCCAATGCCATTCAGAAGCGAGTCAGACAGTCCGAATACTTTCCAGCCATCGTAATCGGTCACTGGGAAAAGTGTTTGAGTTGGTCGGAAATGTGGGTTCTGAATCGGATTCGGACTCATCGAATGCCGTTCGTAGCCTTTCCAAACAACATCATAATCAACCCCTATATTGGAATGCACGATCAATTATTGGATAGAGAGACGGAAACAGGATTTGACAATAGTTAGATTTAATCAGTAAGTTAGGAAAAGTAAATGAACCATTCTTAAACATTAAATCTAGGAGTGTAGAATAATCGAATTAATCTCATGCCATCATTTACCAATGCTCTAGAGTTCAGGAAGGGACATGAACTATATCAGCTTAAAAAATTCTCTCCCATGGGCAAAGGATCTGGAAATAGGGAACACAGTGTTGGCTCAGCCCAAAGCAAGCCAGTAGAGTCCGCAAGAAATGGTGGCTGTCTCTCAATCTGCAAGGAAGAAATCCTCATTGGAAATGTGGCAGTGTTAACAAAGAGAGTGTCATCCTTATGGTAAGTCCAATGTATAATATAATTTCTTTAGTTCCAGGGTGACATTTCCTTGGGTCACATCATCTGATCAGACCACTCAGTCCATTGGTCAGTTTGAATAGGGTGATTGCCATGCAGCATAAAAAAGACACATTTTCTGGGAAAAAGGTGAAGATGATAATGTAAGCTATCAAACCATAAAAAAGTAGGAGTGTGAACAATCGTCTTTTGGCAAAGGCAGATGAGTGACTAGAAAAGGACAGTTTCTCACGGCAGATTTTCCCAACGTAACAAAATGGTTGTGAGTAGTCCTGGTATATGCATAGTATTTCTTTCCAAGAAACATAGTTTCATCCCACATTGCAAATGTATGCAGCTTTCTCATGAGAAGAGAATCGAGAAAGAAAACGCAGGCCTAAATTGATTTTTAGTTCATGAAATATATGATATAAATTAATGGAAATACATATCACATTCTAAAGTTTCTAAAACCTTATATTCTTTTTTTCAATTTTATGTCATTTAGAAAGATTTTAATTTTATTGCAATTAGCACGTGTGACTATGGCACATTACTACATTTCAAAAGTACCAACATTTAAAAATATTTCAAAGTATACAGAAATTAAAATGTTTCTAGTAATTCTGATTAGTACATGTATGAAGATCATTCTCTGAAAGTTTCAATGAAATTGTAATTAGCATATACAGGCAGCACCATTTCTGTTTTCTTGGTTGGTGCACAATTTAACACAAGCAAAGACAGTGTTAAAACAAAACTCTTCAATAAACATTCATTGGGTTATCTAATTTCCATTTAGTTCCATTTATTCTTTACATGCATCATTAATCAAAAGAGAATGGTTAATTAAACTTCTGTAACACAAGTCATCCCTTTCACCTTTCCATTCTACATTAAAAGAATACACCATGGACATTTAATAAACACGCACCTATGTTATTCCAATGAGCATTTTCATCTAGTCTACACTATTTTGCATGAGTTTATGATGCAGTAACTAAGTCTCTTTATAAGCTATTTCTCAAGAGTCTTTAACGTATATTGTACATTGGTGGTGCATGTTTGTCATTTTTCTCTCAAAAAGGTGTCAAGATCAGTTTTATGTGTCAATTAAGGATTCAGCAGTTTGTCTGCTTCATCACTCCCTTATTTGATGGTGAATTAAAACATCACAAACAATCTTTTCTGATGTCACACATTACAGTTCTGTAGTCTTCATCATTTTTAGTCTAGAGTTTTCCAAAGCCTTCATCTCATCGTAATAACCACATTGTCTACCTTCCAATTCTATTTCAGCTCGCTTTCTTTTTGTTCCTCTAGTTTCCTTCCTAGTTTTCACTCATCTACAGACTTAAAAAATGACAGCAATAATGCAATTGTCAAGATGGGATTCAAGATTTTTCCAAACAATCCCTTCCCAAATTTGCAAACCATATACCTATAGAAGAGAATTATTTCCTAATTGACTCCCAAGCACCATCTGCCTATAAATCTTTCAGGTCCTTTCGAAGGTGAGTAATGTTCTGAATGTAACTCTTTAAATCTTTACTCTTATCTGGAATATATGTGCAACAATGTTTCCTTTGAGAGAAGGACATCTGACACAAGATGATCGGAAGAACCCTAGATCTCATGGCAATCATTTCAGTATCTATTGCTAAGAATCCTCCAGCAGTATCAGTAGACAGCTTCTACACCATCGTAGACAGTTTTGGAATTTTGTGAGAGTTCAGTATCATCCCAACAGATGATATCAGGGCTCCAAAAATATCCCGACTATCTCTCCTGCACTTGCATGCCTCTTAAGTCTCCTATGAGAACCTCCATTGTTTCCATCAGATTGACCCACAACATAGATGTTTGGGAAAATTATCCCCATGTAACAGGGTCCATACCATCTTTAGGCAGCCTATAATAGGCATCTCCCCACAGATATAAAAAAACAGGGCATACAGGATAAACACCTCCCAGAAACAGCTGCCAATTTTTCAAAACTTAGAATGTGTGGTGACATTCGCTGGAACCAACAAAATTTGTATCACCTTCAGTTATGCGCTTTAATGTACATAGATTTCCTCTATGCTGTCAATCTAGTGTGATAGCAGCTTGGTTTCCCATTGCTTTGAGATCCGGTTCCCTTAGTGCCCAGGATGGTATCCTAGAAGGATTTGCAGCTAGCTTTAGCCATAATATCTTTTCATCTACCCTCTATTGATTCTACAAATTCCCTTGCTACATTATGAAAAAGGCACGTTATAGTGTGTCGGTGTGCATAAGCTATGTCTAAACTTTATGTAGGCTTAAGGAATTCTCCCATCATTTCAGCTGTTTTAGTGTCAGGCACATGATTTAAATGTTTTCTCATAGGCACTTCAGAAAAGATAAGATCATAGTTAAAATAGTGGTACTGAAATTGACCCTTGTCATAAAATAAGCTTGTTAGCACAGTACAGGAAATACCATATGCTACGGGTAGATAATGATAAGCCACCGCCTCAGAAATGGACATAGGCAATAGTTAGCACACATAACAATCTTTAGCATCCATGGTGTGGACATATTCATACAGCAATTTTGTAAAAACATTTGTTGAAACTTCACCAACAGGTTGATTTCCATGCAATATTTTGGCATCTGAATTGCTTAATTCATTGTCATTCCCTAAATTATTCTTAGGCACAGAAGTAGGCTCAAGCTTGTTTGTATAAATATGATGAGGCAATTTCAAAACTATAAGCAATGCTACAAATAAAAATATCGCAAAGATACCAGCACATATACATTTACGATTAGATGATACTGCATTAGGATCCATTGCCTCTTTGGAATCAGACCGCATTACATTTTATAAATAGGGATTCAATTTTAATGGCGTGAGTTTCTGGAATGATTGCTGCATTCAAAACTTCAGCTCTGTTACAACACAGCAGATTTCAGGCTTTCTCAATGTATTAATGCAGGTTCTTTTAGCAATTTCAGAGTTCTCGAAAGTTATAAATTTCTCCAGCACAAATTGAATCAGTTCTTTTATTTGGCTAAATCTATCTCAATGTAATTTCAACTGGAAACAATGTTTTCCTCATGGTGTCTCATGCAAGCTTGGATTGTTGTAGCAAAAGATGCAATATGCTTTTTCCCAGTCATTAAATGCCAGATAAGTTCATTCAGGTGCAGCATATTTTTGACTTGGTACTCTTGCTCTTTTGGACCTTCTCATTGATGGCCCTTCCTCCTCACTGTTTCTTTGCTCGGTCTGACTAGAGGCTTCCACAATTGTTCATGGCACTTTTCTTTCTGTTAGAATGGGTCTCAATCTGTCTGGTCTTCTGGGCCAACGGTCTCTGGGTGCTACTTGTGTTTCAGGTGTACAGTTCCCCTTTGGTGAGATCAAAATTAGGGCTAGTCAGCTCTTCTCCTGGGACCCTTAGGTGCCTACAAGCGCTAACTCCCTCAGATCTCCCTCGGATCCAGTGCACAGAGTCCCAGTAGCTGGAGCCCTCTCTACAGTTTGATTGACCTGAGATGGCTGTCTCCCTGTAACCACTGGCACATCCAAAACAGGTACTGTATAATCAAGAGGACATGGGACTCTGTGAGTGTGGGCAGAATACACCCAATTTGGAAGACCACCACACTTCACAATAGTTGTGGTTACCAGGATCACTTGGAATGGCCCACGCCAACGATGCTCCATACACAACTTGCAGACTTGGTTTTTCACTTGGACCTAGTTGCTTGGAATAAGTTGTGACAATGCTCCTGTTGAGATGAAGTAGCAGCTTCCCAAACCTCCTGAGACACCGAACATACCACATCAACCAGTACTTTACAGTATTTGAGCACCAAATCATCTGTAATATTAACCAATGCGTTAGTTGGAACTGCAGGCTGTCTCATCGCCCTCCCCATAATAATTTTGTCAGGAGATAGTCCTGTTCTTCTGTCTGGCGTACTTCTCAAACTCATCAACATAACAAGAGGCAATGCATCAGGCCATCTCAGAGAGGTAGAAGCACACACTTTTGTCAATCTGTATTTCAGTGTTCCATTTATTTGCTTCAAAATTCCATAGGCTTCTGGACGATAAGCACAATGGAGCTTCTGATCAATTTGCAGTGCACCACATAACATCTTTAGAAGTGTGTCCCTCAGTGTGACTTGGAAGAAGTCGGAAATCCAAAACGCACTATTAACTCCCTCAACATCAACTTAGCTACAGTGAGACTGTCTTTTCATCTCACTATCAGGTAGTATAGGTCTCCCAGCAGGATACACCATTACCTCATCTTCCTGTCTTTAGTACATCCTGCTCTGACCCTTCCTTGTTTTTCAGTTTCCAGTACCTCATCCTGTAATTCCTTCACTTCCTCCTATGTCTCTACAGTGAATAACACCAGTTTGCAATGTGTGACATCAGTGTTCTCTTGCAGAGGATCTTCATTATATGTATACGAATTTAGAGCGCAATATGGCGCAGTCTCGTCTGCAAAATGGTTTCCGACCGTGACATAATTATTGCCCTGCCGATGGGCTGCACATTTTACCACTGCAATTTGGACAGGGTATTGTAATGACAGCAAGAGGATCCTCACACTCGCTCCGTTCCTGATGGGGGACCCTGACGAGGATATGAACCCTCCCTGTGACCACAATTGCCCGAAATCATGTTCAACGTCTAATTCGTACTGACTATTGGTGAAGATGTTACTTGCAATTTGTCAGAAATGTTACAGGCTTGCAATAAGGTAGTCAGTTCAGCCACCTTAGCAGAGTACACACCCTGCAACCTCGAGTACACACCCTGCAACCTTGATCAGCCTCATCAATTAAAAGCTAATTTCCAGGAAGGAACATCAAAGTTGCATGATTCAAACTTGTGCATCTCATAAAAGTTACGTTTTCAGGGGAGACGCTTCGTCCAGGGGGAGCACAACAGCCAACAGTGAGGCACTCGCACCAGGACCCGGAGGGGCAGCGAAAACAGCGGAGGCCCCTCCCCCTTGACCCGCGACCCTACATCAGCGCCTCGCGCCTCCCGCTTCGCGGGACACACGAGGGCGTACGCCGGGCTAAGCCCGGGCAAAGGGCGGGCCGTTTGTGGCCGTTAGGGGCCGGAAGTGGCCGGGCAGGGCCACCCCCCTGAGAAGTGCGCCACGCCACAAGGTACTGTGTTTGTTTCCCTTCCTCTCACGAGACTGATCTGTGTTCCACAGACTCTGTTTGCGTTTTTACTCTTATCCTGTACCCTTGCATTGTAACTGATCGCTTTTGTCTCTTTGGACATAGTGCCTTCTCGAGGCCAATTGACTGGGCACCCAAGGATGGACAAGAGGAAGAGCACTGAGGGAGGGTTGGTGGCCAGTAGCAAGCGGGGGAAAAAGGTTAAGAATACCACTCACTCTGCCATGAACTGTGTCCTGTCCAGAATCGAGGAAATAGTTAATGATTGTGAAGATTCCTTAGGTAGCGGGACTCCGGACGTGATCATTCAAGGGGGGCACAAGGCCCCTAAGACCGCCGCCAAATGTGCTAAAAAGGTGATCCCTGCGATGTTTTTAAGCCCTCAGCATTGCTCTCATGTGTCTGATTCACCATCCACCCTGCCAAGAATTCCTGACGAGGCCCCAGACACAGTAGCACAGACTGCCACAATCCATCAGGCCATTGTTTCTGATCCATCTACTCCTGTGCCCCTCCTCATTCCAGTCCTCTGCTCCAATAGGTTCTCCGTTCTTGATTCGCATAATGACGAACCCAGCCCTCCATCTGATAGGGCTCTTACCCATATTCCAACTCCAGCCAGGTACCCAGTCGAAACCCTGGCAGCTTTACAGGCCAGGATCTTAAGGCTGGAAGAGCTGGTCACAGCTCTTAACAACAACGTGACCAGCCTTACTCTAGATCGTGGCTCTTATCCGACCATATTCAAACAAGCCCCACTTCCTGGGCCCCCACCAACTACAAAAATAAGTGACCCAGCTCCCCATCCTCATACTTGCCCCCTGGCTATCTCGCCCTCAGTAGCACCACAAAATAGGGCCCTAGGCATGTGCAACAATAAGCCACCCTCTACCACAAGGTCTTTTTCCGATGTTACACGCAATTCGATGCTGCATAGGGCGGCCAACGCCTTTTCTAAGGCTAGGACAGATAGCATTGCAACTCCTTTAGCCAATATGGGTGGGTTAAGGCCACCACCGCTCACGGTGACTACGGGCCCAGGGCATCATCAACCTCCCACAAAACCCCTGGTCTACATGACACATGTCCCGAAAGCGAGCAATCTTGGAGGGTTTGAAAGCAGCGTGTCTTTGCACAATAAAGTCATCCATTGGTCGAGGCACACTAGAGGCTGCAGATCAATCATCCGAGATGACATCTTGAGGGTTCGGCGGCTTTCTAGAGTGGATTCACCCGTTGACTGTGTAGAAATTGAGGTTAGTGATCAAGTTCTAGCTGAAAATCTAATCTTGCTGGAATACAGGTCTATAGCACCCACTCACTCCTCTATCCAAATTCGCAGTTGTTCGGTCTGGCGACTGGGTAGATTCAGGCCTAAGACAAGTGGACTGACTACCCAGGCCCCATGTACACGCTCTTCTACCCTCCCCAGCAAGCCCTCCATCAGAAGGCATTCGACCATCTTCTGCTCCCCTCGGGACCCCATCGTGGTTAATCCAGTCGTCCACGTAATTTTAAGTGAAGAGCCGGGGGGAGGTCATACTACGAGACCCACAACATGTAGGGCTGTAACGTCAGTCTCCTCGACCACCCCATGTTCAACAAGAGTTATCCAGTTTCTATCCTGGAATATTGCTGGCCTAAAAAGGAATCTCACCGACCCTGTGTGGAACGATTTTATCAATAAATCCGATGTGATCCTTTTTCAGGAAACCTGGTGTTTGGAACCCATTCATAGATCTGGGTTCGTTACCTATTTTGTTCCGGCAATCAGCTCTCCCAGAGGGCGCCCATCGGGGGGCCTACTTACGTGGGTGAACATAGAGCTGAACTGGTCAACCAAGCATAATGCCAGCCTATCTCACTATATCCTCCATCTATCAGTTGGCAGGTCCGCATTCCATCACGACCTAGAAATCTTTAACTTATACGTTAGAGGACCATCAGGAGCGCAAGAGAGTCCTACGTTGTCTCATCTCGAGTCCTTGCTTTCTGACCTTGCTTCTACCTCAGGAATTGTAGTTGCTGGCGACTTCAACTGCACTTTCGAGCCCCTCGACGATGATGACATCTTAGGCACAGAACTGGTCGACCAAAAGCTAGGCATCCCCACGCTTGGTCTACCGCCACTTAAAAAATGGTCAAAAAGGTCTGTCCAAATCACCGCCATAACTCTGGAGTTTAATCTAAGGGCCACAAATGGAAGATCTCGCTCCGACACCAAAGGAGCACCCACATTCATTAGAACCAGGGTCCCTTCGCGTCTAGACTACATCTTGCTGGATATGGAGCTGTGGCCGGATCTCATTGACATGGAAGTTTTGTCGAGGCATGAGAGCGACCACAACCCACTAAACATGCAACTCAGACGTGAAACGATCACCACATCTATTGTGCCCGATGGAGTTCAGTCCTATTGGTCCAGTGAGGTTGCCCCATCCAACTGCAACAGACGACTTAAGTGGTCTAAAGTAGCCAAGCAAGAGCTAGATCTGGCCAGGATAAAAGACATCGTGGTTGAAAGCACGGGTCTGCTGGAGGCTGCTCGGGTTTGCACCCCCAGTATTTCATCCCCTAGCAGCTTTGAAAAGATCTACCTGGAGACTATAAAAAAGGTGGGGAACTTCTTCGTAATTAATTCCAACGGGGATCGCAAGCAACCCCGACCAAACCCGGGCAACCTGTGGTTTTCAGCTGACTGCAGGGTAAGCAGGCAGGAACTTGTCAGGGCTCTAAAATCAAGGGATCAGCCATCTATTGTCTCCGCCCGAAAATCTTATTACAACTCCATCAAAACAGCTAAGAGGCTTTGGGAAGAGGACCATTGGCAGGATTTGAAATCTGCAGTACAAGGCAAAGATCGGACCGTGTTTTGGGACCTCATTAATATTAGCGCAAGGGGTGGGGCTGATCCAATCCCTAACCACATAACTGGGCACCAGTGGTTTGAACACTTCTCCGGTCTATATTCATCAGGGGAAGATGCTCCTTTTCAGACCGATGGCCTAATTCGGGAGCCTATTGCCCCCCAAGGGGGGGGGCCCAATTTAGCCTCAGCGAGATCCATTCGGCTCTAAACATGATTACTCCTGGCAAGGCAGCTGGACCCAATGGCCTACCTGGCGACCTCCTTCTTCACGATAGAGAGACCTGGGCCGAGTTCATCCTACTGACCCTGAATAACATCGCAACCGGTCACCCCGTACCTGACTCTTGGAAGGGGGCTGAGGTGGTGGCCATCTGCAAAAAAGGAGACAGAGAGGACCCTGCCAACTACAGGCCTATCAGCCTAATCGATGTGATCCAAAAAGTGGTTGGCAGGGTCCTCCTAACCAGGATCAGGGACTGGATCGATGAAGCTGCCATTTTGTCCCACTTCCAGGCAGGTTTCAGGCAAGGAGTGGGAACCATCGATCAGGTCTTTTGACTTTGCACTTTATATTGGAAATCCGTGACCATTGAAAAGGGCAGCCTCTACCTGGCGTTCATCGACCTCAAGACAGCTTTTGACCTGGTCCCCCGCGCAAAGCTGTGGCAGGTCCTGGCTGATCTTGGCATCCCCTCTCTAATTCTGTATCTCCTCATTCGGCTCCATGAAGATAACTTTGCTAGAGTCAGGTGGGGCCTTCAGGGTCAGACGACCGAGAGAATAGCAGTAGGGAGAGGAGTCCGTCAGGGATGCGTTCTGGCGCCGACCCTATTTTCCCTCTTTATCAATGGGGTGGCAGACCATTTGAGGGTCGATGGGGTCGACGCGCCTACCCTGAACGGGGAAAAAACACCCTCCCTGCTGTTTGCGGATGACACGCTGCTGATCCCGAAAAGCCCTATGGGTCTTCAAAAACTTCTGACCCGCTTCACCGACTTCTGCAACACTAGGGGCCTAGTAATTAACACCACTAAGACCAAATTAATGGCCATGTCCCCTTCCAAGAATTTTAAGAACAACATTAGGGTGGACAACTCCAACTTGGAGTTGGTTACAGCTTTTGATTATCTCGGGGTGAGGGTCAATAACAAGTTGAATTGGGCCCCTCATCTCTCTAAAATGCTCCTGTGCCACAAATGCACAGCCGGAGCAATAGCGAGACACCAGGTTGTCCTATAGTTGTCCTATTGCTGCAGCCACAGAGGTTTATCAGGGGAAGGCTTTATCTGCATCTCTTTATGGGGCGAACTTTGGGGTTTCGATAACCTTACAGATTTGACCAAATCAGAAAATAAATTTTTTAGAGAAATTGTTTCACTCCCCCTGTCCACCCCTCTAGCCCCCCTCCGTAGTGACCTAGGCAGACACCCTATAGGCGACGTGGCCAGACTACGCCCTTTGTTATATTGGGTCAGGCTCAGGAGGTCCCCGGATTTGTGCCAGTATGCATCCGCCCTGAATGACATCCTCTTACTTGGTGCCCGCTCTAAGATTCCCTGGGTATCCAATCTATATAAACTGGTGGCGGCGTTAGGATTGAGTGAGTTTTGGGAAAGCCAGAGCCCCCCTTCCAAACCCATTGTAAAAAAAATCTACTGGGCCTGGATCAACGCCGCCACCTTGAGGTCCCGGAAAGGTATTCTTAGTGAAAAATGTTTAGATATCAAATCCATACCCAGATTACAGGCCTTTTTGGATATGATTGAGTCACCAAGCGATAGGTCGCTTTACCTTAAGCTCAGATATGGTACTCTACCTCTACACGAGTTTCAGACAGGGTGGAGTGGCAAGCAGGGTGTTGTAAAGGGCTGTCCGGGCTGCGCCTCCCCCACGGAATCAATCGCCCACTTTCTGTTTGCTTGTCGGGCATACGATCTAGATGGCTGAAAAACGATTAGTTCAAATCTGGGCTGCAGGTCAGCCAGGGTGGCCCTGCGCATCCTCACTTACGAGACTACGGTCCCTAGTGTTATTTGCGGGACCGCTAAGTTTTTGGGGGGGGGCATGGAGGATTAGGCAGAGGCAGAGGCTACTAAAGAACTGTTAGCCTTTCTGCCAAGCTCAATTGTTCCCTGTCTGGGACCCGCCCTAGCACTATTTGAACAGGCCTTTCTGCTATATTTGTCATTTTTTTAACATTGTATTGATTGCTGATTACCTCTCTCCTCTGGGCTTATGAATTATGCTGCTACAGATATTGTAACAAATTGTCCTTGCTTTTATTGATTTTAACCTCTAATTTTATGTTTTATACTTTTATGATATTTTATATATCGAATACATTTTTTTGATTGATTGAGCTCCCAGGATGATTTGCTTGTTCCTGAGGCGGCCATTTGTGAGGTATTGCATTCAAATACAGGTAATAAAGACCTCAACAGAAGGGGGCACATACATCTTAAGTGAATGTCCCATCACAATGCTCTCACTCTGCTCCAAACATACACGTTGCTGCAACAGATTTCAGACATTCAGGCAAGGCGGCAGCAACAGGGTCAAGAGTTGCCGAAAAGTAGCCTACAGGTCTGAATGAAGTACCCTGTATCAAAGCCCGTACAGATAATGCACATTCCCTACGCTCACTACAAAACAGAGTAAAGCTTTTGTTGTAGTCGGGCACTGTGCAAGCTAGAGCTCCACAAAGACTCTCACAGTTCAGTAAACAAGCGCATGCAATCATCATCCCAGGTTACGAGGTCTGATACGCCTTTGTGTGTCAGCCTCTAAAGAGGTTTAGCTGTCAAATAAGAATCCATTGTCAACAATAGCCAACCATTCCCAAAAACATGCAGACTTCCTTTTGACTACTTGGCGGACTCCCCTCTCAGGCACCATCATTGTGTCCGGATCAAAGAGTATTGCTGGGAAACATTCTGATTTGACTTAGATTCTGCATCTATATGAAATCCCGTATTTGAATTGCATTTCTGAACCTGACCATTCATTTGAGGCATCGGGGCTTGAGGCATATTTTGAATGTGAAGTCTTTGCCTGCAAACTTGTTGAGACTGTGCCCTGCCATCTCCTTGTGATTGTGCATTACCAACATTCTGAACATGTCCCCCATTCCCTTGATTAATTGGATTAAATCAACATTTGAACTTCCCATGCCCCCACTTGCTGCAAACATCAAATGGATTAGTCTTTTTCAACACATTAATTGGAATACCTCGACCTCTACCTTGAGGCTGCATATCCTGCTGTTGTCCTCCGCTCACACCATGCATCCTTGGGGGTTACTAATAATCTGCCAGCACAATGAACATGGGATCAACATCTGTGCCACCCAGGCCTTTCTGAACCACTTTTATAGGAAAAATCATCAACTTTTATTTGAGCTTCTTGTGTTTCGAACCAATTTTGTCCCCACAATATTTCGCACACCAAAGTATTTCGTCTATGGGTTTACTTTGCCAACAATTTAAATGCTACTGAATCATACTGCTAATCTCTGGTCTCAATCCGTACACAAACCAATGGACAACATGTCCCATATCCTTTCCGGACACATTCTCCATCCCATTATACTGCTTAAATGCCTGCAAAAGTCTTTTGTAGTAAGCATGAACTGTTTCTTTCAGCTCCTGGGTTGTCCTGTCAACCTCTACCCAATCAATTTCTTTAGGGGTCATTTTTCCTTTCAAATATGTGATGGCTTGGGTATATATCTTCATCACCCCCAGGAGATGGTGCACCTGAGTGAACATTCCTTGCTGGTTCTGTTTCAGGCCAATCAACATCAATTTTGCATTCTGTCCACAAATCACTTGGGACCAACATGTTAAATATGTTATCTAAATCCTTCAGCAATACCTTTGAAACCTTCTCAACAGCTCAACTTGTTTGTATCATTCAACAGGGTTTTCTCTCAATTTCGGAAAATTATTTGTAAAAGACAATGGTGCCGATCACGATCCTGGAAAAACCAGGTACGAACCGTCGGTCGGAGAGTTTTCTCCGTCCGACTCGTACCCGGTCGGAAAACTTTACAAACATGGAATTACGATTTGCACGGAAACACCATTTCCGTACGAATCGTAAAAAACACCGACCGACGAAAAAATACATACGAATGTGATCCGGGAATGCTGCGACGTGACGTCGGGACGCTTTCAGGCAGCATTTCACGACCCAGGAAGTACGATTCAAACCGACAGCAGTCCGGACGGCACCCAAAAAGTGCCGGAAAAGCGAAGTACGGCGCGAAACGACCAGAGTAGGTGGCCCGGTACGCGCCGTACCCCCCCCCCAGCCCCCGTATGTACGCGCCGACCCCCCCCAGACCCCGTATGTATGCGGCGACCCCCCCAGCCCCCGTACATACGCGGCAACCCCCCCAGCCCCCGTATGTACGTGGCAACCCCCTCAGCCCCCGTATGTACGCGGCGACCCACCCCAGCCCCCGTACGTACACGGCAACCCCCCCCCAGCCCCCGTACGTTCGAGTCGTACCCCCCGTGTACGTACACCCGTGTACGTGTCGAACCCCCGTGTATGTACACCCGTGTACGTGTCATACCCCCGTGTATGTACACCCGTGTACGTGTCGAACCCCCCCGTGTATGTACACCCGTGTACGTGTCGAACCCCCCGTGTATGTACACCCGTGTACGTGTCGTACCCCCGTGTATGTACACCCGTGTACGTGTCGTACCCCCCTGTGTATGTACACCCGTGTACGTGTCGAACCCCCCGTGTACGTGTCGTACCCCCGTGTATGTACACCCGTGTTCGTGTCGTACCCCCCATGTATGTACACCCGTGTACGTGCCGTACCCCCGTGTATGTACACCCGTGTACGTGTTGTACCCCCCGTGTATGTACACCCGTGTACGTGTCGTACCCCCCCATGTATGTACACCCGTGTACATGTCGAACCCCCCGTGTATGTACACCCGTGTACGTGTTGTACCCCCGTGTATGTACACCCGTGTACGTGTCGTACCCCCCTTGTATGTACACCCGTGTACGTGTCGTACCCCCCGTGTACGTACACCCGCTCTGGGGGTACGCACCGTACATACACGGGTGGGGGTACGACTCGAACGTACACAGGTGTACGTACACGGGGGGTATGACACGTACACGGGTGTACATACACTTTGGTACGACACGTACACGGGTGTACATACACGGGGGTTCGACACGTACACGGGTGTACATACACGGGGGTACGACACGTACACGGGTGTACATACACGGGGGTTCGACAGGTACACGGGTGTACATACACAGGGGGTACGACTCGAATGTACGGGGGCTGTGGGGGTCGCCGCGTATGTACGGGGGCTGGGGGGGTCGCCGCGTACATACGGGGGCTGGGGGGTGTCGCCGCGTACGTACGGGGGCTGGGGGGGGGTCGCCGCGTACATACGGGGGCTGGGGGGGGTCGGCGCGTATGCGGGCACATGTCTCCATGGTTGCTATGGGGGGTCGGTGCGGACGGTGTTTTTTCCATACGGTTGTAACATCGGACGCACGGGATGGATCGTAATTCCGCGGTCGGACTTGACTTTTCACATTTGTACGGTAAATCGTCCGTGGACGTGTCGGACACATTTTCCGACCCGAGGACGTGTGGGGAATAATTACCAATGTGATTCGTATGGTCTTTTTCCCATGCGAATCGTAATTGGCAGTTTGTACGGCACTTGTACAATTCGTACGGTAAAAAGACCGGATGCGAGTCATACGGGGAAATTTGTTACCGGATCGTAATTGGCACCACAATGTCTGGTTTGATCTGGTCCTAGGGACATGCACATACCCTCTTCCAGGCACCCCCTCATAGGAAGCATCCTCACTCCCTCGCCCTCATCATCCTCGATAACCGGGAACATTTGCATAGTGACCCTCTTTGTTTCATTCTTTTTGGCCCATCGACCTTCCCATTTTTCTAACTTTCCCCTTTTCCTTAGAGTAGCCAATAACTCTTTAATCTGTAACTCATTCCTGAAGGTCTCATGTGTTCGATGTCCTTTTCACTAAAGTCTATTCTTTAGGATTTTTGCAATGTTTTTGACTGTTGTTCATCCACTCCATATTTCTGTGCCAATTGAGATAATTTCTAATGTGTGTTTCGAGCACATCTGGTAATGTTTTTACAGACAAACAGTAATTCATCATCTTGGTATGCAACTGTCCTAGCAGGGCTTATGATTCCTATAATCATTTCCAATAATTCCACCTTACGTCTAGCAACAATAAGACACTTATTTTTTTCACCCGAAGCATTTTTTTCTTTAACTCCCACACCTGTGTCATTTGCAGGAGTAGCTATACGTTTGAGCCAATCATCAATTTCTTGAGAAGTAGGACCAGTTTGTCCTTCTGGTGCATTCCCTACCTATTCCTCATTCTGACCTTCCGTCCTTGCAATAGGTGTGGAATGGGGATGGGACTGTTCAGAATCTGGCATTCCCATGGGGAGAATGTTTTCTCTGGTATTTTGAGTTACCCTCAGTGGAGTCACCATACCATTCTCAGGTACATAAAAAGTTTGGGTCTGTCCTACCCTTCCACTGAAGGAACTTAGTAGAGGACAGCGTAAGCTTAAACCAGTGCTGGTTTCACAAGGATTCTGAGCTGGTGTTAGAATTAAAGGCACCAGTGTAGTCTGTTTCAATCTCACATCTACTGAAGTAAAGGTTGAACTATTTAACCCAACAGAGACAGCCAATATGTGTACTTTTTTCCCTTTATTCCCGGATTGGTATAAGGGAGCAACAGTTCCTGTAGTCACTGGAACAGTCTGATTGTTCACATTGGGTGACTCTGCATTACCACTTACTGGTCGAAAAGGGGTGTGTGGAACTGGATCTATAGACACAGCAGGCATCTGGAACTATCCCCGAATAAGAGTTTGTTAAACTCTGGTGTTGGTCTTCATTATAGGGTGGTGGATGATTCAGCAGCAATTCATTCATAAATGTGTCATCTCTAGCCAGATCTAGTGTTTTTGTCTCTCCAAGTTACTTTTGCTTTTCCTTACTCTTCCTTCCATCTTCCTTTTCTGCCACTATCATGGGATACATTCTAGTGATACGTTCTAGTTCCTTCTGCTATATCTGTTCCCCAAGCTCTCTGTTGAGCAACCCACCTAGCTTCAACATATCGGTTCAAAGTATTCTTGTACCTTCCCGGCCATCTCTGTTTGTCTTTCTGATGAGCTATATATTCCCAATTACTAAGCTCCTCAAACTGCATGGGCCAATATATGGTAAGACTCATTTTCTCCTTATATTGGGTTTGGACCATAACATCTGGCATTCCATTTCTTTCAAAGTTTCTAGGATGGGTGTTCTATGGTTTTGGCAGTTTCTGTCACTCATTTGTTTTGGACAGCGGCAAAAGCTTTGCAGTGAACATTAAAGGGTGTTCCAGAAAGAGGAGCTTTGGTTGATGGAGCCCTGTTCTTCCTATCTCTCGTCTGCCAGATAGACCTTTTAGTCCTGTATTAGTATTAATGCTTGTCCTGGAATATCTATAATCACACCCTCTTGAGCTACTGCAACTAGTGAATATGAAGTCCATCACTATGGATTAATTTTTTTCTAAGCTCATTACAAAAGCTGTAGGTTTAAAGAACTGAGATCTATTTTGTTTTGAGATCTGTTTCTGGTGGAAAAGAGATGGAGTTGGTTTAAATAATTCAGTTTGGATATGTTTCTTTGATTATATTATCAAATCACAAATCAACGTTTTTAACATACGTATATCTTTAGATTTCATTAAATTAATCAGTTTCCAATTGAAGACATGGTGAAAGGAATAACTCCTTTTTCTGTTTCTTCGGCAGAAAGGAATAATAACCTTTACTGTTTCCATAAAGTCTTCTTAATAAAATGTCAATGTTAACAACTACATTGCATTAAAATTGTTCAGAAACAGCCTCCTTAGTAAAGTTTGTGTTAATATTACGAGCTACTGACAAGCTCAGAAATTGTTTCCTAAGGAAAGTTACTGATAAGCTCATTAGCTATTGATACACTCAGAGATAGTCTCCCAAGTAAAGTTAGTGATAAGCTTTTTAGCAACAAATGTGGTACAGTTTCCTGTTACTGAAAACAGAAATGTCAATACCAGGAAACCCTTGGGAAACACAACCAAAATCCTCTGATATCTAACAATCCAACAAAGTAGCGGACCCTATCTGAATGTAAGACATTATTGATTGTTGTGAAATGTAAGTATTCGTATAGACCCACAGTATCCTGGTGTGAAGGCAACCATAGTATACATGCCATGGATCCTGATCACAACCAACTCTGTAGGATGTTATTTTAAGGTCAACCTATTAAAACTACTTTAAATGCAGATCTGATGTTTCCTGGGGTAATTGGGCAAGCCAAAAAGAGATATGGGATTTGAAAAAATACAACACTAATGCAACAGAGTATCCTGTCTACCAAAATAAAAGTATTCTCACTTAATTTACAGTTGGATGCATTATCAGTATCAGCTACTCCAACTTAATTGCTGACATACTCCTCCAAAGGTCTGATGGAGTAAGGACAGCAATTTGACAGCCCACCTGAGTGCACAATTGAATTGTAAGTTTTTACAACCCTTTACTACTGTGAAAGAGCAAAAGGACAGTGAAAACATTGAAATGACCCATACACCATGGAGGAAAGCTCCCATGGTGTGGGGTCATTAATAATTTAGTTTTTTTTTAAACAGATTGATGCTTGGGATTTTGTTTCTGAAGAAACAAAAAAAGTTTGAAGGGCAGATGTCATGTCTGACGGAAAATATAATAATATGCATTTTAGTCACATAATCAGAAAAATGATGATTTCAATACATATTTTTTAAACAAAAATGAATTAACCTTAAAAAACATATATAAAACCAAAGTTCACCATTTTGTTCTGAGTCTAGTGATCACCTGCAAGGGAAACAGTGTGACTCACCTCGAGCTGGTATTGACATACTCTCTAGCCAACAGTGCCATCTCATGATTTCAAGCATAAGACACATTTTAATTTTATCTTATATGTAATAATTGTTCTGTTTTTATTTACAAAATGTAATGTTTATCCTTTTTTAGGATCAATGTTCAGAGCCTACCACATAGGACTACCAGAACAATTTTTTAAAATCTTATAAAGGTAAAAATATACTTTAAAATACCATAGTAAGTGACAATTTTATGTTATCTTTTATTTATTTTTTACAGGAAGGTTATTACTACTGTCCATTTGCCATACTTCCATAAAAAGTGAATACAGATTCAACATGCACATTAAAAGATCTATTTTATGGTGATAAGGTAAGTAATTTTATGAAAATCTATTTAAAAATGTGCTCACTGAGTATTATTCTTTTTACTAATATTCCAAATATCAGGTGCTCCTATGTTTTCAATCAATTAAAATCAATAATCATTAGAAAGAGAATTATTAAAATGGGTGGATGGAATTCCAGCAAAAGTAATAAAGTCACTAACGTATTAGGTCCAGTAAAGGGTTTCAGTAATTGAAACATGAGCTCAATCCCTGGTAGCTATGGTACGAAGCAATACAGTTAGAGAGTCAAAAATACCACACAAAAAAAATTCCACTCCAATTTGTTTGAAAATATCAAAACATTTAATCAGCAAAATGACACCAAAAAGGCAAAAATTCAATATGGCAAAAAAAATATATTAATTTTTAAAGATTTACGTGGAAAAGCACCAAGAAGAAGTAACGTGCAAATGATTGTCTATGGTCACAGTGGACTGTGATTAAGATTAAGGTGCAATTTCAGGCCAACTACGATGAAGCCAACATCAGATACGCTAAGTTGATTCGTGCTGGTGAATGTCTGGAAGTCAAAAAGTTCACAAGGTTTCTAAGACCCACTTCAGAAAGGGATGTTTGAACTTATTTGAAGAAAAAAGTTGAAATGTCTTCTAAGTCCCAAAGCAGAATAGGACTCTGTCATTATTTGAGCCAAAAATTCTCCCTGGGTGGGTCCCCGCTGAAACTATAGCCACTGCAGAGGAACCGAAGGCCAGATACTTGAAGCAGGTTGGTCCCACTGGTGCTCTAGAGCTTTGGAGATGTCTTGATTAAAACAGAATGGAACTCTGTCCTTTTTTCAGAGGTGCTGGGAACCGATGATTGGGACAAAGCTGAATTCAAATCCAACGCCCTGAAACTGCCTGTTGAATATTTTCTCTGACAGTTCCCACTGAATCTCTCAAGCTTTGGAAGAAAAGTTTTCAAAGGTTTTGTAAACTTTCTTCTGGCACCCAAACAACCACATGACTACTTTTCCAGGGACCCCAGGACCTGAAGGAAAGGCACTTAGAGACTTTCAGGGTGTCAGGCAGAGGCCAACAGCAGAGTTGAGTCCATGTTCAGTTGAAACTGGTCAGCTATGTACTTCACAAAAAAGAATTCAGCTTTTGTCTCTGTAGCCACATAGACGGTTAGCTCACTGACCCATGGAGTCTACATCTTTGGCTTAGGGACAAGTGGAAGCAGGTCCAGCCCCTCAGGTGTAAGACCTTGACTTGTTCCAAGGCCTGCACTCTCCCTGGCAGTTCCAGTGATCTGATCTGATTTTCGCCACTGAGACCCCTCCTGCCTAGGTGTTCCAGGCTGCTGTCCGCCTGTTGTGTTCCATAGCTGCCCCGATTACCGTGTTGCGGTAACTGTTTCTCCTTCACCTGCTGCTGTTTTTCTCTCCCTTTTATTTTAATTACCATGCTGAACCTGTATTTTCGCTGCTTTTCTCCTCTCTTGTAATTGTGCTGCATTTCTCTTGTTGTTCACCTACTGTGCCATGTGTTTTTGTCCTGATTGCATTCCCCACTCCCACGTTCCCACAGCTGCTGCCCCACGGCCCCTCCCCCGGCCACCGCCCGTTTCCCACCTTCCAGCAGAGCGTCCCCTCCCTTACAAAATGCCGACTGCTGCGCGGTCGTGCTGCTGGAGCGCCGAAGGTGCACCAAAGGGAAGCCTGTCTGCGCCTGTCCACGACCAGACCGCTACCAGCGCCAGGACCCTTGGACCTTCGTATCTCCAATGCTACGACCAGCCTACACTCAACCCAGGACGCAACAACAACTGCAACCCAGCCTCACCGCCCGACCCACATGGACCCTTCAGCTGCCTCCACTGCTGGCAAACCTACAGCACCGCCAATGACTGTGACAGAGCACAGCCCATCAACAAGAAAACATCCGAACCAAAAACACTACAGTGCATCCGGCTGAACGTCCGATCCCTCCACAAACGAACCACCAAAATCTGGGAGCTCCTCGACAGCACCACCCCGGATGTAGCATTTATCACCGAGACCTGGACCAAGAACACCTCAGGACCGGACATCGCCATCGCCATCCCCCAAGGATACAAGATCACCAGGAAAGACCGCCACGACCGCCCGGGAGGAGGAATCGCTATCGTCCACAAATCCACCCTCCGCCTGACCACCCTCCCCACCGAGCCAACGGACTCAATGGAAAATCTGTACTTCAGGCTACAGACCAACCCTAGTACCACCCTCTGAGGAACCCTCATCTACCGACCCCCTGGCCCCCATGGACCGTTCTCTAATGCCATCATGGACATAATCTCCCCGCATGCCATCATATCCACCAACTACATCCTGCTGGGAGACCTCAACTTCCACCTCGACAGCCAACTGGACCCCAACACCACATCCCTCCTGGACAACCTCCATAACATCAGACTCCGCCAGATTGTGACCGAACCCACGCACTCAGCAGGACACACCCTCGACCCCCTCTTCACAACAGGAACCTCCATCACCTTCAGCCACACCACCGAACTACCATGGACCGACCACTGTTGCGTCCACTTCTCTTTCAGAGCACCCACCACCCACAAACACCACCACCTGCTCCCATGAAGAAACTGGACCAGAATCACTGACGACCAGCTCAATTCCTCACTCAGCAACTCCCCCCCAACCATCACAGAAACCGACGACCCCAACACAGCAGCCTGAACCCTGCACAGATTGACCTCCGCCTGCGCCAACACCGTAGCCCCCCTCAAGAAACCCTAAAACACCCACGCCAAGAAAGCCAGATGGTTCACCTCCAAACACCGAGAGTCCAGACGCACCTGCAGCCTCCTTGAAAAAGCCTGGAGGAACACCAAATCCACCGAATCTCACAACTTCAGAGCCGCCACCAATGCCCATCACGAACTTATCAGGAAAACTAGAAAAAAAGCGATTGAAGACAGAATCTCCACACACGCACACAACAGCAAATAACTCTTCAACATCATCAAGGAGTTCACCTAACCCACCAGCGAATCGACTGACATCCCCCCTCACAAGAACTCTGCGACAAACTCAGTACCTTCTTCCACCACAAAATTAAGAGCATCTACGACAACATCGACGAAGACAGCCAACACACGGAACCCGCACCAACCACCCCAGAATCCCGGAAACCAACGATACACAGTTGGACAGCCCGCACCACCGATGACACTTTGAAAACAATGAAGTCAATCCACCCCGGGGCACCCACGGACCCTTGCCCCCACCACATCTTCAACAGAGCCGCTGACACCATCGCACCCTCGCTCTGCCACACAATCAACAGCTCCCTGGTGACCGCCTCCTTCCCCGATAACTGGAAACAGGCCGAGGTCAACCCCCGCCTGAAGAAACCCTCGGCGGACCCCACCGACCTAAAAAACTACAGACCCTTCTCCCTGCTCCCGTTCCCTGCAAAGGTCATCGAGAAGGCCATCAACAGCCAACTCGCCACTTTCATCGAACAGCACAACATCCTCGACTCCTCCCAATCTGGCTTCAGGAAAAACTACAGCACTTAAACCGCCCTCCTCGCCACAACAGACGACATGTGCACCCTACTGGACAAGTGCGAAACAGCAGACCTCATACTCCTCGATCTCTCCGCGGCCTTTGACACAGTCTTCCACCGCACCCTAATATGGAGAATTCACAACGCAGGGATCCAGGGCAACGCCCTCGACTGGATCAACTCCTTCCTCTCTGGCAGAACACAGCGAGTCAGACTCCCCCCTTTCACATCGCACCCTACTCCAATCACCTGCGAAGTCCCCCAGGGGTCCTCCCTCAGCCCGACCCTTTTCAACGTCTACGCTTGCCACCATCGTCAGATCCTATGGACTCAACATCGTGTCATAAGCTGACAACACCCCACTCATCCTCTCCCTAATCAACAAGCCCGACACCACCAGACACAACTTCCGAGAAGGCATGGAAGCCGTCGCCAAATGGATGAAAAGCAACTGCCTTAAGCTCAACACCAACAAGACGGAAGTACTCATCATGGGACCAAATCCCAATGCCTGGAACGACACCTGGTGGCCTCCCGCCCTCGGAAACCCCCAACCCCCACGGACCACGCACGCACAATCGGAATCATCCTGGACTCCGAGCTCCAAATGGACCGCCAGATCAATTCAGTCACGATCAGCCCAGCTCCACTACGCCGTGGTCCCACGCACCAGAAAACCAGATCGGGAGGCCGCTCCTTCTCCTTCCTCACAGCCAATGCCTGGAACGCCCTTCCGCTCCACCTCAGACAGACAGCAGCGCTCCCCACCTTCGTAAGAAACCTCAAAACCTGGCTCTTCGACGAACCCCGGTGAGGCACTGGAGCCTGCTACCCCCCTCCCCCAGCGCCTTGAGACCCTCACGGGTGAATAGTCGCACTTAATAAACACCTGATTGATTGAGGTCTCCCCACATGTCTTAAAAAGCAGTTGAAGTCCTTTTCCTGTTTGTCCACGTGTCCACATAGTGCTCTGAGGATAGTGCCTTGGTGTGCTTCATCTATGCCTGGTACCAGCTAGTGGGTGGGGACGACTCCTGGCTTTCTCCAACCAATAGGGTAAAGATTTCCAGGGGCAAACCTGGCTTTTTTTTTACTGCACTTCCTTTTTGCCCTACTGGTAACAATCCCACAGTGCATCTTATTTCCACAATATAAAATGGAAAAGCCCCGCTTTCCATGTTCAGAGCCTATGTGCCCATCCAGAGGTTTGCCCTGGGTAATAGGCGTCCCCTGCTCTGTGGTCACTCAAAATTGATTCTGGGGGTAGCTTTGCTCCCACTGGGTTTGGTGCCACCCTGACTATGGGGAAAAAGGCAAGGCCTCTCCAGGTGTCAATTAATTGACTTTATTTGTGGCAGCATAAGTGCCTTTGAAGTTAATTGATTTCCCGGGTCCAACACAACTGGTCTCCCTGCCAGCAAAAGAACGCATCTCCCCAGTGGTTTAGATATTTTCCTAGCTGACCCCAAACCTAATATAGCATAATTACTATTTTATTCTGTACTCCAGGTTTCTCATAGGACATCCAAAGCCTTGCAAAGTAAATTAATATTTGGGACCTTTTCACTGCAGGGACATGGTGACATAATTTTGTGCACATACTACTTTTTTGAATACTATGAACTCTACCGTGCGAGCTACAAGGCCTATGTAAGGGTGCCATTAATATTTGAATGGGGGGTCAACGAATCGAAGTGAGCAAGCGTGGTGTTTGCGCAGCTCTTACCTGGCTCTTGGGGCACTTGCAATCATCTCCTGCACCGTCTGGACGCCTGGTTCTCCTGCCGCCTCGCGCCACCTGAGGCTGTCGCAGGGTTGAACCACAAGCCCCAGCATTCCCATTTGCCACGCCCACTTCCGCCCACTTCCGCCGGACTACGCGCCCGGAGGCGCTACATATTCAGAGGCTCCCTCGGTGGAGCGGGGGTCAACGAATCGAAGCGAGCAAGCGTGGTGTTTGCGCAGCTCTTACCTGGCTCTTGGGGCACTTGCAATCATCTCCTGCACCGTCTGGACGCCCGGTTCCCCTGCCGCCTCCCCTGCCGCCTCGCGCCACCTGAGGCTGTCGCAGGGTTGAACCACAAGCCCCAGCATTCCCATTTGCCACGCCCACTTCCACCGGACTACGCGCCCGGAGGCGCTACATATTCAGAGGCTCCCTCTGCGTCGCGGGATCGCGCGCGGGTCGGCGCCGGGAGAAGCTCGGGACAAGGGCGGGACCGTCTGTGGCCGTCTGGGGCCAGAGGAGGCCGGGCAGGGCTACCCCCCTAAATTGTTAACATCTGGACATCGTAAAAAACCATTACAGTAATCAGGGCACCTTAATTTTTGTGGCCCAACGACACCTTGCTGTAGGCTGTGGATTGTGAGGGGTTGTGTTACGCCAAACAGGTCTGTGCCCGCATATGTTATACATGTGTTCCGGTGGTGTGTAGTTGGCCTTTGTACCCTGCACATAAAGGTCTTAGGAATATAGTATCAGCTAATAAGCATTTTATACTAAGGCGCTTTTACCATGGTATATAACAATTTTTAATCTGTATTCAACGTTTACATTGGTGGTATCATTTCATAGTAAGTGCTATTTTAAACGGTAGTTATTGTTTTATAAAGTTTATTCTATTATTTTGATTTCTATCTTTGGCCAGCATGTCTAAAACGACTGGGACCCCTCGTTCAACTGTGTCTACACTTGATAATTATTTAGTCAAAGTTGTAGACAAAATCAACAAGGAACGCAGACTATCCCTAGGTCTGACCAGCAATTGTGGTCCTGAGATTACAAGCCAATTAGTTTCGGTCGAGATCCATTCATCTGATGATAGCCAAGCACTGGCTTCTATAGTTTCCCCATCGAGGGTGGGTGTTTGTGTAACAGAGTCTACTCCGGTTCCCCTGCCCAATATCGATTTGCCTATGGATTCTGATATTAGCAAGTCTCCCAATGTTACTGTAGTTTCAACCCCTGTACTCCCCAAAACACATAGAGTGCTAAGATCAGGTTTACACGTTAACAGATATGTTCAACCCAAAAAGGGGGGGCCGAAAAGCAAAAAGAATACGGTCGCTAATACTGGCTCCCCTGAGCATACCTGTCTAGACAATGGAGATAACCCTACCCAAATGATACTAGCACCAGCTCAGCTAGACATGTTAATCGGTATGATTGATAGTAAGATAGATAAAATTATCATACCGCTCTTAGATAAACTTGAGGCTGTATCCAGGGAAGTGAACAGATTGGGTGAACTGGTGCAACTGGGATTTAAATCCCATAATAGCTCCACATCGATCGCTGTGGGGGGGGAGTCTGGGGATTTAATGGGTCAACATGTGCAACAATCTAACGCCTTAATAAGCACCGGACAAACATGCGTGGGCTCTATTTCTCCCACTCAGTCAACTAGAGGGATTAATCCTAGTAATGATCGGCGGAGGTTTGCTGGTAACTTAACACAATGCGCTCCTGGGGATACGTCTAGTGCTACTCCAGCTAACGGTGCCCCTACCAATATAGTTACTCATGATACGGGGAACACGAGTAGGACTTCAAGAAGAGGGAGGTTTAATGAAAGTCACCTCCCCCAACCTAATCTGCCACCCGATTGCGCACCTTATGTGGCAGTTTTGACCAACGTGCCAGCTATTAGAGAGGATGGGCCTAATCGTTCCATGGAGTCACATGATTCCCTCCAAAATAAAACCGTGGCATGCCTCAACCGTGAATGCGGCTTTCCTGTGGCTATGGCGGACCAGATTCTGGTTACTACCAGAACAAATTGGATTGGAATGTCCCCCAAAACCATCCCTGGTGATTGTGTCATTATAAATTTTAGTAACCCTCACCTAGCAACGACAGCTCTGATTCGTGCTACGTCCCGTCCCAGCACTGACCAGGGTATCGTACTCCGCCCCCTTGGCTTTTTCTATAGGCAACATATTGAGCACCTCCCATTGCATCGGAGGGGAGGGATAATGAGGGGAGACGAGGGCCTTAGTTTGACAAACACCGAGGTAGCTACTGTTAATTGTTATCAATGCCTGAGTGGATTGGACCAAAATGATTGACAGGAGAAGGGTGCCGCCTCAGGTCCTACAGAAGATCTCATATTAATGGTTATGGGTTCTCCCGTCATCAGTACGGAACCCTCGGGGAACCTAGACCTGTTGTCAAGTGGCCCGAAAATTTGTGTATCAAGGTTGGTGGCAGAAATCCCTGTAGTCTGTCTGCCCCCAGCCGTGATGGGAAATATACCGGGTAACCCTGTGTTAGATGACGAGATTTTAAATGTTGTCTCTTCTCTACAGGATAGCAATGGTATAAATTTGGGGACGGGTACCCACACTTCATTTGATTGTTACATTGTAAGTTGGAATATTGCTGGGATCCGATCAAAAACAGATAGTCTGGGGTGGTTGGAATTCTTGGATCTTTTTGACATTATTTGTTTACAGGAAACTTGGTGTACTGATTTTAAAGGCTACAGTGGTTTTAACTCATACCAGCTTCCTGCTATTGGCTCGGTTTCAGGTAGAGCCAAGGGAGATCTACTTGTTTTGATTTCAGTTAAAGCCCCTTTATCAGTTATTAAATATGTACAAGTTGGGGCTTACTCCCAGATTTTATGGCTGCATATAAAAGGAGGTAGGAACATTCTTTTAATTAATTTTTATAATAATTGTTTTAATGACTCCAGGGATCAGCCGGTCAAAGATCTTTCCAAAGCACTAGAAGAGTTGTTTAAGGACTCTAATGAAGTCTTTGATTTGATCCTGGCAGGGGATATTAATATCACCACCTGCCCTTTCTCTGAGGCTAATGTTTGCGGATTGGTGGACGCTCACGAGGATGGGATTCTCCATTTCAAACACAATTATTATGGAGATGCCCTAAATAATTTCCTCGCCTCATATAATATGTACACTATGGATAACGAGAAAAATGCAAAAGGGGATACTTGTCCCACCTTTACAGGCCGGGGTATGAACTCTGTAATAGATTTAATTTGCATTTCCACGGGCCTGGAGGTTTTGCTTACGGCCCCAAAAGTAATAGATATTCAATTAAGCGACCATAACTGCCTGGTAGTAAAGGCTAAGTTATGGGAAAAGGATGATGTTAGTATCCCGGGCCGTACTATTAACAGTATAGAGGCTGAGCGCCCCAACGGTACAAGACTCAGATGGAAGGGGGATAAGGCAGACATTACGTCTGATTCTATCATAACCAGTTCCCTGGCACATATTACCGCGATTCTTGAAGATAATTTATGTACTTCTTCCTCTATTGAACATTTTATTAGCATTAACCTAAAACTCACAGGTACCCGTAAACATAAAGAGGACCAACCGCGGGGCTGGTTTAATTCAGCTTGCACCTCGGCCCTGAAGGAGCTGAAATCTGCTCTATCTATCAAACCTAGAGATAAGGGACTGGTCATAGATCTAAGAGCCAGATACAACGAAACCCTTAAAAATAGGAAAGCGGAACTTCGGCAATAGGCCTGGGACAATCTGTCCAAGGCAGCTGAATTGAATAATTGTTCCCTGTTCTGGAAAACTGTCAACTCCCCATTTCTTAAAGATGACAAAATTCCAGATCTAACCTCCTATGTCATGCAGGCAGAATGGATTACGCATTTTTCTAAAATTTTCCAGCCTGATGATGGACCCCAAGTTTCAGGGAAACAATGGCCGCATATCCCATTAAATTTTACGGTTCAAGAGGTTTTAGACAGTATACGGGACAGTAAGGGGGGGAAAGCACAAGGCCCAGATGGGGTCCCAATTGATGTGTACAAATTGGTCCCAGAAATTTGGGGGCCCCTGCTTACTAATATTTTTAACGCAGCTGTCAGAAATAAGATGCCCCCGACATGGGAAGAATCCATTTTAATTCCAATATTTAAGAAAGGAAATCGCGGGAAAGCCAAGAACTATCGACCAATCTCCCTGTTGGACTCTTCTGTTAAAGTCATGAGTCGAGTGCTCATGGTGAGATTGGAGGAATGGGCTGAAGAAAATGGCATGTTGGCCGAGAGCCAGTTTGGCTTTAGGAAGGGTCGTGGAACGATAGAGCAATGTTTAAATTTAGAATTGCTCGTTGGCAAATATACCCTGGCAAAGACCGGCACTATTTACCTCTGCTTTGCGGATCTAAGTAGTGCCTTCGATCTGGTGGACCACGGCATTCTCTGGGAAAAGCTGTTAGAAATGGGGGCCCCAGAGGGTATTGTCTTCTTTTTAGCCCGCCTATATACTAAATTAAGAGCCTGTGTACGTTTTGGGTCACAAGGCGAATGTACACCCATGTTTAAGATCGGGCGTGGAGTACGTCAGGGTTGTGTGCTAGCCCCATTGCTTTTCATTCTTTTCATCAATGAAATTGAATCTTTTCTTAAATCTCTGGCAGTGGATGCTCCCAAAATAAATAATGAATATGTTCCCGTGATACTTTACGCGGATGACGCGGTTTTAATCTCACGTACTCCATATGGTCTTCAACAGCTGTTGGATGGTTTTATGCAATTTATCAAAAGCAGAAAGTTCGTTTTAAACAAATCCAAAACCTATCTTATGGAATGTGGCCATAGGATTGGAAAGAAACAACCCTCTTTTTTCATAGAGGGTCAAAAGGTCCAGGTTGTTGATAACTTTTCATATTTGGGAGTCACTTTTTCAAATAAAAACACCTGGGCAAATGAACTCAAGAATGTACGGTCTAAAATGGCCAGGAGTGCCTTTGGTATTTTTACTATGGCTACCAAATTGGGAGATAGGCGGATAAGCGACATGCTGAAAATTTATCAGTCACGGTGTGTCTCAATTGCTCTATACGGAGCAGGTATATGGGGATATGCCCCGGCAGGTTCTCTTCAGGTTGAGGAGAACGTATTTTTGAAAAAACTTTTGTGCCTGCCAAGCTCTGTCTCGAACACCTTAGTGCATAATGAATTGGGTATTTGCCATCTCTCGGATTTGACTCTCCTTAGACCTTTGCTCCTATGGCGCTCCATTTGGATTAAAGAAGAGACTTCTTTGTGTAGAGCTATCATTTCTGACTGTCTTACCATGGACCACTTTACAAGGATTCCGTGGTTGAAGTACGCTATTGATAGCTTTCGGGTGGTATTTAACATCGACATCCTTGCGGATCATCACGGGGCAGATATGTTGTCTAAATCTGATCTGAAGCAGTGTTTTTTACAACAGGCTGCTATCGAGAGACATCAGAACAGCTCCAATCTCTCATCTTACACTTTTTATCATGATTTAAATGAAGTTGTGGGCTTTCAATTTTATCTGTCTCAAATAACTTGGAAGGCACATCGGTTTGTGTTGACCAGATTTAGAATGGGAGTTGTCCACAACCTTGTTGCCTTCCCGACTTTGAATTCACATCCTGTTGGTCCATGTCCATGTGATAACTCCACTTCCCAAAGCACTGTGCACTTTCTTCTGCTTTGTCAATTGTATAAGCATCTCCGGATAGCTTATCTGAAACCCCTGTTTTTAAAATTTGAAGTTAGAACTATACGTGACTGTATGTGTTTACTTTTTAATTTACATCATCCGGTAGTATGTTTTTATACGGCTACTTTTCTTCTTAAATCCATTAATGCTAGGAAAGGTATGCTTTTTTAAATGTTTTATCTTGATGAATTTTTCTGCCTCTGTATTTATAACATATTTTTGTTGTATTGTGTGCTTTTATGAACTTACTCAATAAAGCCTTATGAAATGAATGGAAGATATTTCCCCTGTCAAAAGAGTTATTTAGGAAGGTCAGACTGCAGGATTAAACTTCAGCAGTCAGGCTACACTGTTAGTCCTGAAGCCATGTTTTCCCTGGAACACTAGTGGTAGGCACAATGTGTGATGCAGTCCACAATTGCCATTAAACATTCTATACCTTAGGTGTATTTTCTGTACTATATACTATGGCTTTATAACAAGATTGAGCCAATCAATGATAAGCTAATTTCTACATTTAGTAGGAGTCAGAACACATTCAATGGGCACTGGACAGCACTGTGCCTGTGTGCACAGTCTTAAAACCAGCAATAAAATTCAGCAAACAATGGGTGTGCAGTGAACACTGAAAAGGGAACATTTCCTCTCAATAATGTTTTACAATATACACTTAAATTAAATAAAACACTGATGCTTTATCTAGATGGTGACAAAAAAAATCTTATCATTATTTTACCTCTTTGCCATTCAAATATTCAGCTATTTTGCTGAAGCAAGGAAAACATTTTTAGAATGAGTTGTTAGAAAAGTATTTAGTAACTAAACATATCTTCACATATCTAATTTTTAATTTCTCTCTTCACAGAAAGAAAATTCATAATTTCTTTTTAAAGAAAACAATATTATTAAACTAATTAACTTTTTCCTCTCACAGATCCATTGGAAAACCTTCTCAATAATAAAACAGTATGTTTTACAGCATTCAATAAAATATGCTTTTCCTTTGTTTTCACCTTCCATACATTGAACTCCAGAAATCATATTAAGCATGTGTAAAATAAAATGACCCTAGGAAAAAGCTAAAAAGTTTTTTAAAAAAAGTAAAAATAAAACAGTAAAAAACAAATGTATATAATGTTACAATTATAAAATTATTTGGTAATGTGTTTTTCTTTCTGTTTCTACCATTTTATATTATTAAAATATTCAGAAGTTACAGAACAGAGAGCTTAGCCAAAGCCCAATATGGGTTGTCTAAAAGAGCGAGGCAACCTTTGAATCATAATGGGTACCTTTATTATAGGAAAAGAATAACTGAACCCAGGGCTCATTTGTGATGGGTACATTATTTATTCCTTCCATTGCAAAGAAATAGTGGTTACACTTGGAGACAACATTGAAAAAACACTGATCATAACCACTCTGTCTCTGCGATGGAGATGGAATCTGGAGAAAACGTACAGCATGCTAAATCTCTAGCTTCCATGTCCAAGTAACTCTTTGGTTCAGTACCAAAGGCGGCGCCTATGAATATCTCTATAATGCCTATAAATATCTCTGAACATGTTGTGCAGAGATGCTACATTCACAGTTTATAACGTATCATCCCATGTAAAAGACGGGAGAGTAAAGGACACCTTGCTAAATTCAAAACCATTTCAGAAAAGAGCTTACCTGTAGAATTACCCTGTATGATTTAACATGATACATTTATTTTATATGGTAACAAAAGCCCTCTCAAAAGACTAATAATATTTGGTACTCAATAAGAAAATCGTTACTTTAGCAAAAAACGGTTTTGGTTGATTGATGGTTCTTTTAGGTATACTTCCCGAACATTCTTCCAAATAGTCACAGTTAATGCAAAAATAAAACCCACAGCTTTGACTCTTTTATGTGCTTTGCTACCAGACAAGCAATCTCCAACTTATACAGAGCTTTCAACTGCATTCAAAGAGATAACTGGTGGAAAAATCCCTGTGAAAATCATTTTTGATATTGATTTAGCCATGTTTACAGTTAATGAAAAACTCTACCCCAAAGCACATACAAGGATATTTTTTTATTTGACATTCTATGTGATGAAAAATGTTAAAATAAACACCCTTAATGGGAGATTACATGATTGATATTAAACAACAGTTTGAAATCAAGAAACTCACCATGCTAGCTTTTGTGCCATCTGAAAGTGTAGCAGATGATGTCTACATTGTGATTATTCAATCAGAATACTAAAACCAAAATGACAAAAAAATGCCCTCTTCTAAACTATTTTGAAGAAACATGGAATGGGTCAAAGCAGAACGTCATGTTTTGTTATAGAGGGTTTGAAGAGTTCTTCAACCTGCTTGGAGGGCAATGCAAAGACTAATAATGTTATTGAGGGTTGGCATAACTAATTCTCAAACTCTGTCAGAAAAGCCCAAACCAATTCCCACCATGTCCTGGAAAGTTTGAAAAAGGGGCAACATTTCCAGGAAATGAGTCAGACCTAATATTTTGCAAGTAGCCTACAGCTCATTAATTAAAAAAAACTAAAGAAAAGAACAAGAGGCTCCTTAAAAAGTTCTACATTTTGACTTGTTTGGGAGAACCGACTACTTAGAAAAAGTTGTACACTTTACACTACTAACTTCTTTCAGTAGTAACATTATTCTAAGCACCTTTATCTAACTAACCATACTCTCCTGTCTTGCTTCTGTTTTGAAAGTTGGAATTGCTATTTTACAAAACACACAAGCTCAAAACATAATTGTTTTTATTAGCTGGAGATTCCTTCTTAATTGTTGCTTTTTAAACATCCATCCCACAATTATTTAATAAGTGTAGAGTAGAAGTCCTCACTCTATATCAAAAACAATAAAGAATGCCACTGCTCTGCAACAGGAAAACCGAAAATCACCACCACCTGCCAGATTCAAGTAATTTTGTGGTCCGTGGGTGGGCAGCGTGACAGTCCCTTAGCGGTGCAGTTTGAAGGCTCATTGTGAGTTTTATACAGCACCGCTACAGGACCTCCAGTGTATGTTCCTGCGCAGGAAGGAATTCCCCATGTCATGCATTCCTTCCCTTGCAGGAACTGGGGTTGCAAAAATGCAGTGGGGTACGACATGTACCCCCCTGCATACAGCCCTGTAGGGCCCCCTTTGTTTCCTAACAGCCACCCTTTTCATGTTTCCATGGCAGAGTGACCACCATGAAAAGGGTGGCAGTGAGCAAAGTCCAAATATTTTGGCCTCAAACCGCTACTAGACCGCCACAGGATTCTTGATCACGGCGGCAGCAGGGGTTCAGTGGTGGACTGATTGCCACACTTCTAATATTGCAGGTGGTCCCGCAGTGTGGCAGTGGTTGGACCGCCACCATGACTCGTAATAAGGCCCTAAAACTTTATTTAAAAAACAAAGTTTCAGAAAATCCTGAAATGATCACCCTATGATCTTTGTTAAACAAAATATGAATTAGCAATCCAAAGGTCCATGTAAATCCAAACCCTTTAAGAAACCGACTAAATAAATTAGGCGACAACTCAAAAATGCAGTCCCAAAGATAGAAAACACAGCCATCAGCATGCCATTTTTAAAAAATCTACTTTAGCAATGCATTATACTTTTACCGTGAATAATGGTACTTTAATTAAGAAATATATATTATGAATAAATTAAACTGTGTTTAAATAAATACTTGACCACTGTACCCTAAAAATTATAAATACCCACACTCCAAACAAGAAATGCCAACTTCCCTCTCTACATATAAGAAGTATTCCAAAGTTCAATCAATCAAGAATACTTTATTCGCTTTCTTAATCATCAAAGTTACAGATAGATCAACCATAAAAAACAGTATTCATCAGCATTGCAACAAGGTTAAAACATGTGGCATAAAGATGTACTATGCAAACACAAGGAGAGGGTGGACTGTGCGCTGAATCTTTTCAGACTCTCACCTCCAGTCACAGATCTGGGTTGAACTCCATCATCGTTCTATAGCTCACTTTGCCACTTCAGTTCAGACGCAGCTATATGCAAATCAGTCTTGACCTTGTGCCTCATGGTAACAGTCCAGCCCGAATTTCCAAACCGGGTCTTCCCTGTATTGGAAACAAGCATCCTGAGACTGGTGTCAGGGTAATCCCTTCATCATCCAGGCTTGCTTGAATCCAGTGGCAAAGTGAGCAAGGGACCCACATCTGGGCATACACAGCCAACTGAGGGCAACAAAAGCAAACACAAGGAGATGATGGGAACAGTCCAGCCCGAGCTGCCAAGCCAGGTCTTCCCTGGACCAGAAACAAGCATCCTGGGATCGGTTTTACGGTAACACCCCTTATCAGCCAGGCTAGCTTGAATCAAGTGGCATAGTGAGCAAGTGACCCAAGTCTGGGCATATCCTGCCAACTTATGGTGAACAAAGCAAATACAAGGAGATAATGGACGGAAAGCTGAAACATTTCAGACACTCAACCCCAGTTACAGATCTGGTTTGATTCCATCATCGTTTTTTAGCTCACTTCACCACCCCAGTTCAGACACAGTCATATTCAAATTAGTCTTTACCCTGTGCCTCATGGGAACAGTCCAGTCTGAACTGCCAAGCCTGGTCTTCCCTGGAGCAGAAATAAGCATCATGGGGCCGGTTTCAGGGTAACACCCCTTAGCAGCCAGGATAGCTTGAATCAAGTGGCACAGTGAGCAAGTGACACAAGTCTGGCAATAACTTGCCAACTTAGGGCGAACAGAGCAAACACATGGAGATGATGGACGGAAAGCTGAAACTTTTCAGACACTCACCCCCAGTCACATATCTGGGTGAATCCATCATTGTTTTTCAGCTCACTTCACCACCCCAGTTCAGACCCAGCCATATGCAAATCAGTCTTGACCCTGTGCCTCATGGGAACAGTCCAGCCCAAAGTGCCAAGCCAGGTCTTCCCTGGACCAGAAACAAGCATCATGGGACAGGTTTCGGGGTAACACCACATATCAGCAAGGCTAGCTTTAATCAAGTGGCAAAGAGAGCAAGTGACCCACGTTTGGGTATATCCTGCCAACTTAGGGTGAACAAAGGAAACACAAGGAGATGATGGATGTTGTCCTGAAGTAAAAAAACAGGCCTCAAGCAGCAGAGCAGTCCTTTGAAGTACAGGCCAGGACTCCTGAGTGTCTTTTTCTGGTACAGGAATGAACTGAAAAGTGGGTCTGAGGGTCCTATTTTTATACCTTGTGCCTGCTTTGAAGTGGATTTTTTTAAAAAATTTTCCCCCACAGATCATCGTGGAATTTCCTTCCACCCTGACCAGGCTCCAAGAGGTCTAGGCTGACAAAGGGTTGGTGTGAGTTTTTTTTGATTGTGTTGAAGCAGCTCCTTTGATATATAAGTGAGGCAGGTCCGCCCCTCCAATCATGGCAGGATGGTCCATTTTCCAACACCTAATACCCCTTTGTCTCACTGTCTGAGAGGAATACACGAAGGCCAACTGCCAACTATTCCCAGTCATGTGACCCGGGACACAGGCTACAGGCACTAAATGGTTGGAACAAAAATAAGGGGAACTTTATAAAAGTGGTAATTTCAGAATTGTGATTTAAAATTCGACATTATCATTAAAGAGGGTTTTAAATTACAATTCTTTTGAGACCAAAAATGAAATTTCTACTTGTTCCCAAACAAAGGTTATCACTTTATAAATGTAATAACAAAACTAATCCTGGGCAAAGCACTACGCTACGCTCGCGTAGTTTGCGAAGTTTGCGCTACTTCGCACTACGCGAATTGCACGTAGCACAGTGCAAACATGCGTAGCGTAGGGTTGCGTAGTGCAGCGGTCATTTTTTGCTTGCTCGCGGTCCTCAACATCAAGTTGGCGACCGCGATCAAGCAAAATGACATCCTGGCAAGACTTTTTCCTTGTTCGCGATCAGCAACATCAAGTTGCCGATCGCGAGCGTGGAAAATAAACATCCTGGCGAGATTCTCAACGCGAGGAGGTCAGGTTTCTCATTGCGAGTGGTCGCGTATGCTTGCGACCGCTCGCAATGAGAAACTACCAGTCCGCGTTGAGACAGCTGCAGCTCGAGTAAAAATCTACTCGAGCGGCAGAAAACTACAGCTCGCACTGTGCAAGATGCCGTTTTCAATGATTGCACAGTGCCGGATGCTTGTCCGCACTGTGCAATCATTTAAAACGGCATCTTGCACAGTGCGAACAGGGTACTACGCAGTTCACGAAGTGCTACGCGTAGCTCGCGTAGTGCGAAGTGCACTTTGCATAGCTTCGCGTAGTGCTACTTCGCGAACTACGCCCAGGGTTAAACAAAACTAAGGGACATATGTACAAAACATTTTTGTGGTCGGAAACAGACATATTGGTAACCTGTTACCGAGTCGCAATCTGTGTTTGTGATTCAATATTTGGAAGGGGGTGTTTTGGACGTCCCTTCCAAATATCAAATCTGAATCAGATGTTTTAATGTTTTGCAACCAAATTTTGGTCACAAAGGATTAATAATTTACCGACTCCTTGTAGGAGTTACTAATCCATTTGCAAATGGAAAAGGGTCCCAATGGGACCACTTCCCTTTGCAGAATTGAAAGAAATATATATTTTTAAGAGCAGGCAGTGGTTTCTTGGGCCACTGCCTACTCTTAAAAAAATAAACTTCAAAGTTTAATTTTCGTTTTTTAAACACATTCCATTTTCATTTAAGGAAAATTGACTGCATTTAAAAAAAATGGTTTATTTAAAAGCATTTACAGACATACTGGTCTGCTGACCCCAGAAGGCCACCATCCCTGTGATGCCTATCATTCCTAATGGGTCGCACACTGCAACTTCCTTCAATAACATTCATGACGTAGCTTGATTTGCAACCCACTAGGAATCACTATTTCAAAGATGTAGGTTTTCTTACCAAATCACAATGAGAAAATAGTAGTTCTATATTTTTTTTACATGTGACCCCAAATGTTATTCTATGGGAGAGGTAGGCCTTGCAGTAGTGAAAAACAAATTCCAGCGTTTTCCAATACACCGCACCCTGCCATTTAGGATGTCAAAGTCCTACTTTAGGGCTGACTTTTGTGCATTAAAAAAGAAGGTTTAGGCCTGGCAAAGGGGTTATTTTGCCAAATTTAACTGGCAGTTTAAAACTGCACACAGGCCTAAACCTCCCTTGTGCCCAAGACATGCTTTTGAAAGGTTACTTAAGTGGATAGTACAATAAATGCAGAACCAATGGTAACATTTAATTTACTGGCCCAGGGTAAATAAAGCACCACTTTACTAAGGATAAGTTTGGGGATGACCCTGAAGAGAGGTCCAGGTTAAACAACTAGCATCTTGTTATGTTATGTTGTGTTATGTTATGTTATAATATGTTATGTCATGTCATGGTATGTAATATCATATAATGTGGATTTGTGTAACGAACCCTTGAAGGGTATACCAGAGCTGTGTCGGTTTGTGGTGCTAGCCTTGACAGGCTTATGGAATTCAAGAAGAAATGAGGAGGCTTCAATGTGATATGAGAGACTGTTCCACACTTTAGGATTGACGTATGAAAAAACATGCTCCTGATCTGCTTTTGCAAATGTGTGGGATGTGAGAGAGTCTGGTTGAGCAAACCTATTTGGATGGTTGTTGGAACTGCACACAACTATTCAGTTAGGCTGAGCCTATGTTGTGCAGTGTTTTGTATGTTTGAGCAAGAAGCTTGAATAGTGTGAATTGTGTGTTGATAGCCAGTGTAATTCCCTCAAGTGTGGAGTAATGAGTGGGAGGTTGAGGACCAGGATGGATGCTGTCTTCTTGTCGGCTCGAAGTTGTTTTAAGAGTTGGTTGGTGACTTCTACATAGATGGTGTACCCATGAGCCATTCTGCTAGTGTTGAGGGCTTTGGTGATGATTTTCCTGGTGCTAGGTAGTCATTTGAATACCTTTTTACTCATCCTTTGGATATGGAAGCAGGCTGTGATGACAGCATTGATCTGGGTGGGCATGTACAGCTTGCTATTAATAATGATCTCAATGTATCTTGCTTGATTTGCTGGGAGTGGAAGTGGGTCCGAGGTCTGTAGGCCACCAGCCAGAGTCTCATGGTTAGGCATTTTTTTCTGAAGATTATCACTTCAATCTTGTCTGTCTTTAATTTGAAGCAGTTGGACTTACAGGAGGCCACTCGGGTCAAATGCGGGTTAAAGTTGATCTTGGTGCTGGGCGTTCTGTTCGTGAGGGACATTATCAGATATTTGTCATTGGTATAGGTGAGTATGTTGATGTTGTGTGCACAGATGACATCTGCCAGTGATGTCATGTAGATGTTGAAGAGGGTTGGACTGAGTGAGGAACCTTGTTGGACTCAGCAATTAGTTTCTGAAGAATATGGTGCCATGTGGACCTGTTTGCGTTTTTCGGGTGAGGAAGGTGCAGATCTATTTGATGGCATCCTCAATAATGCTTTTGATCAGGATGGGATGAGAGGCTGTGTTGAAGGCTGTAGAGAGGTTGAGTAGGATGAGGGCTGTGGTTTCTTCTCTGTCGAGAATCATCTAGATGTCATCCAATGCTGCAATGTGAATTTTCTCTATACTGTGGTTGGGTATGGAGCCTGATATTGTGGTGTTTAGGAGCTGGTAGTTGGGGAGATTGATGGCTTTTTTCAAGGACCTTGGCTGAGTATGATGAGGGGGACAACTGTCAGATGTTTGCTAACATAGCTGGGTCTGCTGAGGGTGTCTTCCGAAAGGCACATAATTAATATTCCCTAATTAAAATGTGTGTGCAAACCCCATGAAACCATCTTTTTTTTTTTGTTTCCTGAACATCTATATTTGGAAGTTATACCTATATTTGGGACTTATGCTCCCTGGATCCCACTTTTAATTCCCATAGACCTGTAACACACACACACTCTCACACCCAAACACACACACACATATTTACAAACACATACATATATTCCAACAAATCTGTATTTTCACTTTAAAATTTTGGTTGGGCTCAACTCCTCAGTATCCGGCTTTTAATTTTCCAAAGCTCCTCAATACTTATATATATTTGCCCCCCCCAAAAACCGAATATCTTTAAAATAATATACATTATTTTCTTAAATACTTTCCTTCAGTTAATTACCTGGAATCATGTTCTGTAAAGGTGTGCATTGTAAGGACATTCATTGTAAATGTTCGTCTGTTGTAAATGTAGGCCACAGTAGAAACTGTGTTGTACGGGTAACACATCATTCCAAGTCCCTTGAGAATTTTGTGCCATCCGTGTAGGTATGCTTCACATGAATATCAAATCAAGAATACAATTATGCTGTAATATCATTTCCAAACTATTGTGGCTTTTAGAACATTGTTGGGTATAATATTGAATGTAAGCATATTTTTTCTTATAAGTTAATATATTGTTGTCTATAATATAGGTTACATTTATATTGTTTTATAGTTTTTATGTTTTTAAGAATATGTGTAATGTTTATACATTTTTATCTTTTCTATTTTCTATAATTTTTGGGGTAGTTTTAAGGAATTGCAGTTTTTGTGAATTTTTTAATGCATGAAACAGACTATAAGTTTTCATTCATACGTTTTAAAATGTTTGTATGTTAACAAATGTGTTTATTAATTTATTTTTACTTTGTTGCATAGTTTGATATGTTATTTATTTTGAACAGATTGTGAGGTTTTTAGTGGCAGATAGTTGATAGTGTTTTAAAAACTGAAATATTGACATGGATATGTTTTAGTTGAAATAATTAACTGATATATTAATTAGAATGATGCATTTTAAACTGTTGTTGGATTTGAGGGGAAATAGGGTGGGAAGTGCTGTACAATCTAGATAATCACACGTGTAAGTAATTATTTTTATTACAAACATTGTATTAATTACATTCATTTAATAAATTGTTACTTTTAATGTTTAATGGTTTGTGGAGCAAGCAGGGTAATAGGATGGGATGTGTTTTAAGTACATTAGTGTTCAAATATAAATGTAATTGTAGTTTTCTTTTTTTGATAAATTAATTAACAAATGCATTCTTTTAAAACTGTTTTGTTCATTTAGTGTATTTGTGATATACCTAAAAAAGAGTTATTATAGAATAGTTTTAGATTTTTTTTGTTTTAATTTATATTTATATAACAATTATTTTGAATTATGTAGTGCGCTTTACAAATTATGTGATTGATTGATTGATTGAATTAAGTTAGGTATTTAATAAGTGGTTTTCTGATTTTAAGTGGAGGTGCATAAAGTTGTTTATTTCCATTTATATAACAATTATTTTAAATTAAGTTAGCTTTTTAATAAGTGGTTTTCAGATTTTAAGTGGGGGCGTATAAAGTTATTTATGTGAAAACAAATGTATTTCTTAATAAACGTTTGACTTAGTATATTTAATGAACATATTAGTATAAAATAAGGATGTTTGCCATTTGATGTAAAAAGGGGTATGGATATTTTAAAATTGAATTATGAAAATACAAATGTTATCTTTTAAATTTGCACTCTGAAAATTAAACACTATTGCTTTGAGTGTAAGTGTGTAGTTAGAATAGTAAATCTACTCTCCCCAAAATTACAGACCTTCCCCAATGGATGATGGTTTAAAGTTAGAAACGTAATTTAGTTTTCTCCAGAACACGTTTCCTAATGGGTGAGGGTTTGGAGTCAGAATAGTAAATTTTCCTCCCCAAATGTAAACATGTTTAAATAATGGTAATATAATATAGACATAAATGTAATTACAGTTTTCTTTTTTTGATAAATTAATTAACAAATGCATACTTTTAAAACAGTTTTGTTCATTAAGTGTATTTGTGATATACCTAAAAAAGATCATGAGTTAGAATAGAAAATCTTCACTTCCCAAAATGTAACAGTTTCAACAACAGGAGTGTGTTTGGAGTTAGGATGGCAAATGTAAACTCCTCAATACTCGACACATTCCTCAATCGTTGTGGTTCTGGAGTGAGAATAGTGAATATGCACATCCTTAAAATGAAGTCCTTGGCCTATAGGTGTGGGCTTGGATTTAGAACAATAAATTATACATCACCAAAGTTAAACATGTTGCCATATGAGTGATGGGTTGGGATATTAAATCTGCACCACCCCAAATTAAGCATTTTGCCCAGTAGGTGTGAATTTAGAATGCTGGTTTTGCTTAATCTAGCTTCACATTTTTTGTTGTTGTAAGAGTGGCATTAGTTTATGTTTTATTCAAATGTGCATGTGTATAAGGTGGCATAGGTTATAACAGTGTTTCAGTAGTTGGTTCTAGTTAGTAAAGCACTCAATTTTATGCAAAGACTAGGCCATAGGTAGCTAACATTTCATGCAATTAGCAAATTGGTTTTGATAGTTAGGGCATACTAGTTGTTCAGTGTCTTGTCTTGATATAGGTTTGGGTTTAGGTTTTCTGATAGCCTCTTTTTAAACTTATTTTTGAATTGGTGTAGAATAGAGCGGCTTTTTCCAAGAATGTCTTGGAAGGAATTAGAAACCCTATTCCTGCATTCTTTTTTTTTTACACCCTACAATAGTGCGCTGTTGTATTCCTTCCACCAGGTAATGTGGAACATGGGTTGACATCTGTGCCCTAAATGGTGGATTCTTCCAATCAAATTGTCTTCAAAATAGTTTAAGAATAACGTTTTTTATTTTTATTTGCTGGTTAGAATAATAAATCAAAGTTGTAAAAAATAAAGCTTAATAACTTCCTTTGGTGGTGTATTTGCTCGTACAAGAGGAAACACATTTCTCAAAGGTTTGCACCAGAACTCAGTCATGTGAAGTGGTACAAACTTTTGCCAGGGTATTTATTTTCAAAAATACAGATCATTTTGCGAGCAACTTTTGGAGCAGCTCCTATGGGTCACTTCGTGGTCACTTCTGAGTTTCCTAGGTCCTCATAGACAGCCCTTAGATTCCAGGGCCATCTTAAGCTGAGGCCACCACACAGTTCAGGTAGGATACCCTTCACACTGGTCCCCTGGCCATGCCAGGAAAAGTTTTATGTAACTTTTTTTTCCCTCTAGTCACAAAGAAGGTCAACCAACTGATCCCTGATGACAATGTCTCAGTTCTGGGCACAAGTGGGATCAGGTCCAGCCCTTCCAGTCTACAAACGGGTCCCAGACAGCAGGCATATTCTTCTTTTGTTCTCCAAAGCCCCAGAAAGTGTTCTGATAAGCTCAAGGCTATATACTACATTTATTGAATTCAATAGCCAGTGGGAAGGATGGATCCTGGACATCTCCCACATCTCCCAACCAATGAGTAAAATGTTCCCATGACTAAACCTTCCATATTTTGCAGCACATCCTGTTTGTCTCACTGCAAACAGTACACTATTCTCAGGAAAATACAACATGGTGGAACCCTTTTTGTATCCTACCTGGGGGTGAGTGTAGGGTAATGAGCACTCCCCTGCCACTCAACCACTCTAAGCTGGTTCTGGAAACAGCTCCCTCCAACATGGAGTCTGCTACCAAGAGTGCTAGATTGCATCCTGGGATCAAAAGACCCCTCCCATCTAGGCTTTTCTTATTCACTACACTATAAAGGTATAAGTTTTCTACCAAACTCTTTAAACTTAGTGAAATTTCTAGAATCAGCCTAATTACCATTCTTGAGTTACGTGGGGTCAAATTCCTCACCCAAGCAATCCTATCAGCTTAAAGCAATTGACTCTGCTCTGAGAGCAGTATTTCACACCTCATCAAAGTCAGCACCGACAGGCCATCTGCATGCAGGCTAATGTGAGTTATCCCCAGGAACTTCTGGCAGGGAAAGTAGGGCTTTCTAAAAGTCATTTATTTTTCCTACATAGTTTATTACATATTCAAAAGAGTGCTTAAATGGACTTTGTAACTTATTTTAACCCAAAGATACAGAATTAACATTTACATTGTACTTTGGCATACTTTAAAGAAAAGCTGCATGCATTGCAAATTAGCTCTGGTTGTGTGACCAGAGCTGAAAATCTGCATCTACATCATCATGTGCTGCCCAAGAGACCGCAAAGTTGATTTTGCTACTGCTCAAGTAAAAAATTTACTAAAGCAGCAGCTAATCTGCTGAAAAAGCAATCTTCTAAACGCGACCGTTTGCGAATACTGGTGAACACCCACATTAGAGAATCATGCATGGGGATGCCAAATCTCACTTGCCAGCTGACATATTGTGGAGTCCCATGGGAGAAAAGTTTTGACACGCATCAATTGGTGGAATGTTATCACGTTTTAGTGGTCAGTGCACATACACTGAGGACTGTATAACAGTACCCTAATGCACCGAGTTTAAAAAAGAAAACTGCAGCCTGAAAAGAATAGGCCCACAGCAGCCCTCTTGTAATGGGATGCATGCACAGAAGGGGTAGCTATTAGGCCTGGGCAAAAATTTCGTTCCGTTCGCGGAAATTGCGATAATTTGACATTTTTGCGTTCCGCGGAGAGCGCGAAAATGTCAAAAATTCCGGTTTCCGCAGCTTGGCGATAATTTGTTTCTTGCTCGCGCTGTAAAATGATACATTCTCGCGCGCGCGCGATCGCCTTACCTGAATCCCTGCGTTCGCCGACAAGTTTTCTTGATCCGGTCGCGTTCTCCATGAGATGTTGTATTGTTTTTAGCCATTTGCGCTGTCTCGCGACAGTTCGCGCCCGCAGTGACGTCATGCGTCGCGCGATCACGTCTTTCTTCTCGCGATCATGCACCGCGAGAACAACTCAAAACAAGATGGCCGCGCCCGCAAGCAGCCACATGGGTAAGTTGGCGACCCGCAACCATGCAGAAAATCGCGCGAACATGCCGGAAAAAAACTTCCGCATCTTCGCGATATTTCTGCTTGTTTGCGATAATTTTAAACATTCTCGCGATAATTTGCGAAGGTTAATTCCGCAAATTCCGCCCACCCCTAGTAGCTATATTGGAGTGATATAAGAAGCCACAGGTAATTGAGTGATACACTGACACAGAAACATAAAGAAAACACCAGAGACAGTAATATCTGGGAAGGGAGAAAACCAAATCCCTCATACAGGGGCCGATTTCGATGGAGTCCGTCCGACATCGGTCAGGAGCCATAACTGACCGACCTGCTGTCGTCGGTTACGGCCCTGCAAGTACAATGTGACCAAATAGGGTTCGGTCGCACTAGTATACTTCACAATGCAAGCATGCATTCCCAGTGGAATGCATGCTTGCATTGTGAAAAGCAGGGGTGCAGTTCATCTCTGCACCCTGTGGCCGGCACCCCAAGGTGCCTGCCACCGGGTGCAGGGATCCACAGAGGGGCACCATAGGTGCCCCCAGGCCGCCATTTGGCAGCCTCACACCCATGGGGGCCCTACTGGGGGCCCCCAAAGACAGTTTCCGACTGCCTTTTCGTGCCGGAAAGACCGACACGAAAAGGCAGTGAAAAACTGCCATCGTACTCCCTCGGTCGTAAAGAGGCGGTCGGGGGAGTACTGAGGGTTTTCCAGATGGCGGACGGGCTCTCCAAGCCTGTTGTCAGCCATCCGGAAATCTGAGTCGGATTCCTTTCCGACCGAGCCCATCGGAATGGCTCGGTCGGAAGGGAATCCGACCGACACGTTCCGATTCGATCGGAAGGGCTCCGACCATCGTTCTGAGCCCTTCTGGCCGAAATCGGAATCGCCCCCAAAGTCTCAGCCGCGGACACTCCTGAACAGTACCAAAGAAACCATCTTGCTCTGGTAAAAATGTGCCTGACCACCTGAAGAATGTTTTTTTTAAAACTATGCAGCAGAACAAGAGTCCGTATCTGGGCCACTAATTCCTGCTTGAGACCAAGCTATGCAATGAGAAGTCTAATAGACTATGGTAAGAGAATAAGTCTATGTTGGGAGCATAGACTTGAAACCAAGGAACTCTGAAATATTAAAATGATAAGAAGACCAATAAATATACAGTTATAAAGAAACAGTGTAAGGCTGTGATAATGTACTCAACAAAAACAAGAACCAAATCAGGCCCCACTAAATAGAGAGGTGAGTGAGCCTTTACAAAGAAACCTCAAAATGACTGATGAGGAGAAAAACCCAACAAAACCTTTCTGTTCAAAGATAACATAGAGCAAACCACAACTGACGGTCTTACTTGAAGGGGAACTGCTTCTTTTTCTGCATCATCAAACTAAACCTGCCCTGTTACTACCATGCACAGTCACAAAAGAGGGATAGTGTGCAGACCAAATGATATTCAAACACTAGGGGTAAAAAAAAAAGTAAGGTTATCCCAACTTAGTCACAGTCATGAGAAAGCCTTGTTTGAAAGTTCATATGGAGAAATGTTTGAAAGTTCATATGAGGAAACTAGAGGAGATCGACTATAATCGGAAGCTGTAGTTTAACTGTTTAACAGAACCTTGTGATGTCTTTCTCCTAAAGACTCATTGTAATGAAGTCACTTGCCCCAAGCAGCTTCCCTTGAGCAGAAAAAAGCAGAAGAATAGAAGAAAGCATATCATCAGAATCAAAGTTCCACTCAAGAAAAAATATCCCAGAGGAACAGAGGGGTAGTTCAAACTTGACGACTTTTTCAAGTGAGGTGACATAATAACCTATGGGGTGTCCCTCAGAAACTACAGTCCTAGAGACTAAACTTCCACTGGATGAAGATGCAACCATCTTATCAGATGGCACATGGTAAGATCTCTTGCTCACCTCAAGAAGAATATGTCATGACTGGTGAATTGACAGATAAGAAAGTGGAGTTAAGTATATTGAGTCTTGAAAGTAAATCCTCATCCACTGTCGCATGTCCTCCACAGTTCTTACTGGTGAAAAGCTAGCACCTCAGGTAGGAAGGAACCATATCTCACAAGTGGCATGTGGTTCTACAAGGATTGTTTTAAAGGCATGGAAGTTGAGGCAAAGGAGGAGGAGGATGAAGACAGCCTATATTGATTTTGGTAACCTTTGAAAGCACCACATCCCAATAATCAGGATTGGTAAAGTTAACCATGAAAACTCAAAACACCAAGATTGTGCAGTAGTGTGTCTTCAGTTAGGTCCGCTAAAATACAAGTACACTGTTTCACCAAAGACAGGTGAGCCATCAAATGGTGGATCCCTCAGGTTTGCCTTGAGACCTGTGGAGCATATCCAAGCTTGTTTATGAATAGTTATAGAGAAACCCATAAACCCAACAACTTAATCTAGGGTGAAGACTGCATCTAAAAATGTGCTTAACAGACCCAAACCCATGAAGTAATTCACCAAAATGAGCTGTCACTGGTCTGGAACAAACAAAAGTACCATCTGAGCTAGGGCCTGAAGAGCATGGGAGTAAGCGCACCAAAAGGCATGTGGCATGGCATTAATGAAGAGCCAGGCTCCCCAGTGAGAACAATTTCTTTCCCACCATCTTGACACATTGTGACTATCTGTTGGATGGAGAGGAAGGAAAAAAACCTGCATACATTTTCTAACAAAAACAAGAGGATACTATTATTGACTTGTCTGTAGATGGAAAATGGTGATGAGCTACCTGGCAGTTATTGTGCCTAGCATTGAACCGCTTTAAAAGAAATAATGTTGTTAAAAGGACCACAGATGGATAACCAACATCATTTTTTAGAAGTATTTAAGTCATTGATGTTTTGGAGACCTCATTTGGGACCTTCTTCTGAGACAGCATTGGACAGAAATGAATCAACCTCACAACTGCTGTAGTGAGGGCTGCAATTTATATACATACATTGCTAAGTTAGCATAACCGTGTTAGATGTTAGGAAGCCATCTTTCCACTTTTGCTGCTTTTGCACACGACACTGCAGTTACATGTTATTATTTGAAAAATGCTTGCTCGCCTTTTCTTCACATGAGAACTGTCTGTTGTTCACATCCCTAGCCGCGAGCTGCGACCTTCGTCTGAACATTGTGTAAAGAAACAGTCTGGGTCGCTAGACAATGCATGTTTTTGAGTTCAGGTTGATCGGCCCACTATTTAGCCATAACACGCACACAGCTGCAAATACCTGAGAGTCGAGCGCTTTTAATATTGCAGGCTGCATGCTTAACACACACATTCTGAAGAAGAGCTTTCCCAGGAGCAGAGCACACCTGGTCCTGTGATCTGATTCAACTAAGCTGATCTTTACGGTATGGGGTTCCCCATTCAAGCCTAGAGACCTTTTATTATTATAATAATATTAGTTTACTAGCGAAAGGAAGGTGGCTGTATTCCACTGTCATTTGTAATATGATCTCTCCTTTCATCTTTTATGGTATTGTAACAATGCTGATGGTTTTGATTTTAATCATTTGTCTGCTTATGTTAGCCAAAGTACTGCATCTTAGGACACGAGGTTTATAAAATAAACTCTTTAAACTTTACCGTGTCTCTGTTTACTCTTGTTGTGGACTGATATGAGAATAATAACGAACAGGTATTTCTGATTCCCACCATTCCTGAGAATACACTAAGTCGCTTGTTCTGGGTTGTCTATACATTGGGACCTCCGAGATAAATACGGATAACAAATGGGACACTGATGCTGGTCGGATAGGGGTTCTGGGTTCTGAGGTGAGTTTTTGGTACACCACAATTCACTGAGGTCCTGGTTTCCTTCGCATAGTTCTGTGCATGAGCAGAATCCCTGCAACATGGTGCACCTAACGTTTGGTCTATTGATTTGAAACGCCTTAGTAGTCGTTATATTAGTCCACGACTCCCTCACTCTTGTTTCCGGATAACGGGAGTGACAGATTTTAACCTACCTATTACTCACCTGATAGGTTCTTTCAAGCTTGATCATTAAAAAGGTTTATTCAATTTCTGAACCCTTGTTCTACTGATTAAACTCGTTGTTGATCTTCTGTGTGTCCTTATGGTGGTCGAAATTGCTGCATATAGCCGTACACCTCTGCAACGTCATTTGACGACTTATGGGGTGCCGGACGATGGGATGGCCGTTATTTTTGTGGTGAGTGCAAATGGAACCCATCCTTATGAGTTGTTCTACTCTTGAGTGACACTGCCAGCAGTGAATGCAGATGATAAAACGTTTCACTCGTATACTCACACGAGGGTCCCAGCCAATTATACGCCATATCGGATGCTAGAGATCCCCCTTTCAGCCTGGCAGCATAGCATTTGGTTTAATGTTGCCCTTCCCCATGCGGTTGCACCGGCTAGAATGGGCCCTTTGTCAATTCCAGGGGCCACATGGCCGGTGCTAGCCGGATTTACGCCTCACCCCCGCTATTTGACTATTGCGGTGGATGAGCTGCTTACGCTCCATACAACCCTTATTTCAGTATGTAGGGCTTTGGTGCAATACGTTTCACGCAACGTGCAGGTAGGTCCTGCTGTTGCGGGACTACCAGCTGGTCACCTGGCGGTTGTTATTAGTCCTGTCATAGTTAATTCGGTGATGGGCAAGCGCCCCCAAAATAAGGATGATTTGCCTTATTGGCTTGCCGAGAAATTTGACCAGCCGGAAGCAGTGTTTCCACACTCTACAGAGGTGGAGAAACACAGAATACTCACCATTAGTTTGCCGAAAGACAGCTTCCCTGATGTGTCAGATTGTGACAACTGGGGAAAGATCGTTGCCATAGTCTACTCGAAGTGCTTCGGCACTCCGTCTATGGCCGTGCTGCCCTCTGTCATTAAACGTGTTCAAGATCAGCACGGACCGGAGGCGGCTGTAGAGTTGGGACTGAGGCTTGTCGGAGTATTCAACGTTGTTGCCCCCCTCGTCCTTGGTAATCGCAAGGGAGATGCAGTACAATTCCAAGTGGCAAATGGCTTAGCCCGCGTCGCTGAACTCAATAAGCCTTAAAAATTACCTAAACTCTTTGCGGAAGCCTATAAAACTATTAGCCGCAGTAGTTTGGGAGTTAAACCAACTTTAATCATTCCTGACTTGATACAACAAATTAAGGTGAGTTCGTCTGATAAAGACGATCGTCCAGCTTTTCCAAAGCAGAATTGGAGAGCAAAGAAACAGGGAAAGCAGCAACAGGAACAGGGGTCTCGTCCTGCGTCTCCCGTACAGCAGACTAGCGAACACACTTATGATCTGAGCCATCGTACTAGTATTAAGTCGCCTGATAGATTTCAGGTTACTGAACAACGCTCTCCTCGTTCTTCACAGGAAACATCGGCCTCACAGTCCAGATCGTGGCAAAGGTCGGGGTGCACAACAAGGTCGTGAACAACCCCGTCAGGCTGACGGTAAAGGCAAGCAAGACGAGTTTGCACGTCAACGTCCCCCGTTTCAAAAGAAGAAAGTTGCTGCACTAACAGCGAGGTATGCCACAGATAGTGAGAACGCAGCTTCGGAACCTGACATGGGCCCTAACGCTGCTCGACAGCACAGCGGAGGTTCCAGTAGTGCGACAAGCACTGCGTCCATATCTGGAGGCAACAGCAACTGACACGTTCATTACTGTAGAAACTGCTGACACTAGAGTGGCTCCCCCTGACAGACTGTATGACATAGTCCTCCTAATTGAAGGTGACATACAATGTACAATTCAAGGGATTTTTTGGGATAATCTGACCTCTTCTTATGACATTCTCCTAGCGGAGGCAGACTGACCCCCGGCTTTCATTTTAGATGCTCCTAGAGGGGAGGAGGTAATCCTCCCGTCCTTTGCGTACACAGTGCCAAAGGGCCATGCTAAAAGGTTCGCTGAGGAGTGGGCTCTGGTGCTAGCACCGGCTTTGTATCGTACTCAGGTGGGCTGGGATAAATTGTCCCCCAGCCATGAGATTTCATTGCGGTCTATGCCCCAGCCACAACCCCAATATCCCAAGCGTCGCAAAGCCAGACCTCACGTCGCGGCAATCCTTGAACAATTGGAATATCAAGGTGTTATTGAAACATGCGTGTCACCAATGAATAATCCTTTATTCACTGCGATGAAACCTGATGGGTCGTACCGCCTAGTTTTGGATTACCGGCATTTAAACTCTCATTGCCGGACATGCGCGGTACAAAATACTCACAGTTCGGCTCTCGTCGATAGTCTCGTGCGAAAAAGGTTTAAAATCACACTTGACATTTCCAATGGCTTTTACAGCCATAACCTGTCCTCTATTAGCAGTCCGTGGACAGCGTTTACTTCAGGCGGCAAACAAAAGACTAGCCATGGGCTATAAAAACAGCTCTATCGTCTTTGCCGCACGTGTAGTCTCTCTTTTAGAGAGCATAGATCCAGATGCGTACTCGTATGTCGATGATATCTATCTCCCAGACGACGAGTTGTGGCCGCATCTGTGTCGCGTTGATCGCATTATTGTTATGTTCGCAGACTTCGGTTACAAATTCAATTTTGCGAAGTCTCCCATTGGAGAGTATAGAGTGTTGTTCTTGGGCTACGAGCTGAACAATGAAGGTCGAGGATTGGCTCCGCACTTTCTGGAGAAGTGCGCATGCCTGCGTGCACCTACAACACTGAAGAAATTACAGTCTTTGCTGGGCTTTCTGAATTTCGGTCGTACGTACATTCCTGATTATGCCCAGTGTATCAAGCCGCTTTATGCCTTGGTACAACCTACTTTTTCCAAATCGTGCTGGCTGCCGGACCATTCAGCTATTTTGCAATTACTGCAAAGCTGATCTTCTTGCTTCAATACACTTACTGACACGTGATAACCGCACTAACCTGGTAATACGAATTGTGCCAGGCGCAGTGGGTTTCACATACTTAACGTTCAGTGAGGGCGACACCATCCCCATTCCCTACAAATCACAACTGTACACTTCGGCTGAACAGCGCTTTTCCTCTTTCGAGAAAGTTCTTACGGCAGTGCAGATGGCGATTCTCAAAGAACGAGCGCTGTCGCAAGGAAAACGCATGTTGGTGGTCACACCATATCCTGCCCTTGAGGCAGTGACCGAAGCGAGTGTACCAAATTCTAAAGCTGTGCATCCTCGGTGGATACAATGGGCCACTTCCTTGACATCGCCCGATGTCACCTATATCTTTGATGCCTCATTACAGACTCAGGAGTACTTGCAGTATGAATTCGTTCATCCGGCTCCTCTGTCTTTGCACCCACTCGAAGATTACCATTGTGTCATTTACACTGACAGTTCTGCGCAACCGTCGACTGGATCGAAGCATGCCTATTCAGCGGCCTGCGCAATTGTGGTGGGTACTTTCGTAAATGAATTCCAATCTGATGTCGTGCATACGCAGTCATTGGGTGATTGTACCGCACACTTGGCGGAGCTTCGTGCTCTGGTGCTTGCACTAGAGTTTGCTGATCCTCGGGTCACTACTCTTATAGTAAGTGACTTGTTTTATTGTGTTCAATCTTACAACGACAATCTATATTTTTGGTCTCAAAATGAATATCGTGATTCTAAAGGTAGCACAATTAAGCATAAAATGATTTGGGTTTGAGTGGCAGAACTTAAAGAATATCTGCCTCTCGTGAATGTTATTCACACTCTCGGTCACCAACGAGTTGGTGTCCACGCTGTCGGCAACAGCTTAGCTGACGAGGCAGCAAAAACAGCAGTGGCAACATATCTAGTAGCAGTAGTTACAAGATCCAAAAGTAAGATTGATGATGACATTTTGGCAGCTATTGCTGCTACAGAAAAGGGAAGTAATTACCCGAGAGGTTTCCCTTCTCGTTACCATTATCACTTAAGTCCTGATAACGTCCCATTAGTGAGAATTAACGATGTTGGTGACAGATTGATTCCCAAGGCGGACTGCAGACCATCGTTGATAACAGCAGCTCACAAGGGTCTGGCCTCTGCCCACGCCGGCGTTGCAGCTACTGTTTCTCTGTTACAACAACGTTACTGGTGGTGCGGTTTATATAAACAAGCTTGCGCTTATGTTCTTGATTGTGACATTTGCCAGCAGATTAAACCTTCAACTGCTGCGCGCCCACCACAAACTCAGTTGTACATATCTAATAAACCGCTAGGTTGTGTTAATCTAGATCACTGCGGTCCTTTCACCTCTGATACTGCGTACAAGTACATCTTGGTTGCAGTGGATTCGTGCACATGTTTTCTGTGGGTATGGCCACAAAGGAGTGCTGATGCCCGTACTGTCATCAGGGATTTGTGTGTCTTTGTGGGAAGTTTTGCGTTTGGTACCTTTCATTCTAATCAGGGCCCTGCGTTCGCCTCTAAGGCATACAAAAAAGCCATGACAAATTTGTGGGTCCAAGTCAAATTTTCGTTTCCCTACCGACCTGAGGGTAATAGTGTGGTGGAGCGAATGAACCGTGACTTAAAGCAATCTTTGACAGCTAGGGTTTTAGGCAATGGCCGGAACTGGCTAGCCCATCTGTATAACGTCCAACATGCACTTAATAATCTCCCTAGAAGGTCTCTGGGTGGGCGGACCCCATACATGATGCTCTTTGGCATACAAATGTTTGTCCCGGACCTTGATGGTCTAGACATGGCGGCGTCAGCCGCATCCTTTGACGTAGATGATCACTGTGCTGTATTGCAGACTCTACAAGAAGCCAGAGACAGTCTTGCGAAGGAACACGTGCCCTCCATATCTGATGCTGCGCTTCAGATTCCGGTAGTCGGCTGGCTACCTCGAGTTGGTGATCTGGTCCGTGAGAAGGTGGAGAACAAGAAGGAGTTCGGCCCCTCTTATCGTGCACCGGTTCCAGTGCTTGGCGTGCAGGGTACAGGAACAGTCATTTTACCTCCACTTCCTGGTCGCAAGGATAACAGGTACATCTCTATTGACAATGTCAAGCTACAGCGAGTGGCCGATTCTTCTTAGTATGACTCCAGCGGTTTCTTGCCCTGCGATGCTGAGAAACTCTGTTTTGGCTCCAGCTTCTACCACCTTGTCTGATGTTGTCATCGAGATGCATACAGTTTGTTGCTACCACCGGCTGGTGTCCTACCTGAAGATACTGAGTATGCTTATCCTGCAGATGTACCATTGCCTGTTTTACAATCCACTGCAGTTAACCAGTCACGCTTCTCCTTTGACACTAACTCAATGACTTCCAATGCCCCATCAAAAGTTTCTATTTTTGCTGTCTGGTTTAAAAGACATTTTTTAATTCTCCCTTGGACTTACATTTGGCTGGTGCTCGTATGTATTTTTTTGTTCATGTCCATTGGATTTGTGGTGGTATTTTTTCGTCTTGTGAATGGACACTACCTAAAAGAAAGATCTACAATTAGACTAATTGATGGAACTTTGGCCCCCCACTCCTCATCACACATCATGAAAAGGGCCATACTTTTGTGAATATTACTGCCTGGCCTGTGTTAAATGGGATTGCGTGGGATGCTGTTAAATTTCAAATCCATGGTCCCACTGACGTTATCAATGTACCAAATGTATTTCGTGTTTCTATGGGTGATGTAGTTAAGCAAAGCATCCGCTCAGATGATTGGGATGTTCAAGCCATAGAAGCACTGTTTTCTGATTTGAAATATTATGCTGTGTTTGATGCTGAGGATTTGTATTTAGATACTGCTAATTATGATGAGCAGTTTTGCTATCAACATTATGGCAATCATTTCCTTCATAAAGCCAATACGTTTAGAAATGTTGTAAATTACACACAATGGGAACATTGTCCAGCGCCAAGGCTGGGCAGCTCCACCACACTGGTGAACAAATTCACATATTTTTCTGATTTCAGTGTTTCAAATCATGCCTACTTTTATTTTAAAGTGGCAGCTGAATCTGCCTCGAAAGTTAGGCTGACACACACAAAATTGTTATATTCCAAATCCTTTATGGATGATTTGGCAATCAGAGGTTATGATCTGTGGAAAGCTACTATTGATCTTAAATCGGTTTGGGGTTCTAAAACAGTGCAGACCGGATTTGTGTACCCAAACCCGTCTTGACCGGCACAGACTATGTGCACGTTAAATGCCTCCCCGGTAATGGTACTCACCGGGTAGCTCGGAACGGAAGGCCTCGGAACGGAACTGAAACTGGACCGGACTGGACTCGACTCGACTGGACTCGGAACTTCGGAACCTGGCGGGTCTCTGTATACCTCGGATCTTGCTCTCTCAGCTAGGCTCTGGTCGGGATACTTCGCACTTCTCACCGCCTCGTCTGGGTGTTGATCGCAGCCTCAGTCGTCCCCGCTTGGCCGGAGGGAGATACAGGAAATCCTGCAGATACGCGTTTTTGTCCGTTCAGCTGTGGCAGGAGACCGGGCCTGCAACGCACCGCCGGTGCGTGAGATGAGAAAGTGTCCCTGTTCGGGCGCCAATTTATGTGGTAAATATTTCGTTACCGGTACTATTTTTTATGCGGTAAAGTCTATTAAGAATAACTCAGTAAATATAAGAGGCAGAATCCGTGGTATTAGAGGTTTTAAAAGGCTTTATTCCTATACAAAGGAATACAATTCGAATTGTAGGCATTCTATTCCATCACCACGAAAGTTCAGGAAGGAAGGGCATATATTATTGACAGATAGGCAGTTTTATAGAAAATACATTACAGTGAAAACAGATGCAAGAGGCGTAACAGCTGATAATACAGATAAACTGTGCATACGTAGCTAATAGAGGCGTATACATGGGCGTAATTTAATAAACGTCATCATACATGATGTCACAAGTGGGTGGATCCATAAGAGAATCCTGCAATGTCAGCAGAAATATTTGGCAGAGATGCGCGCGCAGCCGCATGACGTGTGATTGACGTGCAACTTAGAGGGTGAAGGGGACTTGACATTTAGCTCTACATGTGGAGACAGAAGTCTGGGGTTATGTCAACCTAATCCCAAATCATATCTAATATCCTATGTTTAAAGAACTGTGTTATCCAAAAAGAGAGGTCTCTTAGGATAGAATCTTATTCTATACTGACTATACTGACTGTTAGTGCGTGTACAAGCGTCTAAGTGTCTACACTAGATGCGAGGGGGGAAGGAATATTCCATGGTAACAGGGCTATGAATTACTTGCATGAGGACAGCGAGGCCTGGCCCTTTGCACGGTAGCTGGAGGAATGTTTACCTAAACTGCTAGACAGGAATGCATCGGATGAGGAGCGGAGGAGATAATCTTGAAGGTGAAATACAGTTTTTTGGCAGGCGACGGGCTGGATCAGGCACCGTTAGCCGCGCAGGGAGTAGGACAAAGTTCATGGATACAGATGCAGGCTCAGACTGGAGCTTTCAGAGGCAGAAGGCAGAAGGCTTGATGACAGAATTCGGGCCTACTCGCCTGAATCTGTAAAATGTGGAAAGTGAACCACATAAAGTCGGTGGCCTTTCATACTTAGGAATGGAATATCTGACCCATTCATGGCGGATCTGAAAGAGGACATGTTGACGGTGGACGCACATATATTTGCGTCTTCAAAACTGGAGCAGGAGGGAACATACATGTACTTATAGCATGCACATGGAGCCGTTGGGGTCTACGATAGGGGACATAACTGATCACAAAATTCCGATTTCCTCAGTACAAGGAACAGAAGCTTTGCATCGTGCCTGCCTCATCCCGAACCACATGTTGTTTTTGAATTCAACGATTTTTCAGACCACCTGCTTTGGATTGGCTACTTCTAAAAAATTAAATTCTCCCTCTACTACGTATCTGGGTGCTTATCCTAAGTGGGATAATCATACAGATCTGTCCCTTGATGCGTTGCAGTCATACGTTTCTAACACATCCTTCAATATTTCCAAATTAAATCCGGAAGGATGGTTAATATGGCAAACGAGCTCAGATTCCTGTCAACATCATTTTCTGGATTTAAATCTGGGGTATACGCAGGTTCGTGTGGACCCCCGTTTTGAATCATCTCATACTGTAACTACCTACTCTGTAGGGAAGTTATGCCAATCTTGGCTGCAACATTCCACCTTGGCATCTGTTAAACTTCATTTATCCAAATTACATGACCAAATAGATTTGAATGATTTTGTTAAGTGTCCTGCAGGTGGCAGGTCCAAAAGATGGGTATATGCTGTTTATAACAAATTTTGGAAGTTATCACAAATTGAAGCTGCTTCCAGATTACGGGCTATTGATCAAGCCAATAGGGAAAAAGTATTGGCTGTTATAGATAATAGCATTAACACCCTTTCTTCCAGAATTTACACGTTAGATAATATCGTTTCATCTGTTGTTGACATTGCGCAGGATGATATGTCTGTTTTATATCATGGTCAAAATCAATTGCGTTCTATAATGGAATTTGCATGGACATTGCAAACGTTAAAGGCTGGGAAAGTCCCTTGAGACTACATGAATACTTCATCTATGTTCCTTCCTTTTAATCTAACTGCAAAACAACAGTTCATGTCCATGAAAGATGCAACATACTCATTGCTGCACATTGAAAAGTTAGAACCTTTGCCTTTCTCTGTGGCCGAATTGAACTCCGCTGTGTCGCTTATCCACGGGTTAATTACATTACCATTTCCCCTGTTTAAGTGCAGTTCTTGCATGAAACATTATGCGCTAGGCAGATATGAACAACTAGGTACTGCCTTCCTGCATGAAGTGTGGTCACTCCCATTCACATACAGGTGCGTGAGAGACGGTAAAGAGGTCTACCTAAAAGGTGAAGAGTGCACTTTCACTCCGGATCACTCTGTAGTATGTCGGCACATTCAATTGCATGGTGCATGCAATGTGCACGCTCCTAATTTAGCTTGCATCATGAAAGGGATTCCAGTGCCAGTTATTACACCATCATTCACGCTGCTGGCTAACGGTAGTTATTTGCTCTTAAATAATGAAGCTTGCTGTGGGATGTTAGTGGGAAATCCCTACATAGTGACTGTATCACAGAGAGTAGTCTGCTGTAACAACGTCCTTTTCCCACCCCCGCATGGGTGGCTGGATGTATCCATCTGGCCTTCCATTCCAACCTTGAAAGCAGAGTTCAACAAGATGAGCAGAATAAGGGCTCTATTGTCTCAAAAAGAAGTCGCGCTGACTTCTTCCCGGGAAACATTTGTCCTTCACGTAGCAAACACGCGCACTGAGGTGCAAGCGCTTTTGAATTCTGATCTCCCACTTCATTTTGGTGCCCTGATTCAGACTATCTTTAATGCCTCGTCAACAAGTGGCCTGGCACATTTTTTCTTAATTGTGGGCTCTGGCCTCGTTACCTCCTTCCAAACTATTTTTGGTGTGATCCCGGCATTTTTTCATTCTATTTTTTCCAGCGTCTTTGGAGGTCTCCCATTGATTCTCGCCCTCGTGGCTGGGGTGCTGTTGTTGGTCTGCTTACTAAGCAATAGCTGCGCAGTTTGTGTCACACGAGAGCCTGTCCCGACTGCTCCATCTTCGCAACCGGATGCTTGAATACTATGGAACACTACCACTGGCAACCTTGAGCTTAGCCTATGGATTGTCTTTCCGGCTTTCCTACTTTACATGCGTACAGCCTGTCTTTCATTGCCTAGAATGTCCGTTCCAATGGGCTCTGGATTTGTGCTTGTCAAACTCGGTGTCTCCCGCCCCGGATTATGATCGACTAATGAGTCCCTTAGTGGCTCATGAGTTGGACTGTTCTGGTGTCAGGATTATGGCCTGAGGAATGGCACATGGAGTCCTAGGGAATTGGGACATCGGTACGGCTGCAGATGACTTCCTGGCAAGAAGTTATCTTGAAGAACACGCCAGTTGTCCTCTGATGGTACTAGAGGCTCCAGTTGTCGAAGAACATGTTTGTTCATTCCCCTTGGTGAACTGGATGGCAGACAATTTTGCAGGACGTTCCAATGATTTCTTCTTGGAAGCTGTTGCTACTTACTGTGCTTATACGTTGATTAATTAACTTGGATGTCATACAACATTCCTTTGCACAAACTTTTAATTTTTTATTCGACATCCATCCATAAATTTTTTTCCCCCTTTTTATGTTTTTTTTTTCTCTTCGAACCTTCACTGCCTTAATATGGATTTCCAATTTGTGCTCTTAGTTCCGTTCTATCGAACTTGAACTCTGCGTTCCTTAATTGTACCCCTATTAGTTAGTGGTTCGATCAAGGGGAGGTGTAGTGAGGGCTGCAAATTATATACATACATTGCTAAGTTAGCATAACCACGTTAGATGTTAGAAAGCCATCTTGCCACTGTTGCTGCTTTTGCACACGACACTGCAGTTACATTTTATTATTTGAAAAATGCTTGCTCGCCTTTTCTTCACATGAGAACTGTCTGTTGTTCACATCCCTAGCCGCGAGCTGCGACCTTTGTCTGAACATTGTGTAAAGAAACAGTCTGGGTCGCTAGACAATGCATGTTTTTGAGTTCAGGTTGATCGGCCCACTATTTAGCCATAACACGCACACAGCTGCAAATACCTGAGAGTCAAGCGCTTTTAATATTGCAGGCTGCATGCTTAACATACACATTCTGAAGAAGAGCTTTCCCAGGAGCAGAGCACACCTGATCCTGTGATGTGATTCAACTAAGCTGATCTTTACGGTATGGGGTTCCCCATTCAAGCCTAGAGACCTTTTATTAGTATAATAATATTAACTTACTAGCGAAAGGAAGGTGGCTGCATTCCACTGTCATTTGTAATATGATCTCTCCTTTCATTTTTTATGGTATTGTAACAATGCTGATGGTTTTGATTTTAATCATTTGTCTGCTTATGTTAGCCAAAGTACTGCATCTTAGGACACAAGGTTTATAAAATAAACTCTTTAAACTTTACCGTGTCTCTGTTTAGTCTTAATGTGGACTGATATGAGAATAATAACAAACAGGTATTTCTGATTCCACCATTCCTGAGAATACACTAAGTCGCTTGTTCTGGGTTGTCTATACATTGGGACCTCTGAGATAAATACGGATAATGAATAGGACACTGATGCTGGTCGGATTGGGGTTCTGGGTTCTGAGGTGAGTTTTTGGTACACCACAATTCACTGAGGTCCTGGTTTCCTGCGCATAGTTCTGTGCATGAGCAGAATCCCTGCAACTTGGTGCACCTAACGTTTGGTCTATTGATTTGAATCCCCTTAGTAGTCGTTATATTAGTCCACGACTCCCTCACTCTTGTTTCCGGATAACGGGAGTGACAGATTTTAACCTACCTATTACTCACCTGATAGGTTCTTTCAAGCTTGATCATTAAAAAGGTTTCTTCAATTTCTGAACCCTTGTGCTACTGATTAAACTCGTTGTTGATCTTCTGTATGTCCTTATAGTGGTCGAAATTGCTGCACATAGCCGTACACCTCTGCAACGTCATTTGACGACTTATGGGGTGCCGGACGATGGGATGGCCGTTATTTTTGTGGTGAGTGCAAATGGAACCCATCCTTATGAGTTGTTCTACTCTTGGGTGACACTGCCAGCAGTGAATGCGGATGATAAAACATTTCACTCGTATACTCACACGAGGGTCCCAGCCAATTATACACCATATCGGTCGCTAGAGATCCCCCATTCAGCCTGGCAGCATAGCATTTGGTTTAATGTTGCCCTTCCCCATGCGGTTGCACCGGCTAGAATGGGCCCTTTGTCAATTCCAGGGGCCACATGGCCGGTGCTAGCCGGATTTACGCCTCACCCCCGCTATTTGACTATTGCGGTGGATGAGCTGCGTACGCTCCATACAACCCTTATTTCAGTATATAGGGCTTTGGTGCAATACGTTTCACGCAACGTGCAGGTAGGTCCTGCTGTTGCGGGACTACCAGCTGGTCACCTGGCGATTGTTATTAGTCTTGTCATAGTTAATTCGGTGATGGGCAAGCACCCCCAAAATAAGGATGATTTGCCTTATTGGCTTGCCGAGAAATTTGACCAGCCGGAAGCAGTGTTTCCACACTCTACAGAGGTGGAGAAACACAGAATACTCACCATTAGTTTGCCGAAAGACATCAACCCTGATGTGTCAGATTGTGTCAACTGGGGAAAGATCTTTGCCGCAGTCTACTCGAAGTGCTTCGGCACTCCGTCTATGGCCGTGTTGCCCTCTATCATTAAACGTGTTCAAGATCAGCATGGACCGGAGGCGGCTGTAGAGTTGGGAATGAGGCTTGTCGGAGTATTCAAGGTTGTTGCCCCCCTTGTCCTTGGTAATCGCAAGGGAGATGCAGTACAATTCCAAGTGGCAAATGGCTTAGCCCGCGTCGCTGAACTCGATAAGCTTAAAGAATTACCTAAACTTATTGCGGAAGCCTATAAAACTATTGGCCGCAGTAGTTTGGGAGTTAAACCAACTGTAATCATTCCTGACTTGATACAACAAACTAAGGTGAGTTCGTCTGGTAAAGACGATCGTCCAGCTTTTCCAAAGCAGAATTGGAGAGCAAAGAAACAGGGAAAGCAGCAACAGAAACAGGGGTCTCGTCCTGCGTCTCCCGTACAGCAGACTAGCGAACGCACTTATGATCTGAGTCATCGTACTAGTATTAAGTCACCTGATAGATCTCAGGTTACTGAACAACGCTCTCCTCGTTCTTCACAGGAAACATCGGCCTCACAGTCCGGTGGTGGAGACCGTGGCAAAGATCGGGGTGCACAACAAGGTCGTGAACAACCCCGTCAGGCTGACGGTAAAGGCAAGCAAGACGAGTTTGCACGTCAACGTCCCCCGTTTCAAAAGAAGAAAGTTGCTGCACTAACAGCGAGGTATGCCACAGATAGTGAGAACGCAGCTTCGGAACCTGACATGGGCCCTAACGCTGCTCGACAGCACAGCGGAGGTTACAGTAGTGCGGCAAGCACTGCGTCCATATCTGGAGGCAACAGCAACTGACACGTTCATTACTGTAGAAACTGCTGACACTAGAGTGGCTCCCCCTGACAGACTATATGACATAGTTCTCCTAATTGAAGGTGACATACAATGTACAATTCAAGGGATTTTTTGGGATAATCTGACCTCTTCTTATGACAATCTCCTAGCGGAGGCAGACTGACCCCCGGCTTTCATTTTAGATGCTCCTAGAGGGGAGGAGGTAATCCTCCCGTCCTTTACGCACACAGTGCCAAAGGACCATGCTAAAAGGTTCGCTGAGGAGTGGGCTCTGGTGCTAGCACCGGCTTTGTATCGTACTCAGGTGGGCTGGAATAAATTGTCCCCCAGCCATGAGATTCCATTGCGGTCTATGCCCCAGCCACAACCTCAATATCCCAAGCGTCGCGAAGCCAGACCTCACGTCGCGGCAATCCTTGAACAATTGGAATATCAAGGTGTTATTGAAACATGCGTGTCACCAATGAATAATCCTTTATTCAAAGTGATGAAGCCTGATGGGTCGTACCGCCTAGTTTTGGATTACCGGCATTTAAACTCTCATTGCCGGACATGCGCGGTACAAAATACTCACAGTCGGCTCTCGTCAATAGTTTAGTGCGAAAAAGGTTTAAAACCACACTTGACATTTCCAATGGCTTTTACAGCCATAACCTGTCCTCTATTAGCAGTCAGTGGACAGCGTTTACTTCAGGCGGCAAACAAAAGACTAGCCATGGGCTATAAAAACAGCTCTATCGTCTTTGCCGCACGTGTAGTCTCTCTTTTAGAGAGCATAGATCCAGATGCGTACTCGTATGTCGATGATATCTATCTCCCAGACGACGAGTTGTGGCCGCATCTGTGTCACGTTGATCGCATTATTGTTATGCTCGCAGACTTCGGTTACAAATTCAATTTTGCGAAGTCTCCCATTGCAGAGTATACAGTGTTGTTCTTGGGCTAAGAGCTCAACAATGAAGGTCGAGGATTGGCTCCGCACTTTTTGGAGAAGTGCTCATGCCTGCGTGCACCTACAACACTGAAGAAATTACAGTCTTTGCTGGGCTTTCTAAATTTCGGTCGTACGTACATTCCTGATTATGCCCAGTGTATCAAGCCGCTTTATGCCTTGGTACAACTTACTTTTTCCAAATCGTGCTGGCTGCCGGAGCATTCAGCTATTTTGCAATTACTGCAAAGCTGATCTTCTTGCTTCAAAATACTTACTGACACGTGATAACCGCACTAACCTGGTAATAAGAATTGTGCCAGGCGCAGTGGGTTTCACGTACTTAACGTTCAGTGAGGGCGACACCATCCCCATTCCCTACAAATCACAACTGTACACTTCGGCTGAACAGCGCTTTTCCTCTTTCGAGAAAGTTCTCACGGCAGTGCAGATGGCGATTCTCAAAGAACGAGCGCTGTCGCAAGGAAAACGCATGTTGGTGGTCACACCATATCCTGCCCACGAGGCAGTGACCGAAGCGAGTGTACCAAATTCTAAAGCTTTGCATCCTCTGTGGATACAATGGGCCACATCCTTGACATCGCCCGATGTCACCTATATCTTTGATGCCTCATTACAGACTCAGGAGTACTTGCAGTATGAATTCGTTCATCCGGCTCCTCTGTCTTTGCTCCCACTCGAAGATTACCATTGTGTCATTTACACTGACGGTTCTGCGCAACCGGCGACTGGATCGAAGCATGCCTATTCAGCGGCCTGCGCAATTGTGGTGGGTACTTTCGCAAATTAATTCCAATCTGATGTCGTGCATACGCAGTCATTGGGTGATTGTACCGCACACTTGGCGGAGCTTCGTGCTCTGGTGCTTGCACTAGAGTTTGCTGCTCCTCGGGTCACTACTCTTATAGTAAGTGACTTGTTTTATTGTGTTCAATCTTACAACGACAATCTATATTTTTGGTCTCAAAATGAATATCGTGATTCCAAAGGTAGCACAATTAAGCATACAATGCTTTGGGTTTGAGTGGCAGAACTTGAAGAATATCTGACTCTCGTGAATGTTATTCACACTCTCGGTCACCAACGAGTTGGTGTCCACGCTGTCGGCAACAGCTTAGCTTACGAGGCAGCAAAAACAGCAGTGGCAACATATCTAGTAGCAGCAGTTACAAGATCCAAAAGTAACATTGATGATGAAATTTTGGCAGCTATTGCTGCTACAGAAAAGGGAAGTAATTACCCGAGCAGTATCCCTTCTCATTACCATTATCACTTAAGTCCTGATAACGTCCCATTAGTGAGGATTAACGATGTTGGTGACAGATTGATTCCCAACACAGACTGCAGACCATCGTTGATAACAGCAGCTCATGAGGGTCTGGCCTCTGCCCACGCCGGCATTGCAGCTACTGTTTCTCTGTTACAACAACGTTACTGGTGGTGCGGTTTATATAAACAAGCTTGCGCTTATGTTCTTGATTGTGACATTTGCCAGCAGATTAAATCTTCAACTGCTGTGCGCCCACCACAAACTTAGTTGTACATATCTAAGAAACCGCTAGGTTGTGTTAATCTAGATCACTGCGGTCCTTTCACCTCTGATACTGCGTACAAGTACATCTTGGTTGCAGTGGATTCGAGCACATGTTTTCTGTGGGTATGGCCACAAAGGAGTTCTGATGCCCATACTGTCATCAGGGATTTGTGTGTCTTTGTGGGAAGTTTTGCGTGTGGTACCTTTCATTCTGATCAGGGCCCTGCGTTCGCCTCTAAGGCGTACAAAAAAGCCATGAGAAATTTGTGGGTCCAAGTCAAATTTTCGTCTCCCTACTGACCTGAGGGTAATAGTGTGGTGGAGCGAATGAACCGTGACTTAAAGCAATCTTTGACAGCTAGGGTTTTAGGCACTGGCCGGAACTGGCTAGCCCATCTGTATAACGTCCAACGTGCACTTAATAATCTCCCTAGAAGGTCTCTGGGTGGGCGGACCCCATACATGATGCTCTTTGGCATACAAATGTTTGTCCCGGACCTTGATGGTCTAGACATGGCGGCGTCAGCTGCACCCTTTGACGTAGATGATCACTGTGCTGTATTTTAGACTCTACAAGAAGCCAGAGACAGTCTCGCGAAGGAACACGTGCCCTCCACATCTGATGCTGCGCTTCAGATTCCGGTAGTCGGCTGGCTACCTCGAGTTGGTGATCTGGTCCGTGAGAAGTTGGAGAACAAGAAGGAGTTCGGCTCCTCTTATCGTGCACCGGTTCCAGTGCTTGGCGTGCAGGGTACAGGAACAGTCATTTTACCTCCACTTCCTGGTCGCAAGGATAACAGGTACATCTCTATTGACAATGTCAAGCTACAGCGAGTGGCCGATTCTTCTTAGTATGACTCCAGCGGTTTCTTGCCCTGCGATGCTGAGAAACTCTGTTTTGGCTCCAGCTTCTACCACCTTGTCTGATGTTGTTATCGAGATGCATACAGTTACTGGTCCTTTGTTGCTACCACCGGCTGGTGGCCTACCTGAAGATACTGAGTATGCTTATCCTGCAGATGTACCATTGCCTGTTTTACAATCCACTGCAGTTAACCAGTCACGCTTCTCCTTTGACACTAACTCAATGACTTCCAATGCCCCATCAAAAGTTTCTATTTTTGCTGTCTGGTTTAAAAGACATTTTTTAATTCCCCCTTGGACTTACATTTGGCTGGTGCTCGTATGTATTTTTTTGTTCATGTCCATTTGATTTGTGGTGGTATTTTTTCGTCTTGTGAATGGACACTACCTAAAAGAAAGATCTACAATTAGACTAATTGATGGAACTTTGGCCCCCCACTCCTCATCACACATCATGAAAAGGGCCAGACTTTTGTGAATATTACTGCCTGGCCTGTGTTAGATGGGATTGCGTGGGATGCTGTTAAATTTCAAATTGATGGTCCCACTGAAGTTATCAATGTACCAAATGTATTTTGTGTTTCTATGGGTGATGTAGTTAAGCAAAGCATCCGCTCAGATGATTGGGATGTTCAAGCCATAGAAGCACTGTTTTCTGATTTGAAATATTATGCTGCGTTTGATGGTGAGAATTTGTATTTAGATACTGCTAATTATGATGAGCAGTTTTGCTATCAACATTATGGCAATCATTTCCTTCATAGAGCCAATATGTTTAGAAATTTTGTAAATTACACACAATGGGAACATTGTCCAGCGCCAAGGCTGGGCAGCTCCACCACATTGGTGAACAAATTCACATATTTTTCTGATTTCAGTGTTTCAAATCATGCCTACTTTTATTTTAAAGTGGCAGCTGAATCTGCCTCGAAAGTTAGGCTGACACACACGAAATTGTTATATTCCAAATCCTTTATGGATGATTTGGCAATCAGAGGTTATGATCTGTGGAAAGCTACTATTGATCTTAAATCGGTTTGGGGTTCTAAAACGTGGCAGGTACAAGGAACAGAAGCTTTGCATCGTGCCTGCCTCATCCCGAACCACATGTTGTTTTTGAATTCAACGATTTTTCAGACCACCTGCTTTGGATTGGCTACTTCTAAAAAATTAAATTCTCCCTCTACTACGTATCTGGGTGCTTATCCTAATTGGGATAATCATACAGATCTGTCCCTTGATGCGTTGCAGTCGTACGTTTCTAACACATCCTTCAATATTTCCAAATTAAATCCGGAAGGATGGTTAATATGGCAAACGAGCTCAGATTCCTGTCAACATCATTTTCTGGATTTAAATCCGGGGTATACGCAGGTTCGTGTGGACCCCCGTTTTGAATCATCTCATACTGTAACTACCTACTCTGTAGGGAAGTTATGCCAATCTTGGCTGCAACATTCCACCTTGGCATCTGTTAAACTTCATTTATCCAAATTACATGACAAAATAGATTTGAATGATTTTGTTAAGGGTCCTGCAGGTGGCAGGTCCAAAAGATGGGTATATGCTGTTTATAACAAAGTTTGGAAGTTATCACAAATTGAAGCTGCTTCCTGATTACGGGCTGTTGATCAAGCCAATAGGGAAAAAGTATTGGCTGTTATAGATAATAGCATTAACACCCTTTCTTCCAGAATTTACACGTTAGATAATATCGTTTCATCTGTTGTTGACATTGCGCAGGATGATATGTCTGTTTTATATCATGGTCAAAATCAATTGCATTCTATAATGAAATTTGCATGGACATTGCAAACGTTAAAGGCTGGGAAAGTCCCTTGAGACTACATGAATACTTCATCTTTGTTCCTTCCTTTTAATCTAACTGCAAAACAACAGTTCATGTCCATGAAAGGTGCAACATACTCATTGCTGCACATTGAAAAGTTAGAACCTTTGCCTTTCTCTGTGGCCGAATTGAACTCCGCTGTGTGGCTTATCCACGGGTTAATTACATTACCATTTCCCCTGTTTAAGTTCAGTTCTTGCATGAAACATTATGCGCTAGGCAGATATGAACAACTAGGTACTGCCTTCCTGCATGAAGTTTGGTCACTCCCATTCACATACAGGTGCGTGAGAGACGGTAAAGAGGTCTACTTAAAAGGTGAAGAGTGCACTTCCACTCCGGATCACTCTGTAGTATGTCAGCACATTCAATTGCATGGTGTATGCAATGTGCACGCTCCTAATTTAGCTTGCATCATGAAAGGGATTCCAGTGCCAGTTATTACGCCATCATTCACGCTGCTGGCTAACGGTAGTTATTTGCTCTTAAATAATGAAGCCTGCTGTGGGATGTTAATGGGAATTCCCTACATAGTGACTGTATCACAGAGAGTAGTCTGCTGTAACAATGTCCTTTTCCCACCCCCGCATGGGTGGCTGGATGTATCCATCTGGCCTTCCATTCCAACCTTGAAAGCAGAGTTCAACAAGATGAGCAGAATAAGGGCTCTATTGTCTCAAAAAGAAGTCGCGCTGACTTCTTCCCGGGAAACATTTGTCCTTCACGTAGCAAACACGCGCACCGAGGTGCAAGCGCTTTTGAATTCTGATCTCCCACTTCATTTTGGTGCCCTGATTCAGACTCTCTTTAATGCCTCGTCAACAAGTGGCCTGGCCCATTTTTTCATAATTGTGGGCTCCGGCCTCGTTACCTCCTTCCAAACTATTTTTGGTGTGATCCCGAAATTTTTTCATTCTATTTTTTCCAGCGCCTTTGGAGGTCTCCCGTTGATTCTCGCCCTCGTGGCTGGGATGGTGTTGTTGGTCTGCTTACTGAGCAATTGCTGCACAGTTTGTGTCACACGAGAGCCTGTCCCGGCTGCTCCATCTTCGTAACCGGATGCTTGAATACTATGGAACACTACCACTGACAACCTTGAGCTTAGCCTATGGATTGTCTTTCCGACTTTCCTACTTTACATGCGTACAGCCTGTCTTTCATTGCCTAGAATGTCCGTTCCAATGGGCTCTGGATTTGTGCTTGTCAAACTCGGTGTCTCCCGCCCCGGATTATGATTGACTAATGAGTCCCTTAGTGGCTCATGAGTTGGACTGTTCTGGTGTCAGGATTTTGGCCTGTGGAACGGCACATGGAGTCCTAGGGAATTGGGACATCGGTACGGCTGCAGATGACTTCCTGGCAAGAAGTTATCTTGAAGAACACGCCAGTTGTCCTCTGATGGTACTAGAGGCTCCAGTTGTCGAAGAACATGTGTGTTCATTCCCCTTACTGAACTGGATGGCAGACAATTTTGCAGGACGTTCCAATGATTTCCTCTTGGAAGCTGTTGCTACTTACTGTGCTTATACGTTGATGAATTAACTTGGATGTCATACAACATTCCTTTGCACAAACTTTTAATTTTTTATTCGATATCCATCCATACATTTTTTTCCCCCTTTTTATGTTTTTTTTTTCTCTTCGAACCTTCACTGCCTTAATATGGATTTCCAATTTGTGCTCTTAGTTCCGTTCTATCGAACTTGAACTCTGCGTTCCTTAATTGTACCCCTATTAGTTAGTGGTCCGATCAAGGGGGGGTGTAGTGAGGGCTGCAAATTATATACATACATTGCTAAGTTAGCATAACCACGTTAGATGTTAGAAAGCCATCTTGCCACTTTTGCTGCTTTTGCACACGACACTGCAGTTACATTTTATTATTTGAAAAATGCTTGCTTGCCTTTTCTTCACATGAGAACTGTCTGCGACCTTCGTCTGAACATTGTGTAAAGAATCAGTCTGGGTCGCTAGACAATGCATGTTTTTGAGTTCAGGTTGATCGGCCCACTATTTAGCCATAACACGCACACAGCTGCAAATACCTGAGAGTCAAGTGCTTTTAATATTGCAGGCTGCATGCTTAACACACACATTCTGAAGAAGAGCTTTCCCAGGAGCAGAGCACACCTGATCCTGTGATGTGATTCAACTAAGCTGATCTTTACGGTATGGGGTTCCCCATTCAAGCCTAGAGACCTTTTATTAATATAATATTATTAGTTTACTAGCGAAAGGAAGGTGGCTGCATTCCACTGTCATTTGTAATATGATCTCTCCTTGAATTTTTTATGGTATTGTAACAATGCTGATGGTTTTGATTTTAATCATTTGTCTGCCTATGTTAGCCAAAGTACTGCATCTTAGGACACAAGGTTTATAAAATAAACTCTTTAAACTTTACCGTGTCTCTGTTTACTCTTGCTGTGGACTGATATGAGAATAATAACAAACAGGTATTTCTGATTCCCACCATTCCTGAGAATACACTAAGTCGCTTGTTCTGGGTTGTCTATACATTGGGACCTCTGAGATAAATACAGATAATGAATAGGACACTGATGCTGGTCGGATAGGGGTTCTGGGTTCTGAGGTGAGTTTTTGGTACACCACAATTCACTGAGGTCCTGGTTTCCTGCGCATAGTTCTGTGCATGAGCAGAATCCCTGCAACACTGCCCTTCAAAACATAAGAAACTTTAGCTGCACCTTGTACGAGTTCAGCGGTAAAATCAAGACTGGCCTTTTTCCTGTAATCTTCACTTTGCCCAACATTGTCCTGGCAATTAAATAAACACCACAAGGACCTGGAAGACCTTCCTGCTCACACCCTTCAACAAGTATATGATAACAAAAAGTGAGTAGTTCTTGTTTTCCATAAATATAACATATATAATTTGTTTAGTAATTTACCCTTCAATTATATTTTGTTATAGTTAAATTCTGTGTCATCAGAAAAGGTCTGACTCCTGAGGGAGATTTATGAGGTAGATGTCCCATCTGAACTATCCTTTTGCTCAAGAACCAGCTGGAAAAAAACTGATTTATTAATGGTAATGTACACCAGGCTTTGAGGTAAAAAGCCTGACTTAACCTCCTTCATGATAATATCATGATTTGGTGCGGGGAACTGATTTCATACCATGATTTTTTTTGTCCAACACAGGAATTGCTTTGAAGAACTTTAATATTTTACTTCTAGTGGTGCCTCAGGGACTTCTTTTGTTAAGAACACTACGTTCTTTTCCATGAGATATGTTCTATCATACTCGCACTTCTTTGAACCAATTCCACGTGCTGTAGAGTCTTTCTAGCTTCTGAATTTATTTGCAAAGATTCAACTACCTAATGTAAAATGTAATTAATCGTTTTATTCGCAGGCATGACAGATTTAGTAGGGCAATGGTTAAAACTAAAACAGCCAGATCATCAGCAAACTGGAGGACCTCTTCCTGGATATATCCTAATTTTGGGTAAAACTATTATGTCACACTAATAGCAGCTGGCAAGTCTGCGGAAAAACGAGTAAACAGAGTGGGTGCCGGTGTGTACCAATATGGGTAGGGTTCGCATCAGTTATCTACAGTGGTTAGCAACAGCAAGCACATATTTATTAATTAAGGCTCCATGTTTTCCATTTTTACTGATTTTTACATATAAATACAGACAGAAAGCCATTTGTTTCCTTGTCTGTGTTTATTTTTGAATGTGGATAAAAACGGAAATTGGGTTGCTTTTGGGTGATTCTAAATACTCTCTGCCATGGCTGTCTGGCCAATAGCTGTGTGGATTGATAGGTAAGGGGTTAATAAAGAAAGGAATTTTAGTAAAGAGATTTAAACAGCAGTAGACATGCACAAGGTTAATACCGAAATTTGCATATTTTTACATAGGTGCATTGATTTATCTTCTTTGGATGACCATATATCTTAACCTTGGCAGACATTCAAGCATGAGTTCATATTATGTATTATAGGTAAATAAATATGGAAATATACCAATTTCAGTCTGATTTATTTCACAAAACCCAAAATAAATATGGATAAATACAGATAAAATGACCAAAAAATCAATATGGATAAATACAGACAGAAATGTCAAAAAAATAATGACCATATAACCGGGAGCCCTATTATTAATATACACAAGTAGTTTTACTTGTATATCGATTTAGTGAATCCAATCCAATTGGAGGCTTAAGCCCTATTCAGATATGAGCTGGTTAAAAAAACATCTAGGTAACAATTGATAACTTCAGAAAATAAAAGATTACAATGTGGCTGATTGAGAAAGAGGATACTGAACCTGTTATACGTTTTGTCAGAAGCATCCAGAGAGAGAGTACCAACATGTTTGGGTTTTCTAATGGGGTGACAAACACCAAACCGATTTTAAGGAGTTGATGCCCAAAGCTTATATTGACCATTAGTTTCTAGAGGTGTGTCACACAGAGGAACGTGGGCTAGCGCTTAAGGAAATATCCAACAGTCTTGGACATGACATTTCCGTTCGCATGGAAAAGTAAATGAAAATTGGAATTTCGGGGAGAAGTTTGAGAAAGCACGTGGCCCTACTGAACCACATAAGAATACATTACAGCATGTGTGTGCCACATAGGGTCGGATCCGTGCCTGCTATGTTGGCTTTAAATCTAAAGTCCATGACTATATCATCAAATTCAGTGCAGCTCATTTTCACAGGGGCTAGCCCAGATTGGCCCGCCAGGGCACACTCTGCAGGATATCTGCCACATATACCTTATGGTATTATATGCAGCATATGTAGACGGTACAGTGAAGTGAAAGCCTGTCGACTTCTGATGATCTGTAATCAAGCATCGCAACCTGGAAGGCGGGGGGAGGATGAAACAGTAGATGCAGTTAGTCCAGGGACTCAACCAAAATACCATCCCCAAATGAGCTGCAGCAGAGCCAAAAATCTGCCATAGAGTCTGCCTAAGCCTTTTGTCACCCCTCTTGTTCTCCCTCACACTGCACAGACTCAAATTCAGCAACAAGTGATGAAGAAATAACCTCTGCAGGATCATGACATTGGGAGCTTCTGATCGGTCCAATTAACATGCTACAAATAGCAGAGGACTTGCTATAATACCCCATTTCCTTTATAATTCACAGGCCTTCAAAATATACCCTGTTTGGTATACTGTGTCAGCTCATACACATGTAACATGATTTAGTTTGTGGATCTGCTGCCCATCACCCCCTCATCGTCTTTCCTTACTGCATGGTGAATTGTCACTTCCCCCATTTCGAGAGTTGCCTTTTAGTAAAAATTTGGGCGTGCAGCTGTTGTCTGCAGTTTCTGGTTTCGGTTAGAGCATTATTGGTTATACCCATTGTTAATCCCTATAAGGCACAAGCACTGCAGAATTGCATGCATGAAGAAGTATAAGGGGGTGGATGGTATGGAGGGTGGGGTGGGGGGTCGCTTACCCTACAGATAATACATATGGCAACATGGACCGTCACCATAATACTATATTTTTGACCCTAAATGTGAGGGAATTACACTTATCTCATTGACAGTGAACTTCAACGGCTCAGTAAGTGCTGGCAGGGCCACATTTATGGTACAACATACTCCTCTTATGCACAAGAAATCCTATTATGGATCCGTCCAGGAACACCCTTTAAGACCCTCTGAATGGTGATTGATAGGGAGGCAGATATGTGTTTGCAGAAGGTAGACTAGATGGTCAGCCAGCCCTTTTGGGATGAATATACATGCCAAACCCAGAGCAAGGAGCTTTTTGGACTGCATTATCTTGAGTCCTCGTGCAATGTGTGGATATTATGTGGATATTGGGGGGGGGTTATAAGAACGTCATAGATCTTTCCCTGGATTGCTCACACCCTCCACTCCTCTGCATCCCAGCCTGTCAGTATTTGTGACAGTCCACCCAGTGGGCCCAGCATCCCTGTTAGATGCATGGAGAACCCATAATCCAGACTTGCAACTATATTCACACTACTCAGCCCTATGCAACCTATATATCTAACTAGACTGTGTTTGCTGTTCCTCAGACCTTATTCCACGACTAGTGTATTCTGACTATCTAGGGCGGGTGATCTTCAATCACGCTGTCCACATCGCAGATAATAGGGGTGCACCATATCGTCTGATTTCTACCTAGCGTCCCTCAAAAGATACATTAGATGACGTGGCCTTTTGCGAGGGACAGTCTATACATATAACCCACAATTTTGCAGATAATCATACAACTGCAACAACTTGTGTCATAGAATGGGACTCCTTTAAGTTGGTAGCCAAGGACTTCTGTATGCAGAAAATAGATGGAGTTTGTAGGGAGTTGAGTCGGGACTTCAAGGCCACAGAGGAGGAGGTAAATACCATGGACAATAGCCATCCCCCCAAATGAGACAATCTGCCACTTCCTGACTGATGCTAAAGCACTTTATGCAGCACTAATAGAACGTGTCCGGTGCTATAACTATACAGAATACACTGCTCAACTACATGCGATGGGCAACACACCTGGGTGCATGCTTTCATGGCTAGTTTGCCAACTGGTACAAACTTCGCCAATCACAGAGATCGCACAAGATAGGGGCTCAATCCTGCGCGCCTAGGTAGACATATTGCGAGCATTAAGCACCTATTACAATGTGTTATATTGGGGACTATCAGGGTCACCATTAAAGGCCATTCAACAGTTTTTAGATCCCATACCATCCATTACTGCTATTGCACGTGAGGAGCTTGATGGCTTTATCACTGTGGATGAAATGAAGGATGCAATACATAACTTTCCTAGAAATAAGACCCCTGGCTCGGACGTATTATCGTTAGAATATTATGCTTGTTTCTCGACCCAACTTGCCCCCAAATTTGATAGAAATTTATAATGAATTCCTTACCACAATCTTGCTTCCAACTTCTCTACAAGAGTCCCTTCTAGTTCCCCTGCTTAAACCGGACAGAGATCGCACTCAGCTCTCTTTAGACAGGCCAGTAGCTATATTAGGCGCGGATTATAAAATCCTCGGGAAGGTGCTAGCAGAGAGATAGATGCAATTTCTACCTAAGCTGATCAATCCAAATTGGAATGGATTTGTCCCAGGCGAAATACATCAAATAATATCAGATGATTCTTTCATGGTATGGATCAGGCCTCGTTCTGCTACCCCCTAGTGGCATGCCTTAGATTAGACATAGAAAAGCCCTTTGACTCCTTGTCATGGGACTACCTGTTTGGTGTTCTGAGGGTCATGGGACTGGGACAGCATCTCTTAGCTTCTACAAAACTATCATATACAAACCGTACTTCACGAGTGCACATAGGGAAGATAATCTCGCATTTCCTTCTCTATAGGCCGCTGCATGCAGCAGGGGTACCCTCTTTCATGTATATTGCTTACTCTTGCTATGGAGCCCTGGGCGCAGCGTCTACGATTGGGAGGACGATGTTGTGCCATCCTGTTGGATGATGTGTTGAACGTAGTATCCTTATATGCGAATGACGTGCTACTATATCTTCTTAATGCATCAAGCGATGCAGCCATCATTTCGGCAGCTTTCCAAGACTTTGAGCAGGTTGCGAGGTTGCATGTAAACAGGGTGAAATCGTGTGTTTCCTTCTTAAACACAAGGCTTTACCACAGGTAATCCAATTGGGTGGAAAACCATTGACTTGTCAACAGCAGGAGTTCGGTATCTTGAGGTTCATCTTTATCACTCTCAGCAAGACCTATTTGAGGGTAACCTGCAGCCGGCTGCTACAGCTCTAACATCTCAAATGCGGTTTTGGCAGCGCACTAACTCAACTCTGGCATGAATGAGAGGAGGATCCAGGCACTCTTTACATGATGCCAAATGACTACAGGCACTTGAATCTTCTCATGTCATCTCCAGAAATACAAGATTTAAAAGCATTCAATATATGATACTTCACAGGGCATACTCTACACCAGGGGTCTCCAATGAGTAGCTCGGGAGCTACTGGTAGCTCACCAGCACCCTGAAAGTAGCTCTCAGAGTCAAAGACAAACCAAGACAATCTCAGACAGTCTATAGTAAACCGTACCGATTAAATCGTTTGTACCCCACGCCCAACCTCACTTGCCCCAGATGTCTAGCCCATTCAGCTGACTTTTAACACATGATTTGGTTATGCCCTGGAATAGCCAGACACTAGCATTCTGTACACGTTGCATTAACTACTGTCACAGAGCTCACAGCACTGAAATCATTGGAAGCTACAGAATTAGGCATATTTCCCAGGACGAAGAGTCATGGGTTGAGGGTACGCTTTATTAATGTTTCCCTTCTTTTGGGAAACACCTACCGACCATGCATTGGCAGGCACAGCAGTCACTGTCCTTCGCCCAGTGGTGCAGGGCTCTGCATCATTGGGGTGATGCGGAGAGTTCTGCGCTACACTGGGAAGAAGCCGGTAGAGTTCGGAAATGCCCCATTGCAGCAGCCTGGGAGTCATGGCTGAGAATCCCTCAGCACGTAATACATCTTAGAAAGTACTCTTCCTAGTGAGTGATTAGATACTCAAAATGTTCCAGGGCTCTCCTGCCCTGGACATCCTTCCATCCCATGTATCTTCTGGGTGGGTGACACTTACAATGTGCTGAGGCTGCCCCTGCTTCCTATCCATTGTTCTTCCTGGTGTGTGAAAAGATACTCAGAATGTATTTGGGATCCCTCTGCCCGGTCGGTATATCCCTCCCGCCCATTCATCCTCCTAATAATGTTAAATGCTTGGGCACTCCACTTTGCTTCCCCTCTCCAAGTTGAAATTCCCTAACTTTATAAACCTAGTGACTAATCATATTTAGATAACTGATGTAATGTGAACCTGTGTCAGTAAAGTATATGAAACTAAAAGCTTTTGGGTATTAGAGGCTCAACATTAGCGAGATATAGTACACATGACAACGAGAGGTTGTGACTATATGTATTAATCTTTTGGCCTGCTGATGTTTATTTATGTTGCATTTTATAAGTCTGGAAATGTAAACAAATTTTCCAAATGTCCACTGTGTAGTGATGCTTATTGAATTGAATTACTGTGTTAAACAGCATTGAATAATTAAAAAACCTACTAAAAACAATTAGTGATTAGATAAAAAAAAATGAGGTTTAAAACATTAAACGCTCATATGAGACCTGTAATATACAGGGAACCAAAATAGGTGGTAAACCCTGGGACCGTGTACAGAGTATATATCAAGAGAAGGCATTAAAATGTGTGGCGTGTCCTTATCCCCCAGTGGGTTAGGGACCCCAAGCAACTGCCTATACATTCCAATATATTTGGTCGAATCCTTCCTTCCCCTTACAGATGATAGAAAAGGAAATAAATCAATAGCAACTGAGAAATGCCACAGTCCATCTTAACAGTGGGCTTACCCTCCAGATGCCAAAGACATTCAGGACAAAGACATCGCTGAGGGGGCATAGAAGCTGCTTAACGGCATTGCAAGCTACAACATTGTTGAATGAATGGCTGAATAAACTACTATGAGTGACTGACTGAATAAAAAACCCAATCAAGGTCAAGCATCACTTCTTAGATCTCTGCACAAGAAGGCTGAACATTGAACTGTCGAAACATTCTGTACTGACTTTTTATAGGTCATTTACTTCTCTTGAACCTGCCCTATATCTGTCTTTAGACCTTACACTCCGGAGAGGTCCCGCCTCTTCCGCTCTAGAGGATGTTCAGTTTGGTGACTCCTGTGTTTTTGAGAAGATACTAGCCCCGTGGAGGGGAACTGTTCCGTCCTGCCCTTGCTTTGGCTCAGCAGAACAAACTTTGCTGCATTTTATGTTTTTGTGTACATTTTTTTATCTTCTGTTTAGACTCTTAAATAATTTGGAACACCTTAAATATAGAGAAGCTTCATTTCACCTGCAACTGCTGAATACCCACAACAGATGTTTGATGGTTATCTCCTCCTCAAAGCCAAGGTGAGATGCAGAACTCAATGGAAGGTTAGTCTCTGGTGGGGCTTTCCCTAACCCGTTGCTTAAAGCAAGGAACCAGCTATTATTAGCAGAACTTGCTAATGGTCTTTTCCCTGTATGCTGCCTTGTAACCGCTCCTGTTTTCCTTACTAAACGGCTTTATATGAATTTTATACCGATTTTAAATTTTCCTATTTCAATTGTATGAATTTTACGACCGTAGTAATGATGTTATAATAAAAGACTGTGTACTTCATGGTTTTTAAACACTGTATTAGTAATTATTTGCTCACTTGTTTTTAACATGGTATGTATTCTCTTTTATGGCCATATTTGGCCGAATAGAGAATTTTGTAATTGAAGTTAATTGAAACAACCGGATCAAACAACCTATACTGGAAACATAGCTGAGTTACCCATGCCTTGGGTCACCCATGGGATGCTATACATCCATTCATTGAGTCACTGGATGCTATTGTGTTTGCCCTGAAGTCAGGTAATGCTATCGAGGCTACTATCATGTAATTATATGCCTACATTTTATATTTTTAGAGAGTCAAAACAAAAGTTAAGAGTAAAGTCATCTGAAGGTTGAATCAATTCAAATGTCACTTTTTTATAGAATGATAGTGTCACTTACAAAATATTCCAATATAAGAGACCAATTTTGTCTCATTTGAGGCCAAGCAGAGTTGCGTTAATATGTGTTTAAAACATATGTTCAAGGCAACAATCCGTTTTTTATTAAATAATTTTTTGGGGAAAATAGAGCAACAATAAGTCTACCAATACTTATTTACAATTCCTTTTTTGGTTTGCAATTCTTTATTATAGAACCAAAGTAGCATTAGACAGAAACAATGCAGAATGAAGTGTGGGATAGGAAGGGGGCGGATGGGAAAGAACAGTGCAGTACATATATTGCATTCAGTGACCTCATGGTTGCTATACATCGACAATGGATTAGGGTGTGTCTGAGTGGCTAGAAGGGTTGGCAATACACAGTGCATGTCATACAGGGAGATCACAAATTCCCTTAGCGGTGTGAGGGGAAGAAGTGTCCCATGTTATTGCCAAAAGTTGTGGGGTCCTGGGACGGGCGGCATGCCTAGAAGATTCATGCTTTTGTCTCTGTGTACAGTGCTCTGATACCCGCAAGGGTCATGTTTGCGCTTTATAAAACTTTTCAAATAAATAAATAATAAGTAAGAGCTAGTAGATTAATTATAATAAGTATAATCAACAGAATAAGTAGGAAACGTAGAAAAGTAGCATAAGTACAACAGAGGGCCATGTCTGGGGGGAAGACAGAGATGGGGGATATGACAAAGGAGGGAAAGGTTTCTTGGTGAGCTAGCCCCAGCCCCACCATCCAGTAGAACGTCGGGGGAGGGTGCTACACCCGGGTTCAATTGGCAGTGTCCCCGAAGAAGGGCGCCCAAGTTTGGAGGAGTATCTCCACTCCCTCCAGGAGGTTGCACAAGGTGGGAGGCCGCCTGAATCATCGCCTCCAGCTCTTCCTCATGTAAAGGGGTGTGGGGGAATGTCAGTGCCAGAGAATGCATATCTTGGCTGTTTCCAAGACAATATGCAAGAGGTGGCGCTCATCGTTGGAGAGGTCTGGGGATCCAACCGTATCATGCAAGAGAATCAGGGTGTGGGGTGAGGAGGCCTGAATGAAAGGGCCTCACCCAACATAGACCCCTCCACATCCCAGAAGGACTGGATCAAGGGACATTCACATATGATGTGCAAGAGATCGCAATGGGTATCTAGACACCGTCAACAGTTTGGGCGGGGCAGCAATCCTGTCATGTGCAGCTTCACTGGAGTCCTGTGTCAGTCATGCAATGTCTTGAAGAGGCAGAATTTTAAGCCGGACTCCCTCATTACCCGTTCAAGTGTCTCATGGAGCTCTTCCCAGTAGTCTGCCTCATACTTCGTCTGCAGCCTGACTTACCATTTGGTTCAGAGGTTATTGAGGAGAGGAAGCGAGAATGGGTGATGGTTCATTAGATCGTAGAGGCCCGACATGACCCCCCAGAAGCAACTCTATGTCCTGAAGTAGGAGGTTACCGGTGAAGCCTGAAGGACCCATGGCCATCCTCCCAGACTGTGTCAGAGGCAGTGCTGTAACTGTAGATGCCGTCAGGACTGTTGAGGTGGGAGACCGTACTCCTGAGCTTCTCGAAGGATTTGAGGATCCTGTCGGCAATGACCTGATCTAGGCTGTGGATGCCTGCCATTTGCAACTGTTCCCACTTAGGGACCTTCCCTCCATTGTGTAGGCTGGTGTTGCTCCATAGGGGTGCCTGCACTTGAAGAAGAGGGGTCCACTCCAAGGAGGCGATGTGCTCTACTCGAGGATTTCATCATGGCCTGCAGCACCAGGTTGCCTGAGTACAACTGAGTTACGCCTCCCTTGTACAGTGGTTCAAATCGCTGCCAACACGACAATAGCCAGCATTCTGCCAACACCCACGGTGGCGGGTCCAGCCTCCTGGGAAGCATGTAGGCCATCTGAGAGAGGTGAAGGGCCAGGGCGTAGAGTTCAACCAATGGTAGACCCAGGCCTCCACACGAGCAGCGCACCAGAAGTTTGATGTAGGCTATGCGGGGAGGGAGGACCTCCAGATGAAGGAGAAGGTCTCCGCCTCCACTAAACACAGCATCATCAGGGAGACCAAGAGAGGTAATATGCCACGGGCATAGATAAACCGCAAGAGTATGGCCATCCATACCACTTGCACTTTCTCCCACATAGATAGGTGTAGATGGCACCACTTTTCAAACTTCAATTACATGCAAGCTATGAGGGGGGTCCAAATTGTCTGCTATCTAACGGTCCAGGCCCCTGTTAACAAAGATCTCTAGGTACTTGAGATGCGATGGTGTCCAGCAAAAGGGATAACCATGGATCGTTACTCTTGTGGTCATAGCGCAATACGGGTAGTGCCTCGCTGTTATGCCAGTTCACCCAGTACCCTGACAGGGCCGCTAAGTAAGCTATGAAATCCAGTAGGGTCAGTAGTGAGCACTGGAGGTCTGTGAGGGTGAAAAGTATGTCATCCGGATCCTGGATGCCCCATCTGGTATAGGTACACCAGTGAGGAGAAGGGATTTGTGGATGGTGGCTGCAAGGGGCTCCATGGCCAGCAGGAATAGCAGGGGCAACAACGGGCAGCTCTGTCATATTTCTCTCTAAATCGAGTGGATGGTGGGGATGGGTAATGCTGCATCCTGCTGGTGCAGTTGGGCAGTTAAGAAGTGGCTTGCCTTTTTACCCTGCTCGTCCCGGCGGCCTTTAAGCCTCTGTAGGGCATATTCAGCCTTGGATGTGTTCAACGCGTTAAGGTTCAAGTAAGCCTTCTCTAGCCGGCGGCATGTGGAAGGTATGGGTTTTGAGGTGTGGGTTGTAATCTCCCCTTTCAATTCCCTCTGACAAGACACTCTCTGCACATTCTCTAGAGCTGTGTCCTTCATGATTTGTCCGCAGATGGTTACCTTTGCTGCTGCAGGATCCTATGGGAGGATACCTATTCCTTGTTGTCTTCTAGTGTTGTCTTCTAGGTATGTAGAAACATGCATGCGTAGTTGGGCTTTACCCTGGGCAGTGTGGTAGCACATTATGTTCAGGCGGCATGGCTTGCAGCCAGGAGAGGTGAGCCCTATGTTCAGGGAGAGGAAGACTGGTGCATGGTGTGAGAGTGTGGCTTCCATGACCTGAGATTCCCTAGTGATAGCCACCCCCGATGGGAGACCAGAAAGTAGTCCAGTCTGGATTGGGTGTCATGTACCGGCAAGGGGAAGGTTTTTACTCTGCCTGCCGGGTGGGAAAGATGCCAAATTCACTAGCCCATGGTCAAAGAGCACGTCCCCCAGAAGGGCCCTGTCCGAGTTGTTGCCCACATTGAAGGGCCTGGTTTGTTACACAACGTTGACACTGGGCAACTGCTGTGGATGTGGACCACTCTCCCCACTAAATCCCGGCACAGCTTTTTAGAATCTAGGCTGGTGAGGTGCGTCTCCTGTAAAAGGGCCTAATCCACCTATTTGGACTGCAAGTAGGACAGTACCTTCTTGTGCTTTATGTAGTATGCTCGTCTGTTGACATTCCATGAGATGGCATGCAGGGGGGTCTGCAGGCACTGCTGTAGTCGTTAGGACAGATTGTGGGTCTATCAGTGACATGGGTAGTGAATCACCAATGGGAAAGTTCTGGGAAGCAAGGTTTTGCCTGGAAAGGAGAATGGGAGGAGGGCAGAGGGAGGATGAGAATAGAAAGAAGGAAAAGGGAAAGAGGGAAGAGGGAAAGGAGAAGAGGAGGGGAGCAGAGAATATTAGAGGGAATGAGACAGTAGCCGGAATCCACTGGCCCCTCGGACACGTCTAGGGGTAGGATGCTATGTACGAAGAGGGGGTAAAAGGTGCAAAATGGGGTAAGGGCGTGGATTAACTAACCAGAACTAAGCTGAAGTTAGGCCGCAAGGGCCAGAGACTGCAGACCGTGGGTCTAGACTTGCGGCACCAGTGTGCAGGGGAGTGGGCCCCCCAGGGAGGGGCCAAGGCACACTCCAAAGTCAGTAATACATTTACTGTTGGTGCTGAGCCATCAGCCTATGGTCTCTCTTTCACTGGGGTCAGAGTGGTTAGTCACTGGCTAAAAGGTTTAAAAATGGGAAATATCATAATACATCAAAATACTTCAAGTACACCATGGACTGTAAAGGTACAGGCTCTTGGAGCTATACAAAAAGCATTGCAATGCAACTGAGAGCAAAACATAGCACAGCCACACCAGAACGATCGATAACTGTACCATTCTTATGACACTGAGAAGAAGTACAGGCATGCAAGAGGGTACTCATCCATCTGCTGCTGCAAGGCCATGACCCCCTGTCTTCAGCGCTCGCCCCACGTCTCAGTCATTAGGATGGGTGGACTTCAGCAGTGACCAGGATTTGTCTCAGACCTGGTCCTATGTAATGACTGCTACTGCTTTGAGGGTCATCTCTGTTGTCCTGGGCATGGGTAGCCCTCTCTGGATCTTTGCCCCTGTTTCATTTCTCCCTGATGCATCATTAGCCACCAGAGGCAGTACAAGGAGGTGGCATGGCGGGAGAGTGAGGGACTGTATTTGGATCCAGGGGGCAGTGTCCAAAGCCTGAATGGTGAGTCCTTCCAGAAAAAGACGCAGAGCTTCTAGATCAAGAAAGTCTTTAGACCTGCCGTCTTTCATGATCCACATTCTGGCTGGTTCACAAAGTTCACACTTGTTGTCCATGTGATGAAGCTGGGGTCGTAGAGCTAAGAATGCCTTCCTTCGGTCATTGGTCTCCCATGAAAAGTTTGCATCTATACGGATTTCTTGCCTCTCATGGTCATAGGGTCCGTGTGATCGGGCCATGGTTGGAAGCTACAGCACCTGTTTGTGTCGGAGGAAGCAGCCTATAAATGGGTGGGGCTGCCTGATTTGGTCCTAACGCATGGGGATCATGCGATGCGCCCATTGGAGTTCTGGGTTTGTGAAAAAGGTCAGGCCGGTGAGGGATGGAAGGAGGCTATTGAGGAAAAACTGATGTCCGCACCCTCGGTGTACTCTGGAAAGCCAAAGAAGCAGACTTCTCTGTGGCATCTGTCTTTCAAACCTATGATCTTGTTCCTATGGTATAAAAGCTCCTGATCCTTTTCCGAAATGATGTTGAGGCGATCCTCTAAAACCGTGAACCGTTGCTCCAACCCAATCACCGTGCCACCTAGCCACCTGCTATGTCTGAGCGTATGGATTTAATTTTGGCCGCTAGGTCAGAAATTTTAGATTCCACACTTTCTAAACAGCAACCTACTCCTGTGACCTTCTGCAGAATGCGCTCCCTGGTGGACTCCTGCTGTGAGCTGGTAGGGGCTGCATATGGTGCAGCAGTCAGCGCTCCTTGCGATGTGGCCATGCTGCGATGTTAGGTAGCAGCCTCTGAGAAGAGCAGCTGTCGAGGGGGTTTGCCTGTGGTCTTGTCGAGGGACATCTTCAGATCAGGGGCCCCAGGTATGAGTGGGGGAACGAGATTCCTCAGATGGAGGGGGAGTGAGTCGGGCCTCATCCCACCGAGCGGGGAAGGGATGATGGTGCCTCCTCTTGCTGGCCACCAGCCAGTGGTGCAGATCCAAGGAGATGTAGGGCTACCCCTCAGTCCTGGCTCATGTGCATTGTCCTTGGCTCTGAAGCGGGGTGTCGCAACCTGATCTTCGGTCCATTGATCCACATCTCCCCTTAGCCGAGGTGGGCAGTGTGGGTGCTGGGGTGGCCATGGGTCCAGAGCAGGGCACCACCATCTGCAGGTAACTAATCCAGGAGCATAGTGCAAACGTTGTGGTTTAGCTCTTAGGGCATCATGGCGTCAGCCCCCCCCCCAGCATTATCTGGTTGGGGGAGGGGAAGGTTGTCTTGTGTGCTCCACCAGTAGCGTTTCTCTCCTCTAGGGCCCTGCGTGGCAGTGCATTCCTTACGGGTCGCCGTGCCAGACTGTTGCTAAAGGTGGGTACTGGTGGGCAGCCATGGCCCTGGCAGGGCAGTGGGCGGCACAGGTCTAGGGTGGGCCCCAATTCCTCATGCCCCTGTACTGCTTCAGGGTCAGCCCCTACCGTGTGCCTTCAGCCGGTCTGCTGCCAAGTGCAAGATGTCATTGCCTCTGGACCTCTAGTCAAGACAGGAGAGGAGGAGTGTCTCCAAGGGACCCACCTGGAGGGGTCCAGCAGTGAGGCCTTCAATATGATGAAGGCACCTGTTGGACTCCTTTATGTAATTAAAGTGGCCCCCATGTTCCTCTCACACTGTTGCGCGTATAGTGTTTTTTGTTCATCAGCACGAGCCCCTCAGGTCTGGTCTGATGGGCAGTCTCATACAATCCGCACCACCTGCACCAGTAAGACCTTGTGTGCTCAGCAGTAATGGGTCCTGCAAAGACCACGGATACATTTCAAGATGGCTGCCAGCATCTTGCTGCCTGCACTGCCTTTGCCAACAGATTTGGGGCCCTAAACATTGAGGCTCTAGGTCCCCATGTAGGACTGAGAAGGCGTTTCTTGAGACTGGGCCATCAATGGGGGAAGAAAGTAGCCCAATATGCCTCAGGCTCTGCGGGGGAGAGTCTGACTGGCTCTTGCATTGGTTAGAAGTTGGTCCCCATGTGTCTCATGCATGTGGAGATCATGTGGGGAAGGGGGGCGGGCAGCATGCCACTCACCTGCGTCCTTATATGCGTTGAGGCTGCCCCGCAAGTCCTCCTCCAGCCTCAGCAGGTCTCCCTGGCCCGTTGCTAAGATGGTAACAGGCTTTGTTCAGGCCGTTCAGCTGTCCTCCACAGGGCTGAGTTTATGAAGACGGGGTAGACAATTCCCCTCCACTGCCCAAGGCAATGATATGCTCTGATCAGGAGAGCCGGGTCATGCCTGGCCAGGGAACCCCCTGGCTTTCATTCCTCGTAAGGCCACTTTGAGGCAGGGGCACACGGTCCGGCAGGGGCAGCCAGAGGTGAGATGTGGCCCATCACTCTAAACCGGAGTTCTACCACTCCCTGCAGGCCAGCCTCTTCAATTTTAGCCTTAGATGCCACTCCACTGCTCCTGCAGGAGTGGCCACGGAACCAGGCTCACCTGCTGATCCATCAATGCAGGGGGGGGGCAAAATACAAACTTATTTCAGACTGATCCATATTCGCAAATTTGTGTGAGACATTAAAAAAAGAAGATACAAGTTAATATTTTTTTAAAACCTCCCAAGTGTCTTGTAATCTCTTTTGTCTTTTTTCCCCCTAGCTTTCAGAATCACAGCTTCCATCTCAAATACTTGACTGTTAGACCTGGAATCTTTTTGCATGCTTCCCTTGTCTTTTTGCTTTCTGACCTCCTGGTTTTGACTCTGTTTTTGCTGGTTTAGTGTCTCTCTTTACCTTCTCACTGCTGTTCAGTTTTAAAGTGCAAATGCTCCTATTGTAAATTGGATTATGGATTGGTGTTTCCATGATTGGCATATTTGATTTACTGGTAAGTCCCTAGCAAAGTGCACTGAGAGAGCCAGAGCCTGTAAATCAAATGCTGCTAGTGGGCCTACAGCACTGATTGTGCCACCTACACGAGCAGCCTTTTGAAGGATTCTCAGACCTGCCACTGCAGTGTTTGTGCACAGTTTTTACTTCCATGTTGACTTGGCAAGTGCATCCACTTGCCAAGCCCTAACCTTCCCTTTTACTACATGTGATTCCCCCCCAAGTTAGGCCCAAGGTACCCCTATGGGCAGGGTACAGAGTATGTGGAAGGTAGGACATGTTCCAGTGTGTGTGACATGTGACATAGTGAACTAAAGTGTAATTCGTTTTTAACTGCTTAAAGGCTATCTTTCCCATGCGATAGAATGAGGAATACTTGGTAACATTTTACGAGTATATCTTCCCATTGGGACAAGTTAGAGAAATGGAGTTTAGTATGCCTGATCTCAGGATGTAGGAATGCATCTTTTAGTAAAGATGATTTTTATGTTCTGTGTTTGAAAATACCACTTTTAGAAAGTAGGTCTTTTATTGCTTAGCCATCCTGTGTACCTATGCTGGGTTGCCTATTGACTGTAGTGGAGAAGTGTGGCTCAATGGTTAGAGCAGCAGACCCTCATGCAGAGGTCTGGCCCGGGACCAGGGTTCAATTCCCCGCCCCGGCGGGTCTTAGGCTCAAAATTCCACGGTTTCAACACAAAAAGTACTGGCACACTGTAGCAAACATTTATTTTTATTCTGGAATGAGTGGAGGAAGTGTGTTTTATCACAAACCACCCATGCTCATTATATTGTATAGAATCACCCCATCCAGAATGCTACAAATTTAAAAATTGTATAAGTCAGTAAAGTCAGAACGAAAGAAGTGTGAAGTCAGTCCGCAGATAGAAAAACTCTACACACACCCTCGGTGATGAAGAGGTGAAAAATGTGTAAAGAGAGAGAGAGTACCTCACGTGCGCACCACCAGAGGAGCTACTGGTTGGTTCTCACCAGCTTGCCCACGTCAATTTCATCATTGGTGACTCTCTCTCAGGAAAAAAGTGTGCAGTGTCCAGTGAAACAACACATAACACAAGACGGTGTAGTGTGAAAACAAAAAGACACATAAACTGTGCGAACAAGGACAGGAAAAAATGGGGAGGGGTATTAGACTCTCAAATAATTGTTTATTCTGGTTAGGAGTCTATCCCCCTATTTAAAAACACAGCATGTTGCATACCTTAATAATGACGGCCAACATGTTTCATTGCCAGTTGATTTGTGGCAAATTCATCAGGGCAAGAAGGGGTCAAAGATCGCCTTCTCTGGACACACACCTTTAAAAATGGACTGACAAACACAAAAGAGACAACACACAGCTTAATTGGTTCAGCGGGAAATATATACACCGTGCATCCCAAAAATGGTTAGGATTATGAGCTCAGATCCATTACCTAGTTGGGGCTATGGGCCCACATACCAGCCACCAACCAGTCGCAGGGGCGTTCTATCCTCTTTACTTTCGCCTTCCTGCTCTGCAAAGCACGACTGTAGTTAGTGCCTGCACCTGTGAAAAGAGTATGTCGATAATGTATGTCTAACCCAACAAGACACGATCCCTAATCTTGTAATGCTCCTAGAGCTCTCATGGATGCTTCACCTGACGAGTCGAAAGAGCACACTGGCGGCGATTCACCCATTTGTATAATGTACCGCAAGACTACCCAGTTCGTAGCTGTATCTTCCTAAGTCCCCAAGCTGGCTTAAAAACAACCCTCTAGCACGTACCATGCTACAAAAAAGCTCGGGTTCTACACACCATAAACTTCCATGCGACACTCTAAAATACGGGCAGCTTTCTCTCAGTGGCTCGTGTACCCCCCGCTTACCCTGTAACTTTACTGCCAGGCAGAAACTCAGCACTGAAACAGATTGCAGCCCGACCGTGTCTGTTTTCAAGACGGCTCTAGCCCCATCTCGCGAGACTCGGCGGTTTCACGTCTCGTAACGATATGTTCTAAGGAAAAGCGGCGGCCATCTTAGAACTATCTCTGGTCCTATTTACAGATAGTAACAGCCTAGTTGGAAAGAATGTTCCCAGCCACAGAAGGATAGTTGAGGGTGTGCCATTTTACTTTCCAGCTACGGGCATACTCATTACCCATACCAATATCAACCGTAGGGTGAACAAACGAATATCGACCATAGGGTGAGAAACGGGGCAGCCATCTTGACTGTGTGTTAAATATCGGAAGATATAATCACCTCAAATTTCTTTCAATAAAGTGTACCCCAGACTATAGCACAAAGCTCAATCATGGGTAAGAGGACACGATCGTGGGCCACTTGATATATTGCATAAAAGAAGGTCTCAGCAGTCCAAAGAGAATTGTCCCACAGGCCCGGAAGAGACCATTTCAGGGAAAACATCAACCCCAATTAATCAATTCGGATCATAAGGCTACACCTATTATGTATTAGGCTGCACTCAAAATATCACACATAGAACATCAAGAAATGGCGAATGTCGTGGGGTCGTGTTTGCATGATGTTATACTAAACTTACAGATGACCACCTATCTGCTCACTTTGTTCCACTCAATTTGGTCATTAAGACCGATGGTATCCCCCTTCTCTGAGTAGATCCAGCGAGCCTCCTTCACAGCCAATTTTTTGTCTATTTCGCCAATGTCGCCAAAAACTTTTTCCAGAATGACCCATTTTAAAGATCTAAAGGGATGTTGCTGGTCTCGATAGTGTTGTACCAAGCGTGTGGTGAGCTTGCCGGCCCTGATCGTGCTCAGATGTTCCTGTATGCGAACCTTGACCTTTCTAGATGTTAGACCAATATAATGTAAGCCACATGGGCATGTCAGTCTATAAATTACATGACACGTATTGCAATTGGTAAACTGACGGAGAAACCAGGTTCTGCCACTACCTAGTACAATCTCAGTTGTTTTCTCCGTCAGTCCACACACCGAGCAACTACCACAGGGATGATGTCCTGGGGGAAGGCTTACATTCTTCTTCCCATGCACAGGTCTCGTATGCACCAGTCTGTCTTTTAAGTTTTGCGTCCTTTTGAACGCAAATCTGGGCTGGGGCATCTGAAAATCACTGGTCGATAGCAGTGACCAGTGTCGCCTGATTATTTGTCTGATCTTGTTAGACAAAGGGTCAAACGTCAGAACTACTGGCAGGCTCTCCCTTGCTTCCTTTTTGTTCCTTTCAAGTAAGGCCTCCCTGGGTGTGTTGTGCGCCCTTTTGCGAGCTCTAGTGATGATTCTCTTAGGGTAAGCACGTTGTGCCAATTTCATACTCAAAACTTCTGATTGATGCAGATAGTCTGTTGTAGAGGAACAATTTCTGCGATATCTCAGAAACTGGCCAACCGGGAGGTTATCCCTTAGAGCTCTAGGGTGGTACGACTGGTAATGCAATAAGGAGTTTTTGTCAGTAGGCTTGTGATGAACGCTGGTGCTGAGTCTATCATCAACCACAATGATGTCAAGGTCAAGGTATGTTGCCGTTTCTCTACTGAACTGCCAGGTGAAATTTAAACAGGTATCGATCGAGTTAAGCCATTCCAGAAATTCACAGAGGCGTTGTTGAGTGCCCGTCCAAATACATAGAACATCGTCTATATATCTCTTCCAGAGGCAAATGTGCCCCTGGAAGGGATTGGAAGAATGGTCCAGGTAATGTTCCTCTAATTGGCCGACATAGATACATGCCAGGCTCGGCGCGAAGGTAGCGCCCATAGACGTCCCAGAGGTTTGTAAATATAGGGCATCTTTGTGGCAGAAGTAGTTCCGAGTAAGGGCCAACTCCACACATTGCATGACAAAAGACTGGGGAGTATCGAAGAACCACTCCTGAGTCCCCAGGGCGCGAGCTGCTGCCACCAGCGTCGCGTCCTGGGGTATGCTAGTGTACAAGGACTCGATGTCGATGGTCACAAGTAACTGCTGAGAGGGATCAAAGTCCATTTCGGTGATGATGTTAAGGATATCAGTCGTATCCTGAACATATGACTGTTGAGTGATCACAGACTCCCTGAGAAAGTAATCAGCAAACTGGGAAAGGGGCTCAAGTACCGAGGAAATTCCCGACACAATCGGGCGACCAGGGGGTGGACGCTGGGCCTTATGAATCTTCGGCAGAACGTAGAATGCCGGTATCCTGGGGTTGACGTTGACAAGGAACTCTGCCTCTTTAGCAATGATCCATTTCTTCTCCTGCGCCTGTGCTACAATGATGGTAATCTCTTGCAGCAATTCAGCCGTGGGGTCACGTGCAAGAGGACAGTAGTTCCTCCTGTCACCCAACAACCTCAGCACTTCCGCCTCATAGTCGCTGGTATTCATAAGAACCACAGCGCCCCCTTTATCAGCAGATTTGATGGTCAATGCAGCGTTATCCTGCAGTGATTTCACTGCAGCCCAATCCAGTTTGCTCATGTTATTAAAGGTGTAAGTCTGTTGAGATTCCTCAAGTAGTTTAATCTCATTCAAAACCTTGTTCTCGAAGACTGCCACCTCAGGGCCCACTGAGGATAGTGGTGGGCAGAACTGGGAGGGACGGTGTAAATCCGTAGAAAAAACTGAGGTAGGAGTCTGTTCTTTGTTCGCAAAGAATTTTCTGATCTTAATTCTTCTCATCACTTCATGGAGTTCAGTCCGGCATTTAACAGAATCATGTTTGGGGGTTGGGACATACCCAAGACCACGGTTCAGTACTTTTAGTTGGCCTGCTGTTAGCTCATGATCAGAAAGGTTCACAACAATGTTATTTACATCTACATCGGGGCTCGACCTCGACTGCGAGTTTGACGCGGGGAGAACATTTGCCAGTTCTGAGACTGGTTCTCTCTGGCTCTGCCCCGTCCTCTGTGACCTCCCCCTCTGTTGCCTTGTTGTGCCTGGCCCAAAAAAGAACGGATCAGGGAGCCAAGTTCTTGATTAGCCTATGGTTCCAAATTAAATCTGACCTTCCCCTGGGCTGCAGGTAGAGCGGCTTCATCATCCTCACTGGAGGTATTATCAAAGGTCCAGTTACCAGGTGTTCTCCTAGGCTGTTGACGCCCCCCTCTCTGGTATCTCGATGGAGGAATATTTTCACTGCTTGCCTGATAATATTTATCATCCACATAAGGGAAGGCCCACTCATGTGTGTACCTCTCCAAATTTCTTTTGAGTCCCTTGATTTTTTGATTGACCATGGAGTTTTTATATTCAGTCAAATCCTCTTGTATTCTCTGTAGATGATCTTTTGTATCAGTGAGAGTTGTATCATTTTTTATTACTTCCTCTAGATCAATAATTTCCTTCAATAGGGCATCACTCAGCCTTTTGGCCGTCTGAATAATTAAGATAAGCCAGTCCCGGGTGCATTTATTTGCGATGAAACTCCAATCCACCCGGAATTGCTTATCTTCTAGAAAAATCCTCGGTTCGATCCTAACCAACAAGCTAGCAGGGGCAGCCCCTGCCCGATAATATTCGGTCATTAGGGCCCCGTGTAATGCCACCCTCACCTGCCGTTTCTTTAAGCCACTTAGCTTCTCCCATTCTTCTCTGGCAGACAATGTACTGGATAGGGATGAATCAGGAAAAAGTGAAGGGCCAGACAAGATGGCCGCAATCTGGTCATCCGTAAGGCAAAATTCCTCGGACCTGATAATTCTCGCCTCGGTGCCTATTCCAATCATGGAGTCCCACTCTGCAACTCTGGGCAATAGCTTGCTTAATCTCCACAACGGCCCCCACAACGCTAAAGGATGCCTGGCCTCTACCTTGGGGGTGCCCAGGAGTGGACGCCTCACAGGGAAAGCCAGGATGGGTTCCACAACGGTATTCGTACAAGTGCCTTGAGACCCTTGTGGGTGAGTAGTGCGCTATACAAGTATCAATTTACATTTTATCAATTTACTGTCTGGCTTTGGAGTAACAGGGCTGGGGATGTGCATTCTCTTCAGACAGCCACTGGGGGGATCGAGGTGTGCCCTGTCTTTCCTGGTTGAGTCAGGGCTGGGCTGAATAGACCTGGGATGCATTTAGAGAAGTGGGATGAGATTTCCCTAGTACCTGAATGGTCCTGGTCTGCCTTGGACAATGCTGTCTCCACCTCCTGCCGAGAAGCTGGACTAGAGAGGATGAAACTGGTTTGGACTGAGCACAGACACTCTCTGCCCAAGAGAACAAAGAGAAACTAAGTATAAACCCCAGAACTTTAGAACTTGCTTGGATCAAGAAACCTGCCAAGAAGAAGAGATGGAAGCACTGCCAGGAGGAGTACTGCCCCTTTTCTGTCTTGATGCTTTGCTGTGTTGGTCTGCAGTCACTGCTACTGCCTTGGGCAGTGAAAGGATGGGACTTTCTTCACTTGTTGCTGAGCATCTCCAAGGGCTAGAAATAGAGCTTGCCTCCTGTTCACGAAGTCTCAGGGACAGCAAAGACATCACTTACCTCTGGGTTCCCCCTCTGGGACCGTGCATTTCAGTTGCCACAGAGGGGCAAAGAGGCCAACACCGCTTGGTCTGCGACCCTGGTCTCAACATCGATGACGACCTCTGCCGCCACCAAGCCACTGCTTGCACCGCGGCCTGTGGACACCGTACTCCGCACCACCTTGCTTCACTCTACCGCCCTGGTCTCACTGACGACATCGTTGTACGCTGACCTCGACACCTGCACCCGCAATGTGGTTTGGGGGCACCGCTTGTAAATTACACAACACAACACACCACCCCATCCCACACTGCAGTCTCAACTGGCACTGTTGCATGCACCCTGACTTATCAGCACTGCAACAAGCACCGCCTCACTCTGCATCACAGCCCTGTTCACACCAACACCGCTGGACGACCGTCACCGAGCCGTTGCCTGCACCTCGACATGAGGACACCACACGCCGCACCACTACACTTCACATCGCAACTGCAATAGTTGCCACAACCGGCCCACACCGACGCGGTCAACAAGAACCCAAGGGACTGTTTTTGAGTCTGCTGACACTAATGCCGCTCCTCACTGATGTGGCCGGTCAGAAGTATTGGATTCTGTGGTTTTCAGCGCTGCGGTAGCCCTAGAAAGAGCTACTGGCTTTAAGGACCTGCATTTTAAAGTCATTCTTGAAAAGTGCATATTTTATCGTTTCGGTCTTGTTTGCACAGATAAATATTGGTTATTTTTCTAAAACTGGTGTGGTGTCCTTTTGTAGTGTTTTCACTGTATTACTGTATGTTATGTGCAAATGCTTCGCACCCTGCCTATGAGCTAAGGCTGGCCGCTCGTGCCAAACTACCAAGGGGGTGAGCAGGGGTTATTTCCATAGTGTTTCCCCCTTATCCTGACTAGAAGGAAGGGTCCCTATTTGGACGTAGGTGCAGCCCATTGCCAACTAGCAACCCCTATTTCTAACATTGACCAACATCGTCTATCAATTATTCATGGAAGGCAAATGTTGGGTTGGGAAAGTACTTTGCATGGTTAAAGACATATACTCCTGCCCTGAGTGCCCAACTATACTCTTGTCTGCCTCCCTAATGCTGATTTTTTGTCATAAGTAAACAAAATTCATGGGTGTGCTCATGACATATGCCTGTCTCACAGACTGCCATCTTTTTGGACCAGGAAGGGTGCCCAAAGTGCTACCCTCATAGGGGTGGAAGCCGACCGCCTTCTCCTCAAGCGCAGTGATGGCAGCACACTGTGTAGTGGTCAATGGTAGCGAACAAGACCTTTTTACCCTGTGTTCCTGGAGTGAGGCCTACAGGCTCACTCACCTCTTTAAATGTTCCTCTGCTGTGTGCTTAACTCCTGCTGAAGGCAGACATCAGGTAGATATGGAGTGCTGCTGTTAAGTACTGAGCACACTAGATAGAAGTTGCTTCATAAGAAGTTTAACATGCAGGGGCACATTCATCATTCAAAATACCGGTCGCAAAGGGGCAGATTAGCAGAATCTGTCCCTTGGCAACCGGTATTTTTGCATTTGGGATGCATCAACCCAAATGCGAATTCGCAATTTAAGTAATCGCACAATTTGCGATTACTTAAATTGCAAATGCATTTAGGGAATCGCAAATTGCGATTCCCTAAATGCAATGTATGATGCAATTTTAAATTGCAATTCGCAATTAGGGATCACAAATTACCATCAATTTAAAGTTGATGGTAATTTGCGAACTTTGAGAAATGCACTAAAGTCCATTTTTCAATGTTCCATGTTATACACACACATGTCCGTGGTGCATTTATGTGTGCAACATGTGGTCGCATGGCAATTTCAGGGGTGCATCAGGATGCCCTTTTGGCCCCCTTGTACCCTTGAAATTGCATGCGCAATTTACGAGTACCTATTTGGTACTCGCAAATTGGCCCTTAGGAATGAATGGGAATCTATTCCTTAGTTACCAATCGCAATTTGCAATTCGCAATTAAGGAATATGCAGGAATTGCTAATATTTTAGGGAAACCTACATGCATAGGTAATTACGATTCCATAATTGCAAATCCTTAATAATCACAATTATGGAATCACAATTGCCTACAATGATGCATGTGCCCCCATAAAGTTAACACCACCAACATATAACCCCTTCCTGACCGAGCTCTCAACTGTCAGCCCCCGGAACCTTCTTACCCTTGATGAAACCTTCCATATTCTTACAGATCTAACATTCCATAATTAAGGAAACACATACTGCTGCATAACCCAAAGCCTGCAACCTATCCCCCCACTAAATAAAAGGCAAAACAAACAAGAACTCAACCAAAAACACAAAAAAAGTTATGTAGTACCCCTACCCAAGTATGTACACAATGCAATATGCAATTCCAGATGATGAGATCCGAACTCATGTAAGCACAGCACAATGGATTAGCATTCCATAACTAAGGAAACACATACCGCTACATAACCCAAAGTCCACAACAGCTGTGCAGTGCAGGAGTAGTGACTCTGTACTGGATGTATGTGTGCCTGGGAAGGGTACAGCACAGGGATAGAGCAGTATTGTGCAATGTATGTGTTGATAGTGCATGCACTGGGTGTATGTATGCCCATGAGAAATATGTCACTTTTGAGATGTAGTGCTGTGCACTGCGTGCAAAATGAATGCATATACTGGGAGTGTGTGTGCTTTAATGAAGTACAATACATGAAGAGGGAAATGCTGTGCAGCTTGCACGTTTAGTGTGTGTGCTGACAAAGTGTGTGTTTGTAAGTAGCACACCCTGGTACAGTGTAGAAAATCTACAGTGCTGAACAGTGCATGCAGATTGAATATATGTACTGAATGTATGTGCACTTGTAATGTTACAATAGATTGAGGCAATAATGCTGGACAGTAGGGCTCTGATTACACGTTGTACATAATATTCTGACTCATACGATAAACCACTGTTGTATATAACCTGCCAAAATATAACAGGTGAAAACATATGGTATTTTCCAAATCATGCAGCTTTTTGGAGTGCTAAACACCAAATTTCAATTTATCCCCCAGAAACTAATAATAGATGTTACTTATTGCACCCGATAAAAAACGCACCCGTGGTATTGCTATTTATCAGGGACAATAAATAATGCCTAAACTTGTAATCCGGCCCTAAGTGTGCTGTGAATATATGCTGGGCAGGTGCACCTACGTGGGTACATTGCACGGAGGACACTGAGTTCCAATTTGGAAAGCCCAGACCTGCCTGGTGAAGACAGGAGGAGAAGAGGAACTCCTGAGTAAGGGTGGGCGTAGTTCGCGAAGTAGCACTTCGCGAAGCTACGCAAAGTGAAGTTCGCACTACGCGAGCTACGCGTAGCACTTCGCGAACTGCGAAGTAACATGTTCGCACTGTGCAAGATGTTGTTTTCAATGATTGCACAGTGCGGACAAGCAACCGGCACTGTGCAATCATTGAAAATGGCATCTTGCACAGTGCGAGCTGTAGTTTTCTGCTGCTCGAGTAGATTTTTACTCGAGCTGCAGCTTTCTCAACGCGAACTGGTAGTTTCTCATCGCGAGCGGTCGCGAGCATACGCGACCCCTCGCAATGAGAAACCTGACCTTCTCGCGTTGGGAATCTCGCCGGGAGGTTTATTTTCCATGCTCGCGATCGCGAACAAGGAAAAAGTCTCGCCAGGATGTCATTTTGCTTGCTCGCGGTCGCCAACTTGACGTTGAGGACCGCGAGCAAGCAAAAAATGACCGCAGCACTACGCAACACTACGCTACGCGTGTTCGCACTTTGCTACGTGCAGTTCGCGTAGTGCGAAGTAGCGCGAACTTCGCAAACTACGCGAGCGTAGCGTAGTGCTTCGCCCAGGCCTACTCCTGAGACAGATTAGTATATTGCTGCATTCCTGTGTGCTGGGTGGGGCACACACTGGACACAAGGAGGGAGAGACTCCCCCTTTGCACATCAAAAGGCTGCTTTATAATACAGTGATAGATATCAGGGAGGCCACCTGGACGCATTTCAGGAAGGAGATGAGCTGATAAAGTAATCCTAAAGACCTGAATAGACTTCAGGTCTAAACTAAGACTTCATGTCTAAAATTAGACTTTAGAACTAAAGTTAGATTTCAGGTCTAAATTTACCTTTGTGAATCAGGCCTGAAGAGTATTGGAATCCCCCAGACCAATTTTGTGAATTGCTGCATTCCTATAAGCTGGAGGAAAGGAGGGAGAGATGCCTCCTTTACACTTCAAAAGAGTGCTCTTTGATTCAGTGATAGATGACAAGGAAAGGGCTTGGACACAGCTCATAAAGGAGAGTAGGGCTGAGAGCCTGGTGTTAGTCTTTTGATTCACATATCACTATGGGTGACATGCATGTGTGATCTCTAGTCCCTCCCATGAACAGTGTTGTGGATCAATCTGCTTCAGTGTCTTTCCTGGTGTGGTAGACATCCTTTAAAGGGGAAAGAAAACAAAAAAAAGAGGTCATGTCAAAAGAAGCAGAACCACAACACAACTTTTCAAAGACTCAGACACTAAATCACAATTTGATGTCTAGAAATGGACTTTAAGAAGGGAGGTTTAGAACCCAAAATATTCATCTGCCAAGCAGCCATATGGGATGTGTGATAAGGGGAAGCTTTGCAAGACTTCTGCTTGTGACCAGGATTAGGGGAAAAAGTCTGCTAGTCGCTCTGCTGGGTGAGGGAACATCACCCAGGACACCAAGATCATGAGCTCTGGAGTCTGCAGCAGAAGCACCTGCCCGCTTGCCTAGACCAGTGTGCCCTGTGAGGGAGCAGAGAGTGTTGGAGAGAACAAGGTCCTGTGGGGAGCCCTGTACGAGGACTCCCTGAGCAAGCTGTGAGTGCAATGGCTATGCACCGAGCTGGTCATTGTCCATGTGCAGGGTTGGTTCAGTATCCCGAAAGCCAGTAGAGGGCCGACATGGACTGATCAGTGTGTTAAGTGCTGCATGGCTCTTGCTAAGCCTGTATTGCTGCACTGCAGTGACCCCGTATGCCAGGAGGGACCACCGGTATAGTTGCTGCTGAAGGAGTACAAAGACTCGTAACCACAGTACTGGAGGAATTTACACTGGAGGAGGCTGCACCCAATTTACCAAGTACCTCAGTAAGTCCGTAAGCCAGGAGGGCTACTAGTACCTATGTTGTCAAGATGTTTGGGCTGTCGCCCATGGAAAACACTGAGGCTGTTTTTTTGGGCCGAGACCCCACAATGAGAGAACTACCCCTGACTGATCCCCGAGAACTGCAGAGGATGCCGAGGATTATGACACACTCTCGCTGAGCTCCAGTTGGAAGCTGTAGAAAAGATCCTACTCCCCTCTGGGGAAGGCTGATTTATCATTTTTCCGTGAGCTGAAATCTGCTGCGATAACCTGAAAAGTCACCAGATACTGCTGCATGGGCCCCAAGCAGGTTGTCTTCTCCAAGCAGCATTAAATCTCGTGGGTGCTCTGATGCAACACTGAACATTCCTGAGCTGAAGGAGTGGGTAAGATGTGAACCGGGCCAGTTGGTCCCTACGGGACTCGCTGCTAAATGTATCACAGCATCATAGACACTTTTGACTATTTACTGTGGACTCAAAGGGTAACTCTTAAGTAGGTCCTATTTTGAACATTCCATGGATGCGACCACCTGTGTATGGAGAATAGCCCTGATCACGTTACAAAGAAGAGGGTGGAACAGGTGTTGGTCTGACAACTACTAGGGCCCGAGCTCAAGGGGACTGTGTTATTGCTTCTGCATATTGTCATTATTTGGCATGTGTAGAGTTAGAGATAAAACCTTCTATTTCTTATGAAAGCAAGTATGTGACTGGACATTGGGGGTACAAGAAAGTACCCACAACCAAAGCTTGGATTCAGGATGTCACCTTTAGCCATACACAACTATCGACATATTAGGAGCTGATACCTGCAGCCTCTAGACCAAAAGATATTTGGGCCCCCTTTTTAGATTGGTTAAAAAAGCAACAGGATGATATTTCTGTCCACCCTAACGACGCAGCCTCTTGTAATTCACAGTCATCTGACGCATAACGAAACACACTGTCAAGTTGCCTGATTTCCTCGGACAGCTGCCGAAATTGCATCGGCCTGCCTTCTGCAGTGGGTTCATTGTTACTGATCTGTTGGTGGTATTGCTGTACTGCTGTTTACTTGCAGACTAGCCTCTTGCCACAAGTGTGTGTTGTAGATACTTTAAGATATTTACGATGCCTCCTGTCTGTTTTGTTATGATTTTTGTTTTCCCGTTTTATTTTTCTGTCTACTTTGTTCACACATTTGTGACTGGTTGTGTAGTACGATACTGAATGTGTCTTATTGCAAAACCTTAATAAACACATTTTTTTTTAAGTATTTGACTGGACATTCATTTATTGTTCACACTGTATTCACTTTGAGTTATGAGTCGTGTTCACTTCCCTGTATCAAAACTTCTGCCTAGCCACAAGGGAGCCTGTGATTGCTTCTCCACTACTACCACTGAGTGTCAAGTGCAGAAGGGGTACTTGGCCCAGTTGATGAAGATCCATAATAGATCAGGACTGGGAACATCAGGAGTAAAAGGGCTCAATCACCACTGTTGGGCCCAGTAGCCCCCTGCATGCCCCGTGGACCTCTGAAGGGAGTTCTGACAGCAGACAAGAGGATTCCATTCTCAAGTAATACTGAGTCTGCCGGTGACAACTGATATAAACAAAATTGGTATTTTTTGGTTGAGCAGACTCCAATCAATGTGCATCATAATGTTCTCCATGCTCAAAATTAGCTCAACCTGCAGACTGCTAGATAAATACCCCTTAATGTTTGACAAGAAACGATGTCATTCTTAGCAAGTAGCCAACATACGTGCATTGTCTGTGTTCTCAAACAAGCTCCTTGAGCATGAAATATGTCCCTCACTTTTCCATTTGGATATTTTATCATGAGTGTGGTAGAGTAAGCAGACTATTTTGAAGTGTTGCATTTTAAGCTTAGCAGTTATCAAGATTGCACTGGCCGGTGAAAAATATTATTCAATCTCCTCCGAGTATACAGCATGACCAGCCTGTGATGTCCATTTAGCTGCTGGCAGATCTAAGTTGTCTACTCGAGGGGATGGATAGATGTTATAAAATTCCCGGATATTCTGAAAAAAGATCTGAGAGGTCCAACCTACAAGGATTAATACAAACATCTGTTCTTTACAAGCCTGTTTGAAAGAAAATCACAAATCTGCAGATATTTTTTTAAAAAAAAGAATGTTACAGCAGATCAAATGTTATCTGCAGATAAGGAAAGGTACAAAACACCTTATGACAACTTGTTCCTGTATTTGGCTTTTTGAGCCCGGTTCTGAGTTACAGGGTCATGGAAACGTTCAGGAATGAGTGTTTTCAAAAATCCTTGTAAAAGTTGATCAGTCCAAGGCCATAATTCATACGGCATCCCCCAAGAATTTCAAAGCATCTAAAATATTATTAAATTTGACTCTTTTAAAATAGTTAGGATCAAAATGTCAAGAGAGAACTCCCCCACAGTAGCACAAGATGGTAAATACCCAAATATCCTCTGTCATTTTTATTGGAAACCAACAGTTGTATTCATTGATCTAAAGGAGCCCAAAAATAGAATTTAAAATTGGGAAGCGCCCAACCTCCTTATTCAAGAGATAATGGCATAGGGTGAATTGCCCTTCTTGTCTTATTATAAGACCATATAAAGGCATTAATAGTAAAGTCTAGTCTCCTAAAAAAGGAATTAGGGACATATAAAAGGATATCTCAAAACAAAAAATTTGGGGCCATATTATCAAGAATACCGATAACATTATCGCTGCTTTAGCGGCAGGAAACTGCCGCTAAAGCGGCGATAAGGGGCTTGATAAAATGCCCTATAGAATTCCAATAGAAGCCCAGGTTAGATGTCCTTCACACCAGAACCTGGGGTTCTATTCGAATTCTATAGGGCATATTATCAAGCCCCGTATCGCCGCTTTAGCTGCAGTTTCCTGCCCCTAAAGCGGCGATAATGTTATCAGGACATGGATACTGTCATTAAATTGTACTTGGAGGTGGAAGGCCCCGCCAAGTTTCTTTGCAAGGGAAGGGTGATTAATCATTGGAACCTCGAGCGATGGACGCCAGAGGACTACAGGCACGCTGTGCCAGTGACTAGTTTTTCCAATTGACCGGGAGATATCCGTCATGATCAGGTCGAGAATCTAAATGCGCACAAGTTGCAAAAATAATTTCAGCCATCATCCCATTATATGAATAGAGGCACACTGTGCCAGTGATTACTCTCACCGATTGACCTGGAGAGATACGTCACTATCAGGTCAACCATCCAATAGAGCATGAGTTGCAGTGCCGTCCTATGAATTCATGGTGGAACCTTCTTTAAGGCCACACACAGATTTACAGTTTTAGTCCTGAAGAAGACCCCACACAGATGATTAAAATATCACTCTTACAACCAGGGGTCATAACGACGCTTTAAACAAAGTGTAAATGATCACCCAAACCAATTGTAAATAACAGGATAAATTACCTGTTGGGCTGATACATATGTTCTGACACCTCACACTAGGTCTAAATGTGTTTTCTCAGTAAATGTTCATGTGCTGTTTATATAATCTGTTGTGACATGTAAATATATTGTTTTGTGTTCACCTCACGTCAACAAATCCAAGTGGAATTGTATAGTGTTTATCTGTGTGTGTATATATTTGTTTAAGCTTTTCACATGAAGAAATCGTTACTCATGACATATCAATTCACTAAAAATATATTTTGATACAGGAGTATATGAGTTTTGCCTCTCCTTTTATTTCTGGTTTGGACAGAATCAGGATATGTATATATTTTTCATTAAATGTTAGTCTCATCTTAACAGAGGGAGACAATTAATTAAAGGTTGCATGCTTTTTGAAGCAAATAGGTGGCAGAATCACTGTTCCCTTAATGTATTAATCCCCAGGTTCTGCACGTAACTGGGTTACCCCATTGTCTTATACTGACATGTGAGCATATGAAGGCACATCATTTTCTTTTATAATGCTTGATAAAAAACCTTTATAGATTCCAAAATGTCTGCTGGTTGGGTTAAAAATTGCTGATTGCTATCTTTGAGGGTACTTATTGTGGCCTTAATGCATTTTTATTTAATCTTATAAGCATGCACATTACTGATTGAATCTCCATGTTCAAACTTTACTCGCTTATTTAAGCTAAGAGCAGCTGTCATCTTTTCCTTGAGTGTGTGACCAATACGACTCCTATTCTCCCCCTTCTCTCTCATTCTGATTTTGGATCAATCTGGTGTACATTCTTTCAAGAGACACAAATGCAACTAGTGCTTCCTTCCCAAATGCTGGACTATTTTAATGAACCACAAACTGAGCAGTTACACTCCTTATATAAGGTTTCATAGAGTCCCTGATTATTTTAAGAGAGGCTGTGCCAACATGGAGAGAAAGAAAGAAAGTATTGATAGGCCGAGGATATACACCCTTTATATTGCAGGTCTAACAAACAGGGAACACTTGAAGGTCCATCACCTTCCTCCTTTCATTGTAAGATTATCTTTTATTCAAAGCAATATTGGATTATGATAAGAAGTACTCTTAGGACAAAGGTTGATCCATATTTTGGACAAAAGTTGAGATGGAGTCAGGGCAAGGTCTATACCATAATGGTATTTATGAACCCCTAAATAATATGCAAGTCCCGGCTCAGTCCCACTGACAGTATGAAAAACATCTGGGAGAGCTTGTATGTGCAAAAGATTTGAGGCCTGATTTTTAAGATCGGTGGTCCATAGGACTGCGGAACCCGTGGTGGCGGTCGGACCACTGCCATACTGCGGGACTGCCCACAGTATTACGACAATAGTTGTCAGACAGCCACAAGACCACCAGCACCACCGGGATCAAGGATCCCACTGGGCTGTGGATCTTTCTCTGGCATGGAATATGCTGGTGGTGCCGCAGCTGGCACGGTCGAGCATACTCCGAGTTGCTATTTCACTGCCCTTTTCATGGCAGTGACCCCATCATGAAAAGGGTGGCGGAATGGCAACTAGGGGAGGGGACTTACAGGTCCCCCTGCCGGATTTGGGACTTAGGGTGCATTCGGAGGGGCACATGTAGCACCCCTCTACATTTGCACCCACCTTCCTGCACGGTGCAAACCACACCGTGCAGGAAGGAGCAGTCCGCGCTCTGATTGCGGCCGTCTGCATGATAGGCTCCTCTATGAGCCTAGCAAACCACTTGTATATAACAATAGGCTGACTGCTGCCCACCTCATATACTCAAAGACTGCCTCTCAGACTACCCGGACCCTGCCCTCGCCCTCCTGCACGAGTCACTTTCTTCCGGCCAAGTCCCTATGGCTTTTAAAAAATCCATCGTGGTTCCCCTCCTGAAAAAACCTGGAGCTGACCCCGCGCTTCTGCCTAACTACCGTCCCATTTCCCTGCTCCCTTTACTGGCAAAAGTACTTGAGGCCCATGTTGCTAAATGCTTATCCAACTTCCTGGAAGAATCTAAATACCTTGACCCTCATCAGGCAGGGTTTCGGCCGGCTCATTTCACTGAAACTGTAATGCTAGCTGTCCTGGACACTCTTCGTGACAACGCTGACAAAAGCTCCCCCCAGGCACTGGTATTACTGGATCTCTCCCCCGCCTTTGACACAGTCGACCATACTATTTTGGTTGACTGTGTCAAACATGCTGGTATTCAAGGTGCGGCCACTCGCTGGCTCACCTCCTTTCTGGAGGACCAGTCCCATGCCATCCGCCAAGGCCATTTTTTGACCCTTCCACTTAAAACAACTTGTGGTGTTCCACAGGGCTCCGCTTTCTCTCCTCACCTGTTTAATCTTTACATTTTCCCCTTTATTCAGTCCCTCAAAGACAGGAAGGTGACGGTCTTCAATTATGCTGGGGACCTGCAATTAGTCTTCAAGGTTGACAACTCACACAGCTCAGTCACCGAATTTCAGGCTACCATGCTGCATATTCAACAATGGATGGATCATAACCACCTTAAGTTAAACCCTGGTAAGAAGGAGCTTGTTTTCACTGGGGACAGCCATAAGTTCTGGGACCCACACTACTGGCCATAAGAGCTAGGACCTCTGCCCACTCCCTCCCCCTTGGCTAAAACACTAGGAGTCACCCTCAACAGTTATCTGCCACTGAAAACTCAGGTTGGATCGGTCATCTCTAACTGCTTCTTCCAACTGCGGAAGATTAGGAAGCTACGTCGCCTACTCACACAGGAAGCCTTGATCCAAGTCGTATTAGCCACCGTCCTGTCGCACCTGGACTATGCTAACGCTGTGTATCTGGGCATGCCAATCTATCTGCTTAAATGGCTACAGATGGTCCAGAATCATGCAGCCAGACTGATCCTTCGCCAACCTAGACGGCAACCAGCAACCCCTCTGCTGAGGAAATTGCATTGGATCCCCATTCCTCAACGTTGCGCCTTCAAAACAGGCTGCCTTATTTTTAACATTAACATTTTAACACTAGGGGTTCACCCTAATCTTCCCACTAGCACATGGGCATGAGGTAAATAACAAAAAAAGAGGGTTAAACTGTGGGAATAAATTGTTAAACAGCTGAGCCAGGAAGCTTATTAGTTGGTCACTGGTTTGGTATATATCCCAGGGGGATGGGAGGGACAGGGTGGGAGAAGGGGCTGAAGAGGGAGGGACGGGTAGGTGCTGGGGGGGTGTAAATCAAAAAAAGAGAATTCATGTTACTATTGTAAATATAATTAGATTAAGATTTAAAGATGTAAGAAGGTATGTAGTCAAACGTTTTTTTTTTATTATACCGACTGGGAGATCGACGAAGGAAGGATTTAAAACAAAAGAATGGCAAAACTTAAGATTTGTTCTATGAATATAGGGGGCCTTAATGATTGGAAAAAAAGAGGAAGATTAGAGGAATTCGTTAAATTTACTCATGCAGATATTATATGTATCCAGGAGACCCATCTGCCATGGGGGAAAAGGCATTAGTTAAATATCAAGGGATTTGAGACCTTATCCTGCTCCTCCCAAACTTCTACCATTAGGGGTGTTGCTATCATTGGTAGGATCGGTTTGGGGGGAGCTAAACGAGTCAAGGCTGACACCATGGGGCGCTGGGCAATATGTGAAATGAATTTTGGTATCACTATCTGTAGCATATATGGGGCCAACAGCGACGACCCCGATATCTTTACTCATATTGAAAAAGAATTAGCAACCTGGCCAGCACCTATAGTGGTTTGCGGGGACTTTAATATCTCTGCAGATTTCGAAGGCGGAATAGGCTACACCGGGCGTAAACCCCGGATGTATCGGGCAGTACGCTCAATGATGGATTCACATGGTTTAAGGGATGTTTGGGGTAGCATAGAACCAGGGAATTCAGGTTTTACATATTTTTCCCACCCCTTTAAGAAATACTCCAAGCTAGACTATTTTATGATTACCACCACTGTGATTAGCTCAGTAAAAATCTACAAATTACCCAAGATAATCTCAGACCACAATCCACTGTTACTAACAATAGCTTTTAATAGACCAGTTAAATCATTGAGGCCATGGACTTTTGATAAGAAGCTTTTAACTGATAGTACATATATAGCATATATGAAGAATTGGTCACAGGCGTTTTTTGATGCTAATAGATATAGTGCATGGCGAAACTCTGTTTGGGACTGTTATAAAGCTGCCTTAAGGGGAGAAACCAGTAGCCACACCTCTCGTAACTGGAAACGACTTAACTTAGAAAGAGAGCAATTAATGAATAAATTAACAGCAGCGGAGGAACAGCATAGGAAAGATATATTGGATAGAAGGTTGGATATTACAAGTTTAGAAAAAGTGAGTATTATCAAAGCTGAGATACAAAAGCAATTAGCAGAAAAAGCTGCTGCTGAATACCAAACACAGAGAAGGAAAATTTATGAGACGGGGGAGCAAGCTGGGAGAGCCTTGGCACTACGTATTAGACAAGTAACGTCAAAAAATATTATCCCACGCATAGCAGAGCACGGCAGGATTTATGAGCAGCCAAAGGATATTATAGAAGTCTTCAAAAGATATTATCAAATACTGTATCAGGAAGATATGGTGAGAGTGGAGCCATTGGCTGAGTGGACAGGATCAGGGATTAAATTGGCCCATAACGATAGAGAAAAGCTAGAACAACCTATCACTATGGATGAACTTTCAGATGCCTTACAAGATCTAGCAGCAGGGAAGGCCGCAGGCCCCGATGGGCTACCAATCGAGCTTTACAAAAGCTTTTTTGAAGAAACATCAATACTTTTGCTAGACCTTTTTAATGGGGTTATAACTACAGGTTTAATCCCCGAGTCATGGATGAACACCAATATAGTGGTGTTTCATAAAAAAGGTAAGCCCACGGAAAATCCGGGCTCATACAGACCCATATCCTTAATAAATGCCGATAATAAATTATATGCTAAGATCTTGGCAACCCGCCTAGGACGGATCGTTGGGTCCCTGGTCTCCCCTTGGCAGCACGGCTTCATTCCTGGAAGGGGAACGACAGATCATATCAGACGAGCTATTACGCTGTTCGATATTCATGCTGCCGGGGAAGGAGGGGTCGCAATGATCCTCCTAGATGCGGAGAAAGCTTTCGACCGCGTCAGATGGGAATTCTTGTGGAGTGTTTTCGTCGAATTGGGGTTTGGACCAAGGTTTATGAAGGCTATTCAAGCCATGTATGCCTCTCCAGTGGCGAAAATTCAAATGATGGGCGAGAGTTCAGATAAGATCTTTATCACGAGGGGGACAAGGCAGGGTTGTCCATGCTCACCCATACTATTCGCACTATACATTGACCCCCTAATACGCCAAATAATCAATAACACAGCAATTAAACCAGTAGTTACAAATGGATTTCAAACAAAAATTTTGGCATATGCCGATGATCTTGCTGTCATTACTACTGATCCCGAAACAGCTATGCGAGAAGTAGTGGCTACCACAAGTAAGTTTGGCGAACAATCGGGCTACCGTCTAAATGTGGGCAAGACACAGGTACTTTGCTCTAAGAATATAAACAAACTAGACGCCAGATTTGTTGAATCTGTGGTTTACTTGGGGATAACGATCAATGCACAGCCGGAGTTAATAATTAGAGACAACTTCATCCCTCTCATGGAATCCATGAAGGAGAATCTAAAAAGAATGGATACCCTACAACTCTCAATAATTGGCCGCGCCAATGTAATCAAAATGACTATGCTCCCCAAGGTGCTATACAAATTCCGGTCGATCCCCTTTAAAATAGAGGGGAAAATCATTAAGGAAATAGAATCCATCTTTATGAATTTCCTGTGGCAATACGGCAAGGTCAGAAGATCTTTGAAACACATGTCATTACCTCAGGAAAGGGGTGGTTTGGGAATGCCAAACGTTAGATACTATCATTGGTCTTGTCTTCTTACACAGATGGCTATCTTATTTGAACCAGTGGGAAGAAGCTCAAACTTCCCGAGAAGTCAAGACGCAATCCCATCTATCTTTGAATTACTACTTGGCAGTGAGGCTACTGGTGTTTTACTAAGGAGAACCGACAGGAAATAATATAGTAGGAAGAGACTTAAGACACTCGAAGGAATTTGGGGGGTCTGGGCAGCAACTCAGAAAATATTTTCAATCTCCAAATACAACCATCATACCCCACTCTGGAATTCTGGCCTTTTTCCCAATCTAAGCAATGATGGGCCCTGGAGATACTGGGCTGGAAAAGGTATCCTGACACTGGGGCAAGTAATTCTTAGGGATGAGTGTAGAACTCTGGAAGAATTAAGACTAAGGCACTCCCTTCTGGGTGTACAAGATTATAAATATGCTCAGGTGGTCAGTACTATCAGATCAATAAGGCCCCGAATCGTCTTAAGGGAGAGGTGTAAGTTATTGGATTATTTGAAGGTTGGCGATCCTAGAATTAACGGTGTATATAGGCTGTTTTTGCAGGAATCCCAGGACGATATTGGTAAAACCGAGGCAGCCTGGGCTGCAAAGTTGGAGGATCCGGATATTGACCTGGATAGAGCCCTTGAAATGGATAGAAGAATCCTACGCTCCTCCAATTTAAGAGCTCAACATTTTAAAACATTATTCAATCTCTATTACACCCCCTCTAAACTTCATGATTGGGGCAAGAGGGACAATAGCAACTGTCCCAGATGCTGTAAAGGCCCAGCCGACATCATTCATATGTTCTATAAGTGTGAGAAACTAGAATCAATTAAAAGAGAGATCGAATCATTCTGGTTAGGACTGCTTGATGCCCAGATAACCTTGTCTTCGACACTCATGATTATTGGATGTCAAAGTCAATTGAAATTAAATATTGAGACTGAAGCCCTAATTTTCATCTCTACTGCTGTACTCAGAATCTTAATCTCAGCAGCTTGGAAAGATACACAGGCCCCAACATTTCAAATGTGGTTATCCAGATTTCTAGGTGACATAATGTGGAGGCGGCTCTGTATCAACTTAAGGGGAAAAAATCAAGAGAATTGGGGTTGAAGATTTGGGCACCAGTGGCTGCTTGGCGCACTAGTAGATTGTCATAATCTTACTGATCTTCAGAATATAGCTACGTCTGTCCTCTAATATTTATATCTTCATTAGCTATACGTTCCTTCTCGCTCTCTTTCTTCCTCTGATTGTGGCAGATGGCACCTTGTTTTACTATATGTATCTTAATTTCAATATCAATATCGACGCCACATCATTCTATGATTTACAACCTCCAATCTAAATTAGATACTAGAAATGTATTCGTCAACCGACTTCTACATGCCCTGTTCCTGCTTTATCCATATTTTTTTTTTTTGTTCTGTTTTTTTTTTTTTTTGTGGCTATTTTTGTAATTTGCTTATACCTCATTCAGTTTTCTTATTTAGTCAAAATGTATTCATATTGTATTGTTATAATGTAACATTAATCCTCAATAAAAATTAAAAAAAAAAAAAAAGAGTCCAAAATGCTATTTATTAGCCTTGTCTTGATGCAAAAAACCCAAGCTCCTAGGATGAGGTGAAGGAAGAAGTGAATCTATATGCAACACTAACAAAACTGATGTCTAGTGACATGACAACATAGGACATTTCTTTTATACAAAAGACATCTTCTACAAAAACCCACATAAACAATATTAGCTAAGTGTTACAGTACAAACACACATATATACAAAGTCCCTCAAACAATGGGAACCTTCTCTCTTCCAAAACTTTTTTGCATACATATATATGGTTGCAAATTCTAAATATCATACGCAGTCCATATTGGAGGTAGCCCATTATGGAAACACCCAAGAGGGAACGTCCTGCACTCAAAACATTTTATGTGTGCCACATGTTTATAAATAAGATTTACATTTGTATTGGACTCATCCGATCAAAGGTGTCATCACGTTTTGGCACTTGTTGTTGGGTCTCTTCAGGACACAGGAAGATGAGAAACATAAATCCTAAAGCAGGGGCAGGATCAGTGAAAACATTCCCAAGCAACTTGCACTTTCAGTGTCTCGCCGCTTTCAATCACATGTCAAATGGTTTTTAAAGGGAGCATGTTCGAGTTGCTATTTCTTCGCCCTTTTCATAGTCATGGCGGTGAACACACCATGAAAAGGATGGCAGGATGGCAACAAAGGAGGGCCCTTACAGGACCCCCTGACAAATTTGGGCCTTGGGTGCATGCAGAGGGGCACATGTGGTGCCCCACTGGATTTGCACCCACCTTCCTTCACAGTGCAAACCACACCGTGCAGGAAGGTGCAGTCGGCGCTCTGAATGCAGTAGTCTGCATGATAGGCTCCTCTATGAGCCTAGCAAACCACCACAGTCAGATTGCCATAGGACCGACTGCCAGACCTGGATTTAGCTCCTAATCTGGCTAGCAGTCATACTACTGCTTTGGCGGTCCTACAGCAGATGGCGCATTGCACCATCCACAGTAGGACCGACAAAGTCATAATCAGGCCCTTAGTATTGTAGTCTTTATTTTTGGTGTGCATGGGTGTGTGTGATGACTTGTGGAGTAAATTTGTATAGTTCATTAAACAATAAAAGTCACCCACTAAAATTAGCATAACAGGCTAAGCAGCCAACTCCGTTGCTAAAGCATCAAACATCTGGGGATCACACTATTAAGTCCATATACCATGCATTTTCTGTAGGTAGCAGGTTCAAACTCCAGGAGAGCTATTGGCCACCACCCCCTCTTATCAGCCTATTTTAACAGAACCTAGCTTATTTCCCAAAATGGCAGACTCGCAAACAAAGTCCTGTTGGGTTAAGCATGCAATCAAATTGAAACCAATTTGTAGGAAAAGTGCCTAATCTTTGTAAGCAATATGTGTTCTTGACAGGTTTAGAATGTTGGATTTAAACATTCAAACTTCTTATTTGACTAAAGTACATTTACGGGACCTATTAAACCCACAAACATTGGAGAACATTAATTTTATATAGTGTGATTATGAATACTTGATATAATGTCTTCCCTACGATTCCTGTTACCAATTAACATACCCTTTCTGTTTCACTGAAGCAGGCAAATCTGCATTCTTTTTTTAGCACCCATATGCCCATCTGAAAACCACAGCCTCAATACAATCCCTAGCCCAGCTACCCAACCCCTCGGGTGAGGAAACACCCCTATTATGAGCTGTTGATGCCTTTAGACAACCATTGGTGCCCTGTCCATCCCTACACCGCCATCTCACCCATGTCTACAAGAAAAAGGGAAACACGAATCTCCTTACAGTCTACCAAGTACTTCATGCTGCCAAAAGACAGGTGTAAAGGGGAACCAAGAAAAAAAACAAGGCACACAAATGCAATAACTTAATCCACATCATTATTAGTAGATATATTTATTCCTTTACCCACATTATTCCCTCTATCTACATTAACTGCTCTGACTTTCCAGTGTCTCATCATGCCATAAACCTCTTTTTCAGAAACACACATGAGTGCTGCTGTCTCTCAGATTTTTCAGTCTGGCTGGCTCCTGTAGAAAAGGTTGAGCCCCAAGGGTCTTAGAGAGTCAATCAGCTTCTGAAGCTGAGACCTCCGTTGGACAGTCCCCAAACTCCATTAGAGAGTGCCCAGTCAGACTGAATGAAGTAAGAATGGGAGCCAGATTAAACTGGCGTAACTGGTGAAACTTTCAGTATTTTCACTTGCAGCAATAAAACGTTCCTTTCCAATATAAATAAGGAAAGGCCTGGCTCCAATAGTTAAAGACTTTTTAGTCCCACGAGAAGAAGAATTTGAATAAGTAGGCAGTCTATGTGTGTGCTGATCCTGAAAATCAAAATCTCAGTCAGGTAGATCTAGTAAGGCCTTCTGAAATAAATTGACATAAATCAACTGGGGAACATTCTTTTCCTTACCTTCTAGTATAGCAAAAATATATAGGTTATTCCAACATTGTCAATTTTCCAGCTCTTCAATCCTCCACTGTGAATCTGTTTAGTATGCCCAGGAACTGTACACTTAAAAGATGCAGCTTCATTCTCTACATTAGAAGTGGGTTATTTCATGCTAATAATCCTTTCTGTCAGAGCCCTGGCAGCTACCTCTGCTACTCACTGTTGCACTTTCACATTGTCTGCATTAACTTCTGCATAGTATATTTGAGTTGTGTCTCTATGTCTTGCAGTAAATGAACAATTACACCCAAAGAAGGCTCTGCATTGATTAACCTTTCTCCATTGAGGTATAAAGTCGGGTTCCGACCATACCCAAGGCATAAAGCAAGCGCATCAAAAGAATCAGTTTGATTACTCATTTTGGGAGATGATCTGCCCATCACAACTTGAGCTTTACTATTAGATCCAAGTATGACCATCACACTATCTCAAATAACCTGTGTTACGAGGCTCCAGTGGTGCTTTTTGATAAGGTCTATTAAAGTTCTTCAACTCTAAACTATCCAAATTCATTCCATCAGCTTTCTTGTTTCTCTGCAATAACTTGGCACATTATCCTATTCATCACATTTTAAGACACGCCTATGGCTGTTAAATACATTCTCATTTCTACCCCATAGTGGTCATTGGTAAGGGTCTTTTTTTGGCTCAGTGACCTTCTGATAGAGGGCCAGAGTCACTGGAAAGTTTGTCTCCAGCAGGAGAGCTACTCAAAAGTTGAACTGGAAAGGATACTCCAGACCTCCCAAGAATCTAAGTCTCCTTCCTTTCACTATCCCCATCCATGTTCCACTAAGAATAAGATTCTAATGAGGCCCAATGCCATTGGATAACTCACTTCAGAAATACCTGAGGCTTCAGGCCCGTCACACCAAATGTTACCAGAATTAGAAGACTCCATATCACCTAGAGTGCACTCAGCGTTTGAACCAACCTGTCCAGAGGGACTGGATACTATATTACATGGCAAGGCTCCATCCTTTCTCGCTGACGCCAGCTCAGCCGGTTCCTGTGAAGAAAGAAGAGCTTCCTGGATCGATAGCAAGGAAACCTGAGGTATCAGACTACTGCTCTTGGGCCATTTCGCGTTGACTCTGGGGAAGGAAGCAAGCTGCAGATCCAGAGCTCCTGATGAATCAGCCCTAATGGCAGCCTGCACACATTCAGAGATTGGGTAAATCTTTAACAATTCTCTGCCGTCAGGCGAGGATCCATTTCCACTCTGCAGGTATTTCAGTATTAAGCAGCTGAATTTTGTGACTCATTTGCCGTTCACTGATTCCAACTTCACCACACTTCTAAACCTCTCTCCCAGCTCGCCTGGGTCATGGCTGCCATGACCGCCGTAACCTCAACTCCCTCTTGGAGCCACCCAAACAGCAAAGATGTTCAGCTGCTGAGGAACAATCTGCAAACCGAAGCAACTCGATGTGCTGGCAAGATGGTAAACATGAGTTATTAATGACTGCTATCTGGCAGGGACTGCATCAGCAGTCACAGGGCAGCTGAGTGGAATCGTGAATTAAAAGGGAGAGGTACTCACAGTGGAATTCATTCCACTGCCATTTTTGCCCCGACCTTGATCGGCTCTAGACAACTTTCAAAATTATAATTTAAATACACCTAGGTGCCTTGAACTTTGGGATGAAATTCCTTGGCAAACCTAGAGGCGAAATCAAGCATTATACTTGGGAAGCATTTCAGTTGCTCCTCTCAATCATTCTTTTTTGTCATCTGGTGAATGAGGATTTTGTGTGATAACCCAATTTTACTATTTTAATCACAACCATTAGTACAGTTTATTTCGTTTTAACTACATTGATAGCAATCATGTTCCAATACACTATATTCTCAACTACAGCCCTATCATCCAGCATCCTCAAGTCCATAATGTGCCTACCACTTGCCACAAATTCTGTTGTGTTTCTGTGAGGAACCCCATGCATGGTAATTTGGCTGCTCCATTTTGGCATACCAGTCCACTCCCAGCTATCACTCGGCCAGTGCGGCAAGCTGAAGGGATTTCCATCTGCAGGTAACGTCTCTTTTAGACATGACTGTGCCCACCCCCACCATAATCCACTTATATCTGGGGCAACACAAGTCCTCCAATAGGCCCAACAGTCCTGACCGCAGGGTGAGTTCCAGCCGTCTGTGTCGGACCTGTGAAAGTGTCCGCTCTACCCGGTGCTAGAATCCCATTATCATAGGGCAAGACGACACTATGTGAAAGAAGCCTGTGCCAGTTTAGGCGGAATTGAAACAGCTTGGTTGGGGAATTTTCCATGCATGCCAGAGATATTTGGGAGTGAAATATGTGGTATGAAGGTAGTGATGTTGGGCCAGCCTCATCCTGGAGGAAATAACAATTTTATGGGGAGCCAGTCATGCATCATCTCGAGGAACAGCCGCTCCTCCCACCTGGGTTGGAAATACAGCAGACGCATGGATCACGGGTGAGTAATATATACAGGATTTGGTCCATTTACATATGGCTTATAAGAAGCTTGGCTTCAAGAGGGCTGAACTTAGGTATGTCAATGGAACCATGTAGATGATATGAGAAGGTATGGTGGAGCTGTAAATATTGGTAAAATTGTGTATGAGTTATAAACATTTTGCAATTACATGGAATTTAGTTAATCAAATTGTAATCAAACATAAATTTGAAATTCCGAAAATATAGAAATGAACTACTTTTGAAGGGTTTGGTACCTAATAGGGAGAAAAAAAAGTCCATGAAAAAAACACTTTTACTGTGAAATGTCAAATGTCTCCTATTTGTTATGTTGTTAGTTATATCCATGCTTGAGATGTTCTTTCTTAGTAATTTCGTGATTCTCATCAGCTAATATGTGTCCTGTTACACCAGTCGCATCTGGTGGAACCGACTACCAGAGAAAAGGAAGTGTTAGCCTCTGCAGCTCCATAAAGATTACCACCACACCACAGCCTGTAAAGGCAGAGTTTAAAAACTGCTGTATGAATCCGCCGTGCCAGAAAACACATAACGTGATGAACTCTTTCTGTCAAGCAAGGATCTGTGATGGGTCCATATGCTTCCTTTCGGGGTCTCCGTCTTAAGACAGACACAAATATATTAGCTATGACAAAACATAACAAGGGGAGGGAGAGTTAATATGATCTGTAATTCCAAACTTCTTCCCAATTGATACTAAATATTAATGATTCCACCGCAGAACAAGGGTCGAACTGGGGCAGAAAAATATAAGTAGAAATTAAAATAAAATGAAGGTCGCCCCCGTTAGTAAATTAGATAGCTAAAATCTGGCATGGTTTGCAGACTGGGCTGTTTTGAACATGCTGCGTAGGTGTTTCACAAGGATTTGGGGGTTGCATGCATTTGTGGTTGCTGCAGGCAATGCATGTGATCAGTGCTTAATTTGTAAAATATTAAGTGCCAGGGCTCTGACCAGGAGGCCACTGCAGCTTCACCACCCATTGCCAAAACAACTACTAACCATCTCTCTTGCATGTAAATGTGACAGCTCAGAATATTCCAGGTCCCCAAAGCTAAAGGAATGGCTGGGGAGGCAGGTATTAGCATTTTTTAAGGGATATATTGTTTTTCTAAACAACTGTTATACTGCTCATCTCTAAATTACATGAGCAGCGCCACCTTGTGGCAGACTGCCCTAAGTGTGGTGCTGACAATTAGGTGCTGGTGCCGAGCACCGGAAACCAATTAAGTGCCGGTGCTCAGCACCGGAAAGCACCGGCTCTAATTAAGCACTGCATGTGCTAATGTCCGGGATATTAAACATAAAATAGCGGTCCACAAGACTATAAAACAAACCCACAAACATTCAACAAATTGGCCCACATACTGACCTCTCAGACCAGCTCTTCGGGCACTGCAAGTTTACCCTAAAGACCAGTCCCAAACTGTTTAGATCACGTGGTAAATAAATACACTTGCTATAAAATTATAGGGGCAGATTTATAAGCCCTGTGCGGCACTTTTGTGCCGCCGCTGCGACACTTTTGTGACGCAGCGGCGGTGAAAAGCCAGCGCCATGCTGCGGCAGATTTACAACGTGACGCAACTAGGGAGATGCGTCACGTTGTAAAGCTTGCGCCACATGTGGGCGTACCTTCACAGGGGGGGGGCGTTCCGGCACAGGAACGCCTCCGAAAAATCTACAAGATTTCACTCAGTCACTTTTCCGGCCATGCTGCGTCAAATCCCTGCGCCTGCTTGAAGCAGGCGTAAGGATTGACGCAGCATTGTACCGATAGGGCACCCCAGCACCCCGCAACTCCAGTAATGCGCAGCCCTTCCGCCATCAGATGCGTCACGCATCTGTTTATCCTTGCGCCAGGATGCGCTGCATTGTAAATGCGGCGCATCTATTGTGGCGCAAGGGTAAACTTGCGTGACGCATCTTCCCTGGTGCATCCATGCTGATTTGCAGGGATGCGCCAGGGAACATAAATATGCCCCAGACTTTTCACACATGAAATGTAATTTTCACAATGAAAAAAATCCTCAAAGACAATTAATTATTTTATTGTCCAATATTACTAATAGCCGCACGTGAGTCTAAAATTATAGACTCTGACGGATAAAATACAATTGTTTATCACAGATATAAAAGGATGTAAAAACCCAGCAATAACTTACCAACAAAAAAGTCACAAACTGCCAAATTTACAAGGAAATAACAGCTGTGATTTCTGAGCCTTTTATCCAGAATGAAAGCCACAATGACCAGAGTATTTCCCAGGACAGTCGTTAAACTCATTAATGACATCAGCAATGCTAGCACTATGACATAGTGGAAGGGAAATAAATACCCATTGTTGATGGGAGCGAGAGTTCCATTTTGGTCGACAAGGGATAGGTTTGCGAATAGGCTCATGGGGGGGCCGAAATTTAAAAAAAGGCAAACAGCAGCTCTTTGTAGATCCGCAGATAATGAACCGGAAACAGATGTCACTGTTTCTTCATACGTTGGCCTTTTGGTCATTTTGAAAGAGCTCCACCGTTGTTCGCTGTTCTTTTATAACATGTCAATTCCCCTACCCTATGTGATGTCACACCCCTATGGATCATCATTACAATAATTACACATTTCAACTACTTTATTTCCCATCGTTTCTGCACGTAGTTGCTCAGGGATGAATAATTTCACAAAACTATTCCCAAGCAGCAGAGGACAGTAACCATAATTATTTAGAAAGTAAATCCATATTCACGTTATTGCAAATGGAAGGAACAGCCTAGTAGGAATTTGAGGGGCATATTATCAAGGCCCAGGTCGACGCTTTATCGGCACTTTTTGCCGATACAGCGTCAATTTTTTTATCGCCCAGTTACCAAGCTGTCGCTAACAGCAGTTAGCGACAGCTTCCAGGCGATAGCGACCGGTTTGGGGCCCGCTTTGCATATCAGCGATATTTACCGCTAATGACATGCAAAGTGGGCGTACCCAAAGTGGTAGCGACTGAAAGCAGTCACTAACACAGCTATCCTCTATTAGTAATACCTGCGGCGTGATAAAAAAACACGCGCTAGTAAAATCCTGACTTAGCCATAATAGTCAATCGGAGATGGATTCTACGGCTAAGTACCCACCTGCATAGTAGCGAGATTTTCCTTGGCGATAGGATTTTTATCGCTGGAAATCTCACGTTGAAGATGGGATTCGCCGCTATCGCTGGATTTTTATCGCCATGGAGATAAACATTGGTAATACAGCGATATCTCTACAATAGAATCCAGCGATAGGAGGCGATAAAAAAAATTGCGCTAAGCGCGGTTTGTGATAATTATCTCAAGTTGTTGCTAATATGGCCCTGAGTTATTGTTTGAGGGGAGATGAAACTCTTCTGGAGGAACAATTTCAGTCCTTGTCTGGGTGAACCACAAAGGTCACTCAATTCAAATAAAAATAATTGGTCATTCTCCAGGGGATCAGGGTCCTCAGTGCTGCTTGGGGTGGCGGGGGGGGGTGGAAGGGCTCACACACAGCCCTCAACCCATATTTTATTTTTAAAATGGGGTGACCTGGCCCAGCAGAGGGAATTACAAAGAAGAAGGGCAGTTTCACTTTTTTTTTCCAGTACTAAAATATTATCATAGTACTACCGATTGCAGTCCCAGAAAATCATTTTGGCAATGGGGGTCCACTCAGGACCTTCCAACAAGGCCTAGGAGTCAGGGTATCACTACAATCTCCATATATGTCATATTTGTACATTTTTCCAGAACATTAGGAATGAGTCCCAAGTCCTAAAAGGTCTGTTAAGCATCTTTATTGATGTTGACGGCAGCCAATCAGATCTTATCAGATCACACCAACATCTGAATCTTTATATAGCGGTATGCATAAATTCTTCAATATAATGAAAACTGAGCAGATCGCTTAAGTTTTAGGTCAAGACGTAAAGTACAAATTGTTAAAAGATCTTAACTAGTTGAGGTTTGAGTAAAGCCTCTAGGGTACCGATGCCGAAGTTAAAAGTATAATCCCTGACAAAACTGCAAAGAGCTTTAAGGTATAGTGATCGAAGTGATCCGGACGCGATGAGCAGCATAGTAACCGGCAGCAGGTCTTACTTATGCGATCTGCTTCGTTTTCGTTATATTGAAGAATTTATGCATACCGCTATATAAAGATTCAGATGTTGGTGTGTTTTGTATGCACGTAATCTGTAATATATACACTATCCATCGTATTGGGATTTTGAACTGCGTATTTCTTTGGTTGCATTATTCCGCAACTTTGATTGATTCTTAGCCCTGAAAAAGTTCCTGTGGCAAAAGGAATGAAACGCATTAGCTGTTTGCCATTTCTTAAATGATCTCATGAATAAAAGAAGAATTTTGGAATATATTTGCTCACTTGGACTTATTATTATTGAGTGCACCTTCCTTTGTGCGAAATTCTTTGGATTAGTCAGCATCTAACAACGGCAGATGCTGGTAGTAGTTGCACCAAAAGTTTATATATATATAAATCTAGGAATTTAAGTGCATAACCCTGGTCCATTATTGTTGCCCTTTTTTGTGTATGTGAATGTTAAACAAATGGTGAGGGTGGGGTTTTTAGATTTTTTAAAATATTTTCAATAAGAATAATGATAGGTTACATTAATATATTTTCTTATTTAATTACTTCTTGAACATTGATTTGAAGACTTAATATTCTGTACCATTTATTTTTAATTCTACATTAATTTATACTATTTTTTTAAGTTTCTATTATTATTTTACATTTAATTAACACTTTTTTCGCATACTTTTCAATACGGAGGTCTCCCTATGCTGGTGGTGGAGAGCTCCACCTTTGTGTGAAAAGTTACTATTAGTATTTTTCATACACTCATACATACTGTTCTAGCAGGCTCCACCTCAGATTTGAGGGGGTGGAGACATATAAGTATCCACAAAGGGGCTCATTATGATCTCGGGCAGAAAGCCTCCGCCAGACACCCTCTTGGACTCGGGACCGACCGACTCGTGGTCAGCAGTTCTGACCGCCGGATTACGATATGACCAAACACTGTTCAGTCAGATTCCCATTGTTTTCTATGGGAGCTCATTTTATGCCCGACAACCGGCCGTAACAAAGGCTTCTATAGGGAAATGGGTGTGTGCGGAAAACCCTGCACCCTGTCGCAGGCACCCACAGCGCCTGCCACACAGTGCAGGGTTTTATAGGGAGGTCCCTTAGGTAACCCCTCGGCCTTCAACCATAGGCCTGCCAGGGGCCCCCAAAGTCACTTTCTGCAGTCTTTCCGTGTCGGACAGGCCGACGCGGAAAGGCTGTTGGAAATCGACATCGTAATCTCGATGGCAGAAACGCTGTCCATAGGGGTGTACTATGTGGTTTCGAACAACACAAATACTCCACAAGTCATTTGGAGCCAAGTCGGAATGACCGGATGGTGTACGTTCTGACCGCGAACATCGTAATCGGGCAGTCAGACTGTAAACCAACCGAGTCGGTCAGAGGGGCGCCGACATGTTCAAGGAGATTCCAACTGGCAGGAGGAAGCTTTCTACCCGAGATCGTAATGAGCCCCCAATAGTAAATTTACACTTGTAAATAGTGAATTTCAAGAAGGATCCCTGACAGAATACGTGGTCATAAATATCAAGTGACAGAAATATTCTATCAAAAATATTTTTGACAAAGATCTTTGTCTCTTTTAGAATTTAAACAGAGCTTAGCCTCCAAGAAAGTGCCAATTATAGACCCAATTCTCTTAATAAATTAGACTATAAACTTTTTGCCCAGATTTGAGCTATTAAGATTTTTTCTCTAGAGCAAATTGGATTTGTAAAAGTTAGGCACATGACTGATAAATCTGGAGGTTTTTTTGGAAATTTTACATATTGCTTCAACTAATAATACACCTATGGCTGTTGTAACTTTAGATGCCGAAAAGGCTTTTCATAGCAATTTATGATGCGTGGTCTCAAATGGCATGGTTTTAGTCCAACTTTTCTCAAATATATAGCTATATTATATTCTTCTCCGATGACATACGCCTTTCTAAATGGTATCTAGTCTTCGTATTTTCCTCAGTTATGGGGAACTATACAAGGATGTCCTTTATCTCCTTTACTCTTTATTTTGTCTTTGGAACAATTTTTGCATACTTAACAATACTACAGTTCCTTTCATAGTTATCAATATAAAGACACTGAAATCAAAATTACAGCCTATGTTGATGATGTGATCCTTTATGTTTCTGAACCCAAATCATCAATACCTGTTTTTGCTAGTCTTCAATCATCTTATTTTACGTTATCTGGATATAAATAAAAATTTTCAAAATCTGAGGTTCTTCCCCTTAATAAGTATTGTTTAAAGGATATGTTTGTAGGCATGGGCTTAAATTGGCCCCGCAATTTATCAAGTGTTTGGGAATTGAATACTCTACCTCCTTTGCAAAGACAATTCAGAATAATTTAGACAATGTCCAACATAAAATCCTTCATGTGACGGGAAAATGGTCTCCTTTATATTTATCTTGGAGGGGTTGGCTGGCCACTATAAATATGATGTTTCTGCAGCCCCCATTAATTTTTATCTGTCTATGCTACCCATTAAGCTTCTTTAAAAAACATTTAAGACACTTAATAAGTTGCTTTCAGTTTTCATTATTTAGTGGGAAAAAAACACACAATTCTTTAACCGCTCTTTATATACCTAAAGAATTGGATGGCATAAATCTTCCACATTTTCAACAGCATCATACTGCTTTTGTCCTAAAGCAAGTCTTACCTTATATTAAGGATGATGACTCTTTACCAAATAATGTTTACGTAAACTGGAAGATTCCCTCATATCACTATTCCCTTTCCACTCTCTAGCACATTTTTCAAACTCTCCTCATGCTTTTTTATCTCCGTCTATTAAATATTCTATTATAATATCTCCTTGTATTTTTACACAACCCATGTCTCCGATGCAAGAACTTTTGGAATCATCTATTTGGCATAACAAACTCATCAACATTTTGAATCGTACTATTTTTTGGAAACAATGGGTTCTCAAAGGCATAAATGAAGTCAAACAATTAATGTGTTGTGGTATGATTCCTCTTTCTTCTTTTGATATTCAAACTAAATTTGGTCTTCCTTCTGCTTATACCTCCAGGCATGAATTTTTCAAGGATGCTCTTTTGCAAGCTATTTCCATGCTCAGGCAATCACAGTCTCGTATTTGTTCCTCGCCTCCTGAACCAAATAATCTTTCCTATTCGCTTAAAGCATCCTATATATATAAAATTTGTACTACATTACCCTTCTTGTCCCAAATCTAAATATGAGTTAGTGTGGGGGACAGCTCTTCAGCGTTCCTTTCCATTAAAGGTCTGGGGATTAATTTGAAGTAAGATACACCATACATCTTGTAATGCCAGTGCTAACACAAACCCTTTATTATTTTTATAATAGGCTGTATATTACCCCACTTTCCCTGCATAAATACAAACCAACTCTTTTGACTATATGTTGGTCTTGTAACTCCCCTCTGGCACTTATCTACATATGTTTTTTTCATTGTCAGCCAGTTACAGCCTTTCGGTTTCAGGTATGTAGGACCATTTCTACTATTTGCTCCATTAATTTGCCCTTTGATATTCAACACATTGTTTTGGGGAGCTCCTCAGGCTCTTGGCCAGTCAATTCTAAATTAGGTAAATTTGTGGACCTGCACTTGCCATTGCTTTTCAAGTTATTACATCCAACTGGAAGAATGCCAAAAATGTTAATGTTACTAATTGGTGGAATCTTCTTTGTTCTCATCATAGACTTGATACCGCATCGGTTAACACTACATTACAGATGATTAATAAAGAACGCTTTTGGTCTCCGTTCACTGACTTTTTAAACAAAAATGATAAACCTACCAAGGACTTTATGGTGGTTTTTCAGCCCCCATGACTGTTTTACCCTTTCCTGTTTATAAGCATATATAGTATATGTAACCAATGTTATTATATAAAATAAGATGTTATATGATATAAGTTTATTTTCTGATATAAATATACGACATGTATTGCATAGTTTTTACATTCTCTTCCTTCATTCTTTCTCTTCTTTTTCTTCTCTTCCTTATGTTTCTTTTGTTTTTCTTCCTTGGGAGTGCAGAATTATTACATTATCTTAATAGGTTCATTCTATACTTTATCTCTCATTTTAATACTATTTCTTGTAAGTACTTTTTTGAATTACTTTACTTCATAACCATGGATTTTCATTCTAAAAAGAAATTCTGTCCATCTGTGTTCCACTTTAATAAAGCTTTCATTAAACAAGCAAAAATAATATTTTTGGCCAAAACATTTTGAATCCTATACCTAAATTTAGTATACAAAAATATTGACTACAAACAGATAAACATATCGACTTTGAATTAGTGCAATTAAATCACCTAACTTTTGAATTTGATAAAATGTTTATTTAATCATGTTAATTATAATTATATAGATTTTAAGTATACATTATTGTGTACTATTAAAAATATTAACACATAATATTTAGGAAAAATCAACAATAACCCATTTAAACAATATTTTAATTAAATAACTTAAAAATTAGCAAACATATATACAATTAACAAAAACCTTTAACCTAAATAAAATATTAAAATAAACTTTCACTAAATTTAGAAACAAAAACAGTAGTCTTTCGGTCATACACTAACCAGTATGCACTGTAACTGAAATTTATCACTGTACTTTCCAAACTGCAGAGCGTAATTTAATAGCGCTCAATTTCATAGATATGCTTCAGTTGCTATTCCAATCAAGACTGCAAGGTCAAATGGTAATCTTTAGTTAAGCACAAGGTCACTTTCCAAGTAAAAAGGCTAACCTGTGAACAATCATCATGAGTTGAGCTGATTTTTGGCTATCTTTGAAATTGGGCTGTGGCACTTTTTCTGTCAGATATCTATCTATCTATCTATCTATCTATCTATCTATCTATCTATCTATCTATCTATCTATCTATCTATCTATCTATCTATCTATCTATCTATCTATCTATCTATCTATCTATCTATCTATCTATCTATCTATCTATCTATCTATCTATCTATCTATCTATCTATCTATCTATACTGAAAAAAAACAAATGTTACAGTCAAATGATAGTTAGACTCAGATTTCATTCCTACAAAACTATAGAAATTCAGCAGTTATAGTTACCTGAGCTAACTATAAATTATGACCCACATTGCACTGCTTATGACCTTACATATTACATCACTCATGACATGGTCAGTTACATCACTGATGACATCTCAAATGACATCACTGATGATATCATGAAGTGAGTTAAAGTGTTTTAAAGAGTTTATGATGTGACTGTAGGTGTCCTTGTATGTATTGGTGTGTGAGTGGCTGTATGGGTGTATAAGTGGGTGGGTGAGGAGTTGTATGAGTGAGTGAGGTGCTGTGTGAGTAGCTGCATTGGTGAGTGAGTGACATGTGAATGGTCTATGGGTGGGTAAGTGAGTGTATAGTGATTGTATGAGTGAGTAAGTGGGTGTCTGAATGGCTGTATGAGTGAGTGATTGAGTGTGTAGCTGTATGGGTGAATAAGTGGCTGTTTGAGTAGTTGTTTGCTTAAGTGAGTTGGTATTTGGGTGGCTGCATTAGAGAGTGAGTGTTTGTGGATGTGTTTGTGCTTGTATGGAAGGATATTGGAGAGACAATGCCTGCCTATGACCCATGCAGATCTTTTTTTTCATCCCCTAGCAGGACTGCCCCAGAAAAGGTGATTCACAAAGACTACCCCAATGTGTAATGCATGCATCAAAGAGGATTGACAGTCATGTACCACCGTGCTTAGACTGGAACAGGTAAATATATTGTACCAATGAGTGACATATGAGTGATTGTAAGTGAAGATTCTTGTGGTGGCAGACAGTGAGGGAGGGTGGCCAACTATAATTTGTAACCTTGATTGTGATGATTTGCAATGTTTGTGGCATGATGGGTGAACATTTTTCCTGAAGGTTCTTGGCCCTTCCTCTTTCACACTTAACAAGATTTTCTTGCCGATTCCACTCTGTTTTTTATGTTCTGGTAACTGATTCACAAATCAATCTTCAAAGACCTTGCCGGACCATTTAACAACAAACACAAATCTACACACAAAAAATTACTCAATGTTTCACTTCCTGTTTATCAACAGCAGTACTCTACAGTTCGACCTCTCTCATTTGGGTTGGAGATCGGAATCAGGAGTTGGACAGATTTGTTAATCGGAATCAGGAGTTGGACAGATTTGTTACTCGAAATCAGGACTTAGAGCGGGACTTCCTCAACAACAGCCAGAAGACGGAAGTTATAAACTTCAGAGAAACCAATATGATGTCTGCTCTAAGAGGCCTACTCAGCTCTATGGGCTGGTGGGTGATGCGTTAATATGTGAAATGCAATGCTGCTGAGTGTGTGTGCTGGCCCAAATTTGAAGTTCCTCTATAATGTGGTTGTGTCAGGTAGGGGGCCTATTTTTGTAAGTAACTGAAGGCAGACATGTGATATCAGCACATTATGCACACACTTGGCTACATTTTATGATGACAGTTGTAAAATTTATCAGCCCATTACATGCAGCCACTTGTCTGTAATTGGTTGTAATTTGCTCTCACTTCTCAGTTAATTGATTGCACATGAGTCATAAAATGAATAATTGCAGCATATTATGCTCTTGCTCTGCCTCTCTAGGTCATGGTATACTCCTCATGAAGCTTACCTTCTGTTCTGTCCTTTTTCTTTACGCTACAATTTTGTTTATGTTTTACAATCTGCAGGCCTTCTCTTTTCCTGCACAAAAGGTGAAAGTTCCATAACACTCCTGCTTCCCTGACCATACCTCTTCAGCCAGGCATCCAAGATTGATGGACAATCTGAGAAGAATGCAAATGCACCACCCAAAAGGGCAATACAGTATAATTTTTCTTTTAAGAATATTTTTTCAGAAGTGCGCCGGTTCAGCTCACTCCTTCATAATTTGTTTACTATTTTTCAAACCTATATGCTAAAACATTTTGTTATATAAATAAGATGGGTCTCTGGGGCTGGAGTACTAAAAAAGCGTGAGGTGCTGAAGGATTCTCTTGGCTAGAGCTGGTCGATAGAGTCTTGATTACAGCTGTTGAATGGGCTTATGCTGGATGATATAGAAAAGCAGGAAAAGTGGTGAGAAGAGAAAGTTTAGGCAGGAACAGGCGTCCTTTCAGAGTCCTGAAATCTTTCCCAGACAATCTTAATTTCCTCCTCTGCAAGTATAGCATTCAAAAACCTATTATAAGTTGTACCATACTCCGGGGAAAATAGCTAAATGGGGTGGAACAAAAATGTGCATTGTCCCTGATGCCACTTATAAGGGATGATTCTGATGCACATGTTTTCAACCTGCCTGGCCCTAGGGGGCCTGATAGGTGACATTATTGAGTTACCTGAAGGAAGATTGGGACTAAGCACAGAATTGAGCCCACTACTCATATTACTTGGGGTTAGCGATAAATGAATCCCTAGCCATTTGTGTTTTTTGCAATGACAGCGGTGCTTGGCTACAGCATGGCAAGACCTGTGTCCACCATCGATCCAACAATAGCTCGCTTGTCTAATGGCTATCTACCACACTGACTTGGCAATATATGCAAGAAAAGGCAAGGGTGCTATGAAGAAAGTGCTAAGAGTGTGGGATCCCCTGCCGGGCTGGATGGCTATATTTGAGGAGAGATATTAGAACATCTTTTTACTGTGTTAAAATGTGGGAATGGGCATCATGTGGGTATCTTCTTCCGTGGATGTTCTTTTCGTAGAAAAGAAAGGAACATGTGTACAAATGTTTGCTTTGTGCATATGTCAAGGTGCACCGACTTAATGTGTAGAATCACTATTAGCGCTGACCACAGAAGCAGCAGGACTCGCTCTGCTCTTTCTCCACAGGCCCCTATTTAATGCCCTGTGTTCTACTAATTCAAAATCCCCGGCGCTGCACTATTCCACTCGGCGGCCAGCTGCCTTTCTAATAGTGGTTCTATACATTAAGTCTCCTTGTTTTTTCACTGAGGAGCCCAGTGATCAAATGGAGCTCTGAAATCCCGGATGGCAAATTAACTTACAGCATTTCATCTTAATTCAGTTTGCTCACCTATGTATGTCCTGAAGATGAACTCAAATAATTGAGTTCGAAACGCCGTCGACCCCCTACAACATGAACGCCTTTTACTCTGTGAAAATCTTCTAAAGGAGGTTCTATCATTGTTGTCAATGCGATGTCTTTATTTTAATTTCACCCTCACTTTTCACGTCACGCTTATTGTCACTTAATGTGTGAGCACCTGAATACTATTGTTGTGGAATAAATATCTGTCATACACTGACTTACACGTCCCTGCTTATATAACTTGCTGCTCTCTTCTAACAATTACGTTTCTATTCTTAATCCTAGTGCCCTCCAACAGGGTCACTTCAGTTTGGACCTTTTGGGCTACATCAGTTCCATTGTTTTTCTAAACAAATTGAACCATGCAGCAGTTAGGTTATGGGTGGCACAGGCAAAATGGGATATGATGGGTGAGATATGTATATGCCTCGCTTAACAAATACAGTGAGTCAAGGAAGTAGACAGAAAAAACCTCCCACTTTGAACCAAAGCTTTGATAAATCCATTCCAAATGAGCAAAGTAGATGTGCATGCGCTTCTCCTGAAGAACTCCCTTGTTTGTTTATCCATGCAATTATCCATTCGTCATTTCATTGTTCAAGTATTCGTCACCCTTTGGTACCCACCATTTAATCTTTACATTCTCTTATCCAGTCTTTAACTATTGAAAAACATCATCCATATGTATCCATCCATCCATTAATTCACATATTCACTGCTCTCAACCATCCTTTCCCCAAAACATCAATTTACCCACCCACGCATCCCTTCATCCATTTACTCTGTCAACCATCATATTTCAACCCACCGAGAAGAATTTCTTTCACCTATCATCAGTTTCACCCAACAAGACAGGCATCCAGCACTGTTGAGATCTCAAATGACATCAATGATGACATCATCCAGTGATTTGAGTGGTTTCTAAAAGTTTTTGACTATTAAACATATATACTAAAGTACTACAAAAGTAAAATTATTATACTTTGTGTACCACTAAGGAGCGATACTATTTCTAACATATATTATTTGAGAGGCTGTGGGACTGTGCATATCTGTGCGTGAGTGGGTGTCTGAGTGTTTGCATGGATGTGTGAGTGGGTGTTTGAGTGAGTAGCTGTGTGGTTGAATACATGGGTGTGTGAGTAGCTGGATGGATGAGTGGGTGGCTGTATGAGTGGCTATATTGTTGAGTGGCTGTATGAGTGGATGTGTGTGGCTGTCTGGGTACATTACTCTGTGTGTGAATACCTGTATTTGAGAGTGAGTATCTGTGTCAATGACTGAATGGGTGAGTGAGTAGACATGTGTGTATGGATGTGTGAATGTGTATGTAAGTCACTGTGTGGGTGTGTGAGTGGTTCTGTTGAGAGGCTAGAGGGATGAGTGAATAGGTGTGTGAGTAGCTGTATGGGTGAGTGAGTGGCCGTGTGATTGACTGTGTGGGTGAGAAAGTGGTTGTTTGAGTCGGTATATGGGGAAAGCAAGTAGCTGTGTGAGTGGCTATATGTTTGAGTATGTGGGTGTGTGAGTGGCTCTATTAATGAGTGAGTGGATATGTGAGTGGTTGTATGGTTGTCTGAGTAGTTTTATGAGTGGTTGTGTGGGATTGTGAATGCATGTGTGAGTGGTTCTGTGAATGATGTCATCAGTGATGTAATTTGAGATCTCATCAGTGATGTCACTGACCATGTCATAACTGATGTAATATGTGAGGTAATAAGCAGTACATTGCAGGATTGTACGTTGCAGTTAGCTCAGATAACTATATGATTCTGTGTGTGTATAATCTAACCCTAACTATAATGTCCCTGTAACCTTTGTTTTTCTCTGTGAATTTGTAAGGTTTTTTAATACTGTTCAAACTATAGCATCCATGTCACCTTTATTTTCTTTTCAGTGAATTTGTAGTTTTTTTAATTCTATTTCCTAACTATAACGTCCCTGTAACCTTTGTTTTTTAGTGAATTTTAAGGAGTTTTTTATATTTTATTTCCTATCAGAGTGGGTGTGTGAGTGGCTGGAAAGGTTGGTGAGTGGATTTGTGAGTGGCTGTATGGGTCTTTGAGTGTATGGGTATGTAGATGGCTATATGTGTTTGTGAGTGAGTGTGTGAGTACATGTCTGGGTGTGTGAGTGGGTTTGTGAGTGGTTATATGGGTATGTGAGTAGGTGTGTGAGTGGCTGTATGGGTCTGTACTGTGGGGGAAAAGGGGCAGGCCTCTGACAGGCTCTCTGCAATACTGTGTGTGGTACTTTCTGGTAGTGTCAGAAGCTGCATTTGCAGATTGGTGGAGAAAGGGGGCTGCCCCCCAATGAGCTCTCAGCAATCCCGCTGTGTGGGACTTGTAGTAACAGGAGGGGTTCTTGGCCCGCAATGACTCTCAGTAGCCAAGGGTACTTCATCCCATTAATCAGTAGTGCACCAGGAGGCACGTTTGCGAAGAGGTAGAGAAAGGGGGTGGCCCTCCAATGAGCCCTCAGCAATCCTACTGGTTGGACTTACTAATGGTAACATGATGGGTTGTCAGCCCCCAAAGACCCTCTGTAGCCAAGAGGACTTCATCCACTAACCAGTGGTGCACCAGGAGCCATGGTTGCAGAGTGGTGTAGAAAGGGGGTCAGACTTCTGATGAGCTCTCATCAATCCAGATGATTGTAACTTTCTGGTGGTAACAGGACAGGTTCCTAGCCCCCAATGACTCTCAGCCAAGGGGACTTTACTCCCCAACCAGTAGTGCACCAGGTGATGTGTTTGCAGAGTAGTGGAGAATGGGCAGGGACTCCCAAGAATTTGCAGCAATCAGGCTATATGGGATTTACTTCTGGTAACAGGAGGGGTTCTTGACACCCAGTGACCCCTAGCTGTCAAGGGGACTTCATACCCCAACCAGTAGTGTTTCAGGAGGCATGTTTTCAGAGTGGTGGAGAAAGGGGGCGGGACCTACTATGAGCTCTCAGCAGTCCTGCTGTGTGGGACTTACAGGTGGCAACAGGAGGGGCTCTTGGCCCCCAACAAACCTCAGAATCCAAGGGGATTTCATCCCCCAGTGAGTAGTGCACCATGAGGTGCTTTTGCAAAGGGAATGAGATAGGGGATGGGCCTCTAATGAGCTCTTGGCAATCCCCTCTTGTTGGACATACTGGTGGTAACAGGAGAGGTTCTCAGCCCCAACAACACTGAACTCCTAGGGGACTTTTACCCCCAATAAGTTGTGACCCAGGGGGTACATTTGCAAAGTGGCTGAGAAATGTGATGGGGCCTCTGATGAGCTCTCATCAATCATGCTTTGTGAGACTTACTGTGTGTAACCGGAAGGTTCCTTTGCCCCAACAACACTCAGCATTCAAGGGGACTTCAACCCCCAAACAGTTGTGCGGCAGGGGGTACATTTGCAGAGTGGTTGAGAAATGGGAAGGGGCCTCTGATGAGCTGCAGCAGGTCTTCGTACCACAGGGTATCCTAAGCACCACCGAGGATCCCTGGAGCCACACACATTGAGAAGAAAACATTATAAGACAATTTATTGACCTTTATGGGTCCTTCTGGGACCCCTCTAACTCACCTGTAGGATCAAGGTAGCTCTATCTTGACCCTTTTATTAATTTTTCACAGAAGGTTACAGCCTGGGGACAGGTCCCGGTACATAAAGTAGCAACTGCAACTTCCCAGTCAGGTTGTGGCCAGTCATTCACAGCATTGCATTTGGCATGTGGATCCGTAAACCCACCTTGCAGATTCTCTGAGGATCCTTGAATGATCTGCCGAGGATCTATCTCTAAAACTACTGAACAGATTTAGTCCAAAGCATAAAAAGCACGCTTTATGTACCAGGAGCTAGCTTTCTGCCAAATTTGCTGTAATTCCATTTAGTGGTTCGGGCTGTCATGTCTAAAAGCCCTATGGAAAATTGCATGGGGAAAATATGTTTTGGGACCTCCCTTTCTCTCAGCCCATGCTTGACAAATCACCCCAGAACTTTCAACACAGCAGCTGAACTGAGCATCACAAAAATTTAGAAAATTTCATGATGATTCATCCAACGGCGCTAAAGTTATTAGCAAAACAAAAAACACTGGTGAATCTATCTGTTTGAGTCACTATATATATATATTATATGATTTTTGGATACACAATCTGTGAAATGTGTGGGCCATAATCCTATGTTGTTAGAACTTCTAATGTTTTGTTTACAGAATAACATCTTCCTGTGCCAGGACCAGCGCTAGAAACAGCTAACGTGCATGGCCATGGGCACCTGCATCGCCCCCAGCCATGCCAACCTTTTCATGGGCTGGTGGGAGGAGCAGGTGGCCTGGTCATCTGCCAATGTGGAATGGATGGAGAGAATAGTGGCCTGGTACTGGTACATTGAAGATCTCTTTCTGATATGGAGGGGATCAATGGAAACGGCATCCATGTTTGTTAAGATCTTAAATCAAAACGTTAACAATTTACGGTTTACAGCAGAGATGAGCTTGACAAAGGTGACTTTCCTTGATTTGGAAGTGTTTATTACAAAGGGAAAAATGTGCACTTAGTTGTACCATAAACCGAAGGCTGGGAACTCTATTTTAAACTTTGATAGCAATCATCCTCCCAGATTGATCTCAAGTATCCCCTACGGGGAGTTACTAAGGATACAAATAAATTGTACTACTAATGAAGACTTTCAGAAACATGCAGAAGCGAGTATAAAAAAATTCAAAGCTAGAGGCTATGGAGAGCAGTCATTAAGAGACTCGCTTACCAGAGTACAATTTAAATCGAGGCAGGATTTATTGAAACTTAAGAATATCACCAAGGAAAAGGGACACTTTAGAATGATTACGACTTTCTCCAGTGGGGTGGTAGAGTTGAGAACCATATTGAGAAAAAACTGGAATCTGTTGAGATCAGATCCGGTGATTGGTAATGACATCCCAGTGCGTCCAATACTTACCTTTAAAAGTGCGAGGGCACTAAGGGACTCGCTTATGAGGAGTTACTTTGTATGAGCAGTTCCAAAACCATTTGCCAAGGCTCCACTTGGGTTTTCCCCCTGTGGAAGATGCAAAGCCTGTAGTACAAGCAAAAAGGTGTTGTCATACTTAGTGAATGGTAGTGTGAAACCACGCTGGCTCAGGACGTTTTTAAATTGTTGTACCCCCTACACTGTATATTGTTTGACGTGCCCCTGTGGGTTAAGATATGCGGGCAGTACGATCCACCCAACTAAGGTGAGAATCTTAGAACATCTGCCGGCACTAAAAAATCGAGATATAACATACCCGGTAGCGAGACATTACCAAGCTGCACATAATTGCAATAGAGATTTAGTCACCTACTTTGTACTAGACCATGTTCCAGCCAATCTGCGAAGAGGAGATAGAGTGATGAAATTAATAAGGCTGGAGTCAAGGTACAATATTGATCTAGATACAAAGGCCCCCGGGGGACTGAACAGTAGTGAGGAGCTTGCAGTACATCTAGGATAGAGAGATCTCTTCCTAGGAGTTGTTCTATTTTCGATTTGATTAGAATTAGGAATGAAAATTGAATAATCAATTAATTAATGGATATGTGAAGTACTCTGGAAAATGAATTGTTCGAAGAAATGTATAATTTAATATTTTAGATAATGGATTAATTGAGTTTTCTGCTTACGTTAGAATTGTGATTTCCATGGTAATCATCCTGAATACGTAGATTGAATTGGAAATGTCATTGGGTGACGTGGGGGGGAAATTATATGGGAGGGATCACTAGGAATGTGAGGGCGGTTGATTAAAATCATTATGTCTGAGCTTGCCCATTCAGGGCTTGATTATGAAAGTGTGGCACAGAAATGATCGTCTTATCTATGATGTTATAGAAATGGCAATGCATTGGCACATCCAGGGCTAGATTCTGCTGATTTGCTCTTGACAGTTCATTATTGAATGTGATTTAGTGAACTGAGAGCGATTAATGTGCTGATATCGGCGATGTACTTCTGAGTGTGCCCTAAGCTGTATAATATCAGGCTAGGTTAAGATGGCTCTCTCATTGTAACATGAATGTTGGTCCCTCTTCCATGTTGTTGCTGTATGGGAACAGGAAATGTGGTTTGTAAATAAAGTATAAAAAATGGCTGTTTCTGGCACGCCCTCGTACCATCAAGAAAGGCGACTGCCAAAACGCTTCTGGTGAGTTGACGAGTCTCAATAAAGCTGGAGACTCTCCCCCACGAGTGCTGTGTCTTTTCTGGGAGTGAGAGAGGATAAGGAGCGGTAATATATCTCTCTCTCTCTCTCTCTCTATATATATATATATATATATATATATTACCTACTGGCGGTCGCCAGTAGGTAGTTATAGTTAGGACCACGTTTCCATAGGAAATCTGCAACATTCTATTTTGAATAACTTTGGCGCCGGTTGACGAATCCTCGCGAATTTTTCAAAATAGGTGGGGCGCTACGCTCCGCTCCTTCCCTGAAAGTCTCGGAGGGATTCGTCAAGCGGGGGCTGAGATAAAAGGGGGGTCCCAAAACGCGTTTTTCCCATGCATTTTTCCATAGGACCTTTAGACAGGGCTACAGCCTGAACGTCTGAACAGAATTACTAGAAATTTGGCAGAGAGGTAGTCCTCAGGTCAAGGAAGTGCCTTTTGTAGGTTTGGTGTAAATCTGTTTAGTCGATTCTGAGAAAATAGCCTTTAAATCAATATATATATCTGAGCCAGCTTACGGTGCGCTTACGGTGCGCTTACCGTACGCGTACGGTGGCGTGCGCGAGCGCGATTCTGATTGGCTCTTAGATCTTAGTAAACATTCGAATCGGTCGAAACCAGGAAGCGGCGGCCGCCATTTCGTGTGTTTCACTCAGAAAAAAAAGAGTGATATCTTGAAAAGGGGGCAAGGAGGAGAGTTACAGACCCACTAACATTTGTAAGGGGGTCAAAGAAGGACAGAAAAGTACAAAGAAAACATTTATTGATTTTAAAAAAAATCACGGGGTACGCGTACGGTAAGCGTACGGTAAAAAAAAAAAAAAACGAAATGAAATGCAGATTTAAGTGTTTAGATATTAGGGGGCTCTAAAAAGAGCCGTTGTGTTTATGAAGTGATTTTTAAGTGGTACCTACAAGTAAGTACCGATGCAGAGTCTAAGGTTCAAGAGGAAGACTCTGTTCCCTTCATCATTGAAGTGCACACCATCTCCTCTATAAATGTCTTGCATGTCGTAACGTTGTTGTGGTAAATGGAACCCATACCATAGTCACGGAGGAAAGCAGAAACAGATTTGTTGACGTGCTTTCTTGCTTTGTCAATCTGCGGACAGAAATGATTGGACCAGTTCCATTTTTGCCTTTGGCATATGTTAGAAAACACAAAGGCAGTTTTAGGGAAAAGTGAAAACAGTTGCGCAAAGGTGTCCTTCATAAGCATTTCCAGACCTACCCCAGTCAAAGTGCCTAGGTCATTGCCCCCACAGTGCACTATTATGAGGTCAGGGTGTTGGTTTTGCATGAAGGATTTCACCAATGGCATCAATTGGTGCCACTTTAACCCTCTCTGACCAATCCATTTAATGTCTACATTTGGCAATGCAAGGTCTCTCACCATACCTGTTTTCTCTGCAAACTTTTCACTCCAGAAGACATAGCTGTGCCCTACAATCCACACTGTGAACATCTTCAAAGGAGAACTGGATGCACTCAGGAGGTGTAATTCAGTAGAATGGTAAAAAGAAATCAAAGACAGTTTGGAAATGGAGGCATACATATTTTTTTCATAAAAAAAAGAACTGATTGGCTGTTTCATACCATTCTAGAATAAAAACTAGGCTGTATGTGTAAATTAATAGAAGCATGTTTTGTATTGGTACAGAAAAATGTGTTACCAAAGAACAGTACTATGGATTTGCTGTTAGGTTTGAAAAGTCAAGCACTCTTGCTCTGTGGAATTGAAACATTGTTTGGCGAACTTCTGACCTAACTCCACACAGCAGTGTTCCATGAGCTGTTGCTATGGTAGCAGGCAGAAGTCAAGGTGGGGGAAGGGTACTAGGCAGAAGTCAAGTTGGGGTAAGGGTACTTTTGGAAAAGGGTTGGTTTTCAACCAATAGAAATGTGTGATTACATTTGAAAAAAAGGGGGAAGCACTGAGATTTGAAATTAACATGTATATATGTGGAAAAAGAGAGGGAAAGTTTGCCATTATCTGGTTCTGCTGAGAGGAGAGAGGTGTAAAGAACAGAGATCCTGGCTCTGATAATCTGCTGTTTGAGTGCCACATTTCTTTCACAACTAACTAATTTTAAAGGTGAGTTTAGAGTTTGAGAGGGGATGTATATGGTAAATTAAGAAATGAATAATAGAAATGCAATTCTTTTTGTTGAAGTTGTGTTTATTATTTTCTGTTTTGGGAGAAATTTAAATGTGAGGAACAAGTAAAATAATATGGACTATGTTTTCACAATAAATTAAGGTGTCCTGGTATAAAAAAAGAATAGTTTAAGGGTTTGAGGTTGGACTCAGTAATGCAAATACATTCAGCATCACTAAGGCTGGTTGCCCTTGCTGGAGTGTAGGCAGTCTCCCAGGTTACAAATGGTGCTGGTCTGAAAAAGCAGTTTGGACATGTGCTTTTTAAAAAATCTGAAAAGTGGATTCATAATGTGTCAGTCTGTAAAAGTGTTTATCACTTGCCAAAAAAAAGAGCAGTAAGTGTGCTTTCAAATTGGCAAAGAAATTTCGTTTTGTGACTAATGTGAAAACATGACTCTGTGTGCAAAGAGGAATTATAGGCAGAGATTTATTGCGAATTGCTCTGGTGATTTCACAGTTGCATTAGATGGAAAGGGGGAGCCATTTTTTGGTGCAGAAGCAGACTCTTAGCACACACCCAGCTGCTTACTATGTGGAATCATGCACAGTATTCACAAGCGAGTGGGGTTTGAGGTTTCAGTCAGTAATGCAAATACATTCAGCATCACTAAGGCTGGTTGCCCTTGCTGGAGTGTAGGCAGTCACACAGGTTACAAATGGTGCTGGTCTGAAAAAGCAGTTTGGACATGTGCTTTTTAAAAAATCTGAAAAGTGGATTCATAATGTGTCAGTCTGTAAAAGTGTTTATCACTTGCCAAAAAAAAGAGCAGTAAGTGTGCTTTTAAATTGGCAAAGAAATTTTGTTTAAGGGCCTAATGTGAAAACATGACTCTGTGTGCAAATAGGAATTACAGGCAGAGATTTATTGCGTATTGCTCTGGTGATTTCACAGTTGCATTAGATGGAAAAGGGGAGCCATTTTTTGGTGCAGAAGCAGACTCTTAGAGCACACCCAGCTGCTTACCATGTGGAATCATGCACAGTATTCACAAGCGAGTGGGGTTTGAGGTTTCAGTCAGTAATGCATGTACATTCAGCATCACTAAGGCTGGTTGCCCTTGCTGGAGTGTAGGCAGTCATCCAGGTTACAAATGGTGCTGGTCTGAAAAAGCAGTTTGGACATGTGCTTTTTAAAAAATCTGAAAAGTGGATTCATAATGTGTCAGTCTGTAAAAGTGTTTATCACTTGCCAAAAAAAAGAGCAGTAAGTGTGCTTTCAAATTGGCAAAGAAATTTCGTTTTGTGACTAATGTGAAAACATGACTCTGTGTGCAAATAGGAATTACAGGCAGAGATTTATTGTGTATTGCTCTGGTGATTTCACAGTTGCATTAGATGGAAAGGGGGAGCCATTTTTTGGTGCAGAAGCAGACTCTTAGCACACACCCAGCTGCTTACCATGTGGAATCATGCACAGTATTCACAAGCGAGTGGGGTTTGAGGTTTCAGTCAGTAATGCAAACACATTCAGCATCACTAAGGCTGTTTGCCCTTGCTGGAGTGTAGGCAGTCACCCAGGTTACAAATGGTGCTGGTCTGAAAAAGCAGTTTGGACATGTGCTTTTTAAAAAATCTGAAAAGTGGATTCATAATGTGTCAGTCTGTAAAAGTGTTTATCACTTGCCAAAAAAAGAGCAGTAAGTGTGCTTTCAAATTGGCAAAGAAATTTCGTTTAAGGGCCTAATGTGAAAACATGACTCTGTGTGCAAATAGGAATTACAGGCAGAGATTTATTGCATATTGCTCTGGTGATTTCACAGTTGCATTAGATGGAAAGGGGGAGCCATTTTTTGGTGCAGAAGCAGACTCTTAGCACACAGCCAGCTGCTTACCATGTGGAATCATGCACAGTATTCACAAGCGAGTGGGGTTTGAGGTTTCAGTCAGTAATGCAAATACATTCAGCATCACTAAGGCTGGTTGCCCTTGCTGGAGTGTAGGCAGTCACCCAGGTTACAAATGGTGCTGGTCTGAAAAAGCAGTTTGGACATGTGCTTTTTAAAAAATTTGAAAAGTGGATTCATAATGTGTCACTCTGTAAAAGTGATTATCACTTGCCAAAAAAAGAGCAGTAAGTGTGCTTTCAAATTGGCAAAGAAATTTCGTTTTGTGACTAATGTGAAAACATGACTCTGTGTGCAAATAGGAATTACAGGCAGAGATTTATTGCGTATTGCTCTGGTGATTTCACAGTTGCATTAGATGGAAAGGGGGAGCCATTTTTTGGTGCAGAAGCAGACTCTTAACACACAGCCAGCTGCTTACCATGTGGAATCATGCACAGTATTCACAAGCGAGTGGGGTTTGAGGTTTCAGTCAGTAATGCAAATACATTCAGCATCACTAAGGCTGGTTGCCCTTGCTGGAGTGTAGACAGTCACCCAGGTTACAAATGGTGCTGGTCTGAAAAAGCAGTTTGGACATGTGCTTTTTAAAAAATCTGAAAAGTGGATTCATAATGTGTCAGTCTGTAAAAGTGTTTATCACTTGCCAAAAAAAAGAGCAGTAAGTGTGCTTTCAAATTGGCAAAGAAATTTCGTTTAAGGGCCTAATGTGAAAACATGACTCTGTGTGCAAATTGGAATTACAGACAGAGATTTATTGCGTATTGCTCTGGTGATTTCACAGTTGCATTAGATGGAAAAGGGGAGCCATTTTTTGGTGCAGAAGCAGACTCTTAGAGCACACCCAGCTGCTTACCATGTGGAATCATGCACAGTATTCACAAGCGAGTGGGGTTTGAGGTTTCAGTCAGTAATGCATGTACATTCAGCATCACTAAGGCTGGTTGCCCTTGCTGGAGTGTAGGCAGTCATCCAGGTTACAAATGGTGCTGGTCTGAAAAAGCAGTTTGGACATGTGCTTTTTAAAAAATCTGAAAAGTGGATTCATAATGTGTCAGTCTGTAAAAGTGTTTATCACTTGCCAAAAAAAAGAGCAGTAAGTGTGCTTTCAAATTGGCAAAGAAATTTCGTTTTGTGACTAATGTGAAAACATGACTCTGTGTGCAAATAGGAATTACAGGCAGAGATTTATTGTGTATTGCTCTGGTGATTTCACAGTTGCATTAGATGGAAAGGGGGAGCCATTTTTTGGTGCAGAAGCAGACTCTTAGCACACACCCAGCTGCTTACCATGTGGAATCATGCACAGTATTCACAAGCGAGTGGGGTTTGAGGTTTCAGTCAGTAATGCAAACACATTCAGCATCACTAAGGCTGTTTGCCCTTGCTGGAGTGTAGGCAGTCACCCAGGTTACAAATGGTGCTGGTCTGAAAAAGCAGTTTGGACATGTGCTTTTTAAAAAATCTGAAAAGTGGATTCATAATGTGTCAGTCTGTCAAAGTGTTTATCACTTGCCAAAAAAAGAGCAGTAAGTGTGCTTTCAAATTGGCAAAGAAATTTCGTTTAAGGGCCTAATGTGAAAACATGACTCTGTGTGCAAATAGGAATTACAGGCAGAGATTTATTGCGTATTGCTCTGGTGATTTCACAGTTGCATTAGATGGAAAGGGGGAGCCATTTTTTGGTGCAGAAGCAGACTCTTAGCACACAGCCAGCTGCTTACCATGTGGAATCATGCACAGTATTCACAAGCGAGTGGGGTTTGAGGTTTCAGTCAGTAATGCAAATACATTCAGCATCACTAAGGCTGGTTGCCCTTGCTGGAGTGTAGGCAGTCACCCAGGTTACAAATGGTGCTGGTCTGAAAAAGCAGTTTGGACATGTGCTTTTTAAAAAATTTGAAAAGTGGATTCATAATGTGTCACTCTGTAAAAGTGATTATCACTTGCCAAAAAAAGAGCAGTAAGTGTGCTTTCAAATTGGCAAAGAAATTTCGTTTTGTGACTAATGTGAAAACATGACTCTGTGTGCAAATAGGAATTACAGGCAGAGATTTATTGCGTATTGCTCTGGTGATTTCACAGTTGCATTAGATGGAAAGGGGGAGCCATTTTTTGGTGCAGAAGCAGACTCTTAACACACAGCCAGCTGCTTACCATGTGGAATCATGCACAGTATTCACAAGCGAGTGGGGTTTGAGGTTTCAGTCAGTAATGCAAATACATTCAGCATCACTAAGGCTGGTTGCCCTTGCTGGAGTGTAGACAGTCACCCAGGTTACAAATGGTGCTGGTCTGAAAAAGCAGTTTGGACATGTGCTTTTTAAAAAATCTGAAAAGTGGATTCATAATGTGTCAGTCTGTAAAAGTGTTTATCACTTGCCAAAAAAAAGAGCAGTAAGTGTGCTTTCAAATTGGCAAAGAAATTTCGTTTAAGGGCCTAATGTGAAAACATGACTCTGTGTGCAAATTGGAATTACAGACAGAGATTTATTGCGTATTGCTCTGGTGATTTCACAGTTGCATTAGATGGAAAGGGGGAGCCATTTTTTGGTGCAGAAGCAGACTCTTAGCACACACCCAGCTGCTTACCATTTGGAATCATGCACAGTATTCACAAGCGAGTGGGGTTTGAGGTTTCAGTCAGTAATGCAAATACATTCAGCATCACTAAGGCTGTTTGCCCTTGCTGGAGTGTAGGCAGTCACCCAGGTTACAAATGGTGCTGGTCTGAAAAAGCAGTTTGGACATGTGCTTTTTAAAAAATCTGAAAAGTGGATTCATAATGTGTCAGTCTGTAAAAGTGATTATCACTTGCCAAAAAAAAGAGCAGTAAGTGTGCTTTCAAATTGGCAAAGAAATTTCGTTTTGTGACTAATGTGAAAACATGACTGTGTGCAAATAGGAATTACAGGCAGAGATTTATTGCGTATTGCTCTGGTGATTTCACAGTTGCATTAGATGGAAAGGGGGAGCCATTTTTTGGTGCAGAAGCAGACTCTTAGCACACAGCCAGCTGCTTACCATGTGGAATCATGCACAGTATTCACAAGCGAGTGAGGTTTGAGGTTTCAGTCAGTAATGCAAATACATTCAGCATCACTAAGGCTGGTTGCCCTTGCTGGAGTGTAGGCAGTCACCCAGGTTACAAATGGTGCTGGTCTGAAAAAGCAGTTTGGACATGTGCTTTTTAAAAAATCTGAAAAGTGGATTCATAATGTGTCAGTCTGTAAAGGTGATTATCACTTGCCAAAAAAAGAGTAGTTAGTGTGCTTTCAAATTGGCAAAGAAATTTCGTTTTGTGACTAATATGAAAACAAATGTAGTAATATATTTAATTAAAATAAAGGAATTTTTTTTTAGTTTTTTTCAGGTATTGCTGAAGAGCAGTGAACAAAATTTAAGATGCCTACAAAATCCAGAGTAAAAAAAGACCACAAAAAAAACCTATATTTGAAGACAACTGGAGGACCTAAGTTAGTTGAAGATGCTCATGTTGGGAAGAAGAAAAAATCTTCTGGTAAGCAGACAAAAAATTTTCTAAAGAACATATTCAAAAAAAGGAAAAATGTACAAAATGTCTGTACTGGAAAGAATGATTTCAATCGAAAAGCACAGGAAAAAATTGAGAATTTAGTTAATGCAAATATACCTTCTGCAACTAAAAAGATTAACTTAAACAGAAAAACAGCGTGTAAAGAGATACGTAGAAAAATGTTTCAGAGAAGAGTTATGTCCAATTTGATAAAGGATGTGAAGAAATATAGGCAAAAGGCTAAGTTTTATAAGAGAAAAAAAGAAATTGAAGCCATTGAAGCAAAGGCATTAGAATTAAAAAGGAAACTATTCATTTTAATTTTGAATAGGATGCGTACATTAGACAAAATGGTTAATGTACTGAAATCACATAGCAAAAGGAAAAGAGTAGTGAACAGAACAAACTTTTCTAAAGTGTTTTTAGGAAAATGGATGCATAGTTCAAGTAGTGAACCTTTTTTTAATGAAGAGAGTTATTTTCAAAGTAATAGTTTGCTGCATGCAGTTGACACCAGAGGTCGTGCTTATGAAGTGAAAAATGGTTGCATAATGGAGAAGGAGATAATGGTTCCAAGAGATGAGGTACAAGTGATGGCGGATGAGGCTATGGGGAGACGTCCTAAAGCCCCAGTGTACACTTGGAATTGTAGTAGTATTTGCACTGTGCGTCAGGAATCTATTGATAAATTTCGTGAGTTTCTAAGAGAATATAGTAAAAAAAGTGTAAAACAGAAGATTAAGGTGCTTCAAAGTTTGGATCCATGCAGAGTGAGAGAGAATACTGGTTTGCAGGGTCATTCTCTGGCTTGTCTATCTAGAAAAGTGTGTAATAGTGTTTTCCATCATTTTAGGATGCTGGCTGTTCATCATACTGAAATGAGAAAGTTTGTGAGACGGTTGTATTTTGCTAAAAGTCCAGCAATAAAGTTAGATGAATTGAATATCGCTCTGTTCCGTGGAACGGTATCAGATGTAGAGAAGGTTGTTGATGAAATTCAGTTTTGTTACTTTGGTCCTGAACAAAACAGTGCAGAGAAGGACACAGTAAATGAGGAAGAAGTGGAAGAGAATGTAGAACCCTCTGTAAGTAAGACATTTAATGATCACATAACAAAATTTGCAATAATCTCTAATGAAAGACCAAATATTACTTGTATTTGTTGCCGCAGAACTCATTATAGAAAACAAACCAGGTATGTTGATCTCTACAGAAAGAGTGAAAATGAAGATAATTATAAGTGGAAGGATTTTGCCACATATATATTTCTTGAAAATTGTTTTGAATTGGGTGAAGTTCAGCGTATTTGTAAATACTGTTACAACAAGTTAGAGGAAAATAGAATGCCGACCAGAGCTGTACATAATAATTTAGAATTGGATGCTATTCCTGCTGAACTTTCTGAATTAAATACATATGAGTCTATACTCATTCAATGTGTTCATCCGTTCCAGACCATAGTACGTATGGAGCCGAAAACTGGTAAATTACCCCCTTCAGATTTACTGAGAGGTTTAAAAGGTAGAGTGGTGTATTTGCCCTTGGATTTGAAAAAAAATATGGAAACTATTGATGCGGATACTTTGGAAACTGAACCATTAATTATTCTGGTTAATGGTGTACCTACAAAGAATAAGAAGATTTGGCAGGAGCTGGTAGATGTACGGAAAGTACAAAGAGCAAATTTGTATTTGAAAAGGAATAACAAATGGTATGAATCAATTTATATAGAAGAAGAAGAAGAAGAAGATTTACAAGAAGACACAGAAACACCAACTGGACAAATTGAAAAAGTGGAAAAGTCAAAGGAAGAAGAAATTTATGAACATTTTAGCATACATCCTCTTCATTCAAAAGAAGTTATGGGAGACAATATTGATCTATTTCAGATGAAGAAAGCAAAAGGAACTCCCGTGAGTGTATGGGAGGAGAGCTTGGAAGCTCGATGTTTTCCCCAGCTGTTTCCTAAAGGAAAAGGAGGACGATTATACATAGTCTGCAAAGCTAACAAAAATTGCGTACCTATCCCCATCTTTTGCATTATGACCCACAAAAAAGCCCAGGACACTCGATCAAATGCTTTTTTAGCATCAAGAAAGATTAGCCCCATATGCTCTTGGTGTGTTGTAGCATAATCTATCAATGAAATTACCCTGTGTATATGATTTACCGTACTCCTACCGGGCAAAAAGCCGTGCTGACATCGATTGACCAACAATGGTATAATTTTAGCTAGTCGTGTCGCGAGAATTTTCGAGTACACCTTATTGTCAGCATTAATTAATGATATCGGCCTATATGACCCCGGATTTCTAGGAGGCTTGTCTTGTTTTTTAAATATCACTATATTAGCATCATCCCATGATGGTGGGGGATTACCCCGTTGGGCTTCTAAAAACGTAGCTAGCATATCATCCTTAATCATAGGAAAAATGATCCGATATACTTCCAAAGGAATAAACGTCCACGGGCTAGAATTTGTACGATGGGGAAGGAGTCTTCTTGTGTATATATAACTCGGGGGACCAGGCAGGGATGCCCTTGTTCACCTTTACTTTTCACTATCTACATTAATCCACTGGTGCAAATATTGGAAACCAATAATGGCATAAAGTCAATGACAGTGGGGGAACAACAGACACGTGTCCTTGCTTATGCCGATGATATAGTTGTAGTAACATCTGATCCGGAGCAGGCAATTAGGGAGATCGAGGCTCAGACTCAGCAATATGGGGAAGTTGCTGGGTATAAGCTAAATATTTCCAAAACCCAGATCGTATGTACTGAGGGACTCTGTCCTGGTGATGCTCGAGTTACATCGGAAGCAAGATATCTGGGTATAAAGATTAGAATGTCACCTCAAGAGATAGTTGAAGTAAATTGGGCAGGTATACTCGATGCTACAAAACGCCAATTGGAAAAGATAGAGTGCCTCCACTTATCAATGGTGGGACATCGTAATGTTTTAAAAATGTGTATACTCCCCCGGGTAATGTACTACTTCAGGACGGTAATGTTGGAGTTGACATGCGTACAATTAATGCAGCTACAGTCTATTGTAGATAGGTTTATATGGGGATGGAAAAAAAGTCGACGAGCCTCAAAATATATGACACTCCCACTGATACGTGGTGGATGGGGCGTGCCGAATTTTACGTTCTATTATTTAGTTTGTTTTTTGCAGAATATGCAATACCTGGTGATTGGGGCCGAAGCAAGGCCCTTTGAAACACCAGATGTATATCAGATGTTGTTGGGAATTCAGGCGAGGGAGGCCCTGCTTAAGTTTTACGAACCAAGCTATTTTAAAAGAACTCGGTTCAAAATTGTATTAGCTGCATATAAAGCCTGGAAGAGGATACGAAAAACTACTTCTATAAATCGGATAGGTTACTACACACCACTTAACTCTATGGAAATTTTCCCTGCAGTGTTTTGGGATACAAAAATGGCTATATGGAAGGGTAAGGGGATACGACGTTTAGGTGATTTTTTTAGGGATGGGTCAATTATTCCCTTCTCCGAGTTGGCGGAACGGTATAAAATACCTAATCACGACTTCTTTAAATACTTGCAAATCCGAGACTTTATTAATAAACACTGTAAATGTACACGTGTGGCAACAAATGACTTATTAGAGGCATTATCAAAAAAAGCCAAAATTGGGACTTTGTATGATACATTATTGGCAACTCAGCGGGATGATATAGAGGTGCAAGATGCGAAATGGAGGGATAGACTAGGTAATGCTGGTCTATATGTGCAATCTTCAATTGCGATGGCAAGTAAAGTTATATTAACGGCAAATTTACGCACCCAAAATTATAAAACTTTGTTTAATTTATATTGTACACCTGTTAAGATGATGAAGTGGGGTGGGATTCATGATGGGAAATGCTTCAGATGTCAGGCGGATAAAGCTGATATTGTACATATATTTTTTGATTGTATAGCCTTAAAACAATATATATTTGATATCTCAGCATTTCTATCACAAACTACTGGGGTAGAAGTTAATATATCTAGAGAGGTTATGTTATTGGGTTTGGGTGAAGATATTGAACCTAGCCATATATGTTATCCTTTTCGTTATTTTATATTCATAGCGATGGCCGTTGCTCGATTATGTGTTGCATCTATGTGGCTGCAAGTAGAAGGGCCATCATTTGAAATGTGGCGCGCTAAGTTTCATAATGTGTTTAATTTAGAATATAGCCTCTATCGTATAAGATCTTTGAGGAAAAAACAACTAGGGCTTAAAATTTGGCAGCCAATGATACAATATATGGAGCTGTAGATGTTTTACGCAAGAATGTTTGTGTCATCAGGACTTAATGAGTTTTCCATTTGGTTTTATTATATGTGATGCCCCAATAGCTTGGGTGATTTAAATGATTGATTTATGTATGATGTATTGCTGCGAACTGAATAATAAAGATATTAAAAAAAAAAAAAAAAAAAAAAAAAGGAAAAGGAGGACGATACGATGAACGTCCGGAACAGATTCCAGCTTCTGAGTATCGGACTACAAGACTATATGCTGAAGATCCCAGATTTCGACAAAGTATTCATTATTTGTTCCATCTTTTATTTGAAAGCGACTTGTCTGCATTGTCTTATGCAGTAAATCACATTTTAAAAAGTGGAGTACATTTGCAAAATGTGTCTGCTAAGGATTTTATGGAGAAAGTGCAGCACCGAGATGATCATTTGGAAACACAACTGATCAATCTGATGGCTTGTCATCGTGGGACTAATGAATATTGGTACCAACGCCATGGTGAATTAAAATGCATGTTACGGAATTTAGGAATACCAACATGGTTCGTTACCCTAAGCTGTACGGAGTACGCTTGGGATGATTTACTGGATTTTCTACGAGAGGCAAATTCAAACATTAAAAACATCGAATACAAGACAGCAGGAGAACTGTGCTCATTGGATCCGGTTAATGTTTGCAGATATTTCAATCATAGATTTGAGGCTATGATGTCCTTCATCTGCAATAAAAAAAATCCACCTCTAGGAGAAGTAGTGGATTTCTTTTGGAGAAAAGAGTACCAGGCAAGAGGTGCTCCTCATATTCATATGCTGTTGTGGATCAAGGATGCCCCAAAGTTTGGAACAGATACTGATGAAGCAGTGTTATCTTACATTGAAGAATATGCAACATGTGCTATACCAAAAAGCACAGAAGAGAAAAAGTTAAAGGAGCAAGTTTTACGTTTCCAAAGTCATCGGTGTGGAAAATACTGTCGACGGAAATACAAGAGCAAAGATAAATACTACACTAAATGTCGATTTGGATTTCCTAGACCTGTTCTTTCAAATGGAAGAGTTAACAGTTTTATGTCATCTGTGAGACATACTATCACAAGAAAATCACCTAAGAATACCTACAACCTTAAAAGAAAAGAAGAATCAAAAAATATAAATGACTACAACCCAGTGATTTTATCCATGTGGAACGCTAACATGGATATACAGTATGTAGCTGACAATTCCATTGCTGTTGCTCGATATGTAACGTCTTACATTACGAAATCAGAAAAAACAGAATTGAAGGAAATGTGGGAAGAGATTTCTCACGAGAAAACTGTCAGTAAGAAGCTGTACAGTTTCAGTTTGAAGATGTTATCGAATCGAGAAATTGGATCCTACGAATGTTCAGATAGGTTATCTTCTGCAAGTCTCTACTCGAAATCAAGAAGAATAATTTGGGCAAGTTTAGGCCTTGCAGCAATGAGAAATCAGGTACTGAAATCTGTTGGAGAAATTGAATATTTGGCCGAGAATGACCCAGAAAGTACAGATATTTTGAAATCAAACATGTTGGACACATATTATCCCAAGAGAAGTCATCATCTGGAGAACATGTGTCTCTATGAAGTGCTGCAGAACTACATTTATTCACGGAAAGCCGCAGCAGACATCAACAATGGAAAATATAAAGTCATTGGTGAGGAAGGATGTTTGGTGAAGCAAACAAAAGGAAGTTTGATAAATCACCGGAAGCTGAGTTGCGACACTACTGACAAAAAGGAATTTTACTACTTGGCTCTTTTACAGCTGTTTAAACCATGGCGTACAGAGGATGAACTACTGGGAGAATTTCAAAGCTATGAAGATTCTTTTAATGCTTGCAAAGACAGCATACAATGCAATACATTCACAACTTATCTGCAAATGTTAAATGAAGAAATTGAACAGGAAACTACAATTGCAGCAGAAATAGCTAGAGACAGTTCTCAGGACAGCCAAAGTTCAGGAACACTCAGTCAAGATCCCCTAGGACAACCAATCGTTGAAAATGAAGCATCAATAGCCATGAATGAAGTGGAAACGGCTATGAATCAAGCTCAAGGAGGATTTATAGACTTACAAAATTTGGAAAGACAACTGAACGAAGAGCAGCAACAAATGTATGAAGAGATCAGAAAAAAAATTGATCACGGATTTCTACATGAAAAAAAAGAGTGCTCATGCACATCATTTCATCCAATCAGGATGAAATGAAGAACAGGTTGTAGGATGTTATTTTGAAAATAGCTCTGGTGTCAACTGCTACGCTAATGTAGTGCTGAATGTTGCATTTTATCTGGAAAGTTTGCAAGAGCAGATAATAGTAAATCAGGGAAAAAGATTCTGTTCTGTGCTGAGTCTCCTTTTTGAAAAGCTGAGTAATGATAAAACTCAAATAGAAAGTGCTACTGAAATTAGAAAAGTTTTAGATGTATGTTCAGGACGAACACAGTTTTCTCAAAATGTACAACAAGACGCACAGGAATTCTTGATGTATTTTCTTCAGGTACTGGAAGAAGAAGGGGTTCCCATTGAACATTTATTTGGTCTCTCTTATAAATGGGAACATAGTTGTGAAAACTGTTATAATATATGTGGCTCTAATGTTGATTCTGAAAGGTTTATTTATTTAACATTGCCAGAGAGTAAAACAGTCACTTTTGCTAAATTAGTTAAAGATGCTAATCATAGCATGCAATGCCGTGAGTGTAAATCTGACATGTTTTCAACATTAATTTTAAAGGAATACAGACAGTATGTAATTTTAATGATGCAACGATGTAGAGCTGATGGTTCAAAATTGGATACTTTAATAAAGAAGTTTACAGGACAGCAATTATCAATTTCAGGAAAAACTTTTGTAACAGTTGCAATAATTTTCCATGATGGACCTACTGTACCTTCTGGTCATTACACAGTTTATCTTAAATGTGAAAAAGGCTGGACACTGTGTAATGATTCCCAATTGATTTTTAAGCAACGTTTGCCTTTTGATTTAGCAAATTCCTATCTAATCTTCCTGAAACCTAAATTTTAGAGAGATTTGGCAACATCTGGACAAAACAATTTTACCATTTTATTGGATTACCATTTGGAATTTACAAATAAAAAGATTTAACAAATTATCATTTGGCCTGGTAATGTGATAATTGATTTTTTGTGTTTTTAAAAAAAAAAAATAATAATTACGCGTACCGTACGCGTACGGTAAAAAAAAAAAAAAAAGTTTTTAAAAAAATATATAAAAAATAGATGAAAGGTAAGGTTGGCTCTTAAAAGAGCCGTTGTGTTCATGCAGGGACAGAGGAAAGAAAGATTGGGAATATTAGACGGTACGACAAGTGTGCTGATCTATTTTACAGTTCACTAGGGAAATACTGGTCTCCCTATAAGTAATTAGATCATGACAAGTGGTGCACCGTACTTCAACCCTCGCAAACCGAGGGTTAATTTCCAGAGGACCAGAAAAAGGAGATGCTCCCCCCACAGATGAAGGGCTCACCTGACCTGCAGAAGAAGGACTCGCCCCTGCAGATGATGGTCCAGGCTGAGCTGCTGTGGATGTGCTTGGTTGATTTACTGAAGGGTTACCTTCAGTAAGTCGAGCATGTGTCCTTCTGTGTACATCCTTAAGGTGTCTCATCATGGTGTGATTCCCAAAGGAATACTTCCTGTCAGGATTCCCTCTTGAAAGTACACGCTTACACAGCTTGCAAGTCACTAAGGGTGCATTTACCTTTTGCTGGCCTTCTGGAAAAGTAAAATACTCCCATACGTAAGAGGTCTTTTGTTTCCTCGCTCTCTGCCTCAAGGTAGTGCTGCTAGCCTCACTCTCAGAAGAGCTCTGCTGTTCTGCCATCGTATCACAAAGACAACCCAGCTCCTTCTCCTAAGGGATCACAAGCAGAAATGAGGGGAATGGGTGTGGTGTAGGAGAGTTCTAGAACTGAAAGTAGTTTCAACCAATCAAAAGTTGTGTTTCATGATCACATGACCCACCGTACGCTTACGGTGCGCTTACGGCAAAAGTACGCATGCGCGTAAAAAAGACACGCGCTCGCGCGCATGCGCATAACAGTCACTCCCCGACACTTCCGCGTAACGTGCGCGTGTAGCGTACACGCGTACGCGCCCCACGCGGAGTACGCGCGGCTACGCAAATTGCGTAACTATACGCAAACAGCGTAGATAAATTACGGACATTGCGTAAACCGTACGCTTACCGTAAGCTTACCGTACGCGCACTAAAAAAATTTTTAAAAAAAGGAAAAAATGTATTGCTAATAAATTTTACCTGTTTATTTTATAATAAAAGGAAAAAAAAACATATTGTAGAATTTTAAAAATTTAACCATAGTCTTTAAAAAAGGATAGAAAATTTTAAAAAAAATATGTACAAAAAAAAAGAAGAAAAAAAAAAAATAGCATTTAAAAAACCTTGCAAATTCACTGAAAAAACCATGGGTTTCACACACATTATAGTTAGGAATTAGCATTTAAAAAACCTTTGAAATTCACTGAAAAAACCATGGGTTTCACACACGTTATAGTTAGGAATTAGCATTTAAAAAACCTTGGAAATTCAATGAAAAAACCAAAGGTTTCACACATGTTATAGTTAGCTGGACATTTCACTCGTAAAAAACCAATGAAATTCCCCCGTTATAGTTAGTTCAGCTAACTATAACTCGCGCGCCCGCAATGCACTACTGATGACGTCACATATTACATCACTCATGACATGGTCAGTGACATCACTGATGACATCACTGATGACATCTCAAATGACATCACTGATGACATTATCCTTGTGACAGAGTGGTAGACCTCCTCTCACCCTAATATAACCTTTGATACAAACATTCAAAAATAGAGACTAAAATTTTCAAAAAAATGGACATACCAATAACAGTTACAACAACCTATTCAGTAATTCTAAGATCCACATACACATCCACTCATCCACCAACAATCCTATACAGTCACTCATACATGTACTCACACATCATATGTACTCATACACCTAAACATCCTGTAACACAATGCCACTCATCCATAGAGTTACTCACACATAGTCACTCATGCTAATAAAGAATCAAACATCCATTTACTTGCATATACAGTTATACACACACCACCACACTTACTTTTACAGAAACTTACACATACTGTGGGGCATATGCATCAACATTATCATTTGCGATTCCTTATTAGCGAAAAATAAGGATTCGCTAATAAGGAATAGCAAAAGGCTATGCATGTAGGAATCGCTATTCAAATAGCGATTCCTTAACTTTCCTTAATTGCCACTAGCAAATAGCGAGTAGCAATTAAGGAATGCCGTCCCAATCATTCCTATGGGCCTCCAGGCCCATAGGAATGAATCGGAGATTGCATGAGCAAATAGCGAGTACCAGTAGGTTCTCGCAAATTGCTCATGCAATTTCAAGGGTGCAAGGGTGTCAAAATGACACCCTATAGCACCCCTGAAAATGATATATGCACATATGTTGCACACACACATGCTCTAAGGGCATGTGTGTGCGCAACATGAAACTTTGAAAAATGCACAAAAGTGCATTTTTCAAAGTTTTTGCAAATTACCATGCAGTTCATCTTCATGGCAATTTGCTCCCCCTATTAGCGAAATCGCTAATTTTTTAACTTTGATGCATTGCATTTAAGGAATCTCACTTTGGGATTCCTTAAATGCAATCGCTATTTAAGGAATCGGTATTTAAGGAATCCCTATTTAAGGAATCGGTATTTAAGGAATCCCTATTTAAGGAATCGGTATTTAAGGAATCCCTATTTAAAGAATCGCTATTTAAGGATTCCTTAAATAGCGAATTTTGCTTTTGGGTTGATGCATTGGGATTGGGTATTTTTAACTTAATACCGGGAGCTATTAGCGATTCGGTATTTTACCGCCTGGATTTTGGGTTGATGCATGAGGCTGTGTGTCATTTAAACAATCACTTATAGAAACACATACTTATTCATACAGGAAGTCTACCAATCTCTCACTCTCACATATACTCACTTATAAACACCAATAGTCACATATACTAGTTTAAAACATATGTAGTTACTTATGAAGACACTATTGAGACAGTCATTCACTCACTAACACACCCATGCACACACTCATCCACCCATACAGTCCTGCACACATGCTGTCTTCAACACATACAAACAGTGAGTCACTCATTCATGCATCTATGCACTACGTAATACCCCCCACCGCACCATGAAGACACTCAGACACTCATACTGATACTCAAAAAACCAACTATTAACCTAAATAGACACTCATGTAGCTACTCACCAACCCATGCAGCCACTTATATACAAAGTGAGAGACTGATACAGGTATTTACACATTTAAACATTACTCACTTAGCCATGTATTCAAAAAGATACACTTAATCAGTCAGTAATACAATTAATTTTTCAAAAACAAATCATCAATTTAGACACTTATATACTCATTTATTCTTCCATCGACCTTGAGATATACATATATAAAACATATTTAATTTTCAGAAAAACACACATTCACTGGATGATGTCATCAGTGATGTCATTTGAGATGTCATCAGTGATGTCATGAGTGATGTCACTGACCATGTCATGAGTGATGTAATATGTGACGTCATCAGTAGTGCATTGCGGGCGCGCGAGTTATAGTTAGCTGAACTAACTATAACGGGGGAATTTCATTGGTTTTTTACGAGTGAAATGTCCAGCTAACTATAACATGTGTGAAACCTTTGGTTTTTTCATTGAATTTCTAAGGTTTTTTAAATGCTAATTCCTAACTATAACGTGTGTGAAACCCATGGTTTTTTCAGTGAATTTCAAAGGTTTTTTAAATGCTAATTCCTAACTATAACGTGTGTGAAACCCATGGTTTTTTCAGTGAATATATATATATATATATTACCTACTGTAGGTAATTATAGTTAGGACCTATTATCCATAGGAAATCTGCAGCATTCTATTTGGAATATCTTTGGCGCCAGTTGACAAATCTTCGCGAAATTTTCAAAACTCGTGGCCCGCTCCGGTTCGCTCCTATCCTGAATGTCTCGGCATGATTTGTCAAGCGTGGGCTGAGAAAAAAGGGGGGTTTCAAGACATCTTTTCCCCATGCAATTTTCCATAGAGACCTTTAGTCGCAGCTACAGCCCGAACTGCTGAACGGAATTACACCAAATTTGGCAGAAAGGTAGACCTTGGTTCCGAGTCGTGACTAAATGGTGTAAATCCGTTCAGTAGATCCTGAGAAAATCAAAAGTAAAATCACATACATATCTGGGCGGAGCCTAACCACACATCTCATCATGAGATCCTATTGGCTATCAGCACTTCATCCAAGAAGTGTTGGCACCCATCTTGGGACCAATATACATGATAGCACCTCATTAAAAATCATTGCAGTTAATAGGAGTTTTAAGACTTTAGTTACATTATAAATCATTTGTTGGTGGTACCATACTCATTTTAGGAATTGTGGTGTCCTCTAAGGTGATTTTACCATGTGAAAAAGCCTTCTGCTGGGATATCATGAATCATGTTTGAGAGAAAACTATTTTCTCATGCTTTTCCCACAGAGGTTTGGAAGGTGATCTATAAGTTAAACTGAGAGCATATTTTCTGAAAATTCACATTATCTTTCTCAGTCATGTGAGAATGAAGTCTGACATTCTCAGTAAAAGATGTACATCCAACAAGGGCAGAGACTGTCAGTTGATTCCTTTGTGTTCTACTGCAGCCTCCCAGAGTGTTCTAAAGAACAACTAGAGCGCTCGCCGCTAACAGTCCTACTTATGAAAAATGTATTGCACACCTGAAGCCATCTTGATGGAATAAAGTGGTAACTCTTAAAACATTTAATTTACAAAGGAACAAAATGAGGGGGTTCATTTTTCCATAGAAAGTATGATTAGCGCTGCAGAAAGAAAAATTAGGGCACATTTTGAGTGACTTCTCAAATCCTCTTCTATTTCATTAAAAGATTCTGACATGCAGACTGAAACATGCACTATCAATACCAGCAGCAGACTTCCCTGGTGAGCAGCAGCTTTACTACAGTGATCTAATGAGCAACTAGAGTGCTAACATTCTGAATTTATGGCTTAATGTGTGACACATCTGAATGCCTTCTTGATGGAATCAAAGTAAAAAACTGAAAGTATTTCCAACTGAGAAGACTGTAGTAAATGGGGAAATTAGGAAACTTGATAACAAATAAGTCTCCCAAGATGGCCACCAGAGACAAAAGAGCCCAAATGTAGCCCAAATATCACCCAGAAGTAGCCCAAGTATAGCCGAATGACAGAATGTCCCAGAGTGTTCTAACAGTCTTACTTATGACAAAAGTATGGCACACCTGAAGCCATCTTGATTGGAATAACGTGGTAACACTTAAAACATTTAATTTGCAAAGGAACAAAATGATTGGGTTCATTTTGCCATAGAAATTATGATTAGTGCTGCTGAAAGAAACATTAGGGTACATTTTGAATTCTCAAATCCTCTTCTATTTCATTAAAAAATTCTGACATGCAGACTGAAACATGCACTTTGAATACCAGCAGCAGACTTCCCTGGTGAGCAGTAGCTTTACTACAGGGATCTAATGAGCAACTAGAGGGCTAACATTCAGAATTTATGGCAAATGTGTGACATATCTGAATACCTTCTTGATGGAATCAAAGTAAAAAACTGAAAACATTTCCTACTGAGGAGAGTGCAGTAAATGAGGAAATTAGGAAACGACATAACAAATAAATCTCCCAAGATGGCCACCAGAGACAAAAGAGCCCAAATGCAGCACAAATATCACCCAGATGTAGCCCACATGTAGCCCAATGACAGAAGTGTGCAAAACACTTTCTATTTTTTGTGTTTTTGCAGTTTTATATAGTGCAGACTTTTCAGGTATTGGAGTGCTTTACATGAGCATGGTTACATCACACAAGAACAAATTCATTTTGGTTGTAGACATGGGGAGATTAAGTGATTTGACCAGAATCACAGAATGTCGAGCTGAAGCAGAGCTCCAACCTGGTTCCCCAGTTGCAAAGTCTGCAGCTCTGGCAGTAACACCACATCCTCTCCCCTAAGTGCAACATTTAATCAAGTGGTCAACTGGATAAAAAAAACATAAAGATAACAAATAATTTAAAAGTGTTTTGTCGCTATTTGAAAACTCAGAAAATATGTCCTCATTTTAGTATTTTAGAGCACTAACCATACTTTTGATGCAAATAAGACATTCTCATATACGTAATTTCTAAAGGAAATGCTCTAGGTATTACAGGTTTGATTACATCAAGATGACGTCAGGCGTTCCACACTTTTGTAATAAATACAGAATGTTAGCAATCTAGTTGTTCATTAGGATACTGTTGGGAGGCAGAGGCCAGGGGCACGGACTCTGAAAATTGAAGGCAGGTAGGAGGGTGCAGAAGCAACAATTTGGCCACACTGGGCAGGCAGGAAGGGCAGTGGAAAGGGGGGCAGGGGCAACAAACCAACAATACAGGACAGGCAAGAGAGGCTGTGGCAATATAATAGACCATTGTGGGCAGAAGGAAGAGGCAGTGGTAGTACAACCATACATGCCAACAGACCCGATTCAGCCAGGAAACGTCCAATGATTTTAGGCTCAAATGAGCTTTATTTGATCTGTCTCCTGTCTACAATCTCCTCTTTTTCAATGCAACTCAAAGGGGAAAACCAATACCCCAGTTTTTTTTCAAAATCTCCCTCTTACCAAGTTCAAAATGTTCACAAGTATGGTACATTGGATCATGGAAGGCAGGAGAAATTGGGGTAGGGACATATACTCGGATAACAGAGGACAGGAGGGACATGGAGAGGTGCACCAAACTGACCCTACAGGGCAGGCATCAGGGTTTGCAGCAGCACAATACACCACACAGGGCATGCGGGACGGGAGTGTAGCACAACAATCCATAGAAAGCAATAGGGAGGGGACAGGACCATGCACATGGACAACAGAGAACAGAGGGGAAAGAGGCAATGGTAGCTAGCTGACCATAATGGACAGACAGGAGTGAAAGCTGTAGCATAACAGACCATAAAGGGCAGGAGGGACGGATCAGGGGCATTACAATGGAACAGACAAGCCAGGAGGGAGGTAATAGGGGTCTGCACATGGAAACAGAGGGCTGGGGGCAAGGGGGCAGGGCAGGAGCAGCAAGATGGCCATGGAGGTCAGTCAGGATGGGCACTAGAAACAAGACACACCATGGAGAGCAACAGTGAGCCTATGATGGCATCCACACAGACCATAGAGGGAAGGTGGGAGGGGGTCAGGGGCAGCTAGCTGACTACACAGGTGAGGTGGGAGGGGCCGTGGCAGCACAGAAGACCATGCATGGCAAGCGGAAGGGTTAGTAGCAGCACAATGGCTATGATGGGCAAGAAGGAGGGTGCTGGGGCATGCACAAAGGACCATGGAGGATAGAAGTGAGGGTCAGTACCAGGGCACAGACAAGAGAGTACAGGGGAAGGGGCCTCACAACAGACCGCACGGGGCAGGCAGGAGGAGCAGTTGAAGCACAACAGACCAGGGAGGGCAGAAGGGTGTGGCAGTAAAATGGACCATGGAGGACTGGAGGAAGGGGATAGGGGCATGGCATGTGGACAGGCAGGGTGGAGGTGGCAGGGACAGGTTACAGTCATATGACAATGCTAGGCAGGTGGGAGGGGAGTGGCAGCTCAACAGAACACTCAGAGTAGATAGGAGTGGCAGGTCCATGGAACATGGTGGGCAAAAAGGATGGAGCAGGGGCATGCACAAAGACATCGGAGGGCAGGGGGAAGGAGAATAGGGGCAGCAAGCTAAGCACAGAGGCTAAGCAGGAGGTAAATGAAGGGGCACAGAATTGGTCAATGGAGGGCAGGAGGAGTGGACTGGTACATCATGCTAAATGGAGGGCAGTGGCAGCACATCAGACCATGCATGGCAGGAGGGAGGAGGCTAGTCCATGGATTCAGACAACAGAGAATAGGGAGGAGGTGGATGGGGCAGCAAGCTAACTGTTCAGAGAAGGTGGGTATTAGGAACTTTATTGTTTGTAAAATGTGTGTCTGTGCAAAGTTAAAATATGAACAAGTATGCAGCATAATCTCACTTTTATTCAGGAAGAAGAGGACGTTTGTGACTGTGACTCCGGGCTCACTTGGCAGAAACACTCCCTGACCCTCCACCCCCCATCGCAAAATGTAATGCAATTGAAAAGGACAGGTGAACGCAGTGTTATATAGAACATAGTCCTGAGAGCACGATTGAAAATGAAAACTTGATAGTGTATATTATAAACTATGCACCAAAAAGTGTGATATAAGATGAACTGGGGCGTGAAATATAATATGCAATACATTGCACGCAATGACAGATTAATTGGAGAGCGCGAAATAGCACAGGCACTAGCGCGTGCTATGCGACATGCGCCTTGGAGTGTAATATGCACAGGGCAGTGTTGTGTAACCTAGCTAGTCTCTAAAGTTGTAACTTAAAATATGTGCTGGGGAGTGTAACGTTGCATATGCACTGTGACAAAGATATGGATCCCAGATTGTAATATGTATTGGCATAGCGCTGTGCGTTATAACATAGGGATCAAGGAAGGCACGTTAGATGGGGCAATATAACCCGTGCGAAGGCAAGTGTGGCATGACATATTCATGGGGTGGCGTTACAGTGCACATGGGCTAGAGAGTGTCATAGCACACGCACTAGCTGGTGGAATACAACACAGAGGTGTGTAGCACTCGGTGGGCACTGGTGGGTGTAACACAGCATTGGGCTCAGCCAGGAGCATGCTGTGACTCTCAAGTGAGGTTTGTCTCCTTTCCAGAGAGTAAAATAAAAAGTATTATACATCAGGCGGTGGATGTGTGTTTTATAAATCGAGGGGGGTTTCTTGCATAGTTTTGGTCGAATTTTTGTCGAATCCCCTTTGAATGGCTTGCTGTGCATGTGTATTAAATGTGCCCGTCAATAGCTACCCATGTTTGTATAAATAAACGACAAGGGTGTCTACTTGGAGAGTACCCACCGGCGGGGGTGCCGGGATTAGGCACGGTAGGGCATCAGACACGTCAAAGCTTCACTAGCTGTGTAAATGCATTCCACGTGGATTCATTGTATGCATAGTCGCCTTTTAATGAATATCATGCAAAACGTCATGGTGATAGGTACATACGGTTTGTCCAGCATGTCCAAGGTGTTTCTATCAATATATTAAAAAAATAAAAATAAAAAACAAAGGCCGGCCCCTGGGGATGGGATCCCCGGGGCTATAAGTGGCATGAGGAGGGGGGCAATGCAGCCCCCCTCCCAAAGACCATGGCCCGGGGGTTGGGGTTCCCAGGGCCGATTAAGGACTTTGGAGCGGTGCCACGCGCACCCTTCAAATTTAAAAAAAAAAAATTAAAAAAATTAGGGGGCAGGCCCTGGGGCATGGGGTCCCCAGGGCTAATAAATTAGAAAAAGAAGGGGGGCCACACAGCCCCCCTGCTTAAAAAATAAAATAAATAAAAGACCGGCATCGCATCGGAGGCCACTCCCCCTCCTTGCAGCACTCTGCAAACGCGCCCCCTGGCGAGTTGTAATTTGGGGAATTAATTCCCCTTCAATACTGAAGGTCCATGAGGGCCAACTAGCCCAACAGGTATCTCCAGTTTTCTCCAGGGAGCTGCATTGCAGACAGGTGTTCTGAGGCCACGCCCCTTTTTACATCTCTCTGCAACGCAGCTCTGTGGAACTTACTGGAGGTACCTAGTGGGCTAATTTGACCATAGGGACCCTTAGGATTCAAGGGGACTTTATCTCTCAACTTAGAACGGCCACAGGGCGCGTTTACACAGTGGTGAAGGGAGGGGACGGGGCTAAGTTAACGAGTGGAAACACGCCCTGTGGCGCATTTTAAGTTGGGAAAATAATTCACCTTCAATCCTGAGGGACCCTGGGGGCCAACTAGCCCACCACGTGCTTCCAGTAAGCGCCACTGCACTGCGTTGCAGAGAGGTGGTCTAGGCCGTGCCCCTTTTTACATCTCTCTGCAACTCAGCTCTGTGGCGCTTACTGGTGGTACCTAGTGGTCTAGTTGGACCCTAGGGACCCTCAGGATTCAAGGGGACTTGATCTCCCAACTTAAAACGGCCACAGGGTGTGTTTACACAGTGGATAAGGGAGGGGACGGGGCCTGAGGTGAAGTGTGCAAACACGGCCTGTGGAGCTGTTTGTTCTTTCTGCACGTGATCCTTCTTCCTGCACTTTTTTTAGTCTTTGAGGACTTCTGTTGCTTCTTTCTGCATTTCTTTTTTTTCTTTCTGTGCGTTTTTGCTTCTTTCTTCACATGTCCTACCTCTGTAGGCATAGTTAGAACTGAAAAAACCATAGGTTTCAGGGGCGTTATAGTTAGCTGGACTTTTCACTTGTACAAAACCATTGAAATTCCCCCGTTATAGTTAGTTCAGCTAACTATAACTCGCGCGCCCGCAATGCACATATTACATCACTCATGACATGGTCAGTGACATCACTCATGACATCACTGATGACATCTCAAATGACATCACCGATGACATCATCCTTGTAATAGAGTGGCAAACCTCCTCTCACCCTAATATAACCTTTAATACACACATTCAAAAATAGAAACTAAAATTTTCAAAACAATGGACATACCAATACCAGTTAGAACAACCTATTCAGTAATTCTAAGATCCACATACACATACACTCATTCACCAACAGTCCTATACAGTCACTCATACATGTACTCACTCATCATATGTACTCATACACCTATACATCCTGTTACATGACGCCACTCATCCATAGAGTTAGTCACACACATAGTCACTCATGCTAATAAAGAATCAAACATACATTTACTTGCATATACAGTTATACACACACCACCACACTTACTTCTACAGAAACTAACACATACTTAGTCTTTTAAACAATCACTTATAGAAACACATACTTATTCATACAGGAACTCTTCCAATCTCTCACTCTCACATATACTCACTTATATACACCAATAGTCACATATACTAGTTTAAAACATATGTAGTTACTCATAAAAACACTATTGAGACAGTCATTCACTCACTAACACACCCATGCACACACTCATCCACCCATACAGCCCTGCAAACATGCTGTCATCAACACATACAAACAGTGAGTCAGTCATTCACGCACCTATGCACTATGTAATACCCCCCCACCGAACCATACAGACACTCAGACACTCATACTGATACTCAAAAAACCAACTAATAACCTATATAGACACTCATGTAGCTACTCACCAACCCATGCAGCCACTTATACACAAAGTGAGAGACTGATACAGATATTTACATATTTGAACATTACTCACTAAGCCATGTATTCACTAAGATACATTTAATCAGTCAGTTATACAATCAATTTTTGAAAACAAATCATCCATTTAGACACTTATATACCCATTTATTCTTCCATCGACCTTGAGATGTACATATATAAAACATATTTAACTTTCAGAAAAACACACATTCACTGGATGATGTCATGAGTGATGTCATTTGAGATGTCATCAGTGATGTCATGAGTGATGTCACTGACCATGTCATGAGTGATGTAATATGTGAAGTCATCAGCAGTGCATTGCGGGCGCGCAAGTTATAGTTAGCTGAACTAACTATTACGGGGAAATTTCAATGGTTGTGTACGAGAGAAAAGTCCAGCTAACTATAACGCCCCTGAAACCCATGGTTTTTTCAGTGAATTACTAAGGATTTTTTAAATGCTAATTCCTAACTATAACGTGCCTGAAACCTATGGTTTTTTCAGTGAATATATATATATATATATATATATATTACCTACTGGCGGTCGCCAGTAGGTAGTTATAGTTAGGACCTATTATCCATAGGAAATTCGTAACATTCTTTTCTCAATAACTTTGGCGCCGAATGATGAATCTTCGCAAACTTTTCAAAACAGCTGGGGCGCTCTGGTCGGCTCCTATCCTGAAAGCTTAGGGGTGAGTCATCAAGCGGGAGCCGAGGCAAAAGGGGGGTTCCAAAACTTGTTTTTCCAAGGTTTTTCCCATAGGAAATTTTGGAACAGGCTACAGCCCGAACTGCTGAACGGAATTATAACAATTTTTGCAAGAAGGTAGCTCCTGGCTCAGAAAGAGACCTTTTTTTTTTAAATGGTGTAAATCCGTTCAGTAGTTCCTGAGAAAATCAAAAAATAGAGGTCAAAAATCAATTTCCCATAGGAAATAATAAAAAAAACTCTCAACATGGAAATCCAACAGCCTCATCACAGGAAATGAATATAAATTCCTCAAAAATAACCATCCAGTAGTACCTACAATATATTTTCTTCCTAAGCTGCACAAGGACTCTGTAAATCCACCTGGCAGACCCATAATATCCAGGAACTGTTGTCTAGAACATACATCACAATACATAGACTTTTTCCTACAAGATTTGGTTAAAGCTTTACCATCATACGTGAGAGATACCAGTGACTTTTTGAGAAAAATTATGAACCTTGAATGGAAAAATAATTATCACTTCATTGCCCTTGATGTTGTTTCATTATACACGAGCATACAACACGAGGAAGGTCTACGAGCAACTGACTTTTTCCTAGATAAAGCCATTGGTATCAGTAAAGAACACAAGCTTATGTTGCTGGAAATGATCAAATTTTGTTTGGAACATAATGTATTCATGTTTAATAAAATGCTTTCCAGACAAATAAGGGGTGTGGCGATGGGGGCCAGCTTCTCTCCCAGCTATGCATGTTTACACATGGGCTGGTGGGAGGAGCTGGTCCTCATGACGAAACACCGCGATAAGATAAACTCTCATGTCAAGCTATGGCTGCGATTCAATGATGATTTGTTCGTAGTTTGGGATGGTAGCAAGGATGAGGCTCAGGAGTTCATACAAGCTATTAATGTGAACGATTTAAATTTGAGTTTTACAGCAGACATTAACAACTCTTCAGTGACTTTTTAGACACACAGGTGTATGTAAAAAGAAATCAAATAGTCACAAAATTGTTCCGTAAGAAAACTGCGGGAAATTCCACACTACACGCGAGTAGTTCACATGTAAAACATCTTATAACTAGCATCCCTTATGGTGAAATGCTTCGGCTGAGGCGTATTCACAGCATTGTAAGTGACCTCATACTAGCACAGAATGAGAGTAAACAAAGATTCAAAGAAAGAGGTTATACAGAACAAATCATCAAAACTGTGATTAACAAATCTATGCGCAGAAGCAGGGAAGAGTTACTTATGGAGAGGAATTTAACTACTGAAAATACACGAGGTAGCATTATCACTTAGTGATGATACAACAGGTGACTTTAGGATTATAATACAACACAGCCAGCAACATAGGAAGATTGAATCCATAATAAACCGCAACTGGCCTATGGTCCTTAGTGACCCATTAATTGGTTTCAAGCTACCTAAAAGACCCTCGATAACTTACAGCAGAAGCCGCTCTATGAGAGATGACTTAATCAAAACAAGTCCGGAAATCATTGAATCCACGAGTTGGCTTCAGACTCACACTGGCTTTTTTAAATGCAAAACATGTAAAGCATGTTTACAGGGTGAAAATAAAACTTGGTACATCAATCCTTTTAGTGAGAAAAAACATAAAATATCCAAGCTACTAACATGCAAAACGGAGTTCGCAATATATGTACTATCATGCCCATGCAACCTGCACTATGTAGGAAGCACTAAACTTCAAGTACACAAACGTATTTTACAGCACCTAAGGGCAATATCTAATCAGGATAACACATATCCAGTGGCTCGACATTTTAAGTCAAAGCACGGCTCTAGAAGTAGCGATCTTAGGTATTATGTTATCGACTCTATTCCAGCCAGTAGAAGAGGTGGCGACAGGGAGCACAGACTACGCCAGTTGGAAACAAGGTATATTCTGGAACTCAATACTAAACATCCATCAGGTTTAAATGTAACAGAAGACCTTTTTACATGTCTATAAGACCCCTTAGAATGTGCAAACCTATTGATATTCGATTTTACAGATTTTATATAATGTATAAGAAATTTTAGGAGATTTTAGGTGTATTTATTGATTATTTATTGATTTTTTAGTGGTCCTTTCATACATATTTATCTATTTACTATGTATTTAAATATTTAAGCAGAACAGTATCTATTTTAGATTATATTCAGGTTGCTTATATGATATGGTATTATACATGGTAATTATTTATTTATTTATTTATTTATATGGACAAGGATTAGCGAAAATCAATATCGAGATCTATATAGCCTACACTCGATTTACCTAATATCTATCCAAACTCTTCTATATTCATAAAGTGGTTTTTTAGATAAGAACATATAAGCACTAAATCTATTCGAATATACTGTATATTTACATAAATCGTAAACATTGAACCCAAATTGTATGACATAGAGACCTAATATGATATTTCAATAGGATGCACATTAGGTCTATTACCATTTTACCATTAAATTCTTGTTGTGATGTATGTAATCAGGTCAGATGTGGACCATAACCCACTTAAACAGGCTGTATTGCTACCTGTTTAAACATACATATCAAAGGAGTCGACTAAAAAGTAACAGGAAAAACAAACATTTAAAAATGAAACAGATATAAAAAAGATATATAAAAAAATATATATATCTATATATAAAAAAACACACTGAAACACAACACTGGGGCTCCAGTGATAATTTCATGACTCAGGCATTTAAGGTGAAGATTTCATTTATATAGATTTTCGTGAAACTTTTCACATAATTTTGGTGGTCTAAGGTACTGTAGTGGGGTACACACATATTAATATATAAAATTGGTCCTATCAACACTAACACTTTCAGTGTTTCTATATATTTAATCTTGTTCTCCCTCACATTAGGCACTTTGCACTTTAGAAATCTATTTAATTTTAATATACAATCAAGCGAATTGAAATTTACACAAGCATGGGCTCTAACTATTTTTTTAAATCTACAATAGTTTTATTGAGAATAATACTCCGTTAAGTAATTTTAGATAGTTTTTTGTATTGATTTACTTGTATTTTACTCGTATTGTCAGCCTACAAAAATTCGTGAAATTGCAGTTTATAGTCTTATATTTATGTCATTTGTTGTTCTCAACTCATGTGCCAATCATTTTGCTTGTTAATTGTACCATATAAACCAATAGGGTGATGCTTTACCGTGTCATGTGATCAAGGCCCAAGGTCGGGCTGAAACACGTCATGGCGGCATTGTGTGTGTTTTAATAAACAAATTTGCACCAAACTGTGGTCTGTATCCGTTGTCCATGAGGTGGCAGTAGCGGAGTTCCTGGGATATATATATATATATATTACCTACTGGCGGTCGCCAGTAGGTAGTTATAGTTAGGACCTATTATCCATAGGAAATTCGTATCATTCTTTTCTCAATAACTTTGGTGCCGAATGATGAATCTTCGCGAAATTTTCAAAAACAGCTGGGGCGCTCCGGTCGGCTCCTATCCTGAAAGATTGGGGGTGATTCATCAAGCGGGAGCCGAGGCAAAAGGGGGGTTCCAAAACTTGTTTTTCCAAGTCATTTCCAATAGGAAATTTTGGAACTGGCTACAGGCCGAACTGCTGAACGGAATTATAACAATTTTTGGAAGAAGGTAGCTCCTGGCTCAGAAAGAGACCTTTTTTTTTAAATGGTGTAAATCCGTTCATTAGTTCATTAGTTCCTGAGAAAATAAAAAAATAGAGGTCAAAAATCAATTTCCCATAGGAAAGTTTAGACACGGTTATAGCAAAAACTGCTAAATGGAATTACACCAGATTTGGCAAAAAGGTACTGGTTGGCTCAGAAAGCGACCTTTTAAAACATGGTGCAAATCCGTTCAGTAGTTTTTGAGTAATTAAGAAATAAAGATAGTGATATCAATGGCCGCGGAGGATCCGCGAACCCTCCCGATCACGAGGTTCATGCTAATTGGCTGTCAACACTCCAAAAAAGGAAGTGTTGGCAGCCATCTTGTGCCTCGGTAGAACCAAGGCACAAGAAAACAGAAAAGCAAATGTGCAAAACAGGAAAAGGGGGCAGGGTAGAAACACCCTGACCCCCTAGGCCTGCTTTAAAAAAATCGAGGGATGCGCGGAGGATCTGCGGATCCGGCCAAACATTTTTAAAGCTCCCCCGCTTCGTTATTAATTAGCCCTCGGGTGGGCCAGGGACCGTGGGGGCATTGGGGCTCCCCTCACGGTCCCCAATGTATCAGATAGGCCCCGGGGGATGGGGTCCTCGGAGCGAATAGAAATTAATGGTAGGAGCCGTGGTTTTTTTATGGAAGAAAAAGGAGTCACGTACCTAGCGCGGCACTCTGTGCGGCCCTTAGTGTGCACGCGATGGGTACGCGATTTCTAGCGTGAATAGCTATGCCGACTCCCGAAGGTCGCGGGGAGCCGGCAGGACCGTGGGGGCATTGGGGCTCCCCCCACGGTCCCCAAAGTATCAGATAGGCCCCGGGGGATGTGGTCCCCGAGGCGAATAGAAATTAATGGTAGGAGATGTTTTTTTTTACCTCCCTAGTGTGCACGCAAGGGGTACGTGACTCCAATTCGCGCTGGGTGCGCGACTCCAAGTAAAAATATTTATATTTTTTTAATAAAAACATAGGTTATATGTTAGGATATTGGGTGGCTCTAAAAAGAGCCCTTGTGTTTATTGGGAGATTTTTGTAGCTACATGTAAGTGCCAATGCAGAGTCTTAAGTTGTTGAGAAGGACTCTGTTTCCCTTATCTGTGAAATGTACACCATCAGTCCTGTAGGTGTCATCCATATTAAAACGCAGATTGTTGTTGTATATGGACCCCATACTATGGTCTCTGAGATAAGCAGAAACAGATTTATTTACATTTTTTCTAGCTTTCTCAATCTGTGGACGAAATTGATTGGACCTGTTCCATTTCTGTCTTTGGCATATGTTAGAGTACACAAAGGCAGTTTGGAGAAAAAGCAACATCAATTCTGCAAAGGTGTCCTTCATTAACATTTCCAGAGCTAACCCAGTCAATGTGCCTAGGTCATTGCCACCAGAGTGCACAATCATGAGGTCAGGTGGTTGGAGATGCAAAAAGGATTTAACCAATGGCATCAATTGGTGCCACTTTAATCCTCTCTGTCCAATCCATTTAATGTCTACATTGTGCAAAGCTAGGTCTTTGTCAATACCTCTGCTTTCAGCATACCTTTTGCACCAGAAAATATAGCTGTGGCCAATAAACCACACAGAAAGCATCTTGAACGGATTTCTGTAATTAATCAGAAAATGTCTGCAGCTGAGGTAGGCAGGTGGAAGAATAAAATCTATCTAAAATGGTGGACAAGATGCTGTGTTTAAGAAATTAGAGATTTTATTGGCTGTTTAACAACACTCTACATTCCAAAATAGGGTGCATTTCACTTGGTTTAGAAAGCATGTTTCTTATTGGTTATTAACAAATGTTGGAAAAGTACAGCAGAGAGGATAAGGGCAAGCATTGCAAAGCCAACCACACCTGCTGTTGTCCTTTGTAACATTGTGTGGTTAACTTGTGACCTGGCAGCTAAGTTGAATGTTGCATGAGCTGTTGCTATGGAAACTGACCTTAAGGACAAGGGGTCAAAATGTCAGTTCAAAAGCATTATTCACTATGACCAATGGAAATTTGTTTTTCAATTTGAAAAACACTGGGAAGCAATGCCATTTGTTGTTTATGTCTATATGTATGGACAAATAGAGGGAAAATTTGCCAATACTGGTTCACCCTTGCAAAGTGTGTTGATCTACATTCTCTATGTGAAAAAGAAAATCCTGAGTGAGTGTGTGAGATTTTTCATTCAACAGATTTATTTAAAGGTGAGTTACATATTTTTGAGGTTAATTTAAAAAAGATTTGACATTTTTATGAAACTGTGTTGTTTGAAATATATTAAAAAATGCACAGATGTATATTGGGATTATTTTTTATTGTAGTTGAAGTTTGCTTAAAAAGCAGTATGTACAGTAATATATTTATTTAGGTGTGTTGGAAGATATAGTTAAATGAAGGCTTTAATTTACTATTAAGTGCAAACACGCGTAGCGTAGTGCAGTGGTCATTTTTTGCTTGCTCGCGGTCCTCAACGTCAAGTTGGCGACCGCAAGCAAGCAAAATGACATCTGGGCAAGACATTTCCTCGTTCGCGATCAGTAACATCAAGTTGCCGATCGCGAGCATGGAAAATAAACCTCCTGTCGAGCTTCTCAACGCGGGGAGGTCAGGTTTCTCATTGCGAGTGGTCGCCTATGCTCGCGACCGCTCGCGATGAGAAACTACCAGTCCGAGTTGAGAAATCTGCCGCTCGAGTAGAATTCTACTCGAGTGGCAGAAAATGACCGCTTGCACTGTGCAAGATGCAGTTTGCACTGATTGCACAGTGCGGACAAGCATCCAGCACTGTGCAATCAGTGCGAACAGCATTTTGCACAGTGCACTACGCAGTTTGCGAAGCTATGGGTAGCTTGCGTAGTGCGAAGTGCACTTCGCGTAGCTAAGCGTAGCGCTACTTCGCAAGCTACGCCCAGGGTTAGTGTGGTAAAATGAGGTACAACTGTTCTGTTTGCAAGATGATCATATAAGGTGTTAATAATTATGAATCTGTTATTAGTTGGTACAGTTTCTGCAGTTTTAAAACTCCTTATAAAAAAGTGTTCTTTATTACTGCTCTTCATTAAGTCTGTTGAGAGGTACAGTTAGATGAAGTTAAATATTTGTAGATTTAAAGGACAATATGTAGCTGCAAAGAAAGTCAGTACATTTTATTATTTCTGGTATGTAGTAGTTAGTATGTCATGAGTCAGGTTTTTGTTTACATTATATTTATATTTGTCTGAATTAACGATAGGTATCTAATATATTAGAGGACTGCAAAGGTGGTGAAAATGTGATTTTATAAGTGTATGAGAAGTGATTTTGTGGTTCTATAATGTGTAATTTCATAGTTAGTATATAAGTAAATGTGCACAATCTATGCGGTGATTTAACCCCCTGCACACTACCGATTTACTCCTGCAAAAATCCATACAGTAGCCATGCAGATAAGCAATCACATTGTCATCCCCTGTCCAATCCTCCTATCATCCTGACAGCACCATGTCTGTGTCTACTCTCTGTGCTGAAACACAAGTACTTAAAAACTCACCCTTCTGTCAACTACCACCACTCTTACTATCTAGTTACCGTGCATACACCTATAGAATGCTTCAGGCATTAAGACACATAGTGCTACTGTGAAATGTGCGAAATGTATGCAGGCCTGTAACCGCCAGCAGACTACTGATTCACCCTTGCAATAATCCAGGTAGTGTTTATGTAGTACCACAATCAGGCTGTCTTTCTTTGTCCACTCCTGCAATCATGCTGACAGAACCATATCCTTATCTAATGTCTAGTCCATCATACAAGCACTTATAAACTCTTCCTGAAGTGAATGACAAGCAGTGTAACTTTCCAGTCACTATCCATGCACTTGTAGAGTGACTCAGGCATTAAGACAAGCAGTGCTACAGTCAAATGTGCGCAATCTAGGCAGGTCTCAAATAGGGGTGGGCGGAATTTGCGAAATTCACTTTCGCAAATTATTGCGAAAATGTTAAAAATCTCCGCAAACACGCGGAAATATCGCAAAGATGCAGAAGTTTGCTCGCCAACTTACCTATGCGGTTGCTCACGGGCGCGGCCATCTTGTTTTCACTTGTCTCGCGGTGCATGATCGCAAGAAGAAAGACATGATCGCGTGACGAATGACGTTACTGCGGGCGCGAACTGTCGCGAGACAGCGCAAATGGCTACCAACAATCCAACATCTCGTGGAGAACGCGACCGGATCGGGAAAACTTGTCGGCGAACGCGGGGATTCAGGTAAGGCGATTGCGCACATGCGAGAATGTATTATTTTATAGCACGAGCAAGCAAAAAATTTCCGGTAAAATGCGGATTGCGGAAATTTTGACATTTTCGCGCTCTCCGCGGAACGCGAAAATGTCAAATTATCGCAATTTCCACGAGCGGAACGGAATTTTAGCCCAGGCCTAGTCTCAAACCACCAGCAGACTACTGATGCACCCTTGGTATAAGCCAGGTAGTATTCATGCAGTGCCCCAATCACATAATGCTGACAGTACCATGTCCGTATCTAATTTCTGTGCCAACACACAAACACTTAAAAACTCACCCTCCTGTAAACTACCACCACTCTTACTATCTAGTCACTGTTCATACACCGGTAGAATTCTTCAGGCATTAAGACACATAGTGTACAGTGAAATATGCACAATGTATGCAGGCCTCTAATCCCCAGAAGACTACTGATTCATCCTTGCAATAAGCCAGGTAGTATTCATGCAGTACCCCAATCAGCCTATCAGACTATGTCCACTCCTGCAATTATCCTGACAGAAGCATGTCCGTATCTAATCGCCGAGCCAACATACAAGCACGTATAAACTCTCCCTTCTGTCAACTACCACCACTTTAACTATCCTCTCCATATTCATGTACTTGTAGAACGACTCAGGCATTAAGACAAGCAGTGGTACAGTGAAATGTGCACAATATATGCAGTCCTCTAACCACCAGCAGACTACTGATTTACCCATGGAATAAGCCAGGTAGTATTCATGCTGTGCCACAATCAGACTGTCACTCTCTGCCCACACCTGCAATCATCTTGACAGAAGCATGAACTTATCTAATATTGGTGCCAATACACAAGCACTTAAAAAGTCACCCTCCTGTCAACTATCACCACTCTTACTATCTAGTCACTGTGTATACACCTATAGAATGCTTCAGGCATTAAGACACATAGTGTACAGTGAAATATGTGCAATGTATGCATGCCTGTAACCCCCAGCAGACTACTGATTCACCCTTGCAATAAGCCAGGTAGTATTCATGTAGTGCCCCAATCAGCCTTTCAGTCTCTGTCCACTCCTGCAATTATCCTGACAGAAGCATGTCCTTATCTAATTGCTGTGCCAACACAGAAGCAATTAAAAACTCACCCTCCTGACAACTACCAGCAGTCTCACTATTTAGTCACTGTCCACATGCCTGTAGAATGCCTCAGGCATTACGACACATAGTGCTACTGTAAAATGTGTGCAATGTATGCAGGCTCTTAATCCCCTGCAGACTACTGATTCATCCTTGCAATAAGCCAGGTAGTATTCATGCAGTGCCCTAATCAGACTGTCACTCTTTGTCCACTCCTGTAATCATCTTGACACAAGCATTTCCTTATCTAATGTCTGTGCCAACACACAAGCACTTAAAAACTCACCCTCCTGTCAACTACCATCACTCTCACTATCTAGTCACTGTCCATACACCTGTAGAATGCCTCAGGCATTAAGACACATAATGATACAGTGATATGTGTGCAATATATGCAGGCCTGTAACCTCCAGCAGACTACTGATTCACCCTTGTAATACGCCAGGTAGTATTCATGCAGTGCCCCAATGAGCCTATCAGTCTCTATCCACTCCTGCAATTATCCTGACAGAAGCATGTCCTTATCTAATCTCTGCGCCAACACACAGGCACTTAGAAAGTCTCTCTGCTGTCAACTACCAGCAGTGTAACTATCCAGTCACTATCCATGTATTTTGTAGAATGACTCTGGAATTAAGACAAGCGGTGGTACAGTCAAATGTGCACAATGTATGCAAGCCTCTAACCCCCAGCAGACTTCTGATTCACCCTTACAATAAGCCAGGTAGTATTTATTTAGTTCTGCAATCAGACTGTTACTCTTTGTCCACTCCTGCAATCATCCACACAGAATTTAACTAATCACTGTGCAGAAACACAAATATTTAAAAATTCACCATTCTCTTTAAGAAGTCAAATGATCCAGTCAGTACATATGTACTCATATAATAACCCATAAACTAATACATGTAGTATTACAGTCATCTATACAGTGTTGATACACTCCTCTAAACACGCAAATACTAGTTATTCAGTTCTGCAATTACCCAGTTAGTACTTGTGTCTTCTGGTAAGAGAACCAAAGAATTTATTAAAAAACTTTCAAAGGCTGGAAACAGTGTGCAAATTTGAAAAGTAGAAAGAATGCCTCAATAACTAACAAGAATAAAAAGAAAAAAGAAGAAATTAATGGGAACATATGTTCAGATAAATCAATGTATGGTAAAAGAAGAAAGAATCAGTATGAAGAAATTAGATAGAGAATGTTTTACAATAGAGTTATCTTTAATTTGTTGCAAGATGTGAAGAAATATAAAAGAAGACAAGCATTTTATAAAAAAAGAAACAGATTGAAACTATTGTTCAAAAGGTTTTTGAGTTAAAAAGGAAATTATTCATTTTAGTATTAAACAGGATTCGAACACTGGATAAACCAATACATTTTATAAAAGCTAAAAGTTAAAAAAAGAGTATAATTAACAGAACTAACTTTTGTGATATGTTTTTGGGTGACTGGAAACACAGTTCAAGTTCAGAGTCTTTCTTTAATGAAGAAAGCTATTTTCAAACCAATAGTTTATTGCATGCATTTGATACCTCTGATCGTGCTTATGAGGTTAAAAACGGCTGCCCAATTGAAAATGAAAAAATGGTTCCTAAAATGTTGAAGAAGTGGTAGCTGATGAAGTTCTAGGGAGGCGTACTAAAGCCCCAGTGTATTCTTGGGATTGTAATAGTATATGTAGTATATTGATATTTTTTGGAATTTCTTACGGGAGTATAGTAAAAAAAAGTCTTAAACTAAAGATAAGTTGTTGCAAGGACTAGATCCTTGCAGAGTGAGAAAAAATACTGGTTAGCAAGGTCATTCTCTGGCTTGTCTTTCTAGAAATGTATGTCAAAGTGTTTTACCTCATTTTAGAATGTTAGCAGTACATCATTCTCAAATGCGGAAGTTAGTCAGAAGACTATATTACGCAAAAAGTCCAGCAATATTTTTAAATGAATTAAACAGTGCGCTTGCGCAAGGGTCAGTATCAGATGTAAAAAAATGTTGTGATGAAATAGTTTCGTTACTTTGGTCCTGAAGAAAAGAGTAGACAAAGTGAGACATTGATAGAAGTAGGCATTGAAGAAAACGTGGAAAAGATTAGTACAGAGAAATTTTGAAGAAGAAATACAAAGTTTAAGGTAAATTCGTGTGAAAGGCCAAATTATACTTGCATTTGTTGTCGACAAACTCACTATAGGAATCAGACTAGGACTGTTGATCTGTATTTAAAAAGTGAGAACGAAAATAATGGTAAGTGGAGTGAATTTGCAACTTATTTGTTGGTAGAGGATTGCTTTGATTTGGGTACAAATCAACGTATTTGTAAATATTTTTATAATAAATTAGAGGATAATAAAATGCCAGGAAGAGCTGTCCATAATGATCTGGAGTTGGTACCTATTCCTCAAGAACTGATGGATTTAAACACGTATGATGTATTCTAATTCAATCTGTGCACCCGTTTCAGGCTATTGTTCGCATGGAGCCTAAAACAGGTAAATTGCCTCACACAGATTTACAGAGAGGATTAAAAGGAAGAGTTGTATATTTACTTCTAGATATAAAGAAAAATATTGAAACTATTGGTGTAGATAAAGAAGAAAGTGAACCCTTAATTATTCTTGTGAATGGTGTTCCTAGTAAGAGTAAGACAATCTGGCAGGATTTTGTGGATGTCAGGAAAGTGCAAAAGGCAACATTGTATCTTATAAAGAATAATGAATACTACAAAAATGTGTATGTGGGAGAAGAAGAAATACTTTTAGGGGATGATAGTGAAATGTCAAGTGGTCAAATTGAGAAAGTAGACATATCCAAAAGTGAAGAAATTTATGAACATTATAGTGTACATCATTTACATTCTAAAGAAGTGTTGGGGAAAACTATTGAATTATTCCAAATGAAGAAAGTGAAGGGGAATCCCTTGAGTGTTTGGGAAAAGAGTTTGGAAGCTCATTGTTTTCTCCAGCTGTTCCCAGCTGGAAAAGGTGGACGATATGACGAACGATCAATGCAGATTCCTGCATCAGAATATCGGACAACAAAATTGTATGCAGAAAATCCTAGATTTCGACAATGTATCCCATATATATTTCATCTTTTGTTTGAGAGTGACTTGTCTGGAATTTCATATGCAGTCAACCATATATTAAAAACAGGAGTACATCTGAAATGTTTCTGCAAAGGAATTTCTGGAAAAAGTACATCAGAGAGATGATCATTTGGAATCTCAACTGATTAATTTGATGGCATGTCAGCATGGAACTAATGAGTATTGGTATCGTCATCATGGAGAACTTAAAAGCATGCTAAGGAATTTAGGAACTCCAACCTGGTTTGTTACAATAAGCTGTGCTGAATACGCATGGGATGATTTACTTCAATTTCTTCGAGAAACAAATTCAAACATTAAAAACATTCAAGACTCCTGGAGAATTGTGTTCTTTGGATCCTGCAAATGTATGCAGATATTTCAATCATAGGTTTGAAGCTATGATGTCTTTTATCTGCAACAAAAAGAATCCTCCTCTTGGGGAAGTTATCGATTTCTTTTGGAGAAAGGAGTATCAAGCTAGAGGTGCTCCTCATATACATATGCTTCTATGGATCAAGGATGCATTCAAATTTAGAACTGATTCAGATTACCTGTTTTATCTTTTATTGAAGATTATGTTACATGTGCCTTACCTAAAAGAATAGAAGAAAATACCTTAAGGCAACAAGTGTTACGATTCCAAAGTCATCGATGTGCGAAATACTGTCGACGGAAATACAAGTCAAAGGAAAAGTTTTATACCAAATGTCGTTTTGGATTTCCACGTCCAGTAATATCCAAAGGAAGAGTGAACAGTTTCATGCCAGCGGTGAGACATACCATCACTAGAAAATCTCCCAAAAATACGTACAATTTGAGAAGAAGTGAAGAATCGAAGTATATAAATGATTATAATCCAGTTACTCTGTCAATGTGGAATGCTGATATGGATATCCAGTATGTTGCGGATAATTCCATTGCTGTGGCTCGGTATGTAACATCGTACAAAACAAAATCAGAAAAGACGGAGTTGAAGAAATGTGGGAAGAAATTTCCCACGAGAAGACTCTCGGTAAGAAATTGTACAGCTTTAGTTTGAAGATGCTGTCACATCGAGAAATTGGATTGTACGAATGTTCGAATCGGTTATCGTCTGCAAGTTTATATTCAAAGTCAAGAGGAACTATTTGGGTTAGTCTAGGTCTTGCTGCAACGCGAAATCGAGTACTTAAATTTATACAGGAAATTGAATATTTAGCATTAAATGAACCGGAAAACACAGATATAGTCAAAACAAACATGTTGGATACATACTATCCAAATAGAAGTCCTCATCTTGAGAACATATGTCTCTATGAAGTACTGCAATATTACTTTTTGTGTCTGGCAGGAACAACAAAGTTAAAATGTCCTAGTAACAAAATGTAGAATTAGTGCTACAACGGTCTTCAAGAGGACCTGCGATGCCGCTTCTGCCTCCCGTACCCTGGAGGCGGCACATGGGTTACGCAGTACGGTCATGCTGCGGTGGGACGCACACTCTTTGACCTCTCATGGCACTGCTCCACACTTCAGGAAGGACACTTTCCATTAGCTATGTTTTCTGATGACGTGTCCTGCCGGTCCCGTCCAACAACAGAACTCCTTTAGATCCAAACAGTCTCTTCCACGTTCTCACCGGAAGTGAAACCAGGCCACGCGGACACTTTCACAATACAGCAACTGGGAATGCTCTTTTCGGTAAAAAAAACACATTCCTTCCTCCTAATTCATCAAATAAACATCTCACTGAAGAACAGGGGCCAGCTTCAATCGGTAAACAGCTGTTGAAAAGACTTTTTTATTTCGCAATACCTTTCCAATGCATGCATTGCCACGCATACGTTGTACATCGCGAAGTCATTACTACACATTTTTTTAGAACGCATGGTCATTTACCACACATGCCTTTACAACAAATTTGGTTGTAAAGTTATGTATGGTAAATGACCATGCATTCTAAAAAACATGTAGCCAATCCCTGTTGTTGTAAGGAAACAAAGGCTGTTCCGTTTCCTCACAACGACGTGCACCGCCCCTCAGAGACGGCGTGAAGCAGGAACCACGAGGAGAGAGGAACCACGAGGAGTGAGAGGTAAGGGGGATTGGGCATGGGGTGTTTCTTTTCAGGGTTTAGGGTAGTGCATTGGTGTATGGGTAGTGTAGGGTGTCGTGCTGGGGGTAGTGTTTTAGGGTTTAGGGTAGTGCAGTGGTGTTTGTGTAGTGTAGGGGTCATGCTGGTGGTAGTGTTTTAGGGATTAGGGTAGTGCAGTGGGGGGTGGGTAGTGTAGGGGGTCATGCTGGGGTAGTGTTTTAGGGTTTAGAGTAGTGCAGTGGTGTTTGAGTAGTGTAGGGAGTCATGCTGGTGATAGCGTTTTAGGGTTTAGGGTAGTGCAGTGGTGTTTGTGTAGTGTATGGGGTAGTGCTGGGGGTAGTGTTTTAGGGTTTAGGGTAGTGCAGTGGTGTTTGTGTACTGTAGGGGTCGTGCTGGGTTCTAGTGTTTTAGGGTTTAGGGTTGTGCAGTGGTGTTTGTGTAGTGTAGGGGGTCTTGTTTTAGGGTTTAGGGTTGTGCAGTGGTGTTTGGGTAGTGAAGGGGGTCATGCTGGGGGTAGTGTTTTAGGGTTTAGGGTAGTGCAGTTGTGTTTGTGTAGTGTAGAGGGTCATGTTGGGGGTAGATTTAGTGTTTATGGTAGTGAAGTGGTGTTTGTGTAGTGTAGGGGGTTGTGCTGGAGTAGTATTTTAGAGTTTAAGGCAGTGCAGTGGTGTTTGTGTAGTGAAAGGGGTCGTTCTGGGGGTAGTGTTTTAGGGTTTAGGGTAGTGCAGTGGTGTTTGTGAAGTGTAGGGGGTTGTACTGGGGGTAGATTTAGGGTTTAGGGTAGTGCAGTGGTGTTTGGTTAGTGTAGGGAGTCGTGCTGGTGGTAGTGTTTTAGGGTTTAGGGTAGTCCAGTTATGTTTGGGTAGTGTAGGGTGTTGTGCTGGGGGTAGTGTTTTAGGGTTTAGGGTAGTGCAGTGGTGTTTGGTTAGTGTAGGGAGTCGTGCTGGGGGTAGTGTTTTATGGTTTAGGGCAGTGCAGTGGTGTTTGGGTAGTGTAGGGGGTTGTGCTGGGGTAGATTTAGGGTTTAGGGTAGTGCAGTGGTGTTTGGGTAGTGTAGGGGGTCATGCTGGTTGTAGTGTTTTAGGGTTTAGGGTAGTGCAGTGGTGGGTGGGTAGTGTAGGGAGTCGTGCTGGGGGTAGTGTTTTATGGTTTAGGGCAGTGCAGTGGTGTTTGGGTAGTGTAGGGGGTCGTGCTGGGGTAGATTTAGGGTTTAGAGTAGTGCAGTGGTGTTTGAGTAGTGTAGGGAGTCATGCTGGTGATAGCGTTTTAGGGTTTAGGGTAGTGCAGTGGTGTTTGTGTAGTGTATGGGGTAGTGCTGGGGGTAGTGTTTTAGGGTTTAGGGTAGTGCAGTGGTGTTTTTGTACTGTAGGGGTCGAGCTGGGTTCTAGTGTTTTAGGGTTTAGGGTAGTGCAGTGGTGTTTGTGTAGTGTAGGGGGTCTTGTTTTAGGGTTTAGGGTTGTGCAGTGGTGTTTGGGTAGTGAAGGGGTCATGCTGGGGGTAGTGTTTTAGGGTTTAGGATAGTGCAGTTGTGTTTGTGTAGTGTAGAGGGTCATGTTGGGGGTAGATTTAATGTTTATGGTACTGAAGTGATGTTTGTGTAGTGTAGGGGGTCATGCTGGAGTAGTATTTTAGGGTTTAAGGCAGTGCAGTGGTGTTTGTGTAGTGAAAGGGGTCGTGCTGGGGGTAGTGTTTTAGGGTTTAGGGTAGTGCAGTGGTGTTTGTGAAGTGTAGGGGGTTGTACTGGGGGTAGATTTAGGGTATAGGGTAGTGCAGTGGTGTTTGGTTAGTGTAGGGAGTCGTGCTGGTGGTAGTGTTTTAGGGTTTAGGGTAATCCAGTTATGTTTGGGTAGTGTAGGGTGTCGTGCTGGGGGTAGTGTTTTAGGGTTTAGGGTAGTGCAGTGGTGTTTGTGTAGTATAGAGAGTTGTGCTGGGGGTAGTGTTTTATGGTTTAGGGCAGTGCAGTGGTGTTTGGATAGTGTAGGGGGTCATGCTGGGGTAGATTTAGGGTTTAGGGTAGTGCAGTGGTGTTTGGGTAGTGTAGGGAGTCGTGCTGGGGGTAGTGTTTTAGGGTTTAGGGCAGTGCAGTGGTGTTTGTGTAGTGTAGGGGGTTGTGCTGGGGGTAGTGTTTTAGGGTTTATGGTAGTGCAGTGGTGTTTGGGTAGTGTAGGGGGTAGTGCTGGGGTAGTGTTTTAGGGTTTAGGGTAGTGCAGTGGTGCTTGTGTAGTGTATGGGGTAGTGCTGGGGGTAGTGTTTTAGGGTTTAGGGTAGTGCAGTGGTGTTTGTGTACTGTAGGGGTCGTGCTGGGTTCTAGTGTTTTAGGGTTTAGGGTAGTGCAGTGGTGTTTGTGTAGTGTAGGGGGTCTTGTTTTAGGGTTTAGGGTTGTGCAGTGGTGTTTGGGTAGTGAAGGGGGTCATGCTGGGGGTAGTGTTTTAGGGTTTAGGGTAGTGCAGTTGTGTTTGTGTAGTGTAGAGCGTCATGTTGGGGGTAGATTTAGTGTTTATGGTAGTGAAGTGGTGTTTGTGTAGTGTAGGGGGTCGTGCTGGAGTAGTATTTTAGGGTTTAAGGCAGTGCAGTGGTGTTTGTGTAGTGAAAGGGGTCGTGCTGGGGTAGTGTTTTAGGGTTTAGGGTAGTGCAGTGGTGTTTGGGTAGTGGAGGTGGGTAGTTTTTTAGGGTGCGCCCAACCAGCCACAATATCCATGTACAAAGGGGATCTGATTCCTGACTCTTTTGAACGCTCCGCCATTTGAATAATTTGGGTCAAGGGCCCTACCACATCCAAGACCTATCAATTCCTTTCTTAGGATCCCTCATATACTTGGAGAAAAAGGTACATAGTTTCTCATCAATTTCAGGCATGTGTGCCACAATCCCCTTCAGTGAGGACCTGGGGCATTCTCCTCTCATCCTATTCCTGACCTCTATTTCAAGAGGTTGATGGATTTTCCCCACCACATACTCTGGCACTTTGGTGTCAAGGGTCCACTCCGCCGACCTAGGATGGTAAATTTGGGTAGGCTCGTACATGTCTGAGTGGACCCCGTCCCCAACTCGGGACTGAGAGGAGTGGGACTCTGGATGCCAGGGACGCCCCGAGTCCTTATCCTCATCGGGGGAGAAATCGTCCTCCGATACACCCTCTCCCTCTAATGGAAACCCGCCGTCAGGGTCTACAATAGTGGTGACAGCGTCGCAATTTTCTCCGGACTCCTCCTCCTTCTGGCAGGGTGCCTGTTTTAGCATTCGCGCATTCTTGAGGAATGTCTCCGTAAGTTTATCAAATCCTTCCAAGTGCCCAGCGTTATGCTTAACGGCACTTTTATTCCCCATCTGGGAGCTACTGAGATCCACCACCACCAGATCTGGGTCACTGAACACCCCAGGGATGCTTTTTCCAGCTTATCAACCTGATCCCTAAGAGGAGCCAGCGCCCTAGAAGTAGCCAGAGAGAGGGCTTGGTCCACTGCTGGAGGTAGAAGTTGGGGGGCCCTTCCTCCTCCACTTCCTGGTAGGTAAGAGTAAAAAGTGTCTTCTGGAGAAGACATGATAGCAGAGGGTGTGAGCACAGAACAAATGCCCTTAAAATCCTTAAGGCAGCCCCCTCGCCGGTGCTCCAACAGCTGGTCTTTCCCCCGAAGCTGTTATAAGAATAGACTGAGACGCAATACCAATTACCACTACCAGGTGGCGCTGGTCCCTAACGTGGCCGTGTGGGGAAATCACCGTGAAGCGGTGTCAAAATTAGGCGAAGGTTGGTCGGGAATCAAGCAGACACTAAAGGAGTGACCGGATTCCCAAACGCGCGTAAAGACCAGGGGGAGCGCTCATCGGAGCTGCCTCGCTCAGACCAGACGTGCCTGACAGGATCTCACCGCGCACAGAATGCACAGCGGGAGAAACTGCGAGGGGGAGAATGCTCTCGGGCAAGAGCCTGCTGCGCAGGGAATATGAAACAATACCAAGGCAATAATGCTAATAACGTGCACAGGAAACCGCTATACAAACAGCAACTACGTCAGATTAAGCCAAGAATGTAAGGAATGCACTTAACTGACGAGCAGTGAAGAAAGAGGAAGCGGAAGGGACGTCACGATATTATATACGATGGACTGTGATATGATTGGACTATATTTGCCTTGCACACTACCCCACTAATGGTTCATGGGTTGTGTAGTCTTTTGTTTAATGATTGTTGTGTTACGTTTTCTTTGAACTGCTATGCAAATAAAGTGAGGAAAGATATGCATAATCCTCGCCTCCGTCCTGCCATAGAATTAATTAATCTTTATTCGATCTGATTTAGAAACATAGATCAGAAAAAGTGTACATAAAAACAGTAAATCCTCTTTCCTAATACAATACAGTGAGAATTAATTAAAACCAGTAGGAAAAAACGGGTGTTACAAAACCTGGTTCAGAGCAACTTCAGGTTAACAGAATTGTAAAGTTCAATGTTTCGCAAGATAAATCTCATGTACTCCGTGCAAAATACGCAATAAGGGGTCCAAGTAAGATGTAACGCTCCAATATCTGACCAGTCTGCACCATATAAAACTGCAGAAAACGAAAAATAAAAAGTGTTTTGCACACTTCTGTCATTGGGCTATATATGGGCTACATCTGGGTGATATTTGTGCTACATTTGGGCTCTTTTTTCTCTGGTGGCCATCTTGGGAGACTCATTTGTTATGAAGTTTCCTAATTTCCTCATGTACTGCAGTCTCCTCAGTAGGAAATGCTTTCAGCTTTTTACTTTGATTCCATCAAGAAGGCATTCAGATGTGTCAGACATTTGCCATAAATTCAGAATGTTAGCACTCTAGTTGTTCATTAGATCACTGTGGTAAAGCTACTGCTCACCAGGGAGTTAACTGGAAGTCTACTGCTGGTATTGAAAGTGATTGTTTCTGTCTGCATGTTAGAATTTTCTAATGAAATAGAAGAGGATTTGAGATCTCACTTAAAACATGCCCTAAATTTTCTTTCTGCAGCACTAATCCTAATTTCTATGGCAAAATAAACCCACCCATTGTGTTCCGTTTTAAATTAAATGTTTTAAGTGTTACCAGTCTATTCCAATCAAGATAGCTTCAGGTGTGAGATAATTTTGTCATAAGTAAGACTGTTAGCGCTCTAGTTGTTCTTTAGAACACTCTGGGAAGCTGCAGTAGAACACAAAGGCATCAACTGACAGGCTGCTCCTGTTGAAATATAATAGGAAGATATTTGAGATCACACTTGAAACATGCCCTAATTTTTCTTTCTACAGCACTAACCATAATTTCTATGACAAAATGAACCCCCTCATTGTGTTCCTTTTTAAATTAAATGTTTTAAGAGTTACCAGTTTATTCCAATCAAGATGGCTTCAGGTGTGCCATAAATTTGTAATAAGTAAGACTGTTAGCGCTCTAGTTGTTCTTTAGAACATTCTGGGACGCTGCAGTAGAACACAAAGGCATCAACTGACAGGCTGCTCCTGTTGAAATATAACAGGAAGATATTTGAGATCACACTTGAAACATGTCCTAATTTTTCTTTCTACAGCACTAACCATAATTTCTATGACAAAATGAACCCCACCATTTTGTTTCTTTTGAACTTAAATGTTTTAATTGTTACCAGTTTACTCCAATCAAGATGGCTTCAGGTGTGCCATACTTTTGTCATAAGTAAGGCTGTTAGCGCTCTAGTTGTTCTTTAGAACACTCTGGGAAGCTGCAGTAGAACACAAAGGAATCAACTGACAGTCTCTGCTCTTGTTGGATGTACATGATTTACTGAGAATGACAGACTTTCTTCTCACATGACTGAGAAAGATAATGTGAATTTACAGAAAATATGCTCTCATTTTAGCTTCAGTTTTCTCTCAAACATGATATCCCAGCAGAAGGTTTTTCACAGGGGAAAATCACTTTCGAACAAACCACAATTCCTGAAATTAGTACGGTGCCATCAGCAAATTAATTCTAATGTAACTAAAGTCTGTTATCACCCTTTATAGTTCTCCTTTTACTAACCCTCAAAATCTTCGATTCACTACAATGCATTTCAATGGGGTACTATTATGTATATTTGTCCCAAGATGGCTGCCAGCAATTCCAGGATGAAGTGCTGACAAACAATCAGATCTCACAATGAGATGTGTTGTTAGGCTCCACCCAGATATTGAAACTTTTTCTTTTTCTAATTTCTCATGAACTACTGAATGGATTTACACCATTTAACAAAAAGGGATCTTTCTGAACCAAGGGATACCTTTTCGCCAAATTTGGTGTAATTCCGTTCAGCAGTTCGGGCTGTAGCCGTGTCTAAAGTTTCCTATGGGAATTAGCATGGAGAAAACACGTTTTGGGACCCCTTTTTTCTCTGCCCCCGGTTGCCAAATCACCCCGAAACTTTTAAGATATGAGCTGACCGGAGCACCCCACGGGTTTTGAAAATTTTGCGAAGATTCGTCAACCAACGCCAAAGTTATTGGGAAAAGAATATTACGATTTTCCTATGGATAATAGGTCCTAACTATAACTACCTACTGGTGACCGCCAGTAGGTATATATATATATATATATATATATATATATATATATATATTTGCATAAGCGACTCCTGGACATGAGATACAGAGTCACGGACCCAAAGTTTCGTGGCTGGAACTTATTTTATTGATAAGCCATATGACGCGTTTCGGGTATACAGCGTACCCTTGATCACATGCGGAAACGCAGTCCGCTTTCTCTTTTTATATTTTAGTTGCCAAATCACCTGTGCTGAACATAAAAGAAACACTATCTGACAATCGTGTATCCAAAATTACGTGCGTTAATTGTGCATCAATGCTATTGACAGACCGTAATCATGTTGTCATTATATTTTAGTGGTAACCAACAGTAAATACATATTAACATATTTTGTTATCTCAAACACTCAGCTGCTTGGGTGAATCTCATCTGTATAAATACATCAATCTTTGATTTGACTAGTAACAAAGACTGTTTTGCTAAAATTTTGGTTGATTAAAACCCCAAAATTAAATGTTATAAATACATATAATATAAATATAAATAAATATGTGTAAACAACAGATTTATTAAAATATATTTATGTGCTTAAAATTGTTTAAGCGCATAAAGTGCAACATGTGCCTATAACTGCATAAATGCTTAAAACCCATTATGGATTTTCAGTGAGTATCACGCAATTCTGTAACTGATGTGTTGATCAATTGGTAGTTGTAATATTTGACTAAACATATACTATGCTCATATATCGCTTGTAATCACTTTGTACACTGTCATAGTTGGTCAGAAACATAATTATACACTGTAAAGTGCTGAGTGCTCCCTTGATACTCATGAAAGTGCTAGTGCTTGAAAACATGATTTTTAAGTGCATTAAAAATTGAAAAAAAGAAAAACAAGAAAAAAATATATATACAGGGAAGTTATGGCTTTGATGAACTGTTCATAAATATTCTAACTTCATCGTTAATCATAACAGACTATTATGAGTAACACATTGCCAGTTAACGGTGGAAAAAACAACAACAACAAGATTATATTGCATAATAATCCATATAAGGGTAGTTAAAATGTCATAAAATTACCCTTATTGCAAATCACTTCAGACTAATAGACAGACCTATTTTGCGTAAACCTGCAACTAACTGATAATACTGAAACAAAGATGGGAAAAATGGGTAAAAAAATCATTTGTTTGTATGATAGTTCACCCTTATGTCAGACATCTGCAGCAAACCATGAGTTGTGTCTATAAGAAGTTGTGAAGGTCTTCTGTGTTGTTTAGACCTTTTGGATGTTTGCTATCCAACTCTATAATAAACCGCGATTCTAATTGGCGTAACTGTCGTTCTCTATTATCGCCTCTGCGGGATTTTAATACTGAGCTGATTACAAAGTAACTTAAACAACTCAAGTTATTGTTGTGACATGCTTTGAAGTGTCTGGCGACTGGGTAGGCCTCGTCGTTATTTACGATTGCTCGGATATGTTGCAGTATTCTGACGTGCACCTGTAGCTTTGTGCTGCCCACATATCTTAAACCACAGGTGCACGCCAAAACATATACGGCAAACTCGGTTTTGCAATTGAAGTGGCCCTCAATTAGTTTGGGTTTGGTATTAAAAGGAGTTACATAGCTGGTAGTGTTGATCCCAAACTTACAAGCTCTGCAACTTGGACATTTATAGAATCCCTGTTTTGGTTGTAACCACATTTTATTGTCTAAGCTGATCTCTGGGCTGTTTTTGACCAACTGGGATTTCATGGAAAAGCCTTTCCTAAATGTGATTGTGGGGTTTTCTGACAGTTGTAGTGCCAATACCGCATCTGTTAAAATTATGGGCCAGTTACGTTTGAGAATTGCTTTGATTTTTTTCTCCTGTTGATTGAAAGTAATAATCAATCTTGGTTCAGAATCATCACTATCTGCTGCTAGAGCTGTAGCCTTTTGTGATTCCAATAGGTCCTCTCTAGTCTTAAGTTTCACTTTCGTCTGTGCTGCATTAAGGATAGTTTCATCATACCCGCTGTCTCTAAATCTAGTGATGGCTTCATTTGTGCATCTTTCAAGCTCTTGTGTTTGGCTACAGATTCTTTTGATGCGAAGTAACTCCCCGTAGGGAATGCTTCTTATCAAATGCGTGGGATGTTTACTTGACGCATGTAGGGTGGAGTTCCCTGCCGTAGCTTTTCTATGAAGTGTTGTGGTTAGCTGTTGCTCCTTAATGACAATTTCAACATCTAAAAATTCTATTTTTTCTGCATGAATATTAGATGTAAATTTTAGGTTAACCTTGTTGTTGTTAATAATGTCAACAAAAGTATGTGCTTCATTTGTATTGCCTTGCCACACCACAAACACATCATCGATATATCTGTACCAAAATTTCACATGTCGGTTATACAGTGCTGCGTGGGTCCCCCTTAGGACCTGCTCCTCCCACCAGCCTACCATTAAACAGGCATAGCTGGGAGAGAAGCAGGATCCCATAGCCACACCTCGCAGCTGCTTAAATATGTCCGTGCCAAACAGAAACAAATTATTATTAAGACACCAGTCAATACATTCAAGTAACATTTTGTTGTGTTGGTAAAATTCAATAGGACGTAAGTCCAAAAAATGCTGAATAGCTTGAAGTCCTACTTCGTGTTGTATGCACGTGTAAAGGGATTCAATATCCAGTGTCATCAGAATCATTGTCTTGTCCCATTTGATGTTTTTGATTTTATTTAAGAAGTCTCCAGTGTCTCTCACATACGTTGGTAAGTTTTTAACTGAATCTTGCAAGTAAAAATCTATATACTGAGAGACATGTTCGCTCATACTGGTAATTGCTGAAATTATTGGGCGTCCTGGGATTGGAACAGTTTGCTTGTGGATTTTGGGGATGAAATAAATTGTTGGAATTACTGGATGTTGTGCTTGTAAAAAGTTAAATTCTTCCTGTGAAATCATCCCTTCCCTTTTAAACTGGTGTAACTTTCTGTTGAGAGAGTCTTTTGCTGTGTTATATTCTTTCCAGTTGGTTTTTGCATAACACGATTCATCTTGTAATTGACGTTGTGCTTCTTCAATGTATTGATTCTTTGGCCAAATGATGATGTTGCCACCTTTATCACTTTTGGTGATAACTACTTCGTGATTATTCTGTAGTTTCTTGATCAAATCATGATATTGCCGTTCTTTGTGCTTATATATGCGTTTGTTCTTGTTAGTTTGAAGATTGAGTTTTTTCAATTCTTCTGTCACTGTCTCATGAAATATATCTATCGCATCTTTAGGCATGTTCGGTATAAATGTAGATTTCGGTTTAAAGGGGCTGCTCCCAGCCCCTTGTTGACCTACATGCATGCTCGCAAGTTGCTGTTGTGTGGATAGATCTGTAGTGATGTTGGTTGATTGGGATGAGCTTCCATCTTTAAGAGCGTGCACTGTGCGCAGTAATGGGATGTCTCTGGCTAGTAACCCCAGCCTTTGTTGGGGGTCATTAGGTTGTTGTTGTTGCTTCAGACCATTTTTTATTGTGAAGAACTTCTTTAGCTTAAGTTTTCGAATGTAGCTAAAAACATCTATTCTGGTTTGAACGTAATTAAACTCATTTGGAGGACAATACGACAGTCCCAGATTAAGCACTTGTGTCTCCGCCGCAGTTAGAGTTATTGTAGACAGATTTATAATGGTCTTATTCTCCGATGTAGTTACTTGCGCCAAAAGTTTCTTTTTGATTTTGTTTTTTGTTTTTTTGCGCCGCTCTCTTCTGTTGATGTTGCGTTTTTTTCTTTGGCTGATGTTGGCTTCCGTGGTCTTAGTGTATTGCGTCTGTCTACCGCTAAAAAATCCACTTCTTCCCCCAAGCTCAATCTTCTTGTTTCGATGTTCATTGTTGTGTCATAGCTGTCTTCTGAGCCTGTGTCACTGCTGATAGAGCTGCCTTCAGATGGTACATATACTTCTTTTGATGTACCTGCAATTTGTGGTTGGGCAATAGTTTTATCTTTGTTAGGGGCTGCATTGGTGTTGACTTTTTTAGCCATCGCGAATTTTCTGGCAAAAGTGTAAATTCTACCATGTTCGTAATCTGCTAGGTCACGAGCAAATTTATACGCTTTGCGTGTTTTAATTTTATCTTCTTGTTTTTTCAAGCGTATGCAAATCTCTTGTTTAGTTTTGGTAATGAATTCGTTAGGCTCCAAGGAGCTTAGTTCATGATTGATTTTGTCGATCTCCTTTAACAGCTCTAAACGATCTATTTCAGCATATTTGATTAGTATACAAACGAGGTTCATGGATGCATCCAAATTACTTTGTCCCCATTCTTTTAACATTGCTGGGTTTGGTTTTTCAAAACTTGGTGCCAGAAAAATTCGTAGTCCTCGTGGGACCCGTCCCGCCTCCTCGTATTTAATCAGGGATTTGTTTTCCCACCACTTGGTTACTTCCGACCTTTTGCATTTTTCTAGTTGTTTGAGGAGCTCTTTTGCATTTGAATTGTTGCCGGCATTGTCAGAATTTGACTGTTTGTGTTCACCCGTTGTTGGAATACTCGGCAAGTTATTGAACAGTTCATCTGCTGCCGCTTCCCGCTCCCGTACCTCGTCCGCTGACATATTAAGGCTTGTAAAAATGGACCGGGTCTTATATGTCTAGACCTCCGGCTGTTAGCTCACTGTGCCACACCTCCCCTCCTATGCAGTTCCCGGGCTGAGACTCACCAGTACCGGAGCTCGAATTCGGTGAATCCTCCGACACAACCTTCTTCGTCTCCGTATCCGATGTCTCTCCTCGGCTGCTGTAGGGGGAAGCCGCTGAAAATCCCTTCCGGGTTAGTAGCGTTTAGTTTGGTTGTAAGCCGCTTCCTGCTTCTGGCGAGGGGGTCCGTCGACGGAATCAATATATATATATATATATATATATAATATATATATATATAATTATATATATATATATATATATTCAGTGAAAAAACCATAGGTTTCACACATGTTATAGTTAGCTGGACATTTTACTCGTAAAAAACCAATGAAATTGCCCCGTTATAGTTAGTTCAGCTAACTATAACTCGCGCGCCCGCAATGCACTGCTGATGACGTCACATATTACATCACTCATGACATGGTCAGTGACATCACTCATGACATCACTGATGACATCTCAAATGACATCACTGATGACATCACTGATGACATCATCCAGTGAATGTGGGTTTTTCTGAAAATTAAATATGTTTTATATATGTATATCTCAAGGTCGATGGAAGAATAAATGGGTATATAAGTGTCTAAATGGATGATTTGTTTTTGAAAAATTGATTGTTTAACTGACTGATTAAGTGTATCATAGTGAATACATGTTTTAGTGAGTAATGTTTAAATATGTATATATCTGTATCAGTCTCTCACTTTGTGTATAAGTGGCTGCATGGGTTGGTGAGTAGCTACATGGGTGTCTATATAGGTTATTAGTTGGTTTTTTGAGTATCAGTCTGAGTGTCTGCATGGTTCGGTGGGGGGTATTACGTAGTGCATAGGTGTATGAATGAGTGACTCACTGTTTGTATGTGTTGAACACAGCATGTGTGCAGGACTGTATGGGTGGATGAGTGTGTGCATGGATGTGTTATTGAGTGAATGACTGTCTCAATAGTGTCTTTATGAGTAACTACATATGTTTTAAACTAGTATATGTGACTATTGGTGTATATATGTGAGTATATGTGAGAGTGAGAGATTGAAAGAGTTCTTGTATGAATAAGTATGTGTTTCTATAAGTGATTGTTTAAAAGACTAAGTATGTGTAAGTTTCCGTAGAAGTAAGTGTGGTGGTGTGTGTATAACTGTATATGCAAGTAAATGTATGTTTGATTCTTTGTTAGCATGAGTGACTATGTGTGTGAGTAACTCTATGGATGAGTGGCATTGTGTAACAGGATGTATAGGTGTATGAGTACATATGATGAGTGAGTACATGTATGAGTGACTGAATTGGACTGTTGGTGAATGAGTGGATGTGTATGTGGATCTTAGAATTACTGAAAAGGTTGTTTTAACTGGTATTGGTATGTCCATTGTTTTGAACATTGTAGTTTCTATTTTTGAATGTGTGTGTCAAAGGTTATATTAGGGGAAGAGGAGGTCTGCCACTCTATCACAAGGATGATGTCATCAGTGATGTCATCAGTGATGTCATTTGAGATGTCATCAGTGATGTCATGAGTGATGTCACTGACCATGTCATGAGTGATGTAATATGTGACGTCATCAGCAGTGCATTGCGGGCGCGCGAGTTATAGTTAGCTGAACTAACTATAACGGGGCAATTTCATTGGTTTTTTACGAGTAAAATGTCCAGCTAACTATAACATGTGTGAAACCTATGGTTTTTTCACTGAATTTCTAAGGTTTTTTAAATGCTAATTCCTAACTATAACGTGTGTGAAACCTATGGTTTTTTCACTGAATTTCAAAGGTTTTTTAAATGCTAATTCCTAACTATAACGTGTGTGAAACCCATGGTTTTTTCAGTGAATTTGCAAGGTTTTTTAAATGCTATTTTTTTTTTTATTCTTCAATTTTTTCAAACATATTTTTAATTTAATTTTCTTACCTTTTATAAAGACTATGCTTTAATTTTTAAAATCCTTAAATATTTTTTTTTAATATATTTTTTAAAATAAACATGTAAAATTTATTTCCAGTTCTTTTTTTTTTTTTTTTTTTTTTTTTAGTACGCGTACCGTAAGCTCACGGTAAGCGTACGGTTTACGCAACGTCCGTAATCTATCTACGCTGCTTGCGTATAGTTACGCACTTTGCGTAGCCGCGCGTACTGCGCGTGGAACGCGTGCGCGCTTACGCCACACGGGCACGTTACGCGGAAGTGCCGGGGAGTGACTGTTATGCGCATGCGCGCAAGCGCGTGTCTTTTTTACGCGCACGCGTACTTTTTGCCGTAAGCGTACCGTAAGCGTACCGTAAGCGTACGGTAGGTCACGTGATCTTGAAACACAACTTTTGATTGGTTGAAACTACTTTCAGTTCTAGAACTCTCCTACACCACACCCATTCCCCTCATTTCTGCTTGTGATCCCTTGGGAGAAGGAGCTGGTTTGTCTTTGGGATACGATGGCAGAACAGCAGAGCTCTTCTGAGAGTGAGGCTAGCACTAGCAGCACTGTCTTGAGGCAGAGATCGAGGAAACAAAAGCCTTCTTATGTTTGGGATTATTTTACTTTTCCAGAAGGCCAGCAAAAGGTGAATGCACCCTTAGTTACTTGCAGGCTGTGTAAGCGTGTACTTTCTAGAGGTAATCCTGACAGGAAGTATTCCTTTGGGAATCACATCATGAAGAGACACCTCCAGGATGTAAACAGAAGGACACATGGTCATCTTTTTGGAGGTAACTCTTCAGAAAGACGAGCCAGTACATCCACAGCAGCTCAGCCTGGACCATCACCTGCAGGGCTTACTCCTTCTTCTGCAGGTCAGGTGAGCCCTTCATCTGTGGGGGGAGAATCTCCTTTTGCTGGCCCTCTGGAAATGAACCCTCGATTTCGGAAGGTTGATATTCATTGCACATTTTGTAAAGATCTAATTTGCCATAGGGAGACCAGTGTTTCCCTAGTGAACAACAAAATAGATCAGCACATTTGTCGCTTTGAATAATTTTCCCATGCTTCCTTTCCTCTGTCCCTGCATGAACACAATGGTTCTTTTAAGAGCCAACCTTATCTTTCATCTTTTTTTTACATATGTTTTTAAAAACATTTTTTTATTTTTTTTTACCGTACGCGTACGGTGCGCGTACTTTTTTTTTATTTTTTAAAAAAAACACTAAAAATCATTTATCACATTACATTGTCCTTGAGAGACTACAATTATTATTATTGACTTACCATACTCACTGAAAAAATATTTATTCATTTCTTTTTTTAAAAAATAGTTTTAAAAATGTTTGTAGTTTTCGAAAATTTTCTATATCTATCTGGAAAAAAAGAAAAAAGTATTAATATTTTTTAAACATTTTATAATACAGTACACATATTTACATTTTTTACCAAAAAATCTTTTTGCCTTATTTTTGCTGTTTTCAGAATATATTGCATTTCACTATAAATTGTGAAAGCAATTGCATTCATCATTTTACAGCGGGCAAAAAAAAATACCAATCACAAAGATTGTATTAAAAAAGCCCTGATTCTTTTTTTAATTAAACTTAACATTATAGAAATGCATAATATTGTAAAAAAATATCATCTAATACCAATACTTATTTCTTTAAAATACCGTCTGATATGTTTGTTTCAGAACTATAATCACAATATTATATCTCAAATAACTCCAAAATACATCTGATTTCATTTCCTTTAGGCCAAATAGTAATTTTAATTTTTTTTTTGGAATAAATTTCCAACGGAAATCCAATAAAATTCTAAAGTTTAATTTGTCCAGATCTCACCGATTCTCTGTAACATTTTGGTTCACGAAAATTTTTTGAATAATTTATTTAGTCCACAATAGAATTGGTTACTTTTCCACATGGCCAAATAGTAATTTTTTAAATCATTTTTGAAAAAATTTCCAATGGCAGTCCAATAACATTCCAAAATTTAAAATGTGCAGAAGTTACCGATAATCTCTAAATTATTGGTTTTTCAAAATTGCATTAAAAATTAAAAAAGTCCACATTACAATTGGTTATCTTTCCATTAGGCCAAATGATAATTTTAAAAATCTTTTTTTTACAAAATTGCAATGGTAATCCAGTAAAATGGTAAAATTATTTTGTCCAGATCTTGCCAAGTCTCTCTAAAATTTAGGTTTCAGGAAGATTAGATAGGAATTTGCTAAATCAAAAGGCAAACGTTGTTTGAAAATCAATTGGGAATCATTACACAGTGTCCAGCCTTTTTCACATTTTAGATAAACTGTGTAATGTCCAGAAGTAACAGTAGGTCCATCATGGAAAATTATTGCAACAGTTACAAAAGTTTTTCCTGAAATTGATAATTGCTGTCCTGTAAACTTCTTTATTAAAGTATCCAATTTTGAACCATCAGCTCTACATCGTTGCATCATTAAAATTACATACTGTCCGTATTCCTTTAAAATTAATGTTGAAAACATGTCAGAATTACACTCACCACATTTCATGCTATGATTAGCATCTTTACCTAATTTTGCAAAAGTGACTGTTTTACTCTCTGGCAATGTCAAATAAATAAACCTTTCATTATCAACAATAGAGCCACATATATTATAACAATTATCACAACTATGTTCCCATTTATAAGAGAGACCAAAAAAAATGTCAATGGGAACTCCTTCTTCTTCCACTACCTGAAGAAAATACATCAAAAATTCATGTGCATCTTGCTGTTCATTTTGAGAAAACTGTGTTCGTCCTGAACATACATCTAAAAGTTTTCTAATGTCAGTAGCACTTTCTATTTGAGTTTTATCTTTACTCAACTTTTGAAAAAGGAGACTCAGCTCTGAACAGAATCTTTTTCCCTGATTTACTATTATCTGCTCTTGCAAACTTTCCAGATAAAATGCAACATTCAGCACTACATTTGCGTAGCAGTTGACACCAGAGCTATTTTCAAAATGACATCCTACAACCTGTTCTTCATTTTCCTTTTTCTTTTTGCTTGCAATTACATCACTCCTCTTTTTTTTCCTCTTCTCTACATCTTCACTACAGATATTCTCATTTTTTCTTTTACGAGAAACTACACGTTTCTCCAACACAGGATACTGACCTAAATGAGGAGCATAGCTTCTTCTTAATCTATTATACTCCTTTACACAATTTGTATCAGCACTAACTTTTGATTCTTCAAAGTCTATCATGAATAAACCTGATAATGTTTTGACTCGTGACAAAGCAACATATGCCATACCTTCTTTGAACACAGTTGAACCAATGTTCACAAATGCACAATCTACAGTCAATCCTTGAGACTTGTGAATAGTTACAGCATATGCTAGAGAAAACGGAAACTGCTTCCTACGTACATATAAGTCTTTCACAAGCATAAAACGAACTGTACAACGACAAATATCTTTAACTTCATCTATCTGATCAAATTTTATTTTTAAACATTCAATTCCTTCTTTTTTCTGATAATTAATAAAACCCACAACTCTTCCCATCGCTCCATTAACTAAACCTTTCTCAACATCCAAATTTCTCCTTAAAAACACTCTACAGTTCATGCAAACATATAGATTTTTTTCTAATCCAGCTGTTTTGGAGATGTTCTTCTCTAGTGAGTCCAATTTATTTTTCAGTTTGCCTGTTACTGTGACAGTAATTCTTCCATCCTCAATTTTGTCCACTGCTTCCAATTTCCTGATCTCTTCCTTTTCCAATTTCAAAAGCTCCTCATTGAATATTGAGCATTCACGTAGAGTAGGCATTAAGCAGATGACACTTTTGTTTTCTGCAATGTTCTTGTATATCTTCTCTGCAACTATTTCTTCCTTTGGAAATAAATTATGTAGCAGCCGAGTCTGTAATGCTTTTTTGCCAGCTTCTGTGAGTAGTCCAATCCTGATATCTTTCAGAATACTTCCACATTCTTCATCGTTTGCTTGCCTCATATTAGTTGTAAGTTCCTTGTACTCAAAGAAGGACCAAATATTTGTATTACCGATGCTTCCCAATGACTTCTTCGTGTCTTCATGTGTCACAGTATTAAACACTGGTTGTCCTTTAACTGGAGTAAGTTGCAAAAGATCTCCAAAAACTATGACGTGTTTTCCACCAAATAACACGTCATAGTCTGTCTTCAAAATTTGCTGCATTCTTAAATGCACAAAGGCAAGCATTAAGTTTGATACCATGCTCACCTCATCAATAATGAGAACTTGCATCTTCTTCAATACTCGTGAAACTTCCAAGGATGCTTCTCCAGTTAGCTTGTTGAATTGTATTTTGTTCTCATGCTCCACTGGTAACATTAGCAAACGATGTAAGGTGATTCCTTTTATGTTATATGCTGCTAACCCAGTTGGAGCAGTAACCACACAAGACAAAGTAGAATCCGTTTTTTGCTTTAGGTAGCTTCTGATGACTTTAATTAGGAAACTTTTTCCAGTGCCAGCTTGTCCGCTTACATACATCCTGATTGGATGAAATGATGTGCATGAGCACTCTTTTTTTACATGTAGAAATCCGTGATCAATTTTGTTTTTGATCTCTTCATAAATTTGTTGCTGCTCTTGATTCAGTTGTCTTTCCAAATTTTCTAAGTCTATAAATTCTTCTTGAGCTTGATTCATAGCTGTTTCCACTTCATTCATGGCTATTGATGCTTCATTTTCAACAATTAGTTGTCCTAGGGGATCTTGACTGTGTGTTCCTGAACTTTGGCTGTCCTGAGAACTGTCTCTAGCTATTTCTGCTGCAATTGTAGTTTCCTTTTCAATTTCTTCATTTAACATTTGCAGATAAGTTGTGAATGTATTGCATTGTATGCTGTCTTTGCAAGCATTAAATGAATCCTCATAGCTTTGAAATTCTCCCAGTAGTTCATCCTCTGTACGCCATGGTTTAAACAACTGTAAAAGAGCCAAGTAGTAAAATTCTTTCTTGTCGGTAGTGTCGCAACTCAGCTTCCGGTGATTTATCAAACTTCCTTTGGTTTGCTTCACCAAACATCCTTCTTCACCAACAACTTTATATTTTCCATTATTAATGTCTTCTGCAGCTTTCCGTGAATAAATGTAGTTCTGCAACACTTCATAGAGACACATGTTCTCCAGATGATGACTTCTCTTGGGATAATATGTGTCCAACATGTTTGTTTTCAATATATCTGTACTTTCTGGGTCATTCTCGGCCAAATATTCAATTTCTCCAACAGATTTCAGTACCCGATTTCTCATTGCTGCAAGGCCTAAACTTGCCCAAATTATTCTTCTTGACTTCGAGTAGAGACTTGCAGAAGATAACCTATCTGAACATTCGTAGGATCCAATTTCTCGATGCGATAACATCTTCAAACTGAAACTGTACAGCTTCTTACTGACAGTCTTCTCGTGAGAAATCTCTTCCCACATTTCCTTCAATTCTGTTTTTTCTGATTTCGTAATGTAAGACGTTACATATCGTGCAACAGCAATGGAATTGTCAGCTACATACTGTATATCCATGTTAGCGTTCCACATGGATAAAATGACTGGGTTGTAGTCATTTATATTTTTTGATTCTTCTTTTCTTTTAAGGTTGTAGGTATTCTTAGGTGATTTTCTTGTGATAGTATGTCTCACAGCTGACATAAAACTGTTTACTCTTCCATTTGAAAGAACAGGTCTAGGAAATCCAAATCGACATTTAGTGTAGTATTTTTCTTTGCTCTTGTATTTCCGTCGACAGTATTTTCCACACCGATGACTTTGGAAACGTAAAACTTGCTCCTTTAACTTGTTCTCTTCTGTGCTTTTTGGTATACCACATGTTGCATATTCTTCAATGTAAGATAACACTGCTTCATCAGTATCTGTTCCAAACTTTGGGGCATCCTTGATCCACAACAGCATATGAATATGAGGAGCACCTCTTGCCTGGTACTCTTTTCTCCAAAAGAAATCCACTACTTCTCCAAGGGGTGGATTTTTTTTATTGCAGATGAAGGACATCATAGCCTCAAATCTATGATTGAAATATCTGCAAACATTAACCGGATCCAATGAGCACAGTTCTCCTGCTGTCTTGTATTCGATGTTTTTAATGTTTGAATTGGCCTCTCGTAGAAAATCCAGTAAATCATCCCAAGCGTACTCGGCACAGCTTAGGGTAAGGAACCATGTTGGTGTTCCTAAATTGCGTAACATGCATTTTAGTTCACCATGGCGTCGGTACCAATATTCATTTGTCCCACGCTGACAAGCCATCAGATTGATCAGTTGTGTTTCCAAATGATCATCTCGGTGCTGCACTTTCTCCATAAAATCCTTAGCAGACACATTTTGTAAATGTACTCCACTTTTTAAAATGTGATTTACTGCATAAGACAGTGCAGACAAGTCGCTTTCAAATAAAAGATGGAACAAATAAGGAATACTTTGTCGAAATCTGGGATCTTCAGCATATAGTCTTGTAGTCCGATACTCTGAAGCTGGAATCTGTTCTGGACGTTCATCGTATCGTCCTCCTTTTCCCGTAGGAAACAGCTGGGGAAAACATCGAGCTTCCAAGCTCTCCTCCCATACACTCACGGGAGTTCCTTTTGCTTTCTTCATCTGAAAGAGATCAATATTGTCTCCCATAACTTCTTTCGAATGAAGAGGATGTATGCTAAAATGTTCATAAATTTCTTCTTCCTTTGTCTTGTCCACTTTTTCAATTTGTCCAGTTGGTGTTTCTGTGTCTTCTTGAAAATCTTCGTCTTCTTCTTCTTCTTCTATATAAATTGATTCATACCATTTGTTATTTTTTTTCAAATACAAATTTGCTCTTTGTACTTTCCGCACATCTACCAGCTCCTGCCAAATCTTCTTATTCTTTGTAGGTACACCATTAACCAGAATAATTAATGGTTCAGTTTCCAAAGTATCCGCATCAATAGTTTCCATATTTTTTTTCAAATCCAAGGGCAAATACACCACTCTACCTTTTAAACCTCTCAGTAAATCTGAAGGAGGTAATTTACCAGTTTTGGGCTCCATACGTACTATGGTCTGGAACGGATGAACACATTGAATGAGTATAGACTCATATGTATTTAATTCAGAAAGTTCAGCAGGAATAGCATCCAATTCTAAATTATTATGTACAGCTCTGGTCGGCATTCTATTTTCCTCTAACTTGTTGTAACAGTATTTACAAATACGCTGATCTTCACCCAATTCAAAACAATTTTCAAGAAATATATATGTGGCAAAATCCATCCACTTATAATTATCTTCATTTTCACTCTTTCTGTAGAGATCAACATTCCTAGTTTGTTTTCTATAATGAGTTCTGCGGCAACAAATACAAGTAACATTTGGTCTTTCATTAGAGACTATTGCAAATTTTGTTATGTGATCATTAAATGTCTTACTTACAGAAGGTTCTACATTCTCTTCCACTTCTTCCTCATTTACTGTGTCCTTCTCTGCACTGTTTTGTTCATGACCAAAGTAACAAAACTGAATTTCATCAACAACCTTCTCTACATCTGATACCGTTCCTCGGAACAGAGCCCTATTCAATTCATTTAACTTTATTGCTGGACTTTTGGCAAAATACAACCGTCTCACAAACTTTCTCATTTCAGTATGATGAACAGCCAGCATCCTAAAATGATGGAAAACACTATTGCACACTTTTCTAGATAGACAAGCCAGAGAATGACCCTGCAAACCAGTATTCTCTCTCACTCTGCATGGATCCAGACTTTGAAGCACCTTAATCTTCTGTTTTACATTTTTTTTACTATATTCTCTTAGAAACTCTCGAAATCTGTCAATAGATTCCTGACGCACAGTGCAAATACTACTACAATTCCAAGTGTACACTGGGGCTTTAGGACGTCTCCCCATTGCCTCATCTGCCATCACTTGTACCTCATCTCTTGGAACCATTATCTCCTTCTCCATTATGCAACCATTTTTTACTTCGTATGAACGACCTCTGGTGTCAACTGCATGCAGCAAACTATTACTTTGAAAATAGCTCTCTTCATTAAAAAAAGGTTCACTACTTGAACTATGCATCCACTTTCCTAAAAACACTTTACAAAAGTTTGTTCTGTTCACTACTCTTTTGCTTTTGCTTTGTGATTTCAGTACATTAACCATTTTATCTAATGTACGCATCCTATTCAAAATTAATATGAATAGTTTCCTTTTTAATTCTAATGCTTTTGCTGCAATGGCTTCAATTTCTTTTTTTCTCTTGTAATATTTTGCCTTTTGCTTATATTTCTTCACATCCTTTATCAAATTGGACATAACTCTTCTCTGAAACATTTTTCTACGTATCTCTTTAAACGCTGTTTTTCTGTTTATGTAAAACTTTTCAGTTGCAGAAGGTATATTTGCATTAACTAAATTCTCAATGTTTTGCTGTTCTCTTCGTTTTGTTACATTCTTCCCAGGACAGACATTTTGTACATTTTTCTTTGTTTTGAATATTTTTTTAAGAAATAGTTTTTTCTGCTTACCAGAAGATTTTTTCTTTTTCCCAACATGAGCATCTTCTACTAACTTTGGTCCTCCAGTTGTCTTCAAATATAGTTTTTTTTTTAGCGTTTTTTGAACTCGAGATTTTGTAGGCATCTTAAATTTTGTTCACTGTTCTTCAGCAATACCTGAAAAAAACTAAAAAAAAATCCTTTATTGTATTTAAATATATTACTACATTTCTTTTCACAATAGTCACAAAACAAAATTTCTTTGCCAATTTGAATGCACACAAACTGCTCTTTTTTTTGGGCAAGTGAAAATCTCTTTTACAAACTGTCACATTATGAAACCACTTTTCAGATTTTTTAAAAAGCCCATGTCCAGAGTGCTACACTCCAGCAAGGGCAACCAGCCTTAGTGAAGCTCAATGTATTTGCATTACAGACTGAAACCTGAAAACCCCACTCGCTTCTAAATACTGTGCATGACTATACACGGCAAGCACATGGGTGTGTGCTAAGACTCTGCTTCTTCCCCCAAAAATTCACTCCCCCTTTCCATCTAATGCAACTGTGAAATCACCAGAGCAAGACGCAATAAATCTCTGCCTATAATTCCTCTATGCACACAGAGTCATGTTTTCACATTAGTCCCAAAACGAAATTTCTTTGCCATTTTTAAAGCACACTTACTGCTCTTTTTTTTTTCGGGGCAAGTGAAAATCACTTTTACAGACTGACACATTATGAAACCTTTTTTTTTAATTTATTTAATTGCACTTGTCCAAGCTGTTTTTTTCAGACCACCACCATGTGTATTCGCGGTGACTGCCTACACTCCAGCAAGGGCAACCAGCCTTAGTGATGCTGAATGTATTTGCATTACAGACTTAAACCTGAAAACCCCACTCGCTTCTAAATACTGTGCATGACTATACATGGCAAGCACATGGGTGTGTGCTAAGACTCTGCTTCTTCCCCCAAAAATTCGCTCCCCCTTTCCATCTAATGCAACTGTGAAATCACCAGAGCAAGACGCAATAAATCTCTGCCTATAATTCCTCTATGCACACAGAGTCATGTTTTCACATTAGTCCCAAAACGAAATTTCTTTGCCATTTTTAAAGCACACCTACTGCTCTTTTTTTTTTCGGGGCAAGTGAGAATCACTTTTACAGACTGACACATTATGAAACCTTTTTTTTTAATTTATTTAATTGCACATGTCCAAGCTGTTTTTTCAGACCACCACCATGTGTATTCTCTGTGACTGCCTACACTCCAGCAAGGGCAACCAGCCTTAGTGATGCTGAATGTATTTGCATTACAGACTTAAACCTGAAAACCCCACTCGCTTCTAAATACTGTGCATGACTATACATGGCAAGCACATGGGTGTGTGCTAAGACTCTGCTTCTTCCCCCAAAAATTCGCCCCCCTTTCCATCTAATGCAACTGTGAAATCACCAGAGCAAGACGCAATAAATCTCTGCCTATAATTCCTCTATGCACACAGAGTCATGTTTTCACATTAGTCCCAAAACGAAATTTCTTTGCCATTTTGAAAGCACACTTACTGCTCTTTTTTTTTCGGGCCAAGTGAAAATCACTTTTTACAATTGGAAATCACTTTTACAGACTGACACATTATGAAACCACTTTTTTTGATTTAATTAAATGCACATGTCCAAGCTGTTTTTTCAGACCACCACCATGTGTATTCTCTGTGACTGCCTACACTCCAGCAAGGGCAACCAGCCTTAGTGATGCTGAATGTATTTGCATTACAGACTTAAACCTGAAAACCCCACTCGCTTCTAAATACTGTGCATGACTATACATGGCAAGCACATGAGTGTGTGCTAAGACTCTGCTTCTTCCCCCCAAAATTCGCTCCCCCTTTCCATCTAATGCAACTGTGAAATCACCAGAGCAAGACGCAATAAATCTCTGCCTATAATTCCTCTATGCACACAGAGTCATGTTTTCACATTAGTCCCAAAACGAAATTTCTTTGCCATTTTTAAAGCACACTTACTGCTCTTTTTTTTTTCGGGGCAAGTGAAAATCACTTTTACAGACTGACACATTATGAAACCTTTTTTTTAAATTTATTTAATTGCACTTGTCCAAGCTGTTTTTTTCAGACCACCACCATGTGTATTCGCGGTGACTGCCTACACTCCAGCAAGGGCAACCAGCCTTAGTGATGCTGAATGTATTTGCATTACAGACTTAAACCTGAAAACCCCACTCGCTTCTAAATACTGTGCATGACTATACATGGCAAGCACATGGGTGTGTGCTAAGACTCTGCTTCTTCCCCCAAAAATTCGCTCCCCCTTTCCATCTAATGCAACTGTGAAATCACCAGAGCAAGACGCAATAAATCTCTGCCTATAATTCCTCTATGCACACAGAGTCATTTTTTCACATTAGTCCCAAAACGAAATTTCTTTGCCATTTTGAAAGCACACTTACTGCTCTTTTTTTTTCGGGCCAAGTGAAAATCACTTTTTACAATTGGAAATCCCTTTTACAGACTGACACATTATAAAACCACTTTTTTTGATTTATTTAAATGCACATGTCCAAGCTGTTTTTTCAGACCACCACCATGTGTATTCTCTGTGACTGCCTACACTCCAGCAAGGGCAACCAGCCTTAGTGATGCTGAATGTATTTGCATTACAGACTTAAACCTGAAAACCCCACTCGCTTCTAAATACTGTGCATGACTATACATGGCAAGCACATGGGTGTGTGCTAAGACTCTGCTTCTTCCCCCAAAAATTCGCTCCCCCTTTCCATCTAATGCAACTGTGAAATCACCAGAGCAAGACGCAATAAATCTCTGCCTATAATTCTTCTATGCACACAGAGTCATGTTTTCAGGGGCAAGTGTAAATCACTTTTACAGACTGACACATTATGAAACCACCATGTGTAACTACAACAAAAACAATTCCCATTTCTATTATTCATTTCTTAAGTTACCACATACATCCCCTCTCAAACTGTAAACTCACCTTTAAAATTAGTTAGTTGTGAAAGAAATGTGACACTCAAACAGCAGATTATCAGAGCCAGGATCTCTGTTGTGTTCACCTCTCTCCTCTCAGCAGAACCAGATAATGGCAAACTTTCCCTCTATTTTTCCACACATATACATGTAAGTTTCAAATCTCAGTGCTTCCCCCTTTTTTTGAAATGTAATCACACATTTCTATTGGTTGAAAACCAACCCTTTTCCAAAAGTACCCTTCCCCCAACTTGACTTCTGCCTAGTACCCTTCCCCCAACTTGACTTCTGCCTGCTACCATAGCAACAGCTCATGGAACACTGCTGTGTAGAGTTAGGTCAGAAGTTCGACACACAATGTTTCAATTCCACAGAGCAAGAGTGCTTGACTTTTCAAACCTTACAGCAAATCCATAGTACTGTTCTTTGGTTACACATTTTTTTGTACCAATACAAAACATGCTTCTATTAATTTACACATACAGCCTAGTTTTTATTCTAGAATGGAATGAAACAGCCAATCAGTTCTTTTGGTTTTGAAAAAAATATGTATGCCTCCATTTCCAAACTGTCTTTCTTTTCATATTGGCATTCTACTGAAAGACACCTCCTGAGTGCATCCAGTTCTCCTTTGAAGATGTTCACAGTGTGGATTGTAGGGCACAGCTATGTCTTCTGGAGTGAAAAGTTTGCAGAGAAAACAGGTATGGTGAGAGACCTTGCTTTGCCAAATGTAGACATTAAATGGATTGGTCAGAGAGGGTTAAAGTGGCACCAATTGATGCCATTGGTGAAATCCTTCATTCAAATCCAACACCCTGACCTCATAATAGTGCACTGTGGTGGCAATGACCTAGGCACTTTGACTGGGGTAGGTCTGGAAATGCTTATGAAGGACACCTTTGCACAACTGTTTACACTTTTCCCTAAAACTGCCTTTGTGTTTTCCAACATATGCCAAAGGCAAAAATGGAACTGGTCCAATCATTTCTGTCCGCAGATTGACAAAGCAAGAAAGCACGTCAACAAATCTGTTTCTGCTTTCCTCCGTGACAATGGTATGGGTGCCATTTACCACAACAACTTGCGTTATGACATGCAAGACATTTATAGAGGAGATGGTGTGCACTTCAATGATGAAGGGAACAGAGTCTTCCTCTTGAACCTTAGACTCTGCATCGGTACTTACTTGTAGGTACCACTAAAAAAATGACTTCATAAACACAACAGCTCTTTTTAGAGCTCCCTAATTTCTAAACTCTTAAATCTGCTTTTCATTTATTTTTTTTTATTTTTTTTACCGTACGCTTACCGTAAGCTTACCGTACGCGTACCCCGTGATTTTTTTTAAAATCAATAAATGTTTTTTTTGTACTTTTCTGTCCTTCTTTGACCCCCTTACAAATGTTAGGGGGTCTGTAACTCTCCTCATTGCCCCCTTTCCTTGTTTTCTCTGTTTTTTTTCTGAGTGAAACACACAAAATGGCGGCCGCCGCTTCCTGGTTTTGGCCGATTCGAATGTTTACTAAGATCTATGGGCCAATCAGAATCTCCTTCGCGCACGCCATGTTTCTTCCGTACGCTTACCGTAAGCTTACCGTACGCGTACCCCGTGATTTTTTTTAAAAATCAATAAATGTTTGTTTTGTACTTTACAGTCCTTCTTTGACCCCCTCACAAATGTAAGGGGGTCTGTAACTCTCCTCATTGCCCCCTTTTCTTGTTTTCACTCTTTTTTTTTCAGAGTGAAACACAGAAAATGGCGGCCGCCGCTTCCTGGTTTCGGCCGATTCGAATGTTTACTAAGATCTAAGAGCCAATCAGAATCGCGCTCGCGCACGCCACCGTACGCTTACCGTAAGCGTACGGTAAGCGTACCGTAAGCGGGCTCAGATATATATATTGATTTAAAGGCTATTTTCTCAGAATCTACTGAACAGATTTACACCAAACCTACAAAAGGCACTTCCTTGACCTAGGGACTACCTCTCTGCCAAATTTTGAGTAATTCTGTTCAGCCGTTCGGGCTGTAGCTCGTTCTAAAGGTCCTATGGAAAAATGCATGGGAAAAACGCGTTTTGGGACCCCCCTTTTATCTCAGCCCCCGCTTGACGGATCCCCCCGAGACTTTCAGGGTAGGAGCGGAGCGTAGCGCCCCACCTATTTTGAGAAATTCGCGAGGATTCGTCGACCGGCGCCAAAGTTATTCAAAATAGAATGTTGAGGTTTTCCTATGGAAACGTGGTCCTAACTATAACTACCTACTTGCGACCGCCAGTAGGTAATATATATATATATATATATATATATATATATATATATATATATATATATATATATTATCTACTGGCGGTCGCCAGTAGATAGTTATAGTTAGGACCGTGTTATCATAGGAAATCCGCAACATTCTATTTGGAATAACTTTGGCGCCGGTTGACGAATCCTCACGAAATTTTCAAAATAGGTGGGGCGCTCTGCTCCGCTCCTACCCTGAAAGTCTCGGGGGGATTCGTCAAGCGGGGGCTGAGAAAAAAGGGGGGTCTCAAAACGCGTTTTCCCCATGCAATTTTCCATAGGGACCTTTAGTCCAAGGTACAGCCCGAACGGCTGAACAGAATTACTTGAAATTTGGCAGAGAGGTAGGCCTCAGCTCAGGGAAGTGCCTTTTGCAGGTCTGGTGTCAATCTGTTCAGTAGTTCCTGAGAAAATCAAAAGTAAAATCATATATATGTGGGCGGAGCCTAACCACACATCTCATTCTGAGATCTGATTGGCTGTCAGCCCTTCATCCAAGAAGTGTTGGCAGCCATCTTGGGACCAATATACATGATAGCACCACATTAAAAAGCATTGCAGTTAATAGAAGGTTTTAAGACTTTAGTTACATTATAAATCATTTGTTGATGGTACCATACTCATTTTAGGAATTGTGGTATGTTCTAAGGTGATTTCACCATGTGAAAAAGCCTTCTGCTGGGATATCATGATTGAGAGAAAAATATTTTCTCATGCTTTTCCCACAGAGGTTTGGAAGGTGATCTATAAGCTAAACTGAGAGCCTATTTTCTGTAAATTCACATTATCTTTCTCAGTCATGTGAGAATGAAGTCTGACATTCTCAGTAAAACATGTACATCCAACAAGGGCATAGACTGTCAGTTGATTCCTTTGTGTTCTACTGCAGCTTCCCAGAGTGTTCCAAAGAACAACTAGAGTGCTAACAGTCCTACTTATGATAAACGTATGGCACACCTGAAGCCATCTTGCTTGGATTAAAGTGGTAACTCTTAAAACATTTAATTTAAAAAGGAACAAAATGAGGGGGTTCATTTTTCCATAAAAAGTATGATTAGTGCTGCAGAAAGAAAAATTAGGGCACATTTTGAGTTACTTCTCAAATCCTCTTCTATTTCATTAAAAATTCTGACATGCAGACTGAAACATGCACTTTCAATACCAGCAGCAGTTTTCCCTGGTGAGCAGTAGCTTTACTACAGTGATCTGATGAGCAAAAAGAGTGCTAACATTCTGAATTTATGGCAAATGTGTGACACATCTGAATGCCTTCTTGATGGAATCAAAGTAAAAAACTGAAAGTATTTCCTACTGAGGAGACTGCAGTAAATGAGGAAATTAGGAAACTTCATAACAAATAAGTCTCCCAAGATCGCCACCAGAGACAAAAGAGCCCAAATGTAGCCCAAATATCACCCAGATGTAGCCCAAGTATAGCCCAATGACAGAATGTCCCAGAGTGTTCTTAAAAACAACTAGAGCGCTTACTGTCTTCATTATGACAAAAGTATGGCACACCTGAAGCCATCTTGATTGGAATAAACTGGTAACACTTAAAACATTTAATTTAAAAAGGAACACAATGAGGGGGTTCATTTTGCCATAGAAATTATGATTAATGCTGAATAAAGAAAATGAGGGCACATTTTGAGTACTTCTCAAATCCTCTTCTATTTCATTAAAAAATTCTGACATGCAGACTGAAACATGCACTTTTAATACCAGGAGCAGACTTCCATGGTGAACAGTAGTTTTACTACAGTGATCTAATGAGCAACTAGAGTGCTAACATTCAGAATTTATGGCAAATGTGTGACATATCTGAATAACTTCATGATGGAATCAGAGTAAAAAACTGAAAGCATTTCCTACTGAGGAGACTGCAGTACATGAGGAAATTAGGAAACTTCATAACAAATAAATCTCCCAAGATGGCCACCGGAGACAAAAGAGCCCAAATGTGGCCCAAAATCACCCAGATGTAGCCCAAATATAGCCCAATGACAGAAGTGTGCAAAACACCTATTATTTTGTGTTTTTGCAGTGTTATATAGTGCAGACTTTTCAGGTATTGGAGTGCTTTACATGAACATTGGTTACACCACACAAGAACAAATTCATTTTGGTTGTAGACATGGGGAGACTAAGTGATTTGACCAGAATCACAGAATGTCGAGCTGAAGCAGAAACTCCAACAAGGTTCCCCAGTTGCAAAGTCTGCAGTTCTGGAAGTAACACCACATCCTCTCCCCGAAGTGCAACATTTAATCAAGTGGTCAACTGGATAAAAAAACATAAAGATAACAAATAATTTAAAAGTGCTTTGTCGCTATTTGAAAACTCAGAAAATATGTCCTTATGTTAGTCTTTTAGAGCACTAACCATAATTTTGATGCCAATAAGACCCTCTCATATATGTAATTTCTAAAGGAAATGCTCTAGGTATTACAGTTTTGATTACATCAAGATGACGTCAGGCGTTCCACACTTTTGTAATAAATATAGAATGTTAGCAATCTAGTTGTTCATTAGGATACTGTTGAGAGGCAGAGGCCAGGGGCACGGACTCTGAAAATTGAAGGCAGGTAGGAGGGTGCAAAGGCAACAATTTAACCACACTGAGCAGGCAGGAAGGGCCGTGGCAGCATAACAGACTATGGAGGGCAGTGGAAAGGGGGGCAGGGGCAACAAACCAACAATACAGGACTTGCAAGATAGGCTGTGGCAATGTAATAGACCATTGTGGGCAGAAGGAAGAGGCAATGGTAGTACAACCATACATGCCAACAGACCCGATTCAGCCAGGAAACGTCCAATGTTTTTAAGCTCAAATGGGCTTTATTTGATATGTGTCCTGTCTACAATCTCCTCTTTTTCAATGTAACTCAAAGGGGAAAATCAATACCCCAGTTTTTTTTCAAAATCTCCCTCTTACCAAGTTCAAAATGTTCGCAAGTATGGTACATTGGATCATGGAAGGAATTGGGGTAGGGACATGGACTTGGATAACAGAGGACAGGAGGGACATGGAGAGGTGCACCAAACTGACCCTGCAGGGCAGGCATCAGGGTTTGCAGCAGCACAATACACCACACAGGGCATGCGGGATGGGAGTGCCGCACAACAATCCATAGAAAGCAAGAGGGAGGGGACAGGACCATGCACATGGACAACAGAGAACAGAGGGGCAAGAGGCAATGGTAGTTAGCTGACCATAATGGACAGACAGGAGAGAAAGCTGCAGCATAACAGACCATAAAGGGCAGGAGGGACGGATCAGGGGCATTACAATGGAACAGACAAGCCAGGAGGGAGGGAGTAGGGGTCTGCACATGTAAACAGAGGGCTGGGGGCAAGGGGGCAGGGCAGGAGCAGCTAGATAGCCATGGAGGTCAGGCAGGATGGGCACTAGAAGCAAGACACACCATGAAGAGCAACAGTGAGACTGTGATGGCATACACACAGACCATGGAGAGAGGGTGGGAGGGCATCAGGGGCAGCTAACTGACCACACAGGGAAGGTGGGAGGGGCCATGGCAGCACAGAAGACCATGCATGGCAAGTGGGAGGGTTAGTGGCAGCACAATGGCTATGATGGGCAAGAAGGAGGGTGCAGGGGCATGCACAAAGGACCATGAAGGATAGAAGGGAGGGTCAGGACCTGTGCACAGACAAGAAAGTTCAGGGGAAGGGGCCTCACAACAGACCGCACGGGGCAGGCAGGAGGAGCAGTTGCAGCACAACAGACCGGGGAGGGCAGAAGGGTGTGGCAGTACAATGGACCATGTAGGACAGGAGGAAGAGAATAGGGGCATGGCATGTGGACAGGCAGGGTGGAGGTGGCAGGGACAGGTTACAGTCATCTGACAATGCTAGGGAGGTGGGAGGGGAGTGGCAGCTCAACAGAACACTCAGTGTAGATAGGAGTGGCAGGTCCATGGAACATGGTGGGCAAAAAGGATGGAGCAGGGGCATGCACAAAGACATCGGAGGGCAGGGGGGAGGAGAATAGGGGCAGCAAGCTAAGCACAGAGTTTAAGCAGGAGGTCAATGATGGGGCATAGAATTGGGCAATGGAGGGCAGGAGGAGTGGACTGGTACATCATACTAAATTGAGGGCAGTGGCAGCACATCAGACCATGCATGGCAGGAGGGAGGAGGCTAGTCTATGGATTCACACAACAGAGGATAGGGAGGAGGGGGATGGGACAGCAAGCTAACTGTTCAGAGAAGGCGGGTATTAGGAACTTTATTGTTTTTAAAACGTGTGTCTGTGCGAACTACTTAAAATATGAACAAGTATGCAGCATAATCTCACTTTTATTCAGGAAGAAGAGGACGTTTGTGACTGTGACTCCGGGCTCATTTGGCAGAAACACCCCCTGACCCTCCACCCCCTATCGCAAAATGTAATGCCCGTGAAAACGGTAGGTGAACACAGTGTTATATAGAACATAGTCCTGAGAGCACGATTGAAAATGAAAACTAGATATAGTGTATGGTATAAACTATGCACCAAAAAGTGTGATATAAGATGAACCGGGCGTGAAATATAATATGCAATACATTGTGCGCAATGACAGATTCATTGGAGAGAGCGAGATAGCACAGGCACTAGCGCGTGCTATGCGATATGTGCCTTGGAGTGTAATATGCTCAGGGCAGTGTTGTGTAACCTAGCTAGTCTCTAAAGTTGTAATATAAAATATGTGCTGGGGAGTGTAACGTTGCATATGCACTGTGACAAAGATATGGTTTCCAGATTGTAATATGTATGGCATAGCACTGTGCCTTATAACATAGGCATCGAGGAAGGCACGTTAGATGGGGCAATATAACCCGAGCGAAGACAAGTGTGGCATGACATATTCACGGGGTGGTGTTACAGTGCACATGGGCTAGAGAGTGTCATAGCATATGCACTAGCTAGTGGAATACGACACAGAGGTGTGTGGCACTCAGCAGGCAATGGTGGGTGTAATACAGCATTGGGCTCTGCCAGGAGCGCGCTGTGACTCTCAAGTGATGGTCGTCCCCTTTCCAGAGAGTAAAATAAAAAGTATTACACATCCGGCAGTGGATGTGTGTTTTATTAACCGTGAGTGGGGTTTCTTGCATAGTTTTGGTCGAATTTTTGTTGAATCCCCTTTGAATGGCTTGGTGTGCATGTGTATTAAATGTGCCCGTCAATAGCTACCCATGTTTGTATAAATAAACGACAAGGGTGTCTACCGGGATTAGGCACGGTAGGGCATCAGACATGTCAGAGCTTCACTAGTGGTGTAAATACATTCCACGTGGATTCATTGTATGCATAGTCGCCTTTTAATGAATATCACGCAAATCGTCATGGTGATAGGTACGTACGGTTTGTCCAGCATGTCCTAGGTGTGTCTATAAATATATATTTTTTTAAAATAATAAAAAACAGTGGCCGGCCCTGGGGATTGGGGTCAAAAAAATATATAATTAGGAGACAGGCCCTGGGGGATGGGGTCATCAGGGCCAATAAATTAGAATAAGAAGGGGAACCACACAGCCCCCCTTCTTAAAAAAATTAAAATAAATAAAAGACTGGCATCGTGCCGGAGGCCACGCCCCCTCCTTGCAGCACTCTGCAAACGCGCCCCCTGGCGAGTTGTAAGTTGGGGAATTAATTCCTCTTCAATACTGAGGGTCCCTGAGGGCCAACTAGCCCAACAGGCATCTCCAGTATGCGCCAGGGAGCTGCGCTGCAGACAGGTGTTCTGAGGCCAAGCCCCTTTTTACACCTCTCTGCAACACAGCTCTGTGGCGCTTACTGGAGGTACCTAGTGGTCTAGTTTGACCCTAGGGACCCTTAGGATTCAAGGGGACTTAATCTCTCAATTTAGAACAGCCACAGGGCGCGTTTACACAGTGGTGAAGGGAGGGGACGGGGCCTGAGGTGACGTGTGCAAACACGCACTATGGCACGTTTTAAATTGGGGATATAATTTCCCTTCAATACTGAGGGCCCCTGGGGGCTAACTAGCCCACCAAGTGCTTCCAGTAAGCGCCACTGAGCTGCATTGCAGAGAGGTGGTCCAGGTCGTGCCACTTTTAACACCTCTCTGCAACGCAGCTCTGTGGCACTTACTGGAGGTACCTAGTGGGCTAGTTGGACCCTAGGGACCCTCAGGATTCAAATGAACTTAATCTCCCAACTAAAAACGGACACAAGGCGTGTTTACACAGTGGTGAAGGGAGGGGACGGGGCCTGAGTTAACGTGTACAAAAACGCCCTGTGGCCTGTTTTAAGAGGTAGTTTTAATCCCCCTGCCCTATTATATACTAGGGGCTTACAGAGGAGGTCATGCTAATCACAGGGGGACCCCAACGCATAATGTTCCCTAGTGTATGTAGGTGTTTTCACTGTATTCTAAGTGTCTTTTAACATAGCACTGGCTCTAGGACTGGTTAGTCAGACTCAGTTACCACCAGTATCCGTCTGAAAAAGTTGAGGGTACAGGATGATTTTGCAACAAGGCTTCTTTCTGCTCTTCTTTTTGTTCTTTCTGCACGTTATCCTTCTTCCTGCACTTTTCTTCATCTCTGAGGACTTCTGTTGCTTCTTTCTGCACTTCTTTTTTTTCTTTCTGTGCATTTTTTCTTCTTTCTTCACATGTCCTATCTCTGTAGGCATAGTTAGAAATTAGCATTTAAAAAACCTTTGAAATTCACAGAAAAAACCATAGGTTTCAGGCACGTTATAGTTAGGAATTAGCATTTAAAAAACCTCAAAAATTCACTGAAAAAACCATAGGTTTCAGGGGTGTTATAGTTAGCTGGACTTTTCACTTGTACAAAACCATTGAAATTCCCCCGTTATAGTTAGTTCAGCTAACTATAACTCGCACGCCCGCAATGCACTGCTGATGACGTCACATATTACATCACTCATGACATGGTTAGTGACATCACTCATGACATCACTGATGACATCTCAAATGACATCACTCGGCATGGTAATCCATATACACAGGTAAGTAGCAGCCCAGCGATGTGCACACTTACTGCCATACGCGTTTCGAGCTTATATCAGCTCTTGTTCACTGGCGGCAAGGAGACAGGAAACGGAATTCAAGAACATATGATTTATTTGAATGAAGAGTCCCGCCCCAATAGGCGCAGTGGCATGCTGGTCATAGTAGTCTTAGTAACTGCCACCACTACTCAACGTTCGTTAACCAAGTGGTTCCGTATCTGCCTCCAAGTTAAAAAATAAACGCCCGGTTGGGCATGCGCTCACTGCCTGGTTTGCATAAATACATCTTGCCTGCGTTGGCCACGTCGTCCCTCAATGCTTCTTAGTATCCTGCAAAGAGGTCCCGCATGTGTCGTGGTGGGGCTTCGCCGCGGCTGGACCCGCCGCTCAACATCAAAACACAAAGTTGTCCCCAACTGGCAAAGCCACAACTCGGCGTGGTAATCCATATACACAGGTAAGTAGCAGCCCAGCGATGTGCACACTTACTGCCATACACGTTTCAAGCTTATATCAGCTCTTGTTCACTGGCGGCAAGGAGACAGGAAACGGAATTCAAGAACATATGATTTATTTGAATGAAGAGTCCCGCCCCAATAGGCGCAGTGGCATACTGGTCATAGTAGTCTTAGTAACTGCCACCACTACTCAATGTTTGTTAACCAAGTGGTTCCGTATCTGCCTCCAAGTTAAAAAATAAACACCCGGTTGGACATGCACTCACTGCCTGTCTTGCATAAATACATCTTGCCTGCGTTGGCCACGTCGTCACTCAATGCCTCTTAGTATCCTGCAACGAGGTCCTGCATGTGTCGCGGTGGGGCTTCGCCGCGGCTGGACCCGCCGGTCAACATCAAAACACAAAGTTGTCCCCAACTGGCAAAGCCACAACTCGGCGTGGTAATCCATATACACAGGTAAGTAGCAGCCCAGCGATGTGCACACTTACTGCCATACGCGTTTCGAGCTTATATCAGCTCTTGTTCACTGGCGGCAAGGAGACAGGAAACGGAATTCAAGAACATATGATTTATTTGAATGAAGAGTCCCTCCCCAATAGGCGCAGTGGCATGCTGGTCATAGTAGTCTTAGTAACTGCCACCACTACTCAATTTTCGTTAACCAAGTGGTTCCGTATCTGCCTCCAAGTTAAAAAATAAACACCCGGTTGGGCATGCGCTCACTGCCTGGCTTGCATAAATACATCTTGCCTGCGTTGGCCACGTCGTCCCTCAATGCCTCTTAGTATCCTGCAAAGAGGTCCCGCATGTGTCACGGTGGGGCTTCGCCGCGGCTGGACCCGCCGCTCAACATCAAAACAGAAAGTTGTCCCCAACTGGCAAAGCCACAACTCGGCGTGGTAATCCATATACACAGGTAAGTAGCAGCCCAGCGATGTGCACACTCACTGCCATACGCGTTTCGAGCTTATATCAGCTCTTGTTCACTGGCGGCATGGAGACAGGAAACGGAATTCAAGAACATATGATTTATTTGAATGAAGAGTCAAGCCCCAATAGGCGCAGTGGCATGCTGGTCATAGTAGTCTTAGTAACTGCCACCACTACTCAATGTTCGTTAACCAAGTGGTTCCGTATCTGCCTCCAATGGGAAGCTGTGGAGGACTTCAAGGACCAGCATCCTGTTTGCCTGGTGAGGCTAACGCGATACTTTTGTGACATACCCTTGAGAAGAGGGAGGGGCAAGCAACCACCTGACTGGAAGTATTTACTTCATAAACTCCACCTGGATAGACCCCCTGTGAGAGTGAGGAGCCTGTGAAACCGGCACTAAAGAAAGCAAACCAAAGCTGAAACGCGTCTGCCATTAGCGTTCATGGACTGCCTGTCACCGCGTACATGAAAATCATTAAAGTTGCCTTTGTCACTCTGGAGCTGTGTCGAGCTTTCCTTCGTGCAAGAGAGGGCATTGGGTCTCATGTGTTGCCAGCAAGCTGCTGCTGGCTTTCGACGTGCCCTTTCGGTCTGGAGTAGCGCGGCAAGCCAGCATCTGGACTTTTGCATTTTGCACACCGCGCTAACCCCCCTGCAGTCTGAAGAACTACACGAGGTCTAATTTTGCATTCAAAGGGGAGAGAGGAGGTAAATGCCATTACCTGATAAAGAGTTCCAAAGCAGCTTTATTCCACACTGGGCACTCGAGCTGGCGTGGGGCCCGACATCCAATCCATGATTGGGACATCACATGGTGTCGGGTTTTCCTTATTACTAAATGGGAAGCCCTGGAGGACTTCAAGGACCAGCATCCTGTTTGCCTGGTGAGGCCAACGCAATACTTTTGTGACATACCCTTGAGAAGAGGGAGGGGCAAGCAACCACCTGGCTGGAAGTATTTACTTCATAAACTCCACCTGGATAGACCCCCTGTGAGATTGAGGAGCCCGTGAAACCGGCACTGAAGATAGCAAACCAAAGCTGAAATGCGTCTGCCGTTAGCGTTCATGGACTGCCTGTCACCGCGTACATGAATATCATTAAAGTTGCCTTTGTCACTCTGGAGCTGTGTCGAGCTTTCCTTCGTGCAAGAGAGAGCATTGGGTCTCATGTGTTGCCAGCAAGCTGCTGCTCGCTTTCGACGTGCCCTTTCGGTCTGGAGTAGCGCGGCAAGACAGCATCTGGACTTTTGCATATATATATATATATATATATATATACTTATTTAAAACATGTGGTCCCGGCCGGCTTCCCGCCTCCTTCAGGAGCCGACTTTGCTTTGAGACTCAGGGAGCTCCTAACATGCAGCAATCTGGAACACAAAGTAAAGTCTGTTTCCGTGCTCACTTAGTCTAGGTACAGCAAGCAAAGGCATTTTGTGCTCTCGCTTGCTAAAAGCAGCGCATTTGTTTGCTGTAGTCTAGAGGGAACAGTGCTCCTGCCAAGCCATAGCAAATTGCAATGTCTGGGTGGGCACCCCGGTGCATTGCTAGAGATGGCCCTGGGGGGGGACGGTCCCCAGGGCCATGTAGGACTCCAGGAGGGAGGCCATGCATTCCCCCTCCTTTGTTCAAATTTGCTTGGGTAGATGGTGATCCCCCTGCAACGGATCCCCTTAATTATTGCATTTTTACCCTGGGCAGGTGGCAGTCCCCCGGGCTGTGGGGGAGTCCTTCTCTTCTTTTTTAAAATAAATTATGTGTCTTGGGGAAGTGGCGGTCCCCCGGGCAGCAGGGGAGGTTCTTTGGCCTCCCCCTCATTTCTTTAACCCCTTCGGTGCATCGGACAGCCAGGGGCCATCCGACACACCAGTGCTCATGTACGTCGGACAGCCCCCAGCCGTCCTAGCACATGGCACAGGGAATCCCTCTGTTGCAGGCACCAGAGGGCTTCCCTTTACCCCCCAACAGCCTCGGGAGCCGGGGAAGAGCTTCCCCAGACCCTGAGGCTGCTCCCCTAGTTTCCCTGAAATGATGATCAGCGCGCATGTCAAGCTGACGTCATTTCAGTGAAACTGAAACTGAAATGAGCCAAGAGCTCATTTTAGTTTCGATTTCTACGTGCTCAAGGGACTATAACAGCCCCCTGAGCACATAGAAAGATGGTAGAGATATCATTAGAACAGAGAGAATCTCCCCTATTCAATGGTAGCCCTCCCCAGTGGATCCATGCTTCGGGATCACCCCAGGTGGACGATCCCCAAGCAGGGATCTACCCACTAGCACCAGGGAGGGGGTAGCGGCCCCTTGTGCAAGTGCCTTTACTCCCCCATATATGTTGGGCACATTCAGTCTTTCTGCACCCCCTGGGGGGCAGATGGGGGCAGTAGCCCAATATGGGCATGTCAATGCCCCCACCCAAGCCTCAAAAGGGATTTTGTTATTATTATAATTAGGTGTGGGGGCTGCCCAATATGGGCATGCCGATTCCCCTACACCCTCACTGCAAAAGCAAAGTATTTCTGCCCCCCTAGAGGGCAGATGGGGCAGTAGCCCCAATCTGCCCTCTGGGGGACAGAAAACCCACTAGACACCAGGGATTATTTTTTTACTTGGAATTAGGGGTGGGGGCTGCCCAATATGGGCATGCCAATGCCACCACCCCTGCCACAAAATTACAGTCTTTCTGCCCCCACGGGGGGGCAGGTGGGGCAGTAGCCCCAAACCACCCCCCGGGGGGACAAAAAGCCTACTAGAAACCAGGGTTTTAATACCCCCCACCCCCGCAGAATTAGAATCTTTATGCCCCCCTGGGGGGCAGATGGGGCAGTAGCCCCCAATATGTCTCCTCTGGGGCAGAATGCCCACTAGACACCAGGGTTTTTTTCCCCGATGAATATAGGTGTGAAGGTTGCCCAAGATGGGCATGCAAATGCCCCCACCACTAACCCCCATAAAATTCCAGTCTTTCTGTCCCCCCGGGGGCAGATGGGGCAGTAGCAACCAATAGAAAGCACCCTAGATACCAGGAATATTTTTTTTATAGGGGCGGGGGCTGCCAAGAATGGGCATGCAAATCCCCCACCCTACCCACAAAAGAAAACAAAAGACTTTCTGCCCTCCCAGGAGGCAGATGGGTGCAATAGCCCCTGATCTGGCCCCCGGGGACAGGAAGCACACTAAGCGCCAGGGAGTTTTTTTTATATATGGGTAGGGGTGGGAGCTGCCCAGAATAGGCATGTCATGTCCCCACCCCAAAAAGAAAATGCTACAGTATTTCAGCCCCCTGGGAGGATGATGGGGCAATAGCACCTTATCTGCTCTCCCCGGGGGGGGGGGGGCAGAAAGCCCACCAACCACCAGGTATTTTTTTCTAAAGTTTGAGGCAGATGGGGCAGCAACCCCTATGCACCAGTGATTATGCTGGGTTTTTTATAACCACGGGTGGGGGCTGACCAGAATGGGCATCCCAATTACCCCACCTCCCCAAAAGAATAGCCACAGTCTTTATGCCCGGGGGCATATCAGGGCAATAGTCCCCGATTTTCCCCCTCACCAGGGTGGCAGAAAGTCCACAGAGCACTGACTTTTATTCCGAAAGTGCCTACCTGAGGAATTTGGGTCCTAGCACAGCTGGCACCTAGGGAAACATAGCAAACCTGTATATTTTTGAAAACTAGACACTAAAGGGAATACAGGATGGGTGACTTGTGTGGCTCAAACTAGGTTCCGTTACTCAGAATCCCTTGCAAACCTCAAACTCAGTTAAAAAAAATGTTCCTCACATTTCTGTGATGAAAGTTCCAGGATCTGCGTGGATCCACAAAATTCCACCCACCACGCATTCCCCAAAGTCCTCCGAGAAAAATGGTACCTCACTTGTGTGGGTAGGCCTAGTGCCCTCGACAGAAAATGACCAAAACCGCAACATGGACACACCACATTTTTACAGTGAAAACTGACCCTTTTTTTTGCAAATTGACAAACTTTAGATTTTGAAACCTAGCTCTGCTGGCACCTAGAGAAACTCAGCAAACCTAGAAATATTTGAAAACTAGACACCCAGGGGAACCCAGGATGGGGTGACTTGTCTGGCTCCCACCAGGTTCTGTTACCCAGAATTCCGTGCAAACCTTAAACTTTGTTAAAATAAAACACATTTTCCTCAAATTTCTGTGGTGGGAAGTTCTGGAATCTGCGTGGATACACAAAATTCCACCCACCCCGCATTCCCCAAAGTCTATAGAAAAAAATGGTAACTCACTTGTGTTGGTAGGCCTAGTGCCTGCGACAGGAAATGGCCCAAAACGCAACATTGACAAACCCCATTTTCACGGTGAAAACCGACCCATTTTTTGCAAAGTGCATAGTTGCAGATTTTGAACTCTAGCTCGGCAGGCATCTAGTGAAACCATGCAAACCTATACATTTTTAAAAACTAGACACCCAGCGGAATACAGAATAGGGTGACTTGTCTGGCTCTCACCAGGTTCTGTTACCCAGAATCCCTTGCAAACTTCAAACTTAGTAAAAAAAAAAAACATTTTCCTCACATTTCTGTGGTGGAATGTTCAGGAATCTGCATGGATCCACAAAATTCCACCCACCCCGCGTTCCCCAAAATGTTCCAAGAAAAATGGAACCTCACTTGTGTGTGTAGGACTAGTGCCCGTGACAGGAAACGGCCCAAAACGCAAAGTGGACACACCACATTTTCACAGTTAATACTGACCCTTTTTTTGCAAAGTGCTTAGCTGTAGATCTTGAACCCTAGCTCTGCTAGCACCTAGCCAAACCGAGGAAACCTATACATTTTTTTAAACTAGACACCCAGGGGAATCCAGGATGGGGTGACTTGTCTGCCTCTCACCAGGTTCTGTTACCCAGAATTCCTTGCAAACCTCAAACTTTGTAAAAAAAAACACATTTTCCTAAAATTTCTGTGGTGGAAAGTTCTGGAATCTGCTTGGATCAATACATTTCTTACCACCTAGCATTCCCTCTGGTCTCTCGATAAAAAATGGTACCTCACTCACGTGGGTGGATCAAGTACCCGCGGGTCTGTTGTTTTATGAAATGTGTGGGATTGGTAGGTTTCCCTAGATGGCCGTGAAGTCTGGGACCAAAAACTCATATGACCCCCCTTGCAAAGGCAGATCGTTTTCTGATCGGTCATTTTGATGTCTCCACAATATGTTTTGGGCCCTTGCCTGTCGCTGGTACTTGATCCACCCACAAGAGTGAGGTACCATTTTTATTGAGAGACCTGGGGGAACTCTGGGTGGTAGAAAAGTTGTGTCAGCCCAGTGATCCTACAACTTTCCCACATAGAAATTCGAGAAAATTTTGATTTTTTCATCGAAATTTGAGGTTTGCAGGGGATTCTGGGTAGGAAAACGTTGGGGGATCCATGCAAGCCATACCTCCCTGGACTTCCCCAGGTCTCTAGTTTTCAGAAATGTGTGGGTTTAGTAGGTTTCCCTACATCACCGCCAAGCCCTGGACCAAAAACTCATGTGACCCCCCTTGCAAAAGCAGATCGTTTTGTGATCCACCCACAAGAGTGAGGTACCATTTTTATCGGTATACCTGGGGGAGCGCTGGGTGGTAGTAAATTTCTGTCAGCCCGGTGATCCTTCATCTTTGCCACATAGACATTTGAGAAAAAGTTGATTTTTATATCAAAATGTGAGGTTTGCAGGGGATTCTGGGTAGGAAAACGTTGGGGTATCCACTCAAGCTACACCTTCCCGGACGCCCCCGGGTCTCTAGTTTTCAGAAATGTGTGGGATTGGTAGGTTTCCCTAGATGGCTGCCGACCCCAGGACCAAAAACGCAGATGCTCCCTATGTATACAAAAATGACCTGGTTTTGCAAGGGAGGTCACATGAGTTTTTGGTCCCAGTGATGGAGCAAGGATTCCAAGAAAAGAAACAAAATTAACTTACACATGACATTCATACACGGGGAAAAGGCTTTCTGCTTGCCTAAATAACAAAAAATAATGTGCTACTTAACTGAAATCCCGTTTGAAACTGAAAAATGCCTTGCGCATATACCCGCGTATATAACGACGTGGTTAACCCATGTGAGAAGAAAAGTCTCACACATGCGCAAGGAGTTGTTAACTGTAGGTCTTATAGTACTGCATGCCTGGCATATGCTCACCTGGATTTTAAAAGATGTTTTTCGCTATTAAAGCTTTGCTTAACAAAGAAGAAAATAACATGGAATTGAGTCGAAGGGGGAGGTAAACAGTAATAATAACATATTTGAGGAATTAACATCTGTTTAGGATTCTTTCATCAATAGTGAGCATTTTGGGCCTGATGTGCTAAGCCAAAGGTAAATATTGTGGGTGAAACATAACGCAAGTTGAATCTCCACACTAAGGTCTGAGAATGACCTGTTGACCGGGACATTGATCGGCTGCCAAGACCCAAGGACGAGTGCTTGGGAAAAGATCCTCAACTGAAGACATTATATGAAAATTGTATCTATCTATTGTGTGTGATGTATGCGAAAAGGAAGTGTCATAAGAACTGAATAAATTAAGTGGGAAGGGTTTACTAAACAAAGAATTAGTTAAGAATTTTGGGATGACCGCATGAGGTGATGACAACTCCCCTGCCCCGGCCCAATCACAGCTCAGGATTCACAGACATTTGCAACCTTTGAGGGTGGGACATGCAAAATTAAAGGGTATAATTTGAGGAATTTAAGATTAAGAGCTGGACTGAGCTGCTGCTACGAAGAGACGTTGATGCTAAGAGTGGAGCAGGCGAGAAATGCTGCTGGGAAGAACAGGCTGAGAAGATTCACTACTTAAGACAGCCTGATTAGATTGAAGATTTTGCGGAAGAATATCGAGGAGGGAGAGAGTGTAGGAGAGGGGTGCGCTCCGGTGCGTCGGGTTCTAGAAGAAGTATAGTAAGTATAAATCTATCCTGCACCTGTCCTACAGTCTTTGTCTCCTGACTTTATTGGGTGACCTCTGCTAACCCTTCTGGCCAGGAGTTGGATTTCTCAATTCACCATTAGGTAACTAAAATTTCCGTCTTAAATTTGTATTGTTCTCTGAGATATTATGTCCTTTTTTCTCTTCATCTATCACTCCTAATGCGTTGAGATTGTTGAATGAATTTGTGTATGTTATTTGATAAATGAATTTTCTCTCCCATGAAAGTTGATGGAGTTTGCACTGTAAATCTGTATAAATGAGCATTCATTTTGATTGAATTATTGGATAAAATCTATTGAATCTTACTTGGAGTCTGTGATCATTTATTGAAAGATATAAGATAAATTAATGAATTTGTTAATATCACCATCAACTCCTCGACTAATGGTCTATTGACCAAAGGAAGAGTGTTGATCTGTGAAGATTAGTTAGTTATTTACTAATTCAGATCAAAGAAAATAAAACTTGAACCCCAGCGAAACAGTCAGAAAATCTGAATATGTATATGGGCCCATTGTGAATGATACGTTGATGTGCAAAAAGTTTTTCCTGGCCTTTCGCTGGATCACCAGGCTTGGCAGCCACCTAGGGAAACCATTTTCTTAAATTTCTATGTGGGAAAGTTGCAGGATCACCGGGCTGATACAAATGTCCTACTATCCAGCGTTCCCCAGGTCTCCTGATAAAAATGATACCTCACACTTGTGGGTGGGTAAAGAACCTGTGACAGGCAAGGGCCCAAATAGTATTGTTGCGACATCAAAATTACCTATCACAAAATGATCTGCTTTTGCAAGGGTGGTCACATGAGTTTTTGGTCCAGGGCTTTGCGGCCATCTAGGGAAACCTACCAAACCCATACATTTCTGGAAACTAGACACCCGGGGGAGTCTAGCGAGGTATTGCGTGTGTGGGTCCCACAACATTCTCCTACCCAGAATCCCCTGCAAACCTCAAATTTCACTGAAGAAATCACTTTTTTCTCAAGTTTCTGTGTGGGAAAGTTCTGGAATCTGTGTGGATCCACAAATTTTCTCCCACCCAGCATTTCCCCAGGTCTCCCAATAAAAATGGTACCTCACTTGCGTGGGCGGGTCAAGGACCAACTACAGGCAAGGGCCCAAAACCTATTGAGGCGACATCAAAATTACCTATCACAAACCAACCTGGTTTTGCAAGGTGGGTCCCATGAGTTTTTGGCCCGGGGCTTGGCAGCCATCTAGGGAAACCTACCAAACCCACACATTTCTGGAAACTAGACACCCGGGGGACTGCAGGGAGGTATGGCTTTTGTGGATCCCCAACGGTTTCCTACCCAGAATCTCCTGCAACCCTTAAATTTTGATGAAAAAATCATCTTTTTCTCACATTTCTGTGTGGGAAAAGTGTTAAATCACCGGGCTGACACAAATTTCCTACCACCCATCGTTCCCCCTGGTCTCTTGATATAAATGATACCTCACTCTGTGGGTGGGTCTAGTACCCACGACAGGCAAGGGCCCAAAACGTATTGTGGAGACATCAACATTACCTATCACAAAACAATCTGCTTTTGCAAGGGGGGTCACATGAGATTTTGGGTCCGGGGCTTGGCGGCCATCTAAGGAAACCTATCAAACCCACACATTTATGAAGACTGGAGACCCGGGGGAGTCCGGGGAGGTATGGCTTGCGTGGATCACCCAACTTTTCCCTGCCCAGAATCCCCTGCAACCCTCAACTTTTGATGAAAAAAAAAAACTTTTTCTCACATTTTTGTGTGGGAAAGTTGTTGGATCACCGGGCTGACACACATTTCCTACCACCCAGTATTCCCCCAGGCATACCGATAAAAATGGTATCTCACTCTGTGGGTGGGTCAAGTACCCACGCCAGGCAAGGGCCCGAAACGTATTGTGGAGACATCAAAATTATCTATCACAAAACGATTTGCTTTCGCAAGGGGGGTCACATGAGTTCCCAGGCTTGGTGGGCATCTAGGGAAATTTACCAAACCCCCACATTTCTGAAAACTAGAGATCCGAGGGAGTTCAGAGAGGTATGGCTTTTGTGGATCCCCCAACGTTTCTTAACTTTCTGTGTGGGAAAGTACTGGAATCGGAATGGGTCCACAAATTTCCTACCACATAGTGTATCCCCATGTCTCCCGATAAAAATGGTACCTCACTCATGTGGGTGGGTCAAGTACCCGCGACAGGCAAGGGCCCAAAACGTATTGAGGAGATATCAAAATTATCTATCACAAAACAACCTGGTTTTGCAAGGGGTGTCGGCTGGGTTTTCGGCCCAGGGCTTGGTGGCCATCTTGGGAAACTAGCAAACCCACAAATTTCTGAAAACTAGACACACGGGGAAGTCCAGCGAGGTATGGCTTGCGTGGATCCCCTAAAGTTTTCCTCCCCAGAATCCCCTGCACACCTCAAATTTAGCTGAAAAAAACAAATTTTACACATATTTATATGTGGAATCACTGTGCAGGCACACATTTCTTACCCCTCAGCATTCCCATCAGTCAGCAGAGTAAAATGCTACTTCACTGTGAAAATGTGGTGTGTCCTTGTTGCATTTTGGGCCATTTCCTGTCGCGGGCACAAGGCCTACCCACACAAGTGAGATACCACTTTTCCCAGGAGACTTTGGGGAGAGGGGGGGGCTGGAATTTTGTGGATCCATGCAGATTCCAGACCTTTCCATCACAGAAATGTGAGGAAAATTCGTTTTTTGACAAAGTTTTAGATTTGCAAGGGATTCTGGGTAACAGAACCTGGTGAGAGCCAGACAAGTCACCACATCCTGTATTCCCCTGGGTGTCAAGATTTAAAAAATGTATAGGTTTGCTAGGTTTCCCTAGGTGCCGGCAGAGCTAGGGTTCAAAATCTACAGCTAGGCACTTTGCAAAAAAAGGGTCACTTTTCACTGTAAAAATGAAGTGTGTCCACATTGCGTTTTGAGCCATTTCCTGTCGATAGGAACTTGGCCTACACACACAAGTGAGGTACCATTTTTATTGGAAGACTGAGGGTAACACAGAATTGTATAGCAACTGTTATTACCTATTGACTTTTGATGCATTTCTGCCTTCCAAATGAAAGACAATGTGTAAAAAAGTAGTCACTTTGCAAAATGTCCTATAATTCTCATGGTAGTATGGGTACTCACAGTTTTGGAAATGTGCAAATAGCTACTGTTTCTATACTCTATATTTTGTTCCAATTTCAGAAATACATAGGTGTCTTTCATCCCCATTTTTCACTGTATATATTTTCCCAAATGAAATGCTATATACCTGGTACATATTAAAAAACCATTGCAAGACACTGCTCAGTTATTGCCTCTGGGTTCGTTGGGTTCTTGGTGAAACTACAAGTCTTATATATCCCCACAACCAGAAAGGTCCAGCAGATGGAACGGTATATTGCAAACATCTGTCATAATTAGAAGAAGTTACAGCTGAAAATGTTGGCACAAAGGGCTCCTTCTTTCAACTCATTTGCAATTTTTCCTATTTTCAACTGTTAGTTTCTATAAAGAAACCTTGAACGATCTACACAAATGACCCCTTGCTGAATTCAGAATTTTGTATACTTTTCTAAAATGTATAAGGTTTGCAAGTGATTCCAGGTTTTAGAACTTGGTGAGCGCCACACAAGTCACCCCATCCTGGATGCCCTTGGGTGTCCAGTTTGTAAAAATGTACAGTTTTGCTAGGTTTCCTAGATGCCGGCTGAGCTACGGCTCAAAATACGCAGCTAGGCACATTTCAAAAAGTTCAGTTTTCATTGGAAAAATTTGATGTGTCCATGTTGCGTTTTGATCCGTTTCCTGTCACGGGTACTTGTCCTACCCACACGAGTGAGGTACCATTTTTGATGGAAAACTTTGTGGAACACAGGAAAGTAGAAGTTTTATAACCAGTTGTCTTTCCATGCAGACAGTGTGTAAAAAAGAAGACATTTTGAAAAATGCACCCTAATTCACATGCTTGTATGGCTACCCACATACACATAGATGTGCGAATAACCACTGCTTCTAAACTCCATATCTTGTTCCCATTTTGGAAATACATAGGTTTCCTTGATATCTATTTTTCACTCTTTATATTTTACCAAATAATTACTGTATACCCTGTACACAATGAAAAATCATTGCAAGGTGCAGCTCAGTTATTGACTCTGGGTACTTCAGGTTCTTTGTGAACTTTAAAGCCTGGCATATCACCCGAGTCAGAACAGTACAACAAACAAAAAAATCTAGCATAGTTAGAAGAAGTTGCAGGTGAAAGTGTAGGCACAAATGGCTGTTTTTTTTACTTGATTTCAATGTTTTTTATTTCAACTGTTATTTTGTATAGGAATGATCCCCAAAATGACCCTTTGCTGAATTCTGAATGTCTTATTTTCAGAAATGTATACCTGTACAGGATCCATTATTGGTTGCATTCCCATTTCTAACACTAATTGCAAGGAGGTTAAAAGCACAAAAATAGGAAAAATAGGCTATGTCCTCGTAAAATGCCAAAACTGTGTGGAAAATGTAGGTTTTCTGACAATAGGCCGCCTGTTCCTGAAAGGTGGGAAGATGGTGATTGTAAGCACCACAATCCCTTGTTGATACAATTTGCAGGGAAAAAAACAGACACTGTATTCCGAAGCACTTTTTTCCCATTCTTCCCTCAAAATCAAAAATGTTGCTGTATTTTGCCTAATTTCTCGGTCCCTTCTAGGGAAAACCACTAGGGGTGGGCGGAATTTGCGTAATCGCGTTACGCAAATCTCCGCGAAACGGTAAAAAATCTCCGCGAACACGCAGAAATTCCGCGAACACGCGGAATTGCTTGTTCGCGATACTTTTTGCCTGTTCGCGATCGCTGTTTGCGTGCTCGGGGTGAAATATCTCGCGGACACGCATATTGAGAACGCGAACAAGCAAAAAATTTCGCGAAGTCGCGGAACGCAGCTTTTTGGGCAATTTCGCGTTCTCCGCGGAACGCAAAATTACCCAAATTCCGCAAATTCCGCGAACGGAACGGAATTTACCGCCCAGGCCTAAAAACCACAAACCTTGGAATGCCTGGCAGCGAAGGGGTTAATTCTGCTGGGGTGCCCACATGGCACCCCAATGCTCCACAGACCGCCACCTCCCTGGGACAAACAATAAAATGATTTGGCGGGCTTCATGGTCCTCCCCCGCTGCCCCATGGACCACTCCTCCCAGGGGCATTCTTTATAATTTATTTAGGGGTTGCCTGCAACCCCTGTGTCCTGGGGACCACCACCTGCCCAGTGCAAATGTATTGTTTTGGAGGGGCCTGCTAGGCCCCCCTGCAGCCCGGGGACTGTCACCTCCCCAGGGCAAAAGAAGGTATAAATGCGGAGAGTAAGCGCCCCCCCCCCCCCACAGCCCCAGTGGTCACCACCTCCCAAGGGCTAAATGTAATATTAATCTGGAGGGCAATCCCCCCCCACTGTCCCAGGTACCACCACCTCCGCGGGGCCAATGTAAACAATCAAAGTAGGAGCTTTACCACTCCACCAAGCCATAGCAAGCTGTGCTCATCTGCTTTGAGCAAGTGTAGCTCAATTGTTTTGACACAGAGGGGCCAAGGGGAATCTGGGAGCTGACATTGGCTTGAGAGGGGGGCCGCTCAGCCCTCCTACCATTTAGTTAAAAAAATTTCATGAAAAAGGCTGGTCCTGGGGTTCGGATCCCGAGGGGATGAATTTGGCCCCAGGAGGGGGGCCATGTGGCCCCCTGTCCTATTCAAAATAGTCCAGGCACGGGGGATGGGTTCCACAGGGCCATATATGGCCCAGGGAAGTGAGGCCACACAGCCCGCGCCCGGATAAATGAAAAAAGACCGACAGGTCGCCAGAGGCCCCACCCTCACTGTTTGTTGGGGGAATGAAAACCTCTTGACTGCTGCGGGTCCTTGGGGGCCAACAAGACCTCCTGTTACCTCCAGTAAATCCAATCCAGTGGGATTGCTGAGAGGTCTTTGGAGGCTACAGCCCCTTTCTCCACCACTCTGTAAAAAACACACCTCCTGGCACACTTTTTGTTTTTGTTATGATGTGGATGAAGTCCCCTTGCCTCCTAAAAGTCCTTGGAGGCCAGAAACCACTTATGTTACCTTCGGTAAGCCCCACAAGGTGGGATTGCTAAGAGGTGGTTGGAGGCTGCGCCCCCTTTTACTACCAATCTGCAAACTCACCCTCAGGCACACTACTAGTGTGGGGGAGGAAGTGCCCTTTAAAGCTGAGGGTCTGTGGGGGCCAGCAAGTCCTCCTGTTACCGCCATGAAGTCTCAAACAGCGGGATAGCTGATAGGACTTCTGAGGTCATGCCTCCTTTCTCGATTATTCTGCAAATGTGACTCCTGGTGCACTGCTAGTTGGGGAATGAAGTCCCCTTGACTCCAACTACCTCTTCTGTTACCTCCAGTAAACTACACAGTGGGATTGATGAGTGCCCTTTGGAGGCCACACACCCTTTCTCCACCGCTTTGCAAATATGCCTCCTGGCATGCTGCTGGTTTGGGGTGAAGCCCCCTTGGCTGCTGAGGGTCCTTTGGGGCCAACTACCCCTCCTGTTACCTCCAGTAAGTCCCACAGAACGGGATTGCTAAGGAGTTGTTGGAGGCCACACACCCTTTCTCCACCCCTTTGCAAATGTGCCTCCTGGCACGCTGCTGGTTGGGGGATGAAGTCCACTTGGATGCTGAGGGTCTTTGGGGGCTAGGATCCCCTTCTGTTGCCTCCAGTAAGTTTCAGACGGTGGGATTGCTGAGAGCTGGTTGGAGGCCGATAGGACTTCTGAGGTCATGCCCCCTTTCTCCACTATTCTGCAAATGCGACTCATGGTGCACTGCTATTTGGGGAATGAAGTCCCCTTGACTCCAACTACCTCGCCTGTTACCTCCAGTAAACCACACAGTGGAATTGCTGAGAGCACTTTGGAGGCCACACCCCCTTTCTCCACCAGTCTGCAAATACGACTACCAATTTAAAAACACATAGAAATTCACTGAAAAACCAATAGGTTACAGGGATGTTATCATTAAGTATTTGCATTTAAAAACCTTAGAAATTCACTGAAAAAAGCAAAGGTTACAGGGACTTTATAATTAGGAAATACAATTTAAAAAAAACTTTGAAATTGATTGAAAAAACCCAAGGTTACAGGAACATTATAGTTAGGGTCAGGTTTCCCTTGTACAAAACCAGTGAAATTCAGCAGTTATAGTCAGCTGAGCTAACTATATTTCACGCCCCTGCAATGCACTGCTTCTGACCTCAAATATTACTTCACTCATTGTATGGTCTGTGACATCACTCATGAAATCACCGATGACATCTCAAACGAAATCACTGATGACATCATCCACAGAATCACTGACACACCCACTTGCACTACATAGAACCTTTCATACACCCACTCCCACACAACCATTCACAGACACATACCATTACTTATACACCCACTCACAGACTCAAAGATCTATACACACATTCATTCACTTACCAATATAGCCACTCATACATATACTCACTCACTAATACAGCCACTGACATATCCGCTCATACACCTGTACAGTCCCCAAGAGAAACCTCTGCTCAGCTGACCTTCCCTTAGCCACCGTCCCTCGTTTTTACAGGACCAGAGCAGGTGTAAGAACCTTCTCCCACCTCACAGCCAACAACTGGAACAAACTCTCCCTTCACCTCAAACGAAGCCTGACACTGCATCAATTCAGAAAGGATCTCGGGACCTGGCTCTTCAAAAGACCCCAACAGAGTGGCTCATACCCTCCTATTTCAGTGCCTTGGGACTCTCATGGGTGAGTAGTGTGCTCTGCAGAAAACCCTTCAATGATTGATTATCAGTCACTCACACTCTGAGTCAGTCACCTATAGAGCTACTCACATACTTAGTCATTCACCCATACAGTCAATCATACAGCTATTAACTTACACATACAGATACACACACACACACACTTACTCATAACGATACTAACACATACTCCCTCACCTATACAGTAACTGACACAAACACACACTCCATACCACAAACACACACTCACCATACAGCCATTCTTAATTTCACTCACTTACCCATACAGTCACTCATATGCCCCATCAGTCAACTATACTACCTTTCCCATACCAGTTACTTACCAATATACCACTGATGCTTCCACTCACTCAATCACACAGCCATACACACCCTCACTTACCCATACAGCCTCTCACATACATACTCACTAACCCATACAGTCACTGACTCACCCACTCACTCATCCATTCAGGCAGTCACACACACACTCATCTACCCACACAGACACTCAGAAAACCATACAGGTACTCATACAGCCAGTCGCTCACCCATGATGCCAGTCACATACCCACTCACACACTCATACAGCCACTTAGACACCAACTGACAGACTGGTTCCAAAATTCACACAACGAGTAACTCTCCCATACAATCATTGCGACACCTAATCACTCACTTATACAGTCAGTCACGTGCCAACTAAATCATCCATACAGGCGCTCATACACCCACTGATTCACCAGTACACCTTGGTATATATATTTAACACTCAAAATCTTTTTTAAAACACTCACAGTCATTGGATGATGTCATCAATGATGCCATCAATTATGTAATTTGAGATGTCATCTGGAATGTCACTGACCTTGTCATCAGTGATATAAAAGGTGAGATCATAATCAATGCATTACGGGGGCATGAGTAATAGTTAGCCCAGGTAACTATAACTGCTGAATATCACTGTTTATCTATGACTGAAACCTGAGCCTAACTATAACATCCCTATAACTTGTGGATGCAAGCAGGGGGGCACCACATGTGCCACCCTGTGTGCATGCACACCAGTTCCTGCAAAGCATGGACTTTTCAGCCCCTGCCATGCAGGAACTGATTTTGGTGGTCCCAATGCAATGCCCAGTTTTAGGGGCACTGCCGTGGGAATGCCAAAAAGAAGCCCACAGACAAGAGTAAATTCCTAATCTGCTGGGTAGAATAAGCACGGCTTTGGTGGTGCGGCGGTGGCACAGACCCAGGGCCACATCTCCAAAGTCATAACAGTCACTAAGCAACTTCAGGATTTTGCTATGTCTGTGCCTCCCAGGAACCTCAAAGTCTCACAGCTTACTGCTATTTTTACAGGCCTTGCATTTCAGACATTTGAAGAATCCTGATATGGGATCCTTCACCCTTGTTCCTGCCCTAAAGTGCCTGTGTACTAGATGGTCTTTCACTGAGGAACATTTCCTGTGTGTGATCTGTGGAAATGATGTCAACTGTGTTCCAATTACGTTGTCAGTTTCAGGATGTGCCAAATTTCTTTTCAATATCTGATACACTTTGAAGGAGCTTGCAGAGAACTCAGTAATCACTCTTGCCTGTTGACCATCCCGTTCCCCTTTGTCCCGTCTCTTTTGAATTTTATCAATGAGCAGTTGCTGTCTAATTATCTGACCTGACTTTCTAACTGTTTCATTAAGTACCCCATGTGTAAAGCCTCTATTTTCAAACCTGTCAAAAGCTGATCTCTTGGCCTTATCATATTCTGCTTTGGTTGAACAATTGCATTCAATGCACAAGAGTTCTCCATAAGTGATGTTCTTTATAAGAATACATGGGTCATTGCTACATACACTTAATATAGAATTACTCTCTGTAGGTTTACTATACAATTTAGCCTGCAATCTTTTATTTTCAATGTATACCATCAGGTCCAACTAGGCTACCCTGGTGTTACTGATACACCCTGTGATTTGCAGATTGAGGTCATTACAGCTCAATGCATAGATTTATTATTCAGCTGCTGTTTGTGTCCCCCTTAAAATGATGAATGAACTTTGATATAGCTAGCCTATAGGGGCCACGCTATCCACCCTGTGTTTATGCCCTTCCACCCAGGCAACTTTATTCTCTCAAGAGGCCAGAAATACATTTATGGAGCTGGGGGTGAAGCAAGTGCCCATGGCAGTCCCCTGGCCTTGTTGATGTAGTTGCCATGCAAATATTTTTTCTTTTATTATTCAAACAAAAATATGTCAGCTCTTAAAACATCTGATTGTGCTCTTGATATTTCAGGGCTCTACCATTCAAAAACAATCTTATTGCATGTAAGCTTTTATCGTGAGAGATACAAGTATAAAGACTTGTAATGTCCAATGCTATTAACAGCATTTTGTCTTCGCACTATATCCCCTCAATAATTCTGATGACTTCTTGGGTATCATTAACATAGTAACTAAGATTTCTCATGAATTGGGATAAAAAGGAATCAACATAGATTGAGGTGTTCTCCAGGAGGCTATTAATCGAGGAGACAATGGGATGGTCTGATGGATTGGCAGAGCTCATATATACCATTGGTAGGTGATTATATATATATATATAAACAAGAATAGGGCCCTGATTGCTAGTGATCCTGTGTTGGGTAAACACTTGGCCCAATCCCCCAGTATTACGTACAGGAAGGCCAAATCTATGAGTAACTTTTTAGTCTCAAGCAGCCCAGAGGTTAGAATCACCAGCTCATGGCTGAATAGTAGCAAGGGTTTCCTCAAATGCTCAGTATGCAAGGCTTGTAGATATGGGGTGAGTAAAACTGACTATTCGACTCCCCTTAGCAGCACACCTACTCGCATACCAAACAAATTGACTTGCAAAAATGAATACGCGGTGTATGTGCTGGAGTGTCCTTGTGGCCTGCGGTATGTGGGAAGTACCAAGCTTCAGTTCCACAAGAGAATACTCCAGCACATACGCACCATTACCAACGGCGACACCACGTATCCTATGGCCAGACATTTTGAGGAAACACATGCTAAAAACCCCACAGGCCTTAAATATTTTGCAATTGACTCAGTCCCACCGCAGAGAAGGGGTGGGGATCGTGAGTCACTATTGCGTAAACTTGAGACAAGGCACATTATCCTTTTGGATTGCAAAGCCCCTAATGGACTTAATGCTAGTGAAGATTTTTACAACTATCTCCACTAGATGATTCAGAACTATCAACATATTGTGACTGCCTCTTATCTCCTTTCAACATGTTTTAATTATATTTATGTAATGAAAATCAGATCGACTTTCACACTGGGTTTGCACCTTTTTTATCTTTCTGCCTATATTTGCACATAGAAATTTGAATTCATTCTGGGGTCGAACATTAGAAGGCCCACATGGGCTTTAATGTCTTCCCCTCAAATCAACATGGAAAGGTCAGATGGCATCCTGTGAACTGCACATATCTAGGATATGGCTAAGAGATGTCCTTATAGAATGATTGTATTCACACACATTCTTTTATTTAGAACTCTCCATTAAGGTGTGAATAAGATCAATATTAATTTATGCCACAATACCAGTCACCTTTCATACAACAAGTTTACATCAGTACTGTATTATAACGCAGCTATTTATGTATTTAAGAATTTATATATGTATTTATCCATAGGAAAAGCATTTGTTTGACTTGGCTATAGCTTTGGCGTTGTTTACCAATCTGCATGAAATTTTCCCAAAAGAATGTCACGGTGTGTACTATTGTTTTGGAAAATTTAGGGGTGATCTGTGCAGTGGGAACTGAGAATTTGGGGTGCGAAATAAGGGTGCTTTTGTAATGTTAATTCACATAGGAACATTTAGCCACACCTATAGCCCGAACCGCTAAATGAACTTACATCAAATTTGGCAGAGAGGTAGATGTCAGTTCAAGGAAGTGCCATATTGAGATTGTGATAAAATGTTTTTATAGAGTTATTTATATAGTGAGTTATCTACTGTGATGGTTACAATTAATTATATAGTTATAGTTTTTGTATGAGGTGGCGGTTATTGAATTCCTCCTTTTGCTTTCTGCTTTCACGACCTGTTTGGGGGATCACGATTAATGATGTCACCACGATCGCTGGTCTCACTGCGAAAAAGGAAAAGATGTCTTAGAGATGGTTGTTCTAGAAAAACACTAGAAAAACATGAGTTTGAAGTGTACAGTAATTTTGGTATTACATGTGAATTTTAGACCATATTTGTTATCATACTAAAAGTATTCCATAAACTCATCTTCATTACCATGCTAAATTAGAAATAGATCATCAATACTTCTTGACCATAAGAGGATTTTGTCCAGATATTTTTCATTATCCGAACCCGAGAAAGTATGTGCTAGCTTGTAAACCAATTTATTGGTGGCTAGATGTGTAAAGTGAAACTCCATTAATTGTTACTAGAAGGTATTCCTTGTGCTGCGTAGTGTTTTCTAAGAACGTGAGGAAATCACCCATATCCTTTTTGTAAGAACTCAGGGGCACATGCATCATAGGTTTTTACGAGCGCAAACGGAGCGATTCGCAAAAATCATCCGTTTGCGATTGCAAAAGGCCATTTTGCGATGCATCTAAGTGTTGGGGACGTGCAATTTAGGTAATTGCAATTTCTTGTGATTTCCTAAATTGTGGTTGCATTTAAGGAATCGCTATTTGCGATTGCCTAAATGCACTGCAATAAGCACTTTGAAATAGCGATTTCGCTAAATGAGACCGCAAATTACTGAGCAAGTAAACTGGTCGTTAATTTGCAAAAACTCTGAAAAATTCACTAAAGTGTATTTTTCAAAGTATCAGGTTACACACACCCATGCCCTTGGGGCATGTGTGTGCGCAACATGGGTGTGCACCACAATTTCAGAGGTGCAACAGGGTGTCCTTTTGACACCCTTGCACCCTTGAAATTGCATGCGAAATTTGCAAGTACCAATTGGTACTCTCAAATTGCGCATGCAATTTCCCATTCATTCCTATGTGTCTGTAGGCCCATAGGAATGAATGGGAAGCCATTCCTTAATTGCGACTCGAAATTTGTGAATAGCAATTAAGGAATGTTTAGAAATCACTATTTTTATAGTGATTCCTACATGCATAGGCTTTTTGCGAGTCCTTAATTACTATTCCTTAATAATCGTAATTAAGGACTCGTGAAACCATACCTTGATGCATGTGCCCCTCAGAGTCTAAACTATTGGATCTAAATAGTACTACACATAGATAGAGATCTTTTCATATTGGTACACATAAGCATATACTATTGAGCTCCCTGGTGGGCTGTTCAAAGTCATCTGGATTTTGTCATAAAGGAGATTGTAGGTGTCATCGGACTAGAGGTTAGTATATATTGATATTTATCATCTTTGATCAATAGATCACTATGCCATGTCTTTAAGTTTTGGTCCAATATAATCTTCATTTTATTCATAGGATTAGCATTTCATCTAACATGGTTCTCTTTGTTGTTCAGTTGGCGCACCAGTTCTCTTATATAATCATCTGTATTCATAAGCACAGAATTACCTTCTTTGTCTGATGGTTTGATGACTTTTTGCAGCCAGATTCCTTAATGCATCTCTTTCCTTTATGCTTAAATTTCTTTTGTAATCTCTTCTATTTGTTATTTTTTTATTTATCCAAATAAGCAACCACCATTTCATTAATGAAAATTGTTGCTTGAAGGTAGAAATGGCCAAAAGTTTGATTTCAATTTTACATTACTGAATTATTGGTTCCACTATACTGTGGTAAATTATATTTTGACACAATATTTTTGTCAACTGTGTTGTTTACCACAATATTGTGTCAGTAATCTATCAAATAGTAGGTACAGCAGCCTGGTGCTTTCTTTCTCTTCAATTGGATCCAGAGAGCATGCTTCTCTGTCATGATCTGTCTTCCTATCCAGTTTCTGTGTTTTTCATTTTTGCCCCAGTTACACCAAAAATCATTCAAGCTCACTGAGGGCCTGATTCACAAAGGTAAACTTAGGCAGTCCTATTTTTTTATTTGTAGAGAGTCCACAATCTTAGATATACTACTCTTTTAATAGCATTGTGAACGACAAAGTATCGAACACTTGCACAAAAGTGTAGGTTTATATTTGTGAATCAGACTGGAGCGTTTTATGCATGTTTGAATGCAATGAGACCACAGAGCAGAGCTCAGAGGTTGGCAGTGCACCACAAGTGCACCCCTCTTCGGGAGAATAACTACTTCTCTATCTAGCTAATTTCTAGGGGACTTGCAATGGTGTACGTGAATTATAGTAGAGGTACAGGTTTTTATCTGTGTTTCCTTACACAGGTGTGAGTAAATGCCTACATGCCTCACTAGGGGCCCGATTCACAGAACAAACTTAAGACAAAATCCTAAACTTAATACCATTTTGGTATTCACAGAATGCACTTACTACTTCTGGTATTCACAGAATGAACTTACTACTTTTTTGATTCACAGAATAAACTTACTACTTTTGCTATTCACAGAATGGATTTACGACTACTAAACTTACGTCCGCACTCGGGCCGGAAATTCCGGCCCGGAGGCGGAGCTTCCGGGCCGGAGGCGGGGCTTCCGGGCTGGAGGCGGAACTTCCGGCCCGAAGGTGGGGATTCCGGCCAGTGGCGGAGATTTAGCCATGTCAAAAATCTCCGCCTCCGGGCCGGATGCTCCGCCTCCGGCCCGGAAACCCCGCCTCCGGCCCAGAAGCTCCGCCTCCGGCCCGGAAGCTCCGCCTCTGGGCCGGAATTTCCGGCCCGAGTGCGGATGTAAGTTTAGTAGTCGTAAATCCATTCTGTGAATAGCAAAAGTAGTACGTTTATTCTGTGAATCAAAAAAGTAGTAAGTTCATTCTGTGAATAGCAAAAGTAGTACGTTTATTCTGTGAATCGCAAAAGTAGTAAGTTCATTCTGTGAATACCAGAAGTAGTAAGTGCATTCTGTGAATACCAAAATGGTACTAAGTTTAGGATTTTGTCTTAAGTTTGTTCTGTGAATCGGCCCCTAGGGGTTTAAGTTGTAAACATTTTATAGTTTTTGAATAATTAAAACCATTGCAAAAATGCACATTGTTAAAAAGATCTTGTATATTAAAAAAGTAAAAATAAATTTCTGAAGCTGAGGAATCACCCGTATAAGAGTGGCCTTTTATGCTTAGAACAGTCCAGGGTCTATACACAGTTTAAAATACTAAAGGCAAAGCTAATGACAGGAACTTCACTAACTTCCCATTTAATTGCAGGTCCTTAGGATCGAAACAAGCGAGTACCATCTGTCTCCAGGTGTGTATACCTCGTTTGTTGAAGTGGGGTTTTAATAGGCTTACCCTCTCCTCTTTTAACTTAGTACAAGAGCATATACGATGTTCTATGTCCTCAGTTCCGACCCCACATAGCCTGCATGAGTTCCCATAATTCTCTCTCAGCCAGGGTGGAAGATGTGGAATAGCTGGGAGGATACCTAACCTGTATTTTAAAAAGGTTTCTTTTGTTTTACTTGAGTACCCTAGTTTAAAATATGCCTGCGGCCCGAGGGATTTGTAACTACTCAGCGTCATCCATGCGCGGCTCCTACGCGCAAAGGCTGCTTTGTCTTCTATGAGAGAGAGCTTCTTGATGGCCTTATTTACTAAGTGCTTAAAGTGCAAGAGGGTGGTTGGAGTTTCCCACAGGTCAGCTAATCCAGTAATGGCCAAGGATTTCTCCAAGTATTTTTTGGCCGGTGAGGTAGGTGTGCTGCACAATTCTTGCCAAAGATGGTGGTCCAATGTGTTCCTGGGGGAGTTCTTAGTTTTGTTCCAGCACTTGATGTAAGAACCTCGCCTTGTAAGGAGTTGTTTGGTTAGGCCAAACTCAAGTCGAATCTGTGCAGGTGAAAGTATAAGACGGGAGGTTTAGCATGACTCTGTATGCTTTCGCCAGGGTAGTGTCCAGCAGCATTGCATCACTACTCCTCAGGACTTCGCTGCCTTGAGTGATCGAGAGAGGAATTTTTGCTTGTGCTACCTGACGCAAAGGTGAAAAAAATTGGTCCTGTCAATTTTGTTTTGAGTTGCCTTAGTAGTGATGCTATCGCCATCCCTTTCCTCTTGATCGCCTCGAGTTGTTTGACGAAATGGCCACCCTTGTCAGTTATTACCCCTAGATATTTAAACTCAGTGGAATACTCAATTGAAATTTTTCCCAAAAACCAGGAATGAGACCCTTGATTCCAATTAATTGTCAGGGTTTTGGTTTTATTAACATTAACTTCTAGATTGTGTTCGGCTGCGTACTCATGCAACTTATTGAGTATCCGTTGTAGAACCAGCTTGAGTATGGCTTGCTAAATAACGTCATCCGCGTATGACATACTGGAAATGGCTTTGCCACCTAATCGAGGAGCGTGCGCATTGAAAGTACTGAGGGCTGGTGTCATGTCTACTGTATAAAGGTTAAAAAGAGTTGGTGCAAGTACACAGCCCTGTTTGAGGCCTTTAGCTGTTGGTATGCACCTCGAGATATGGGAGCCATTGTCGAGCTTGACCTGTATCCAAGTGTTGGAGTGTAGTTGTATCAGGAGGGTCAGTAGAGATAGGGGGATCTCCCAGCAAGCCAATTTCTTCCACAGTATTGATCAGTTGACATTATTGAACGCTGCCTTAAACTCCACAAAGCAAAAGTGAAGAGTTTGTTTAGATAGTTTTGCCTTGTTGATGAGTAGTGACATTGCTAGTAGGTTATTTGTTGTACCAGTATCACTGCAGAACCCTGTTTGGTAATGAGGGATTATGTTGTTCTCTTTTGCCCAATCCTGTAGCTCTACAAGTAGATTGCTTGTGAAATAGTTAGCCTCTACATCTAATAATGCAATCAGGCGATAATTTTTTGGTAAAGTTTTGTCACCTGCCTTGTAGATTGGTGAAATAATGTGTTTCCGATGGAATAATTAAGCTCAGTTAACTGTAATTTCGCTGCCAAGAGCACCTCCCTGGGGCTTGCAATGGATGACTTGATTCTTTTTAGGTTTATGGTGTGGCAGACATGCCTACTGACTGGTTTAAGTATCGGTTTGTGTGAGTGAGCTTGAATTAAGACTTTCTGGGGCCGATGGTCACTGTCCCCTTGGTCTCCAAGACAGAAGCCTGTTACATGTTGAAAGATGGAAAGAGAAGCTAATGTAGAGTTTATTGTAGAATTTTCAAGTTCTGTGTGAAATGAGGCGGCCAGGGGAGAGTTGTTGGCAAATCTTCCATTTGGTACCCTTCGGACGATATGCTCCACGACTTCTAACACCTCTCAACCGCTTTTAGGGGATCTTCCGTGGCTACTTTTAGTTTGAGTTGGTATGTTCCAAAAGAAGGACTGGACCTGTAAATCTTCATTTGATGTTGTGCCTAAGATTTGTTGATTTAGATAGCCAGACAAGACGATGTTCAGTGTGTTGTGCAAACTCATTATTTGAAGCAGGTGTTCTATTAAAGTTTTTGACTCCTGTTTTTCCATTTCGGGTTTAGGTATGTGTTGATTAGTAGCACCTCTTCATTTTTGCCACTAAGGTTTGGGTGAATCTTAATAGTATTTACAGATGGTAAAGAGGAAGGAGATTCCTGTGCGCTGTTGAATTTTGTTATGTTATGTTAATATAGGTGGCTAGACCCCCTGATAGGTGACCATATTTTGATTTCCTGACAGCTGGGGTATGGAATCAAGTGTCCCCCTCTAGATGCAAGGGGTCCGCTAACCAGGTTTCCTGCAAGAGGACAATATCAAAGGTTTTGAGATAATCTAGAAATTCGGCGTCTGCTTGATTACTGTTCAGCCCATTAATGTTCCATGAACATAGCCTCGGGGTGGTTTTGTTGTGGTTTCCCCGGTTGTTATTTGGGATAATTTGTCATTGTGCCGGTCTAGCTGTGTTGATGGTTCTAATGATCTGAGTATGTTCAGAATTAGAGGGATGATGGTAATTGGTGCCTGTTTGTATGTCCAGCACCTGTTCTCTATAGGGTGACCATCCTCGAGCTCTCCTAAGTACCGAGGATATTTCATCTCTGTTACTGATCGTTCCTTCACATGTCCTGGCAAGTATTGGGAGAGGATATCCAATGTTGTAATGCGCGGAAATTCGTATGCCCCAAGCATTGAAAGTTTCCCTTCCTTTCAGGACCTTATTTGCAATTTGAATGGAACCCCCGGTTGCCTTGGTGGTTTCCTTGCCTTGAGCTAAGTCCGGCTTTATAAATTCTATTGATAAAAGATTGGTTGTGTGAATGCCTTTTAATGTAGATATTGCTCCTAATAGTTGGAGAATATTCCCTCTGCTTCGAATCATATTCTGGAGGGAAAAGTGTAATGGTACAATTTGTTGTTTGAATGCCTGGGCGTGCTCTTAGTGAGTTCTCTCCCGGGTCTTTTTCTCCAAAGGTGCAGATGGGCTGCTGGGTTAGCCTGCTTGATTTAGGACCAGAGAAGGCTTCTGAGCCATAATCTGTATTTTTATTTTGATTTTGTGTTACAGAAAGATTCTGGAACCCTGTTGTTGGTATTGTTGACCCCTGCGATGCTCCTTGCTCCCCCGTGTGTGCATTACTAATATTAACGTATTTTCGTTTCTCTACTCCTGGCACTAGGGATGGAACATAGGTAGTACTGTGAGCTGGAAGCTTGTAGTATTATGATTGTGACCCTGTAGTTAAGTTTGAGGTGGATTTGAAGTTTGTGCCAGCGCCTGATTTGGTCTGTGTGTGTTAGGAGACCCCCTTTCCTCTGTTGATAATTAGAGTCTGCAGCTTTTGATTCTGTTTGACTTTAGTTGTTCTGAAACATGGAGTGCCAGTTAGGCTGCTTGATAAAGCCAAAGCAGCCCCAAATGGAGTCGTTGACACTTGTACCACATTCTTGTTCGCCGTGGGGTAATTATCCTTTGGCTGACTGGTTCTTTCATGAGCTATTGGAACTTGTGCTGAAGTATCGGGTGTGTGCGTCATCTGCTGTTGTTTTTTAGTGACAAAGAGGGGATATACTTTTGTTTGACTCTGGAGTGTTATTTTGTTGCGGCCTTTTCTCCGAAGTTGGCGACGTTGCTTTGCGTTCTGAGTTGTAGTTTGTACCTTATGTAGCAAATGTGTCCCTGAGATCGGACTGCCCCCTGGGCAGCTCAGATGGTTTGGGGCAGCAGCGTTTTTGACAACAGAATCCTTTTTGAATGATCCATTGGCCGCTGCTTTGTTTTGAATCGCTATGGGTTTTTCTTGAATTGGGCCCTTTGGCAGCCCCTCTATGAATGTGGATACCATTGAGGGAAGCAACAACAGTTTGTCAATAATAGGACCGCAGCTGCAATTCAGTTTGGCCTTCTGCTGGGCTCTACTGATTAGCAGGTTTAGTTGCCCTAGTTTTTCATCTATCCCACCTACAAAGAGAGCCAGGGTGTCAAGTAATGTCAATTGGAAATCCATTTTGTCATACTGATAGTGTAGCACGTCGACAGTCCATTGCATAGTATTTAGTAGAATCTCCCATGTGTTCTGTGCTTGTCTACCGGTTTGAGTTGTAGAGTCCCGAGTGGAGCTTGAGGGACTATGGTGTATAGTTGGTGTGTTTTTTACTGCTCCATGATCCCTGCCTTGATCAATGCCATTACTGGCCATAGACAATGGGGGGTTTTCAGGAGTGTACAAAGTATAAGAAGCGACTAAGTCAGCCCACTCCTGCGATCCTAGGTAAGAAAGGGCGTCCTGCCCGCCTCCACTGGATTCCAGGGAAATATCAGAGGTCATTTTTGAGATCCCTGCCGTGCCCCCCATTTCAACTACCGGTGGCAGGAGAGCCCTTGCAACCTTCATGGCCTTTGACTGTAAAGGCGGGTCTAGTGGAGATATTGGAAGGTGTTTTTGGAGTTGTCGTACAGCGAACAGGAGATTGATTCAGTTGGAGTTTACCTTTGCCATCATGCACTGGGCTTATACCATTGCTATCGGTTACAAGTGGCACTTGCATTGGTTGAACTTGTTTCTTGTTATGATTTCCTGTGGCCAAAGAAGTGAGGGAGGAAAAGTGCAGACGGCCCAGGTTTGAATTTTGGCATGCTGCTCCACTTTCATTGCTGCTTCCTCCACCTCCACCCTTATTTGTGAGTCAGTGTGGCTAAGTTTGTTAGATTCAGAGGTTTTTTCTGTTGTTTGTAGGGAGACCACTTGTTGATCTGCTGAAGTTTCTGCACTGGCTTGTACCATAACAGGTACAGTAGTTGGTTGAAGGGGGAGAAGAGGATCTTGTAGCCCTGCACCCTGCGCTGCACTGGCTCTTGCTCCGGTGTTCTAATGCAGGGTGCATGGGTCTGACACTGCCAGTCTCACAAGCTAAGTAGGGCTGGGCTAGACTTGGCGGGAGGGCGAGGGAGGGAGGACCGCAGGGGGCAGCGGGCAGAGAGCAGGGCACACTGGCGAGTCACAAACTGCACCCAACCTAGTTGGGCTGCTTCCGCGCCCACCAGGCTCACACTCTGTGGCTGCTACTAAAAGCGGTCACGCTCTCTGCATACACGCTCGCACTAGCTCCGCTTACCACCCTGTAACTGTTTTCAGGTGTCTTCAGGAGACTTCAGGCTGTCCTAGTGCACCTGGCATTGCCTCCAGCTAGTCTTGGAGCAAGTGCAGGTGCAGGTACAGGTGCTGAAAGCAGCTGGAGAAGCATCCCGCTGCTGATCTTCAGGGGGGTAGAAGCTGCTATGAAGCTGAGAGGCTGCTGGTGCAGCTGACAGTATTCTCTGCAATTCTGTTGTGGTTCCTTAATGTTCGTTAAGGTTATGCCCTTGTTGTTATGCCCGACCAAAGGCTGCCTTGATTTGGCTGCTGCTGACCCCGCCCCCCGCTGCTGTTTTGGCTGTCGGCGGCATGATCGCTCCGGGTGCAGCAGGTAGCAGGTAGGGAGCAGCTTGCGGCAGCCTTCCTGCCTTCTGCTTCTCAGTCCCGGTTTAATCCGGGCTCTCAGCTGTCTCTCCCGGGCTCCTGAGGTGAAGTGTGATTCCCGCCTGGATACAGCCCGGCTGTGCTGGGTGGCGTTTTCATTGGTTCCCCAGAGACAAAGCAGAAGTCGTCAACGAGCCGAGGGCCAGGAGCTGGGAGCAGCGAGCAGTTCGGCGCCTTCCTGACACACCCGCTACCACGAGCAGTCAGGGCCAAAACGTGAAACAGAATCCCTACATTAGCAGTCTGCTCCAAGAGATGGATTCTAGAAAAAGCTTCACACACTTACCTCCCTAGGGTAAAAATTTCTGCCAGTCTCCATTAACGTATGTTTTTCACTTCTGTGGTCAGCTCTGACTACAATTATTGATCACCTTAAATAGTAAGCTTTCCCAGGATTTATTTTTAATGAAAGGTGAAACTGCATACCAGTGTGAAATAGAGACTTGAATTTCAGAGGCAACAACTTGTCGATTAATGTCCTCTTTCATCAAGATGGCAATCAGGTTGTACCCTGAACCTAGATGGAAGAGTGGCTGTGCTACACTGTGCCAAGAAAATTGCAGTCTGTGGAGAGAAGAGGCTGTGCGATGATTGGTACTTGTTTGCCAGGGCACCATAAACTGTTGAATTGGAGAAAAATTAGAAGTCTTAAGTGGTTTGAACTCTGGAAATGCCTCTCTAACTATCTATTTGACTACATTGTCAACATGCAAATGCCTGAATCACCTGAGTGCCCCTGGGAGAATTGTCACCTGCAAGTGTCTTTTAGTAAACCCTTCAGTTACCTCCTTGGACCCTGAAGGACTACTTTGGCTCCCCCATGGTCAGCGTTCATCAGAGATGTATTAAGGGGCCTGTGCACAGATTCAGAAACCTTTGATCATATCTAAATCTGTTTCACGGTGTTCAAGATATTAGCATTGGAGCCACCATCCATATCGTAATAAATGGCATGCAACCTGTTTCATTGAGGCCAATCCCAGTCCCATAACCAGTGCACAATGTTTTACCATGAAAGTGAATTATGAATTGCATTGTGAAGTATATTTGTTCCACAGGGGGCATTCCTGTATCAGAGGAGGACCTACAATAACATGTGTGTTGCCATTGTGGTCCTGTAGGAGTGACGTGGAACTTACACTTCCTCCCTCAATTATGGGTATCACAACAAAGTATCAAGGGCGAGTGACACATGAACAGGGATAAAGGAATCATGAAAAAAAGATGGCGAACATGCCCCTTTACTTGTCTTGTTGGCATGTGTCCACAGTCTGATCACGTTGTGTGTGTCTTACGTGATGCATTGGGCATACCATTGCTATAGTGGAACAAGCAGCAGATTAGTGTGCAATCATTAGTTCACTAAAGAGAGTCTGCATTTACACAATCATCCATCAATCAATCAATCAAAACATTTGTAGAGCGCACTACTCACCCGTGAGGGTCTCAAGGTGCTGGGGGGGAAGGGTGCTGCTACTGCTTGAATAGCCAGGTCTTGAGAAGCCTCCTGAAGGTTAGTAGTTCCTGGGTCTGCCATAGGAGGATGGGGAGGGTGTTCCAGGTGTTGGCGGCAAGGTGGGAGTGTGGAAATATGGATTTTTATGATCAGTTATGTCCCCTATCTTGGACCCCAACGGTTTCATGTATAAATCACAAGTACATGTATGTTCCCTCCAGTTCCAGTTATGAAGACGCAAACACGTGTGCGTCCACCGTCAACATGTCCTCTTTTAGATCCGCCATGAATGGGCCGGATATTCCATTCCTAAGTATGAAAGGCCACCGGCTTTATATGGTTCACTTATGCTATTTTACAGTCCAGGCGAGTAGGCCCTGATTCTGCCATCAAGCTTTTCTTGCCTTCTGCCTCTGAAAGCTCCAGTCTGAGCTCGCATCTGTATCCATGAACTTTGTCCTACTCCCTGCGCGGCTAACGGTGCCTGACATCAGCCTGTTGCCTGCCAAAAACTGTATTTCACCTTCGAAATTATCTGCTCCGCTCCCTATCCAATGCATTCCTGTCTAGTAGTTTAAGTAAACATTCTTCCAGCTACCGAGCAAAGGGCCCGGCCTCTCTGTCTTTATACAAGTAATTCATAGCCCTGTTACTATGGAAGATTTCTGCCCTCGCATCTAGTGTAGACACTTAGACGCTTGTACACGCACTAATAGTCAGTATAGTCAGTATAGAATAAGATTCTACTCTAAGAGACCTCTCTTTTTGGATAACATAGTTCTTTAAACATAGGATGTTAGATATGATTTGGGATTAGGTTGACTTGACCCCCCAGACTTCTGTCTCCACATGTAGAGCTAAATGTCAAGTCCCCTTCACCCCCTAGTTGCACGTCAATCACACGTCATGCTGCTGCGCGCGCATTTCTGCCAAGTATTTCTGCTGACATTGCGAAATTCTTTCATGGAACCACCCTATTATGACATCATACCTGATGACGTTCTTTAGTTACACCCAGTTACACCCACTTTTGCTACGCATGTATGTTTTATCTTTGCTATCAATTGTTACGCCTCCTGCATTTGCTTCACTGTAATGCCTATTGTATAAAAATGATTACTTGTCAATAAAGTAGGGTCTTCACTTCCTGAACCTTCGTGGTGATGGAATATGGAGCTCCTCAATTCGAATTGATCTTGGAATAAAGCCCGTTCTGAACCTCTAATACCACGGATTCTGCCTCTTATTTTACTGAGCTATTATTATAGATTTTCCGCATCAAATTAAGTTCCGGTAATTAAATTATTTACCACATAAATGGCGCCCGAACAGGGACACTTTCTCATCTCACGCGCCGGCGGTGCGTTGCAGGCCCGGTCTCCTGTCACAGCTGGACGGACAACAACGCGTACCCACAGGATTTCCTGTATCTCCCTCCTGCCGAGCGGGGGTAACTGAGGCTGCGATCAACACCCAGACGAGGCGGTGAGAAGTGCGAAGTATCCCGACCAGAGCCTAGCTGTGAGAGCAAGATCCGAGGTATACCGAGGCCCACCAGTTTCCGAAGTTTCCGAAGTTCCGAGTCGAGTCCAGTCCGGTTCAAGTTCAGTTCAGTTCCGAGGCCTTCCGTTCCGAGCTACCCGGTGAGTACCATTATCGGGGAGGCGTTCTGACGTGCACATAGTTTGTGCCGGTCAAGACGGGTTTGGGTACACAAATCCGGTCTGCACTGTTTCAGCAGTGTATCTGTACTGTTTAGCAGTATATCAAGTATGTCTAGTATATAATTCAGAATTATCTAGTTAGTACCGAGTATTATGCTTAGTGACTAGTTCCCTAAATGGCCATCATTGTCTATTTCATTAAATGTTAAATGTTAAAATGTTTTAAATACGTTCTGTATATTGTGGTGTGAATGACAGTTCATTATTGTGTTTTATGGTATTAAACGTGTTCAAAATTAGGTATCAGATCAGTTCTCAATATGCCGCTCTTTTCTAAATTAAGACAGATCAAAACTAGAAAAGGGGTGCTCGAAGAAGCTGTTCCCATTCCTCCTAGGGACACTCCAGGGTACTTCATGTATCATAAACATGGCCTAGACGCCATATTATTTCTTGATTTATGGGTGGACTACACCAAGGAATTACCAGAAAATCAGAGGTGGCCCGCAGCGGGGACCTGGGATGCAGATTGCATCATGAAAGTAGAGGAAGAATTACGGAAAAAGAAGGCTAGACAGTCACAGAAAGATGCCATTGAATTATGGCGTAAAGAATCATATAGACGTACAGAAAAAGTGCTCAGACAGGAAGAGAAAAGTAAGGAAAATTCAAATAAAGTTCGAGAAAATGTATTAATTGAAGAAGGTACTCGAGTAAAGTCAGAACAAACAGACAGACAAAGAAATGCCCTTGTGAATGGTATGTATCCTCTTCTGGCCGAAGGATTACCTAAGGCTACTCCGGAGATACCAAAAGACTTGCCACCCCCATTGTTCCCGATAAAAGTACATCCCAAAGGGCATCCCAGAACCGCAGAAGATGTTTTTCTTTCCTCTTATTTAGACGACACAGCTCCCGAGTATGCTAATGCTGCGCCACATAGACCGCCTGCTGAGGGGGTTCAACGCCAAGACCCTCCTCCGTCTGTACCTCTGCAACAGCAAACTCCGACACAAGTTCCGGCAAGCACATCTGTTTCTACATCTGCATCCACACCTATGGTTGCTATATCCCGTTCAACGAATCCTTTCACATCCAGCACCCCAGGTGGTGCTACCGGAGGTACATCAAGCATTTTTTCCACGCCGCCTAGAACAAATAAACTTTCCTTTCAAGAATTAGCCCACCAACGTACGCCCAAACTAGTAACTCCCAACACGCTCAAGGAACTTCTAATAGATTGTAGATATGACCCTGTGCCCGGAAAAGGGGACGAAATGATGCTGGCATCATTACGTATCCGACGAGCTGCAATATATTTAGGGAAGCTACCAGGAATGACTGCACATTTAGAAAATATATATCACTTTGTTCAGTCAGGGCGAGACCCTGAGAGTATTAACAGAGCCATGGAGTACCAAAAAGTGGAAATCCAGGGGGAACTGTTACGTTTCCTCATAAACTGTGTGATCAGAAATCAAGATCAACCAGGGGTAAATCCGGAAGAAATGCAAATTCTTACCACATGGGGTAAGAATATATCAGAGGGGAGACACGATAAACGATCATGTATAGTAGCTATGAGACGAAAGATCCGCAAAGAAATAGAACGAATACACGAAGAAAGATTAGCAGTAGACGAACCTGAACAAACCGAGGACGAGGAAGAATTAGAACTGCCCACAGGACAGTTAGAAACCATGGCCTATGTAGGTAGAGGAAGATCTTGCAATGATACTAGATGCTTTACTGATCCGATACGTCCGATGCGTCCAGATAATAACAGAAAATTCCAAACTCCTATAATAAATATAAGGTCCCCCGAACATTCATTCCAAGCCGCTGACAAATTACTCCGAGAGCGAAGGGGTTATCATATACTCGATTCTATGGACGAACAAGAATTAGCCAGGTCAGCCGTTCACTGGGTTGATAGTCCTGGAAAATATGGTGATGATACACTAGCGCATACGTTTTTGAACCTCGCCCCAGATGAACAGCGTTTAGCTGGTATCTATATGATTCAACAACTCCTTATATTATATAAAAGCCAACACTCCGATCCTGGCCCCTTACCTGATATATTGACTGAATTACTCACGAATAAATGGAGGGGTTCCGGTACTAAGTTAATTAGAGAAATACTAGAATCCAGAAAGCAGTACATTCTTTTTGTATGTCCTGAACATGTCTCACTGCCCATCAAGGAAAGAACGACGTATTACATGGATAGACAGAATCCCTTACGCGAAGTTCACCCGATAAAAGGTGATGACAATGAGTTTAAAAACGTGTGTTTGTATACACACCCATATCCAAAATAGAACTATTAGAAATGAAGAAAGTGGTACCCAGTCATGACAAAGACCCAGCGGGTTTCCACCGTGAAATTAAAGATATGTTACTCATGGGAGAATATACCTACCCCGACATTATGACAATATTGAAGGTATTAATGCCTGCGGGCATTTACGAAAAACTCAAGGAAAAGGATTGGGAGGTGGGAGACCAAAATATAGATTGGACAGCATTAGAAAACGAAGAAAAAGCTCGAGGTCCAGGTTCAGGGCTCGGGGACAAGACCAAAGCATTACCAGGTTTACTAGTACAGGTACTGCCACGTTTGTTAACTACGAAAAAGGAAGACTGGGGTGCAATCTCAGCCTGTAAACAGAAATCAGATGAAGACACTAGTGATTTCTATTCCCGATTTGAAAAATGTTTTGGTATAAATAGTGGAATAAAAGCAAGTAGCGAGTCGTATCCACATCTGTTTGTGACAAAGTTGGTTGAAAATGCCTTGCCCCAAGTTAAGAATAGAGTATTAAAATTCGAGAGTACCTGGCAAGGTAACACTCCGTCACAAATGTTACAAATGCTACAGTACCATCACAATAGAATTAGAGAAGAACAAGAACATGAACATAGACGCATGAAAGACACGAAAATGAAAATGCTAGTTTCCCAGACAGTGCCAGCTGACGGTCATAAGAAGGGTATAACACAGTCCAGTGTTTCAACAGGTCCTGTAAAAGGGACATGCAACTATTGTAAACAGCCAGGTCATTATGTACACGATTGTCCCGTTTTAAAACATAATATCGCTATAGGTAACACAAAAGAAAGACCACGACCACTTAGACAGGATCAGAACCAACAAGGAGCCCCGCAGCATGCACAGTCCATGCCAGCTCCGCAACAGTCTATGCCAGCTCCGCCACCGCAGCCTATTGCTGCCACACAAACAACGACCCGACAGATGTATCAGACCGCACAGTATGACTACCCTGATTATCAACGATACTCATGAAACAGCCTAGAGAGGGAAGTTGGCTTACCCCTTATTGAGGTCCCTGTAGATCAAGAAGGACCTTATGTACACAGTGAACTATTAGGCCAAGATAGAAAATTCTTACTTGATACAGGGGCAAGCCGAACAACAATAAAACGTAGTGAAGTACCAGGGGCACCCCTCTCAGGCACACAGAATATTTCCCTTGGCTTTTCAGGAAAACCTATCATTAACGAAGTATCACAGCCTCTTCCACTTACGATTGGTCCCTTGACACGAACTACAGACTTATTACTTACTAAATCATGTCCAGAAAACCTGTTAGGCATAAAAACTTTGAAAGCTCTAGGAGCTATAATATGTTGTTCTCCGGAAGGAGTAAGATTGTTTTTACGTGATTTCAAAGGGCACTACGTGTCCCGAGACATGGATCACCGACTGCAGACTTTACCCACACATTTATGGGCACAAGGCCCTACAGATGTTGGTTGCATGAACATTACACCATATCGAGTCACGCTAAAGGCAGGAGTGGTACTACCACGAATGCGACAATACAAGTTACCCCCAGATGCTGTAGTGGCTTTACTGCAAATCATTGACGAGCTTATTACCCAAGGAGTGGTTGTGGAAACTGACTCCAATGTATGTAATTCACCGATAATTCCGAATCTTTTTTTTTTTTTTTTTGAAACCGTTTATTGCAGTTTGTAAAAGTTACAGGTATGGGCCTACAACCACCAGGCCGGCCGCTAGAGTGACAAAAGCATATTGCATATATACAGTAGTAAGTCTCTCGGCAGTGCAGAGTAATGAAACAGGAGTAATCAATGGTGCAGGCCACACAGCTCCATGCCCACAGTACGGTTCCCTTTTCTTAAAACAAAACAACACTAAAAAACCACACCCGCAAGGCAACCCGCGATCCAAAGTGACAGCACGTGCTCCATAAGTGGGGGATCCAAACCAGCAGCAGAACTCTGAAGAGGGGAATGGGAGTAGATCAGGGACTAGGGGACCGCGCGCCCGCGGCCGAGGGAGGGGGGCCGTCTAGGGAGACGGAGCAGGCGAGGCAGCCGGTAGTAGTGGCGGCTCACAAATACCCCCGCGGTAGGCGTTCCAGGGGCCCCAGAGTTTCACCCACGCCCCAGGCTTACCCCTCGCCACATACACCACCTTTTCACGAAACATACACCAATCCATATGCTCTTTCCAGGCCGACACCGCAGGGGGCCTCTGGGATCCCCACAATTGAGCAATATCACGCTTAGCTATCATATATCCCAGAGTCACCCACCGCGTCTGCGGGACCGAGTAGTCATTTGGTTCCCATACATTCAGCAAGCATCTCCTCGCTTCAGGCAGCAGCGCGACACGCGTAACCACACGCAGGACCTCATGCACACCACGCCAGAATCGCTCCACCTTCGGGCACTCCCACAGTATATGCATGAAAGTCGCCAACGCACCACAGCCACGCTTACACATTCCGTCACCAGCAAAACCCATACGTAGAAGCCTTGGCCCAGTCACGTAAACCCGGTGAAGGATCTTGAGCTGGACGAAACGAAGGCGAGCCGGGATGGCCACCTCTTTCGGAGAGGCCACCGCGGAAATCCAATCCTCGTCGTCCAGCTCCAGCCCATCGGCAACCCAAGCCTCGCGGAGACTAGTCAGCAGGCACGATCTATCGTTGATCAGTTTTTTGTATATGAGGGAGATCGTGCTGTCCGGGACATGGCCATCTAGCACTCTGTCCTCTAGGGGGGAAGACTCCGGAATGGATGCAACATCCGGGAAGACGGAGCCCAGCGCATGGCGGACTTGTAGGTACCGAAAGTACTCCTTGCCCTGCAGCTGAAACTCCGCCTGCAGCATCTCAAAAGTTTTGAATCCCCCCCTCGTCCAGAGATCTCCCACCGTGCTGATGCCGATCGTGTTCCACTTCTCGAAGCCCTTCGACGTCCACAGAGAGCCCAACCTCTCAGACGCATACAGCGGTGACGCCCGGGTCAAACGGTCCTTCCACCCCATAGCTGCATTGGCCGCGTGCCAGACACGCACCATGACACGCGTCGGTCCCGTCAAACGGGAGTCGGGCGCGCCAGAGTAGAGCGCTCGATTGTAATCGCCTCCGGGCAGGAGCATCTTGTCCATCTCAAACGCCGGGTTCAGGGCGGGCCCGTAGAGGCCATGATTAATTGCAGCTAGTTGGGAGGCCCAGTAATACCGTTTAATGTCCGGGAGGGCGACCCCTCCATCGTACCACGGGAGCGTCAATTTAGCCAGAGCAATGCGCGGCCTCCCGTCCCAGAACAGGCGCCGCTGGAGGCCCTCCACCTCACGGAAGTAGCGTGCCGGGACCAAGTCCATAGTATTCTGGAGGGCATACAGGAAGCGCGGCAGGGACATCATTTTAAACAAGGCCGCTCGGCCGAGCGGCGAAAGCGGCAGACGCCGCCAGCGCACCACGTCCTCCTTCAAGCGCTGGAGGGGGGGTAGCAAATTCCGCTCATAGCGGGCCTCCGGGTCGAGAGTGATATATATACCCAGGTACCGAAAACCCTGGGAGGCAATCTGGATCGGACAGTCCCGTGGTAGGACCGGAGCCTCCCCGGAAAGCACATAGACACAGGATTTCGCCCAGTTGATGACCAGGCCTGAGTTGCGACCGAATGAGCGCAAAACATCAACCAGGACGATCAGTGATTTACGCGGGGAGGCGAGATACAGAAGGATATCGTCCGCATAGAGGGACACGCGGTCCTCATGCTCGGGGGTCCAGCGGAGACCACGGATAGAAGGGTGCCACCGCAGCCACTCCGCCAGGGGCTCCAGGGCCAGGGCAAACAGGAGAGGCGACAGGGGGCAACCTTGTCGCGTGCCCCGCCCCAGCGCGAATGGGGCCGAGACTCGCCCATTCACCACCACCTGCGCCAACGGGCCCGAATATAGCAATTTGACCCAGCTAATGAAACCCGGGCCAAACCCAAATTTCGCCAGCATCGCCCAGATGTATGGCCATTCAAGCGTATCGAACGCCATGGTGGCGTCCAAAGACGCCAAGATGGCCGGCTCCCGCACAAATGGGACACGTGCGAGCACCCCGTGCAAGCGCCGCAAATTGAGCGCCGTGTTGCCGTGTGGTATAAAGCCAGATTGGTCCTGGTGGACCAAATCGGCCACCACGCCAACCAACCGGTTGGCCAACACCTTGGCGAGGATTTTGGGCTCCGCGTTCAAGAGCGAAATCGGTCTATAGGATGTGACCCGTTCACGGGGCTTCCCCTCCTTGTGGATCACCACAATTGTGGCCAGACGCTGGTCCGGCGGGAGGGAGCCCTGCGAGTGGGCCGCCAGGAACATCGCGCGCAGGTGGGGCGCCAACACATCCGGGCGTAGCTTGTATAGCTCGATAGGAATACCGTTAGGGCCCATGGCCTTGCCGGATGCGACCGAGCGAATAGCCAAGGCAATTTCGTCCGAGGTGGGAGGGGCGTCCAGCGAATCCCTGTCCTCCACCGTAAGGGAGGGCAGTGCGATGTCCCGAAGCAGGGCATGGGAATCTTCCTCCGAGCAGGGGGAAACCGGGGAGTAGACGTCGCGGAAAAAATCCGCGAAGCAGGAGACAATGGCTTCCGGCTCGGTGACACACGCACCATCCACACTCTCAATCAAAGGCACCACGCGGCTCGCTCTCTCCCTCTTATCCAACCACGCTATCAATTTGCCAGCCTTATCCCCCACATCATACAATCGCCCCTGCTGCTCTCTACTGAGGCCCCTGGCCGCCTCCGTAACGAGGGCCCGATAGGCCGCCTGCTTTAGGTGTAGAACATGCAACTTGGCGTCTGTTACCCCGCTCCCCAGGTCACCCTCCAGTTCTGCAATCTCGGCCTCTACCCGGGTCACCTCCTCCCGCTCGCGCCGCCGGGCATGGGAGATAAAGGAAAGGGCCTCCCCTCTAAGAACTACCTTAAAAGCCTCCCATAGGGAGATGGCCGAAGGAACCGACCCCACATTCTCGTCGAAATATCGCTGTAAGGATTTGATCAAATCGGCACGAATGGTGGGGTCGCGCAAATACCATGCATTGATTGGGGCCACCCTGCCATCCCCCCTCGGGAAGACATCGAAATGCAACAACAATGGGGAGTGGTCTGAGATACCCCGCGCCAGATGGCGCACCTCCCCCACCCTCCCTGCATGGGCCGCCGGGACAAGGATGTAATCAAGCCGCGAGAGGCTACCATGGGCACCCGAGTGGAAGGTGTACTGTCGCAATGCGGGATGCTTTAATCGCCAGCAATCCACCAGGCCCAGCGTGTCCAAAAGGCCGGGCAGCCACGCCTGTGCCCGGGGGAGGTCCCTAGGGGGATGGCGATCCATAGACCCAGAGGCTACCGCATTAAAGTCCCCTCCAACCACCAGCAGGCCACTCGGAAGGTCCAGAAGGAGGCGCCCCAGGTCCGCAAATGTGGTGGCTTGTAACCCAGGCGGGACGTACACTGAAATAAAGATAAACACTCTACCCTCCATTCTTCCCACCAGAACAGTGTAGCGTCACCTCTCATCATGGCGCAACTCGTCAATCTCCAACGGGAGCGAGTTCTTGATCATAATACCCACCCCCCGCGAGCCCGATGTGAAGCCGGAATGGGCCGCCAAACGATACCCCCGCCGATTCATTGCATGGAAGGAGTTACCTATAAGGTGCGTCTCCTGCAGGAAGACAACATCTGGAGAAATACGTTTTAAGTACTGCAGGATCACACCACGCTTAATCCTATCCCCCAGGCCGTTAACATTCCATGACAACACAGTCAAGTCCCTACCCCCCATCATACGTCGAAACAATCGGTCGTCCCCCACCGAGCATCTGAAAAACAACAACACAGTAGCGGGTTTGCCTTGCGGTACGAACAAACAACACACCCCCCCCACCCCCCGGTCCCAACAGAACTCCCCCCTCCCTGCACCCCTGCATGAGCCCAGACAGCCCCCCCAAAGTGCAGTGTGCCTGTCGCCCCATAGCTAAATACTAACTAGTCCCCCAGAGGAGGAGGGAAGCCCCCAACAGACCCCACACGACCTCCATAGGAGGGGAACATACGCAATCAATAAATGGTGAAGGAACAACGTCCAGAGCAAGGCCTATTCAGTCACCCCTCAATTCTGATCCGGCGGGCCCTCCTTGCCAGCCGCGCCCCCCCCCCACCCCCCCGGCCCCGATCTCCAGGCAGAGTGTCCAACCAGTCCCCAGCCGCCTCGGGCCGGTCGAAGAAGTGCGTGCGACCATCCACCTCTACCCTCAGCTTAGCTGGAAAGAGCATTGAGTACTTGAGGTTCAGGTCCCTTAGGCGACGTTTAACACCAAGAAAGCTCTGTCTCTGCTTCTGGACCGCCGGAGTAAAGTCTGGGTAGAAATGTACCTCCATGTTGTCAATCTTGACCGGTCCCTGTTGCCTGGAGGTCTGGAGGATAGCATCTCTGTCCCGAAAATTAAAAATCCGGGCAATGAGAGGCCGCGGCGGGGCACCGGTCTTAGGTCTGCCCCCGGGGACCCGGTGAGCACGCTCCACCGCAAAAAGCGTACTCAGCCCCCGGGGCTGGAGATGGGTCAGGATCAAGTCTTCCACGAAAAGATCCGCCGCCTCCGCCTCTCGTCCCTCCGGCACCCCCACAATACGGACATTATTCCTCCGGGCCCGACCCTCGGAGTCCTCCAGTCGCCGGTCCATCAGGGCGCTCACCTGGCCAAGCCGGCGCACCTCCTTCTGGAGGGCGACCACGTCTGTCGTGAGGCTCGTTGTGGTGTGGGCCAGGGAGTCGACTCGGTCGTTCGTTTTGGACAAGTCTGCCCTCACAAGGCTCACATCCACCAGGACCGAGTCTATTTTCTGCGCTAAGGTGTCGAAACGCTGGTCCACCGAGGCCTTCATCTCCGCGATGGCGCCCATGACGTCCCGGAGGGTCAGATCAACCGGATGAGCAGATGCCTCCGTCGGGCCCACCGGGGATGCACGCGATGTCTCCGGAGAACCCTTCTGGAGCGTGTAGCGGTCCATACTGTTAGCCTGGTGCGCCGTGCCACGGCGGGTTGTCTTCACCTTCGCCCGGTCGCCATCTTGTTTGGTGGACATGCTGGCTCTTCCACCGTCGTGCCAAGCTCCCCGAACGGGCCGCTATACCAAGTCGCTGGTGCCAGGGGGGGGGCGGGGGCGACCACCGAACCGCAGGTCAACCCACCGCCGGCAGGTCAGTCGGGCTCCTGGACAAGACCACACCGCCGCACCCCGCTCCACAACCCGACCCCGCTCGAGAGCAAGGAGGGCGCAAAAGCGAAAGTGAAAGTGCGGGGTACGCGAGTCGCCCAGCCCTGCCCGCCGCTGTTATTCACTTCGTCCCCGGATCGCCCCACTACTCCAATCCGGGGGGCCGGCGAGGAGAAGGCCGCAACCCTCGATCGATGCTCCCACCGGTGTTCGGGGTCCGATTCGAGCCCAAAAAACGGGTGGCGCCTCAGCTCGGGTTCCCCGACACAGTCCCCTCAACAAGGACAGGATATCGCCAGGATTAATTCAGGAGGTCGCGGAGGTCCTCGGGAGCCTCGCACCTACGCGGCCATCTTGGTTGCGCGCTAGGCTCCTCCCTCCGATAATTCCGATTCTTAAACGATCTGATCCAACAGCCCCGCCAGTATATCGATTGGTTATTGATCTGCGCGAATTAAATAAATGTATTGTACCACAATACCCCGTAGTCCCAGACATTTCTTCATTACTGACAGCTATTGATTCCGAAGCAACATTCTTTACTGTAATTGATCTCAAGAATGCCTTCTTCAGCGTCCCGATAGATCCGGAAAGCCAATACTTGTTCGGATTTAGTTTAAATGGACGAAGCTTTAAATTCACACGCGCACCTCAAGGATTCACAGAAAGCCCCAGCATATATAGCCAAGCACTGAAACGAGAACTCGACAGTATCCACATGCCAGTCAACACTGCCCTGCTTCAATATGTCGATGATCTGCTGATCACCGCTAGAAGCGAACCTGAATGTGAAAAAGCCTCACTGACGGTTTTACAATTTTTGGCCGAAAAGGGGCACAAGGTGTCCCCTTCTAAGCTGCAATTCTGTGTCCAGCGAGTTGTTTACCTTGGTCACTCGCTGTCCAAGGAGGGAAGGCAGCTTACATCAGATCGCATCCAGTTAATTGCTAATATGCCAATACCCAAGACACAAAAGGAGGTGCGGGCTTTCACAGGCCTCACTTCATATTGTAGGCAGTGGATCCCTCAGTATGCATTTCTAGCAAAACCACTCATTCAATTGACAACACAGGAGGCAGCCACATCGACTGTTCTCCCTTGGACTCAGGAACACACACAAGCTTTTGAAAGCCTACAGAAAGCTTTATGTCAAGCACCTGTTTTAGCAACACCATGTTACAATAAACAGTTTACACTCTTCGTTACAGAACGCGAAGGTACTGCCTTGTCAGTACTCACACAGGAACAAGCAGGATCACACAAACCATGTGCTTATTTTTCTAGTACATTAGATCCCGTAGCTCAGGCTTTGCCTGCGTGCCTGAAATCAGTGGCAGCAACAGCTTTAGCAATCAGACAAAGCGATGCCATAGTACTAGGACATCCATTGACAGTACAAGTACCACATGCATTAGAGGTTCTCTTGAACCGCACACAAACACAACACTTGACTATAGCACGACTCACTGGTTACGAATTAACATTGTTTCAGCCACATATAGAAATCAGACGTTGTAGTACATTGAATCCTGCCACACTGTTACCTGTAAATGGAACAGACCCACTTGCACATGATTGTATTGAAGTTATCACTATCACGACGAAACCCAGACAAGATTTGACAGACGTCCCATTGTCAGACCCAGACCTGACGTTGTATGTAGATGGTTCATGTATGAGAACAAGTACAGGAGAGTTAGTGGCCGCTTACGCAGTCACAACAGACACTGAAGTCATTGAAACAAACAGCATAAATACCTTGTCCGCTCAAGCAGCAGAGCTCATCGCTCTGACACAAGCCTGTATTCAAGCCACAAATAAAAAAGTCAACATATACACTGATTCACGTTATGCATTCGGAGTTGTACATGACTTCGGCGTGCTGTGGCGAGAGAGAGGTTATTTAACTTCTCACGGTACCCACATTCAGCACGGACCCCTCATTCACGCCTTATTAGATGCAATACATCTACCCGCTGCAATATCAATTATGAAATGTAAAGCTCATACGAAAGTTACTGATATCATTTCTCAAGGCAATGATCTAGCTGACAGAACAGCTAAACAGACTGCTCAAACTCAAACATCCGACATGACAAAGACAATAGTCCCGACACCAACATATTGCATGACTGTTAAGGATCCCGCTCTTGACGTAATCGACATACAGACACTTGCTACACCAGACGAAATAAGGAAATGGACTGAATTAGGAGGGATCCAAACGGATCAAGGATGGATGACGAAGGAAAAATCTGTGTGGTTCCTTCCTGATTCAATGGTCCAAGTCGTTATTAACACTGTACATAGTCCAGCACATCTAGGAGAAAAAGCTATGCTAGACAGCATCCAACACATTTGGTTTAACAAACATTTACGAGCAGCAGCTAAACAAAAAGTTCGTACCTGTATGATCTGTTGTCAGTTTAACCCAGGTAAAAGCATTCCCGTAGAACAGGGTGGATTTCAGCCTCCTGATCACCCTTTTGAAGTCCTCCAGATGGATTATATCCAGATGGAACGATGTCGAGGATTCAAATATGTTCTCGTAGTTGTCTGTGCTCTTTCCCGTTGGACAGAGGCATACCCGGTTTCAGATTACACTGCCCCGACTACTGCCAAACAGTTGGTTCGAGAATTCTTCCCACGGTACGGTTTACCACGTGTTGTCTACTCAGATAACGGCCAGCCGTTCTCATCCGAACTAATGAAACACGTTTCACTTTTGTTAGGCTATCAGTGGAAATTTCACTGTGTCCGACACCCCGAGGCTGCAGGTCTCGTGGAACGACATAATCAAACTCTGAAAATTAGATTGGCCAAAATATGTAGAGAGAAAGGTGTCGACTGGGTAGTAGCCTTACCAGTTGCACTCTTTTACATGAGAATGGTAGCACACTCTCGAACAGGGCTATCCCCTTATGAAGTGATCTTCGGTAGACCACCAAATATGTGGGGGACGCCTATACCACGCAAAATAACTGATATTGACTGTAATATGCTGACAGATTACTTGGCTTCCTTGATGTCTGCACTACAATCTTGTCGTTCACAGGTAGCTGCAGCTTTTCCCGATAACACGGAGGTGAAACCCCATGACGTAATTCCAGGGGACTTGGTATTAGTGAGGAACTTTGACCGGAAGTCTCAGCTGGATCCTAGGTGGAAATTGCCTCAACTCGTCCTGTTAACGACGAGGACAGCCGTGAAGATCGAAGGTCGAAAAGGCTGGATACATTCAAGTCATATCAAGAAATTTCATGGACTACCGTCCGACGTAAATGACACACCTCGCGTGTCTTCACCGATTGACTCAAAACTTCCTTTGGTTGAACTGAATAACAATGAACAATATAAACTAAAACTTCGGTCTAACAAGTCAGGCAATTTGATTGTTTAAGTCCTCTCCAAGGTGAATCGGTCGAATTTGTCTCTGACATGTATCCCTTAGACCTGTATAGAGAAAGAAACAGAAGGATAAAGTTGAAACAACATGCGTACTGTAAATCACTGCGTAGTCATTGCACAGTGACGTTATTAATTTTGTTTTTCTTAAGTCTTTTAATAATTACTGCAAGTATATTGTTGCACATATATTATCCTATTTCTAGACATGTTTACAATGTTACTGCTGAACATTCTTTTAGTGAATTACCTCCGCATGAGTTGTCCTATAGATTTGCGCTGCGCAATAACACTTTTATTAGTATGTTACATCATTCCCATCAGGTTAGCAATGCTACAAATTGTTGGATATGTGGCCGACTCCCTCCCTTTCAGAACTATAAAGGAATTCTGCCTCTCTTTCCATACCCGTTCACACACAATGGCTCCTGTGGAGCATGGTTTAGTTTAATTAATTCCCTAGATTCGAATTCTGCAGTTTATCAAGACAACTGGGTATGGGGAAATCTGAACTTAGTTTTACTCAAAGTCTGTTACCCTAACAAGGAGGGACTTCCCAAAAGAACAGGAACTGATCTAGAAAATGAAGTATATGGATTAGGTAATTTTACGCTTAATCTCATGATCCTGAATGTCGAATCCGAAGCTACACCAATTCTGCCCGCCATGTCAGTATTTCCAGTTAAAGGTGAATTATGTGTAAGAAAGAATGGTTCCATACATATGGGCCATAGTAGATGCACCACTGTAATAGAATTTAGTGATCAAGGCAAGTCTACATTTAGAGCTTCCCGCCATTCCTACTTCATATGTGGTCAGACGGCATACATAAGTTTGCCTCTAGATTGGGATGGTACCTGCTACATTGGATTCCTTTTGCCACCTGTTTTTCTAGCTCCTCCTGATTATCACAGAAATACTCATTTAGTACACAATAGAGAAAGGAGAGATCTCCCAATAGTCGATTACACTGAGACAGCATGGGAAAAATACACAGATTTCAATAAAGGTCTCTTTCCCTATATAGGTACAGTTACCAATAGTAAGCTGATACGTAGATTAACCAGAACCCTTGAAGCAGTAGTGAACGAAACTATTTCGGCCTTAGGCAATTTAACAGAAGAGCAGTCTGCTATGCGGAGTGTTGTGCTTCAAAATCGTCTTGTCCTTGACGTCATCCTGGCCGATAGGGGCGGAGCTTGTAGGGTCATCGGATCAAGCTGTTGCATTTTCATACCAGAAAATTCGCCATCTGTATATAAAGCCATAACTCGTCTTCATAAGATTGTAAGCCAGATACACCAGAATCCAGGCACCTGGACTTGGTCCGGTTGGTTTTGGAGTATATTGTCTACCTTTGGATGGAGGGTCCTATCCTTCCTAGGTATTGGCTTTCTCATATTATTCAGTTGCTGTCTATGCCTACAATGTGGACCAGCGATCTGTGGTCTGTGTGCCACATCGTGTATTCCACCACCAAGATTTCGTTCATCCCAGAAGAAAAAGGAAGAGCAAATGATGCTATGTGAACAGATCAACGGATTGATGAAGATTGATATCTCTTAACGGGCAAGTAGGGGACAAGGAGGGAATGTGGAAATATGGATTTTTATGATCAGTTATGTCCCCTATCTTGGACCCCAACGGTTTCATGTATAAATCACAAGTACATGTATGTTCCCTCCAGTTCCAGTTATGAAGACGCAAACACGTGTGCGTCCACCGTCAACATGTCCTCTTTTAGATCCGCCATGAATGGGCCGGATATTCCATTCCTAAGTATGAAAGGCCACCGGCTTTATATGGTTCACTTATGCTATTTTACAGTCCAGGCGAGTAGGCCCTGATTCTGCCATCAAGCTTTTCTTGCCTTCTGCCTCTGAAAGCTCCAGTCTGAGCTCGCATCTGTATCCATGAACTTTGTCCTACTCCCTGCGCGGCTAACGGTGCCTGACATCAGCCTGTTGCCTGCCAAAAACTGTATTTCACCTTCGAAATTATCTGCTCCGCTCCCTATCCAATGCATTCCTGTCTAGTAGTTTAAGTAAACATTCTTCCAGCTACCGAGCAAAGGGCCCGGCCTCTCTGTCTTTATACAAGTAATTCATAGCCCTGTTACTATGGAAGATTTCTGCCCTCGCATCTAGTGTAGACACTTAGACGCTTGTACACGCACTAATAGTCAGTATAGTCAGTATAGAATAAGATTCTACTCTAAGAGACCTCTCTTTTTGGATAACATAGTTCTTTAAACATAGGATGTTAGATATGATTTGGGATTAGGTTGACTTGACCCCCCAGACTTCTGTCTCCACATGTAGAGCTAAATGTCAAGTCCCCTTCACCCCCTAGTTGCACGTCAATCACACGTCATGCTGCTGCGCGCGCATTTCTGCCAAGTATTTCTGCTGACATTGCGAAATTCTTTCATGGAACCACCCTATTATGACATCATACCTGATGACGTTCTTTAGTTACACCCAGTTACACCCACTTTTGCTACGCATGTATGTTTTATCTTTGCTATCAATTGTTACGCCTCCTGCATTTGCTTCACTGTAATGCCTATTGTATAAAAATGATTACTTGTCAATAAAGTAGGGTCTTCACTTCCTGAACCTTCGTGGTGATGGAATATGGAGCTCCTCAATTCGAATTGATCTTGGAATAAAGCCCGTTCTGAACCTCTAATACCACGGATTCTGCCTCTTATTTTACTGAGCTATTATTATAGATTTTCCGCATCAAATTAAGTTCCGGTAATTAAATTATTTACCACAGGAGAACGATCTGCTGCCGGTGGTTGCTCTTCGGATGTGGGGGACGGTGGTGAGGGCGAGGTCGGCGGAGCTGTCGGTTCAGGGTGTAGAAGGTGAGTCGTCTGTTGAGGTATGCCGGTCTGGTGTTGTGGAGCACCATGTGTGCGTGGGTGAGGAGCTTGAAGGTGATCCTCTTGTTGACAGGAAGCCAGTGTAGGTCTGTCAGGTGTGGTGTGATGTGACTGTGGCAAGGGATGTCGAGGATCAGGCGTGCAGAGGCGTTCTGCATACATTGTAGTTGTTTCAGGAGTTTGGCCGAGGCTCCTGCGTAGAGGGCGTTTCCGTAGTCCAGCCTGCTGCTGACAATGGCCTGGGTGACCATTCTCCTTGTTTCGGTGGGGATCCACCTGTAGATCTTGCGGAGCATGTAGAGGGTGTTGAAGCAGGAGGATGAGACGGCTTTGACTTGCTTGGTCATGGAGAATGTTGAATCGAGGATAAATCCCAGGTTGCGTGCGTGGTCAGTGGGTGTTGGTGCTGCTCCCAGAGCGGAACGCCACCAGGAGTCATCCCAGGCTGAGGGGGTGGAGCTGAGGATGAGGACCTCTGTCTTGTCCGAGTTCGGTTTCAGATGGCTGTTCTTCATCCACTCGACGACGGCTTTCATTCCTTTTGGATGTTGGTTTTGGTGGTGAGGTGGTCCTTGGTGAGGGAGAGGATCAGCTGGGTGTAGGATATGATGTTGAGGTAGTGTAGTCGGGCGACTTGGGCGAGCGGTGCCATGTAGACGTTGAACAATTTTGGGCTGAGTGATGATCCTTGTGGTACTTCGCAGATGATCTCGGAGGCTTCGAAACGGAAAGGGGGGAGCCGGACGCTCTGGGTTCTGCCAGAGAGGAAGGAGGTGGTCCATTCCAGAGCCTTGTCTTGCATCCCTGCGTTGTGGAGGCATATGTGTAGGGTGCGGTGGCAGACAGTGTCGAAGGCGACTGATAGGTCCAGGAGGATGAGGACCGCAGTTTCGCCATTGTCCAGCAGGGCCCTGATGTCATCGGTGGCGGTGATGAGGGCAGGACCAGGATGTTGTTCTCCTCGAGGTAGCGAGTCAGCTGTCTGTTGACGGTCTTCTCGATGACCTTTGCCGGGAACGAAGCAGGGAGATGGGCTGGAAGTTCTTGAGGTCCCTCTGGTCCACCTTGGTTTTCTTGAGTAAGGCGTTGATCTCAGTGTGCTTCCAGCTCTCCAGGAAGGTCGCGGTCTTGAAGGAGATGTTGATGGCCTTGCGGAGATGGGGTGCGATGGTGGCGTTGGCTTTGTTGAAGATGTGGTTCGGGCATGGGTCTGACGGAGAGCCAGAGTGGTTGGTGTTCATGATTTTAAAGGTGTCGTCGTCGATTATGTAGGTCCAAGCAAGCAGGGGATTGATTTGGGTGGTGGCCGTGGGGTCTGAGGTGTCGGTGGGTGTCGGGGCGGTCAGGTTGTTGAAGCTGTCATGGATGTCTGTGATCTTGCGATGGAAGAAGGTGGCAAGGGAGTCGCACAGGTCTTGCGATGGTGGGATGTCGTTGCTGTTGCAGCTGCGGTTGGAGATTTCCTTCATGATGTTGAAGAGCTCTTTGCTGTTGTGCGCATTGTTGTCAAGTCGGTCCTTGAAGGAGGTCCTTTTGGTGGATCTGATGAGGTGATGGTATCTATGGATGGCATTCTTGTGGGCTGCGTAGCTGTCTGGTGTCTGTTCGCGGTGCCATTTCTTGTCTAGTGTAAGGCAGGTTTGCTTGGAGGCCTGGAGGTCTGCGGTGAACCATCTGGCTTTCTTGTTGGTGTGGCTGTTGGAGGGTTTCTTGATTAGGGCGAGAGTGTTGGTGCAGTTGTCGATCCAACGCCTGAGGTTGCGGGCAGCTGTGTCAGCGTCGGTGGGGTCGGCGGGTGGGCTTCGGGCGAGGGTGGTGTTTAGCTGGTCTTCGGTGATTTTGCTCCAGCTGCGGGGGGATCTGTCAAGTGCGTTGGTGCATGGTGGGTTTCCGGTAGGTGAAGTGGATGCAGCGATGGTCGGTCCAGTGGAGCTCGGTGGTGTGGCTGAAGGTGACATGGGGATTGCGGAGAAGATGGGGTCAAGCGTGTGAGTCGCTGACTTGAGGCCGGGGGTCTGTAGACGAGAGTTCCTCTGAGGGTGTTATTGGGATCGGTGTGGATCTGGAACTGCAGGTGTTCGGCGGTGCAGATGGTGTCGTCGGTGTTGGTCGAGACCCTGAGGGTGTTTTTCTGGATGATGGCAATTCCACCTACTATTCCGTTGGTGTGGTCCCTGCAGGAGATCTTGTAGCCTACCGAGATGGCTATGGCGATGTCGGGTGCCAAGGAGGCATTCATCCAGGTCTCTGTCAGGAAGGCGACATCGGGGAAGGATGTGTCGAGCAAGTCCCAGAGTTCGACGGCGTGTTTGCTTGCAGATCGGTCATTCAGTAGTATGCATCTGAGGTGGTTGCATGGAATTCCCAATTATATTATATCCCTACTAAAGATCTAAAGATGATTGTTCTACAATCTTTGGAAGCATGGAATATAGAACTAGATACAGATGTTCAATGTGCTGTAAAAATTATAGTAACGTATGTATTTAGAAACATTCACCTATATTAGTATATAGTCATAGTGGTTGTTTCTGGCATTCCCATTGCATTTATATATTAAATCATACATTGAGAGTAAAACAAAGAGCATTAGGGTACTGAAGCACAAATTATTGAGAACATATAACCTTGATAGTGTTAGAATCTCCAATAAACATAAATGTCATGAAAGTCTAATAATGCAAAAAATCTAAAGTGGCATATACAACACTTAAATAACCCTTTGGCTCCATGGAACCAGGTGATTGTTTAATGCTTCCCCATAAGGCAAAGTTTGTGAATACCAAAAGTTGAACGTTAAGACTTTTGCTATTCACAAAGGGCATTTACGAGTAGTAAATGCCTTTTGTGAATATCGAATGTCGTAAAGTTAGACTTTCATCTGATTTAAACTTTGTGAATCGAGCCCACTATATAATATATATAGTATGTATCATCATAGTTTATGCTTTCATATAAAAGGATACTGCTAATATTATTTTTGCCAAGTGGTGGAACATGTTGGGCCCGATTCACAGAACTAACTTAAGACAAAATCCTAAACTTACTACCATTTTGGTATTCACAGAAGGCACTTACTCATTTTGGTATTCAAACTTTAGGACTCCTAAGTTTAGACTTAGGACTACTAAATTGAGAAAAATCCTAATTTTAAGACTTTCGGTATTCACAGAAGGCATTTAGGAGTCCTAAAGTTAGGAGTCCTAAATTTAGGACTACTAAATTGAGAAAAATCCTAATTTTAAAAAATTTCAGTATTCACAGAAGGCATTTAGGAGTCCTAAAGTTAGGAGTCCTAACTATACTACTACTAAACTGAGAAAAATCCTAATTTTAAGGCTTTCGGTATTCACAGAAGGCATTTAGGAGTCCTAAAGTTAGGACTCCTAACTTCTGTGAATACCGAAATGAGTAAGTGCCTTCTGTGAATACCAAAATGAATAAGTGCCTTCTGTGAATACCAAAATGGTAGTAAGTTTAGGATTTTGTCTTAAGTTAGTTCTGTGAATCGGGCCCGTTGTGTCATAACCATAGGCCTAGATATAGCAAATGCAACATATCCACAGTAGAAGATTAAAAAATATTTGCTATGGTTGCCACTATCCTACTTCCTATCTAGACATCAGGCTGGGATCTTGGTAGATGATACTATCTTTGAGGCTCGAGGATCATTGGTATACTTTCCTTTTCCCCACCTGTTGGAAATATTTGCACTTAGGAACTAATAATTGTTAATATTGAACTATTGTAGTATTCAAAATATTGGGTTCTTATTTTTTAATAAATTCTTCTTCTTCTCTTTGTAAGACTTGCCTAATCCGTCCACTCTTTCCTTTCCTTCTTTTCCCTGCTCCGTAGTAGTATTTTCAAATATGATTTGTTTAATAATATCATAAATGTAGATAAAATGGATGTCAGTAATAAATAAATGATTTGGATTTTAAAGAAGTATAAAACATGTTTTGACATTTTTTACAATGTTTAAATTATATATCTAACAATGTTTAAATAATATTTGAAAATAAATTGCAACATTACAGTATATTTGGAACATTTACATAATGTTTTAATGTTTTCAACGGAAGTAACATCGGTTCAATGGAAAAAGAGTCTTTCTTTGTTTTGGTTTTTGTTGATATCTTTAATTATGTTGTTGTCTTTGCATCTGATTCTTCAGTCCGTTTAGTGCCAGAGATGAGAAAGGATAGGTCGGCTGCTGTGAAGCCAAGGGTCAAATCAAGACCCAGATTTGTCATGATTTGACATAGCGCAATACAGCAAGGGAACTTGCTGCGTTGCGCTGCGTCAAACAGTGAGGACAGAAATTCTCCATGTTTACTAACATGTGGCACATTCCTGCTCTCTCTCTGCACTGGTGCGCTGTGCACCGCATTGCGCCAATGCAAGCACCCTTGCGGCAAGTGCAAAGGTGCCTGCATTGCAGGCAGTATGATCTTGTGCAGGTACACCTTCCTGCACAAAAAAACAATCCTTAGATTAGATCTTTTGATATAGCACAATTGGAAACAGGAAACATGAGCAGAAAGAAAGATATTTCTCCCTGTTGCTCCTCTATTTGGAAGGAGTACAATTTTGATGCATTTCCAGGTGTACTTGTCTTGGTAAATATGGGATTACCCTCACTACACCCATGTAACACCTTCTGAGTGCAGACTAACGCAATTCAGTGACTGGCGCTGTCTTGCATTACTCCAGATTTACCACGCCATGTAGGTCCATACAAGGTTACTTTGCATGGCTTGGTAAATCTGACGCAAGGGCAACACAATCCTTTGGTAAATCTGGCCCCTACTATTCCTCCAATCAAAAAAGTGTTAGCAAATCGCACACCAACCTTTTGGGGTTGGAATCAGATTTTGCAAACAGAACTATGGGGCATATCAACAACAAATAGAGATAATTATTGCTAAGCGCTGTTAGCGCTAAAAACCTTATCGACGGCAAAGTCATTTTTTTATCGCAGCCGTAGAGACGTATTAACAAGGCGCCGCTAGCCAGCGATAACAATTATTTCCGGCGCTTATGGATGGTGATAAAATCTTAGCGCCGGCGATAAAAAAACGCACGCTAAGCAGCGAAAAGTAGAGATAAGCAAATTACTCCAAAATCAGCCTGACAATTGACAACAGGCCTGCATTTTGCACGCAGCAAGCGGGAAAATGCACTATAAAAGGCCCCCAAGCAGGCAAAAAAAAAAATGGATTCCAGTGACCAGAGACCAGACCAGACCAGAGACATGGAGGAAGCGGGCCAAGCACAGAGACCACAGCGAACCCCGCAGCCAGCCAGGAGGAGCAGGGAGAGAGCCAGGGGAAGGAAAAGCGGAGGAGGAACCCAAGGTTCAGCCACAAGGAGAATCAGGTCCTGTATAGCCTGGTGGCTGAACACCAGCAGGAGCTGTTCATATGGAGGATAGTGCCATTGTCCCAAATGAAACACATCTGGGAGGAGATCACAGCTAAGGTCAAGGCTGTGGGAGAGAGGAAGAGGAGGACCGTGGAGGAGGTAAAAAAGCGCTGGAATGACAGCAAGAAGAACACCAAGGAGAAGATGGCCGCCAACCGAAGGGCAGCCATGGCCACCGGAGGTGGTAGCCCCGTGCCGCAGCTGGAGCTGGATGAGCAGGAGGAAATGGTGGCGCAAGTCATCACTGAGGAGATGGTGGTTGGAGTGCCGGGTCGGGACACTGCTGCAGGTCAACAGACACAACCACAGGGTGAGTACAAACTATGGAGTGGGTGGACGGGGGTGTTTGGCCACAATGGCACACATGTATAATAAATAGCATTGCATAGCCACAATTACTGTGGTCCAGGTCCCAGGTAACCCTGTGCATGGTGGCATGGACACACATAAACATTGCTAGACACACTTTGACGGACACACTGACATTGAAATGTGTACTGAAACGTCAGAAAAACACAGTCTAGCTACATCATCAGACCACAAAATAAGTGCCACATCACATACCAAAATGCCACATCACATAGAGACGCAGCATGCTGCCAAAATGCACCCCTTGCACCATCACAAACCATATCCAAATCATCTCCTCAAGGCCGCAACTCACATGTGCCAAAATGAGTATGCAGTGTGAATGTGACTGATCACGCGCACGTGTAAGCATGCCAACAGCAAGACCAGCACACCTGCAAAATAGCACATGTGGCTGACTTGTGTGCAAGGATGTGCGTGGCCAATAAGTGTTACTTGGAGGGCCACACACAACCTTGCATACGAGCCAGACACATGTGCAATGTTGCAGGTGTGCTGAGCCTGTCGCTGGCATGCTTACTCGTGCACGTGACCAGTCACATTCACACCGCATACTCATTTTGGAACATGAGAGTTGCGGACTTCTGAAGAAGAGTTGGATAAGTGTGGTGATGAGGCAAGGGGGACATTGTGACAACCTCATGCCTGTAATACAAAAATGCCCCCTTGCCTGTACATGCTATGCAGCACTGTGTACAGCAAGATGAGAAAGTAATGAGTGCATACAGACAACACATACAATGTCACAACAAAAATACGGATTATGGGGCATATTACCAAGGACGGCGTTAAAATAATAGCCGCTTGGACTGCCACTAAAGCTGCAATAATGGCCCTGAAAATATGCCCTTGAGAATTCCAATAGAAGCCCATGGTCACACCAGAACATGGACTTCTATTGGAATTCCCCAGGGCATATTATCAAGACCATTATCACCGCTTACGCGGCAGTTCTCTGCCGCTCAAGTGCCGATCATTTGTAATGTCGTCCCTGGTAATTTGCCCCTTAGTCGTGTGCCCCACATTGCAAAATGCGATGCAGGGTGCACCATGAAATCCATTCAATCATCCAAAGGAAACTTACCTGCATTCACACATATCCCTGTCCATAATACCCACCACCCTCTCCCGCCCCACATCAACGCATGGCATGTACTATTTTCTCTTACAAATTTAAAAACTCTTCATGTCTGCGAAAGCTAGATCTTCAAATCTAACAATTGCGCCAACCTAGGGACATATTACCAAGATCAGCATTGAAATTATCGCTGCCTTAGCGGCAGGAAACTATGGCTTGATTATATGCCCCTGTGAATTCTCATAGAAGCCCATGTTCACACCAGAACATGGACCCCTATGGAAATTCACCAGGGCCTATCATCAAGCCCAACACAGACGCTTTAATGGCAGTTACCTGCCGCTAAAGCAGCGATCATTTTAACGCTGACCCTGATAATATGGCCCCTAGTCCATCTCCCCTCAGTGTGGTGTTCAATTTTCTGAGCATAGGATCCTTGGCTTGTTACTATGACATGTCTCCTCTACTACCTTTAATATTAACAACCATGTACAAAGGGGTATAACAACCAATTTGCAACACAGGCCATATAAACAAACATCACCAGCACAAATCCATACGAAAGTCCATTTCACAATCCCTCAAGGCAAGTCACTACCCATGTTGCCCTGTACTCCTTGATAGCGTTAGCAGTGCATAATCTATGGTATCCAGAAGGTAAACACTAAAAACACAATATACAGGCTGCCGCTTTAGATTCACCCATCATGCATGTCTACAATGGTGTCGAATGGTCACATCTACGGGCTATAAAGGCCCCAGCCTGGTACCAGCTCACCTGGCTCAGTGTTGACATCGCTCTCGCTGTCTTTGTCCATCAATGGTCCAAAGAAATGGTCCCATGCCCTAGCTGCCTCAAGTGATCCCTTTCTCACTGTACCCTTGACCAGTAGTAGCCTAATTATCCCATCACACTCTGCCCATTTGGTGAACTTGCACTCCCATTGATCTAAACTCGTGTCCCCACTTGCCTTCCAGTGCATCGTAATATCCCCTCATGGCCACTAATATTCCCCTAGCCATAAACTTGTGGCAAGCCCACTTTGAGCTGTGTGTGGGAAGCAATGTAGAATACAAGCCCCCAACGCCAGATCTACCTCCCTGTCCGTCAACACCTTCAATAGTGTCATCACTACAGTCCAATAAGTAGCACAAAGTGGTCAGTCCCAAATCATGTGAGGGAAGTTTGCCCCCTCTCCCTGAACCCTTGTGCATTCCTATGAGTCAGTGTAGAAACATGCATTGACTTTTTGCCGGTGTGAGGTAAGGCGATGTAAAACATTAAAAAGAAGCCTTTGGAAGCGGGGATGCCTGGTGCACCTCCATGCTTACTCGACAATCTCAGCACAAGCCCTTTCCGGTATCTCTCTCCCTACATCTACCTCCCATTTAAATTAAGTATGTCCAAAGGGGGCAGCTCCACGAGATCCATGCGCATGCACAGGCATGTGACTGCCTTCAACTTTACAGCTGCTGTCAATATGTATTGGCACCCTAAAGAAAGCTCAGGTCCTGCTTGGTCCCCTTTACAATGCGCACGAATATCCGCTGTGATCGCTGCATGGAGTATGTAGTCCCTCCTTCTAAAATCAAACCGCTCATGCAGAGTCTAGAAGGTTAGCGCCTGGTATGATGCACAAAACGGCCCACCACTGCCACACACACTCCACATGTGGGACCAAATCTGTGGGTAATGGTTATGGACACTGTCTGCTCATACAGCAACAACATTTTCCATACATGCTGCACCATACTCTGAAAGGGTAATCCAAAAGAAGTGCAGGAAGCAAGATTAAACATGACAGACGCAATGCACACAACACAAATCGCAAGGAGACAAAGTGACTTAGAGGCACATGTGTCCTACACAGTGCAGCTTTGTAGAAAAAACACGGCGTATATAATCAAGGACGTTCTTAAAATTATCGCCACTTCAGCAGCATGAAACTGCCACCAAAGCGGTGATAATGTGCTTGATAACACGCAGCAGAGAATTCAAATCAAAGCCCATGTTCACACCAGAACATGTGCTTCTCCTGGAAATCTAGGCGGCATATTTCCAAGAACATCTTTGCCGCTTGTAGCGGAAGTCTCCTGCTGCTAAAACGCCGATAACACCATGGACGTCCATGATAACATGCCCCCAAGTAGGCTCCCATTGCCAATGTGCCAACAGTGAGCACTCACCACACATCACTAATAGCACACAAAACACATGCACATGTGCAAGCCCCTGCAAAGCTGCAACTCCTTGAGCCACACTGATAATGCATGTGATAGGGCATGATTGGTAGCATGCCTGCAGGACAAACAGATTCACATGGTGCAGGACACCTCACTGATGTTGCAGAGTGCGGAACTCATCCTCAAGGAAGCATGTCACACCCTGGCACAAACTTATGTACACACAACCCCTGATGTGAACAAGACACTTGATGACCTAATGTGCACAAGTGTCACAACTCTGACAAGGATACACGGGTTTTCACATGTCTGCATTGTCCATACACAGAAGTCACAGGCCCATTTCATGAAAGGGACAAGGGGCAGCTAAACAAAGGCAGCAGGTGCCACCATCACACAATGCAGTGTACACACATACTAATTGGAGTACAACAACATTGCCTAATAGGTGTTGAGGACTGAATCAGTCACATAACACAAACCAGGACACAACAGGTAGCATTTGTGTGTAGACACTGTCAAGACACATTTCCCACCTAGGCAACTTGTGATATTACAACGTACAAGTACACCCACACATCCGTGATGTCTCTGAAATAATCACCATTCAGAAATTAGCATGCATATTGTCCAAAATATCTATAATATACAGTCTCCCTCAGTCTGATTGTGAAGTCAAATAATGCATGCCCATACATGGATACCACTGTTAAACTGTATCTCCCATGAACATTTCAGAGGGAGCGACAACACCTCCTGGACAGCTGGACAACCCACTCCACCACGATGACTCATCCCAAACACCAACCATCAATGTGGACGAGTTTCAGCATCTCCTCGAGTCCTTCGCAACACAAACTCCAGTAGCAGGGCTACCCACCATCATTGCGCCCAGCCCACCCCCTGCACAAACCACCCAGCAGCAAGCACCTCCAACCACAGCTGCCTCCCAGGACCCAGCCAACACATATGTGGCCTTTCACACCATGGTGCTGGAGGTCCAACAGGAGACACAGGACTTGGAGCGGGTGGGCTTGGAGAGCCTGGCAGCCAAGTTTGAGGAGCTCAGTGGGTGTCTGAATCACCTCCATAACAACATCACGAGGATGCCAGACATCCACACCTCACTCACCTCACCCACATGACAGCTTTACCTCCCCACGGTCTTGTGACATCTGCTGCTTGCGCATCCACATCGTCAGCTCGGCACCCTGATGTGTCTGTGCCTCACAGTGCTGCTCCCACCATACCACCACCCACATGTGAGACACACAACACATCATCGGACGAATCTGAGGATGAAACTGCCACCATGGTGATGCGCATGTTTAGCTAGCAGTGATGTACAAAGGCCTGTCGGTTTGTACATAACATCATTTCACTGCCCTTCCTCTCCCACTGTCTGCTGACTTCCATCAACACCCAGTGAGGACCCACACATTGACCAACAGCAAATCTCCTCTTGTACATTGACAATGGCACTGCCAAATCCGCCTCCTCCCCTGGCTCTGTCGCTCGCAATGGACTGCCAATCCCATGTCCTATGGTCCAGTTTGGTCAATGCACAACCTGTTTTTTGTAAATAAATCCACTTAAATCACACAGGTGCGTGTTTCCATGAACAATCAAGTATTTAACTTAGGCAATAAGTAAGGGGCTGTGAATTCACAAGGGTCCAGCAAGGCTAATTCAATCAATGTACATGTGTCACCTGACACGGATAGGCAGTGAGATGGCCGTGTATGTGCAAAAGCAATCTAGACAATTTTCCTATCACAACATCTTTAAAGTGCACCACTAACCCCTGAGTGTCTCAAGGAGCGGGGGTGGGTGGGAGTCTGCCACTGCTTGGAAAACCCGTTCTTGTGGAGTCACATTAATGTCAGCATGTGCTGTGCCTGCTGCAGGAGGGTGGGGAGAGTGTTCCAGTTCTTTGCGTTGAGGTGGCATAATGATCTTCTGCAGGACTTAGCTGTCCAGATGTGGTGGACTGTGGTGATTGCAATGTCAGCGTAGCGGACCTGCTGGATTGGGGTGCAGAAGCTGAGTAGTCTGTTGAGGTATGCATGTCTGGTATTATGGAGTGGCTTGGTTATTGCATGTGGAGGTGATACACTTGTTGGCGGTGAGCCAGTGCAGGTCTCACACGTGGGGTGTGATGTGCTGTCGGCAAGGGATGTTGAGGACCAAGTGTGCAGAGGCGTTTTTAATGCTTTTAAGCTGTTATTAGAGTTTGGCCGAGGCTCCTGCATAGAGGATGTTACCGTATTCCAACTTGCTGCTGCTGAGTGCCTGTGTGACTGTTCCCCATGTTTTGGTGGTAAGCCACCTGTTGAACTTGACAAGCATCTGGAGGGTGATGAAGCAGGAGGACAAGACGGCGTGTACCTGCTTTGGCATGGAGAGAGTAGAGTTGATGTTGAACCCCATGTTGCATGCGTGGTTGGTTGGTGCTGGATCTGTTCCCAGGGCGGCCGCACACCAGGAGGTGTCTCATGCATAGGGGGTGGATTCGAGGATGAGCATTTCTGTCTTGTCTGATGTTCATCAACTGTTGGCAGTTATTCGTCCACTCAGCAACATCTTACAGTCCTACATGGTGTATGGTTGTGTAAGTGAGGGTGGCCATGGTGAGGGAGAAGATCAGCTGGCTGTCGTTCTCGTAGGAGATGATGTTGAGGTTGTGCAGTCGGGTAACATGTGCGAGGGGTGACGTGTACATGTGGAACAATGTTGTGTGAGGGATGAGACCTGGGGTAATCCGCAGAAGATTACTGTGGACTCTGAGCAGGAAGGGTGGAGGAGGGTGAACTGGGTTTTGCTGTAGAGGAAGGAGTTTGTCCAGTCACGAGCCTTGTCTCGGATTTCGTTGTCGTGTATGCGTGTGCATAGTGTGCAGTGCAAGACAGTGTTGAAGGCAAATCACAGGTACTGGTCAATGAGTGCTGCTCGTTCACTGTTGTCCATCCATAGCATTATGTCATTGGTGGCGGAGATGTGTCCAGTTTGCTGCAGGAGTTGCTGCTGAAGCGGCAATGGGACGGATCCTGGATACTGTTCCTATAGAGTTAGTGGGTCAGTTGTCTGTTGATGGTCTTTGAAATGACACCTCACAGGAATGGTAGCAGGGAGATGGGACGTAAGTTCAGGTGGTCCTTGGGGTCAGTCTTTTGTTTGTGGAGTGAGGGGTTGATTTCGGCATGCTTCCAGCTCTACGTCAATGTTGAATTTACGAGGGAGATGTTGATGCTCCACTGGAAATGGGGTGCAATGGTGGGTCTGGCTTTGGAGCAGATGTGGTGTGGGCATGTGCCTGACATTGATCCGGAGTGGATGTTGTACCATTGGGTTTGTGTTGTTTACATTGGTCCAGGAGAGCAGGGGGTTGGTGCGTATGAGATCTGTGGGGATGGAGGTCTCAGTGCTATTCGTGGCAGTCATGGCGTTGTAGCTGTCGCGGATGGTTGCACACTTGCGATGGCCGAAAGTAACAAAGGAGTTGCACAGGTCTTGCAAAGGTGGGATGGTGTTGGTGTTGGAGCTGGTGTTGGAGAGTTATTTCACTAGGTTGAAGAGCACTTAGCTGGTGTGTGTGTTGTTGGCAATGCGGTCTTTGAAGGAGGCCCAATTGCGTATCTGATGAGGTGATGGTTTCTGCGTGTGGCGTATTTGTGGGTTGCGTAGCTGTCCAGTGTCTGTTCACGCAGCAATTTCTTCACTAGCTCATGACAGGTCGGCATTGAGGCATGGTGTTCTGCATTGAACCAGCTGGCTTACTTGCTGGTGTGTCTCTTGGAATGTGTCTTAATCTGGGCGAGTGTGTTTGCGCAGTTGCTGATCCCTTGTCTGAGGTTCTGGGCGGTGGAGTCAGTGTCAGTGGTTGTGCTCCAGGCAAGGTTGCTGGTTAGCTGTGCTTCTGTGACTTTGCTCCAGCAGTGCCCGTGGATCTGTTGGGTGTGGTGGCACGTGGTGTCTTCATGGAATGCGAAGTTGGTGGGAGTTTGCGGATAATATGTGGTCAAGCGTGTGGCTGTTGTGGTGGGTGGGTGTTGTGACAAGTTGTTTGAGGCCGAGGTTGGCCAGGCTGTCGGTCAGGGTGGTGGATACGGTGCCGTTAATGTACATGAGGTGGAAGTTCAGCTCTACGTGAAGGATGTAGTCTGTGGATGTGAGGGCGTGTGTACTGACAAAGTTGGTGATGGAGTTGCAGAACTGTGTTAAGGGTCTGGAGGCTATGTAGACTCGGATTACTCTGAGGGTGGTTTTGGGATTGTTGTGGATCTGGACGTGCATGTGTTCGGCGTTGATGAGGATGTTGTCGTTGTTGTTTGAGACTCTGCAAGTGTTCCTGTTGACGATGGCAATTCCTAGTCCTACTCCGTTGTTGCGGTCCCTGTGGTTGATCTTGTAGCTGCAATGGATGGCTATGGCGAGGTAGTGTTTTGAGGAGGGGTACAATTAGGTCACTGTCATGGAGACCATGTCTGGGGAGGTTGAGTTGAGTAGGTCCCAGAGTTCACTTGTGTGTTGGCATCTGTGGCAGGTGTTGGGGACAATGCATCTGAGGTAGTTGGCTTCCAACACAGTGGGTGGATTTGCAGATTTGATGCTGGTGACAATGCAGTTCCGGCTCAAGAGGTGTCCTTGTGTCCGTTCTGTTCCGGGCAGGAAGCAGGTGTGTGATCGTCCTATGTTGAGTGCATTGAGTGTGCTAGCATCGCAGTGGCAACGTGTGTAGCTGCTTTTGAGGACCCAGGATGTTCCAGCACTTTGCGCGGACCCGGCGTGGATGTACGCAAGTGGAAGGGGAGGTGGGCGGATCAGCCTGGCATGACGGTGGTACAAATGTACGTGTTGCTGTGCGGCTCACCAGGGGATACTGTGGCAGGAAGGGAGAGCGGAGGCGGTTTGAAAAACACGTGTCCGAATACAGGGTAAGAAATGTAAATGAGCAATACAACTAAACCCATCAGAAGGGGGCACAGTGTTGCAAACGAAATAACACTTGCAATGACGGCACAGATGAGACAACCAGAGTCAGATAGTGAACAAGGGGCACAGGGGGCCCCACAACATTACACGGTCCAAATTGCACTGACAACATTGATCCAATAGCACAATCTAGCAATATCCCAAGTCTGAGCCCACGACATGTATGACATATGTGTGAGAAAGTACCATCTTTCATGCATGGTATTCCCCTACTTTTTGAGGAACTGCTGAATGGACTTTGAGTGAGTGTGCCCTGGACTCCTGCCAATCAGGTGCCCAGGGCCTATGTTCCTTGCCGAAACACTAACATTCAAAATTGGCTAACCCTGGACAACTAACCTACAATCCACGTCTGGTTGGGAGGCTGCCTAGGCTGCCACACATCAGACATGTTGCTGGACCCCAGGGTGTAGAACCCCACTCTCTTGGGCCTGCAACAATGCACATGCTGGGCGAGGTGCTAGGTCTCCTCCCCCAGGATGGCCAGGGGGAAGATTCAAAGGCATGCAGACTCTGTGAGCTGCTCCAGGCCACTTGCTGTACCCAGGAAACTGCCCCCAACAACCCGTTCTGACACCCACTCTGGCAGGAAGACTGGCCGGAAACACAAAATAAGGACAGGGTATGTTCCAGCCTGCCCACACCAACCCTCAGGTGGGGGAGGCGAGGTGAAGCCCATCTCCAGGCGCTCTCCATCTTGAAGATGTGAAGCCCTGCACAATCAGGACTAGGCTACTGGCCCACTCCCACAGGTGAGTGGCAGGATAGTGTGTGTATCCACCCCAGGGCATGGACCCATTGGTCCCTGCCCTGTACCTACCTGTAACGCAACTAAACCTAGTATTTAGAGGCACCCTGAACCTTCCTGTGCCTGATTTCAAAAATGCAAGGCAGAGCAAGAAGAAACAAACTGCTGTGCAGCTGCTAAGAAGAGGAAGACACCAACTGCTTTGGCCCCAACCCTACCGGCCTGTCGACCCTTGAACCTGTTCCTGCCACAGCCTAGACCCACCCGTGGCCAGCAACCTCACAAACCACGGCGGACCTGCCTACCTTGTGACTCTGATCATCTGGGAGGCCCATGAGCAGTAGCTCTGCTCAAAGCAAGTTTCTAACCCCTGGCATCATCCCGGAACCGCAAAGCCTGCACACTCTGCACTGGACAAGCCTGGCCTGTGTCGGAGTGGACAAAGACACCGATGATGTCCCCCTCAGCGACTGTGACCCCGAATCTGGCCAACAAGCTCTTACCTCGATGCTCATGACAACGCCTGCAGCCTCAGAACCAGGGACCCCCCCGACCAATATCAACAGAGGGTAAGATTTACCAAGACCAAAAGTCACCCCAGCAGCCGGCGCACTGCGGCCCCCTGTGTCCGACTCCTGGGTACATACCCACCCTCCAACTACCCAATTTAACTCCCAAAGTGGTGGGGGCACATGAAGAAACTGCGACCCGAGCTTGCAACCTTTGTCCAGAAGCTTTCCCATTGCAATCCATTGAGCGCACAAAGGGTCAAAGGCACCCTGCACCCACCTGCCCGAGTGGCCTTGGCAATGTAACTTCTACTCCTACCTACTTCCCCATTTGCCCTGAGCAAGTGACCAGGAGCCCAGCTCCCACAGCCATGTGGCCTGCTAGTCAGCAGCCAGCAACCAAGGCCCCCCTGCCTCCCATAGGATAACATCGTGCCAAACTCACTCTGTCCCCGTCCGCCACAGTCCCACAGAGGTTGTAACAACTGTATAAACCTGAGCCTGGGGGAACCCTGAGTCTGTGGCTAGAAACTTAACTCTGCCAGTGGAGTACTTACCAAAAAGCCGATAACCCAATTGTATTCCATAGGGTAACATTGATTGGTTTCATCAGAAATTTCTTCTAAGTGTGGAGATTCTAAAAGTTAAAATATTTGCTGAAAATCATCCAACTAACAAAAATGGGAAAACTAAACTGCTATTAGGAGAACTCCCAATGATGGATATTGGTGCCCAGCACTGACCCTGAAAAGCACTCACAACGGTACTTACCAATAACACAATTTTCAGCCATAGGAAATCATTGCCAGTTTCACTGTAAAATTTCTTCTTAGTGTAAACTTAAGAAATAGCAAAATATTGCCTGAAAATCACAACAGCAACTACAACGGATATACTCACATGTTTCCAAGACCTTGCACAGGACTGAATATAGGATCCAGGCCATGACTTAGAAAAGTTATCCTGGAAGTAATCTATTGCAAATCACTTCAAACTCATATTGAGCTCAATGTATTATTGTGTTTGAAATTGTGTTGCCTATTGCACCAACTTGTACCTATTACCTACTAAAGTCAATTGCATATTGCCAAAGTATGTAACTAAAGCCTTGTAATCTGACAAAGTATATTTTGATACCTATTGTTGGTTATAAAATAAAACAAACACATATTTTTATATCAAAACCATTGGCCTAGAGTTCAGTTATTGAGTGTGTGAGACCATATGCTGACTGAGTGTGTACAACAAATGCTTTGCACTGTCCTCTGATACTGCCTTACTGCTTGACCAAGCTAACACTTCATAGAGTAAGGTTATATGTAACTTTAACCTCTGCCCAAACTGTGGTGACTGTGGACTCCGTGCACACCGTACCTATTGGGAACAGTATATACCTAGCCACTTTCTACCAATATGCATGTGTGACAACATGTACAAGTCTGTTGCAGGACACCAGTAGTGTCGCAAAGAATGATAGAAAAGCATGATCTCCTGGCATATTGCCAAACACAGGACGTGTCGGTCAAAGATTGTTGTGATGTAGCACATTGCATGTCACATCTCTAGGTGTTCACAACAGATTCATATTGCTGAGGAGACCCAAGGGCACAGGTCTAACATACATACATGGAACTACAAAGTAAGCTACACTGAAGTTGAGTCCACAATACTTACTGAAGCCAAAGTGCATTGCGTCAGTCAGCCCCTACATGTGCACAAACAATGCAAAAGCAACTTCTGAGCACTGCCATGAAGTGCACACATATTGGCCAATGTGCCCACGGATGTCAGTTGAACTGCACTTAGCATATAGTCTGGATCAGTGGCAAGATTACAAGGGTGTCATCACTATGAGACAATGTGAAAGTAACAGCTGGGATGAGTGGCTATGGCACTGTTGGTACAGGGAGCAATGCTGCATGTCACCACTTGTGTGCAGCACAACTGTGTATCTTCAAACCAACATCATCAGGTCCCAAGGCATAACTGTAATGATTAAGTGTGTCATAAAAGCAAGAAACTCGAAGTTAAGTCTGTATTCCGGACAGTGCTAATACTCCAAGACATCTGTGAGTGACCTCTATTCCAAACTCATTACTCAGTCTCATATAACTCATGTTACTCACTAACACTGTTGTGCCATGTGACGTTCACAATGGACCCACAAATGACCAACAGCATGCATGGAATGGAGATCGATTGGCCATGCCCAGGAACATGTGAGATGTTGGAGGTCACAATGAACTGTCACCAGAGTAGGCCGTAAACCTTAATTGCTAATCTATCAGACATGCAAGGTCATTGTGCTCACATCTAAGGTATCTGGCCTCAATCCATCCTGCAGAGTGACAGGTCACGACCATAGTTACACATACAATGATTACTCCAGTGATGGTATAAGTTGCACACGATGGGGCAAGCCCCACTCCCCCGCATCAGCCATGATATAAGTGCAAGCAGAAATCTATGATTAACAAGATTTATTATAGAATAATACATATATGTAAAAAAAAACTACACTAATCTATGTCCCTAACTCTAGCCCTAAACTAACTACAATTATTAATTCTACCTAAAACTATCTTAACTAACTATTTACAAACACAGAACATGAATAAATACATCAACCCCCCACCCAAAGATAAATGAAACCTAGCCCCAAATCCTGTAACTTTCAAGAAGTAAAAACAGTCTAAAACTAACTAAGCCTACACTAAAACTATGCTAAACAACACACACACAACTAGGACATCACACAACATAATAATAAAAGGGGGACAGTGTGGGAAGGGAGAAGAGGTGGGGGGGTGTGAGAACAGGGGCACTGTTCAGGGCAGTCTGAGGTGGGCCCTGATCTCGTGGATCTGCTGGTTCCTATACAGGAACTCCCGGTGGATGTCCTGGAGGAGGGTATTATGGCCCTGGACAAATTGATTTGTGCAAGTCCAGGATCCATGGGGGCTGGTGTTGGTGCTGGTGCTGGTGCCGGTGCTGGTGCTGATGCGGGGGCTGGTGCCGGGGCTGGTGCAGGTGGTGGAGCATGCTGGCCTGGCGCCAGTGTGGCAGCAGGGAGATTGACAGCCCGGGCTCCCACGACGACACCTGAGGTGGATGGTGTAGAGCCGCTGCCAGTGGTGATGCATTCTGGCATCGATGGCCAGGTCATTGCCCTCCTCTCGGCCCGGTACCTCCTTGCCATCAATCTGTAGCCCTTGCATACCTTCCGCACATGGAGGTACCGGTCCTTGGCGACTTGGAATCGGTGCGGTTCCTCAGGTGTCATGTTGTCTGGAAAAAAAAAATCAATGTCAGTTTTCTGTCCCCTATCACAAGTGAAAAACAACATGTTAAGTCAAGGACTGACCTGTTAAACACAATGTCTACGCAGGATTAAATAACTAAGTGCTGTTGAGACTGACATGACGGTGCATGGCATGGTACATGCACTGACACAACTGAAAGCTAAGGATACGCTACAAACATGGCACCATTGGACAACCGAGCTGTGGATGACCTGTACAATTGACTTCATTCGGGAGGCATAACCCCTACGTGCACAGCACAACCCTCTCCCATCCTGTGACAGACAGCTGCATCAAAAGTACAATGCACATGTGCAGCCATGTGTGTCCCCCAGGAACTGTGTGCAGTACATCAAGTCAGTGCCAAGACAGTCAAGGGTGTATGTGTACAGGTGTGAATAACTACCTATTGTAGTCTCACACTACATGCACAATAACAGGCCTGGGACTGCCCTTCTCACACTTGTAATGATGCTGCATCATGCCGCACACATGGAAACATGTTTAAGGTATGAATGCGGACTTAGGCACTTACTCACTCCACCATTACTATGCAATTGGTGATAGTCATCCACTGCGAGGGGGATACATCATTGACCCACAACTGCCAGTCATGCATATGTTGTAACCCCCAATCTCACTCCATAGTAGAGATGTCTGACCTTGTACGGACATAATTCCACTGCCTCATTGTGCACAATGCTACACCCACTGTACGCCCCTTGGACGATGTCTACCGCATGTAAGTGTTCCATCATGACTAGGCTGTGCAAATGAACATGGGAGTAAATGCTAGTGGCCTATTGCCATCACAACTGCAGTGTAAATGCCTAGTTGGCAGCATAATTTGCTCAGAAAAAGGCACATACATTGACAAGTGTATCAATGACAAACTCACAACTCTGAATGAGATGCATTGTACTCCTTTACGCTACCATATTAGAGACAGTACGGAAAGGCTTAATACCTCTGCACATCATAGGCAATTGACATGCGATACACACCCATACTGCTAATCAACAACGTGCTGCATTTGGCACAGACACTCATGACCACGCAACATGCCAATTTTTCTTGTCACTACTCACCAGTGGCGTGTGGGTCCCGGAAACGGTCAATGTCCCCCTGGGTGATCGGTTGGCATCCATCTGTGAGAGAACAAACGCAAATAGGCGTTGTTAGGAAACCCCAGCAAACGTGGCATATTCACAATGTGAATTGTTACAGTGACAAACAATGCTACATCCCTGTGGTGTTGATTTCATGTTGGCACATGACTGTGCCTACTTTGAATGGCATCCACACACGAACATGTGGAAGCATAGGCTGCACAGCCAAAACATCACTGCTGGCCGAGCTGCACATCTGAGTTGTTTCACGCAATATCAAGGCAACTCATCCACACGGAGCGCAAATAAAACCTTTTTAGTCATCATCCTTGACCAATCGCAGCGGCATTCAGCACTGTCTCACAAAGCCCACCCATATGCAGACTCCACAACAAAGGGATCCAAGACAAGGCCCTCAACTGGATCTGCTCCTTCCTCAACGTACATACGTGTGGGTCAGACACCCCTCTGTTGTCTTGGAGCCACCAACAACCAGCCGTGGAGTCCCCCAGAGATCCTCATTCAGACCTACAATCTTTCACATCTACATGTCTCCGCATGCCACAATCGTGATTAGCTATGGACTCAACATTGTATCATAGGCATAAGACTGGCAACTCCTCCTCGACACATCCAGCCAACACTACTCCAGCAAACACAAGTATTGCGTATCCATGGCAGAGCTTGCTAGATGAATGTCAAAGAGCTGCATACAAGTGAGCAGAAACAAACGAAAAGTACCCATCATGCGCCAAAACATTCACGCATGTAATTACACAGGCTCCTCACACGGCATGGGGGACCCACACCCCAACACGGCCAAAGCACGCAACATGTAATCCATCATGGACTCCGATGTCCAAGATAATTGCAAGATCTATCCGGTCTCATCATCGTGCTTCCACACACTCTGCCTCCTATGTCAGACACCCAAATGACTCCTACTCAGACACACATAGACACTCACTCATGCCCTGTGCAATAGCTCACCCTACTACGGCACCACAGTCCATGACTGATTTTACATGAACCACATCCGCAAGCTACAGGACATCTCAGATGCAACCACAGGACTGATCCTCACACTGCCAGGACCCTGTGACACCTCCCACCACCTGTGCACACTCCACTGTCTCCAAATCAAAGCTAGTCACATTCAAGATGTGCACCCAGGCTCACACAGCCATCCACAACACTAGGCAAACAAACCTTAACATCCAACTCTATTTCCATGGCACATCAAAGGACCCGACGATCCAACCAGCTGGCCTATGCCGTGTTCCCCCGCCCCAGAGGGACCTGATTGTGAGTCTGCTCCTTTTCCTACCTTGCAGATATGGCCTGTGGCACACTTCCACTACACCTCTGACAGGCAACGTTGCTCCCCATCTCCAAGCACTAACTCTGAACATTGCTCTTCGACAGACACACCCCTTGGTATACTTCAACATGCAAACACCGCCATGCCCCTGCAACCCTTCCTGCTGAGTATTCGCTCACATTAAGCATGTGTATTTTGGGATGTTGTACACTGGGGATCTCCATTCCTATGTGGTATTTCCAGTGGAAAACGTAATCTACGCGGTCATTGCAACGCCAATCGTCAATCCACCTTGCAGTGCATGGCGCACCTCAATAATGTGTTTTTGGATTGACTATCCCAACACCTTCTGTGCTGTTGCACACACTGTAGTGGGAAGAGTGTGTCATGCAAATCCAAGCTCAAGGCCATCATGCACAAGTATTTTTCGCAAGTCACATTGCATTAACCATGTTGTTACAGTGTCACAGTCTTGGGACAGCATTAAAACTAGGCCTGGGCAAAAATTTCGTTCCGTTCGCGGAAATTGCGATAATTTGACATTTTTGCGTTCCGCGGAGAGCGCGAAAATGTCCAAAATTCCGGTTTCCGCAGCTTGGCGATAATTTGTTTCTTGCTCGCGCTGTAAAATGATACATTCTCGCGCGCGCGCGATCGCCTTACCTGAATCCCTGCGTTCGCCGACAAGTTTTCTTGATCCGGTCGCGTTCTCCATGAGCTGTTGTATTGTTTTTAGCCATTTGCGCTGTCTCGCGACAGTTCGCGCCCGCAGTGACGTCATGCGTCGCGCGATCACGTCTTTCTTCTCGCGATCATGCACCGCGAGAACAACTCAAAACAAGATGGCCGCGCCCGCAAGCAACCACATGGGTAAGTTGGCGACCCGCAACCATGCAGAAAATCTCGCGAACATGCCGGAAAAAAACTTCCGCATCTTCGCGATATTTCTGCTTGTTTGCGATAATTTTAAACATTCTCGCGATAATTTGCGAAGGTTAATTCCGCAAATTCCGCCCACCCCTAATTAAAACATCTTATCTTCTTCTCACACATGTCACTCATATATGTACGTAACATTAGTTGTTGACAACAAGGGAATTGGTACTTATCACCCTGGATGCCAGGCATGACTCCGGTGTAATCTAGCAGGTCGGCCTCCCGCACCAGCATGTCCTGCCAGCGGTGCTTCCACTGGCGCACGGTACGGTTCACCTTAAAGCAGCGGAGCATCTGCACCCGCACATGCTCCCACCGCAACTTGCGCACCGCCACACCATACCCCTGGAGGATACGTCCTTCCCTCTCCAGCATCAGAGGCAGGTAGCACTGCACCAGCCACAGGAAGCCCCCCAATGCCCCCTCTGACATCTGCCCTGACCTACCCACTGCCGGCATCTCCACACACCCCAGTTCTCAACCCCAGACTACAAAAAGAAAACCAATGATGCCAATAGGAAAAAAACCCACAACAAACACAACAAGACTGAGGACAGTAGAGAGTAGAAAGTAATTAAAATGTGAAATAATAAAAAAAACAGGACACAGCAACACAGCAACACTCCAAACCACACTCTCCACCAGCACAATCCCCAAAACACCTCCTCACTCAGCCAAATCCAACTCAATGTGCTCAAAAGAGAAAGTGAAAGTGAATGCCACACACATGGAGACAGGAAGCAGGCATACATAACTTCCTGTGTGTTAGAGGCATTTTTTGTACAAAGCGACAAGAAACTGCACGCTAAGAGGCCGCTACTGTACTCTGGCTGATACTGTAATGTGTATGTGGCCCGTTTTCATGAAAAGCGATCATAATCTGAACGCTAAGGGGCCGCTGATGTCATGAGGCTGGATACCTGCGATCAGAATCTGCACGCTAAGGGCCCGCTAATGTCAATATGCTTACTGTAATGTGTATGCATACAGTTCAAAGAAATGCAATCAGAATCTGCACGCTAAGGGGAAGCTAATGTAATCATGCAGCATACATGCGACCAGAATCTGCACGCTAAGGGCCCGCTAATGTCAATATGCTTACTGTAATGTGTATGCATACAGTTCAATGAAATGCAATCAGAATCTGCACGCTAAGGGGCAGCTAATGTAATCATGCAGCATACATGCAACCAGAATCTGCACGTTAAGGGGCAGCTAATGTAATCATGCAGCATATATGCTACCAGAATCTGCACGCTAAGGGCCCGCTAATGTCAATATGCTTACTTTAATGTGTATGCATACAGTTTAATGAAATGCAATCAGAATCTGCACGCTAAGGGGCAGCTAATGTAATCATGCAGCATACATGCAACCAGAATCTACACGCTAAGGGCACGCTAATGTCCATATGCTTACTGTCATGTGTATGCGGCATGTTTCATAGTTTACAATGGGTTTCTTCACGCTAAGAGGCTGCTACTGGCCTGTTGCTGCTACCGTATTGGGGAGTGTGTCCAGCCATGTCCTTTTAAATGCACGTGGGATATATCATCGTGTTTGCGATGATAATCTCACGGCACGGAATTTATATGGCAATGATGGACATTCAGGCCAAAACTCTGATCACAGCACAATAATACAATGTGAAGATAGGTTTGCACAATGAAAGCCGACTCCATTTGAGGGTTACCTATTTTTTTAGGAAGGCAGGCTAATGTGGCCAACCCAGCTTGCTGGCTACATCCGGATGTCGGACGTGCAAGCATTGTGGGCATTTACACAGCGTTTAAGCTGCCACCCGGAGGCTGGACGCATACCGGAAGAGCAAACTATGTATACTATTTTCAAAAGAATAAGCATGTAAAACAGAGAAGTGAAACAATCATGAACAAGGGCGAAAAGACACCCCTCCCCCAATAACCCTCCCACAACCCCACCTTCCACACTAGTTGCAGCCTACCTAGATGATAGTAAGCATACACAATATGTGTGGAAGGGAGCCCCCTCGTCACTCCACTGGGTGAACAGCGGAGGATGATTGCCCCATCGGTGGAATGCGTCAGACCTGCAAGTACTTTGGGCATGTGACTTCCCTCATATCTCTCGACACGGAAATCACAAAGGGGCAACACGGAGTGGCAAAATCTCTCACCCTTCCCTCTGCAGCCCGAGACAGGCGCTCCCAAGCTAATAGGTTCCTTAGACGTTGTAACCAGGACAGGAACCCTGGAACTGCCACTGTACCCCACTGTGCTCGGATAACTGGCCTGTCCACCACCAAGGCTGGGACTATTTGTCTACCCCTGAGTGATGTTAGTGAGAAGGCCTTCGGATGTGAGAGGCCAAGGAGAGTGTACTCCGGTGTGCCGGGCATTGCAATGTCGCACACTGTATCTATGTTATCTAAGAACTCACATCAATATCTCTACAATTTTGGACAATGACAGAGTAAGTGCACAAGGGTACCAGTCATCCAGCATCCCCGACAGCAGCGATCTGGCTGGCGTTTATACCAGACATGTAGTTGCACAGGTGTGTAACAACAATATGAGCAAACCTTGTAGGGGGTTCCAGCCCCCGCTACAATGTGCGCAGTGTGGTGTGCGCAATACAGGCTACGTTCCCATTCTTGGCTTAAATTGGCCTCCACAGCTACATTTCCTACAAAACCGGCACTTTTGTGCACTGACCACTCAGACTGGTGAGGAGCATTTCGTACAGCTCATATATGAGGGAATGTTTGTCCTCCTTACGCGCTAACCACTTTGCATATGACATAACCAACGTAGAGCCCAGTGACCCAGTGTGTTAGTTGGCATTATGAATACACAACAGCAGCGGGAAATTCATAATTCTGTATGGGCCACAGATATGGCACATGCCCTTCTAGATCAAAGATAGACCCTATGCTTTTGCAGCCCTGTTTTTGACAGCGATGGAATTTCGCTGATTCCTGATCCGGGGGCAAGTCCAGGCTATCCACGCTGTAGTTTATCGGTGAGGGGATGACGGCCCACCCCTTCCATACTGCCACCCTGTCCAAGACCTTGTGGGTGGGCGCCCTAACCGGCAAAGAGTACAAGCCCCAGGGCCAGTGCTGATGGGCTAGCCACAGTTATATCCAGATGTTTTTGCCCGCCACAGACTGGTCCAAGAAGTTCCATTGCTTCTCCCATAGCAGCCTATTCCATTCAACTATATATCAGAGGCATGTGGCTTGTTAGTAGCCATCAATGAGGGGCAATCCCAGGACACCTTGAATTTTCGGACGTGTAAGCTGCACATGTGGGAGGCAAGTCCGCTTTCCCTCCCTGACAGACTTAGTTATGATGGCTTACAATTGTGTGAGTGCACCATGTGTCCAAATTGACATACTTCGGAAATGCGTGGAAGACTCTACATTTTCACTCCCGCTATGCCTCGAAACCATGTAAGGCTCAGTTTTGAGCAGGCGTCCAGCGCCTTATGCGTCTCTTCCAACAGTGTTGGATAGTTAAGCTTTGCTGTACAGGCAAGAGACGGAGCACGTTGTAGGCCCAGGTACAGTGTATCCCCCTGCACCCAACAGAATGGGAATTGTTGTTCCATAGCCAACACTTCCTCAGGGGTATACACAGACTAACTGTTATGTTCCAAGACAGTCGACACCCAAAATGGCATGTGACATTAGTCATCCCCACATCTTTGTGTAATTTCACAGACATTAATTCAAAAAAGAGATATGAATTGTAAGGGTACTACTTCCCTGGGGTGGTCTGTAGGTGATGAGTATGTGTGCATATCAATCCGACAATAAAGGTGAGCATGATGTGCCCTACTCACACGTGCGGCTCCCAAAGCGCTGTGGGAGAGTAGGAGTGCAGCCTCACCTCAGCCAAATAGACATGTCATGTTGTTCCGCATGTAAGCATGCTGGGTGTGATATTGTTGGAAGTTGACTTTCATCTCGTCCATGGCTGTGCTTGCGGCGTAGGTGGCAGCTCTCCCTCTGCCTTGTGATTTACCGATCCCAGTCAAGTCTGCAAGGGCAAGGTTGTCAGAGCAGAAGTTCCTCTTGGGGATGTTGAGGTTGACTCTTTCGTGGATGTCTTTGTGGCTGATGATGTGTAGTGAATTGAATGTGTGTGTGAGTAGTTAGCGGCTTACTTTCTCCTTGTTGGTGCTACTTTGGATGTTCTGTATGTGTTGCCTCTTGTGTTTGGGATGTGGGTTTCTGAGCACAGGGGTGTCTGCAGCTTTCAGGCTGTGTTAAAAATTGTGTAGTGGCATTTTGTATCTCCCTGCGTAGATTTTGTTGCAGCAGTCCAGTCTAATGGGGATGAGTGCTTTTTTGCCAATTTTAATGTACCCTAGGGTTATCCGTTGTGATGGATTAGGTTCGGTCTGTAGACAGCTGTAGCATGCAATGGAGTAGATCTGTTTGTGCAGGATGATGGTGTACTTGGGATGATGCCAAACTTGCGTGCATGCTCTGTCAGTGAGGGCGGGCTCAAAAGGGCAGACAACCACCAGAGGTTACCCCATGCAGATGTGGATGGAGCGGAGATGAGGAGGTCAGTCTTCTCACAGTTGATCTTTATACCGAGGTGTGTCATCCAATCTGCTAGTTCCGACGTTCATTCCTGGGAGCTGGCTTTTGTGTCTTCTGCGTTGTTCGTGAGGGGGAGGATGAGCTGTGTGTTATCTGTGTGTGATTATATGCTTACCCCGTGCTGTCTAGCAATGGCAGTGAGTGGGAACATGTGCATATGGCAAAACGTGTGTCTTAGTGACGCTCCATGTTGTACTCCAGAAGAGGGCTTTCCTCGTGCCCCCTTGTGGTGGTGTCTGGCATGTGGTGTGTGGTGTGTGAGAGGGTGTTTGTGGCTGCATGGAGGTGTAGTAGGATGTGTTGTCCGCAATGTGACAGAGGTCAGGTGGCATGCATATTTAAGCATTGTCAGCATGGTGTATGTTCTTGGTGCTGTGCTTGATACCAAAACAAGACTGGGAGCTGGTCCATGATGGAGTTCTCTTTAATGTAGCCAGTCAGCTGGGTGTTTATGTGTCTCTCAGTGACTGTCCACGACGGGTGTAGGGAGATGGTCAGATAGTTTGTCTTGTCTGTTGGGTCATACTGCCAATGAGCTGATTTGTTCAAAGTAGAGACCGGTCTTGACGGTCTTCCTGAAGGTGTCCAGAGATGGTGTGCATATGAGCTCTGCTGGTGGCTCATTCAATTTCTTGGATGCATGCATAGATATATTTTCAGGATTGTTACCATTTCACACCCACATTTGACATTTGCACCCAATTTAGGACCCATATTTCCAAATTGAGCCCCATTCTACACCCACTACTCATATTTGAGAAACATTCCAAGACCAATTTTCAGATTTGTCCTGAAAATTTAACACCATGAAATTCATTATTTGGCACTTACAAACCCATACATTTCAATTTGTAATGATAAGTACACCCTGTGAATCATGATTTGCATGCTATTTGACACGACCATTGATGAATTGTGTGCTAAGTTTTACTCCTTGTAAAGTCAAGTTGTGCACGATTGACACCCTATCAACTCTCTGTGATGCTGAAACATACACACCAGCATTTTTTTTGGGACTCTTACTTGCAATTATTGTACTATGGTAACATTTCAATGTGATATACTGAGGCAGGAAAGTAACTTGCAGACAGGGTATGTGTGTTGAGTTTGTTTATTGTCACAAACAGTTCTTGAGGTAATTTTCCATATACATGTCTTTGTTTTTGTCAGTCACAATGTGATGTGCTCAAGTGAAATCATTGTTTATTATCCTGTCCCTTCGGGCAATTCCAGCAGCATTGGCAGTGGTGTGTGGGCCACCTCGTTGATCTTCGTCATCATCTTGGTCATCGGCCGGTGCTGCAGGCACTTCGATCCAGGGAGCATTTGTGCGGACACAAATGTTGTGCAATACACAACATGCGATTATTATTTTGTTGACCATTTCTGGGCTGTACAGCAGTTTGCCACCTGTAATGTCCAGGCAACGGAAACGTGACTTGAGCACGCCAAATGTACGCTCCACGATCCCACGTGTGTGTCGATGTGCAGCATTGTACTGCCTCTGTGCCTGGGTGGTGGGGTTTCTAATTGGTGTCATCATCCACAGGCAGAGAGCATATCCTTGATCACCTATGAGATGTAATAGGGAGATGTGTACATAATTCTTAGGCATACTATGTTGGCAGTGTTGACATATTTTGCGATTGGTCTGTTTGCTATTTTTTTACTTAGGTTAGACATGTGTTGCTTCTGGCTATTTCGCGGCATCAATGTTGAGTATATTGGCTCAGTGTTGATCCTCCAACCATCCTTTTTGCTGGTGTTTGCTGCACGGTTGCATAAGTGTCACTACAAGTGTCCAAAATGGGAATGATACCTGCACAAATACCACAAACACCGACAGGCAATCTGGCTCTCCTAACATCTAGCCATTGCACTGATCCACACTCCTTGCAGTCACCGCCATGTGAATGTTCAAATGACTTCAGCCACACATGGCACAGCTGACATTCAGACATGCATCTCATGCTGATGACAGACCTGTGACACCACACAAGCCATGCAATTGTATGTCCAGAGCCAAAACGGAGGAACAGACCACAGCCACCTCACCTGCAGGGCCCACAGGGGACAGTGAAAGTTGGCACACACCATCAACAATAACTTGTGACACAACATAAACTTACTGGCCTGCGTCATCTGTCACTAGCAGAGCATTAGACTCACATGATACAACTTCTCACAATCATTTTCACTATGTGGTTTATTCGGCAAGATCAGACTGTCCACACACTTCCCCACGCTGATACACATGGCATGGCTCACCTTTGCACACTTCTTAGCATTTGTAATGGATTAGCTTTTGAAAGTTCAATTACAACACACAAGTAGTGACCGAATACACATCCACTTACTCATCGCGCAACCACATGACACACCATGTGACAGGGTTGAGACTGAGAAATATGTGTGGCAGAGTGAGAGAGGAGATGCTACTAGACACCATCAACAGCAGCACCAATAACACTGCAGTCAACACCAATGGCGCAGTATGGTGTTTTCATGACACATTTTCCGGCCTATGCATGCATATTTGCCACACTCTGCACTTCCTACAATCAAAGTGCATTGTTACAACCTTGGTCATGACAGACCGCAGACTTGACACACTGATTGTACATGTGTGAGTACTTTTGAAATGTTGGGACACCCTAATAGGTCACCGGCAACAAGAACTGCAACATGATCATCTTCATCAACCATGCGACCACACACTGGACTGGGATACCAGTCCGGATGACTTTAATAAGGTAAATGGATATCCATGTACTGGGGGTTACTATGCACCATGGGTACTCACATTCTTTCTCTCTGGTCCCAAATTTCCTGCGTGGTTTGTGACACTGTGCCACACGGGTGGGGGTGGTGTCAGTGGGGAAGGGGGCAGGGCTAGTGAGTAAGGGAACTGACCATGTGGTTGGACACAGGCCCCTGGTGCGGACACCGTCGGTCACTAAGCCACCAGACCTGGCATACACACATCTCTCTCTCTTTCTCTCTCTCTCTCTCTCTCTGCCTCCCTCTCTCTGCCTCCCTCCCCGCTATGTCTCTCCCTCCCTTGCTCTATCTCTCCCTTCCCCTGTCTCCCTCCCTCGGTCGCCCTCGGTCGCCCTCGGTCTCCCTCCCTCTGTCGCCCTCATCCCTCTGTCTCCATCCCTCTGTCTCCCTCCCTGTGTCTCTTTGCCTCTCTCTCCCTCTGTCACCCTCTGTCACCTCCCCCCCTGGCAGCCTGGGCTGGGACAGCTTCCTGGGCACACACACACAGCCACACCTCAGTACTTCACAGGTCTTTCATGGACCATTTACTTGTTAACTAGTTTTTGTTATGTTTCACCTCTTGGTGCACATGCATCTCCACTCTGACTATTGCTGGACTCGCACATCCCCCATGGTGCAGAGTCTCTCTGAGTCCGCGCTGTTGCAGCAGTGTTTGGTGGCACTCTTATGAAATCGGCAGATATGGCACACAGGTACAATGTCTGCAAGGTCCACGGCCCTACAAGAAAGTCTTGCCAGGCCGCTGGCAGCACGTGGGCCATACTATGAGTAGCCGTGCTCTACACAGTGGAGCCTGTATACCTCATCCTTGTACACAATACATCAACATGTGCCCATGCATTTTGTGCCCCCCCCAATCTGTACCTGGGCAATGTATTTACACCCTCCCTCTAGATGGGTCAACATGATTGTGTTTTTTGTTCATGTGGTGTGTTCAGTTGGTACTTACCGACAAGCAATGCATTCCCATATATGCCATCCTGAAAGTGCTGGTTTATGATGCATTGTCGGAAGATGAATGCATCATGCACACTCCCTGGAAATTTGGCTACGACATTTGTGAACAGTCCGCGGTGGCCCACTATTGCCTGCACATTCATTGAATGGGTGTGCTTCCTGTTGCGGTCGATGTGTTCGCTGTCCACAGGGGGCACAAATGGTACATTTGTGCAGTCAATGCACCGATCACCTGTGGGATGCCAGCAATGGCATGGAATCCTTGCTTGATGGCAATCTGCTCCTGCACAGTGTTGGGGAAGTATAGGTGCTGAGGAATCAGGCTGTGTATGGTATCCAAGACAGTGAGGAGGAAGGTTGAGAAGGATGCCTGTGATACGCCACCGACTCTGGCTGTTGTTGGTTGGAATGTCCCAGAGGCCAAGAAGTGCAGCACAGCAAGCAGTTTTGTCTGCGGAGGGATATTGGTCATCCGTTGTGTTGGTGGCGTCAGCCTGTGGGCAATGAGGGTCAGGATGTGCTGGATGGATGTCCTTTTGAGCCTGTAGTGGCTATGACTTCCTCTGGCCGTAAGTCTGTGAGGTAGACACGTCTGCGCAGTGAGCACGGTCTTCTTCGTCGCTGCATGGGTGATGGTGGTCCTGGAGGTGGTGGCATTGGCGGTGGTTGTTGTTGTTGCTGCTGCATTGGTTGGACTCCAAGCTGCATGATGACTATCTCCATGGGTTCTGTGGCTGTTCTGGGAAGGCTCGGGCCAACTCTCCCTTATATACACCCACTTATCTCCAGTTTAAGTTAGGTTTTTATCAGGTGTTAAAAACTGGAGTTAGCGGGAGTTAGCGTGCATTTTTTTGTAGCTAAGCGTTTTGGAGATTACCTTGTTAATATGGAACAGCTGTGTTAGCGACTTTTTTCGTGAGATTTCAGTCAGGAACGCCTACCTTTCATGTTATTAGCGATAATTATCGCTGGTTTGAACGGCGATAAAAATCGGGTCGCTATCGCGAAAAAAGTAACGCTAACAGGGGTTAGCGACACCTTGTTGATAAGGCGATAATATTATCGCCGCTTTATCGTCGCTAAACCGGCGATAAAAAATTATCGCCACCTTGTTGATATGCCCCCATGTACTAAAAGACTGCTTCATGAATATTGAATCACAGGTGGGACTAGAAACAAACTAGCTAATTAATGTTTATTAAGCAAGTCATCATTTGCAGTCACAGGCATGCCGGTCTGCACGATACAGCAGACCACCATTCCTGTAATTGCATTCCAAAATGGAAAACCTTTTTATTTAAAGCAGAAAGTGTTCCTTAAAGAAACCAGCGAGGAATAAAAAAAAAGGCTGCCATCTAAAAGAGGAATGGGTCACAAGGAAGTCCCATCCAATTTGCTGATCAGTACCTACGTCCTGGTAAATATTCAATTGTTTATGCCCAGAATTATGTTTCCAATCATTAAAATGACAAATTTGAAGGAATGTCTCTTTGATAACTTTTACAAATTTGTACTTGGTATGGGATGCAGAAATGGTTTCGTGAGGCAGAAAAGAAAGGTTTTCTGACTTACAGGATTGGGTTTAGTATATGACAAAAGAGTATTTTGAAGTCACAAAACCATGCTTTCGAGAATCGAAGGGTTTGTGACAGAAATATCTTTTTGTACATCTGGCCCTTACTTTCTTTTCTTTTGAGTTACTTTTAGGGTCATGTCCATTGCGGAGTAAAATAGGTTTAGGTTGATCTAGGGGTAGACTTATAGTAAGGGGCAATGTTCTTTGTTTTTTCACACTTTTAATGTTTTGAAGGTTAGGCAATTTAGCGTCTAATGGGAATACCAAGAGAAAGGCACTTTCTTTGTTAACCAGGAGGAAAGTGGATGACAGGAGTCTTTATCAACTAATACACCCTCATTCCAACATGTTCTGGCTGCATGCTAACAAATGTGGATAGTTGACTTGAGACATGATAAGGAGCTTATCATTTTATAGTAGGTGCTGTTGTAGTTCTCTCTCAACAAACATTCCCTCCATTTATTTTTCTGTTTTTCTGGGGAAGGTTTTATACAGATCTTAAGAATTGTTTGGGCTTTTAATTAAATCAAAAATGGATATTTTAAGTGGAATTATCAGTTTTTTGCATCAAGACTGAAATAGGGATGTGTGAAATTTTCTGATGCATCATGGAACCAAAGTCTGGATTGCCAAAGCCCATCATTTAACATCTAGAGAAAAATCTCCTGGAAAGTGAATACGTGCGAACATAAAAACTTGAGTGGCCCCAACCAGTTTGGGGTTTTCAGCATTATATTTGCTTAGTTATGCAATGATAGGGATAAGAGCGCAGTGGGATTACCAAAAATTATTAGCCTCCCTGTAACTCCTACATCTTAGGGGCCCCTGTGACTCCTACATCTTAAGAGAGTGAGTGAGGGAGAATGAAGTGTGTGGACTCTCATATGCCACAGTGGCTGCAGGGGCCTACGTCACGCTCCTGTTAGAGAGATTTATTGGTAAAGTCAATATTAAGAACTAGAATGTAAGAATAAATCAAGTATCAAACAAATGAGCATGTATCAAACTCAAACAGCGTATTAAATGAGTGTGTGCTAATTACACTTCGCAGCTGAGAGGAGTGGAATACGAGTAACAAGAACCTTTCCAACCTTGTAGAAAAGTAAAATAAGTTCCTTTGTTATGAATATGATGAATGCCTTCAGACATAATTTCAATATTAACCACATATAAAATCTGTCAAAAATATAACTGTAACAACACACTATTTGCAGCTATAGTTGTTCTATCCAGGAGCATAACAGAGGCCTCCGCAGCTCCCACGCAACAGGGACCCCCCATGATTACTTCTTTTGGAGGAGGTTCCATCAGCCTTCATGCCATCCATTGCATGCCGGCAGACTGCGTGCAATGGCATGGAATGTGAAACTGTTAAATGCTCAGGAAAGCCAATCTGCTTTCCCAAGCAGAAACTGTTAAGTATCTGTTGATGGTGGACAGAGGCCCAGTGAAGGTGTATGTCAGTGGTGTAACACAGATGGTCCGCCAACACTTTATGGGGCCCTCAACCTTGAAGGTGGCCCCATTGAGACCACAAGCAATAAATATCTGTCTGTCTGGGAGACTCTAAGGCCCCATATCACATTCTACATGGGGCCCATCATTTTGCATTATGCAACTCGGTGTATCATTCTTACAATACTTAGTTTTCACTATACACACACTTCCTACTTGTTCTGTCCAATCTAACACTAGGATGTATTTGTGATTTTGTGAACAAAGGGCCCGATTCACAGAACTAACTTAAGACAAAATCCTAAACTTACTACCATTTACCCATTTTGGTATTCACAGAAGGCACTTACTCATTGATGAGTAAGTGCCTTCTGTGAATACCAACATGAGTAAGTGCACTTACTCCCGGGGGTGCAGATTGGGGGCTACTGCCCCCATATGCCTTCCAGTGGGGGCAGAAAGGCTGTAATTGTGGTAGGGGCATTGGCATGCCCATTTTGGGAAGCCACACCCTATTTACATATGGCAAAAAAAAAATCCCTGGCGTCAAGTGGGCTTTCTGCCCCCCGGGGGCAGATTGGGGACTACTGCCCCATCTGCCCCCTAATGGGGGCAGAAAGGCTGTAATGGTGGCAGGTGGTGGGGGCATGGGCATACCCATTTTGGGCAGCCCCCACCCTAATTACATAAGGCAATGAAAAATCCCTGACGTCAAGTGGGCTTCCTGCCCCCCCGGGGGCTGAAAGGCTGTAATGGTTGTGGGGGTTGGGGCATTGGCGTGCCCGTTTCGGACAGCCCCCACCCTAAAAACAAATGCAAAAAAATATCTCTGGCATTTAGTGGGCTCTCTGCCCCCCCGGGGGGGCAGATTGGGGGCAACTGCCCCCATCTGCCCCCCAGGGGAGGCAGAAAGGCTGTAATGGGGTTGGGGGCATTGGCATGCCTGTTTTGGGCGGCCCCCACCCTAATAATATATAGCAACAAAAAATCCCTGGCGTCAAGTGGGCTTTCTGCCCCTCCGGAGATTCTCCCCTTTCCAATGATACCCCTCCCGTCTTCCTACGTGCTCAGGGGGCTGAGATAGCCCCCGAGCACGTAGAAAGTGAAATTGAAATGAGCCTAAAGGCTCATTTCAGTTTCGGTTTCTGTGAAATGACGTCAGTGCGACATGCACGCTGATCGGCATTTTACTGAAACGGGGGGGGGGCCTCGGGACCTGGGTAAGCTCTTCCCCAGCTCCTGAGGCTACAGGGGGCCGGGGCCATCGTGCGCACAAGAGCACCGTTGCGCAGGACGGCTCCCGGCCGTCGTGCGCATGGAAGGGGTTAACAGATCACAATATAACACATCACATACTGCCCAGGACACAATATCCAAAGCACAACATGGGCTCAATCACAAAAACACAAAACACATCGCAAAACACATCATGCAAGACCCTATAAATACTCACCAACCAAATCCTCTGAACTGCAGTGCCACCTTCAGACTCCAATACCACTGCAATACTTCATCATGGGACGCCTCAAACTAAATTCTGCAATTGAGTGTATAACTAATTAGCCTCACTAAGTACCAAATATGTACTATGAGCTCAATTTGCCACGCCTTTAGCATTCTCTAACAGAATGTTTACTAATTAGCTTACTTAGCAACTAATTAATTAATTAGCCACTACTTTATTTGCACATTAATTCTCCACCAAAATCTTTTGATGCCCAAATGCATCTAATGTTATGGGGATCAAGTCACTGAAAAAGGAGAAAGTGTGGAATCATCTATTCAGTCAGTAACATTAAGAAAAGGCTTGACATACTATTTTCATTATGTTAATTTATTCAAATATCCAAATAATCCTAAATTAATTATTAAGGGAATTAGCATAATCAGATAATAATCAAAACAAAAGCTCACCCTCTCTAAAAGCTTGGGGCCATATGTATGAACACATTTTCCCATAGACACAGAATAGGTAAATCCTTTCGATAGATCTGGCCCTTGATTCGCAAAGGTAAACGTAGACTTTTGTGTAAGTTAACAATTTTCTCATATTCACAAACTACACTTCTAATGTTACCAATACAAATTTTTTGACTGTGTAGATTCTGCACATGAAAAAATAGTCCTGTCCAATCTTTTCATAAAAGGAGTTCTACGCCCTGATTGTGGACTCTCCACAGTCATAAAATTACTATTAATGACATTTACTTCAAAGTTTGTGAATACCTAAAAAAATGTAACTCATACAAAAGTGTAAGTTTACCTTTGTGAATCAGGACCTAAGTGTCAAGCAGACTGACGTAAAGTCAGTCTCATTCAAAGTCTAAAACAAAAACCCAATGCATCAAAGCTGCAGCCCTCACTGCTCTGTAGATAAAAGTAAAACTAATGTTAATCAAATAAAAGTAAATAGGCCCTAAATACAGAAAGGACCACGAGCACCTAACCTTCTCTAAGCAGCAGCAGAATGACACTAACGTCAATCTGTCTCCCAAAATGCAAACCTTTTACATTTGAGACATGTTAAGCAAACGATTTTTCATAGTCTGACATTATATAAGTGTGCAGTACTGAATGTTACTAGCACAGCATCATTCACATTATTATTTTTAGGTAACACATACTGGCATTGGTTAAGAGCGCAAATAATTTGTTAATAATGAAAACAATAGAGAAAAAAATAAACTGCTTTAGCATATAAATAAGATCGACTTGTTAATGAAGGCTCAGGAGAGAGGCCTGGCAAGAATTACAACATTTGAACATTTTCTCCAGGAGAAGTTTATAAAGCATTATTTATTGCATGCAAGTGGAGACCGTGGTTTGTAACTAAATCAAAATGACATCATGAAACCGAATGAAAAAAGAAACGTGCAAGACCTCTGCTTACAAATAAACAAGCTCATTTATATGTTGCAGCCTAATGGGGAATAATCATGTCAAATAAAGCAATATAAATTAGACACTATGGGCCATATGTAGGTAATTTCTATTTACCGATTCCTAAATACCGAATTTTACGGATTCGGTATTTAAGAATCGGTAAATAGAATGTAGGTAAAAAATCTGTAAATTTTACCGATTCGGTAATATTCGTTATTACCGCCATTTACTATTACTGATTCGGTAAATACCGAATCGGTAATAGGGGGAGCATATTCAAGGGTGGCAGGGTGTCACATTGACACCCTGTTGCACCCCTGAATCGTGCATGTGTGCACATGTGGCACACATACATGCCCTAAGGGCATGTATGTCTGCCACATGGCACTTTTAAAAAAGCACAAAATTGCTTTTGAAAAGGTATTCGGTATTTACCATCAACTTGTAGTTGGTGGTAAATAACGAATCCTTAAACCAAAAATGCACTCACTTGAGTGCTCCCTACATAGGATTTAAGGATTCGGTAATTTACCGATTCGGTATTTTACCGATTTCTTAAAATACCGAATCGGTAAATTACCGAATCCTTCAATCCAACCTCCTACATCTCAAAGGGCTAAATACCGGTCGGTAACGGAAAATTTACCGATTTTTGGCCGTTACCGACCGGTATTAGCCCACCTACATATGGCCCTATATTATTGGCATGCATTCTACGATCCTTCAATTACACAAATTTCAAGACAAAAAGCATAGAAATGCTTATGACCAAAGCGTTCAATCACCAAGTGGGGTCAAGTAGTTGACAAACGATGAAGACCTAAAAACACCACATGGTCATCCTGTCGGCACTGACAGGACCTCCCCTCTTTACATAAAACATCTTCAAGATAAAGAATTCCAACATTTCCAGCATCCCCAACAATTGAACACTTTAAACCTTCCAACCTATCATCCCACTCCCACATGTGGCATTTTTTACCATCTTCCATGAAATAAGTCGTCATGAATAACCAAACAGATCAAGTGTGTACGAAAGTGCCCAATGTGTCTATGTACAGCTGTTAAGCCACATGTGTGGAACCATTTCTCCCACTGCTTGAAAGGGGTCAGACTTCCTTGAGGAACTCCTCATTTCAACTTGAAGTTACAGCCAGCCACATTGCAAATGCAAACATAACAACTCTCATTAAGAAAGCAGTCGACTTGAAGATACTGTGCTCATATCAGCTGATCTCCAACTTACCCTATCACAGCAGGATCATCACAAAAAAGCCTCAACGCAGCTTCAAGAGGATGTGGAGGTAAACCGAAATCTTCATGATTATTAGTCCATGTTTAGGCCCTCAACAGACACCCTAACCAACCTGGCCACTCTCCTCTAAGAATTACTTGTGTCCTTGGATGAAAACAAGAACTATATTCTCTACTCTTCCAAGTCTTGGCAGCCTGTGATACCAAGGAATGTGGCGTCATATTTAGAAGTCTCACAGGGTGGAGCACAATGTCTGTATTAACCCTGGGATGGATCAATCCTTGCTCTTCAACCACAGACAACACATTTGACCCACATTTGAACAATTAAGACTGGGAGTTGCGATGGAAGAGTCTCAGAGTTGAGACCAGTCATTTTCAAGCAGACTCAAAACGTTCCTTCTGTCGTATCGCAATGCACAGGCTCTTCACGTCTACAGAGATCATAAGAATACAACAGTCAACATGCAGCATCCTATAAAATGTCCTTATCAATCAATACATAAATGAACACATTTCTGGTACAGCCGGTTACTGTGGCACTAGGTGGCACTGTTGATGTTTTAAGACTCAGACTACACGACATAGAAGTTTCTTGAAAGCTGTCCTGAACTTCTTGTGACAAAGAGGATACAAAATGGGATTAAGAAAGGAATTCACCCACGGGAGCCACCATGACATGTCAATCACAACCGTTGGAACGCAAGGTAATGAACAGCTCGCCTGTATGAGAAAAGTCAGAATGAACGGAAGCCAACACAGAAAATACACACCCACAATGACTGCGAGAGACTTTGCCACCTGCTTATCTTTTTTCAGCTTCAGTTGCTGCGCAAGGGCTGAATGATTGTCACTGGTTCCTGGAGTCATTTCTGAAGCATTGTTTTGTTTGGAGACTGTTTTGTTAAAAAGTTTTAATTTCCTGATAAGAAACGATTTGTTGTGAACGTTCGAATGGCTGGACTGTTGTGCAGCCATATTTGGTAGTGTCTTATCCTGCGGCGACCAATCACTTTCTTGTGTGAAGGAAACAACGGCCATTTTATTGCTTACATCCATTAATAAAGTTTTCCTTCGTTTTATACTACGTTTTCTGATGTTCCAATAGATGCTCAAATTAAAATAGGCAATACTAAGGAACGGCACACAAAAATCCAGTACTGTAGTGCTGATTAAGTAATGCCAAGCATTGCTGTATTCATAAACGCAGATTCCCTCTGGCACATCACTATATCCAGCTAAAATGTCCCAGGAGAAAATTGCTGGAGCAGATAGAAGAAATGCAAGTATCCATGTTGTGCATATCTGCAACACTGCTTTCTTGCTCACTTCATCTGTTCTTTGGAGGACTCTGTAGGACACCTATATGTAGAAGACAAACAATTAACTGAACATATCAAATGCAAAGACATGCTAATACGTTGGTATAAATTGAAAACTAATGGCACCACAAAAGCAAACCTGTTCTGCAAACAGAAAACATTCAATGAAGTTTACTCGCTGATAATATTTGTTGCAAAAGGGGATTAGAAAAGGCATGCTGCGTGGGGAATAGCATTTTGTCTAATGCAGCATAATAAAATTTGGTACAGGCCGTAGCAAAAGCTCATTTTTGGAGAAGTGTGACCATTAACAAAACAGAACGCAAATGTATTAGCAAAGCTATAGGACCTAGTTTACAAAGGTAAACTCACACTTTTGTGTATGTTTATGATTGTTTGGTATTTCATCAGTGGTATCTTTAAGACTATGGAGTCTCCACACGTAAAAAGATAAGACTGTCCTATCTTTTTATGTACCAAGACTCCACAATCATAAAGATGCTACTAAGTACATTAAGCAAAAAGAAGTGAATTTACAGAGAAGTGTAAGTTTAACTTTGTGAATCAAGCCTGTAGTATCTTGTGTGTTAGAGTTGCTGAGACCCTTTTGGCTCCTGATGGACTCAGTAGAACAGTGATGTAAAAGCATGGTTTGTGGGTGATAGAATTCATGATGTAGGATGTTGAGTTAACAGTTACACATTGAGGAGATGTGTAACATCAAGCTCCATGTGTGACGTGATCAGTTGCATGAACCCGGGCTGGGGAGTGAAGGAAGTGGCCCCCAGGTGCCACCAGGGGTTGTTTACAACCACCTGCTATGCCTTCCCAAGTAATGAAGCGTCGGTCAAACAGTAGAGAATGCAAACAGGCTTTTATTAGCAATACTCTGCAGAGGAGTCTAATCTGACCTGCACCCTAAGATGTCTGATGAGGGACTGGATCCCCAACGGCCTGCAATGCATGATCATTCCTCCAAGAACCCCCAACCACGCCCACAGTGGAAAGTTACCGGCCTGGGCCGAACATGTACAAAGAAGGCACAGAAGGATGGGCTACCACCTGCTAGATGGGTATACACTATCACAGTCTCAAGGTTGCCGTGCTGGGTCTCAGCGTCTCATTATGTGCAAAGTTACACACAAGGATAGGAATGCAAGGGTAGAATGGCCTATTCATTAGAAAGTCAGAATCCAACCATGAGCAGGGAAGGAAATAATAGCTGAATACAGTGTTCTGCTGAGGCAAGCAATGCGAATAATGAGGCCTAGTTCAGACACAGCCTAGTGGGGATTGCGAAATACAAAATGGAGTCACACTTGCTAACTGTGGTTTGCACATTACAAGGATATCTCAGTGGGTTACTTAACATGAATGCAAATGGAACATCATTTAGCCGCACACTGCTAACCTACTATGGCAGGGAATAAGGATATATTAAGAATGGGGTTTTTAAACCTAATAGGAGAACACTACAACTGGTGACGAGATAGGGGATTACGTAAACCCCTTAACCTGAAGAACGAGAGTGCTCTCTCAGACAGCATGCCACATGTGCCTCACTTGAAGTGGAAAAATCGACAGTTGGAGTATGTGAAATTTAAAGTGCCACTCCAGCTAGTGCAAGGCCTGTGAAGAAAGTGAAGACCTTACTGAACGTTTGTTTGTCGCTGGCTAGAAAGTTGCTGGTAAACTCAAGACACGAGATACCACACCAAAGTCCAAAGCAGAGCTGTCATTCATATATAATGACAATGCTAAAGGCAGCAACAACCAGGTACAAAGAATCTCTAAGGAGTGTGATAGTCAAGTGCAAGAAAGTGCTAAGATCAGAAACATTTCTGATGCAAAGAAAGACTAAAGGCAGGTATAATGCAAAGAGGTGAGTAGGGTGAAGAACCCATGTGAGAAACAAAGCTGCTACTCCCCGCTAAGGAAGAAGATAGCACCTCACAGCCGGAGAGCAGGCGCGACAAACCAAGTGTCAGCATCTCACTAGTGCTTGACAAAGGTGCTGGTACTAGTGGGCAGCAGATGTTGCCAGAGCGATCTCTGGTCCCAACAGGAGAAAGTTCCACAGGTTATGATGCTGCCACATTCCTAAAACCAGAGCCTCCCTTCGATACCACCAAAAAGCAAAATATTGGCGACAGATGGACTGCCTGGATCAAAACCTTAGAAGATTTAATCAATGTGCTGGAAGAAGCAAATGACAAAAAGATCATTAAATATGTAATGGATTTGGCAGGTGATGAAATAAAAGAAGTGATAAATAAAATACCACAGGATGATGGAGTGACATACCATCAAATCAAAGAGGTGTTAAACACCAAGTTCAATCCAGTGTAGAATGTATACAATGCAAGGTCCATTTTCAGTCAGGAAAGGTGGAAAACTGGCGAAATGATGGATGAGTTTGTAGAAACGCTTGATTCACTCATCAAGCATTGCAAGTTCAACTAGTTCAATGATGATGTGGCCATGCATCTCAGAGTATTAAACAACTGTCTCTCTGATTCCTTTAGATGTTAAATGCTGAAAGAGACACTCAGCTTGGAGTGAGTCCTCATGGCTAACAGAGCGGAAGAAAGAGCTGACAGGCAAGCACCTAACCTGGAGGTTGGAGCACTCCAAAAGGAGTCTCCAAAGAAGAAAAAACTTGTGTTTTCGATGTGGATTTTCCTCTCCACATCAAGGTAAATGTCCCGCCATTGGACATATATGCAACAGATGTGTGAAATAGCACTAGTATTGTGTAACGATCTGCAAAAGGAGGGAAAGATCAAGTGTATCATGTTGAGAAAACAAAATGGAGGCGAGATCAAGTGGGTCACCTTGAGTAAACAAAACCGATGGAAGAAAGTTCCCGAGACATTCCAATCAAACCCACAATGCCATGCGGCACCATCAGTTGAGGCAAGTAGAAACTGAATTATGTTGATTGTCGTCAAACTCTTCACCTAAAAGTTTGTCACCATCGTTGTCAAGTGACAGTGTCATTGTCAAGTGACAGAGAGGAAGATTGGTGTTCAATGTTAATGTGTTGGGAGGCAACTTGCATATGTAGGATTAGCTTCTTGCAAGGAAGAATGTCGGTTAAAAGTAGGTCGACAAGTAAAGTTGCAAAATTCATTTGGACACTGTCCGAAGATGACACAGAAACTGTATGGGTACTCCATACATTTTATCATAGACAGTGACCCGTTGAACCCATTCGAAAACCAAAGTGCTTACTTTGCCACTGCAAAGTCAAGGGTCATTTATAGCAATTGTGATGCATAAAAAGACGAAAGCCCAGCACCAATTCATGTACTGCCAGGCATTTCATCGAGAGTTTGTTTGCTCAGTTTCAGCACTGCTGATGACATGGGGTTGATTTCTGTAAATTACATTGCCAATGCCTATCAAGTGATAGTGAATCCGTTTCCATCCTTGTTTAATGGACCAGGAAGACTTAAGACAATAACACAGCAACTTCAAATAGATGAGGACATCCGTTCTGTTGCTCAACGACATTGTTGAATTGCATTCATTTACAAGAGGCTATTGAGCAAGAATTTGAGACACTATTAAAGTACAGCATCATTGAGCATTTCACTAGTCCGACGCCATGGGTATCAGCTGTTAATATCAGTGAATACGATGTCACTGTGCACCATAACATGTGCAGACCCAACAGCAGCAATACCAGTAAACGGAATATCGATGTAAGGCATAAACTATGCACACATAACAATGAAAAAAACAGTAAAAACAATGTTTTAAAAAAATTATTTTTATTAACTTTTGCTCATATGACCATACAAACCAGCAATTACTATAATCTGTACAAAGTTGACTTTTCAAAATTCCAACATTTTTAACCCAGTGAGGTGTGAGGACTCGGGTCCTGCCCAGTTCAAAAGATCTCCCAACATGTAGCAGAACATACATACAGTGGGTATATACAACATTGTAACATGTTTGGGATCTGCCCCACCTTGATCAGATCCATTCTGTGTGAGCACCTCGATTTCCATGGTGACCAAATTTTCTCCCATTTTTTAACACACTCCCTGCTTTTATATACTGTTTCTTCGGCTCGTTGGCATCAATCAAGGTCTCGGTCCCACTCTCGCAGGGACGGAGGCGAGGGTGCTCCCCATCTCCTTGCTATGTTCCTTTTAGCAATACCTGCCGCAAGAGCAAGCCATATTCCCATATACCTGGGCCAATCCATATCGCCCTTAAACATCAATAGAAGCCATTTGGCACTCATAGGGACCGTCACTCCAGAGACCCTAGACATTACGTCCATGACGCCTTGCCAATATCTTGCTATCACCTGACATTCCCATAGAATGTGAAAAAAGGTACCCTCCTGCTGGCATCCTCTAATATAAAGCGCTGTGTGCACCCTGCCCAAGGTATTTAAGAGCGTGCGCAGGTTGTATGTATGGTGTAGTATCTTAAGTTGTACCAATCGGAACCTCGTCCAAACAGCAATATCTCTAGGGCTCTGTATTGCCTCTTGCCAGTCAGCGTCATCCATGTTTCCTAGGTCGTCTGTCCATAGCAATCTCAATGTCACCAGAGGGTGTGGAATGTCATTCATTAGCTTACGGTATATTGTGGAGGATGGTTTTTCAGGAATAGGGTCGAGAAGCAGCCTGTCCTCTAGAGGTGAATAGTCCGGTAAGGGGGTGCCCTGTTGGATGTAGCCCCTCAGGGCATGCGTCAGTCTAAGGTGGTGATATCTTTGCTTATGGTGTAAAGCATATTCTTGTTGCAAGCCTTCAATGCAAGTGGAGCCTTCCATCTCCAGACATCACCCAGATGTTCAATGCCTATCAATTTCCAGTTTCTGAAGCCTTCCAAGGCTGCTACATCTCTCAGGAGATCTCCCTCCCTCCAGCACTCCACCACCACTCCTGTGTGCGGTGGGAAAACCAGATGCCTCCTTCGGGAGTACAGGAGTTGTGCCAATTAGCCCTTGGGCATCGCAGCTCTATTCACTCTATACGCAGGTTCATTGTGGTCAGCGTACACCCAATCATTTATGACCAGCAGCTGCTAGGCCCAATAGTACAGCCTAATATCTGAGACCACTAATCACCCATCATACACACCTTGTTGCGGTTTGTATAGCGCTATCCTGGGGGTGCCTCCCTGCCACAACAGTATTCAGACCTCGTGAGATATTCTTTTAAAGATTGTTGGGGACACTCGATAGGGGGCGTTCTGCAGAATGTAGAGGAGACGCAGCAGGGCCATAATTTCGAACAGGGCCGCCTGCCCATTAAAGACAACGGGAGGGTGCGCAAATGCCGTTCATCAGCACAGAGGGGTTCCATCTGGGGCTCAAGGTTACTCCGCAGATTCGCAATTCCATGCAATAGGTATGTCTAGGTATTTAAACCCCTCTCTCACCACTGGGGCTGCACGACCCACCGGTATCCTGGAGGGGGGGCAACAGCAGAAACACCACCGATTTAGACCAATTAATGTTGTAGCCGGAGTAGCTTCCCAAGAGCTCAAAAATGTGGAGCACTCTCGCCATCATGTAATATGGCCTTGCCAGGTATAGGAGGATCTCATCCGCATCGAGCAAAATATGCTCCTTCCACCCTCCCGGTGCCACTACCCCCCAAATCATCTGATCTCTTCGGACCCAGTGTGCCAGTGGCTCCAGTGTGAGGACAAATAGCAGTGGGGATAGAGGACAGCCCTGTCTGGTACCTCTTACCAGCTGAAAAGATCTGGACGTTACCCCATTAAGTAAAAGCAATGGCGAGGTACGCTATGAGAACTATATGCACAATAATGAGAATGTCAGTAAAAATTATATCAATGACCTCCATATTTTATGCACACACAGCAGCAATCGCATATCATTGCTGACAAATTCACTCAAGAAGACCTCCCCATCAACCCTGAGTCAGAGATACATGGTTAGAATGGCCCTGTGACCCTCATCCAGGCCTACCGATAGTTCACTGGTGGGGTTACATTCAGCCCGAAGACAAATGCACAACTAGGGAAACCGCTGATTGATCCCACAGATAGGCAGCTACACCACAAACAGGTCTGAGGAAATTGGCCCCAAAAAACATAAGTTTGGCCAAAACCTCACAGTCCCAAAATACCACAAAGTTAGATGCCACATGTATTTTGGAACACTTAGCCAATAAGGAAACAGTATGCACACCACACATAGTGATCATGTGCTCCTCATGTGGGACATATGGACAAATACACACTGGCCCACACTAGCTCTCCCAAAGGTCAAGAGCCAACTGTGTCCCCATTATCAGATGGTTGCACTTAAAATTTATGACCAGGCCCGGACCTACATGCTCTACAAAAATGTGTGATCGATTTATTGTACTCAAAGAAAGGATATAAAATGTCATTCAAAACCTTTGAATATTGAGACTGTCTTCAGGTGTCACTCTGTTGATGCTCTCCCAGCTGCTGTGTTTAATTAAACCAACTTGTTCCTGTTGTGCCAAAAGACTCTTGTCTTTTAATTTTTTCAAGGTAAATTCAAATCTGAGCAACATTTTGGCGAGCCAGTCAGGAGAGATTGGTTTATCAATCCCGACGGCTGCCAAAGGACAAGAACCCCTGCCCGAACAGATTCACATCTGCACACCGAGAAAGGTGAGCAGATGTCATAATTGATTAAAAGTTCTGCTGAATCAACGGGGCTTAGGTCCATTAGGAGACCGTTGTTACAAGGGTAAAAGACTATATATGATCCTTAGTCCCAGAATGTGGCATATGGCAAACTAGGACAAGCGTGTAGATCACTTTTTCCGTAGTAGGCACGCTAGAAAAAGTAAAGGTAGTTTGAATGTTTTTTTGCTTGAACTGTGAAGCATTAGACAACTAGTACACCCTTGGTGTGTTATAGGGATACCCCTTTTTTCAGCTTGAACTGTTGATTGTTGCACAATGTGGTACACCCTGGACCCTTGGTGTGTTATATAGGGACACTTATTTATTCAGCTTGAACCGTTGATCATTACACAACTGGTGCACTGTAGTCCCTTGGTGCGTTACATAGGGCCACAACCCAGATCCTATTTTTTAGTTAAAAGAGTTTTCTTAGGGACTGTTAGTTTCTTAACACTGACAGTGTCTGAAAGAAGTGAGCAATGTTATATTTGCTTGGACCATTGGGCAGTAAAGCAAAGGTACACATGACTCGATATATAGACCAAGAGAGGACAGGAAAAATTGCTCTGTCAAAGCTATGGGAGGGTGAACCCAACCCACATTTAACTCAACATCTCATGGCACTGCTATAGCCGGACTCCTACACTCATTGAGATATGTAGGCAAATAGAGACAGAACCTTGTCATTCATCAAGACAAATAGTCCTTTAACCCGTTGCGTTCTTCTGTCGGCCAACGGCCATCGCGATCACTACCTCCATAGTGCTGCGCACGTCTGTTGTCCAACGCGACCCTGCCCACTGATCAAAGGTGCCGCCGCGTAAAGGGGTTAAACATGGTCAGAGCTACTAGTGTAGACCCTGTCTATGCACTCTCACTGCCACCTTCATTTGGCATGTAAAAGCTATTTATCAAGTCCTGAATCCACATATTAGGACAGATAATTGACCTCTGGGATATGCTGTAGGTATGCCATAAAGCATGGTGCCTTCTGCTTAAAAGATTGAGAGATGTTCTTTTGCGATTTAGTAGGTCACTCATACACTTGCAGACACATATGCCAAGCACCTCATAGATTATACCACTCATAATGCAACTAACCTACATGTTTCCAAACCATAGAGCCTCTCTCTTACTCAGTCACAGTACAACAGAGGGACTTATATATTCACTCACATACTTAGAAAGTACTTATGTATGCAGCAGTATGAAAGGCAGTTGCAGACACACCTACATACCCCTGTTATCTCTAACACAGGTACTGAGGTATTCGTTCAGCCACTTATATACACATTTTCAGAGCAATAGTGATACTAAAGCAGACAGACATATGCTGGCATACTTACTTAAATATCTTATGAATCTCCTACAGCTGGACTCCTTCACTCACTCAGATATGTTGGCAAGTATCAACATAACCTAGTCATCCCTCCAGACAACTAATTCTTTAAACATGGATCAGGCCTACTAGTGCAGGCTCTGTCTGTGTGCTCTCACAGCCAGCTCAAAATTGGCATGTACAAGCCCTTTGTCAGTGTTAAGCCCATGTTTTAGAATACATAACTCACCTCTAAGATGGTAATTATGCCATAGGGCACGGTCTTTCTGTTAAAAGAAAAGAGATCATTTTCAGTTTCAGTAAGTTACTTGTGAACTTACAGATGCTTATGTCAAGTACTACTTAGAGTACACCACCCACAATGCAACTGGCATACATCTTTCCATAGCATAGAGGATCTCTCTTACATAGTCAGACAGTGACAGAAGGATTTAAACATTCGCTCACATGCTTAGACATTACTTATGTGTGCAGCAGTATCAAAAGCAGTTGCAGACACACTTACATACTTCTCTATTCCCTCACACAGGCACTGAGGTATTCATTCAGTCAGTTTCATACACATTTTAAGAGCCATAGTGTTACTAAAACAGACAGTCATATACTGGGACAGTTACTTAAATATCTTATGACACTGCTTTATATGGACTCCGACATTCACTGAGATATGTAGGTAAGTAGTGAAACAACTTCATCATCCATCCAGATAAATCGTCCTTTAAACATAGGTCAGGCCTATAAGTGCAGACCCTGTCTGCGCACTCTCACTTGGCATGTAAAAGCTGCTTGTCAAGTCTTACATCTACATTGTAGTACATATTATTCACCTCTGAGATACGCTGTAGGTATGCCATTAAGCACAGTGCTGTCTGCTTAAAAGATTAAGAGATGTCCTTTTGAGTTTTAGTAGGTTACGCATGGACTTGCTGACCACTATGCCAAGAACTACATAGAGAACACTGCCCATTATGCAACTGACAAACATATTTCCAAAGCATAACATGTATCTCCTACCCAGTCAGAACATCAGAGGGATGTATAAATACACTCAGATACTCAGAAACTACTTATATATGCAGCAGTCATACCTACATACCCCTCTAATCCCTATCACCGTCAGTGAGAAATTCATTCAGTCTCTCACATACACATTTACGAAATCAGAGAGTTGTATATTGGCACACTTACTTAAACATCTCATATCACTTCTGCAGTTGGAATTGTACACTCACTCACATATCTAGCCAAGTACTGACACATCCTAGTCTTCTAACCAGCCAAATAGTCCTTTCAACATAGGTTGATAAACAGATACACAGTAATGGATATGATAGTGTACCCAGTTGGAGACTAATACACACACTGACACAGAAACGACACAGAGATATAAACATGAAAATGAATAGAGTAATGTCAGATTTATTGTCCCAACACGTGACCCCCTGTGTGAATGCACACCAGTACCTGCATGGCATGGACTGCAGCAGTCAATGTCATGCAGGTACTACCTTTGACATTCCCATGGTGGTGCCTATTTAATGGGCACTGCCCTGGGAACGCCAAAGACCCTCCCGCCGGACAGGAGAAATCTCCAAATCTGGTGGGGGGTTCAAATATAGGTTTGGGGGTGGGGGGGTGGGGGAGAGGGGCAGTTCTGCTCCCACACTGCCAAACTCATAATAAGCACATAAGTGACTTCATACATAACAAAATCATAGAAAAAAAAATGAAAGAGATATGGGAGGAGAGTTATGCAGAAAATAGTCTTACCAAGCAATTTCATAGTTTTAGCTTGAAAATGCTTTCCCTCAGATAAATAGGATCCTATTAGTGCTCGGACTGCTTGAGCTTGTTAAGTTTGTTCTCAAAGTCAAGGGGAATGGTATGGTTAAGTCTTTAACTTACAACCAATTGAAATAAAGTATTAAAGTATTTCCGAGAAATACAGTATCTTCCAGAATTTTAACCAGAAAGTAGAGACATTCTGAAAACGAATATGTTGGATGCATACTACAAAGGAAATCAAATTAACGGCCAACAACTTAGTTGCTAAACTCAGGAAAAGAGAGTTCTTTTACTTGCCACTTTTGTAGTTGTTCAAGCCATGGCGTTCTGAATCAGATTTACTTGAACACTATGATTGTTATGAAGACTGTTTCAAAACTGTGAAAGACAGTATTGAGTGTTCAGTTTTTTCAACCTATATGCAAATGTTCAAAGATGAGAATCATCAGGAAGAAACCATTGCTGTTGAGGTAGGCAAGGTGAGTTCACAAAGCAGCAAAGTTATACACCACCAAGTCAAGATCCTCTTGGAGAACGAATAATTCAAAGTGAGGCAGCTATAGCAATGAATGAAGTGGCGAATGCAATGCACCAAGCATGAGATGGAACTATGGGCCCGATTCACAGAACTAACTTAAGACAAAATCCTAAACTTACTACCATTTTGGTATTCACAGAAGGCACTTACTCATTTTGGTATTCACAGAAGGCACTTACTCATTTCGGTATTCACAGAAGTTAGGAGTCCTAACTTTAGGACTCATAAATGCCTTCTGTGAATACCGAAAGTCTTAAAATTAGAATTTTTCTCAATTTAGTAGTCCTAAGTCTAAACTTAGGACTACTAAATTGAGAAAAATCCTAATTTTAAGACTTTCGGTATTCACAGAAGGCATTTAGGAGTCCTAAAGTTAGGAGTCCTAACTATACTACTACTCAACTGAGAAAAATCCTATTTTTAAGACTTTCGGTATTCACAGAAGGCATTTAGGAGTCCTAAAGTTAGGACTCCTAACTTCTGTGAATACCGAAATGAGTAAGTGCCTTCTGTGAATACCAAAATGAGTAAGTGCCTTCTGTGAATACCAAAATGGTAGTAAGTTTAGGATTTTGTCTTAAGTTAGTTCTGTGAATCGGGCCCTATGTATTTTGAACTGTTACAAGAACAACTGAACAATGAACAGAAATACATTTACAATGAAGTTAAAGATATAGCAGAGTATGGATTTCTACACGAGAAGAAACAATGTGAATGCTCTTCGTATACACCGATATTAGTATAGATTAGTGGTCAAGCTGGCACTGGAAAAAGCTTTCTAATTAAAGTTTTCACAGGTTATTTGCATAAGACTATAGAATCAAATTTGTCATGTATAGTAACAGCACCAACAGGATTAGCTGCATATAAGATTAAAGGAATACTCTACATCGGCTATGAATGCTGCCTGTTGAACATGACAATAAACTGGAATACCAGAAATTATCTGGTAATGCTTGTCATGAGGATCAATAGTTTAAAAAAAAACTAAGGGGTATATTCACAAGAACCCGTGATAACTACTGCAAGAGTAGCGTAACGCAACTTTCAATATCGCAGCCCAAATAACCCCGTGTCAATGTGGAATTCACAACACGGCGGTACCATGCAATAGCCACCAGATAATGCATCAAATGTCAGCATCAAAATCAACGCCACGACGCAAAACTGCGAAACGCGAATGAGAAAAATCATGCAATGAGGCCAATCGCGGTGCACAAATCAGCGAAGACCAGCCACAGACCTGCAAATCCCAAGTGTCTGGCTGGAAAAAGCACCAAAAAAGCAAGAAAAAAAGCCAAAAAACAATTCAAACTACGTAGCAACATGGATGCACCCAGACCGAGTGCAGAAGACAAGCCGAAAACCACAAGCCCCACGGAAGACCAGCCAGGAATCCTGCGTTCATGGAAGGGCAAGGACAAGAGGAAGAGGAAGACGGAGTTCAGTTTTCAGGAAGACCGGATCTTCATCACAGAGGTGACCGAACACCAACAACAACTGTTCGGCACTTCCACTGCGGCACTGGCAACCCAAACCGAAATATGGCAGGCCATCGTTACCAACGTCAATGCAGTTGGAGTGTCGAGGAGGGCACTGGAGGAGGTCAAGATGTGCTGGCATGATCTGAAAAGGCAGACCAAACATAAGCTCACCATCAACAGGGAGGCAGCAACGGCGACTGGAGGTGGGCCTTCTGCGAGACAGGAGGAGCTGGATGAGCTGGAGCAAATGGTGGCCACAGTCAGCAGTGAGGAGACGGTGGCAGGATTGGGGGGCCTGGACACAGCACAATCCGACCTGACCCAACAGCAACAGGGTGAGTAAGGACCTCCCCCCCAAGTACCCTCCCGCCCGTGGAAAAATCTGGACACAAACTCTTGGGCACAAGTACTCACTTTTACCATACCAGTACTGGACCCAGACCCCTCCAGAGCAGATGTCCAACTACACGAGTGGATTAACCAATCCCTCGACATTACCCTGCCAGTTAAACCCCTCCCCAGTAAAAAGAGAACAGCTAAATCCCCGTGGTTCACCCAAGAACTACGCAATCTCAGGAAGAAATGCAAAAAACTTGAGCGCCTCTGGAGAAAGAACTGGTTGACGGAAAGCAAAAATTGAGTATAGGGACGCCATCAAGTTCTACAAAAACTGTATAAAAAACACACAGGCAACCTACTTCGAGGAAAAAATAGCAGCAGCAGCAAACTCTGCGAAAGAAACCTATCGCATTGTACGCTCACTCACCAAAATTCCAGACCCCTTACCCACACCCGACCAATCGGGCATTAGATGCAACCAGCTAGCTGAGTTCTTCTCATCAAAAATTGACAAAATTCTTACTTCACTTCCAGCCCCCAATTCCTTTCAAATCCCATACATCCCCCCCCCTGCCCCGAGGCTCCACGGCTCCGAACTTTTACCCAGATTACCACAGAGCTATTTCTGTCCACTCTACAAACCATAAAAAGTGGTGCGCCATCAGACCCAGCTCCCATGAGTAAACTAAAACTGGTCGCCTCCACTGTTGCCCCTCCTCTAACCCACCTCATTAATGCCTCTTTCACACTTGGCTCTGTTCCAGCCAACTGGAAGAAAGCCACTGTTAGGGCTCTTCTAAAGAAACCCCACCTTGATCCTACGGACCCCACCAATTTCAGACCCATCTCTCTTCTTCCTGCTATCAGCAAAGTGGCCGAACGAATCGTCAACCACCAACTCTCCAATTTTCTAGAAACCAATAATCTCCTGCGCCAATCTCAGACAGGGTTTAGACCTGGACAGGGAACTGACACCGCTCTGCTAGCCGTGGTCGAAGAGGCAAGAACCATCATAGACGCAGGAGGATCAGTGGCAGTGATCCTCCTCGACCTGAGTGCCGCCTTCGACACGGTGGATCATGCCATCCTCATCCACCGGCTAAGTTTGATAGGAGTCTCTGGCTCCGCCCTATCCTGGATCAACTCCTTTCTGGAAGAAAGAACCTTCCAAGTGTCGGATGGCACAGCAGTGTCCACAGCCCTGCCACTACAGTGTGGGGTCCCCCAGGGCTCCTCCCTGAGCCCCACAATTTTTAACGTCTACATGTCCCCTTTAGAGGAAATTATTGCCCCATTTGGCATAAAAACAGTCATGTATGCCGATGACACCCAGCTGGTGGTCTCGATCTACCAGATGAGTAAAAGCCTAGACAATCTGGCAAGGTGCCTCGAGAGTGTTTTCCACTGGATGTTTGAATCTCGATTAAAATTAAACGGATTCTTCTCCTAGGAAACCCATACAAATTCCCTCTATCCCTCTCTTGGCCGCCATGTATGGGAACGCCTCCTACCCCCAAACCCGAAGTCAAAAGCCTTGGCATCTGGTTGGATCAAGACCTCAACTTCAAAACTCAGGCCACAAAAACCTCGGGCACTTGCTTTGGCCTCATTCGAATGGCGCGAACGATCCTCCATCTGATCCCCTTCCAATCTAGGAATTTGCTGCTCCAGGGGTTGGTCAATTCCAGACTGGACTATTGCAACGTTCTGTACCTGGGGGCACCGGCATCAGTTATTCATAGATTGCAATGCGCTCAGAATGCTGTGGCCAGAATCCTAACCGGAACCAAATCGAGATGCTCCGCAAAACCAGCACTCGAAAGCCTGCACTGGCTTCCAGTTAAAGAACGGATTACTTTTTAGACCTTATGCATCTCCCACAAAATAAGGCAAGGCAGAGGCCCCCCGATTCTGAGATCCTGCGTCAAACCCCATAACTCTAACAAACAACACAGATCAGACTCCCTCTCCCTTGCCACCGTTCCCAGAATAAAAAAGTCCCGATCCGGGGGGCGCTTGTTCTCCTACAACGCCCCTAAACTGTGGAACGCTCTTCCACTTGCCATGCGGAGAGAACACAATCTTTTGGCTTTTCGTAGGCAACTAAAAACTTGGCTCTTTCAATAAACTGTCACTTCTGCTACTTCACCCTCTGGAACTTTAGGTCATGTCAGCGCTGGGACGCCCTAGGGTAGCTATGCGCTTTATAAATCCCAATTCAAATTCAAAAATTCAAATGACCGGGGACGGGGGGACGGGGGGAGATGGGTACAATGGCACACATGCACAAGTATGCGAAGCACACTGCACACCCACAATGACCGTGGAACATGTCCCTCATTGCCTTGGCACACTGCAGCACACATAGAAACGCCTAGTAGGCCCCCATCCACAATGTGCACAGAGGAACCCCCCTATCACCAATATCGCAACCAAACTGTGCACATGTGCTGAATCCAGCAAAGCAGCTGCTCTGTGAGCCACGCTAAACTATGCAAGTAACACTGCATGTCTGATAGCATGGCAGCAGCTAAAAAAATGACATGGGCCACGAATCGACATGGAGGTAGCGCAGTGCGGATCACATCCGTAAAGGAGCAGGTCACACTCTGACATGTCCACGTGCACCCACAACCCATGCCGTACAATGCACGCAGCAGACGAATAATGCACCAGGCCACAAAATCTGTCCGAGAGCACATATGACCCAAGTCAAAAGCAAATCAGGTCCCGAAAAGCACACAATTCACAGGCACTCCACCATAAAGGGAGAAGGCCACACGAAATCAGAGCTGCAGGGGCAACTCCCCCACAATGCAGAACAAACACGTAGCAATCAAAGGACATCAGGAACGACGGCAATATGGTACAATGTGCAACACCACAGGACAGGGCTCACAACAGGTTCCGCTCGTGTGTAGTAACTGTCCACTCACATCTGGCATTGCCTGACACAGTGTGATGATAATGAATGGGTACTACCACACATCCGTCATGTACTCGGAAAACACACTGACTGTCATCAAATAGCCAGCTCCCCCAAAACAGTCACAATGTACATTGACATGCAGTCTGAATGTAAACATCTGCAAATCTATAACATACATGTGAAATTCTGTTAACCTGCATTCCCCCTTTACATTGCAAAGGGACAAGCAATACCTCTTGCAGAGCACACAACACTTCCCATCATCGATGATGAAGAGGACAACTTGCACATATGTCAAGACACCCTCCAACGAATGTTGGACAGCCTCTGCATCCCATCCCCAGGAGCAGGGCAGGCCAGCTGCCTCGAGGTGACCCCACCACCTGCACAGACCACACAGCAGGAAACACACACCACCACGGCTGTCTCCCAGGACCCCCCCGACCAATACATGGAGCACATACAATGTGTGTGGTCTTCCCAGGTGGAGTTGGCTGAACAGCTGTGGGTGGGTTTCGAGCTCATGGCTGCCAAACTCAATGCCATACGTGGGTGTCTGAGTCCCATCAGGGACCAGGTGCAGTCCCTTACGGACACCCCCTATCCGCACCATGCTCCGCCACAGACCTTAGCTCACCTCGCTGGTGCCATGAATCGTACACAAGAACTGTGTGGGCAGACAGGCACCAGCCATGACAGCACAGAGTTGGGACAGATGCGGAGGTCAATGGAGACCATGGAGCAGATGCAGGCTGGAAGGATGTCTGACACGGATGGACACCCGTGAGTTGTAGCTGGGGACTTCAATGCCCTGCAGTACTTCATCATGCCATTGCTGCCACTGAGACGTTCCCAGATGAGTGCAGTGGGAACATCGACACACACAGCTCAGACTCCTGATGTGTCCGTGGCACACAGTGATGCTGCCCGATCACCTTCACAGTCTGATGTCTCAGTGGCACACAGTGATGCAGCCATCACTCCGCCACACACACCGGACACACTAGACACAGAACCCGTATCAGGGGAGTAAGACGGGGAAGTGAAATACTGTGTGAGGAAGGAGGCAGTAGCAGCCATCACCGCCGTATGGCATGTCCCTGCCTGGTTCTGACCTATGCATCATGGCCTGTGAAACACCTCATAGTGACCCCCGGAACAGACTGCGACTTTCACCCGGACCCGACACACACTGCCATTTCTTCACTGCTGGCCTATTACACAGCTATCCTGCTGCAGACTGCATTCTCCCTCTTACCAATCACTGTGTAATCACCAAAGGACTCTGGTTGGCACACAACTGGGCTTCCATGTGATGTGTGCTTGGATGGCTCTGTACAGCCCCAGCTCCACCAATCACCTGAATGTGAATAAAACATTCTAAATCCACAGATGTGTCATCACTATGTTCACTCACGTATGGAGGTATGGCTGGATGTAGGTACAATGATTGCACATGAAGGTACACCCTGGTAACTGACATCTATGCACATGTGTATCCCTGAGACACATGGCCAAATAGATGACTATGAAGGTGAGTAATAGCTGTGTCCCCATTGCACATCAACAACAATCTCACAACTCCCAACGTAGGCACACATCCATGTATTGAATAAGGCTGTGTGTAGGACTGACCCAAATGAAAGCAGTCCAAGAGTGGTGTCCTACAGCACATGTGACACCAGAAGTTCACGTCGCATACCTACTCACACACATCTGTGTGGACACATTCTGTTGTGATATATGACATTGCTACACATGGTCAGAGGTTGGACACCATACTCACATTGCTGAAGTCACATAAGTGCACATGGTGTCCAGCACCAATCCAGAAACAATGTCTGGCTCACAGAGGTGGAGCTTGCCAAAGGGACACAGCCCCATTGCACATGCATCAGTCAGTTCCTCCCTGTGTAGGGACGATGCTCATTGCGGCACACGAGTGGACAATCCAACCAATACACCTCACAGTTAGACACCAATGGAGTTGCATAGACTTTATTGGCATGTGCAGCCCGTACACGTCTTGGAATCCCCCGCAGAACCCCGATAAGGCCGGGATTAAAAACTCTGCACTGGATCCCTGTCAGGGAAAGAATTAAGTTCAAGGCCATGTGCATCACCCACCAAGCCTTTTGGAAATCCGGCCCTGTAATCAACCACTGCCTGGTCTCTCCCTACCACGCCAGGAAAGAGCTTCGCTCCTCTCAAGCCTTCCTAGCCGTTGTCCCGCAGATACGAAGATCTAGAGCAGGAGGTCGATCTTTCTCCTACAATGCATCCAAACTGTGGAACTCTCTCCCCCTACATCTAAGGTCCAACTCCAACCTTCTAACCTTTCGTAAACAATTAAAAACCTTCCTCTATAACTAAAAACAAACTTACTCCCTGTGATCAACTTCAGTAGAAGGTTCATTCTATTCCCTAGCGCCTGGACGCCTCAGGGCAGCTGTTCGCGCTTAACAAATTTCTTTCATTTCATTTCATTTAATTTCATATGCGTATCAGTACAGACGAGGCAACAGCCACAGCAGGCAGGGACATGCTTAAGACACTTACACACAGCATGGGAACATGTAGAGCAATGGTGGGGCTAAAAGGGGCAAAATTCATCACAGATGACAATGCTCTCAGCCAACCTTGCCTTGCTGGATGAGTCATGTGTTGTTTTGTGTCTGCCCATTGCCCCGTGTGAGGGGGCACGACTCACTGCCCATGGGATCTGCATAGTGCTTTGCCTCCGGAGTGCGCCGATTGTCTGTTCTGCTGACAGTGATCAGGTATGAGGGTCCGACAGGTTCACATGTCATGCTACATTGCCATGTGTGTGCTCTCCCCAGCACTGTGTCTGAATTGACAACATTGCCAAGCGACCAAGTTCGTGATCCAACAGGGGATTCAGACACAAGTCAAAGTCCAATTCAGCAACAGTTGTGTTGGATAGGCAGACATCCATGGGACACTCGAATGTGCATGTTCGGCAGTGGAACCAGGGTTTGACACAGGTGACGTAGGCAATGCAGAAGCTGAGCCGGTAACTGATCCACAGCACTGGCAGTGGCACTGCACCCAGTAAATGCAGAATACGTGCCCGGTTCTGTTCCACATGACGGGGGTAGTGCATGTGCCCGGTATGGCCTGCTATTGCATTGGTGCGTCTCATGGAACTGGCACTCTTCTGAATTACGGCAGTTGTGTGGAGGATATGCCACAGCTCTTATCAATGATTCGAATGTGTGGGAAACATTGGGGAGAGTGGGTTGCTGTTTCTGTGCGTGTCAAGGGCATCCCATGCGGGGGTACCACAGGCAGGGGCTTCTGTGTGTGGGGTGTGGATGAGTCAGATTGTTCATTTGCAGAATGCGTGGTGTGGGAGTCATCCCTGTCTGCCATGGCTTCTCTCTCAGGGAGTTTCAGGTGCGTTCTGGACCAAGGTCAGAGGTGCAGGTGCCCTCCCCCCTTCTGCATTGGAGCTTTCATCCCTGATGTTTGTCTGACTACTACTTGCGTTTTCGGAATGTGATGTGGCTTTGGCGCTGAGATTGGGGCATGGCCTTGACATGCAGTCTGAATGTAAACATCTGCAAATCTACAACATACATGAGCAACTCTGTTAACCTGCATTCCCCCTTTACATTGCAAAGGGACAAACAACACCTCTTGCAGAGCACTCAACACTTCCCATCATCGATGATGAAGAGGACAACTTGCACATATGTCAAGACACCCTCCAACGAATGTTGGACAGCCTCTGCATCCCGTCCCCAGGAGCAGGGCAGGCCAGCTGCCTCGAGGTGACCCCACCACCTGCACAGACCACACAGCGGGAAACACACACCACCACGGCTGTCTCCCAGGACCCCCCCGACCTATACATGGAGCACATACAATGTGTGTGGTCTTCCCAGGTGGAGTTGGCTGAACAGCTGCGGGTGGGTTTCGAGCTCATGGCTGCCAAACTCAATGCCATATGTGGGTGTCTGAGTCCCATCAGGGACCAGGTGCAGTCCCTTACGGATACCCCCTATCCGCACCATGCTCCGCCACAGACCTTAGCTCACCTCACTGGTGCCATGAATCGTACACAAGAACTGTGTGGGCAGACAGGCACCAGCCATGACAGCACAGAGTTGGGACAGATGCGGAGGTCAATGGAGACCATGGAGCAGATGCAGGCTGGAAGGATGTCTGACACGGATGGACACCAGTGAGTAGTAGCTGGGGACTTCAATGCCCTGCAGTACTTCATCATGCCATTGCTGCCACTGAGCCGTTCCCAGATGAGTGCAGTGGGAACATCGACACACACAGCTCAGACTCCTGATGTGTCCGTGGCACACAGTGATGCTGCCCGATCACCTTCACAGTCTGATGTCTCAGTGGCACACAGTGATGCAGCCATCACTCCGCCACACACACCGGACACACTAGACACAGAACCCGTATCAGGGGAGTAAGACGGGGAAGTGAAATACTGTGTAAGGAAGGAGGCAGTAGCAGCCATTACCACCGTATGGCATGTCCCTGCCTGGTTCTGACCTATGCATCATGGCCTGGGAAACACCTCATAGTGACCCCCGGAACAGTCTGCGGCTTTCACCCGGACCCCGACACATACTGCCATTTCTTCACTGCTGGCCTATTACACAGCTATCCTGCTGCAGACTGCATTCTCCCTCTTACCAATCACTGTGCAATCACCAAAGGACTCTGGTTGGGACACAACTGGGCTTCCATGTGATGTGTGCTTGGATGGCTCTGTACAGCCCCAGCTCCACCAATCACCTGAATGTGAATAAAACATTCTAAATCCACAGATGTGTCATCACTATGTTCACTCACGTATGGAGGTATGGCTGGATGTAGGTACAATGATTGCACATGAAGGTACACCCTGGTAACTGACTAGGGGTGGGCGGAATTTGCGTAATCGCGTTACGCAAATCTCCGCGAAACGGTAAAAAATCTCCGCGAACATGCAGAAATTCCGCGAACACGCGGAATTGCGTGTTCGCGATGCTTTTTTCCTGTTCACAGTTGCTGTTTGCGTGCTCGGGGAGAAATATCTTGCGAACACGCATTTTGAGAACGCGAACAAGAAAAAATTTCGCGAAGTCGCAGAAAGCAGAATTTTGGGCAATTTCGCGTTCTCCGCGGAACGCGAAATTACCGAAATTACGCAAATTCCGCGAGCGGAACGGAATTTGCCGCCCAGGCCTATAACTGACATCTATGCACATGTGTATCCCTGAGACACATGGCCAAATGGATGACTGTGAAGGTGAGTACTAGCTGTGTCCCCATTGCACATCAACAACAATCTCACAACTCCCAACATAGGCACACATCCATGTATTGAATAGGGCTGTGTGTAGGACTGACCCAAATGAAAGCTGTCCAGGAGTGGTGTCCTACAGCATATGTGACACCAGAAGTTCACGTCGCATACCTACTCACACACATCTGTGTGGACACATTCTGTTGTGATATATGACATTGCTACACATGGTCAGAGGTTGGACACCATACTCACATTGCTGAAGTCACATAAGTGCACATGGTGTCCAGCACCAATCCAGAAACAATGTCTGGCTCACAGAGGTGGAGCTTGCCAAAGGGACACAGCCCCATTGCACATGCATCAGTCAGTTCCTCCCTGTGTAGGGACGATGCTCATTGCGGCACACGAGTGGACAATCCAACCAATACACCTCACAGTTAGACACCAATGGAGTTGCATAGACTTTATTGGCATGTGCAGCCCGTACACGTCTTGGAATCCCCCGCAGAACCCCGATAAGGCCGGGATTAAAAACTCTGCACTGGATCCCTGTCAGGGAAAGAATTAAGTTCAAGGCCATGTGCATCACCCACCAAGCCTTTTGGAAATCCGGCCCTGTAATCAACCACTCCCTGGTCCCTCCCTACCACACCAAGAAAGAGCTTCGCTCCTCTCAAGCCTTCCTAGCCGTTGTCCCGCAGATACGAAGATCTAGAGCAGGAGGTCGATCTTTCTCCTACAATGCATCCAAACTGTGGAACTCTCTCCCCCTACATCTAAGGTCCAACTCCAACCTTCTAACCTTTCGTAAACAATTAAAAATCTTCCTCTATAACTAAAAACAAACTTACTCCCTGTGATCAACTTCAGTAGAAGGTTCATTCTATTCCCTAGCGCCTGGACGGCTCAGGGCAGCTGTTCGCGCTTAACAAATTTCTTTAATTTCATTTCATTTAATTTCATGTGCGTGTCAGTACAGACGAGGCAACAGCCACAACAGGCAGGGACATGCTTAAGACACTTACACGCAGCATGGGCACATGTAGAGGTTCAGAAAATGTTGGGGCTGAAATGGGCAACATTCATCACAGATGACAATGCTCTCAGCCCACCTTGCCTTGCTGGATGAGTCATGTGTTGTTTGGTGTCTGCCCATTGCCCCGTGTGAGGGGGCACGACTCACTGCCCATGGGATCTGCATAGTGCTTTGCCTCCGGAGTGCGCCGATTGTCTGCTCTGCTGACAGTGATCAGGTATGAGGGTCCGACAGGTTCACATGTCATGCTACATTGCCATGTGTGTGCTCTCCCCAGCACTGTGTCCGAATTGACAACATTGCCAAGCGACCAAGTTCGTGATCCAACAGGGGACTCAGACACAAGTCAAAGTCCAATTCATCAACAGTTGTGTTGGATAGGCAGAGATCCATTGGACACTTGAATGTGCATGTTCGGCAGTGGAACCAGGGTTTGACACAGGTGACGTAGGCAATGCAGAAGCTGAGCCGGTAACTGATCCACAGCACTGGCAGTGGCACTGCACCCAGTAAATGCAGCATACGTGCACGGTTATGTTCCACATGACGGGGGTAGTGCATGTGCCCGGTATGGCCTGCTATTGCATGGGTGCGTCTCATGGATCTGGCACTCTTCTGAATTACGGCAGTTGTGTGGAGGATATGCCACAGCTCTTATCAATGATTCGAATGTGTGGGAAACGTTGGGGAGAGTGGGTTGCTGTTTCTTTGAGTGTCAAGGGCATCCCATGTGGGGGTACCACAGGCAGGGGCTACTGTGCGTGGGGTGTGGATGAGTCAGATAGTTCATTTGCAGAATGTGTGGTGTGGGAGTCATCCCTGTCTGCCATGGCATCTCTCTCAGGGAGTTTCAGGCGCGTTCTGGACCAAGGTCAGAGGTGCAGGTGTCCTCCCGCCTTCTGCATTGGAGCTTTCATCCCTGATGTTTGTCTGACTACTACTTGCGCTTTTGGAATGTAATGTGGCTTTGGCACTGAGATTGGGGCATGGCCTTGGGCTCATGGTGTACGGATGGTGATACACACACACATGTTGGCATGTGGAGCCAGGTGCCCGAGAGGCCTTGTGCTGCTTGTGCAATCTCACTCCGTCTCTCTCCCTCGCTCTCTCCCTCTCTTTCCTTTGTTGGGCGCATGGCACACCTTCTTCTCTTGGATTTGGTCTTCCAGGCTGTGTGCTATGGATTGTCCAGTGAGGAGCTGCTAGGACTCATCCAAAGGGTTGTCTCGGCTTTTGTTTGTGTGGTGTTTTGTGTTGGTGATTGCATTGCTGTTTGACTGAGTCTCCATTTCCTGGCCACGCATGTCTGTTGGTTTTCCTGCTTGTGCGACATCAGGCAAAATGTTTGTATTGGGATTCGTGGTGTTGGTGTGCAGTTTCTTAGTCCGGGGTTGGGGGTGGTCCCAGAGGGGGGTGTTGCAGGCCTGCGTCTGGTGTCAGAGGGTGTTGTGGACCTCTTGGGTGTCCAGGCCGCATGATGGGTGGCTCCATGGCTTCTGTTGCCCTTCCGGTGTGGCCCTGGGCTGGTCTCCCTTTTGTGGTGCAGGCTGCCGTCCGACTTTACACCAGGTCAGCGCAGATATAGATTTCCTGGTGCTAACGCGCTTTATCACCTGTTTTGTGTTGGTCGTTGAGAATGTTGTGGTGTGATGTTGTCGCTGATTTTGGCACGGGAACGCCCACTCTGCATCTCATTAGCGATAGTTGCGCGGGTCCTCTGTGGCGATGTTTTTAGTGGCTGCTATCACGGGTAAACTGGTGCTGTGGGCTGTTTACACCAGCTTGTGAATGGGGAGGTATTTTTATCACAACTTTGGCTGCGATAAAGTGCCGTTGGTTCGGCGATTGCTCCTTGTGAATATGCCCCTCAAACTTCTAATCATTTATAAGCATGGTATCCAACTTAATGCTAGCCTTCATACACTTATGAATGCAGCAGATTTTAAGAACAAACTGCGATGTCCTCTTTGGAGGAAAGCATTTAATTTTGTTTTGCTGACCTACTGCAACTTACTCCCGTAAAAGGAAAACCTGTTTTCAAAACGCTTGTCCATAATGAAACAAGAAATTCAGTGGGGAATATTGGCAATGTAAATATTTGGCTAACCTTCGAATACAAGGACTAGTGAAAAATATGCATGAAACATCTGATGTGGAATATGGAGGACATTAGAGTAGGAGTTTTGACAAAAGAGGGAAAACGTGCTTTGGAAAGTACCTTATCAATTAAATATTTCTGTATAACATTACAGCACCAGAACTAATGTAGAAATTAATTGAAGTACAGAACTCTATAGTTAGTTTAATGCCTACACTTGAAAAGTGCTCCATTACTATAACTGGATAAAAGACAATTTGAAAATTATAGCTATTGATAAAATGGAACATCGAGGAGTCACAATACTACTAAGAGATAAAATTCAAGCACAATTGGATTCTTTGGAGAAGTCTTTATCCAAAACAGAAGGATTAGAAAACCGTTTATCCATGAGCAAACATTTTTGATTAATTTTGCACCATAATTTAAATGTTGAAGAAGGCTTAATAAATGATGCAATCGGTAAAGTTAGTGATTTCATTCGCTTTCCAAATAGAGATGAGGTTGAATACGTGGCCATAACTTTTTATCAGATTGATGGAGTGAAGCAGATTGGCTGCTGTATTGTACATTTTTTGCTTAGTGGGACTTATATGAGTGGCACCAGCAGTTCCACCTCTCTCTAGTGTATGCTGTAACTGTCCATAAATCACAAGGTTTAAGTGTGGATGCAGCGTTTGTTAATATTAGTAGTACTGTCTTTAAAGAAGGAATGTCATATATAGCATTGTTGTGGGTTAGAATATTGTCTGGTTTGTTTTTGATTGATTTTGATGAATAGAAAGGTTGTGCTGGTGCAAGCTGTGTAAGAGACTACAGTCGGTTAAGAAGTGTATATGCTCTTCATTTAGGCCAATACCCTGTTTAGGAGAAATGGATCATCTGTCCAAAACAATGGTTACAAAACAGTGTACAGATGCTGAAGAAAAGAAAGGAAACAAGGACAACCTAGAAGCTTCTCAGAAGAGAACACTGGAAAAAATTGAGATATTGTATGTTACTAGTTGGAAAACAGTTCAGGTGTCAACTTCTATGCAATTGTTGTTCTCAATGTACTATTTCATTTACCACATCTAGTAAACCAAATTCAACAAAAAAGAGATAAAAGATTGGGTTCTGCACTGGATCATTTGCTCGAACGTTTAATGACTGACAGAACTGTGATACATTCTGCTTCAGGTATTCAGTATCTTTTAGATATATGTAGCGGATTAGTAATATTTACTCTCAACACTTTTATGGTTATGTTTGGAGTTTTAGAACAAGAAAAAGTAAATATTGATGATTTATTCGGACTGCGTTACACATCGAACCATGACTGTGAAGATTGAGATTATTCATCTACCACTAAAATAATTTCTGAGCGTTTTCTTTATTTACCATTACAATATTCCAAAACTGCGACTTTTGATAAATTGTTGAAGAAGGCTAACCAAAATATGACTTGCCCAAGCTGCAGATCAGATGTTATGTCTATGTTGATTCTAGCAACAACTAAAAAGTCCCTTTTAGTAATGCTCCAATGATAGCAAGCAGATGATTCTAATTTGGAAACTCAATTTATAAGTTTAAAGCTAGACAAATATCAATTTCGAAAAGAACTTTAACTACTTGAGCAATCATCTTTCACAAAGGAACTATACAACCTCTAGAAACTACACTGTCTCTTTTAAAGAGCAAAACTAGACAGACAGAATGCAATGACATCAACCTTAAATACAAACCAAAACCTCTATTCAAACTGATAAATTTTTATCTTTTCTTTCTTCAACCAAAGTTCTAAGAAGGAATACTGGAAAAAAAAATGGTGTACAGTGTTTGTTCTACATGGTTCATCGGTTTTGTAGACATTATTCGGCCTATTGGGGGTAATGTCTTTAAAAAGTTCTTCAAAATGCAAGCGTTCTTTTATCTTCCAGAAAGTAGTTAATGCTACATCTAAATACTATACTCCTTAATAAAAGTCTGAAACTGGACGGATACAATCCAATTATAGCAACCTTAAGTTGAAAGCAAAAACTGCCTTTGAAACTAAAAAATTACCTCTTTTGTTTCATCAATCGAACGTCTACGTACTATTTGTAAAAAAAAAATCTACAGTATGGGATTATGTCTATATGGATCATCAGCATTTTAAACATCATTAGGCCTACCAGGGGTGATGCTCTCAAAAGGTTTTCCAAAATTCAACAGTGCTTTATAATTCTTTCTAGTATTGTACAGATATAATAATTTAAGAATCAATTTTAACATAGTATTGTTTAGGTTACTGTAGTAATTCCAGAAAAAACAAATGATTAATGAATTGTAGTGAGGGCAGTACACATTGTCACTTATTTATAGTGATGTACTGTGCAGCTTTGTTTTTTTTTTTTACAATCCATTGACTGATTTTTCCTCACTGTTGAAGGATGGTGCTTCACACAGACCATGGTTTATGGTGAAGAAGTATGAAAGCTGAGAATCTGTAAAAAAGGGAAAATAATATTTGTACTATATTATGATACAGTGTTACAGTATAACCAATGTGATTTGTTATGTTTCTGTAATTTTAAAGATGAACTATTTACATATCATTATGTTCTTTTTCAATAATGGCTCGGCAAGGAAATAGATGAAAGTATTGCCCCCACATGCAGGAAGCTGCATTTCCAGCATCCCCCTGTGTGCGCGACTAATTGCGGCTGCAGCGGGAAGTGGGCAGCCAGCTGGGACCACGGGGGCCTAGAGGCTCCCCCAGCAATCCCCAACATTCACACTGGATGTGCTGGGTGGGGCCAGGGCACCCACTAAGACTTGGCTGGGCACTGGGAGATGTGTCTCCTGGGATGATATTGGCTCAGGGATGGGGTGGTGTGGTCCCTTCCCTCACTAACTTTCAGCTGGGCCTTGGGGGATTGGGTTTCAGGAGTTGAACTTGGCAAGGGGACGGTGGCCGCACGCCCCCTACCTGTTTTTCTTATTAGAATGAAAATGTCTTCCCCCTTTTCCACATTGATCTACAAACTAACAAAAAGCCCTCAAGCCCGTTTCCAGCTGACTTTGGTGACAAGTGTTTGGTGCAGAAAAATACGAGGACATCTCCACCTACCAAAGAAGCACCTACATCATTTAGTTAAGAGGAAGTACCCATGTTTGTTGGAGATTCACCTCTTTGTAGTCTTGTCGTCTACTCTTGCCGCAGATTCACATTATCACAGATTTGTGGATGAAGACGCTTAAGGAACAATCACATTACTGAAATTACATGAACATGAGGTCACTAGAAACATTACCTCATGGTCCTATACGCAGCTGTAGTGTAGAATATGCACAGACATATATCCAACGAGGTAGCACTTACTAATTAACCAAATGAAAGTACTCCAGTTGGGTAGACTTTTTTCAAAATGACGGTTGATTCTGGCCCAGGTGCTGATTTCACAGAAATTAAACCTCAATGGGAACCATTCATAAATTTAAACATAAAAGGTGCCCGGTTTAAGCTACACTTCAGGAAAGCACAAGCAATCCTAACTTCTTGGGCTTGGCGAAGGCACAGCAAGTGTGTTTTCTCATGTATTTCATGTTGAAAAACACTATGAAATCCTTAATAGAGGTGAATTTACCAGTGATGTATTGAAGCACAATATGATGTGTTGAGCCTGTGATGAGTGGTTTCTTTCTTGTTGTCTTCTGGTGAGAGCAGAGTCCATGGTCCTCCTTTTTAAATAAAGTAAGTATAAAATGCCCAAAATGCCTAGTATCACTCATGCACCCACTCACAGACATACACAGGCACTCACGGACTAACACATGCACTTACACACCCAGTCAGACACTCACACAGGCACACAATGTCCTACTCACAGACACACACAGGTACTCACACCCATTCACACATAGGCACTTACATACCTAATCACAAACCAATAAAGACACTCACACACCCACACCCACACTCACTCAGACACTCACCAACCATTCACAGATGTACATATGCACTCACGCAGCCACTGTCAAAGGTGACAGGTTACAGTTTGGATTAAAAAGTTATAAAAACAGAAATTCAATGAAAAATCAAATGTTACAGAGATGTTATAGTTAGGATTTTTTTTTTTACTTAGAAATTGACTGAATAAACAAAAGTTGCAGGAACGTTTATAGTTAGGCTTGGATTTCACTCATACAAAACTATTGAAATTCAGCAGTTATAGTTACCTGAGCAAACTACAACAAACTCCCCCACAATGAACTGCTTATGACCTCACATAGTACATAACTCATAACATGGTCAGTGATGTCACTGATTACATCACTGATGACATATAAAAGGACATCATTCATTACATCATCCACCGAACCACTCACACAATCACTCACACTCCTATACAAACTCTCATACATCTACTCACACTCACACTCAACCACTCACATACCCGTTCCCAGACCCATAGATGTACCACTCAACTACTCACTCATCCATAGAGCCATTCATACACCTATCCACTCATACAGCCACTCACACAAACACTCACTCACCTATACAGCTCCTTATACAACCAGTCACTCACCCATACAGCTACTCACACAACCTCCTATTCACCTATGCAGCACCTCACACACCCACTCAACCATACAACCTTTCCACACAGCTTCTCACTTATCAAAGCAGCCACTCACACAGCCACTCACTCACCCACACAGCTGCTCACACACCCATTTATATACCCATACAGACACTCACAATTCCAATCACAAACCCATACAGCTACTCAGACACCCACTCCCACATGTATTTAGACACAATCACACAATCACACACATAATATATATTAAAAGTGGTATCACTCATTAGTAGTAAAACTAGTATATTAATTTAACATTTGAGTAGCTTAGTGTGCATGTTTAACAGTCATAAACTCTTAGGAAAATACTTACACTCACCGGATGGTGTCATCAGTGATGTAATATGAGATGTCATCAGCCATGTCAATAGTTGTGTCACTGACAATGTTATGGGACCCATACTGCCGGAGTCCTTAATCCTGAGCCATAAAAGATTCTGAAGCACAGAACTTTTCTAATTCTTCTTCCTCATTCAATTCCCCTTTCCCCTCTCTGGTATATTCATGGTTTCACTATCTACATATTGTAAACCCATCAAAAAGCTAGTCTAATTTTGCCAAATGCATCATGATATGAACAGCTTAACAGCACCTAAGGTAAGCATGCTGTTCCTACCTCATACTTCGCCTAAAGTAGTAGCAAAAATATTTAAATGAATTAAATCTCTCAACCAGAGTTTTCTCGTAATACAATAGCCAGTATAAGTTGTGTTTTAAATGTATCGGTTAACACGTGATACTAGATGTTGGATGTGTAGTCACACAGACTTTCTGAATGTGTTTGAAGCCCACCTGGTTTATGTGCTTCCAAAGCAAAATTACCTACATATATCAGGAGTAAAGCTACTGTTCACCAAATTCAGTGTTAAAATGCCCCCCTTATTTTCATTCGCAAGAAGATCTGTAACAAATATATTGAAACGATTTGGGAGCCAAAACATATTCCTTGTGAAGTATGTTATGAATACTCAGGCAATTCTACAGATATTGTGCCTCCAGCTCAAATATTACTCAACAGTCAAAATGTTGTAACAAACGTATTGTCTTTCTGCCCATTGAGATTTGTAATCACATTTTTCACTTGCAGTTGCTCCAATAACTCTCTAAAAAAGAAATTGACAGGTCAGTGAATGTTACAAATAAAGAGCTCACATTTATGGTTTAATCTCTGTTATCCAGGTGGGTAAACATAAAATTTTTGTTTGTGGATAGAATGTGTTTTCCCCCTAAAACACCCATGCATCCCTGAAATGACATTCACCACAAAACCCCACCTTAGAATGCATTTTGGCATACATCTTATTTGGTTTCCAGGATGGAGGTCCTTCAGGAAGAAACAGGGGCTTCTAAGGTTCCTTTTTTATAAATCAGAATCAAACTTGCACCCAGATAGTGTGCTCAAAAACTACCAATAATCATACATAGATTACATGCTATCAGCTGAAAATATGGCATGAACAGAAGTTATGTTGTCACTTATTAATGAACCTTGCCTAAACTGATTAAAATTGTCTCTGAAACATTAATGGTATGTTATGTTATAACTAATTTGTATAGCGCACATACACCAGGTTGGGTTCTTGGCGCTGCTTGGGAAGGTGAAAGATGGAAATTGATTCTCGTGATTACTCAAATGCCTGTCTGAAGAGCCATGTTTTTTGTCGTTTGCAGAAGGTCATGAGGTCTTTGCAAGATCTGATCTCTAGGGGGATGGAATTTCAGTATCTTGGGCCCAATATGGAGAACCTGGATCCTCCAAAACGTTTCTGTCTGAAGGAAGGTATTGTCAACAGGTGTAGGTGGGCGGATCTTAGGTTGCGGGTTGGATTATATCTATTGATCATACTGTTAATGAATTTGGGGTTTCTGCTATTCAGGGATTTAAAGATGATATATCCCATCTTGAAGGCGCATCTCTGTGATATGGGGAGTCAGTGTAGCTTTTTCAAAAGGGGAGAGACATGTTGGTGATTGTTTTCCTGCAGAATCAATCTGGCCGCCTGGTTCTGTATCAGTTAGAGACGGTGGGTAAGGTATGCTGGAATGCCATGGTATAGGGAGTTGGGATAGTCAATATGTGAGATCACCATGGCGAGGACTGCCTGTAGTTTTACTTCCTGAGTAAGGAGCCTGCTGATTTTCTTTATTTTCCTTAGTTGAAAGAAGCAGGTGGAAATGACAGATCCAATCTGGGATTTCATGGTGAGGTCACTATTGACCATAACTCCCAGTGTTTTGGCGTGATTGGATGGGATCGGGGGTTGTCCCAGTTCTTTGGGCCAGAACTGGGAGCTCAAGGGGTTAAGTGAACCTCCCGCAAGGATCAATTCTGTTTTATCCCGGTTCAATTTCAGTTGGTTACTGTTCATCCAGTCACGGATGAACAGCATTGTCGACTGGCATTCGTGAGTGGAGGCCAGGGAGTTATTGATGGGGAATATTAATTGGAAATCATCCACATAGTTAAAAGTTTGAATATTCCTTTCTTTTAATGCATGGATCAGGGGGAGAAGGTAAAGGTTAAATAAGTGAGGTGAAAGTGAGGATCCCTGAGGGACTCCACAGGTAGTTTTGATCATGGGGGTCGTGAAACCGCCAAACTGGACTGACCGATATCGGTTTGTAAGGAATGGTCTAATCCATTCAAGGGCTGATCCCTCAATGCCCGCATCTCTGACACGGTCGATCAGGATGTTATGGTCGACCATGTCAAAGGCGGCGGAGAGATCCAATAGCACCAAGGCTTGAGGGAGGCCTTTGTCCGCCTTTTCTCTCAGAATATCCAATACTGATAGAATCACTGATTCTGTGGAGTGGGCTGGGCAGAAACCTGCTTGGTGTGCATCCAGGTATTCCAATTGCTCCAGAAAGGCGGATAGGCTTTTAGCTACATGGGCTTCGAGCAATTTAGCTAGGTAGGGGAGCAGTGAGATCGGTCGGTAATTAGTTAAGATTTTTGGGTCAGCTCCTGGCTTTTTTAGCAGGGGGTGATTATGACCTCTTTAAAAGACTCCGGTGCCTGACCTTGGAGCAATGACTCATTTAAGAGGGTCACAGCTGGACTTGGGCAGGCAGTAAATGCTTTCTTTAATTTCCAAGGGGGACAGCAGACCCTTGAAGATCCAGATTTGACTTTAGCTAATAGTTCTGTGAATGTTTCTTGGCTTATTAATGGGAATTGTTCCAGCCTTTGTAGGTGCTTAGGTTTCGTTGAACATGCCGGACTCGGACAGCTTGGGATTCTATTTTTAATGATATAAATGTTTTCAATTAAAAAATGATTTAAGGAATCACATAGGGATTGAGATGGGATGGGTTTCACTGTTACTCTATCAGGGTTGGATAGTTCGTTAATGATTGAGAAAATGTCTTTGGAGCGGTTTGTAAAGTTGATGATTTTGGACGAGAAGTATTTGGCCTTGGTAGCCATTTTAGCCTTTTTATAAGTACCACGTACTTCTAGGTAAGTACTTTTATTGTCAGGTGAATATTTATTTCTCCACTTCCTATCTGCTTGTCGTAAGTCAAGTTTCAATATCTTTAACTCAGGGGAAAACCATCTTTGGGCTTCGTGGTGACGAGCGTGGCCTAATTTCTTGACGGGGGCATGTTTATTGCTGGCTGTTGTCAGCCAGTCCAAAAGGTCTTTCTCGCTTTGATCAATAGATGGCTGGCCAGTGGGAATAGTGTTGGTCAGCGACTCTAGAAATTGCTCTTTATTGATAGTATTCCAGCTCCTGCGTGATCCAGGATCGTGATGTCTTGTTTTAGAGTCGATAGGGATATTTATAGTAAGTTTAATAAAATGGTGGTCGGACCATATGCACGGAGTGACTTCTAGATTGGTAACAGACAGATTGCTGGACCAGACCTGATCTAATATGTGCCCTTTGATATGTGTCGTAGTGGAGATAAACTGACTTAGGTTAAGCCCTGCAAGTAGGTCTGTTAATTCGATTGAATGAGGTCCCCCTGCTGGGTCATTGGCCCAGTAGTTGAAGTCACCGACCATCAGTATTTTAGCATGATTAGTTGCAAGTTGTGTCATTTGTTCACTCAGGGATTTTGGAAACAGTGGCATGTTCTGTGGTGGTCTGTAGAGTAAAATGCGAAGTGGGTCGCACACCGCTCGTGCGACCCACTTCGCATTTTGTGGTCTGTAGAGTAGTACGCAGACCAGGGGAGTGAGGTCAGATTCAAATTTAAATACTAGGTTGTCTGTTTGAGGTATGTCTAGGGGGGTGAGTGCCGTAAATTTAAGGTTTTGATGCACTATGGCTGCTACTCCCCCTCCCTTTTTCCCCTGTGGGCGGTTTGCTTGAATGATATAAAACTCGTCAGGTAGTGCTGCTAAAATGTCGGGGGCGGTGTCCTGTGTTAGCCAGGTCTCAGTTAATAATAGAATGTCTGGTTTCTCTGACATCAGCAGGTTAAGTATATCGAGCTGATGTTTGGGCAGGGAGAGGGTGTTTAAATAAATGATTGAGAGAGCCTTTTCCTCATTCATAGCCAGGGGGTCAGTATATTCTGGAGTGAACGAGTGATGGTTAAGTTCGGGGAAGGAAGATCTAAGTTTCCAGATCCCATTTCTGCTTAATCTGGCTCGTGTGAGGTTGTTGACTACTAGCTCATGGGAATGACGTTTGTTTAACTCAGCCGCGGAGTAAGTTGTGATTTGGGCATAATGACTTGCCCCTTGCCCCTGCCGGCCACGGACGGGTGCAGACGGGCTTGCCTTTGGCGCGCTTCCGGCGCGCCGTCGGTGCGCCCGCAGCATGCGTCCGCTGCGCTCCTGCGCTGCTACCGGCATTATTAGCAGTAGTCAGCCTTGGCTCCTCCCCCCTCTTCCCTGATTGGCGCTCTGCGGTGGCGTGTCTACCAGGAAGTGAGTCGGGCCAACAATGTGGAAGTTTGAATGTGGCGATTCAAATTAAATTGTGACAGTTTTGAAAGAACAGAAGTTCAAATGGTGCTCACAGCAAACAATATTTCAATTTTAAAAAGCAAGCAACAGCGTGCGCGGCAATTTTCAGGCAGCTGCACCTTTTTTCAAGTTCACCGTTTGAGGTCATGCAGCTGGTGTAAGTAAAGGGTGTGGACTATTCACTGGAGCCTGAGGCTCTCTCCAGGCCTCCCAGCAGAGAGCACAGATGCCAGCTGTTTCCTGGAAAACCAGTACTTTATATTCCTCCTATACACCTTTTCTCATCTATATTCTCCTTTTTAATCTCCCCATGGTGCTTATTTAGAAACCCATTGTACTCAACTGACCGGTGACCTCCTGTCACATGGCTTGTTTCTTTGCTCAACTGATAGTGTTCTTCACTGTGACCCACCACACAGTTTAATAAAATGTCAGCCTTGTCCTCAGTGTGGTTTTACTTCCTTTTTGGTGTCATTGTCTACATGTATCCATGGTGCAGTATTCCACCAATCAAGTCCTAATTTGCATAGGCAAGCACACAAAGCATTATAATTTTATTATTTATGAATACCAAAAATTGGGAAAGGTTTAGTAGGGATGATTCTACACAGTATACATCTTGCTCATATTTCTCTCTTTGAGAATAGAGCCCTGTTATATCCTGCAATGTAACACACCAAGTAACCAATGGAAATGGCCTTTTATCCAAGACTTTTTTAAGGGGTGGTCCACTCTTACACTTGGGCCAGTGGTTGTGATGATTACTTTAAGACAGTGATATGTTTTTTACTGAATAACATTTTGGATTCTGGAAGTTGTATCTTTGCTTCAAACAGTAAAGGGCTCACTGAAGTGAAATTTCATGGCGTGGGGCTGGGAATAGTAAAGAAAGAGTGAGGGAAAATAGGCAGTGTCTGTAATGTGTAGAAGCTGCTTCAACCCTCTGTGCTATAGATTTAAGGGCTTGAAGGACATACAGACAGGTGGCAATTAGTGGGTTCAAATAGTGCACTGATATTTTGCAACCAGTGTGTCATATTAAATGTGATCAGCGACAACCTGTAATGTGAAGCAGTGGTGAGGCAGACACACACACACAGACACATGCACACTCTCTTTTATTTGCGTGCACACATACTCACACTCTGAACATACACATGCACAAACTCATTCGCACACCATTTACGCATGCACATTTACTCAAACATTCATGCAAACACACAAGTATGCACACACCCAACTTAAAAAAAATAAAAACTACTGGGCCACAGCAGTGATTTTGGGTGGCCGGAGAGAAGCCTCTGTTGTTTCATAATAGAATGAAGATCCCATCCCATCTTCTCATTGGCTGACCTTGCTAAACATCAGCCAATAAGAGGAGGACCTTTCTTATCTTTTCACAGAGTAGAATGAGTAGAGTGAGAGTTGCTAACCTCACCCCACTCTGTGACAAGCATCACTGATGGAGACTCAGCCCTGGAAATTTCAGGGCTTAAAAGTGAAGCGTCCAGGTCTGAGTCTACAAGTGAGGCTTCCCCTCATGATGAAATACTTTGCAGGGGTGAGGAGGTTACACCCACTGGGCTGTGAAATCTTCAGCTTGGCAAATTTCAGCTCAGGCTGCCAGGTGCCTGCATATTTAGCACATTAACAGAGCCTGACTGCCTGACAAGGCTTTGAAGAGTTCCTGTTAGGTTGACCTCTGCTCAGTCTGCCAAACACTCTTCCTGCTTCAGAAAAAGGTGGCGTAATGGGGCCCTCTGCCCTTAATGATGGGCTGTGACTCAATGATATTTGCACTAATCAGTTTCATCACAGAGGCTCACAAATGACCTGCTCGAAGAATATTATTTTGGCAAGTCATTATTTCTGAACACTTTACTTTGCAATGAGCACAGAGATGTTAAACAACAAGGAACAGCAGACATCCTTCCTGTGTTACTTTACCGAAGGCCTGAAAAAAACAGCTTATATCCATTAAAGGGACAATTGCTGCCTTAAAACCTTTTCCATATAGCAATACATTGGGTGAGGCATGCATAGTTCATATCAAGAATGACTAACATTATTCAAAAATGGAAGCTGTCAAACATTGTGAATCTGATACCACCCCCAACTCGGTGTCAGTATTGATCAATGGTTTGCAACTACAATTGTTGTCACAAACCATTGACACATATCATTGCCAATCTCAATAAAGATCCCTTTCTTGCCCTCTCTTAAGCATAATTCTAAATGAGTTGTAGAGCCCTTTTGTAAGTTTGTAAGGTGGAAAGACTTCAGACTCACAAAAGGGGTTCTATGCATCCTGCGTTGTTGCAAATGCTGTGATTTTGTGAATCATACAACTGCAAAGATGTTTTGTAAATTAGGCCCTGAGGGGGATACTAAAGTAATCCTTTGTGTATAATCACTCAATTCTGAATTCAACAACAATAAAGAAAGAGGGTAAAGGGTGCACATGAGAACAATTTGGGTTAATTTAAGAATAACAAGTGTAAATTAAAACATGTGTAATGCCTTCCTTTGCTCTGTGGTTTTATTTTCTATATTACCTATTGATAAATGACAATAGAATTTTTCACAAACGTTAATCAGAAATGTAATTCCAAAAATCCTTATGCCTGTGATTAGAGTGAATGTCTGACCATCTAAGAACTCACAAAGGATCCAAGGATTCATCTCAAGAATATGCAGCAATTACAGTTTCTCAGGAGTAGTGGTAGTTATTTATGAATGTGTACATTTAGTAACTTCTCATTTATATAAATGTTGTACAGAAATGCACTTAAACTTTGATTTTTGTGTGCACTGGCAAAATATTTGATTTCCATAAAGAAAATAATTCCTGTGTGCCTCATCAGATTTGGGGGTGCTCTCTCCCCACTCCCACTCTGCTTGGGGATCTACTGCCAAACTTGATAAGAGGGCAAAATTGCCAACATTGACATTAATGCGTATGCATAGTCAAACAAGAAGAAAACAACATAATCCTTAAAGGGTCTTAGGTCACAGGACTAAGGCATTTTAGACGTCCTTCATTTCCTCCTTTGAGTTTTGATGGCATAATCTCACTGGATGATCGCAACGATCAGCGGATCTAGCTTGGGTAAGAAAGTGAATTATTGGGTGAAGTAGATTGGAGTCCATCACAATTTCTATAGTCACAAACTTGTTACATTGATGTTCAGCGGTGGCATTCACAACTTTAGCAGTACCAATCAGTTTAAAAGTTAAAAATGAAAAACCATAAAGTTAACAGATAACAACAAATTGTCGTTTGATTGTTTGACTAGCCTAAGATCTTGATTGGTCACTTTTGGATTTTTACATATTATTTTTTTATTCCATTTTTTGAACCTTAAATATAGAGGGAAGATGGAGGTGGATCTGGACACCCTGGCAAGTTTTACTGTGGTAGAGATGAAGGTCCTGTGAAATGTAAGGAAGCTGAAGATGGACCTTGTAGGACGCTGGCTTTATTTGTGTGGTCACTTATCAGCAAATGCAAAGTCGTTGACCCCACGCTGATCCACCAATGCAGGAAGCTGGCTCTCTATATAGTGTACTAAAATGAAGTACGCTGTACAGAGAGTACAGTGAGTCTCTTATTGGTATACAGAGGCAAAAGTAGATGACACTAACGCTCTATTTTTTGTACTGTGGGCTAGCAGTTAGGTTTATCATAGTGTAATGCTAAGCATTTTTTGTTCTCTCAGAGGCACATGAGACACATTCAAGAATAAATCCGAGACCAATTTGCAAAAATAACATTTATTTTTCTATATTTATTTTAGGCATCAAAATCCGTGGGATTAGGTAAGTGCTTTTCGGAAATGTAGTAAAACAGTTGCTGAAGAAAGTACTTAAACATCGTCAAGTATTTACCATGATGGTCACTGTAGTATACACAGCGGTAACCTGCATCAATGTCAAACAATTTAGGATTGCAGGAAAAGGGAAAAATAGGGAGACAGGCAGAACTGTCAATCAAAGACCATTGCAGTCAGGATTAAAAGCACACAGGCTTCAGAAAGTCATGTGCCAAAGTGCACTTGAGGTCAGATTTGGTTTATACTCTTTCAGAGCAGATGTCTTTGGAGTCCCAGGAACTGAGCGGAACATGCAGTTCTCAGTTACCTTGCAGGGTTACGTGGAAATGTCTATCACCGTGGATGCCAAAGATGCACCTCGGTTTGTCCGTCAATGAACGACGGTCATGCCAAGACTGTTTCTGCCGCTCAGTCGACGCCTACCAAACATGAGATGCAAAACCACAGGAATGGGGACATTTTCATCATCAGTCGTAGGTGCTGTGGTGTGCCCTCTTGTTGGAGTGAAGACTGAAGGAGTCGTTGGCCAGACTAACCACCAACAATCTTTGGCTGTGGCAAGTAAAGCTGAAAGAGACCTCAAAGACTGGAGGTTGCCAGGAGTGCTGTAGGGGCTCAAAACATAGATGAGAGCCAGATACCACATGTGGAGTGCTCTTGCCACTTCGATGTGGGTCACAACCTTGACGGACCCAGCCTCAAGCACTTGGTGCTTCTTTTGATTTGGGCTGCAACATGCAGGGGACTGGTTCCACTGATACAAGAGAGTTCCTAGTTCTTTGTCAAAGGCAGGCAGGCCTCCAAGGTTTCTGGAGAACAGCTACAGGACGATTCGACTTTAGTGCAAGAGTTGGAGACAACAGGCAGACTAACTCATTTTCCTGCCTGTTCTTCCACCAAAAGTGGAGCTGGACAGGGGTGTTGACATCCTTCACTAGCTGGAGACGCCTGGTTTGCATTTCAAAGTTGGCTTTGCCTTTGAAGCTTCCTACCTTGGAATGCTATTCCAGCCTGGAGGAGGTGGAAAGCACCTCTGCCCAGAGTAGGCATTGTTTCTGGCCTCTGAGAGTGAAGGCTCTCACCCCATGAGGTCTGAAACATGTCAGGTGGTGGCAGGCTGGCTAAGATTAGTCAGAGACCACAACAGTGTTTGGTAGTTTTTCAGGGGGCACCTCTAAGGTGCCATCTGTGTGCATTAAATAATAAAGCGAATACTGGCATTAGTGTGGATTTATTAAGACAAGATGATTGGCACCAAACATGCCTGGGGACAGTGAAGACATCATAGTGCTGGGGAACTCGTAATGACGGGTGTCCAGCCCATGTGCAATCTATGGCTTCCTTGCACACTTACAATATCCAAGAATGGACATTGTAGAATCATATCTGCTCAGGCAGATATGGCCACATATGTGATATAGTGCACACTACCTTAGGTCTGTAAGGCATGCAGTAGGGGTGACTTACCTAAACCTCATGCAGTGTCTGTAGTCATGGCACAAAGCAAAGTGTGCCATGTTGACTCTTCAGTTTTCTCTGCACCAAGACATGCAGCCTGCAATGGCAGTTTGCATGATCTTGGTGAGGGGTCCCTAGGGTGGCAAAATTTGTGCTGCAGCCCTAGTGGGTCCTCTACAGTTCCAATGCCCTACGTAACCGGGGTACCATTTACTAGGGACTTAAAGGGGTTGCTGAAGTTGTACCGATCATGGTACAGTTTTAGTGAGAGAACACTGGTACTGGAAACCTGGTTATCAGGGATAGAGTACACCTGAGTCAAAGTTTCAGAAAGTGGGGGAGTACTGCAACAAAATTATAGTTTTCCACAGCCTGAATGACAGGAAGGCTAACTATGAGAAAGCTTTCAGGGCCTGAGAAGAGGCCTGGCACTGCCAGGCATAGGTCTCCTCTTGGAAATAAACATATTAAGGAAACCCAAGAGGTGCCCTTTTTTCTGCCAACTGTTTCAGTTCACCTACCGGCTACTCCAATTGCTAATACCTGTTAAGTGTCCAATCATAAACAATACCCATGTCTTTCCGGGCCCAGCTCTAAGCCATTGTCCTCTGAGTTAATGTTCATTATCTCTTAGCCAGGTATCTGTATTGATCATCAGGAGTGGAGCTGAGAGACAAAGTGGTTATAAACCAGTCTTCTCTAAGGCCGCAAAAAGTGCACTTGCTTAAAGTTACTTTCAAACTATAGTTATCAAAAATGTACTTAAATTACATTTTGAAAGTGAAAAAATTATCTTTGAACCATTTCTCTAGTATTCCCCAGGGAAGATATAAAGTGGGATAGTAGCATACTCCAATCAATATGTATTACACCAACTTTTTATATATAAAGCAACCAGCCATGGAGATGTTAAAGGCATACTTTAGAGCTGATTTATCTTATATATAAAATACGTTTTCATACATGGAAAGGCCCTTTTCCGTGTCATGTTTCACTGTAGTGTTTTTAAACTTGAATTGATGGTGTGCCTGCCAGCCAAAGATTTTGTCATATACATTTTGCCAATTATGCATTATATGCATGGGTGGTGTAAATATACACTGCAGCTCACATGTGGTATTAACTCCCATGCCACTGTTGCAATGTACATGGACTGACATCAGTTACATAAACCAATTGGGTGAAACACACACTGTGGCACTACAGGGCAGTATCACAAGCCACAGAGTCTTAATTCCAGCAAAAAGGGCTCACAAAATATTAAACATCTGTTGATCCACACAGAAAATGTCACTTTGCTATGTGTGCATCCTATTGTAATGATTTTATGGAATTCATATTGTCTTCCTTTTTGTGCTTTCATTTGTTTCAGATCCTCAGCAACTAATTCTGTAAACCATGGGGAAGCATATATTCTCTCCTGTATACTTAATCAGCTACGTTTGCTCCTCTTTGAGGCAAGGATCAAATTCAAAATAACCTGCATCGCATATAAAAGAATTGACCTAAAACAGTCAAATAACTTAGGCAATCTACTAAATATTTTTAACGGCCAATGTAGCCTCAGAAGTAAGAACTATTTCCTTACTGGAAGCAAACATATTTCAACTGCACAAGTACAAAATCAGTCATTTATGGCGCAGCAATAAACCTATGGAAAGCACTTGCAAACAGCATGTGATCACCACCTATTCTTTCTTTCAGAAAATCTTTAACCCCTTGCGTGCTCATGACGAGCTGGACTCGTCATGGCACACAGTGCTCGTGTGCTCATGACGAATCCAGCTCGTCATGAAACATCGCATTGGAAATCCCTCTGGTGCAGGCACTAGAGGGATTCCCTTTTTGCTAAAAGAGTCTCGGGAGCTGGGGAAGAGCTTCCCCAGCTCCCGAGGCCCCCCACCCTGGTTTCCCTGAAATGACGATCGGCGCGCACGTCGCGCTGACGTCATTTCAGTGAAACCGAAACTGAAATGAGCCACGAGGCTCATTTCAGTTTCCCTTTCTACGTGCTCAGGGGGCTATCTCAGCCCCCTGAGCACGTAGAAAGGCGGGAGATGTATCGTTGGAAGGGGAGACTCTCCCCAGTGGATCCCTGCTTGGGGATTGCCACAGGAGGGCGATCCCCAAGCAGGGATCCACACACTAGGCACCAGGGAGGGGAGAGCGGCCCCTTGGGCAAGGGCCTTTGCTGACCCAATAATTTTTGTTGGCATGATTAGTCTTTCTGCCCCCCCCGGGCTAGATGGAGGCAGTAGCCCCCAATCTGCCCCCCCGGGGGGTAGAAAGCCCATTAGACACCAGGGATTTTCTCATGGAGTATTTTTTAGGGGTGGGGGCTGCCCGAAAAGGGCATGCCGATGCCCCCACACCCCTGGGCACAAAGTTACAGTATTTATTCCCCCCCTGGGGGGCAGATGGGGCAGTAGACCCCAATCTGTCCCCCCCCCGGGGGGCAGAAAGCCCACTAAACACCACAAATTTTGTTTTTCCTCCATTTTTTTTAGGGTGGGGCTGCCCGAAACGGGCACGCCAATGCCCCCACCACCATTACAGCCTTTCTGCCCCCCCTGGGGGTAGATGGGTCAGTACCCCCCAATCTGCCCTCCCGGGGGGTTAGAAAGCCCACTAGACACCAGGGATTTTCTTCTGGGGTATTATTAGGGGCGTCAGCTGCCCGAAATAGGCATACCGATGCCCCCACCCCCCGGCCACAAAATTACAGTCTTTCTGCCCCCCCGGGGGGCATATGGGGCAGTAGCCCCAAATCTGTCCTCCGGGGGGGCAGAAAGCCCACTAAACCCCAGGGATTTTGTTTTTGCCCCATTTTTTTTAGGGTGGGGTCTGCCCGAAAAGGGCATGCCAATGTCCCCACCCCCACCACCATTACAGCTTTTCTGCCCCCCCTGGGGTAGATGGGGGCAGTAGCCCCCAATCTGTCCCCCGGGGGATAGAAACCCCACTAGACCTCAGGGATTTTTTTCTCGCAATTTTTTTGGGGTGGGGCTGCCCGAAACGGGCATGCCAATGCCCCCACCCCCCCATCACCATTACTGCCTTTCTGCCCCCGGTGGGGTAAAAATTCCACTAGACGCTAGGGTTAGTTTGGGGCAAATTTAAATTAGGGTGTGGGCTGCCAAAATGGGCATGCCCATGCCCCTACCCCCTCCCCGCAAAAATTACAGCCTTCCTGCCCCCCCGGGGGGCAGATGGGCAGTAGCCCCCAATCTGCCCCCGGTGGGGGGCAAAAAGCCCACAAGATGCCAGGTATTTTTGTGGGCAAATTTTTATTAGGGTGGGGGCATTGGCATGCCTGTTTTTGGGAACCCTCACCCTAATTAAAATTTGCCCAACAAAATCCCTGGTGTCTAGTAGGCTTTCTACTCCCCCTGGGGGGCAGATGGGGGCATTAGCCCCCAATATGTCCCCCCGGGGGGCAAAAAGCCAATGCCCGTTTTGGGCAGCCCCCACCCTAATTAAAATTTGCCAAAAAACTGCCTGGCGCCTAGTGGACTTTTAGCCCCCCTGGGGGGAAGATGGGGGCATTAACCCCCAATCTAACCCACCGGGGGGGCAAAAAGCCCTCTAGATGCCAGGTTTTTTGGGGGGCAAATTAGAACTAGAGTGGGGCAGCCCAAAACGGGCATTCCCATGACCCCTCTCTAGCAAAAATTACAGCCTTCCTGCCCCCCCGTGGGGCAGATGGGGCAGTAACCCCCAATCTGCCCCCGGGGGGGCAAAAAGCCCATTAGACACCAGGGATTTTTTTGGGCACATTTTTATTAGGGTGGGGGCATTGGCATGCCCGTTTTTGGCAACCCCACCCTAATTAAAATTTCTTTTAAAAAACCTATTAGCCCCCAATCTGCACCCCCGAGGTGGCGAAAAGCCAACTAGTCGAAAGGGATTTTTTTAGGCAAATTTGAATTAGGGTGGGGGCTGCCCAAAACAGGTGTGCCCATGCCCCCACCCTCTCCCCCACAAATATTACAGCCTTTCTGCCCCCCTGGAGGGCAGATGGGGGCATTAGCCCCCAATCAGCCCTCGATTCCCTAGATGTCCACCGAGCACGGGGCCAAAAACCCAGGTGACCCCCCTTGGAAAAACAGGTGGTTTTCAGATAGGCAATTTTGATGTCGCCTCACTACATTTTGGGCCCTTGCCTGTCGCGGGTACTTGGGCCTTCCACACAAATGAGGCACTATTTTTATCGGGAGACCTGGGGGAATGCTGGGTGGTAGGAAATTTGTGTTAGCCCGGTGATGCCACACTTTCCAACACAAAAATGTGTGAAAAAAGTGAGTTTGTTTCTACTAAAACTGAGGTTTGCAGGGGATTCTGGGTAAGGAAATGTTGGGGGATCGACCGAAGTCAAACCTCCCTGGAAGCCCCCGGGTGTCTACTTTTCATAAATGTGTGCGTTTGGTAGGTTTCCCTAGGTGCCGGCAGAGCTAGGGTTAAAAAACTAAAGCTAGGCACTTTGCCAAAAAAGGGTAATTTTTCACTGTGAAATTGAGGTGTGACCACGTTGAGTTTTGCGCCGTTTCCTGTCGTGGGCACTAGGCCGACTCACACAAGTGAGGTACCATTTTTCTCGGAAGACTTTGTGGAACGCGGGGGGGTGGGAATTTGTCCACGCAGATTCCAGAACTTTCCACTAAAGAAATGTGGGAAAAATGTGTTTTTTTGGACAATTTTTTAGGTTTGAAAGGGATTCTGGGTAACAGAACCTGGTGGGAGGCAGTCAAGTCACCCCATCCTGGATTCCCCTGGGTGTCTAGTTTTAAAAAATGTATAGGTTTGCTGGGTTTCCCTAGGTGCCGGCAGACCTAGGGTTCAAAAACTAAAGCTAGGCACTTTGCCATAAAAGGGTCATTTTTCACTGCGAAATTGAGCTGTGACCACATTGCGTTTTGCGCCGTTTCCTGTCATGGGCATTAGGCTGACCCACACAAGTGAGGTACCATTTTTCCGGGAAGACTTTGGGGAACGCGGGGTGGGTGGAAATTTTTGGATTCACGCAGATTCCAGAACTTTCCACCACAGAAATGTGGGGAAAATGTGTTTTTTTGGACAATTTTTTAGGTTTGCAAGGGATTCTGGGTAACAGAACCTGGTGGGAGGCAGTCAAGTCACCCCATCCTGGATTTCCCTGGTTGTCTAGTTTTCAAAAATGTATAGGTTTGCTAGGTTTCCCAAGGTGCCGGCAGAGCTAGGGTTCAAAAACTAAAGCTAGGCACTTTGCCAAAAAAGGGTCATTTTTCACTGCAAAATTGAGGTGTGACCACGTTGCGTTTTGCGCCATTTCCTGTCACGGACTCTAGGCCGACCCACACAAGTGGGGTACCATTTTTCTCAGAAGACTTTGGGGAACATGGGGTGGTGGACATTTGTGGATCCAAGCAGATTCCAGAACTTTCCACCACAGAAATGTGGGGAAAATGTGATTTGTTTTTTACAATTCCTTAGGTTTGCAAGGGATTCTGGGTAAAAGAACCTGGTGAGAGGCAGTCAAGTCACCCCATCCTGGATTCCCCTTGGTGTCTAGTTTTAAAAAATGTATAGGTTTGCTAGGTTTCCCTAGGTGCCGGCAGAGCTAGGGTTCAAAAACTACAGCTAGGCACTTTGCCAAAAAAGGGTCATTTTTCGCTGCAAAATTGACGTGTGACCACGTTGTGTTTTGCACCGTTTCCTGTCGCGGACACTAGGCCGACCCACACAAATGAGGTACCATTTTTCTGGGAAGACTTTGGGGGACGCAGGGTGGGTGGAAATTTTGGGATCCACGCAGATTCCAGAACTTTCCACCACAGAAATGTGGGGAAAATGTGGTTTTTTTTAAACAATTTTTTAGGTTTGCAAGGGATTCTCGGGAACAGAACCTGGTGGGAGGCAGTCAAGTCACCCCCATCCTGGATTCCCCTGGGTGTCTAGTTTAAAAAAATGTATAGGTTTGCTCGGTTTCCCTAGGTGCCGGCAGAGCTAGGGTTAAAAAACTACAGGTTGGCACTTTGCCAAAAAAGGATCATTTTTCACTGCAAAATTGACATGTGACCACGTTATGTTTTGCGCCGTTTCCTCTCGCAGACATTAGGCCGACCCACACAAGTGAGGTACCATTTTTCTCGGAAGACTTTGGGGAACGCTGGAGGGGGATGGGAATTTGTGGATCCACGCAGATTCCAGAACTTTCCACCACAGAATTGTGGGGAAAATTTGGTTTTTTTTACACTTTTTTAGGTTTGCAAGGGATTCTGGGTAACAGACCCTGGTGGGAGGCAGTCAAGTCACCCCATCCTGGATTCCCCTGGGTGTCTAGTTTTAAAAATGTATAGGTTTGCTAGATTTCCCTAGGTGCCGGCAGAGCTAGTGTTAAAAAACTACAGCTTGACACTTTGCAAAAAAAGGGTACATTTTCCTTCTGAAAATGTGGTGTATTCACGTTGGGTTTTGAGCCATTTCCTGTCGTGGGCACTATGCCTACCCACACAAGTGAGGTACCATTTTTATCGGGAGCCTTAGGGTAATGCAGATTTGTAAAGCAACTGTTATTACCTCATGCTAGTATGAGTATTCCCAATTGCGAAAATCTTCAAATATGTACTGTTTCTAAACTCTATAATTTGTTCCCATTTCAGAAATACATAGGTGTCTTTCATACCGATTTTTCTATGTATACATTTTCCCACAATAATTGCTATATACCCGGTACATAATAAAAAGCCATTGCAAATTGCTGCTCAGTTTTTGACTCTGGGTTTGTCGGGTTCTTGGTGAACCTACAAGTCCTATATATCCCCACAACCAGAAAGGTCCAGCGGATGTAACTGTATATTGCTTTCAAAGAGCTGTCATAATTAGAAGATGTTACTGGTGAAAACGTTGACACAAAAGGCTGTTTTTTGCAACTAAATTTCAATTTTTCCTATATTTATCTGTTATTATGTCTAGTTTTCTAAAATGTATAGCTTTCCAGGATCCATTATTGCTTTCATACCCAATTCTACCATTAACTGGAAGGAGGTTGAAAGCACAAAAAATAGCAGAAATAGGCTATGTCCCAGAAAAATGCCAAAACTGTGTAAAAATGATGGTTTCCTGACAAAAGCCTGTCATTCCCTAAAAGCTGGGAAAATGGTGATTTCAGCCCCACAAACCCTTTTTTGATACCATTTGCAGGGAAAAACCCAGACGCTTTCATTTGCAGCCCTTTTTTCCCATTTTTCCCCCAAAAAACGAAATTTAGCTGTATTTTGGCTAATTTCTGAGACCCCTCCAAGGGAATCCACAAACCCGGGGGACCTTTACAGTCCCCATGATGTTGGAAGAAAAGGACGCAAATTTGCCGTGGATACCTTATGTGATCACAAAGTTACAGGGGCCCAAGCGTGCACTACCCCAAATAGCCAAAAAAAGGCTTAGCACAGGGGGGGAAAAGGCCTAGCAGTGAAGGGGATAAAATCCCATTTCAACCTTAACTATATTGTATGCCTTGTACAGGTTCCCAGTTAATTTATGTTATATATTCTTTTAAAAGGGCATTCGAAACTCTTGGGTGTGCTACTGGTACAGAAATTCTTAGATTAAAAAATAAATAACAAATATAAATGTCTAGCAGATGCTCTGCCAGTAATATTTAATGGAATTTCAAGTTGTATTGCACTCCACTTCTTTGCATTTGTTTATTTAATATAAGCTATTTGTCTTCATTATTTTTCCTCTGTTTGGATACTGCTTTCCTGCTCACGTTCCATTAGGTACTCAAGATGTTTGTTCTCAGAGCTGATTAGGGTGGTCTAGGTCATTATATATTTCTTTTCCTGAGTCTTCTTCAGATTATTTTTAAATTATTTATACAGTTTAACTTTACATATTTATTCTTGGAGGTCTATGCATCTGGTCACTTAATTGAAAGTTGTGCTATGACAGAAAGTCAGTTGTTTATCGAGAACATACATTTCCAATTATGCTATTGTTCTCTTTGAGATGTATAACATTATTTTCTGTTTTTCCTTCTATGGCATTACTGCACCTTGCCTCTGTCCTTTTGTAATGTGGCTTGATGCATACACTTGCTGGATCAAGTAGACCCTAGTGGATCTACCAGTAGACCTTAGTGGATGGTATTACTGGTTGCTTGGTCAGGGAAGTCCCTTGCATGTGTCTCCCCACAAATGCAGCACACAGCTTTCTTATTGATCCTCATCATCTGCCTAATGAAGCCTATTTTGATTGGCATTGCTCCTGCCAACCTGGCAGAAGCCCTTTCTTCAAAAATGAATAACAGGGCAGTGACTATATGGCTCAAGTATAGTCAGATGTGTGGCTGAATTTGAAAAAAGGCTCTGTCATGCAGTGTGTTTTTCACTTTGTGTGTGGGCAAATGTAGTCTGCTTTGCCTATGTCCATCATGCTATACCCAACCCCACTTTACCTTCTAGGCACCAAATCCCAATATTCCATGAAATTTAGCCAGGTCAAATGCCCATTGTCTCATACCCCAAACCCTATCTGCAAAGGGACTTGGGCATTAGAGTTGCCTCAGAACCTATCCCATAGGCATGCCGGGAGCCTATTCTTCTGCTGCACTGTACTGTGGTCTGGAGGCACTGGAGTCCATGGTGCTCATTGAGCATGGTCTACAATGTGCACAGTAGCAATGTAATTGTTTGTTTGTTATTTGTTTTTCAGGAGTTCAAGAAATACCGGAAAATTAGGCTTTTTCACATTTTGACCAATAGTAGCTACATTTGGACTTTACCAAATTCTCCTCCCCCTACCACCGCCACTGTCAGTTATTGCTTCCCCGCCTCCTTAATCCCCCTCTGTCATTTTCTTTAGGCCATAGGCTGCTATGCCTGACATTATATAATGGTCACCCCCTCCTAAAATGTTCAATTGGTGTTAGCTAATCAGATTGAATTCCTCCTCAAACCTTTGAGGGTCTGCATATTCCACATTGCACAAAAAGAAAAAATTGCTTCTTCTTCCAAAATATTTTGTTATTTTTTTCAAATATATTATCCTCAGAGAATTTGAGACTCCAGATCTTCAAAGGATTAATTAATTAATCGTCAGGATATACAATTCTCCCTATCGCATTAACCCTTTAAAGCCAGCTTGAGACTTTTTCTTAATGCAAATTGCTCACAATTTCTTAAACCATCCTAAACCAGCAAACCAATCAAAGGCACTCCGTTGAGTAAAGCTCTAGTTTCACCACAAGTTTGGTTTAATTCTGTTCCTCTGATTTTGCTATAGTGAGGAACAGCCTTTTTGACCCCACCCTTTTTATTCTTACCCCAGACAGATCTACTTGAAACTTAGGGCCACATGTATGTAGATTCTTTTTGGTAGCAAATAGCCTGATTCACCGAAGCAGGTTGTTTGTGACAAAAAGTAAGAAAGGTGTCCCTTCCTAATAGCGATTTGCAGTGCTATGTACGAATGTTTTGTGACCAAAATGCTGTTGCAAAACATGAGCTTTTTAAAACCATTTTCACTTTGGTGCTAATACAATGCGCAAACGGTAAGGGGTCCCCAAGGGACACCGTCCCCTTTGTATATGCAGGCAAAAACATTTTTTAAGAGCAGCAGGCAGTGGCCCCATGGACCACTGCCTACTCTTAAAAATGTATGAAATATTTTTAATTTTTAAAACGCATCCCATTTTCCTTGAACAAAAATGAGGTGCATTTAAAAAAAAAAAAAACGTTGCTATATTTAAAAGCAAACGCAGACATGTTAGTCTGCTGTCCCCAGCAGGCCCCATCCCCTTGCTTTTTAGTGATTCTCAATGGGTTGGAAATTGCAACCTAACTCATGAATATTAATGAGGCAAGTCATTTGCGACCCACCGAGAATCGCAGATGAATCTCAGTGTAGTTTTGTGCATTTGGAATTGCAATTTCATAATTGAGATTCACAATTTAAAATGTTAGTACATGTGGCCCTATGTCATTTACACTATTTTACTTTTGAAAAGATTTGTCAAACAGGACCAAGTCATAAGCAAACTAAAAAAACTTCTCATAATGAAAAAGAAGTCCTAATAATAACCACAAAGTACCTAAATATATGTTTACATATTTATATAAAAAAGTATTCATATTTACAGGTATATATATTTTCACTCACTTTCCAAATTTCTATTGGTAAACTATGTATTCCAATCTGTAAGGTGCATAGTACTCACTGCTTTGGTAACAGAGAGAAAACGGTCGTAGCTGATAAGCAGAATGCTGAACACTGACGATAAACAAACAGTAGAATCCACAGCTAGCCACAGTTTACAAGGAATCCTTCCATGTGGCCATCTTCCTGTAAGTGCAGGAAATATATACCATGGAATGGAGAAAGAACCTAAAGAAAATGAATTTGTTATCAGAATTTGATGTTATTTTTTAACAAATACCGTTTATCAGTATGGATGTATTATTGTTTCTATCGTTTGTTTTAGAAAACAAATATACATAAACATTAAGTATGCAATGCACAAAGCGTATTCAAAGTACATAGCAGTCACATGCCTGCAAAAGCAAACCTTCACATCAGTACTTTATGCAAAATTTACAAAGTGCTTCCCCCAAGGCATAATAAATATGCTTTTTATGATGTCAGCAACTCTATGTTGTCAATGTTGAGGTATTATGTGACGTTGCATGTGATGCAATCGATTACGCCATTTTTTCTGTCATCTGTGACATCATGTGTGAAGTCATGAGCAGTGCATTTGGGGCACGTAATGAATTGCACAGTATTTTTAAGGTTTGTTCTATAATCCTAATACTACGTTACCTGTATGCACAAACTTCAGGAATGTTCAGTCAAAGCTAGATGTAGTATTTGACTTTTGGCTGGCCCTGCACCCAACATCTGGTCAATCAAGCCTCTATTGTGCAGAGCTGGTAAATCTCTCACTGTGCAAAACATTTGGCTGTGTGCATCAAGAATTGTGTGCAGTGCCTGGCCTGTAGCTAGTCACTGTCCTCCCCAAGCTGCAGGCACCTCGCTGCATGAAGACTTTGGCCATGCACACTGGATATTGCCTGCAGGCCTCTTACCAACTTCATGTTTGGGCAACCCTGCTACACAGAGCCTTGACCCTTGTGCAGCAGTGTTTGAAAGCAGGGCCTTGCCTCCATCCAGCACTCCACACAACCTTTCATGCGGCCAAGACCAGAGTCCTGCATAATGTCAGACCTGCGCCATCCTTACATTTTCCAAATAACCTATTTGCACGTCCTTTAGTCATTTGTATAGCTGGCCATAGAGTCTGGCCTGTGGACAAGCTCTGCACCCACTCATAGAGCCTGCTGGCATGTGTGGTTGGTAACAGGGTCTGGCCTGCAGTAGTAATTTGGATCAAATGGAGCAAAAATGATTAACAGAGATACAAGTGTCTTTTCAATGTATTCAATCATATTTCAGGGGTGAGGTGATATGTGATTTCACCAGATAAATCGTCAAGGAAGCCATTTTGGATAATCTCAGTAACATGATGTTTGAAGCCATTGACGTGACTTTGAGGTATGTTATTCCCAACAAATCAAAACTAACTAGTAATGTTTTTTATGATTTCTTTTCTTCATCACTTTCATTGTATTTTTTTCGCGAATATGTTAAAGCCTTAAGAATAAAAGAAACCATAACTCATTCTATTTTTTTCAGAGAATTTTCCCGAGTCATTGATACTGACTTTGTAGCTATGGTACTGATTCATGTTATATTCAATAGGTATTTTTTATTATGTCAAAAACATTGGCACCATTTGATGAACCTACTCACACTCAATGTATTAGGCTTAATTTTGACATGCCAAGATTTGTTCTAATCTGTTCAGCAGAAAACGTTAAGTGAAAATCATTAAAGTAGAGTTTTTCATTTTAGCTCCTATAGGAAATTCTGCTGACCATCATAGCAAAAACTGGAATGGATTAACTTTGTTTAAAACTGAAATGTACAGAAGGTGGGCTTTTTGTTGTTTTGTACATTCAGTTTCTGCGATATACAAGCAGTTGCTAAAGGTTTTGGGCAAGATTAGAAATGATACTTTTTCTGGTTACCTCGACATTTGAAAAGGAATTTATGATTGGATTATAACTTAATCACTGTCAGGCGTATATGTACTTCATTTGACAGATACTTAGCATTTTTAGTCTACTTTTGGATTTTTTTTAAATCATACAGGTCCCTTACAAGACACGTGGCTAATGGGGGTTCCAAATGTTTGCTGATAACTTTGTCACTGTCTTAGGAATCCACATTAAATTTAGTGGTTTAGATTTCGGTTAAAAGTGCCAAGATTCTGCCGCTCCTTGAAGTTTGGCCTGATTAAGGGCGGGGCTACAATGTTATTGTTTGTTAATAGCTGGCACCCTTTGACAAATCAAAACAAAATTCAACAGAAATTTACATGTTTAGTTTTCTGTTGTTATGTCATGTATTGTCCTGCTCTGCTAAGGTGATGAGAAGCATGGTTAAAGGGACAATATGGACCTAGCACCCTTTCAAAAATACACACAACAGGAGCACGAGATGCTGATCGGCTGAGGAAGCGGCCTTGTCCACACCCCCTCACCTCCCCCTGACGTCAGACGCCAGTTTCGGCAGCGAGGAGCCGCGAACCTGCTACTGTCGGCCGGATGCTGATCGGCCGCGAACCTGAGGTTTACCGGGAGCCTTGGAAGTCGGCTCCTTTTGATCTTGAAACCGGCAGGCTGTCTTTTTGTAACCGGTAGCCTATGTTTCCTTCGCCCATCAAAGGATACAAAGACGAATGCTTTCTGCTGGTTTCACTGGGCGCTGCGAGCTTGCCAAGTGGAAGTGCACTTTTTTAACAAAATAACTGGCTTGATTTCGTGGTTGTCTGCTGTGGCCCTCCGGATATGTGGATTTGGGGATCTTCATCTTCAGGGACTCCAGGTTTCTCTCCAAGAAGGGGTAAGTGAAAACTCTTCCTTGCCCATCTTGGTTGAGGGTCGCTGGGAAGGTCCCATAAGGCCCCTTAAGTAGATCTGACAGGGAATTTTTTTTTTTTTTTTTGAGCTGCTACTGGCGAAGGATTCTCTAAATAAGACATTATGAGAAAGCCTATTAAAGGAGCAAAGGGTATCGCTCAGGCTGAGTCTCCGACTCTAGGTCAAAAAGTTAAAAAACGTGCTGTCCAGGCCGCGGCATGGTCAAACCACGCAGCTGCATTTAGGAAAGACCTTCCTCTTCCATCAGATATTGTGGAGATGGCGAGTGCTGATGCAGCTAAACACGACCATTACGAGGTAAAACTGGCGGACTCGGACTCCTCCATTTGTCCTAGTGAGATGGCTTCTTTAAGGGTAGACTCACCAATCTCCGCTGCTACAGCCAAAGAGACTTTAACTCCTGGAGGGGCAGTGAGGGAATCTTCAGAGGGGAGAAAGTACCCTATCTTCATTAAAACTAAACAGGGTGGGCCCTTCACTCCCTTCACTCAGGCGGAGCCAGAGCAGGAGATGGAAGGCAACAACCTCTTAATAGCTGAAAACCTTTTGGACTCAGGCCCAGAAACTTTAGGCTTAGAGACTGGCAGTTATCCTTCCTTTCCCTCCCTTCCCTCCCTTCCATGCTCATGTTTATTAAATCCACCAATTGGAGGAGGACTCACGCAGCATTCTATGCTGGCGGTCTCAGAAGCCTCTATGTCAACTTCACTAGAAGTGCCTGCCCTGCACGCAGCGGCTCTTTCTCTATGCAATGGGATGCAAAGAGTCTTCTCAATCTGATTCTGGAAGAAATTTGCAATCTAAAAACTTCTCAATCTGTTGAAATTGCAGCAATAAATGCTCGTTTGACGAAGATAGAGGAAACCATGGCTCAGATCCCGGCACGGCTCTTAGAGGCTGAAACCAGGATTTCCCAATTGGAAGAACAAATGTCATCTCTGAATCTTAAAGTCACCACTTTCCAGTCTCAGAGAACTGCACTGGATCTTAAATTGGAGGAGTTAGAGAATCATTCTAGACGCTCAAATCTCCGAATTTTGGGCATTCCAGAGGGCATTGAGGGCCAGCAGATATTACATTGGATTGATTCCTTTATAAAGAAAAATGCCATCCCAGAATTTAATGGGGAACTGACAATAATGATAGCCCCTCGTGTTCCAGCATACCTTCCTCCTAATGCTAAGTTTCCACGGACAATTCTGGTTACCTTTGGAGACTTTATGGTCAAAGAACAGATCTTGTCAACAGCCATTAAACAAAGACAGTTTTCTTCGGCAGAAGTGCCATTATGTCGTATTTTTTCAGATATTTCAGCTTTCGCAGCAAAGAGGCAGAAAGAATTTGTTAAAATGCTACATCTATTTAAGGCACAAGGGGTGCAAGCTATGATAGCCCAGCAGAGCAAGCTGAAGGTGCTAGTCAAAGGCAAATTTCATATCTTCTGTAATGTTGCAGAGGCACAGGAATTATTGCAACTGATTTTGATGGCTAAATCCTAATGGTTATGTAATGAGTTATACTTTTTTTTTTGAGTTTTTTGTTTATAGAGATGTTCACTGCAGGTAAAAAGCTGTCAAATTGCTGCTTGTGTTACTCAGGAAAAGGTGGGGTGAGGGCAGGGGTGGGGCCAATCAGCTGCACTAGGCAACAAGTCATTGGGTCTGTAGGATGGTGGGAGGGTGGGACAGGTTGTTGGACTCTGAGCAAGGGCGTCCATCTGCTCGGGCAACAATGGATCAAGGAAGGAGACACGGGGGTGGAAAGGGAGCATTGGGAAAAAAATGAAAAACATTTTTTATTTTTATACATCTGTTCATCACTACTTAGAAAGGAAGAAGGGAGGTAGAAGGGGGCAGTCACTCTGTTGGGCGTTAGGTGCACACTGTGTGTTAAAGTGGGAACTCTATTATTATTAGTATATCTCCTATAGCGTAAATGGCAAATCGGGAATATGATAAATGGAAAATAAGGAAGTTCTAAAGGTGGTTTCTTTTAATGTAAATGGCCTAAATAATAAGAGGAAAATGAGAGCCATCGAAGCGTGGATTAAGACTGAGAACCCGTCAGTTATCCTGTTATAGGAGACCCATATACCAGCGGGGAAAATAGCAGACTTCTCAATGTTTAAATCCTGGGCTGCTTATAGAGGATTTTCTTCATCCTCTGCAGCCCACAGAGGAACAGCGATTTTTCTTAGTAAGAAATTTCAGGCCGAGGTAGTCAACTCAGAGAGTGATCAAAGTGGTAGATGGTGCTGGGTCACCTGTAATTTAGGAAATTGATCATTGACTCTTGCCAGTTTATACGCCCCGGTAGAGGATAATCCCACTCCATATGAGGAATTCTTCTAATCCTTAATACAGGTTTCAGGGGACCTAATAGTGGGAGTGGATTTCAATTTGTTAATGAATCCGTAATTAGACTCTTCATCCAAGGCAATAAAACAATTAAAGCAAAAATCTTTTAAATTGGTTCAAAGCTATAGCTCAATGTTGGATATAGTTGATCCTTGGCGGGTGGCATTCCCCACGAAAACTTCTTATACCTGTTTTTCTGGGAGATTTCACACTTTTTCACGTATTGATTTTTTTTGTATTTCTAGAAGCTCGGTTTTTAACTCACAAAAAACTCTGTAGAACGGGCTTTCGGATCACGCACTGATAGTTTTAGAACTGGAATTGGGCAATTGTAAGAAATCCTCCAAAAAATGGCAGTTGAATCGAAAACTGGGTATCTACTATCAAAACAGAGATCAGCGAGTTCTTTGAGCGAAACTATGGCTCAGCCCCACTAGATGTTGTTTGGGATTCATTTAAAGCGTTTTTTCGAGGGCTTGCCATTGCTAAAGGCGCGAGGAATTCAAGGGCTAGGAAGGAGGAAAAACATCTACTGGAGCAAAAAGTGCAAAGGTTCCTTGAAAGATTCCTCTCTAGCCCCTCTGTGGCAAAACGTCGACAGCTCGATCAGGCCAAATGGGACCTGGCTAACAATTACTATGCTAAGAGTGATTCCCTATGTCAGCATCTAGGCAAAAAATCTATGAGGAAAGTAATAATACCGGCAGATTTTTGGCATGGCAGGCAAGAGAGCGGGCTGCAAGCAATCAAATACTCGCATTGAAATGCCCCATCTCAGGTTCTCGTTTGGAGGACATGGACGCTGTTGGAAATATCATGGTTCAACATTATGAGAGGATAAATGGCCAACTTCATTCCATCGATAGGCCATCTTTGGGGGAGTTCCTTCAGGTAAATGAATTACCTGTATTAACAGATTTAGAAAAAAGGAGTATGGCGAGACCATTTACAAAAGAGTTAGGGGAGGTTATTAAAAATCTTCCAACTGGGAAAGCCTGTGGGCCAGATGGCCTCCCCGCTGAGTTTTTAAAACATTTATGAGTGTAATTGAGGATCTATACCTCTCTCTTTCAGAAAGGGGAATGTAGTCTGTTTTAAAAAAAAAGGTAAAAATAGTGAAGATCCTAATTCATACCGTCCGATAACGCTTTTAAATTCTGACTACAAATTAATTACCAAACTTTTAGCCAATCGCTTTAATGGGATAGCTTCACATTTAATACATTCTGATCAGAATGGTTTTATCGCCGGGAGGCAGCTAGGAACCAAAACACATTTTTTAGTGGACGCACTAGACTATTTTGAGACCTGGAAGATCCCAGCTTTAGTACTTTTCTTAGACGCCGAAAAGGCATTTGATTTGGTTGTTTGGGAAACTTTATTTTATATTTTATTGAAATTTGGTATACCCTCCAAAATTACTGGGCTGATTGAGAAGCAATAGATGAATGCAGAGGCCAATATTATTATCAATGCCGCTCAGGTTGGTCAAGTAAAAGTTAAAAGGGGAACCCGGCAGAGATGCCCACTATCCCCGGTGTTATTTGCCTTTTTTATTGAGCCTCTTGCGATTGCAATTCGGAACAACGGAGACATTTGTCCTCCACTTTTAAATATGAGTAATCAAATTATAAGCAGACAACATCATGCTCATTTTAAAACCAGAAGAGGAGGTGCAGGTTAAAGCCTTCCAGATTTTTGATCTTTATGAGTCATTTGGCGGCCATAAAATGAATAAAAGAAAAACAGATAATTTTATGTGGCTGTGCATCTAGGGTTGTTCATCCCAATATCTCTTTGTGCCTTAATTCTAATCGCAAGAGATATCTGGGGATCTATTTTTCGCCATTTATTTCAGAATTATATGATTTTAATTTTGTTCCATTGTTACAAAAAATCCAGGAATTATTCGCCCGATGGAGCTCTCTCCCTTTAACCATTCTTGGTCGGGTTGCCTTGATCAAAATGTCGGTGCTTCCATTGTTTAATTTTCTTTTCTCTACAATTCCTTGTGTGTTAGTTAATTCTTTCTTTATGAAAATAGAGTAAACGTTTACATCATTCCTTTGGGATAAGAAAATCCCCCGCATTGCACTTAGCACTTTATATGAATAGTTGGAAGATGGTGGCCTTGCCCTCCCCAATCTGAAGGAATACTATTTTGCGTACTTTGCACAATATGTCTAGATTTAAGCAGGGTTTACAGTTGGGTCTTTTTATCAACTTCTTTATGAATTTAATTTGTAAGAAAAATCAGATTCAGTGCCCACTATCAATATTTAGATCTCCGAAATTAGTTAGATACAAGTGTGTAGACTGTTTTTTTCACACGCGCCAGGCATTTTTTAGACGGTATTCCATTCCTGTTATCAATGACATAACCCCAATTGCAGATCTTTTTGTTTCAGCAGGTATTAGAGATTCGCTTTTATCTATACAAAATTGGACCAAGGCTGGGTTTCAAAAACGTTATGATTTTCTTCGGAATGGTAGATGGTTGACCGTAAGGGAGATGTCTCAACTAGTCCCCGGCAACTTCCTTCTCCTCGGCTCTTATAATATTGTTATTACATTTTTTAGTAAGCTTGATCTTCCTCAGATTATTGGTCAGAAACAGCTAGTATTAGACCTGCTGGAAGAGAGGGTAGTGAAAAAGCCGGTGGATTGGAAAAAACGTCTAGCCGTAATCAAAGGGGCAGACTTGGCGGATAAGGCCTCAAAAAAATGGGGTAAACATGAGGACTTGGGAAATCTCAGTAAATACATGGGTCACAATTAATAAGCTAAATTTTAGTTCAGTCAGAGGGGCCAACTGAAGTAGGATGCTATATTTCAGCAAGTGGGAACTATATAGAACCCCTTGTTTTGTAGCTAAAGTCTACCCCAATCAATCGGGACAGTGCTTTCGGTGCCATACTCACCCTGCGGCCAATTGGACTCACATAATATTACAGTGTCCCAGGATCCAGAAGTTCTGGAACGACATTTTTGAATATCTGGCAACAGAGTGTTCGATATCTATTGGATTTAATGATCGACTAATAGTGTGGAGCTATGATTCAGATCTAGGGCTTCCCATGAAGGTGATTAAATTTTTATATATCTGTATGGCAGTCACGAGGTCACTCCTTCTTCAAAGATGGCGGACTGATCTAATTCTGACTAAGATCGATTGGGTTCGGAAAATGGGTCAGGTTAAAAGAAGTGAACGAACCTATGCTTCACGGATAGGAGGACTGAAGCAATTTGAGAAGATCTGGCAAGTGTATTTTGACTGTGATTCTTAAGTCAGTATTTAATTGGTTGTATCTTTTTAATGGGGTTTTTCGTTTTGTGAAATATAGAATTTGGCTTTTTTTAACATGGAATGTTTATTTAACATAATTAGATGTATGTTTTATGATCTATTGGTGTCACTTTTTCCCCCTTCGGATGTTACTGATGGAGTGTAAAGGATGTATATTTGTATTTAAAGCTATTTGATATTGGTTTTCAATAAAAAATAAAATAAAATAAATACACACAACAATCAACGTTTACATGTAGTTTTCTGCTAATATGTCAAGTTAAGCCCAGTGTTGCTTTATTTTTGCATTTGGTCATTTAGACCGTGGCATACAAAGGTTAAACACATATGTACACTTTTTGATGGAAATAGAACTATGGGAATGGGAGTTTGGCTTAGTATATTGAAAGCCTTATCCAGGACCACATACGTGAAAAGGATGTGAAAGGACAAACTCTTGATTTATTGCACGAGTAAACTGTTTATATAGTAAGTACGATTCCCCTCACATGTTTTATTTACTAATCAGGGGGCATATCTGTTGCCTTACTGAAAATATGTCATTAGGCAACTCTCATATATGTTCCTTTTACATAGGGATACATTAGAAGTGAAGCTTGAAATCCACAATTACGTGGTGAACTATGGTCTGGTATATGGATCGATACTGCTAGCTTTGACCTTGATCACGTTGCACTTTAAGGGAGGGGCTGAAATTTTATCATTTGCTAGTAACTGGCACCCTTTGACAAATAGAAAAAAAATTCAACAGACATTTACATGTTTCGTTTTCTGTTGGTATGTCAGGTATTGTCCTGCTCTGCTAAGGTGGTGAGGAACATGGTTAAAGGGACAATATAAACCAATCACCCTTTAACAAAATCCACACAAAAATCAACATTTACAAATAGTTTTCTGCTAATATGCCAAGTTAAGCCCAGTGTTGCTTTATTTTTGCATTCAGTCATTTAGACCGTGGCATACAAAGGTTAAAAGCATCTCTACACTTTTTGATGGAAAGAGAAGTGTGGGAATGGGAGTTTTACTTAGTATATATAAATCCATATCCAGGAACCCCAAAAGTGAAAAGAATGTGAAAGGACAAACACTGGACTGTTGATAGGTCCATTCCATGACCTTGCTTCAATTTCACTTTTTTGTAATCATGCTGTGGTCATAAAGGAGGTGTGTATGTGTGTGTGTGCTCAGGGTCATTGTGAGTGTGGAGGACCCCATGGACTTTTAGTTAAGGCACATGTTTTACTGTCCATAATCTCATCTTCCTGCTGTCTTCCCTAAACATTACCTGTTAAACGTAATTTATTAGCCACAATTTGTTTCAAAACTCCGGGCCCGATTCACAGAAGTAATCTGAGACGAAAGTCTAACTTTACAACTTTCGGTATTCACAAAGGGCATTTACGAGTAGTAAAGTTCGACTT